>NC_064823.1:58588423-59838423 GCF_024166365.1 Elephas maximus indicus | reverse complement strand
GGGGCTTCTGCGTAGCTCTTTGTATCCAAAGCATTTCACCATCAAGTCTGAACAAAGCCCAGGGCAAATTTAAAGCATGATCTTATTAGCAGCTCAGGACTCAGGCCATGTTTTGGGGCACAAGAGGAAGCAGCTATGATACTGTTGTTGTTGTTGTTGTTATCCGCCACTGAGTCAGCCCCCGACTCATGACAGCAAAATGCTGTCCCATCCTGCACCCACATCCCCATGATTGGTTGCAGATCAGCTCATGTGCTGTATAGGGTTTTCACTGGCTGATTGTTGGAAGTAGATCACCACGCCTTTCTTCCTAGCTATGATATCACATGTTAGTTATTCTTAATTATTGATACGATTGTTGCTGTTGTTGTTCTTTAACCAGCAGAACATAAGATGTTCCTGGTTGTAGCTCTTTAAATTGGTTCATGTTAGCGTTATTGAAAAGCAACTGTCAAAAAGATACTCCTTCCCAAGTCTCTGAATTACCCTACATGGAGCTTTTATAGTACTTCAGGGGAATTATATAATTTTATGTGTGGTGTAATGCTTAGGACTGATCAAAATTCAAATCCTCTACAATTTCTGAGAGGATTCTCTTTGCAAATAATTTAACTCTTTCTAACTCAGTTTAGAATTTTACAGTAAGAGTTGATTTTTTCAATGTATTCACTGAAATCTAGAACGAAACAAAAAGTGACAGACAAAGTGAAAGACTTTTGGTGGTTTGGTTTTGTTTTCGGAAAGTATATTTCACTGAGTCTTCATAAAAGTAAACAAAACCAGCCAGTAAATTTGGCATGCCCATGGTGAGGAGTGAGACATTACAAGGGGTCTCTTGGCACAAGTGGTTCACAATTTTGGTGGGAAAATAAACTTCAGTAGCAGATCATAAGCTTTAGCTAGAGTATTAAAAAAGGATGGTTACCACAAAATAAAATGTGATAAATATTTAAAAAAAAAAAAAGATGGCAAAAATCAAATGCTTATGGAGGTTAAGAAAAAGTCACCTCAAATTGAGCTGGTCTGAAGGGGCCACATAAGGAGTGGCATATAAACCAGACCTTAAATCCTTTGCAGAATTCAAGTAAGTGGCAAGTAGACAACAGGGCAGGCAGGGGGACAAAGATGTGTCCAAAAATAGTTCCTGTCTGGAAAGAGTAGGGGAAAAAACTAACAACACTAAAACCAAACCAAACCCACTGCCATCGAGTCGATTCCGACTCTTAGCGACCCTAGAGGACAGAGTAGAACTGCCCCGTAGAGTTTCCAAGGAGCGCCTGGCGGATTCGAACTGCCGACCTTTTGGTTGGCAGCCATAGCACTTAACCACTATGCCACCAGAGTTTCCAACAACACTAGGTAGGAATTATTAACCTCATTTTAACTCTGGGGAAACTGAGGCTCAAATAGTTAAACATCTTTCTCAAGGTAGCAAGTGGCAGAATGGAACTTGTATCAAGATCTGTCTCTTCAAAGCCCATTTTCTTTATGTCCTCATTTATAAATTAGGAGCGTTGGATTCAGTTGCTGAGTCCAAAAACATAATAGAAAGAAAAGAGTGTGTATTTGTAGCCCCAAAATAAGTTCAGGCTACATGACAGAGTCTTGAGTCCTTTATCTCATTCATAGTAAGTAAGCAGCCTGTCTTCCTGCCACTGTGATCAGAAGATTATTTTATGTGGTCATCAGGTTTAAAAAAAATTGACCATAGTTGTCAGCGATTAAAATTCTAAAGATTACATAGTGCAAAAAAAGAAAAAAATCAGATTTCTATCTGGTTCAAAAAATAGATAGAGGTAATAGGAAACCCCAGGTTGAGAAGTGTTGACATGTCATGGGGTTGGTAACCGATGTCACAAAATAATATGTGTACTAACTGTTTAATGAGTGCCTAGTTTGTTCTATAAACCTTCATTTAAAGTACAATAAAAAAAATTGAAAGCAGAAACTCAGATACTTGTGCACCAATGTTCACTGCAGCATTATTCACAATAGCCAAAGGTGGAAACAACCTAAGCGTACATCAACAGATGAATGGATAAACAAAATGTGATATGTCCATACAATGGAATATTATTCAGCCATAAAGAGAAATGAAGTTCTGATAATATGCTGTGACATGGATGAATCTTGAAAACATTATTCTGAGTGGTAAGTCAGACACCAAAGGACCAATATTGTACGATCCCACTTACATGAAATATCTAGAATAAGCAAATGCATACAGACAGCCAGGGGCTGGGGGAAAGAGGAAAATGGGGGGTTCATGATTAAGGAGTACTGATTTTCTGTTTAGGGTGATGAAAAACGTTTGGAAACGGATGATGGTAATGTTTGTGCAACATTGTGAATGTAATTTATATCACTGAATTTTACACTTGAAAATGATTAAGGTGGTAAATATTGTTATATATTTTACCACAATAAAACTTAAAAAAAAAAAAAAAAAAAGATCTGCAACATTTGGCCTTCCTATTTGGCCCCAAAGGGCCGGACCTGAGTGTCTGCTGCCCTTTTAAATGGACAAGTGCTCCTGTCCCCTGAAGGTGCCTTCCGCATTTCAGTCACGCACCTTGCCTGGCAAACACTAGAGTGCGAGGCCCCCGACTTAATGATGAAGCCGTAGGAGACCGATGTGATGAAAAAGAGTGTTAAGAAGCAAGAAAAAGGAAAAAGTGATACTTGAAAATTGATCTTTAAATTTGGTGCCTATGGAACTTTATGCAACTGATATCAATCTTTAACATTCCCTAAGCTCCATTCAAATCTTCCCACTAAACAAGTATAGAGAGCAAAGTATTACTTGTAGGCAACAGGAGTCAATACATGTGTAATGTTAGTGTTGGGGGCTATCTTAGCAACTGAGTCTAACCCTTGTTTTACAGTTGAAGACAGAAAGACCCGTCTAGGAAAAGCCATTTTACCCAAGGTTGCATGGCATGAGAGTTGTTCTCTGTTGAATACAAGTGAGAAAGAAAGTGATCATTTGTGACAGTATAAAATAACGCAAAGTACTAGAAATGTTTTGAATAAAGACTCTAATGGAACTATGTGCTACATTATGAACTTGCTTGTTTTTTCTTATATTTTTTTCCTGTTGCTTGAATAGAAAATAATATAACCCTCATCTGTGGAAATGCAACCTAGCCACGTGGTGGGATAGTTGTCTGTTTGCAATGTGACTGTGTCTGAGAACATGTGTCAAAGATCTTGCCCCCCTCCCATTCTTTGACAGAAGATAAATCAGGCTAGTCTATATGATGGGCGCAGCAGTGGTTCAGTGGTAGAATTCTTACCTTTCATGTGGGAGATCTGGGTTTGGTTCCCAGCCGATGCACTTCGCACACAGCTACCACTGTCAGTGTTGCTAGGATGCTGAAGAGGTTTCAGAAGAGTTTCCAGAATAAGACAGACTAGAAAGAGGGTCCTGGTGTTGTACTTCCCAAAATAAGCCAATGAAAACCCTATGGATCGCAATGATCCAATCCCATTGTGCATGGAGTCACCCACTTAATGACAGCTAACAATAGTCTAATAAGTAAACACTGACCTGGAAAAGAGAAACTGCAGTTAATGTTTACTTCCCAGGCTTTTAGATTTCACGTAGCATTAACAGTTGCAAAAAACAAAATCAGAGGTTGCCAACTTTTAATTTTTCCAAGGATTGACAACTATTTTCTACAATGGAAACCATTATTCAAAGAAAGAACATTTTAATATCAAAAAAGTTGAAAGGAGGTAGTCTCAGAATAACTGACAATACTTCCTGAGCAAAGATTGTTGGCACTCTAAACCTGACGTTTGTATATGTATTTGTTTTTACATGTATATGCGAATTTGTCTGATTTTGCTCTGGATGCATGTACATTTTAACATAATCTGACATTTTGGAACATTTGTTCTAAACAGCATCCAAGTACAAATTGAAATATTTTTTATTGATATTGTGACTGAATTTTGATTATTGCTTTGCTTTCATGTCAAACCATCGGCTGTTATTTTTATCTGAAAAAACCCCCACAAGCCATTCTCACAACATATTCCTATGCTTATAGAGATTGACGCATAGATAATTATAGTCTAGTCTCTGTGCCATTTCTGAATATGTTCCCAAAACCCTTCAGGAAAGGTGCTGCCTGCCCTGTGTTCTCATATTCGCAGTCTGTCTGTGGTTATAGTTTGACTTCTTGCAACATAAGCTGTGCAGTGGAGGTGACTTTTGCTTGCTGGTGGTCATGGGGAAGGCAATTACGAAGGCCGATATTATTCTTGGACTTATTTTAAGCAAAATATCATAGTTCATCAAAACCTGTCTGCAAAACGCCAACAAGTTAATAGTCATTTATATACAGAGGAAAAAATTATGGCAGCCAGACCACCTTCATGTGGGAGATTTGGTCATAAATTTTAAATATCCATTGTGAGAATTATATTATGTGTAAGGAAATCAGCATCCTGCAGTTTTATAAGAGGGCTGTAGACGTGCAACATGCACAAAGGCACAGTGTGAGAGACTTAACAAGAAAAGTAAGCAGAAAAGGCAAAGAAGGCATCCCTGAAATGGCTGGCACCTCCTACAAGGCTTTTGGGAAAGGGTATAATTCCTAAGGTGTGGTTTTTGAAAGACAAAATGGTGGTTGGGATCCTCAGTGTTAGTCATTGTTGTTGTCTGTGGTAAATACATATGCACCAGGACATTGGCAGTTTCAATAATCTTTGCATGTAGAGTTTAGTGACATGAATTATATTCATCATGCATTCAACCATCATCCTTACCTGTTTCCAAATTTTTCCATTGCTCATAACAGAAACTCAGTGTCCCCTAACCACTGAGTGCTCCTTTCCCCTCCCTTCGTTCCACCCCTGATAACCACTAGTAAACTGTGGTCTCTATACATTTGTCTATTCTAGGGATTTCATGTAAGTGGGATCATACAATATTTGTCCTTATTTCATTTAGCATAATTTTTCAAATCCTGAATATTTTAAACACTTACAATTGCAACCAGTTTCAAGCACTTTCTGTAGGCTAAGCATCTTACGTGGATCATCTAACGTAAGCTTCAGAAGAGTACAATGAAGTGTAGAGTCTGATGAGAAAACTGAGGTTTAGAGGAAGTTAGTAACTCACCCAAGGTCTTACCCTAGCAGGGCTTGGAGAGTTTCTATTTGGCCCTCATACTAAATCAAACAAGTTACAGAAAGTGCCCCACTGGGCAGAAGTTGTAAAAAGTACCTGCCGTTTATACCCACATAGCCTCTCTGGGGGATCTAGCCCCAGGATATCTTGGAGTGCAGATGGCATCTTTGTGAGAAGGAAATGAAATCCTTCCTAGGGCAGACACAGTGCACCAGGGCATAAAGCTTGGAGAGCGGTGAGCTAAGTTTTAGCACCAATTCTTACCTAACCCCTTGCAGGTTTAATGCAGTATGTCAGCTGCCCTAGGTTGCCACAATGGAAAGCAGAGGGCCTGGGAGTCAAACCCAGATAGTTTGGCCCTGGAAGTACATGCTTAACTAATCTACTCTGCACCCTCCCTGGTCTTAATGTTTTTAATAGCCCAGACCAGCCTAATGAGCAGTGTCTTATTTACCTAGTGCAGCTGTAATTAAAAAAAATCACAAAGTAGGTGGGTTTAAAGAATAGAAATTTATTTTCTTACTACTCTGGAGGCTGAAAGTCCAAATCAGAATCTCAGCCATGTCAATTCCTCCTATGGCCTCTCTCCTAGTTTCTTGTGATTGCCGGCAATCCTCAGCTCCTTACAGATGCTCCTGCCTCTGTAATCACATGATGTCCACCACTGTGTATCTGCCTCTCTGTGTCTGTACTCCTCTTTACAAGATACCACTCAGAAGGCATTAGGCTTAGGACCCATCCTACTCATTAGCATATGTATGCATCATTAGCATAACAAAGAAAAACTTCTGTTTCTAAACACAATCACATTCACAGGTACAGAGGTCAAGACTTCAACAAATCTTTTGGGGCAGACAAATTCTATCCGTAACAGAGAGATATCTCTACCATTTGTACAGAGGATCGCAGTATTGTTTCCACCTTTCTTTTCCTTCCACAACCATTCCTTTTACCCATTCCATATATATATATATTTACATCTCCAGTCAACAAGACAAAATGGACCCTGCCTTCACAGAATTCATGCTCTAGAGAGATCACAATTTGTTTAACAAATCATTAAATAAGTAGTTCTTTCACATGGTGGTAAGCACTAGTAGAGAGAACACAAAAGGAGTACCAAGCACACAGAGAAGGGACACTTAACCCAGATATCAGAGAAGACTTCCCAGAGGCAGCCATGGCTAAGCCGATTCCTACTGAGGGATGAACAGGAGCTAACCAAAAGAAGGATGGGAGCAGAAGGGTGTGATGAAGGGAGGCATGAGAGGTGACCATAAAGTGAGGCAGGGCCCAGATCACGAAGGACTTTGAGGGCCATGTCAAGGAGTTTCGATTATCCTACAGGCTAAGGGAAACAAACCCTAAATAGTTTGAAGCAGATGCCTGTAACTCTCAGCTTTGCCTTTCAGAAACATTACGTCTTGTAAAATAGTAATCTTATATGTTCCTGTAGCCAAGTCTCAATATGACTTTAGAACTTTGCCTTTACTTTATAACCATATTGTGTAACAAGATCTGTAAAAAAAATTTTTTTAATTTCTCAACCATTTTCAAAGAGTATTTTCTAATCTTCCCCAAAGGTTAAGTAACTTACTCTGGGTCTCCAGACTAGATTTGACTCACCAAGTCCTTATCCATCACAGCATGTAGACAAATTCGTATTAAATACTTACTTATGCAATGGTTTCTCTATTTGCTGTCTCCCTTAGCTGAATATAAGCTCCATGATAAGGGGAACCCTGCCTGTCTTGTTTATTCTTAGCCTGTCACTGGCACGTAGTAAATATTCAATAAATATTTGTTGGACAAATAAATGAATGCCCCATGGTGAGTAACCATGCTGTTCCATGATCTCTGGCTACTCCCCAGCAACAGTCATTGGGAGATGGAGCCTCCTGCATGGGAATGAAAATTTAGAACAGGCTTTTAGGATGTGCACAGTTAACATTGTGTTTTAATGTAGCTTTGCCTGAGATTGGCATTACATTGTCATTACAGTTCCTTTTAGACAGTCGAGGCCATTCATGGCCTTGTCACAAACACACCCCAGTCACCAGTCACTAACGCTTTAGCTGCTTTGGGAGGACACCAGAGCTGAAATAAGTTTCACCAACTCGTTGTATATTAATGTCCTTTTTCACTCATGTTCTGGGTTTATAAAGCAGATTACACATTGATTCCTGTAAATTCAATTCAACACATATTTGCTAAGTACTTGTATTTCCAGACATTGAATCAGGTTCTGAATTACTCAAGAGCAGATGGTAATTTTCTTTGGCTACTATATTAGTTTCCTTTTTCTGTTATAAAAAATTACCATGAACTTAGTGACTTAAAATAGCACAAATTTATTATTTTTTATAGTTCTGGAGGTAAGAAGTCAGAAAGGGGTCTTAAAAAAAATCCATTGCTGTTGAGTTGACTCCAACTCATAGTGACCCCATAGGAGAGAGTGGAACCACCCCATAGCATTTCCAAGGCTGTGATCTTTATGGATGCTGATTGCCACATCTTTCTCCTGCAGAGCAGCTGGTGGGTTCAAAACACCAACCATTTGGTTAACAGCCAAGCACTTAACCACCATACTACCAGGGCCCCTGAAATGGGCCTTACAGAGCTAAAGTCAATTTTTTTCAGGGCTGTGTTCATTCTGGAGGCTATAGGGGGAGAATCTGTTTCTTGCCTTCTCCAGCTTCAAGAGGCTGCCCTCATTCCTTGACTTATAGCCCCCTTCCAGCAATTGCAGCGCTTGAACTTTTCTCCTGTCCTCACATGTCCCTCTCTGACTCTGCTGCCTCCATCTTTCACTTATAAGGACTGTTGTGATGACACTGGGACCATCCGGGTAATCCAGAATAATTTCCCTATGTTAAAAGCCTTAGCTTAATCACGCCTGCAGTGTATCATTTTCCATATAAAGTAAAATATTAACAGGTTCCAAGGATTAGGAGGTAGACATCTTTGTGGGCCATTATTCTGCCTTCCACAACTACTGTATGATGCATGTACCCAATCAGTTTAGCAAAAATGGTGTGGGCTTTGGAGTTAAATTAGACCTAACTTCATTTCCTTCTTAATCACTTAACTAGAAATATAACCTTAGGAAAGTCACTGAATTCTTCTAAGCCTCCGTTTTCTCATCTGTCAAATAGGAAAGATATTACATTACCTCAGAGGATTATGAAGTTTGAAGACAATTATATATGTATTGAGCTTAGCTCACTGCCTGCACATAGTAGACACTTTAACATGTTAGACATTATCATTGTTAGTTTTTATTTTGTTGAATGGGTAACCCTGATAATACATGCTTCTCTTTTAGCTGGGAAGATTTTCAGAGATTTACCATGGTACATCACTGTGCTCTGAAATTTTGTTATTAACTTGAAACTTATAGTTTTTATAAAAGGAAGTTACAGGATACTCAATAAAGTTCAGAAATAGCCATCCAGAGCAATACAAGTTTTCAAAAACAACTCTTAATTCCAACAAGAACTTTATTCAATTCCGGAACCAAGTGTGCCCTCAGAAAACACTTCAAAAGTACATTGTTCCCATTTCAATGGATTTAAGAATCCCACCAGTCTTGGGAGCTTGTGCTGGTGGTCTTTATTGGAATCTACTTTCCACTCTCTTTTGAGTTTTGGCAAAAATTGCTTTAGGACTCTTACTTAGAAATCATCCTGACATATTTAGGGCAAATATTGTAAATTAGACTGTGTACACAATACTTTCCTCCATAAAAGCTAAATTCTCATAGAACAAGACCAATTTCCTCCTTTCAACTGACTCTTGAACACTCAATTTCCTATAAACTCAGAATAAGGTGCCAATTTGCCATAAAAATATTTTAAAAGATCTTCAACAGCAGCCTGAAGCTGCCTTAAGTCAGGGTTCTATTATATCCTTTCATTTCCTTTCTCCTCCTTATCAGAGCAGGTCCACTTGTGGCAGTAAGCCCTGTTCTTTGCTGATGACTGCCTCTGGGTCTCTCAACACAAACACTGAGGTCTATGTAGATATTTTTAAAAAAATGAACAGGAAAACAATTTGAGAATGATAAATACAATCCCTCTTTCCTCCACCCTTCTAGCACACACATGTTCACACATACGCAGGTGCACACACACACATATACATGTAATATACATATACACATTCTAGAATGTTTGAAGAATTCCTTGAAACCTAGAGCAGAAGTGAATTGCCAGGATAAAAGGAATAATGTCTTTGTTGGGCAACTTCTAGTAACTCTGAGCTTTGGACAAGGCCAATGCTTGGCTTATACACTTTTGTAAGTATAATTATTAAGTAAAGAGGTCGGTTTTGAACAAACATGCCAGAAATTCTAAATCCAGTGATAGCTGACTGTAAATTCATTCATTACCCTTATATGCATTGAATTTAATAGCTATTGTTAAGTGACCAGAGTTTTCACCCATGAGAAGGAAATGTTAAACCCTGTGATCAGACACTAAATGTGCTTTATGTTTTTACAGAATAGGCGGTGCCTGACATACTCAGTTAGATTTTGTTTTAATTAAGTTGTTTTTAATACCCTAAAGGATTTAATTATTATATCTTGCTGCAAATTTTTTTGTGTAACCAAAAATTTATAAAAGGGTAATTGGAGTAGTATCAACACAGGAATAGACATAAATAGATCAAAAGGAAGAAACAGAAGGACCAAATTCGAATCCATGCACACATGAAAATGTGATCTCTAACAGAGGTGACTTTGTAGATCAGCTAGAGAAAGTAATCTTTTCAATAAATGGTGCTGGTATTATTGGTTTCCCAGATGGGGGAAAATTAGATTTCTACTTCATATTATACACAGATTTGTTTCAAGTTTATCAAAGACCTAAATGTGAAAGACAAAACTTTAAAAATGCTAGAATAAAATATAGAAAAACATTTCTATTACTTCAAGGTAGAAAAATAATTTGAAAGCATCACACACACATTTGCATACATACAAAGGAAAAAATTAGTAAATTCTGCATTAAAATGTAAAACTTAGGTTCATCAAAGACCATTCTTAAAAAGCAAAAAGATAAGCCACAGTCTGGAGGAATATATTTCGGAAACATAATTCAACAATCAATTAGAAAACATATTATTTTATACATAATAGGTTTATAATGAAGCTAAAAACACAAAACCCACTGTGGTTGATTCCAATATATAGCGACCCTATAGGACACAGTAGAACTATCCCATAGGGTTCCCAAGGCTGTAAATCGTTACAGAAGCAGACTGCCACATCTTTCTCCTGAGGAGGGACTTGTGGGTTCAAACCACCAACCTTTCAATTAGCAGCCAAGCGCTTTAACCACTGTGATACCAGGGCTCCCCTAGATTTATAACAGAAAAGAAAAATTCATGTGACATTGTAGAAATGTAAGGAGACAGCTTTCTTTAAATGGGAGTAAAAATTGTTAAAATTCTCTAGAAATTAACTTACTGTGTATGAATTAGGAGAAAATTAAACTTTCAATATTTTCCATTATATACAAAGCACAAGTATTCCTGAATTGTGACTAAGAGACACATTTTATAACACTGAGATTTAATGCACATTTACTGTGTAAAAAAAAAATGGCAAACTAATTTTCATTGTTGCTACAACTTTTACTTGTTTTATCCATGAATATTCAAACATTACTATTTACACAGGACCTCTTTATACGTTCCTTCCCACTGATTCCTGAATACATGGTTGAACGAAGTTGATTCATGTCACAAAACCACAATTTTATCATTAATAATCATGGCAGCTATTTTAAAATCACTACCCATGTGCCTGATATTGTGCTAAGCACTTTGGAAGGGTTACCTTATTATTATTATTTTATTGTGCTTCAAGTGAAAGTTTACAAATCAAGTCAGTCTCTCATACAAAAGCTTATACTCACCTTGCTATGTACTCCTAGCTGCTCTCCCCCTAATGAGACAGCACATTCCTCCTCTCCACCCTGTATTCCCTGTGTCCATTCAACCAGATCCTATTCCCCTCTGCCTTCTGATCTCACCTACAAACAGACGTTGCCCACATAGTCCCATGTGTCTACCTGAGCCGGGTTACCTCATTTTTTTATACAAATTTATTGCTGTTTTTAGTTCCTGTTGAGTTGGCTCTGACTCATGGTGACCCCATATACAACAGAACAAAACACTTGGGTGTACAACAGAACAAAACACCTGGGTGTACAACAGAACAAAACAAAAATTTTGATAGGTACTATTTTTAACATTCCTGTTTTACAGATGAGAAAATTAAAACACAGAGATTATGTAATTTGCTCGCAATCAAACATCTAGTAAGTTTTATTTTTAAAATGATGTTTTGTCCAAGAAATATAAAAATAAAAACTCCTATCTTTACTTTTCTCTGTAACCTCTTTAAGCAATGGGACTAAAAGAGATAGCTAAATATTGTCTTCATTCTAAAATGCATTTGTTTGATTTATTTGACTTATTCTCTCCGCATAACTACTGATGAGCTTTAAAGACACATTTAAATATTCATGATTAAGTGAAAAAAAAGTTGGAAAAACAATGTTTTCTAATTTACAAGAAGCTAGCCTCTAAGAAGAAAAACACAGCATCAGGATTGGACGAAGGCTAATTAACAACCTGCATTATGCAGATGACACAACCTTGCTTGCTGAAAGTGAAGAGGACTTGAAGCACTTGCTGATGAAGATCAAAGATTACATCCTTTAGTATGGATTACATCTCAAAAAAGAAAACAAAAATTCAGAGGCAGAGCCAAGATGGCAGAATAGACAGACGTTTCCTGAGAGTCCTCTTTATAACAAAGGCCCAAAAATACAAATGAAAGGAATATATTTATGACAAACTAGGAGTCCTGAGCAACAAAGGCAAGCTTAGAAAACAAACTGAGGGGCAGAAGGAGAAAGAGACAGTTCAGAAGTGGAGGGGAGTTACCGGACCTGCATTCGGGGGGAGCCCTCAGGCACCATTCCCAGAGCGGCAGCGGCAGACTGGTACTAGCATTCAGCAGCAGTTTCCGCAGGGAGAAGCAGCCAGCCACACAGCATACTCACACCTCTGGAACCAGAGAACGGCGCTCTGGGCAAAAGCTAAGTACTTACATATATTTTGCCACGCTCCCCTCCACCCCAAGCTGGTTTCAGCTGCTGAATTCCCTGGGCCTAATTTTTTAAGATAGGTCCCACTGAACACGTGGAGCCATTCTCCCAGCCTTGGAGAAGGAATAAATTTGCAATTGGGGGAAAAGGTAATTTCCAAGCTCCACTAGCCAGGGGAGCTCAGGACAGAAGCAGCTCCTGTCCAGGCATAAACAGTCCATGGACTTTGAGTAACTTTCCCCTCTGCATGGACCTCTGTCGGCCTATTTCAGGCGAATAGGCCCTTTTTGGCAGACTCCAACCATTTCAGCTATGCAGCACAAAGTTAGATGTTTGATGTTTGACATTGCTTTGCCTATTAAACAGGGTCCCCACCAACCCACATCAGGGGCCTAACCCCCTCAGGTCACCCAGCCACGCACAACAGGGGTCCAAAACACCAAAAACATTGGGTGTCCATGGTCCATCTGCAGAACACACCCACCTGTATGCTCTAGGGATCAGGGACATACTTTCTACAGAGACACATGGGAGATGATTCTCAGCTCCCTGCCTTGTTCAGAGGATGACTGCCTCCTGCAATCAGATACCGGTACCTACACCAATCACCCCTGTCCCTCTAAGACTATAGAACAGAACCTGTACCACACACTTGATGATCAGCTACCTGGACACCTGAGCAGAATTCATACAAGAAAAGTGAATGGACTCCTAGGCTGATATACCGGATTACAACTATACCCATCTGGGGACAGGACATCAGAGCTCCAAAGGCGAAAACAATCAGGCTACCTCACTCAAGAAACCCATTTGGGCATATTGAAACAAAACAAAGCAAGAAGTTACAACACAGTAAGCAAGCAAAAACTAATACAATAACTTATAGATGTCTCAGAGACAACAGTCAATATCAAGTCACATAAAGAAACAGACCACGATCACCTCAACAAGCACTCAAAACAAAGAATCAAGGGATCTTCTAGATGAAAGTGCATTCCTGGAATCACCAGAGGCAGAATACAAAAGATTAATATGCAGAACCCTTCAAGACATCAGGAAGGAAATGAAGCAATACGCAGAACAAGCCAAGGAACACAGAGATAAAGCAACTGAGGAAAGTAGAAAGATTATTCAGGAATATAATAAAAATTTTAATAAGCTAGAAAAATCCATAGGCAGACAGCAATCAGAAATTCAGAAGATTAACAATAAAATTACAGAAGTAGACAACTCGAAAGAAAGTCAGAGGAGCAGAACTGAGCAAGTAGAAGATAGAATTTTGGAACTCAAAGATAAATCACTTGGCACTAATATATTTGAAGAAAAATCAGATAAAAGAATTAAAAAAAAATGAAGAAACCTTAATAATTGTGTGGGACTCTATCAAGAGAAATAACCTATGAGTGATTGAAGTACCAGAACATGGAGGGATAACAGAAAATACACAGAGAATTGCTGAAGATTTGTTGGCAGAAAACTTCCCTGATATTTTGCAAGACGAGAAGACATTTTTCCAAGATGCTCATCGAACTCCACATAAGGTAGATGTTAAAAGAAAGTCACCAAGATATATTATAATCAAACTTGCCAAAACCAAAGATAAAGAGAGAATTTTAAGAGCAGCTAGAGATAAATGAAAAGTCACCTACAAAGGACAGCCAATTAGTATAAGCTCAGACTACTCAGCAGAAACATGCAGGCAAGAAGGCAATGGGATGACATATTTAAATATTGAAGGAAAAAAATTGCCAGCCAAGAATTATATATCCAGCAAAAGCATCTCTCTAAATATGAAGGTGAAATCAGGATGTTTCCAGATAAACAGAAGTTTATGGAATTTGTAAAAACCAAACCAAAACTACAAGAAATACTAAAGGGAGTTCTTTGGCCAGAAAAACAATAATATCAGGTACCAACCCAAGACTAGAACACTGGGCTGAGCAATCAGAAATCAACTCAGACCGGGAAATCAAAAAAACAAAGCAAGATAAAAAAAAAATGCTCAAAACATGGTAACAGTGATGTTATTATATTAAGGAAGACAACATTAAAACAATAAAGAGGGACTAAGAAATGTAGTCATAGATCTTCCATATGGAGAGGAACACAAGGAGATACAAAGAAATAAAAGTTAGGTTTAAATTTAGAAAAATAGGGGTAAATAATAAAGTAACCACAAAGGAGACAAACTATCCTACACATCAAAATGAAATAAAAGAAAAAAATAGAGACTGAGCAGAAACAAAATCAACAACAACAAATATGAGGAAAGGACAAGATATAAAGAAAATCTACTCAGCACATAAAATTAAGTGGGAAAAAAGAAACTGCCAACAACACACAAAAAAGACATCAAAATGATAACACTAAATTTATAACTATCCATAATTACCCTGAACGTAAATAGACTAAATGCACCAATAAAGAGACAGAGGGTGACAGAATGGATTAAAAAACACAATCCATCTATGTGCGGCCTTCAAAAGACACACTTAGAGACACAAACAAACTAAAACTCAAATGATGGAAAAACATATATCAAGAAAACAACAATCAAAAAAGAGCAGGAGTGGCAATATTAATTTCTGACAAAATAGACTTTAAAGTTAAATCCATCATAAAAGATAAGGAAGGACACTATATAATGATTAAAGGGACAATATACCAAGACGGTATAACTGTATTAAATATTTATGCACTCATTCACAGGGCTGCAAGATACGTAAAACAAACTCTACCACCATAGAAAAGTGAGATAGACAGCTCCACAATTATAGTAGGAAACTTCAACACACCACTCTCAGTGAAGAACAGGATACCCAGAAAGAAGCTCAGTAAAGACACAGAAGATCTAAATGCCAACTTGACCTTATAGACTTATACAGAACACTCTACCCAACAGCAACCAACTATGCTTTCTTTTCTAGGGCACATGGAACATTCTCTAGAATAGACCACATATTAGGTCACAAAGCAAGTCTTAGCAGAATCCAAAACATTGAAATATTACAAAGCATCTTCTATGACCATAAGGCCATAAAAGTGGAAATCAATAACAGGAAAAGCAGGGAAAAGAAATCAAACACTTGGAAACTGAGCAATACCCTGCTCAGAAAAGACTGGATTATAGAAGACATTAAGGATGGAATAAAGAAAATCACATAATCCAATGAGAATGAAAACATTTCCTATAAGAACTTTTGGGACACACTGAAAGCACTGCTCAGAGGTCAATTTATATCAATAAATGCACACATCCAAAAAGAAGAAAGGGCCAAAATCAAAGAATTATCCCTACAACTTGAACAAATAGAAAGAGAGCAACAAAAGAAACCGCAAGTCACCAGAAGAAAACAAACAATAAATATTAGAGCAGAACTAAATGAGATAGAAAACAAAAACAATTGAAAGAATTAATAAGACCAAAAGCTGGTTCTTTGAAAAGATCAACAAAATTGATAAACCATTGGCCAAACGGACAAAAGAAAAACAGAGAGGAAGCAAATAATCCGAATAAGAAATCAGATGTATGATATTACAACGGACCCAATAGAAATTACAAGAATCATATCAGATTACCATGAAAAAATTGTACACTAACAAATTTGAAAATCTAGAAGAAATGGATGAATTCCTAGAAACACACTACCTACCTAAACTAACACAAACAGAGGTAGAACAACTAAATAGACCCATA
This sequence comes from Elephas maximus indicus, assembly GCF_024166365.1. NCBI lineage: Eukaryota > Metazoa > Chordata > Mammalia > Proboscidea > Elephantidae > Elephas > Elephas maximus. Next base: position 59,822,465 of record NC_064823.1, on the reverse strand, counting down.
ACAGAAGAAGAGATTGAAAAGGTAATCAAAAAACTCCCAACAAAAAAAAGCCCTGGCCTGGAAGGCTTCACTGCAGAGTTCTCGAAACTTTCAGAGAAGAGTTAACACCACAACTACTAAAGGTATTTCAGAGCATAGAAAAGGACAGAATACTCCCAAACTCATTCTATGAAACCACCATATCCCTCATACCAAAACCAGGTAAAGACACCACTAAAAAAGAAGATTACAAATCTATATCCCTCATGAATTTAGAAGCAAAAATCATCAACAAAATTCTAGCCAATAGAATTCAACAAAATATCAAAAAAATAGGAGGCGGGGCCAAGATGGCAGACTAGGTAGACGCTACCCCGGATCCCTCTTGCAACAAAGACTCGGAAAAACAACTGAATCGATCACATACATAACAATCTATGAACCCTGAACAACAAACACAGATTTAGAGACGGAAAACGAACAAATATGGGGAAGCAGTGACTGTTTTCGGAGCCTGGAGGCAGCGTCCCAGTCAGGTAACCCTGGCGCTGGACATCTGGGCCCAGGGAACTGAACTCATAAATCTTGTGACGGCGCAAACAAGGGGCATAGCCCTACCCCCCTGAACTGAACCCGGGAGGGGGCCCAGCCAGTCCGCGCGGGCGGCGGGGAGACGCGGCTGCTGGGAGAACTCCCCGGGAGGCAGTGACTGGTTTTGGAGCCAGGAGTGCTGCATCCCAGCCAGGGAACCCTGCCCCTGAGCATTTGACTGGGAGCTGTCACGGTGCTAGCACGGGGCGCAGCCCTCCTCCCCTGAACTAACCCCGAGAGGGGGCCCAGTCAGTCTGCGGAGGCGGCACAGCGACGCGGCTGGCGGAAGGAGAAATCCCCGGGAGGCAGCGACTGATTTTGGAGCCGGGAGTACAGCGTCCCAGCAGGGGAACCTTGACGCTAGGCTTTGGACTGGCAGCGGAGGATCTGACCGCGGCTTCAGCGGGCCAGACCGCCGGGGGCAATCTCCACACAGCCAACACACATAGGCGACACGACCCTTGGGAATCTCAGATATAATAGTCATTCCAAACAAGACAAGCAACTCTGGCTATATTCCGAGGTGCTACTCTCCTATCTCTCTGATCCCTCCCTCACCCTCCCCAGTCGGCTTCATTAACATTGGAATTTCCTGAGCCAGAGGGAGAACGGCTCCGGCTCCGCGGAGGCTTTGCTTTTCCCCCTTTTTTTCTTTTTTTTTCTTTTGGTCTTTTCCTAACCCACTCTTTTGGCCTGAGAGAAGGAACCACAAAAAACCCAGGGACCAAAAATCCATCCCTAATTGGACTAAAAACACAGAACCAGCTACAGCCAAGCATATATGACCCAAATCTCAGACTTTCATCCTTACAGGGAACAAGGTGGTGATCATAACCCAAAGGCATTTCTGATAGGGATCAGACTGCATTTTTTTTTTTAGCAGAATTTTTGGAAAAACAAGTTTCCCAGTGATGGCTCGGAGACAGCAGTCCATATCAAACCACATAAAGAAGCAGACCATAACAGCTTCTACAATCCCCCCAAACAAAAGAATCAAAATCTTTCCCAAATGAGGATACAATCCTGGAATTATCAGATACAGAATATAAAAAACTAATTTACAGAATGCTTCAAGACATCAGAAATGAAATAAGGCAAACTGCAGAAAATGCCAAGGAACACACTGATAAAACAGTTGAAGAACTCAAAAAGATTATTCAAGAACATAGTGGAAAAATTAATAAGTTGCAAGAATCCATAGAGAGACAGCATGTAGAAATCCAAAAGATTAACAATAAAATTACAGAATTAGACAACGCAATAGGAAGTCAGAGGAGCAGACTCGAGCAATTAGAATGCAGACTGGGAAATCTGGAGGACCAGGGAATTAACACCAACATAGCTGAAAAAAAAACAGATAAAAGAATTAAAAAAAATGAAGAAACCCTAAGAATCATGTGGGACTCTATCAAGAAGGAAAACTTGCGTGTGATTGGAGTCCCAGAACAGGGAGGGAAGACAGAAAACACAGAGAAAATAGTTGAAGATCTCCTGACAGAAAACTTCCCTGACATCATGAAAGACGAAAGGATATCTATCCAAGATGTTCATCGAACCCCATTTAAGATTGATCCAAAAAGAAAAACACCAAGACATATTATCATCAAACTTGCCAAAACCAAAGATAAAGAGAAAATTTTAAAAACAGCCAGGGAGAAAAGAAAGGTTTCCTTCAAGGGAGAATCAATAAGAATAAGTTCAGACTACTCAGCAGAAACCATGCAGGCAAGAAGTGAATGGGACGACATATACAGAGCACTGAAGAAGAAAAACTGCCAGCCAAGGATCATATATCCAGCAAAACTCTCTCTGAAATATGAAGGTGAAATTAAGATATTTACAGATAAACACAAGTTTAGAGAATTTGTAAAAACCAAACCGAAGCTACAAGAAATACTAAAGGATATTGTTTGGTCAGAAATCCAATAACATCAGACGACAGCACAACACAACGTCACAAAACAGAACATCCTGATATCAACTCAAATAGGGAAATCACAAAAACAAATTAAGATTAATTAAAAAAAAAAATGCTCATAACAGGGAATCACTGAAGTCAGTATGTAAAAATCACAATAATCAAAAAGAGGGACTAAATACAGGAGGCATAGAACTGCCATATGGAGAGTGATACAAGGTGGCATAGAACAATACAAGTTAGGTTTTTACTTGGAAAAATAGGGGTAAATAATAAGGTAACCACAAAGAGGTATAACAACTCCATAACTCAAGATAAAAGCCAAGAAAAACGTAACGACTCAACAAACATAAAGTCAAACACTACGAAAATGAGGATCTCACAATTTACAAAGAAAAACGTCACAGCACAAAAAAGTATGTGGAAAAATGAAATTGTCAACAACACACATAAAAAGGCATCAAAATGACAGCACTAAACACTTATTTATCTATAATTACGATGAAAGTAAATGGACTAAATGCACCAATAAAGAGACAGAGAATCTCGGACCGGATAAAGAAACACGATCCGTCTATACACTGCCTACAAGAGACATACCTTAGACTAAGAGACACAAACAAACAAAAACTCAAAGGATGGAAAAAAATATATCAAGCAAACAACAAGCAAAAAAGGAGTAGCAATATTAATTTCTGACAAAATAGACTTCAGACTTAAATCCACCACAAAGGATAAAGAAGGACACGACATAATGATAAAAGGGACAATTGATCAGGAACACATAACCATATTAAATATTTATGCACCCAATGACAGGGCTGCAAGATACATTAATCAAATTTTAACAGAACTGAAAAGTGAGATAGACACCTCCACAATTATAGTAGGAGACTTCAACACACCACTTTCGGAGAAGGACAGGACATCTAGTAAGAAGCTCAATAGAGACACAGAAGACCTAATTACAACACTCAACCAACTTGACCTCATTGACTTATACAGAACTCTCCACCCAACTGCTGCAAAGTATACTTTTTTTTCTAGCGCACATGGAACGTTCTCTAGAATAGACCACATATTAGGTCATAAAACAAACCTTTCCAGAATCCAAAACATCGAAATATTACAAAGCATCTTCTCAGACCACAAGGCAGTAAAAGTAGAAATCAATAACAGAAAAACTAGGGAAAAGAAATCAAATACTTGGAAACTGAACAATACCCTCCTGAAAAAAGACTGGGTTATAGAAGACATCAAGGAGGGAATAAGGAAATTCATAGAATGCAACGAAAATGAAAATACTTCCTATCAAAACCTCTGGGACACAGCAAAAGCAGTGTTCAGAGGCCAATTTATATCGATAAATGCACACATACAAAAAGAAGAAAGAGCGAAACTCAGAGAACTGTCCCTACAACTTGAACAAATAGAAAGTGAGCAACAAAAGAATCCATCAGACACCAGAAGAAAACAAATAATAAAAATTAGAGCTGAACTAAATGAATTAGAGAACAGAAAAACAATTGAAAGAATTAACAAAGCGAAAAGCTGGTTCTTTGAAAAAATTAACAAAATTGATAAACCATTGGCTAGACTGACTAAAGAAATACAGGAAAGGAAACAAATAACCCGAATAAGAAACAAGAAGGGCCACATCACAACAGACCCAACTGAAATTAAAAGAATCATATCAGATTATTACGAAAAATTGTACTCTAACAAATTTGCAAACCTAGAAGAAATGGATGAATTCCTGGAAAAACACTACCTACCTAAACTAACATATTTAGAAGTAGAACAACTAAATAGACCCATAACAAAAAAAGAGATTGAAACGGTAATCAAAAAACTCCCAACAAAAAAATGCCCTGTCCTGGACGGCTTCACTGCAGAGTTCTACCAAACTTTCAGAGAAGAGTTAACACCACTACTACTAAAGGGACTTCGAAGCATAGAAAATGACGGAATACTACCCAACTCATTCTATGAAGCCACTATCTCCCTGATACCAAAACCAGGTAAAGACATCACAAAAAAAGAAAATTACAGACCTATATCCCTCATGAACATAGATGCAAAAATCCTCAACAAAATTCTAGCCAATAGAATTCAACAACATATCAAAAAAATAATTCACCACGATCAAGTGGGATTTATACCAGGTATGCAAGGCTGGTTTAATATCAGAAAAACCATTAATGTAATCCACCATATAAATAAAACAAAAGACAAAAACCACATGATCTTATCAATTGATGCAGAAAAGGCATTTGACAAAGTCGAACACCATTTTATGATAAAAACTCTCATCAAAATAGGAATTGAAGGAAAATTCCTCAGCATAATAAAGGGCATCTATGCAAAGCCAACAGCCAACATCACTCGAAATGGAGAGAGCCTGAAACGGGAACCAGACAAGGATGCCCTTTATCACCGCTCTTATTCAACATCGTGCTAGAAGTCCTAGCCAGGGCAATTAGGCTAGACAAAGAAATAAAAGGCATCTGGATTGGCAAGGAGGAAGTAAAATTATCTCTATTTGCAGATGACATGATCTTATACACAGAAAACCCTAAGGAATCCTCCAGAAAACTACTGAACTGATAGAAGAGTTTGGCAGAGTCTCAGGTTATAAGATAAACATACAAAAATCACTTGGATTCCTCTACATCAACAAAAAGAACATCGAAGAGGAAACAACCAAATCAATACCATTCACAGTAGCCCCCAAGGAGATAAAATACTTAGGAATAAATCTTACCAAGGATGTAAAAGACCTAAACAAAGAAAACTACAAAGCTCTACTACAAGAAATTCAAAAGGACATACTTAAGTGGAAAAACATACCTTGCTCATGGATAGGAAGACTTAACACAGTAAAAATGTCTATTCTACCAAAAGCCATCTATACATACAATGCACTTCCGATCCAAATTCCAATGTCATTTTTTAAGGTGATAGAGAAACAAATCACCAATTTCATATGGAAGGGAAAGAAGCCTCGGATAAGCAAAGCATTACTGAAAAAGAAGAAGAAAGTGGGAGGCCTCACTCTACGTGATTTCAGAACCTATTATACAGCCACAGTAGTCAAAACAGCCTGGTATTGGTACGACAACAGGCACATAGGCCAGTGGAACAGAATTGAGAACCCAGATATAAATCCAACCACATATGAGCAGCTGATATTTGACAAAGGCCCAGTGTCAGTTAATTGGGGAAAAGATAGTCTTTTTAACAAATGGTGCTGGCATAATTGGATATTCATTTGCAAAAAAATGAAACAGGACCCATACCTCACACCAAGCACAAAAACTAACTCCAAGTGGATCAAAGACCTAAACATAAAGACTAAAACGATAAAAACCATGGAAGAAAAAATAGGGACAACGCTAGGAGCCCTAATACAAGGCATAAACAGAATACAAAACATTACCAAAAATGACGAAGAGAAACCAGATAACTGGGAGCTCCTAAAAATCAAACACCTATGCTCATCTAAAGACTTCACCAAAAGAGTAAAAAGACCACCTACAGACTGGGAAAGAATTTTCAGCTATGACATCTCCGACCAGCGCCTGATCTCTAAAATCTACATGATTCTGTCAAAACTCAACCACAAAAAGACAAACAACCCAATCAAGAAGTGGGCAAAGGATATGAACACACACTTCACTAAAGAACATATTCAGGCAGCTAACAGACACATGAGAAAATGTTCTCGATCATTAGCCATTAGAGAAATGCAGATTAAAACTACGATGAGATTCCATCTCACTCCAACAAGGCTGGCATTAATCCAAAAAACACAAAAGAATAAATGTTGGAGAGGCTGCGGAGAGATTGGAACTCTTATACACTGCTGGTGGGAATGTAAAATGGTACAACCACTTTGGAAATCTATCTGGCGTTATCTTAAACAGTTAGAAATAGAACTACCATACAACCCAGAAATCCCACTCCTCGGAATATACCCTAGAGAAACAAGAGCCTTCACACAAACAGATATATGCACACCCATGTTTATTGCAGCTCTGTTTACAATAGCAAAAAGCTGGAAGCAACCAAGGTGTCCATCAACGGATGAATGGGTAAATAAATTGTGGTATATTCACACAATGGAATACTACGCATCGATAAAGAACAGCAACGAATCTGTGAAACATTTCATAACATGGAGGAACCTGGAAGGCATTATGCTGAGCGAAATCAGTCAGAGGCAAAAGGACAAATATTGTATAAGACCACTATTATAAGATCTTGAGAAATAGTATAAACTGAGAAGAACACATACTTTTGTGGTTACGAGGGGGGGAGGGAGGGAGCGGGGGAGAGGGTTTTTTACTGATTAATTAGTAGATAAGAACTGCTTTAGGTGAAGGGAAGGACAACACTCAATACATGGAAGGTCAGCCCAATTGGACTGGACCAAAAGCAAAGAAGTTTCCGGGATAAAATGAATGCTTCAAAGGTCAGCGGAGCAAGGGCGGGGGTTTGGGAACCATGCTTTAAGGGGACTTCTAAGTCAACTGGCAAAATAATTCTGTTATGAAAACATTCTGCATCCCACTTTGAAATGTGGCGTCTGGGGTCTTAAATGCTAACAAGCGGCCATCTAAGATGCAGCAATTGGTCTCAACCCACCTGGAGCAAAGGAGAATGAAGAACACCAAGGTCACACGACAACTAAGAGCCCAAGAGACAGAGAGGGCCACATGAACCAGAGACCTACACTATCCTGAGACCAGAAGAACTAGTTGGTGCCCAGCCACAATCGATGACTGCCCTGACAGGGAGCACAATAGAGAACCCCTGAGGGAGCAGGAGATCAGTGGGATGCAGACCCCAAATTCTCATAAAAAGACCATACTTAATGGTCTGACTGTGACTAGAGGAATCCCGGCGGGCATGGTCCCCAAACCTTCTGTTGGCACAGGACAGGAACCATTCCCGAAGACAACTCATCAGACATGAAAGGGACTGGACAGTGGGTAGGAGAGAGATGCTGATGAAGAGTGAGCTAATTATATCAGGTGGACACTTGAGACTGTGTTGACACCTCCTGTCTGGAGGGGGGATGGGAGGATAGAGAGAGTTGGAGGCTGCCAAAGTTTTCACGAAAGGAGAGACTGGAAGGGCTGACTCATTAGGGGGAGAGCAAGTGGGAGTAAGGAGTAAGATGTATATAAACTTATATGTGACAGACTGACTTGATTGAAGCTCAATAAAAGTTAATAAAAATAAATAAATAAATAAAAATAATTCACCTTGACCAAGTGGGATTCATACCAGGTATGCAGGTAAGGTTCAATGTTAGGAAAACAATCACTGTAATCCATCATATAAATAAAACAAAAGACAAGAATCACATGATTGTATCAATTGATGCAGAAAAGGCATTTGACAAAGTTCATCACCCATTCATGATAAAAACTCTAAGCAAAGTAGGAATAGAAGGAAAATTCCTCAGCATAATAAAGAGCATTTATACAAAGCCAATAGCCAACATCAACATAAGTGGAGAGAACCTGAAACCATTACCCTTGAGATCGGGAAAGAGGCAAGTATGCCCTTTATCGCCGCTCTTATTCAACATTGTGCTGGAGGTCCTAGCCAGAGCAATTAGGCTAGATAAAGAAATAAAGGGCATCCAGATTGGCAAGGGAGAAGTAAAATTATCTCTATTTACAGATGACATGATCTTATACACAGAAAACCCTAAGGGATCCTCTGGAAAACTACTGAAACTAATAGAAGAGTTCAGCAGAGTATCGGGATAAAAGATAAACATACAAAAATCAGTTGGATTCCTCTACACCAACAAAAAGAACATCGAAAAGGATATCACCAAATCAATACCATTTACAGTAGCTCCCAAGAAGATAAAATACTTAGGAATAAATCTTACCAGAGGTGTAAAAGACTTATACAAAGAAAACTACAAAACACTACTCCAAGAAACCAAAAGAGACCTACATAAGTGGAAAAATATACCTTGCTCATGGATAGGAAGACTTAACATTATAAAAGTCTCTATTCTACCAAACCCTCACATGTCTGTCAGTTTGTTGTACCATGGGGGCTTGTGTGTTGCTGTGATGCTGGAAGCTATGCCACCGGTATTCAGATACCAGCAGGGTCACCCATGGAGGACAGGTTTCAGCTGAGCTTCCAGACTAAGACAGACTAGGAAGAAGGACCCGGCAGTCTACTTCTGAAAAGCATTAGCCAGTGAAAACCTTATGAATAGCAGCGGAACATTGATATAGTGCTGGAAGATGAGCCCCCCAGGTTGGAAAGCATTCAAAAGATGACTGGGAAAGAGCTGCCTCCTCAAAGTAGAGTTGACCTTAATGACGTGGATGGAGTAAAGCTTTCAGGACCTTCATTCGCTGATGTGGCACAACTCAAAATGAGAAGAAACAGTTGCAAACATCCATTAATAATTGAAACCTGGAATGTACGAAGTATGAATCTAGGAAAATTGGAAATCCTCAAAAATAAATAGAACCCATAAACATCAATATCCTGGGCATTAGTGAGCTGAAATGGACTGGTATTGGCCATTTTGAATTGGACAATCATATAGTCTACTATGCTGGGAATGACAACTCGAAGTGGAATGCTGTTGCATTCATCGTCAAAAAGAATGTTTCAAGATCTATCCTGAAGTACAAAGCTGTCAGTGATAGGATCATATCTATACGCCTACAAGGAAGACCACTTAATACGACTATTATTCAAATTTACGTACCAACCACTAGGGCCAAAGATGAAGAAATAGAAGATTTTTATCAGCTGCTGCAGTCTACAATTCATCGAATATGCAATCAAGATGCATTGATAATTACTGGCGATTGGAATGCAAAAGTTGGAGACAAAGACGAAGGACCAGTAGTTGGAAAATATGGCCTTGGCGATAGAAACAATGCCAGAGATCGAATGATAGAATTTGCAAGACCAACTACTTCATTGCAAATACCTTCTTTCACGAACATAAACAGCAACTATACACAGGGACCTCACCAGATGGAACACACAGAAATCAAATTGACAACATCTGTGGAAAGAGACGATGGAAAAGCTCAATATCATCAGTCAGAACAAGGCCAGGGGCCAACTGTGGAACAGACCATCAATTGCTCATATGCAAGTTCAAGCTGAAACTGAAGAAAATCAGAGCAAGTCCCCAAGAGCCAAAATATGACCCTGAGTATATCCCACCTGAATTTAGAGACCATCTCAAGAATAGATTTGATGCATTGAACACTAGTGACTGAACACCAGACGAGTTGTGGAATGACCTCAAGGACATCATCCATGAAGAAAGCAAGAGGTCACTGAAAAGACAGAAAGAAAGAAAAGACCAAGAAGGATGTCAGAGGAGACTCTAAAACTTGCTCTTGAGTGTCGAGCAGCTAAAGCAAAAGGAAGAATTCATGAAGTAGAAGAACTGAACAGAAGATTTCAAAGGGCCTCTTGAGAAGACAATGTAAAGTATTATAATGACATGTGCAAAGAGCTGGAGATGCAAAACCAAAGGGAAGAACATGCTCTGCGTTTCTCAAGCTGAAAGAACTGAAGAAAAAATTCAAGCCTCGAGCTGCAATGGTGAAGGATTTCATGGGGAAAATATTAAACGACACAAGAAGCGTCAAAAGAAGATGGAAGGAATACACAGAGTCATAAAAGAAAGAATTAGTCGATAGTCTACCATTTCAAGAGGTGGCATGTGATCAGGAACCGATGGTACTGAAGGAAGAAGTCCAAGCATCTCTAAAGGCATTGGTGAAAAACAAGGCTCCAGGAATTGATGGAATATCAATTGAGATGTTGCAACAAACAGATGCATCGCTGGAGGTGCTCACTCATCTATGCCAAGAAATATGGAAGACAGCTTCCTGGCCAACTGACTGGAAGAGATCCATATTTATGCCTATTCCCAAGAAAGGTGATCCAACTGAATGTGGAAATTATAGAACAATATCATTAATATCACACACAAGCAAAATTTTGCTGAAGATCATTCAAAAATGGCTGCAGCAGTATACCGACAGGGAACTGCCAGAAATTCATGCTGGTTTCAGAAGAGGACGTGGAACCAGGGATATCATTGCTGATGTCAGATGGATCCTGGCTGAAAGCAGAGACTACCAGAAAGATGTTTACCTGTGTTTTATTGACTTTGCAAAGGCATTCAATTGTGTGGATCATAACAAACTATGGATAACACTGTGAAGAATGGGAATTCTGGAACACTTAATTGTGCTCATGAGGAACCTTTACATAGATCAAGAGGCAGTTGTTTGGACAGAAGAAGGTGATACTGATTGGTTTAAAGTCAGGAAAGGTGTGCATCAGGGTCGTATTCTTTCACCATACCTATTTAGTCTGTATGCTGAACAAATAACCCGAGAAGCTGGACTATATGAAAAAGAACGGGGCATCAGGATTGGAGGAAGACTCATTAACAACGTGTGTTATGCAGATGACACAACCTTGCTTGCTGAAAGTGAAAAGGACTTGAAGCACTTACTAACGAAGATCAAAGACCACAGCCTTCAGTATGGATTACACCTCAATAAAGAAAACAAAAATCCTCACAATTGGACCAATGAGCAACATCATGATAAATGGAGAAAAGTTTGCAGTTGTCAAGGATTTCATTTTACTTGGATCCACAATCAACAGCCATAGAAGCAGCAGTCAAGAAATCAAAAGATGCATTGCACTGGGTAAATCTGCTGCAAAGGACTTCTTCAAAGTGTTGAAGAGCAAAGATGTCACCCTGAAGACTAAGGTGTGCCTGACCCAAGCCATGGTATTTTCAATCGTATCATATGCATGTGAAAGCTAGACAATGAATAAGGAAGACCGAAGAAGAGTTGACGCCTTTGAATTGTGGTATTGGTGAAGAATATTGAATATACCATGGACTGCCAAAAGAGGGAACAAATCTGTCTTGGAAGAAGTGCAGACGGAATGCTCCTTAGAAGCCAGGGTGGCAAGATTGTGTCTTACATACTTTGGATATGTTGTCAGGAGGGATCAGTCTCTGGAGAAGGACATCATGCTTGGCAGAGTACAGGGTCAGCGGAAAAGAGGAAGACCCTCAATGAGGTGGATTAACACAGTGGCTGCAACAATGAGCTCAAGCATAAAGATGGTGAGGATGGCGCAGGACCGGGCAGTGTTTCATTCTCTTGTGCATAGGGTCGCTATGAGTCGGAACCGACTTGACGGCACCTAACAACAACAACCTTCTATCAAAAGGGATCTACAGATTTAATGCAATTCCGATCCAAATTCCAATGACATTCTTTAATGAAATGGAGAAACAAATCACCCACTTCATATGGAAGGGAAAGAGGCCCCAGAAAAGTAAAGCATTACTGAAAAAGAAGAACAAAGTGGGAGGCTTTACTCTACCGGATTTTAGAAACTATTATACCACCACAATAGTCAAAACAGCCTGGAACTGGTTCAACAATAGATACATAGACCAATGGAACAGAAATGAGAATCCAGACATAAATCCATCCACATATGAGCAGCTGATATTCAACAAAGGCCCCGAACAGTTAAATGGGGGAAAAGACAGTCTTTTTAACAAATGGTGTGGGCATAACTGGATATCCATCTGCAAAACAATGAAATAAGACCCATACCTCACTCCATGCACAAAAACGAGCTCAAAATGGATCAAAGACCTAAACATAAAATCTAAAATGATAAAGATCATAGAAGAAAAAATAGGGACAACGTTAGGAGCCCTAACACATGGCATAAACACTATAAACACTATACAAAACATTATTAAGAATACAGAAGAAAAACTAGATAACTGGGAGCTACTAAAATTCAAACACCTATGCTCCTCCAAAGACTTCATCAAAAGAGTAAAAAGACTACCTACAGACTGGGAAAAGGTTTTTAGCTATGATATTTCCGATCAGCGCCTGATCTCTAAAATCTACATGATACTGCAAAAACTCAACTACAAAAAGACAAATAACCCAATTAAAAACCGGGCAAAAGATATAAACAGACACTTCAGTAAAGAAGACATTCAGGTGGCTAACATATACATGAGGAAATGCTCACGATCATTAGCCATTAGAGAAATGCAAATCAAAACTACGATGAGATTCCATCTCACTCCAACAAGGCTGGCATTAATCCAAAAAACACAAAATAATAAATGTCGGAGAGGTTGTGCTGGTGGGAATGTGAAATGGTACAACCATTTTGGAAGTCGATTTGGTGCTTCCTTAAAGGCTAGAAATAGGACTAGCATATGATCCAGCAGTCCCACTCCTTGGAATATATCCTAGAGAAATAAGAGCCTTTACATGAACAGACATATGCACACCCATGTTCACTGCAGCACTGTTTACAATAGCAAAAAGATGGAAGCAACCAAGGTGCCCATCAACGGATGAATGGATAAATAAATTACGGTATATTCCACAATGGAATACTATGCATTGATATAGAGCAGTGGTGAATCTGTGAAACATTTCATAACACGGAGGTATCTGAAAGGAATTATGCTGAGTCAAATTAGTCAGTTGCAAAAGGACAAACAGTGTATAAGACCACTATTATAAGAAACTCAAGAAATAGTTTAAACAGAGAAGAAAATATTCTTTGATGGTTATGAGGGGGAGGGAGGGAGTATTCACTAATTAGATAGTAGATAAGAACTACTTTAGGTGAAGGGAAAGACAACACACAGTACAGGGGAGGTCAGCACAACTGGACTAAACCAAAAGCAAAGAAGTTTCCTGAATAAACTGAACTCTTTGGAGGCCAGCATAGCAGGGCCAGGGGTTCGGGGACCATGGTTTCAGGGGACACCTAAGTCAAAAGGCGCAATAAAATCTATTAAGAAGATATTCTGCATCCCGCTTTAGAGAGTGGCATCTGGGGACTTAAACACTAGCAAGCGGCCATCTAAGATGCATCAATTGGTCTCAACCCACCTGGATCAAAGGAGAAGGAAGAACACCAAGGATACAAGCTAATTATGAGCCCAAGAGATAGAAAGGGCTGCATAAACCAGAGACTACATCATCCTGAGACCAGAAGAGCTAGATGGTGCCCGGCTACAACCAATGACTGCCCTGACTGGGAACACAACAGAGAACCCCTGAGGGAGCAGGAAAGCAGTGGGATGCAGACCTCAAATTCTCATAAAAAGACCAGACTTAATAGTCTGACTGAGACTAGAGGAATCCCGGCGGCCATGGTCCCCAGACCTTCTGTTGCCCCAGGACAGGAACGATTCCCGAAGCCAACTCTTCAGACATAGATTGGACTGGACAATGGTTTGGAGAGGAATACTGGTGAGGAGTGAGCTTCTTGGATCAGGTGGACACTTGAGACTATGTTGGCATCTCCTCCCTGGAGGGAAGATGAGAGGGTTGAGGGGGTTAAAAGCTGGCGAAATGGACACAAAAAGAGAGAGTGGAGGGAGGGAGTAGGCTGTCTCATTAGAGGGAGAGCAATTGGGAGTATGTAGCAAGGTGTATATAAGTTTTTGTGTGAGAGACTGACTGGATTTGTAAACTTTCACTTAAAGCACAATAAAATTTAAATAAATAAAGAAATAAACATAAGTAAACCCCTCAAAAAGAAAAGGAAAATCCACACAAGTGGACCAAGAAGCAACATCATGATAAATGGAAAAAAGATTGATGTTGTCTAGGATTTCATTTTACTTGGATCCACATTCAATGCCCATTGAAGTAACAGTAAGAAATCAAACAACATATTAAATTGAGCAAATCTGCTGCAAAAGACCTTTAAATTGTCAAAAAGCAAAGATGTCACTTTGAGGACTAAGGTGCAACTGACCCAAGCCATGGTATTTTCGATCACCTTATATGCACGTGTAAAGCTGGACAATGAATAAGGAAGACCAAAGAAGAATTGATGCCTTCGAATTGTGGTGCTGGCAAAGAATATTGAATATGCCTTGGACTGCTAGAAGAACAAATTTGTCTTAGAAGAAGTACACCCAGAATGGTCCTTAGAAGCAAGGATGGCAAGACTTCATCTCATGTACTTTGGACATGTTATTCGGAGGGACCAGTCCCAGGAGAAGGACAAAATATCCTTTTAAAAGTAAAACTTACTAGATGTTTGATTCGCTTACCCTCTGCCTAACTGATGTATTTCTCTGTGTTGTATTGTCTTAGATTTATCTAGTGCTACCATCACAGAAATACCACAAACAAGTTGCTTTAATAAATAACTTTATTTTTTTTTTAAGTTTAGGAAGCTAGAAGTCTGAATTCAGGGCTCTGCCTCTAGGGGAAGTCTTTCTCTGTGTACTGGATCTGGAGAAAAATCCTTGCCTCTTCAGCTTCTGCTCCTTGGTTCCTTGGTGATCTTCATGTGGACGGCATCTATCTTCCCCCATCTCTGCTTTTCTGTTGCTGGCTTGATCAGCTTTTATATCTCAAAAAACATTGATTTAAGACACACCCTACACTAATACTGCCTCATTAACATAACAAAGAAAGCCCATTCCTGAATGAGATTATAACCACAGGTATAAACTCAAAAAAAAAAAAAAAACAAAAAACCGGTTGCCGTGGAGTCGATTTTGACTCATAGTGACTGCATAGGACAGGGTAGAATTGCTCCATAGGGTTTCCAGGGACCCGCTGGTGGATTCAAACTACTGATATTTTGGTTAGCGGTCAAGCTTTTAAACACTGTGCCACCGCGGCTCTTAAACCACAGTTATAGGGGTTAGGATTTACAACACATATTTTTGGGGATGCAGTCCATTCCATAACATGTACCAAGACTGGATACATAGTTCTTTCACTCCTCCTTCCTGTAAGGGGAGATGATCATAGACCATGCTCTTCAGGAAATTCTTAGTCTCTTGTCCTCATCTTCCATGTTAAGGTCATTATTTAAAAAAAAAAAGTGTGAGGCATATTCATAATATAACAGAAATGAATCAGGTCTAACAGAAGAAGGGGCAGTATTCTAGGATGAGGGGCATTTTCGTGTAGGGGAATCAAATGAGTGATGGTTCCATGGACTCAAAGCTTCCCCAGTCTCATGTAAACGAAAATGCTCACTTACCTACAAAGAATCAGAACGGGGCATCAGGATCGGAGGAAGACTCATTAACAACATGCGTTATGCAGACAACACAACCTTGATTGCTGAAAGTAAAAAACACTTGAAGCACTTACTAATGAAGATCAAAGATCACAGCCTTCAGTATGGATTGCACCTCAACATAAAAAAAACAAAAATCCTCACAACTGGAGCAATAAGCAACGTCATGATAAACGGAGAAAAGATTGAAGTTGTCAACGATTTTATTTTACTTGGATCCACAATCAACAGCCATGGAAGCAGCAGTCAAGAAATCAAAAGACGCATTGCACTGGGCAAATCTGCTGCAAAGGACCTCTTTAAAGTGTTGAAAAGTAAAGATGTCACCTTGAAGAATAAGGTGCACCTGACCCAAACCATGGTATTTTCAATCGTATCATATGCATGTGAAAGCTGGACAATAAATAAGGAAGACCGAAGAAGAGTTGACGCTTTTGAATTGTGGTGTTGGCAAAGAATATTGAATATACCATGGACTGCCAAAAGAAGGAACAAATCTATCTTGGAAGAAGTGCGGCCAGAATGCTCCTTAGAGGCAAGGATGGCGAGATGGTGTCTTACACACTTTGGACATGTTGTCAGGAGGGATCAGTCCCTGGAGAAGGACATCATGCTTGGCAAAGTACAGGGTCAGCGGAAAAGAGGAAGAACCTCAACAAAGTGGATTAACACAGTAGCTGCAACAATGAGCTCAAGCATAAAGACGGTGAGGATGGTGCAGGACCGGGCAGTGTTTCGTTCTGTGTGCATAGGGTCACTATGAGTCGGAACGGACTTGATGGCACCTAACAACAACAACACCTACAAAAAAATTGCTTCTGTTAGAGGAAAGTGATTTTTTTTCAATCATGTCTAAATTTTTTGAAGTTTTAAGTGTGAAGAACATAATTTTGAGAATATCAATAAGCGGATTTCAGATATATTATTTCTGATGTTATATTATGTACAGTGACTGTTAACCCTTACAAAGGGCCAGAACTAAATCCACTTAGCAGCACCCAAGCTTTGGTCTGATTTGGTAACAGCCTACTAGCACTTCATTACAAGAAGAGTTGATATTCTTTGCTGTGAGCAAGAAACTTTACTCCAAATGGTTCTGGTAGCCATTGTCTGGATCTATCCCTCTCTTCTGCACTGGCTCCCAGTTGCACATGACCTAAAGGTAGCGGAAGCTCTCAAGACTCTGAGCTTTCAGTCCTGGACCGAGTCCTGGGGACATTAGTAGGCATTCTGCTTGAACTCCAGGGATTAAGCTCCTCTCCTGCTCTGGTTGGATCCAGGAGTGGTCTGTGGGGGCTGATTATGTACGCAGCAGTGTATTTCTCATCACCTCCCTTCCTGTGCTCATAGTGCTGTATTTGGTCAATATCCAAGCCAATACAACCTGAATCCCAGGACACCTAGCAGCATGTTAAATTAATACATTCTGGGCAGTAAACTCTTCAAATGGTAACCTTTTAAAACTGCAGGATACATAGCCCCATAGACTGTGAGTGCTAAAAGCCAAGGATGAACATAGAATGTGAGTGCTAAAAGCCAAGGATGAACATAGAATGTGAATGCTAGAAGCCAAGGATGAACATAGAATGTGAGTGCTAGAAGCCAAGAATGAAAGAACGAAAAACAAAAGAAAAACCGTTGCTGTGAAGTACATTCCAACCCATGGCAACCCCATGTGTTTCAGAGTAGAGCCACTCAATAGGGTTTTTATGTCTGTAACCTTTCGGAAGCAGTTAGCCAGGCATTGCTTTGGTTTCTATGTGGATTCAAACCATCAATCTCTTGGTTATTACCCCAGCTCTTAACCATTTGTGCCACCCAACGACTTCTAAAAGAAGCCCTAGACATCAACTAATCTCACATATTATCTTAGTAATGAATTAACTGTGACCCAGGGATGAGCTCAGCTGCACCCAAGAGTGTACAACTAAAGAGTAAAAGAGCCAAGATTGTAATCCAAGTTTTGTTTGGCTTTCATTTATACTATAAATTCTGTAATACTTAACAGTTTTTCTTTGTTTTTTCCTTAAGATTGTAAGTTTACTATGACCCAGATACACAACACAGCCCTCTATAGAGAAAAAAAGTCTTTATATAGTCTCTCCCTTCCCACTTAAGAGATCAGTGTTAACAGTTTGATGTTGGTCTTTCAATGCCTGTTAGTAAGACTAAATGGATTTATGTTTTATTTGTCTTCACAGCAACCCCATATGTTTGAAAAACTCTAATACTAGCATTACGTTCGTCTTTTTATTATGGAACTGTAAGATTTCTTTATATACTTTAGATACAGCTCTCTTATCAGACACATTATTTGCAAATATTTTCTCCAATTCTTGGGATTGTCTTTTCATTTTCTTGATGGAGTCCTTTGAAACTTAAAAATTTCTAATTTTGATGAAATCTGATTCATCTATTTTTTTCTTTTGTCAACTGTGCTGGTATGTGCCTTTTCAACCTTACTAAACTAAAAATGCCAAACCCATTGCTGTCAAATTGATTCCGACTCATAGAGACCCCATAGGACAGAGTTTCCAAGCGTTTCCATTACTGCCCCATAGGGTTTCCAAGAAGCACCTGGTGGATTCAAATTGCTAACCTTTTGGTTAGCAGCTGAACATTTAACCACTGCACCACCAGGGGAAATTTAATAGTGCCAAATTACTCTCTTAAGTGGTATACCAATTTACACGCCAACCCAAAATACGTAAGTGTTTCTGTAGCGTCACGTCTTTGTCAATATTTGATATTGCTGAAATTTTTGATGTTTCCAGTCTTATGTCAGTAAAATGGTACCTTGTCATGGTTTTAATTTTCATTTACTCGATTGATAATGAGGTTGAGCATCTTTTCACATATTTATTTAATATTCATGTTGCCTATTTAGTGAAGAGCCTGTTCATGTCCTTGTGCATTTTTTCAACTGATTTTTTTCTTTCTCTTTGGTTTGGAAACTCTGGTGATGCAGTGGTTAAGACCTACAGCTGCTAACCAAAATGTCGGCAGTTCAAATCCACCAGGCGTTCTGTGGAAGCCCTATGGGGCAGTTCTGCTCCGCCCTATAGGGTCGCTACAAATAGGAATCTACTCCATGGAAACAGGTTTGTTTGTTTTTTTTGGTTTTGGTTTATAGGAGTTTATTTATTCAGGATATTCTCATTTTCTGTCATTTTGCTTTATACATTTTGAGGTTATGCTATTAAGTGCATACAAATTTAAAATTTTTCCAGTGAAGTAAATATTTTGTCGTTATATGACTATTTTTTTCTAATGGTTTTTTTTGTTGTTATTGTTTTTCCTTTACTGTCTGAAACAGCTACACCAGGCTGGGAATACTACTAATCTGGAGCCACCTTGATGTTCCTAGACTACCCAAGTGATACACACTTGGATGGACTGCAAATCCAGGCAAGAGTTAGTTTACTTCTGGTTCAACTTCATCCTGATGGTATGGCCTGTTGGCATCCCAGCTAGTACTGTGGGGAGGATTGAGGCAGAGCTGTATGGACCCAGATCTTTAGTTTCTCTTCCCTTCGCCCAGCAAGGCCATCAAGGCAAACAGTTATAAATATAAAACATTGAAAGAAGGAGGCATCAGCCAGATGACTAAAACCATACAGATGCTGAAGTACTTGTTAGTCTTCTGTATTATTTAAGTAAAGTGTGGATTTTGTTTGGAAGTAGTTACAAGAATAGCACAGGAAAGCAATGTTAAATGTTATGTTTTCCAATTATAGCTACGAAATAATCTTTTAATAAAGATATTATCTCATGACAAGCATGTGGTGAGCTCAGAATTCAAATTCAAACAGCCTGACTCCAGAGCCTACTTCTAAGTTGGGTGAATACAAAGAAAACTTAATCAAAGGGTAGGACCTCCCCTTCGTGATGGTAGGCATACCACCTGCTCCTTGGAGAAAGCCTATTAGAAACTGCAATTCCACATCTCTCCTAACAATAAAGGCCTCTTTAGTAGAGCTCTTTTCTTTGAAATCCAACAAGCCTGACTAAAACAATTCACAAATACTCTTAGAGAACTCTTTCCTATTGTCAGTAAATGTTTGTACAGAATGATGACATTGTGTTCACTTAAACATTACACAAATGTATCACATAAACCAATATTCTTTCCTGATTTACAAAGCACATATATTTTCTATACAACATAACACATTTGAAAATGATTTTATTTTCTTTTCCAAGCTGTAGTCCTTCACCAAGAAACCACAGATTTGTGTCTCATTAAGAACACAGTATTTTCCAAAGTCTTCATTTTATCCTGAATTAAAACTTTCTATCTTCAACCTTCATCTTCTTAAAATAATTATTTTGCTCATGGTGCACAATAGTGCAAGTAGGTATAATGTTTAGAATATTAAATAAATTCACTTTCTCATCCATGACTAAGCCATTTTTATAATTTTTCAGTAATTCTGATCCTTAGAATTCTCTCTCCCTCTTTTTTTTAATTGTGAGAACAGGAGTAGTATTGGCTCTTGATCTAATGCTTATAAGAGATTAGTTAATGAGTTGGTGGCAGTTTTATTGCCTCTTAAATATTTAATGATTTTCTGCATAATTTCTCAATGTGTTTTTATTTGTTTACTTTTTTATATATTTGGTATAAAATTAAAAACATGTGGTATTGAATTTTATGATATTGGCACAATTCCTCTTCTACAGTTACGAGTGTCAGTACTTCCACTATGCTCCTATATACAAAAAAACATGAACTTCAGAGTACAACAGGGCCTTGATATATGAAGTTTATATTTGGATCAGTATAAGAAATTGAAGATTTTTTCTACATTAAACCAAATTGTTTTTTTTTTTTTATTTTTTGTTTTTGATTATTTTTTACTTTCATTGACATTTATTCCAAATACCCTGGCAAAAGCTGGAGCTGTATTTTATTCTAATTTTTGAAGGTTCAGCATCAGTTTGATCAACCTTGTTTTTCTTGTTGAAGTCTGTTCTAATGGAAATAACACTGGGATGGAAGTCAGGAAATTCAGGTTCTAGTCATAACACTGCTATTTGGAGGCTCTGTGATTTTGGGTCTTGGTTTGGACTAGGTTAGGGCTTTCCAATTTTAAAAAACTAACATTCCATGTTTAAATAAAATCTTACAATATGAAAATCAGAGCACACACTCTGAAAAGCAGTAGAATGAATTATTTTCAAGTTACTTTGCAATTTTTAATAAGTTGCAGTTTACTTGATGAAGCAAGTAAATCCTTATAAGAGACTGGAGAGGTATATTTCAAGTGTTCGAAATGAATGTTTTGCTCTTTGTGGCTATTAAATTTACAAGTAGAAGAATTATAAGCCGAAGAAGTCACTTGGTTACCACCTTTTACAGATTGGTTTATAAAAAGTTTTTATCAATATGTGTACCGGTAGTGTCATCTCTATTGATACTGGTAGTAACAATTTAGTAAAAATCAAAGAAATTTAAAATATACAGCTTTCAAAAGTCTGTACTTGAAATGGGAAAAATGCTGAAAGATACTTCTGTAAGAGAGCTTTTTTTAAAAAATAATTTTTATTGTGCTTCAGGTGAAAGTTTACAAATCAAGTCAGTCTCTCACACAAAAACCTATATATACCTTGCTACACACTCCCAGTTACTGTCCCCCTAATGAGACAGCCTTTTCTCTCCCTCTCCTCTCTCTTTCCATGTCCATTTCGCCAGCTTCTAACCCCCCAACCCTATCATCTCCCCTCCAGGCATGAGATGTCAACATAGTCTCAAGTGTCCACCTGATCCAAGAAGCTCACTCCTCACCAGCATCCCTCTCCAACCCATTGTCCAGTCCAATCCATGTCCAAAGAGTTGGCTTCGGGAATGGTTCCTGTCCTGGGCTAACAGAAGGTCTGGGGGCCATGACCACCGGGGCCCTTCTAGTCTCAGTCAGACCATTAAGTCTGGTCTTTTTATGAGAATCTGAGGTCTGCATCCAACTGCTCTCCTGCTCCCTCAGGAGTTCTCTGTTGTGTTCCCTGTCAGGGGAGTCATCGGTTGTAGCTGGGCACCATCTAGTTCTTCTGGTCTCAGGATGATGTAGTCGCTGGTTCATGTGGCCCTTTCTGTCTCTTGGGCTTGTAATCTTATATCCTTGGTGTTCTTTCTCCTTTGGTCCAGGTGGGTTGAGACCAATCGATGCACCTTAGATGGCTGCTTGCTAGCATTTAAGACCCCAGACGCCACTCTTCAAAGTGGAATGCACAATGTTTTCTTAATAGATTTTATTGTGCCAATTGACTTAGCTGTCCCCTGAAACCATGGCCCTCAGAAGCCTGCCCCTGCTACGCTGGCCTTAGAAGCATTCAGTTTATTCAGGAAACTCCTTTGCTTTTGGTTTAGTCCAATTGTGCTGACCTCCCCTGTATTGTGTGCTGTCTTTCCCTTCACCTAAAGTAGTTCTTATCTACTATCTAATTAGTGAATACCCCTCTCCCACCCTCCCTCCTTTCCCCCTCTCGTAACTACAAAAGAATGTTTTCTTCTCAGTTAAAACTATTTCTCAAGTTCTTATAATAGCGGTGTAAGAGAGCTTTTAATGTGATATCTAAAGTTCATGTTAAACTGAACCAACATAAAATTTTCATTTTCTTTTTAAATTTTATACATGAGAAAATTTATAGCATTTCCGTTCTTTCTCTTTGGGAAATGCTCTAAAGGAACCTGACTGTACATCAAAGCTGATTTCAGACAAGCCAGTTCATGCATAATTCAGAGCCCACTGCTAAGATGCAGAATAATATTCTGTTGTGTTAGAGACAAACTGAGTGTGAACTTCTTTGTCTTTTGTTCACACTGTCTGATGTCTTTTGACCAATACCTGTTCATGTCTTAGTTTCTTAGTGCTACTGTAACAGAAATACCACAAGTGTGTGGCTTTCGCGAATTGAAATTTATTTTCTCACAGTTCAAGAGGCTAGAAGTCCAAAATCACGGCACCAGCTCTAGGGGAAGATTTCTCTCTGTCAGATCTGGGAGAAAGCCCTCATCGCAACTTCTATAGCCCTGGCATTTCTTGGTTCTTTGCAGATCTCCTCGGGGCATTTATCTTTCTCCTATTTTTGTTTGCTTGTTTCTATACCTGATCTATTCTCAGAAGTGATTAGGTTTAAGACATACCCTACACTGACATGACCTCATTAACATAACAAAGAAACTCCCACTCCCAAATGGGATTATATCCACAGGTATATATATATATATATATATATATATATATATATATATAAAAATACTCATAGCAACCCTACAGGACAGAGTAGAACAGCCCCATAGGGCTTCCAAGGAGCAGCTGGTGGATTCGAATTGCCGACATTTTGGTTAGCAGCCTGAGCTCTTAATCACTGCACCACCAAGGCTCCTCCACAGGTATAGGGGTTAGAATTTCAAGACATTTTTTTGGCGGTGGCGGGGGGTTACAATTCAATCTATAACACCAGCCTAGCTCCACTTCTGTCCACCACCACAACCTCACTCACAAACCTCTTTCCTCCCCTCTCCCATTCTCAATTTATAACAAAATTTGAATGTTTTCAGTGCCTACTCCTTTGCACTAGACTTGAGCCTATCTTTGTTCCCTGCCTTGTCTTGGGTGAGACACCATAGGCCCAAAGCTTTGGCCCGGGCTTCTCTCACCCAGGCCTCCTGGCCACCTCATTGCCCTTGTCCTGACCCCAACAGCAACAGGTCTCCCTTTACCCTGGCACCACCATACTCCAGAAGGGAATCCCCACCCGAATCCAGTACCACTTATAATTATGATGTTGCTTTTTTAAGTTGACTGAATTTGAAATAAAACTTTGAGCATATATTTGAAAGTAAATATGTAGTGATAGGCTGAAATTCTTTGTTTAGTCCAAAGAAGGACAGAAGACGCTCCCTGTCTTAGTTTTCTAGGGCTGTTGTAACAGAAATACCACACGTGGATGGCTTTAAAAAACAGAAGTTTATTCTCTCACAGTCTAGTAGGCTAAGTCCAAATTCAGGGCGTCAGCTCCAGGGGAAGACTTTCTCTGTTGGCTCTGGAGGAAGGTTCTTGTCATCAATATTCCCCTGGACTAGAAAATTCTCTGCACAGGAACCCAGGTCCAAAGGATACACTCTGCTCCCAGCACTGCTTTCCTGGTGATATGAGGTCCCCCATCTCTCTGCTCACTTCTCTCTTTTATATTCCAAAAGAAATTGGCTCAAGATACAATCCAATCTTGTAGATTGAGTTCTGCCTCATTAACATAACTGCCTCTAACCCTGCCTCATTAACATCATACAGATAGAATTTATAACACTGAGGAAAATCACATCAGATGACAATATGGTGGACAATCACACAATAGTGGGAATCATGGCCTAGCCAAATTGATACACATATTTTGGGGTACACAATTCAATCCATGATACTCCCCCAAATTAATTTCTTCTTTTTTCCCTTGCTGGTTTCAAAATTGGCTAAAATCCTGTAAATGGTTGCTTTTCCATAGCCATTTTATATAAGTCCTTTTTGGAAGAACTTGGTGAATGTTTGGAAAACAGCTTTGGGCCTTGTTTTATGTGTTTGCTAAATTAATTAGTATTTAATATTTTTATTATTGATGGCTTAATGAATAATTCATACATAGTGGTAAGATTGAAAGGATCTTTGATTCATGTAGGTGGGCACAAATATTTTTAAAACACTGAGAAAACTATTCCCTAATTTATACTTTGATTATTTCAAGAAACAACATTTATAGGGCGTATACTCTCTATAGAGACGATAAAGAAAAAGTTGACAATCTCATCAGTAGGTCAAAATAATAAAAGCTCATACAAATACGTATTTTTCCATTCTTACATTGTTATCAAATTTGCTTAAGTTTGTCTTCTTGCAAATGACGATAAAATCCCTTTTAAACATACTGTTTTTACCAAATTGGGAAAAGTGTTTTATGATATAAATCTACATAAAAGCTTCAGTTCTTACACTGTAAAATATAGTATTATACCTTAAATCCTAAACATTCTTCCTTGTGAGCTAAAAATTAAGAATCAGGATCTAGTCAAGCCCTTCCAATTGCTTTTGGAACAGGTGCTGAGGCAAAGCTGTGCAAACAGAAAGCTGAGCGCCAAGAATTCCCATGGCCTTCAAGAATGGAACAGACCAAACCAAAGGGTGGTCCAGCATTCACTGCCAAATGACATAGCTTGCTCTAGTCACTGTATATTTTGAGAGCAAATGCACAGGAATAACGAAACTTTTTTTTTTACCTCTTTATTTTACATTTTGAAAAATAAGAACTATGACAGTTGTGAGAATTTCCTATTTTGGAAAGGGAAATTATGGAAAGGGCTCTGGAGCTGTGATTTTTCATTACAAGAGCAAAAGGGCACAGGTCTCTGCTCCTTGTATCTCTGACCCTCCCTGGCCTCAGCAGTCCGAGGGTACTCACAGAGCCCCAGGAGCACTGCTGGAAACTCAGGGAGAGGGTGTCCCTCTGTGCACCTACACAAGTCAGCTCCCCATGTTTGCCATCACAGTGGGAACTGCGGGTCACCTTCTGATGCCACAACTCTCTCTGGGTACCCCCTGTCCCTCAGTGCTGCAGTGGCTCAGTGTTTAGGAGTTCTTTGGGCCTTCCTACTTCTCAGGGTAAAATAAAAGAATGTATACAAATGTGATTTTAAAGGCAGAAATTGAGGTGTGACTGTAGTTTGTTTTTTTTTTTTTCTGAATGTAGGTATTTTGATACGCCTTGTGAACTGCCAGCTGCCACAATTAGATGCAATTAGAAGTTTGAGAAACACTTGGGGAGAGAGGTAGAGGTATCATGAACCCTAAAAACCATGCCGATTCGACTCATAGCAATGCTATAGGACAGAGTAGAACTGCCCCATAGGGCTTCCAAGGAGCGGCTGGTAGATTTGAACTGCTGATGTTTTGGTTAGCAGCTGTAGCTCTTAATCACTGCGTGACCAGGGCTCCATCACAAATACTAGAAAGGTATTTTTTTTGTTGTTATTATTATTTAAGAAAGAACTACAAGAGCAGTAAGACCAAAATTAAATAAATGCATACATTCATTCATACATAAATACTAAGAGGAAATTGAGGAGAAAGATGGACAAGAAGTCAGAAATGAGATGCAAACGCTAACACTGCCTATATGTTCAGGTTTGGTTAATTGGTTACAAACAACAAAAACAAACTATGGATGGGTATACTGAGATGAGGAAGGAAGGCAACAGTGCAGACCTGGAGTTATGAATACAAAAATCAAGAAGAATTTACAACTTACATGGTGAGGACATCAAGCACGTTGTAAACTCCTAAAACAGGAAATATTTTTATCTGTTTATTTCACCTGGTATGGACAGGTACTTAATTGGGTTTAACAGTGATTTTAAAATACATTTAAGTAAGGTCTTACATTGTACAAAGTAAGAAAAATACACTTCTAACAATTTTAAGAAAAAGAGAAAAAAGAAAGATTCTTATTGGAAAGATACTGACTAGCTCACAAAGATCTAAGGAAAGACTGAACAATCAGATCTGGGTTGCAGGAATGACTGGAAACTCTCTTCAGGGCACCAATATTGGTGATAGAAGTGCAGGACCCTAGCCCTGTTCAAACTTTTATTTCTTCCTTCCTGGAAGAAATGGAAGTGAAGAAACGGCCAGAGATTCTATTTCTTGGAATTCTATGATTTCTTCTCTTTTAACTTTTTATTTTGAAAATAATATTAAACTTACAGAAAAGTTGCAAAAATTGTACAGAGTTCCCGTATACCCTTCACCCAGCTTCCTCAAAGGCCAACATCTTATATAACCATAATACAATGATCAAAACCAGGAAATTAATGTTGAAACAGTACTATTAACTAAACTACAAACTTTATTTAGATCACCTGTTTTCCCACTAATGTCTTTTTCTAGTCCAGGATCCAATCTAGGATCCCATGTTGCCTTTATTTGTCAGGTATCCTTAGTCTCCTCCAGTCTATTACAGTTCTTCAGTCCCTCTTTGTCTTTCATAATCTTGACATGTTTGAAAAATTCTTGTCAATTATATTGTAGAATATTCCCCAATTCGGGTTTCTCTGATATTTTCTAGGATTATACTGAGATTAGAAATTTTGGCAAGAACACTACAGAAGAGCTGTGTGCCCTTCTAGGCATGTCACATCAGAGTTTACATGATGGCAATATGTCTTATTACTAGTGATTTAATGTTACTAACTTGGTTAATGTACTGTCTTCCAGGTTTTTGCCCCATAAAGTTACTATATTCCCCTTTGTTATTAATAAATATCTTGTGAGCAGATACTTTGAGACTATGCAAATATACTGTTTCTCATTGTACTTTTGCTCGTTAATTTTGACATCTACCCATCTCGATGACTCTTACCTCCAACAGAGTTTCCAACAACACAAACAATGTTTTCCGAAGGGTAATTTTCTATTTTCCTAATGCCTTCTCCATTTAGTAAGAATTCTATGATCTCTTAAGCAAGACTTGATCAGGGGAGTGATAACTACCCATGTTCAGAGAAAACAGTAGTTTACTAAAAGCAACAGAAGTTTGGCTATTGAAAGCCAAGCTGAATTACTGAAGCCATCTGCAGCTAATTGTTCCCAATTAGTGCCTAATTTACTGACACCAATGGCTCCAACTCTTTAGCCTTATTGTGTATAAAAAGGCTAAATAGTTGGGGGCATCAGTGTGAGTAAATTAGGCACTAATTGGGAACAATTGGAAACCCCGGTCGAGTGGTTGTTAAGAGCTATGGCTGCTAACCAAAATGTTGGCAGTTCGAATCCACCAGGTGCTCCTTGGAGACCGTATGGGGCAGTTCTACTCCGTCCTATAGGGTCACTATGAGTCGGAATCAACTCACTGGCAACAGGGTTTTTTTTCCCCCCGGTATATTCCGTGAAAAAAAAAATTATATAGAAGTTGGAAAATTAGAAGACTGTTTTTGCAATAATTAAAAGACTTATATAGCTAAGATACCTTGATACAGTACAATTAAAAAAAAAAACAGAAATTAGTCAAAATGTTATGACTGATGGAATCCTGATTGAATCAAATGATGCTTGTGTGAATCAGTTAATTGCTCAGACTAGGTTGAGATGGTGTGATAGGAAATGTACATAAAAATGTATCAGAATAGACATAAAAAGGATATGGTCCCCTTAAGAAACCAGACTGGCAAAAGCAGGAATTGTTTTCCAGGAAGGTGTAGTTCTCAATAAGTGTGGGGTGAGCTTTACAAAATGATTTGCCACCATTTTGATAAAAGCAGAATGTGCACAGAGGCTCTGAATTGTAGCCTCTAAGTCAGGAACAGCCCTGGGGGAGAAAAATTAAGAGCCTAGAGTAACCAGAAGGTGTTAAGGAGGCAATAAAACCTTTTCCTTTACATGGCAGCCAGGAACTGGCTGAAGAAGAAGGTGCCAGCGGCCATGAAAAGGTCCAATAATTTTAACCTGCGACATTATTTCAATCACAAAATTTAGTTAGTATGGCTGATAAATACACAGTATAAAAGGAAGAAACTATTCTTAATTTATAGGGTCGTGGGGAAAATAAAATAAAATAAATATGTAAAGTACTTAGTGATGGCTGGTATTCAGCAAGCAGTGAATCAATGGTATTCATTTTCACAACAAACATTCATTGAGTTTTCATGTAGTTTTGCACCTAACTATTTTAGGCTTTAGTTTGTATAATCATAAAAACAACTGTATTAAAGACTTCTAAAGTGCCTTTTAACTCTGTAATGTGATGGCTACACTGCCATAGCTGGAGTAATTGAAAACAGAAGATTTCACATTGGACTTTTATAAAGGCTGATAAAACTGCCTTCATTCATTTATTTATTAAGCACTGGTTATGTGGCAGGAACTGTGTTAAAGGCTAGGAATTTTAAAACTAAATAAATAACACTCATTCATTGATTTTATTCAGCCTCACAGTCCAATGTGAGAGATGACCACGCAAACAAACTATTAATATGGAATATGATGTTAGAGTAGGAGAAAGAAGGGTTAGTTCTCCGTGGATGGTTTAGGGCTAGCATCAGAGAAGTGAAGATTCTAAACCTGGTCCATGGAGAATGAGAAGAAAATTTACAAGCCATGAAAAGTACACACCAGCTAGAAGAGTTTGAACAAAAGCATGGAAGTATGAAAGTGTATAATAGTTTAGGGGTGAGTATTATACTATAAAAAAAAAAAATTATACTATAAAGTATGGAGAAGAAAGTGGCTGAACATGACTCAAGTTGGAACAAGACTAGAGCCTGACCTCTATAAGCAGGGAATCATTGAATATTTTTAAGTAGAAGAGTCACATAATAGATTAGTGTTTTACAAAGTATTTGTCATCAGGGTAGGAAATGGAATTAATGGAGAATGACTGAAAGACGAAAAAAGCAATTTAAAGCCTGTTTCAAGAGTTCAGAAAGAAGCAGTGATTTCCACTAAAACTGGAGCCATAGGCATAGAGAGGAGGGAAGGGATTTTATAAACATTTTGGAAATATTGCAGCCTCTATGAGTTTCACTTCTGTAATGTGGCTGGCAAAGCCTTCATACTGACCTTCTCAGTGAAAAGAGCTACAGATGCTGTATTTGTGTATGTGTGTACGTGTTTTAAAGCATCAAAATGTAGAACTGCTGAAAATCATTTAGAAAATATCAGGAAAAAAATCAGTGAAGGCAGTAACGTGAAAGATAAGCAGAACTATGATACTGACCCTAGCTTAAATTATTAAGGCCTTGTGGGGTGTGAAGGGTAGAAGACAAAGCCCATCTAACATAAAGCAGGGCAGTCTAAAAAGTAAATTCCTAATACAGCTGGGATCTCGAAGGGTTACACCCTGAGTGTAAAGGTCTAAGGGTGAACTGACAGTAAATGCTTTCTGCTCCCTCTACTAACCCAACCTCAGGGGGGTGCAAGAATTGCAAGAAGAGCTCTCTTGCATTGGGCAGAGCAGGGTATGGGAAAAAAAAAAAAAAAAAAGCTATCCCAGTAGTTTCAACCACAAGCCTGTCCTAAAGGAGATTTTATAAGCAAAATTCATTATCTTCTGGGAGGATACTCCCTGCCCCCACCCACCCACCCCCCCCGCAAAAAAAAAAAAAAGCTCAAGGCTTCAATTTAACCTAAGGTATTCCAGGACCACCAATACTCCTGTATACATGGCAGAAGTAAACACAAATCCCCAATGGAGGAACCCACCTACATCCTAGGCCTCAAAGATTTCCCATGTAGAATCTTTCAAGGAAAATGATCAGTGAAATAAAATGAAGCACATAAAGAAATAAGGTACCATGGGCAAGAGCCAGCAGGCACAACAGACAAAGAAACACACCTACACAGATGTTAGATGTTGATATAATCAGCCATAGACTTTAACATAAATATAGTATAAATTTATCCATATGTTTAAAACAAATAATTCCTAAAGAAAGAAAAGACAAGCTTAAAAAAACTTCATGAAATGGACATTTTTTTTAATAAGCCTTAGCCAGTTTAGAAAGAGTCAAACAAAACTAAACTGAAATTACAAACTCAGTAGATAGCATTAACTGCAATCACAGAGAAGACAGAATTAATGAAGCTATATTGGAGTCAGAGAAAGCCTTATTAAGGACCAGAATTTGGAAAGATCTAGAAGACGAGTATTTCCAGCAGACAGAAAGAGGGCCAGGGGATTGGAGCAAACTGAACGAGAGAGAAAATGGTAGAAGCTGAGGTCAAAGAAAGAAGTAGTGGCTAGAACACATAGGACTTCATGCCGTGTGGAGTTTGGATATTATTTTAAAAACTGATAGGAGGCTACTGGAAAACAGATTTTAAGACAAAGCTTTGGTTTGCATTTTAAGAATAGCAATCTGACTATGCTGCATAGAATGGACTGACTATGCTGTGTAGAATGGATTGTAGTGGGAATTACAGTGGGAATAGAAAGACTAGTATACGATAGTAGTCTCATTGAGAGCTGATTAAGGTAGAAGAAGATTAAGATTAAGGTAGAAGAAGTGATAAACATTTGAAAATGTGACATTTGGTAGAGTAGTTGGGAGAAAATTATCTGTGGGTCCCTCCCATCTGCAGGTCTTGCAAGCAGAGTCCTTGTGGCCTTTATTCTGGACTGTCTTTTTAAGAATGCTTGTATAGTGTGCAGCCTTGGAAGATAGAGATTGTGTCTCCCTTTGAAGCAAAAGACAGGCATGCTTACCGGCCATTATAAAAGGTTTGGGTTCTCTAAGCTCAAGATTCCTTTGTGTAAAGCAATCCACTATGCATGCCCTCTTTGCATTATCCTCTGGGAATTGGGGTTTGGGGAACTCATTTTAAAAAAATGAGATAGTCTGGCTATAAACTTATTCCCATCCAGTAGATTCCAACCGATAGCGTCCCTACAGGGCAGAGTAGAACTGCCTGTCATAGGCTGAGTTCTCTAGAGAAGCGAAACCAGTAAAGTGTATAAATACATAGGGAGAGATTTATATCAAGGAAATGGCTCATGCGTTTGTAGAGGCTGGAATGTCCTAAGTTTGTGGATCAGGATAGAGGCTTCTCATGACTGACATAGCTTCAGGGGCTGATGAACCCAAGATTGTATTTTGTGTAGCAGGTCAGAAAACAGGCCTCTTGCTCACAGGCTTGCAAGATCAATGAATCCCAAGACTGGCAGGCAAGATTGCAGGTAAGGTTGCTAGTTCAAGTCCTAAGAACTGGAGGTCAGATGAACAAGAGCCAGCTGCAGGATCCAGAACGAGAAAAAGCCAGAAAGTCCGCTTGTATTCGGATGCAGGCCACACCCACAACTGATTGGCTGCTCACAGCAGATCCCATCAAGGGGGTGATCACATACCAAATCTCAACAGGGAAGTGATCACAACATTATACAACTGCCAAAACACTGAGAATCATGGCCCAGCCAAGGTGATACACAATCTTAACCGTTACACTGCCCCATAGCGTTTCCAAGGAGTGGTTGGTGGTTTCGAACTGCTGACCTTTTGGTTAGCAGCCATAGCTCTTAACCACTGCATCACCATTGAGTAATAAAGTCCTTTGTCTCTAATTCAAAATCTCATGTCTTTTGCCAACATCCTTGAAACAGTAACAGATTAAATGGTTAGCTTGAAAGTAGGGTAAAATCTCAGACCCTTCACACTTCTTGTCAAGAGACTTAGACTTACTGATGAAATGGACAGTGAATATCAGAGTTCCGATAAGAAATAAGATATTTAAGAGGTGAATTCCCAGAAACAGAAAACTCAAGATAGGGGATCCTTGGAAGTCCAGATAATTTGTGTAAGGGAAGTTCAAGTAAGAGAAATCGGGCCCTAGTCAGGAGTATAAGGGTAGAACTTTTTTCCTGGAGAAGATGACTGATAAAAACAAGATAGGGACTGATATAATAGAAGTGGGCTGGAACACTAGATGGGGTATCAGGAATTACTTAGAAAGAGGGACCAAGAGATAATCCCAGCTATGTGAACTAGGGCATGCAGAGGAGGGGAACTCAGACAAGGAAACTGAGACAGAAATAAATGTAGGAGTATGAGAGGTTGAACAATGTGGGAAAATATTAGATAAAGAGATTTACATCTTTTGTGGTTTTATTTGACAAAGTATAAAGAAAGTGGAGAGTTCGAGGAATGCATTTGATGCACGTAGGGAGAATGTAAGGATAGATCTCTGACCCAGGGATTTGTACCCTACTTTAGGACAATAGCCCTGGCGGTGCAGTGGTTAAAGAGCTTGGGTGCTAACCAAAAGGTTGGCACCAGACACTCTGTGGGAAAAAGACGTGGCTGTATCTCTAAGGATTACTGCCTTGGAAACCCCACAGGCCAGTTCTATGCTGTCCTATAGGGTCATTATGAGCTGCAGTCTACTTGAGGGCTATGGGTTTGGGGTTTTTATTTGTTTCAGATAAATAAGGAAAGTAACTTAATATTTAGTTTTTTACCTGGGGAGGTAGATTGGGGCTGAAGTTGCTTAAGTATTTACTATCTGCTTCAAATTTGGATTGATCTAAAAACTAAGGATGTGAAATGAACAGATCATTGCTAAGAAAGCCAGAAGTAGTGGAAGTTAAAACAAGTAAAAAAAAGTCCTGCTTTGATGATTCCATTCTCTTCTTAAAAAAGCCTTTAGTATTTCTTAGCATTGCAGTCCATAAATCTTCCAAGTTTATTTCTCATTTCTGCTTCTTCTGTGTTATAAACGCTTGATATATACGAGAGTATGTCATGAGACTCTTTTGACCATCTCTATAACACATTTTCCTTATAAAACACCTATTTCTTAAATAAGGTATCATTATCTGTTAGGACTACTTTCCACAGAAAGCAACAATGTATCTAATTAACTCTGCCTTAAGCAATAAAGGCATGTGACTATTTTACACAACAAAAAAAGCAAAGGTAGGTGGTTCCAGGTTTCATGAAGCAATGCAACAATATCATGAGACAAAGACTGTCTTTTTATCTGGGGTGAAGTATTCTTTCCCAGAAGCAATAGACTATCTCTGAAACGGACATCACGTTTGGCAAAAGCAGAGGACCTACAAAAACGAGGGAAACCCTAAATGAGATGGATTGACGCAATTGCTGTAACAATGGATTCAAACACACCAACAATCCTGAAGATGGCGCAGGACTGGGCAATGTCTCATTCTGTTATACATAATGTTACCATGAACTGGAGCTGACTCAACAGCAACTAAAAAGAACAACACATCCCAAGCTGGGTCATACGCTTACTTCAGGTCAATCACTAGCAAAAATAAAGGGGTAGGTTAACATATGTCAGTGTGTCTCAAGCTGTACGTTGAAATCACCTTAAAAATTATTAACGTCTGAGTCTCACCTACAGAAATTCCAACAAAATTAATCTGGATGCAGCCCAGGCATCAGATTCATTTGTTTTTAAGTTTCCCAGGTAATTCTAATGTGCAGGCAAGCTTGAAAAATACGCCTAAAGCACCAATCATGATTCCCTAGGGCTGCAGGAAGGGCCTAGCTTTACAAACTCAAGGCCTCTCACTTGCCAACTGATTGAAGATGAGTAGAGAAAGGGCTGCCTGTAGCCTCAGATTCACATACTTTCAATTTAGCCAACACAGCGGAAAAAGCCTTTTCTTTCCCAATATTTCCAGTGAAAGTCCAGAATTGAGTCTCATGGGCCTGTCTTTGGGTATGTGCCATCCTTGAAACAATCATTATGGCCAAAGTGATAGAAAAAAAAATGATGGGCCAATCCTGGGTCATGTGCCAGGAAAGAAAATTAGTGCCAAGTGGAGCCAAGTTGACTGTGAGTGTGATGGAATAGGGGTTATTCCCCCAAGGAATATGTAGGTGCTGTTTGTTACTAGAATAGAAAAAAGGGGAAGGAAAAAAAAAAAAAAAAAACCAGAGACTCACTAGCACTCAATATATATTTATTGAACAAATGAGTGGAAGAATGATATTTACTCATTATCTTTTCCACTACAAAGCAAGCAAAGGGATTAATTAGCACACTTCACTCTCACTTAATCTATGTTCCATTCTCCAGAGGGACTCTACTGACTCTCAGGACATGGATCTGTGAAATAAAATTTAGTTTCTCTTCCTGTGTTTAGGATGACTATTTCTATTCTCAGGCAGTGAACTAACTTCTATTAAACTTAAGATGAGGAAAGTTGTATAAAGAAGGCACATACATTTAGTAGGAAATAAAATTGTTTTTTGTCTGAGTTTCAGCCCTCTAACCATGATAGTGTAAACTGTGCATCTACAACTGTCAGGGAATGCCACACCACATTATTATCAATTTTTAGTAAGCGAAAGTACTTGCACTTGAAAATAGTTATTATCTTCACAACCAAACCAAAGAATTACTTTATTGCTGATAGTTTTTAAAAACTGAGTAAGTTCTCCTTAGCCTGTCTTTGTAGTCCCTTTGAACACTAACGTGACACTGAGATCAGAACCTCAGTAGGAGCTGAGCTGCAGGAATATCGGAGGACAGCATGATGAACAGTCAAGAAGAAATAAATGTTAGGAAGCCAGAAGGATGTCACTAATTCTATATTCTGACTCTGTAACTCTCCACTTATGGATTAGTCATTAGCTTCAAGGTAATTGCTTTGCCTGCGGAGTTTTTTTTTTTTTTTTAAGAGATTTCCAAAATATGTACAGATAATCATTTTCATAGCAGCACCTTACCTAATAGAGCAGTGGGGTCCTTCTTACAAGCTTCCAGAAAGGAAGACTGGATGAAAAAATTCAGTCTTTTGAACATTACTTGTGACTCAATGCAAGTCTGGCTGTGGAAAGAGAAATATTGATGAGCCTTGAAACTTGTTTTTTCTTTCTTTCTTTGGTTTATTTATGTGGTTGTTTTTAACATAATAGATGAAGCATGTTCTTGCTAGTTTGTATTGGTCTATTGACTCAGAGCAAACAGCAGGGGAATCCAGGGTTTCATTGTCTTGTTTCTAGTATTCTGAGTATCTTTAAAGGGAAGACAACCCTAGGGTCAAAGTCTCAGTGCTTCTTGGAGGTATTTGTGGGAGCCCTGGATGGGTGGGGGAAGCCATCAGTCATCATGGAGATGTATGTGTGTGGGGGAGGGTAGAAACAATACCCAAGATATACAACACAGGAATTGAATTAAAAGGTCTTCAATCCCTGATGTTCTAAAATACCGAATTAAGACCATATTATTCAGTTAATTCCAACCAAGGAAATGTTACACATAATCCTCTAATCTTGTACGTGCATGAGAGGACTGTTCTACTTCTGTTTTTTCTTCTTATTTATTGAAAATTTATGAAAGAAAAGTACACAAAGAAGAGTATATTGTTTCACATTCCTACAACTCAGAATTAAACAATCGTAACATATTCCCTCCTTCCTTCCTTCTTCTCACCCTCCCTTCTTTCCTCCCTTCCATTTTCCCTCCTTCCCCTTAATTATTCCTTTGTTTTTTTAAATGATAGAGATACACTATAAAGAAAAAAAAAGATAGAGATACACTATAAAGAATTCAAATAATGCAGAAAACTACAAGAATGGAGGCAAAGAAGCCCAGAACCAGAAATAACCATCCTTAAAGTTAGATGGATATCAGCTGAAACATTTCTCTATGCACGCATAGAGAGATAACTGCATAAGTAGAAATACTTTTATAAAACTGGAATCATACTTTTGATACAAAAAGTATTTAATTTTACTTGAATGTTAAAAAGAAAGGAAGCTGAAGTAAAAGAATGAATTGTTGAACTTCTACTATACATATTTAGGTATACACATACATACACACCCCTTAAGAGATATTTTTTCCTAAAAAAAAAAAAAATTCTTCAAAGGTTAAAAAAAATAATTTACAAACAACTTTAAAAGTTGGTATTCTCATGACTTGTAAAAAATGTTTTATTGTGATTTTGGAGAAAATTTACATAGCAAATTAGGTTCTCATTTTAAAACTTCTATATACATTCTTCAGGGATGTTGGTTACACTTTTCACAATCTGTCAGTATTCGTATTATTTCCATTCTGGTTGTTCTGTTTCCATCAATCTAGCTTCCTTGCCCCCTGCCCCCTTACAATCTCATCTTTGGTCTAGGGTAAATGTTGACCATTAAGTCTCATTTAGGTGAGGAGCACAGTACTCACAGGTGATATTTATTTTATGAGTCACTTTGTCTTGTTTGCAAGCTTTTAAGACCCCAGACGCTACTCACCAAAGTAGGATGTAGAACATTTTCTTTATGAAATATGTTATGCCAATTGACAGAGTTGCCCCCTGAGACAATGGTCCTAAATCCTCAAACTGAGCAACTCAATTAATCCTACAATAAGTTTTGGTTATGTCTAAGAAGTATCCATAACTGTACTTTATTTTATATACGAGTATACACACAGCACACACAAACATATACATACATTTGACTACAGAAACCCCTATACATGCATACTGTATATTAACTTGTGCCTACCTGTATAAAAATCCATTGCTGTTGAGTCGATTCTGACTCACAGCGATCCTATAGGACAGAGTAGAACTGCCCCATAGGGTTCCCAAGGAGCAGCTGGTGGGTTTGAACAGCCGACCATTTGGTTAGCAGCTGAGCTCTTAACTACTTCACCACCATGGCGCCGTACATATATAAGCATACATATCTACCTACGTAACAACACACACATTTTTTGGTTGTCATTACTGTTGTGAAGCCCTGATGGCATAGTGGTTAAGAGCTCAGCTACTAACAAAAATGTTGGCGATTCAAATCCACCACCACTCCTTGGGCACTCTATGGGGCAATTCTGCCCTGTCCTATAGGGCCACTATGAGCTGGAACCTACTCAACAGCACCTAACAACAACAACATCACTATTGTTTCAAAATAGTGTATGTTATGGCTTTTACCAAATTTGTCTCTTATTCTTGTATACCTCTTAGTGTCATCTTTCACTTTGGTCAAGTTGTGCTGCTTTCGGCCTTATTCAATATTGCCTTATCAATCACCAAAAACTAACAAGTGTCTACTCTCTAGAAAATGATTGCCCCCTCCCTCCCATCCCTCTTAATTGCCAAAAATGTTGTTTTCTATATGTATACCTATTCTTCTCTTTTTGTAATAGTGACATCAAACAGCATTTGCTCTTTTGCAATTGACCTATTTCGCTCAGTATAATGTCCTCCAGATTCATCCACATTATAGTATAAGAACTCATCACTATTCTTCACAGGTGCATAATACTCCATTGTGTGTCTGTACCACAGTTTGGTTATCCATTCGTCAGCTGATAGGCAGTTGTTTCCATCTTCTTGCTATTGTGAATAATGCTGCAATGAACATAGGTGTGCATATATCCGTTCGTATTTGCAGTTTTATTTTAGTTCTCTAGGGTATATACCTAGGAGTAGGATTGCTGGATCATAAGGTATTTCTATTTCTAGACTTTTTTTTATTGTGATTTAAGTGAAAGTTTAAAAATCAAGTCAGTCTCTCATACAAAAATTTATATGCGTCTTGCTATATGCTCCTAATTGCTCTCCTCCTAATGAGACACCACGCTCCGTCCCTCTACTCTCTCTTTTCATGTCCATTCTGCTGCTTCTGACCAACTTTGCCCTCTCATCTCCCCTCCAGACAGGAAATGCCAATATAGTCTCATGTCTTTACTTGATCCAATAAGCTCATTCTTTACCAGTATCATTTTTTATCCCATTGTCCAGTCTAATCCCTGTCTGAAGAGTTGGCTTTGGGAATGGTTCCTGTCCTGCGCCAACAGAAGGTCTGGGGACCATGGACTCCAGGGTCCTTCTAGCCCCAGTCTGACCATTAAGTCTGGTCTTTTTATGAGAATTTGGGGTCTGTAACCCACTGCTCTCCTGCTCCCTCGGGGGTTCTCTGTTGTGTTCCCTGTCAGGACAGTCATGGGTTGTAGCCAGGCACCATCTAGTTCTTCTGGTCTCAGGCTGCTATAGATTCTGGTTTATGTCTCTTGGGCTCATAATTTCTTTGTGTCTTTGGTGTTCTTCATTCTCCTTTGGTCCAGGTGGGTTGAGACCAATTGATCAGTCTTAGATGGCCACTTGCTAGCGTTTAATACCCTAGATGCCACTTTCCAAAGTAGGATGCAGAACGTTTCCTTAATAGATTTTATTATGCCAGTTGACTTAGCCGTCCCCTGAAACCAAGGTCCCCAAACCCCTGCTGCTGCTACACTAGCCTTTGAAGCATTCAGTTTATTCAGGAAACTTCTTTGCTTTTGGTTTAGTCCAGTTGTGCTCACTTCTCCTGTATTGTGTGTTGTCTTTCCCTTTCACCTAAAATAGTTCTTATCTACTATCTAATTAGCGAATACCCCTCTCCTTTCCTCCCTCCCTCCCCCCTCTCCTAACCATCAAAGAATATTTTCTTCTCTCTTCAAAGTATTTCTTGAGTTCTTATACTAGTGATCTTATACAATATTTGTCCTTTTACAACTGACTAACTTCCCTCGGCATAATGCCTTCCAGATTCCTCCATGTTATGAAATGTTTCACAGATTCCTCACTGTTCTTTATCAATGTGTAGTATACCATTGTGTGGATATACCATAATTTGTTAATGCATTCATCCATTGCTGGAAACCTTGGTTGCTTTCATCTTTTTGCTATTGTAAACAGTGCTGAATGAACATGGGTGTGCATGTATCTGTTCCGTAAAAAGGCTGTTATTTCTCTAGGATATATTTCAAGGAGTGGGATTGCTGGATCATATGGTAGTTCTATTTCTAGTTTTTTAAGGAAGCACCAAATCGATTTCCAAAGTGGTTGTACCATTTGACATTCCCACCAGCAGTGTATAAGTGTTACGGTCTCTCCACAACCTCTCCAACATTTATTATTTTGTGTTTTTTGGATTAATGCCAGCCTTTTTGTTGGAGTGAGATGGAATCTCATCGTAGTTTTGATTTGTGTGTCTCTAACGGCTAATGATTATGAGAATTTCCTCATGTATGTTTTTTATCTGTTACCTACCTGGATGTCTTCTTTAGTGAAGCGTCTGTTCATATCTTTTGCCCATTTTTTGATTGGGTTATTTGTCTTTTTGTAGTTGAGTTTTGCAGTATCATGTAGATTTTAGGGATCAGACACTGATCAGAAATGTCATAGCTAAAAACCTTTTCCCAGTCTGTAGGTAGTCTTTTTACTCTTTTGGTGAAGTCTTTGGAGCAGCATAGGTGTTTGATTTTTAGGAGCTCCCAGTTACCTAGTTTCTCTTCTACATTGTTAGTAATGTTTTTTATACTGTTTATGACATGTATTAGGGCTCCTAATGTAGTCCCTATTTTTTCTTCCATGATCTTTATCGTTTTAGATTTTATATTTAGGTCTTTGATCCATTTTGAGTTTGTTTTTGTACATGGTGTGAGGTATGGGTCTTGTTTCATTTTTTTGCAGATGGATATCCAGTTATACCAGTACCATTTGTTAAAAAGACTGTCTTTTCCCCCATTTAACTGACTTTGGACCTTCGTCAAATATCAGCTGCTCATATGTGGATGGATTTATGTCTGGATTCTCAATTCTGTTCCATTGGTCTATGTATCTGTTGTGGTACCAGTACCAGGCTGTTTTGACTACTATGGCGGTATAATAGGTTCTATAATCCGGTAGAGTGAGGCCTCCCACTTTCTTCCTCTTTCTCAATAATGCTTTATTTATCCGGGGTCTCTTGCCCTTCCACATGAAGTTAGTGATTTCTTTCTCCATCTCATTAAAAAATGTCATTGGGATTTCGATTGGAATTGCATTGTATCTATAGATTGCTTTTGGTAGAATAGACAGTTTTGCAAAGTTAAGTCTTCCTATCCATGAGCAAGGTATATTTTTCCTCTTATGTAGGTCTCTTTTGGTTCCTTGCAGTACTGTTTTGTAGTTTTCTTTGTATAAGTCTTTTACATCTCTGGTAAGATTTATTCCTAAGTATTTTATCTTCTTGGGAGCTACTGTAAATGGTATTGATTTGGTGATTTCCTCTTCGATGTTCTTTTTGTTGGTGTAGAGGAATCCAACTGATTTTTCTATGTTTATCTTGTAGCCTTATACTCTGCTGAACTCTTCTATTAGTTTCAGTGGTTTTCTTGAGGATTCCTTAGGGTTTTCTGTGTATAAGATCACGTTGTCTGCAAATAGAGATAATTTTACTTCTTCCTTGCCAGTTTGGATGCCCATTACTTCTTTATCTAGCCTAATTGCTCTGGCTAGGACCTCCAGCACAATGTTGAATAAGAATGGTGATAAAGGGCATCCTTGTCTGGTTCCTGATCTCAAGGGGAATGCTTTCAGACTCCATTTAGGATGATGTTGGGTATTGGCTTTGTATAAATGCTCTTTATTACGTTGAGGAATTTCCCTTCTATTCCTATTTTGCTGAGAGTTTTTATCATGAATGGGTGTTGAACTTCAAATGCCTTTTCTGCATCAATTGATGAAATCATGTGATTCTTGTCTTTTGTTTTATTTATATGATGCATTACATTAATTATTTTTCTAATATTGAACCATCCCTGTACACCTGGTATGACTCCCACTTGGTCACGGTGAATTATTTTTTTGATACATTGTTGAATTCTACTGGCTAGAATTTTGTTGGGGGGTTTTGCACCTAAGTTCATGTGGGATGTGGATCTGTAATTTTCTTTTTTTCTGGCGTCTTTACCTGGTTTTGGTATCAGGGATATGGTGGCTTCATAGAATGAGTTTGGGAGTATTCCGTCCTTTTCTATGCTGTGAAATACCTTCAGTAATACTGGTGTTAACTCTTCTCTGAAAGTTTGGTGGAACTCTGCAGTGAAGCTGTCCAGGCCAGGGCTTTTTCTTGTTGGGAGCTTTTGGAATACCTTTTCAATCTCTTCTTTTGTTATGGGTCTATTTTGTTGTTCTACCTCTCTTTGTGTTAGTTTAGGTAGGTAGTGTGTTTCTAGGAATTCATCCTTTTTTTTAGGTTTTCAAATTTGTTAGAGTACAATTTTTCATAGTAATCTGATATGATTCTTTTAATTTCTATTGGGTGTGTTGTAATATCACCCATCTCATTTCTCATTTGGGTTATTTGCTTCCTCTTGTGTTTTTCTTTTGTCAGTTTGGCCAAGGGTTTATCAATTTTATTAATTTTTTCAAAGAACCAGCTTTTCGTCTTATTAATTCTTTCAATTGTTTTTCTGTTTTCTATTTCATTTAATCCTACTTTAATTTTTATTATTTGCTTTTTTCTGGTGCCCGAGGGTTTCTTTTGTTGTTTTCTTTCTACTTTTTCAAGTTGTAGGGATAATTCTTTGATTTTGGCCCTTTCTTCTTTTTGTTTGTGTGTATTTATTGATATAAATTGGCCTCTGAGCGCCACTTTTGCTGTGTCCCAAAGGTTCTGATAGGAATTGTTTTCATTTTCATTGGATTCTCTGAATTTCTTTATTCCATCCTTAATGTCTTCTATAATCCAGTCTTTTTTGAGCAGGGTATTGTTCAGTTTCCAAGTGTTGGATTTCTTTTCCCTGCTTTTTTTGTTATTAATTTC
This sequence comes from Elephas maximus indicus, assembly GCF_024166365.1. NCBI lineage: Eukaryota > Metazoa > Chordata > Mammalia > Proboscidea > Elephantidae > Elephas > Elephas maximus. The sequence goes on along the minus strand of NC_064823.1, from coordinate 59,780,745 downwards.
TACTTTTATGGCCTTAAGGTCAATGAAGATGCTTTGTAATATTTCAGTGTTTTGGATTCTGGTAAGGCTTGCTTTATGGCCTAATATGTGGTCTATTTTAGAGAATGCTCCATGTGTACTAGAAAAGAAGGTATACTTGGCTGCTGTTGGGTGGAGTGTTCTGCATATGTCTGTAAGGTCAGGTTGGTTGATTGTGGCATTTAGATCTTCCGTTTCTTTATTGGGCTTCTTTCTGGACGTCCTGTCCTTCACTAAAAGTGGTGTGTTGAAGTTTCCTACTATAATTGTGGAGCTGTCTATCTCACTTTTCAATGCTGATAGAGTTTGTTTTATGTATCTTGCAGCCCTGTCATTGGGTGCATAAATGTTTAAAATGGTTATATCCTTCTGGTATATTGTCCCTTTAATCATTATATATTGTCCTTCCTTATCCTTTGTGGTGGATTTAACTTTAAAGTCTATTTTGTCAGAAATTAATACTGGCACTTCTGCTCTTTTTTGATTGTTGTTTGCTTGATATATTTTTTTCCATCCTTTGAGTTTTAGTTTGTTTGTGTCTCTAAGTCTGAGGTGTGTCTCTTGTAGGCAGCATATAGACGCATCATGTCTTCTAATCCATTCTGCCACTCTGTCTCTTTATTGGTGCATTTAGTCCATTTACATTCAGTGTAATTATAGATAGGTATGAGTTTAGTGCTGTCATTTTTTGTGTGTTGTTGACAGTTTCTTTTTCCCACTTAATTTTTTGTGCTGAGTAGTTTACCTTTATATATTGTCTTTTCCTCTTATTCATTGTTGTTGATTTGTATCTGCTGAGTCTCTATTTTTTTTTCTTGTATTTTATTTTGATGTGTAGGATAGTTTTTCTCCTTTGTGGTTACCTTAGTATTTACCCCTATTTTTCTAAATTTAAACCTAACTTTTTTTCTTTATATTGCCTTTTCTTCCTCTCTGTATGAAAGATCTATGACTGCATTTCTTAGTCCCTCTTTATTGTTTTAATGTTGTCTTATTTTACATAGTAACATTGTTGTTTCCCTGTTTTGAGCATTTTTTTTTAATCTTGAGTTGTTTTTTTGATTTCACTGTCTAGGTTGACATCTGATTGCTCTGTCCAGTGTTCTAGACTTGGTTTGATACCTCATATTATTGATTTTCTAACCAAAGAACTCCCTTTAGTATTTCTTATAGTTTTGGATTGGTTTTTACAAGTTCCCTAAACTTATCTGGAAATGTCCTAATTGCACCTTCATATTTGAGAGACAGTTTTGCTGGATATATTGTTTTTGGCTGGCAATTTTTTTTCCTTCAATGCTTTATATAAGTTATCCCATTGCCTTCTTGCCTGCATGGTTTCTGGTGAATTCTCCAAGCTTATTCTTATTGATTTTCCTTTGTAGGTGACTTTTCATTTATCCCTAGCTGCTCTTAAAATTCTCTTTTTATCTTTAGTTTTGGCAAGTTTGGTTATACTATGGCTTGGAGACTTTTGTTTAAAATCTACCTTATGTGGAGTTCAATGAGCATCTTGGGTAGATATGTTCTCATCTTTCACGATATCAGGGAAGTTTTCTGCCAACAAATCTTCAACAAGTCTCTCTATATTTTCTGTTATCCCTCCCTGTTCTAGTAATCCAATCACTCATAGGTTATTTCTCTTGATAGAGTCCCACATGATTCTTAAGGTTTCTTCATTTTTTAAAATTCTTCTGTCAAAATTTTCTTCAAATATATTGGTGCCAAGTGCTTTATCTTCAAGTTCACCAATTCTGCCTTCCACTTGCTCAATTCTACTCCTCTGACTTTCTATTGAGTTGTCTAATTCTGTAATTTTTATTGTCAATCTTCTGAATTTCTGATTGTTGTCTCTCTATGGATTCATGTAGCTTATTAAATTTTTCATTATGTTCTTGAATAACCTTTTAATTTCTTCAACTGTTTTATCTGTGTGTTCCTTGGCTCATTCTGCATATTGCCTGATCTCCTTCCTGATGTCCTGAAGGGTTCTGTATATTAATCTTTTGTATTCTGCATCCGGTAATTCCAGGAAGGCACTTTCGTCTAGAAGATCCCTTAATTCTTTGTTTTGAGAGCTTGTTGAGATGATCATGGTCTGTTTCTTTACGTGGCTTGATATTGACTATTGTCTCAGAGCCATCTATAAGTTATTGTGTTAGTTTATTTTATGTTTGCTTACTGTATCCTAGCTTCTTGCTTTGTTTTGCTTTGACATGCTCAAATGGGTTGCTTGAGTGAGCTAGCTCGATTATTTTCACCATTGAAGCTCTGACGTCCTGTCACCAGAGAGCTAGAGCTGTTATCAGGTGTATCAGTCTAGGAGTCCATTCACTTTTCTTGTGTGGATTCAGCTCAGGTGTCCAGGTAGCAGGTCATCAAGTGTGTGGTACAGGCTCTGTCCTACAGTCCTAGAGGGGCAGGGGTGATTGGTGTAGGTACCAGTATCTGGTTGCAAGGAAGGGGGCTGAGAATTGTCCCCCAAGTGTCTCTGAGGAAAGCATGTCCCTCTTCCCTAGAATGTACAGGAGGGTGGGTTCTGCAGACGGACCATGGGCACCCAATGTTTATGGCTGGAAGGACTGGGAGGCACCAGTTATCCTCGGACCACTGTCGCAGGTGGCTGTGTGACCTGAGTGCAGCCACCAGTCCTTAGGTCCCTGATGTGGGTAGGTGAGGACCCTGTTTAATAGGCAAAGCAATGTCCAGTGTCAAACACCCACCTCTCCTCCACACAGCTGAAACAGTTGTAGTCTGCCAACAAGGGCCTGTTCTCCTGAAATAGGCCCATATCGGTCCATGAAGGGGGTAAAGGTACTCAAAGTCCACGGACCATTTACACCTGGACAGGAGCCACTTCTGACCTGAGCTCCCCGAGTTAGTGGAGCTGGCAAATTATCTTTTCCCACAGTTGCAAATTTATTCTTTCTCCAAGGCTGGGAGGATGGCTCCAAGAGCTCAACAGGGCCTATCTCAGGCCCAGAGAAATATATGCAAGTACTTAGCTTTTGCTGAGAACTCTGTTCTTCTCTGGTTCCGAAGGTGTGAGTAGGCTGTGCAGCTGGCTGCTTCTCCCTGAGGAAACTGCAGCCAAACGCTACTACCAGCTCGCCACAGCCACTCCCAGGAATGGTGCCTGAGGGATCCGGGCAATTCAGGTCCAGCAACTCCTCTCCAATTCTGAAGCATCTCTGCCTCCCTCTGCTGCTCAGTCCTTTTTCTACATTTGCCTTTGATGTTCAGGGTTCCTAGCTTGTCATAAATATAATCATTTCACTTGTTCTTTGGAGGGGTCTTTGTTGTAAGAGGGATTGCAGGAAGCATCTGGCTATTCTGTCATCTTGGCCCTGCCTCTATTTCTAGCTTTTTGAGGATGTGCCATGCTGTTTTCCATAATTGTTGTTTTTGTTAGGTACCGTCAAGTCAGTTCCAACTCACAGCCACCCTATGTAAAACAGAATGAAACTTTGCCTGGTCATGTGCCATCCTTACAATTGTTGTTATGTTTGAGTCCATTGATGCAGCCACTGTGTCAATCCATCTTGGGGAGGATCTTCCTCTTTTTCCATTCCCCTCTACCTTACCATGCATGATGTCCTTCTCCAGGGCTGGTCCCTCCTGATAACATGTCCAAAGTACATGAGACAAATTCTCACTATCCTCACTTCCAAGGAGCACTCTGGCTGTACTTCTTCCAAGACAGACTTGTTTGTTCTTTGGGCAGTTCATGGTATATTCAATATGCTTTGCCACACCTTAATACAAAGGCATCAATTCTTCTTCAGTCTTCCATATTCATAGTCCAGCTTTCACATGCAAATGAGATTGAGCTTTTCCATCATCTCTTTCCATAGATGTAGTCTATTTGATTCCTGTGTTTCCCATATATTAAGGTCCACATGTGTAGTTGCCGTTTGTGTTGTTGAAAAAAGATATTTGTAATGAATAAGTCATTGATCTTGCAAAATTCTATCATATGATCTCCAGTGTCATTTCTATCACAGAGGTCATATTTTCCAACTACTGATCCTTCTTCTTTGTTTCCAACTTTCACATTCCAATCTGCAGTTGTTATCAGTGCATCTTGATTGCATATTTAATCAATTTCTGACTGCAGAAATTGGTAAAAATCTTCAATTTTGTCATCTTTAGCCTTAGCGGTTGATACATAAGTTTGAGTAATAGTCATATTACTACATAAAGAATCACGTAGTCTGTGAATAGAGATGGTTTAACTGGTCTTCCCTGTAGGCATATGGGTATTATCCTATCACTGAAGGCGTTGTACTTCAGGATGGATCTTGAAGTGTTCTTTTTGACAATGAATGCAACGCCGTTCTTCTTCACTTTTTCATTCTGGACAGAGTAGACCTTATTATTGTCTGATTCAAAATGGCCAATACCAGTCCATTTTAGCTCACTGATGTCTAAAATATCAATCTTTATGTGTTCCATTTCATTTTTGACGTCTATCGGTTTTCCTAAATTCATACTTCGTACATTCTGTGTTCCAATTATTAATGGATGTTTGTAGCTGTTTCTTCTCCTTATGAGTCATGCCACATTAGCAAATGAAGGTCACAAAATACTTTACTCCATCTATGTCATTAAGATCAAATCTACTTTGAGGAGGTAGCTCTTCCCCTGTCATGTTTTGAGTGCCTTACAATCTGAGGAGCTCATCTTCTGGCACTATATCAAATAATGTTCCGCTGCTGTTCATAAGATTATCAGTGGCTGGTTTTTTATGAACTACCCGTCTAGGTCTTTCTTCCTAGTCTGTCTTAGTCTGGGAGCTCCACTGAAACCTGCCTAACTTGGGTGACCTTGCTGGTATTTGAAACACTGGTGGCATAGCTTCTGGCATCACAGCAACACGCAAGCCACCATAGTACAACAAACTGACAGATACTTTGTAGGCCCTTAGATGGATGGATTTATTTCTGGGTTTTCGATTCTTTTCCATTGGTCTATGCGTCTGTCATTGAACCAGTATCAGGCTTTTTTGATTATTGAGGTCAGGGAGTGTGAGGTCTCTTGCTTTGTTTTTCTTCTTCGATATTGCTTTGGCTATTTGAGGTCTCTCGTTTTCATATACATTTGGTGATATGTTTTTTCCATGTTAGTAAAGAATGTTGAAATTTGGGTTGGGATTGCATCGTGTCTATAGATCACTTTGGGCACTAGTGACAATTTTCACAATGTTAACTCCTCCAATCTATGAGCTTGGAAAGTTTTTTTCATTTATGAAGGTAGCTTTTAGTTTCCTGCAGTAGAGTTTTATAATTTTCATTGTGCAGGTCTTCTACATCCCTGGTTAAGTTTATCCTTTTGTGGGTTGTTGCAAATGGTACTGTTTTCTAGATTTTCTTTTCCGAGTTTTCCTTGTTATTGTAAAAGGCACCCAACTGATTTTGGGTGTTGATCTTGTACCCTGCCACTTTGTTGAACCTTCTATTAGATGCAGTAGCTTTCTTGTGGAATCTCTGGAATTTTCTATGTAAAGAATCATGTAGTCTATGAATAGAGATTGTTTGACTTCTTCCTTTCCAATTTGGATACTGTTTATTTCCCTTTTTTCTATTATTGTTCTGGCTAGGACTTCTAGTACAATATTGAATAAAAGAAGTGATAGTGGACATCCTTGTCTTGTACCTGTTCTGAAGAGGAACATTCTCAGTCTTTCTGCACTAAAAATAATGTTGGCTGTTGGTTTTGCATATATGTCATTTATTATGTTGAGGAATTTTCTTTCTATTCCTATTTTGCTGAGACTTTTAATTTTTTTTTTATAGGAACCTCTGCTGGATCTCATCAAATGTCTTTTATGCATCAATTTCCTTTATTTTACTTGTGTGGTGAGTTACATTAATTGATTTTCTAATGTTAAACCATCCTTGCATTCCTGGTATGAGTCCCACCTGATCATTATGTATGATTTCTTTTGATATGTTATTGAATTCTGTTGACTAGAATTTTGTTGAGAATTTTTTTGTCTGTGTGTGCTTTAGATGAAGATTTATAGGGAAAATTAGTTTCTCATTAAGCAATTAATACACATATTGTTTTGTGACATTGGATACCAACCCTGCAATGTGTCAGCACTCTCCCCTTCTCAACCTTGGGTTCCTCACTTCCAGTAGTCCAGCTTTCCTGTCGCCTCCTGCATTCTTTTCCTTGGCCCTGGGCTGGTGTGCTGATTTAGTCTAGTATACATGGTTGAGCTACATGTAGTATTGTTTGTTTTACGGGTCTCTCTAATGTTTGTCTGAAGGGTGAACCTCAGGAGTGACTTCAGTACTGAGTTAAAAGGGTATCTGGGAGCCATACTCTTGGAGTTTCCCCAGTCTCTGTCAGAGCAGTAAGTCTGGTCCTTTTTTGTAAGTCTGAATTTTGTTATACATTTTTCTCCAGCTTTGCCTGGAACCTTCTATTGTGATCCCTGTCAAAGCAGTCAGTAGTGATAGCCAGGCACCATCTGGTTGTGCTGGACTCAGTCTGGTGGAGGCTGTGGTAGTTGTGGTCCATTAGCCCTTTGGACTAATCTTTCCCTTGTGTTTTTTTTTTTTTTTTCTTCATTCTCCCTTTCTCCAGACAGGGTGGGACCAGTGTACTGTCTTAGATGGCCACTCACAAACTTTAAGACCACTGATGCTACTCACCAAAGTAGGATGTAGAACATTTTTTAAATAAACTATGTAATGCCAGTTGAGCTAGATGACCTCCAAGCCATGGTCCCCATCCTTCAGCCCAGTAATTCAGTCCCTCAGGGAGTTTGGATGTGTCTATGCAACTTCCATTACTTTGCCTTGGACAAGTTGTGCTGATTTCCCCAGTATTGTGCCCTGTCTTACCCTTCACCAAAGTTATCAGTTCTCTATTGTCTAGTTAGTGTTTCCCCCACGTGTCTGTCAGTTTGTTGTACCATGGGGGCTTGTGTGTTGCTGTGATGCTGGAAGCTATGCCACCAGTATTCAGATACCAGTATGGTCACCCATGGAGGACATGTTTCAGCTGAGCTTCCAGACTAAGACAGACTAGGAAGAAGGACCCGGCAGTCTACTTCTGAAAAGCATTAGCCAGTGAAAACCTTATGAATAGCAGCAGAACATTGTCTGATGTAGTGCTGGAAGATGAGCCCCCCAGGTTGGAAGGCACTCAAAAGAGGACTGGGAAAGAGCTGCCTCCTCAAAGTAGAGTTGACTTTAATGACATGGATGGAGTAAAGCTTTGGGGACCTTCATTTGCTGATGTGGCACAACTCAAAATGACAAGAAACAGCTGCAAACATCCATTAATAATCAGAACTTGGAATGTACGAAGTATGAATCCAGGAAAATAGGAAATAGTCAAAAATGAAATGGAACTCATAAACATCGATATCCTAGGCATTAGTGAGCTGAAATGGACTGGTATTGGCCATTTTGAATTGGACAATCATATAGTCTACTATGCTAGGAATGACAACTTGAGGAGGAATGGTGTTGCATTCATCGTCAGAAAGAACGTTTCAAGATCTATCCTGAAGTACAACGCTGTCAGTGATAGGATAATATCCACACGCCTACAAGGAAGACCACTTAATACAACTATTATTCAAATTTATGCATCAACCGCTAGGGCCAAAGATGAAGAAATAGAAGATTTTTATCAGCTGCTACAGTCTGAAATTGATCGAACATGCAATCAAGATGCATTGATAATTACTGGAGATTGGAATGCAAAAGTTGGAAACAAAGAAGAAGGACCAGTAGTTGGAAAATATGGCCTTGGTGATAGAAACAATGCCGGAGATCGAATGATAGAATTTTACAAGACCAACAACTTCTTCATTGCAAATACCTTCTTTCACGAACATAAACAGCAACTATACACATGGACCTCGCCAGATGGAGCACACGGAAATCAAACTGACTACATCTGTGGAAAGAGACGATGGAAAAGCTCAATATCATCAGTCAGAACAAGGCCAGGGGCCAACTGTGGAACAGACCATCAATTGCTCATATGCAAGTTCAAGCTGAAACTGAAGAAAATCAGAGCAAGTCCACGAGAGCCAAAATATGACCCTGAGTATATCCCACCTGAATTTAGAGACCATCTCAAGAGTAGATTTGATGCATTGAACACTAGTAACCAAAGACCATACGAGTTGTGGAATGGCCTCGAGGACATCATCCATGAAGAAAGCAAGAGGTCACTGCAAAGAAAGGAAAGGAAGAAAAGACCAAGAAGGATGTCAGGGGAGACGCTGAAGCTTACTCTTGAGCGTCCAGCTGATAAAGCAAAAGGAAGAATTGATGAAGTAAAAGAACTGAACAGAAGATTTCAAAGGGCATCTCGAGAAGACAAAGTAAAGTATTATAATGACATGCGCAAAGAGCTGGAGATGGAAAATCAAAAGGGAAGAACATGCTCGGCATTTCTCAAGCTGAAAGAACTGAAGAAAAAATTCAAGCCTTGAGTTGCAATAGTGAAGGATTCCATAGGGAAAATATTAAACAATGCAAGAAGCATCAAAAGAAGATGGAAGGAATACACAGAGTCATTATACCAAAAAGAATTAGTCGATATTCAATCATTTCAAGAGGTGGCATATGATCAGGAACCAATGGTACTGAAGGAAGAAGTTCAAGCTGCTCTGAAGGCACTGGCGAAAAAGAAGCCTTCAGGAATTGATGGAATATCAATTGAGATGTTTCAACAAACAGATGCAGTGCTGCAGGTGCTCACTCGTCTATGCTAAGAAATATGGGAGACAGCTTCCTGGCCAACTGACTGGAAGAGATCCATATTTATGCCTAATATTCCCAAGAAAGGTGATCCAACTGAATGTGGAAATTTTAGAACAATATCATTAATATGACACACAAGCAAAATTTTGCTGAAGATCATTCAAAAATGGCTGCAGCAGTGTATCAACAGGGAACTGCCAGAAATTCAGTCTGGATTCAGAAAAGGACATGGAACCAGGGATATCATTGCTGATGTCAGATGGATCCTGGCTGAAAGCAGAGAATACCGGAAGGATGTTTACCTGTGTTTTATTGTCTATGCAAAGGCATTCGACTGTGTGGATTATAACAAATTATGGATAACACTGCGAAGAATGGGAATTCCAGAACACTTAATTGCGCTCATGAGAAACCTTTACATAGATCAAGAGGCAGTTGTTTGGACAGAAGAAGGTGATACTGATTGGTTTAAAGTCAGGAAGGTTGTGCGTCAGGGTAGTATTCTTCCACCATACCTATTTAATCTGTATGCTGAACAAATAATCCAAGAGGGTGGACTATATGAAGAAGAACGGGGCATCAGGATTGGAGGAAGGCTCATTAACAACCTGCGTATTGCAGATGACACAACCTTGCTTGCTGAAAGTGAAGAGGACTTGAAGCACTTACTAATGAAGGTCAAAAACCACAACCTTCAGTATGGATTACACCTCAACATAAAGAAAACAACAATCCTCACAACTAGACCAATGAGCAACATCATGATAAACCGAAAGAAGATCGAAGTTGTCAAGGATTTCATTTTACTTGGATCCATAATCAACACCCATGGAAGCAGCAGTCAAGAAATCAAAAGATACATTGCATTGGGTAAATCTGCTGCAAAGGACCTCTTCAAAGTGTTGAAGAGCAAAGATGTCACCCTGAAGACTAAGGTGCACCTGACTCAAGCCATGGTATTTTCAATCACATCATATGCATGTGAAAGCTAGACAATGAATAAGGAAGACTGAAGAAGAGTTGACACTTTTGAATTGTGGTGTTGGCGAAGGATATTGAATATACCATGGACTGCCAAAAGAAGGAACAAATCTATCTTGGAAGAAGTGCGTCCAGAATGCTCCTTAGAGGCAAGGATGGCGAGACTGTGTCTTACATACTTTAGACATGTTGTCAGGAGGGATCAGTCCCTGGAGAAGGACATCATGTTTGGCAGAGTACAGGGTCAGCGGAAAAGAGGAAGACCCTCAACGAGGTGGACTGACACAGTGGCTACAACAATGAGCTCAGGCATAACAACGATTGTAAGGATGGTACAGGACTGGGCAGTGTTTCATTCTGTTATGCATAGGGTCGCTATGAGTCGGAACCAACTCAACGGCACCTAACAACAACAACAGTTAGTGTTTTTCCTCCGCCACCCCTTCCCTCCCTCGTAATCATCAAAGATTCTTTCCGTGTACAAACCTTTTCATGAGTCTTTATAGTAATGGTCTTAAACAGTATTTGTCCGTTTGTGATTGACCTTTTTCACTCAGCGTAACGCAACGCCCCCCAGATTCATCCATGTTGTGAGATGTTTTGCAGATTCATCATTTTTCTTTATTGTTGTTGTATAGTATTCCTTTGTGTGTATGTGCCATAGTTTGTTTATCCATTCATCTTCTAATGAGCACTTAGATTGTTTCCATCTTTTCGCTCCTATGAATAATGCTTCAGTAAATATGTGTATGCATATGTCTATTCATGTAACAGCTCTTATTTCCGTAGGATATATTACTAGGAGTGGGGTTTCTGGATCATGTGTTATTTCTGTTTCTAGCTTTTTAAGGAAGTACCATACCGTTTTCCCAAATGGTTGTACCATTTTGCATTCCCACCAGCAGTACATAACAGTTTTAATCTCCACACACTCTAAGATGTTTGTTATTTTCTGTTTTTTTGGGGGGGGGGCCAGTAACGTTGGGGTGAGATGGTATCTCATTGTAGTTTATATCTGCATTTCTCTAATGGTTAGTGATCACGAGCATTTCCTCATGTGTCTGTTAGCTGCCTGAATGTCTTTTTTGGGAAATGTCTGTTCATATGCTTTGCCCATTTTTTAATCAGATTATTTTTCTTTTTGTTGTAGAGGTGTTGGATTTGCCTGTAGATTTTAGAGGTTAGGCCTTTGTTGAATATGTCATAGCCAAAAATATTTTCCCACTCTGTAGGTTCTCTTTTACTCTTTTGGTGATGTCTTTTGATGAGCATAAGCAAGTTTTAGAAGATCCTAGTTCTCTAGCTTATCTTCCAGAGTATGTGTGTTGTTAGTTATGGTTTGTATGCTGTTAATGCTGTGTATTAGGGTCTGTAGCACTGACCCTATTTTATCTTCCAAGATCATTGTAGTTTTTGGTTTTATGTTTAGGTTTGCAACCCATTTTGAATTAGCTTTTGTGTATTGCATGAAGTATGGGTGTAGTTTCATTTTTTTTTTTTTTTTTTACAGATATACATCCAGTTTTGCTGGCACCATTTGTTAAAAAGACTGTCTTTTCCCCATTTAATGGACTTTGGATCTTTGTCAAAGATCAAATGACTGTAGGTGGGTGGATTTACACCTGTGTTCTCAATTCTGTTCCATTGGTTAATGTATCTGTCATTGTACCAGAACACCTGGTGGCATAGTGGTTAAGTTCTACAGCTGCTAACCAAAAGGTCAGCAGTTTGAATCCACTAGGCACTCCTTGGAAACCCTGTGGGGCAACTCTACTCTGTCCTGTAGGGTCACTATGAGTCAGAATCGACTCAACGGCAGTGGGTTTGGTTTTTGGGTAAGGTCAGATACTACAAGACCTCTTACCTTATTATTCTTCTTCAACAGTGCTTTACTTATCCCTTGCCATATAAAGTTAATGATCAGTTTTTCCATCTTGGTAAAGAATGCTGTTGGAATTTGGATCAGGTTTGCATTATATTTGTAAGTTGCTTTGGGTAGACACTCTGACATTTTCACAATGTTGAGTCTACCTATTTATATGCATGGTATGTTGTTCCATTTATGGAGGTCTCTTGGTTTCTTGCAGTAGTGTTTTGTAGTCTTCTTTGTAGAGGTGTTTTATGTGTCTGGTTAAATTTATTCCTTGGTATGTTGTTTTTTAAGGGGCTATTATAAATGGTATTGCATTTCTGATTTCTTTTTCGTAGTTCTTTTCATTGGCGTATTGAAATTCAACTGATTTTTGTATGTTTTTCTTGTATCCTGCTAATCTGCTGAATCGATTAGTTCCGGTGGTTTTCTTGAGGAGTCTTTTGGGTTTTCTATGTATAGTACCTGCAGATAAGGATAGTTCTACTTCTTTCTTACCATTTTGGATGCCCTTAGTTCTTTTTCTTGCTTTATTGTTCTAGCTAGGACTTCCAGCACAATGTTAAAATAGGAGTGGTGACAAAGGGTATCCTGTCTTGTTTCTGTTCTCAGGAGGAATGTTTTCAGACTCTCTCCACTGAGAATGATGCTAGCTGTTGGTTTTGTATTTTGTTGTTGTTGTTAGGTGCCATTGAGGCAGTTCTGACTCATAATGACCCTATGCACAGCAGAAAGAAACAATGCCTGGTCCTGCGCTATCCTCACGATCATTGTTATGCTTAAGCCCAATGTTGCACCCACTGTGTCAATCTATCTCATTGTGTGTCTTCCTCTTTTTAACTAACCCTCTACTTTACCAAGCATGATGTCCTTCTCTGGGGACTGATCCCTCCTTCTGACAACATGTCCAAAGTATATGAGACGTAGTCTCATTATCCTTGCTTCTAAGGAGCATTCTGGTTGTACTTCTTCTAAGACAGATTTGTTCATTCTTTTGGCAGTCCATGATATATTCAATATTCTTCTCCAACACCACCAATGTCAATTCTTCTTTGGTCTTCTTGATTCATCGTCCTGCTTTCACATGCATAGGATGTGATTGAAAACACCATGACTTGAGTCAGGTACACGTTAGTCCTCAAGGTGACATCTTTGCTTCTCAACACTTTAAAGAGATCTTTTGCAGCAGATTTGCCCAGTGCTATGCATCTTTTGATTTCTTGACCGCTGCTTCCATGGGTGTTGATTGTGGATCCAGATGAAATGAAATCCCCGACAACTTCAATCTTTTCTCCATTTATCATGATGTTGCTTAATGGTCCAGTTGTGAGGATTTTTGTTTTCTTTATATTGAGGCGTAATCCATACTGAAGGCTGTGGTCTTTGATCTTCATCAGTAAGTGCTTCAAGTCCTCTTCACTTTCAGTAAGCAAGGTTGTGTCATCTGCATACCACAGATTGTTAATAGATCTTCCTTTAATCCTGACGTCTCGTTCTTCTTCATATAGTCCAGCTTCTTGGATTATTTGCTCAGCATACAGATTTAATAGATATGGTGAAAAGATACAACCCTGACGCACACCTTTCCTGACTTTAAGCCACACAGTATTCCCTTGTTCTGTTCAAACAACTGCCTCTTGATCTATGTACAGGTTTCTCATAAGCACAATTAAGTGTTCTGGAATTCCCATTCTTCACAAAGTTATCCATAATTTGTTATGATCCACACAGTTGAATGCCTTTGCATAGTCAATAAAACACAAGTAAGCATCTTTCTTGTATTCTTTGCTTTCAGCCAGGATCCATCTGACATCAGCAAGGGTATCCCTGGTTCCATGTCCTATTCTAAATCTGGCTTGAATTTCTGGCAGTTCCCTGTCGATGTATTGTTGTAGCCACTTTTGAATGATCTTCAGCAAAATTTTACTTGTGTGTGATATTAATGATATTGTTCGATAATTTTTGTGTTCAGTGGGGTCACCTTTCTTGGAAATAGGCATAAATATGGATCTCTTCCAGTCAGTTGGCCAGGCAACTCTTCCAAATTTCTTGGCATACACAAGTGAGTACTTCCAGGGCTTCATCCTTTGTTGAAACATCTCGGTTGGTATGCCATCAATTCCTGAACCCTTGTTTTTTGCCAATGCCTTCAGTGAAGCTTGGACTTCTTCCTTCAGTACCTTTGGTTCCTGCTTATATGATAGCTCCTGAAATGGTTGAACATCAACCAGCTCTTTTTGGTATAGTGACTCTGTATATTCCTTCCATTTTCTTTGCATACTTCCTGAGTCATTTAGTATTTTCCCTGTAGAATTCTTCAGTATTGCAACTGGAGGCTTGAATTTTTTCTCCAGTTTTTTCAGCTTGAGAAATTTAGATCATGTACTTCCCTTTTGGTTTTCCATCTCCAGGTCTTTGCACGTATCATTATAATACTTTACTTTGTCTTCTCGAGCCACCCTTTGAAATCTTTTGTTCAACTCTTTTACTTCATCATTTCTTCCTTTTGCTTTAGCTACTCCATGTTCAAGAGCAAGTTTCAGAGCCTCTTCTGATATCCATTTTGGTCTTTTCTTTCTTTCCTGTCTTTAGTGACCTCTTGCTTTCTTCATGTATGATGACCTTGGTGTCATTCCACAACTCATCTGGTCTTCGGCTGTTAGAGTTCAACATGTCAAATATGTTCCTGAGGTGGTTTCTAAATTCAGGTGGGATATACTTTATGTGGTACATTGGCTCTCATGGACTCGTTCTAATTTTCTTCAATTTTAGTTTGAAATTGTGAATGAGTAATTGATGGATTGATCCGCAGTCGGCCCCTAGTCTTATTCTGGCTGATGATATGGAGCTTTTCCTTCGTCTCCACAGATGTAGTCAATTAGATTCCTATGTGTTCCATCTGGTGAGGTCCATGTGTATAGTAGCCATTTATGTTGGGGAAAAAAGGTATTTGCAATGAAAAAGTTGTTAGTCTTGCAAAATTCTATCATGCAATCTCTGGCATCATTTCTATCACCAAGGCCATATTTTCTAACTACAGATCCTTCTTGCTTTCCAACTTTCATGTTCCAATCATCAGTAATTATGAATGCATCCTGTTTTCATGTTCGATCAATTTCAGAGTGAAGAAGTTTATAAAAAATCTTCAGTTTCTTCATCTTTGGCCTTAGTGGTTGGTGCATAAATTTGAATAATAGTCTTATTAACTGCTCTTTCTTGTAGGCGTATGGATATTATCCTGTCACTGACAGCTGTTGTATTTCAGGATAGATCTTGAAATGTTCTTTTTGATGATGAATGCAACACCATTCTGCTTCAAGTTGTCATTCCCGGCATAGTAGACCATATGATTGCCTGATTTAAAATGGCCAATACCAGTCCATTTCAGCTCACTAACACCTAGGATATCAATGTTTATGTGTTCCATTTTGTTTTGAAGACTTCCAATTTCCTAGATTCATACTTCATACATTCCATATTCTGACTGTTAATGGACGTTTGTAGCTGTTTCTTCTCATTTTGGGTTGTGCCACATCAGCAAATGAAGATCCTTAAAGCTTGACTCTATCCGCATCATAAAGGTTGACTGTAGTTTGAGGAGGCAGCTTTTCCCGGGTCATCTTTTGAGTGCCTTCGAACCTGAGAGACTCAGCTTCCGGCACTGTATCATACAATGTTCGTGCTGCTATTCATAAGATTTTGTAAAGATGCCCTTTATTACATTGAAGAATTTCCCTTCTATTCCTATTTTATTGAGTGTTGTTATCAGGAATGGATATTAGACTTTATCCAATACCTTTTCTGCATCAACTGAGATGATCATATGTTTCTTTTGTTTTATTTATGTGGTGGATTATGTTGATTGATTTGCTAATGCTGGACCATCCTTGCATGCTTAGTATGAATCCTAGTTGGCTGTGGTGCATTTTATGTTGATGCAATATTGAATTCTATTGGTTAGAATTTTGTTGAGAATTTTTGCCTCTACATTCATGAGAGATATTTATCTGTAATTTTTTTTTTTTTGTGGTGTCTTTGCCTGGTTTTTGTATCAGGGTTATTCTGACTTCATAGAATGAATTTGGAAGTATGCCTTCATTTTTAATGTTCTGAAATAATTTTGCTTAGTACTGGTATGAGCTCTTCTCTAAATGTTTGGTAGAATTCTCCAGTAAAGCCACTGGGCCAGGACTTTTGTTGCAAGTTTTTTTTTTTTAATTATAATTACTTTTTCAATCTCTTGTCTTGTTATGGGTCTGTTCAGATTTTCTACCTCAGTTTGTGTTAGTTTAGGTATGTAGCGTGTTTTTAGAAATTTGTTCATTTCCTCCAGGTTTTCAAATTTGTTGGAGTATGGTTTTTCACAGTATCCTGTTATGATCCTTTTTATTTCAGTTGGGTCTTTTGTAATGTCCCCCATTTCATACCTTATTTGGGTTATTTACTTCATCTCCTGTTTTTCTTTTGTCAGTTTGGCCAATGGTTTGTCAATTTTGTTGATCCTTTCAAAGAATGAGCTTTCGATTTTGTTGACTCTTGTTATTGTTTTTCTATTCCTGTTTTGTTTATTTCTGCTCTGATCTTTAATATTTCCTTTCTTCTGGTGGCCATGGGCTTCCTTTGCTGTTCTCTATTTGTTTGAGTTGTATAGCTAATGTTTTGATTTTGTCACTTCTTTTTTGATGTGTGCATCTATTGCTATAAATTTACTTCTGAGCACTACCCGTGATGTGTCCTAAAGGTTTTGGTATGATTGTTTTCATTCTCATTTGATTCTAGAAATTTTTTGAGTCCATCTTTGATTTCTTCTGTTACCCAGTGATTTTTAAGCAAGGTATTATTCAATTTCCATGTATTCGATTTTTCTTCTTTGCTCTTACTGTTATTAATTTCCAATTTTATAGCACTGTGGTCAGGGAAGATGCTTTGTATTGTCTCAATGCTCTGGGTTTTGTCGAGGGTTACTTTGCGACCTAAGATGTGGCCTATTTTGGAGAACACTCTATGTGCCTTTTGAAAGGATGTATACTTTGCTGTTGTTGGGTGGAGTGTTATATATATGTCTATGAGGTTGTGTTAGTTATTTAGTGCTGCTATAACATAAATACCACAAGCGGATGTCTTTAACAAAGAGGAATTTTTCTCTCACAGCCTAGGAGGCTAAATCAGGTTGGCAGCTCCAGAGGAAGGCTCTCTCTGTTGGCTCTGCAGGAAGGTCCTTGTCATCAATCTTTACCTGGTCTAAGAGCGTCTCAGGGGGTCCAAAGGGCCCTCTTTGCTCCCAGCACTGCTTTCTTGGTAGTATGAGATCCTGCCTTTCCGCTCTCTTCCCTTTCCTTTTATCTCTATTTATATTATGTGATACAGGCCACACCCCAGGGAAACTCCATTTACATTGGATCAAGGATGTGACCTGAGTAAGGGTGTTACATTCCACCCTAATCCTCTTTAGCATAAACTAATCTTGCCTCATTAACCACAGGCATAGATTAGGATTTACAATACACAGGAAAATTACATGGGTCACAGAATTGAGGACAACCACACAATACTGGGAATCATGGCATATCCAAGTTAACAGATATTTTGAAGGGACACGATTCAACCCATGACAGAAGTCAAGTTGGTTGATTATAGCTTTAGGTATTCTGTATCTTTGCTGAGCTTCTTTCTCGGTGTTCTGTCCTTTACTAAGAGCTGTGTGTTGAATTCTCCTACTATTATTGTGGAACTGTCAATTTCTCTTTTCAGTGTTGTTAGAGTTTATGTATTTTGGACCCCTGTCATTGAGTGTGTAGATGTTATGGTTATGTCCTCATGATGGAGTGTCCCTTTAATCATTATTTAATGCCCTTCCTTGTCTTTTATGGTGGATTTTGTTTCTATTTTATCTGAGATTAATATTGCCATTCTTGCTCTTTTTTGGTTGCTATTTGCTTGATTTTTTTTCTGTCCTTTTATTATTAATATATTTATGTTTTTTTTTTTCTAAAATGTGTGTCTCGTAGGTTGCTATTGATGGGTTCTGTTTTTTAAACCCCTTCTGTCACTCTCTGTCTCTTTATGGGTGCATTTAAGCCATTTACATTCAGTGTGATTATCAATAGGTTTGAGTTTATTGCTGTCAATTTCTAGTGCTTCTTTTTGTGATGCCGACATTTTCTTTGTTCCTCTTACTCTCCTGTGCTGAATTCCTTTTGTTTGTGGATTTTCTTTTTTGTAGATTTTATGTTTACTGAGACTATGTTTTTCTTTTTTATTTTGATGAGCAGATTTGTTAACTTTCTTTGTGGTTACCTCGAAATTTACTGCTATGCTCCTAAGTTTAAATCAGTCTTTTATTACTTGGTATTGCCTTGACTTCCTCTACATTTGGAAGTTCTATACCTACACCATTTATTCCCTCTTTTATTGTTCTGACATTGTTGTCATTTACAGAATAATATCTCTGGTTCCCTGTTGTAAATATTTCAGTTTTGTTTTATCCCTGAGAGTTCATTACTTAGGTTGGTATCTGGCTGATGCTGTCATTTATCCTAGATTCAGGTTGTTGTCTGATGTTTGCTCTCTAATGGAAGGATTCCCTTTAATAGTTTTTGTAAGTTTGGGTTTGGTTTTATGTATTCCCTTAATTTCTGTTTATCTGGAAATGTCCTAATTTCACCATCATATTTGAACCAGAGTTTTGCAGGTTGTATTTTTCTTGGTTGGCAATTTTTTTTTCTTTTTAAGATTTACATATGTCATCTCATTGCCTTCTTGTCTGCATGGTTTCTGCCACGCAATGAGAGATGTCTTATTGTTTCCTCTTTGTATGTGGTTTTCATTTTTTTCTGAGCTGCTCTCAGGATTCTTTGTCTTTGGTTTTAGTCAGTGTGATTATGATACGTCTTGGTGATTTCTTTTGGGGTCTATTCCGTATGGAGTATGTTGAGCTTCTTGGATGGTCAGTTTTCAGCTTTCATGACATTCGGAAAATTTTCTGTCAGCAAATATTCAGTGATCCTCTCTGTGTTTTTTGTTTTCTCCCCTTGTTCTGGAACTCTGATCACAAGCAAATTTTTGCTCTTGATTGTATTCCATATTGTTCCAAGGTTTTTTTCATTATTTTTCTTCATTCTTTTCACTGATTTTTCCTCAAAGTAGACTCAAAGGATTTGTCTTCAGTTTCACTGCTCCTGTCTTTATTATTTCCAGTTTGTTCCCAAAACCTTCTAAAAAAATAGCACTGTCCATTTCTGAAGTCTTGTTGTTTATCTTTTGAGTTTCTAATTGCTGCTTTTGTATGATTTCTAGTTGTTTATTTACTTTGACAATTTGTTCCTGTATTATTTTCCTGAATTCTTCCAGTACTCTATCTGTGTTTTTCCCGATTTTATCTTTATTTTCTATGATTTTACCTATTTTATCCTAATTTTTGTCTGTGTTTTCCTTAATCTCTTTCCTAATTTCTTGGAGAGCCCTGAATATTAGACTGTTGAATTCCCTATCAGGTAGTTCCAGTGCCTTTTCTTCTACTAGAAGATCATCTGATATTTTATTTTGGCTGCTTGCTAGAGCCACCCTGTCCTGACTTTTTATATGTTTTGATATTATCTGGTGTCTTTTGGACATTCAGAAGTTATTTTCTTCATTTATTGATTGTACATTTGTTTTGTCCTGATTTTTTGGTTTTATTTTGTTATGGTCTGGACAGGTGGGATAGGCATGCATAGTTACTTGCTCATTTGTGGGCATGATACTTCTCCCCACCTTGTCCAGGTAGGCAAGGCCAGTTGCTCAGCTATGGTGCAGCAAGACAGGTGGTGTGGGGGGGGCAGGGATGGGTCATTTGCAGCATGAACTGAATCCAGTGGGTCTGGGCCAGGGAGCAGTGCAGGGCAGAGTCTGGGGGTCCAAGAGTCCATGCTCGTGCCATAGGGGCTGGAGGAATGCATCACTTGGTGTGCGGTGCAGATGGGCATGAGGGAAGGGATAGGATGTTATGCACAGAGGTAAGTGGGTGAGATAAAGAAGAGAAAAATGAGAAAAACAGAAGCAGAAAAAAAGCAAAAAAGGACAAAAAATTTAAATAAAATGGTGGCATGGTGGGATTCAGTGGGTTGTGGTGGGGCAGACCTGTGGAGACAATGTGCTTGTGGCTCTCCAGCCAAGTAGTGCAACATGGCCCTTCAAGAAGGGGCAAGGATGGCTCATGGGGCTAGGTGGGTGGTAGAAAGGAAAGGAAGGAAGGGAAAGAGAGAGAGAGAAGAAACAAACAAATAAAAAAAATATGGCAATGAAGGAGCCAGCTGGTGGGGGCAGCACAGACCCAGGGAGCCTGTGTACCCGTGGCCCTTTAGCCAAGCAGTCCAGCACAGTGCATTGGGAAGGGGCAGGAACATTACTCAGGCCTACATAGATGGGAGAAAGAAAAGGAAAAGAGACAGAAGAAACAGAAAAAAAAATGACACTGGCGAGCCACCCGGTGGGCATGGCATGGAACGAGGCAGGCTGTGCCATTTGCTGTCTAGGTGAGCAGTGTGGCCTAGTCTGTCGAGAAGGGGCAGGGATAGCTGGACTGGAGAAAGGAAAGGAAGGAAGGGAGAGAGAGAGAAAGAAGAAACAAATAAAAAAGGCAAAAAAAATTAAAAATAGGTGCTGGGGGAACCAGCCGTTGTGGGCAGGACAGATCCAGGCAGCAGTGAGTTGGTGTCTCTCAGGCCAAGTATCTATGGCCCACTGGAAAGCAGCAGAGGCCACATACAGGAAGAAGCTTGGGGGGTGAGAAAGAATATATCCCTGGTTACCAAGTACTCCATCTCCTTTTGGGAGCTCTGTGAAGTTGCCTTCCTGTACTCTCAGCCCACAGTTCTTTGTGGCTGTATTCCAAGATGGGGAACCTGTGCTGCATTAGCTGGTAGGTGACCTTCACTCTGTAGCTGTCCTCATTTTCTGTTCCCTGTCAGTTTTTTTTTTTTTTTTTTTATTCCATTCAGTGCTTGATGGAGTTCTTTATTCCTTCATTTAATGCTTAGGGTTCCAGGATTGACATTTGTACCTATTTTACTTGTTTTTTGAGTCTTTGCTGCAGAAGGACAGCATGGTACTTCTGTCTATGGTGCCATGTTGCCTCCACCTCCTTGCTGAGAATTTTTGCATCTATATATATGAGGGATAAACCAAACCCACTGCTGTTGAGTCGATTCTGACTCATAGTGACCCTATAGGACAGAGTAGAACTGCCCCATAGTTTCCAAGGAGCACCTGGTGGATCTGAACTGCTGACCTTTTGGTTAGCAGCCATAGCACTTAACCACTATGCCACCAGGGTTTCCATATGAGGGATATTGGTCTGTAATTTTCTTTCTTTTTTTTTGTATGTCTTTACCTGGTTTTGGTATGAGGGTGATGCTGGCTTTGTAGAATGAGCTGGTGAGTATTCCTTCCTTTTCTAGGTTTTGGAAGAGTTTAATTGGTGAGTTTGGTAAAATGCCACAGTGAAGCCATCTGGGCTGGGACTTTTTTTCGTTGGGAGCTTTTTGATGACATCTTAAATCTCTTCTTTTGTTACGGGTGTGTTTATATTTTCTACCTCTGTTTTTTGTGTTAGGTCAGGTAGGTACTGTGTTTCTAGAAATTTTTCCATTTCTTCTATGTTTTCAAATTTGTTAACATACAGTTTTTCATAGTATTCTTTCATGATTCTCTTTTTCTCAGTTGGATATTTTGTAATGTCTTCAACTTCATTTCTTATTTTGGTTATTTGCATCCCCTCATTTTTTTCTTTTGTCAATTTGGCCAGCGGTTTGTCTATTTTATTGACCACTTCAAAGAACCAACTTCTAGTCTTGTTGATTCTATTGTTTTTCTGTTCTCTATTTCATTTATTTCTTCTCTGATCTTTATTATTTTCTTTTCTCACTTTTGGCCTTCTTTTGTTCTTCCTTTTCTATTTGCTTGAGTTGTCAAGTTATTTATTTTGAAGCTTTCTTTTCTTTAATGTATGCATTTATTGCTATACATTTCCCTCTGAGCACTGCTTTTGCTACATCCTGAAGGTTTTGGTATTTTGTATTTTCATTCTTGTTTAATGCTAATATTTTTTAAATTTCACTTTTGATTTCTAATACACTATAGTTTTTAAAATAGTATGTTATTTAGTTTCCATGTATTTAATTTATTTTCCTTTTTGTTCGTGTTATTGATCATGTTATTATCATGAGGCTTGATTTATGGCCTCATAATATGGATTTATGACCTGTTATGGAGAATGTTCCATGTGTGTTGGAGAAGAATGTGTATTTTTCTGTCGTAAGTGTGTTCTATATATGTCTGCGAGGTCCAGTGGGTTGATAGCATTATTTAGGTCTTCTCTATCTTTGTTGATTTTCTTTCTAGTTGTTCTGTCCATTGTCGGAAGTGTTGTGTTAAAATCTCCTACTATTATTGTAGATCTTCTATCTGAAGGACCCTTCAATTCTGTTAGAATTTGTTTTATAAATTTTGGGTTTTTTTTTTTTTGTTTTATGAGTCATAGGTTGCATAAATATTTATAACTGTTATGTCTTCTCGGTGAATTGACCCTTTAATCATTATGTAATATACTACATTGTCTCTTATAATGGGTTTTGACTTTAAGTCTATTTTGTCAGATATTAATATTGCCACTCCAGCTCTCTCTTGGTTACTGTTTGCTTGGTATACATTTTTCCATTCTTTGATTTTTAACCTGTTTATATCTTTGTGTCTAAGGTGTGTCTCTTATAGACCACATATTGATGGATCATGTTTTTTTAATCAGTCTTCCACTCTCTGCCTCTTGACTGGTTCATTTAATCCATTTACATTCAGTGTGATTATGGATAAGTATGGATTTACTGCTGCCATTTTGTTGCCTTTTTTTTTTTTTTTTGATGGTGTTCATAATTTATATGTTCTTCTTTACTTTCTGTGATGACTTCTTTTTGTATATGGATTTCTTTTCATTTGCTATTGTTATTTTTGTGTTTGCTGAGTCTCTTATTTTCCTTTTCTTAGTTTTGGTGTGTAAATGTATTACTTTTCTTTGTGGTTACCCTGAAACTTATATTTATCATTCTAAATTTAAATCCATCTGTTTTGACTTCCTCTCCTTATTGAAGTTCTATAACTACACCATTCATTCTCCCTTTTGTTTTGAAGTTGTTTGCATTTACTTCTCTGTATTGCTGCTTCCCTTTAGTCAATTTTATAGCTTTTTTTTTTTTTTTTTTAACTTTTTGGAAGACTTTTCCTGGCTTGATATCTGGGTGATTCTGTTATATGCCTTTATCTCAGGTTGTAGTCTGATGTTCTTGGTTTTCTATTCAAAGGACTCTCTTTAATATTTCTTCTAGGGCTGGTCGGATGGCTACAAGTTCTTTTAATTTCTGTGTATCTGAGAAAGTCCTGATTTCGTCCTCATTTTTGAAGGACAGTTTTGCTAGGTATATGGCTCTTGGCTACCAGTTCTTTGTTTTCAGGGCTTTGTGTATATCATCCTGATGCCTTCATTGCTTACATGGTTTCTGATGCTATATCAGCACTTAGTCTTATTGAGGC
This sequence comes from Elephas maximus indicus, assembly GCF_024166365.1. Taxonomy (NCBI): domain Eukaryota; kingdom Metazoa; phylum Chordata; class Mammalia; order Proboscidea; family Elephantidae; genus Elephas; species Elephas maximus. The sequence continues at coordinate 59,757,582 of NC_064823.1, read as the reverse complement.
CCCTTTGAAGGTGTTATTTCACTTTACACACACACTGTGTTCTTAGGTCGTTAGGCATGTATGATTTCTCTGAAAAGCTCAAATGGTCACATTGTTCTGCTCAGCAGGCAGGGCATGATCAATCTGTGAATCTCTGTTTTCCCACTGGCCTTGTTCTGCCTCTCCTTCCAATCAGTGCTCAGTCTGTTTCTTCAAATCTCTGTTTAATATCCAGGAATCCAAGGTTGGTTTTTGTGTCTGTTTTAGTTAGTTTCTTGAGTGTTGTCAGGAGGTCATTACACAGGTATCTAAGGCACCATATTGACTGGAACTCCTTGTTACGACTTTTAAAAACATTCCCTTTTAGACAGTAGAAATTGATGCATTGTTACAAAGGTTGGGGATTTGAGTCCCCTCACTATATCTCTTTTCCTCTTTCCTCCATCAATTTTTGCTATTTATATAATTTTTTTTATATTGCCCAGGTTTCTAATGTTAACACATTCTATAGAACACATTCCCATTCTTATTAATTGTGTTTAAATTTACTTAGTGCTACCATCAATCCTACAGTCACAGTTTCCCTATTCTATATTCTGTATTTTTATTTTATTCTTAACGGCTGGATTTCATTGTTAAGTAATTTTTCTCAAGAAAGGTTCTTAAGACTGTATTATTTTCTTTTATCTTTGGGGAATTCTGCCTGTTGCATCTATATTTAAAAGTTCTGACTGGCTATAATAATTGTAGGTCATGTTTTTCTTTTCCACAGCGCTTGGAAAATACTGTTTCAAAGAAGCAATATTGAAAATATTGCTTCAAATATTTCTTCTAGCATTCAATTTTCCTGTGAATTAGTTTTAGAGTGGAAACTGATTTTTCTCCCTGTGTAGATTTCCATTTTTTAACCTATAGTTCAAAACTCAATAACTTAACTGCAGTATATATGTATCAGACTTAAGATTTTTGTATCAAATTTTCCTTAAATAGAATCTGTATTTTGAAAATATAATTTTTCTTCATTTCAGAAAAATTTTCTTGTATTGCATTGTCTATGAATATTTATTCTATTCCTTTTGCTGCTTCTTTACTTGAGAGACAACAATTATCTTCACTTTGTATTGACTTCACTGGTTTAATTTCAACGGCCATATCCTTTTTCATTTCATTTTGCTGTGTAATTACTTCTTTAATCTTTTTATAATTGTTACTGTTTTCATAGTCTTATTAAGATGAACAATGCAAAGGTCTTTGGGGGAATCCCTTGGGTTTTGAATTTTATTTTCTTCTGTCTTAATTTTTTTTGTCTTCTAGATGGTTCATTCTTATCCTTTTGTTTCATTTTTATTGGTTTCTTGCTATTTTATATTTGCACTTTGCAGAGTTGTGCTGTTTCTTTTTGTATTGTTCATGCCTGGGTGACTCTCTTCACTCTACCTATTTGCTCAGGTAATTTGTGAGGGATTTTGTAACTCCCTTCCCACAGTCTGAATTTTTTACTCCTGTGGGTATTTTTTCCCACTTATAACTTGAGATTCTATGTGTTCTTACCCTTTTTCTTAACCTTAAGAGAAAGGTGAAGAAGAGAAATAGTTCATTGGAGTTGACGTCCAGGCTGTACTTGATGATCTGAAATCCTGTACTCTTCTGAGATTTTACTACATATACTGTATTAAGAGTTCACTCCAATTAATTAGAGCTGAAAACCATTTGCACTGAGGAGTGCTCTTGGGCTTTGAATTGTTTTCTGTTTCACCAGTTTCTCCCCTTCAGGCCTTCTACTGCCTGCCAGGCAAAAGAAGAATAGGATCATAAAACCAACTCGGCTTTCTTTCCTCCATATTTGGAAGATTTTGTGGGAATTCTCAGATTTTTGTGAACTCACCAGCATGTTTCTGGAAAGCTGAGGGCTAGATTATGAGCCATACTGTGTATTTCATCATTATTTCATTCCAGAATCATTTGTTTCTTATTACAATACATCATGCCTCTTTCAGTTTAATGAAGTTTTCTTTTGTTGATATTTACATTATTTGAAACTATGAGAGGCAGCTATACTAGAATGGTGAAAGGTGTGAACTCTGGAGTTATACTGCCTGGCTCAAGTCTCTGCCACTTGCTTGCTGTCTTAGGCTAGGCTCACTAGAAAGGCAAAACAAGTGAAATATATACATATACATAGAGAGAGAGAGAGAGAGCTTTATATCAAGGAAATGGTTCATGCTGTTGTAGAGGCTGGAAAGTATCAAGTCCATGGGTTAGGCTGGAGGCTTCTCTAGAGTCATGTAGCTGCAGGTCTGATGAACCCAAGATCAGCAAGTAACACAGCAGTCTGCTGGCTCACAACCTGCGGAGGCTGATGAATACCAAGATCAGCAGGTAAACTGCTAGCTCAAATCCCAAGAACTGGAGGTCAGATACAGGATCCAGGGTTAGCAGAAGTTAGCAAACTTTGCCAGAAAGTCTACATATATTGGACGCAGGCCATACCTGAAAGGAAACTTCCTTTCAACTGATTGGCTGCTCATAGTAGCTCTCCCCATGGAGGTGATTACATTTTATCAGATCTCATTATGGAGGTGTCTGTGTCATTACATAGCTGCCAAACCACTAAGAATCATGGCCCAGGCAAGTTGACACACATTAACCACCACACTAGCTATGAGACTTGGAGTAAGGTATTTAACTTCTGTGAAGTTAATTTCCCAGTCTGCCAAGTACCTTCCTCAAAGGGTTGTTATTAAGATTAAATTAGTTAATACAAGTACATGCATACCTTGTTTTACTGCACTTTGCTTTATTGCACTTTGCAGATGTTGCATTTTTTACAAGTTAAATGTTTGCGGCAATCCTGTGTCAAGCAAGTCTACCGATGCCATTTTTCCAACAGCTTGTGCTCACTTCATGTCTCTGTGTCACATTTTGGTAATTCTCGCAATATTTAAAATTTTTTCATTATTTTTTATCTGTTATGGTAATCTGAAATCACAAGCTAAAAATGGTTAAGTTTAGTGAGGAAGGTATGTCAAAAGCCAAAATAGGCCAAAACCTACATCTGTTGTGCCAAACTGTTAGCCAAGTTGTGAATGCAAAGGAAAAGTTGTTGAGGGAATTTAAAAGTGCTACTCCAGTGAACACGTGAATGATAAAAAAGCGAAACAGACTTATTGATGGTATGGAGAAAGTTTTAGTGGTATGTATAGAAGATCAAATTAGCTACAACGTTCCCTTAAACCAAAGCCTAATCCACAGCAAGGCCCTAGCTCTCTTCAATTCTATGAAGGCTAAGAGAGGTGAGGAAGCTGCAGAAGAAAAGTTTGAAGCTAGCAAAGGTTGGTTCATGACGTTTAAGGAAAGAAGCCTTCTCCATAACATAAAAGTTCAAGGCAAAGCAGTAAGTGCTCATGTAGAAGCTGCAGCAAGTCATCCAGAAGATCTAGCTGAGACAACTGATGAAAGTGCCTGCACTAAACAACAGATTTTCAGTGTTGGCAAAGCATCCTTATACTGGAGGAAGATGCCATCTAGGACTTCCATTAATAATAATCAGTAAAAAGCTCTTCTAAATCTGCCACCTTAAACCAAAAATCTCTGGCCCTATTTTTTAAGTCAGTGTTTCCTAATCTTTCTGAGTTTAAGACACATATGTAGCCCGACTAAATAGTGCAAAATGCCTGGCTTCAAAGTATCAAAGAACAGGTTGACTCTCTTGTTAGGAGCTAATGCAGCTGATGACTTTAAGCTGAAGCCAATGTTCATTTACCATTCCAAAAATTCTAGGACCCTTAAGAATTACGCTAAATCTACTCTTCCTGTGCTCTATAAATGGAACTACAAAGCCTGGATGACAGCACATCTGTTTACGACATGGTTTCTGGCTATTTTAAGTCCACTGTTGAGACCTGTTACTCAGAACAAAAGATTCTTTTCAAAATATTACTGCTCATTGACAATGCACCTGATCACCCAAGAGCACTGATGGAGATGTACAAGGAGATTGTTGTTTTCATGCCTACTAGCACAACATCCATTCTGCAGCCCATGGATCAAGGAGTAATTTTGACTCTCAAGACATCTTATTTAAGAAATACATTTCATAAGACTATAGCTGCCATAGATAATGATTCCTCTAATGGATCTGAGCAAAGTAAATCGAAAAACCTTTTAGAAAGGATTCACCATTCTACATGCCATTAAGAAAATTCAAAGGGACGGAGTAGCAGGGGCGGGGGTCTGGGAGCCGTGGTTTCAGGGGACATTTAGGTCAAAAAAAGTTTATTAAGAAAATGTTCTGCATCTTACTTTGGTGAGTGGCATCTGAGGTCTTAAAAGCTAGCAAGCAGCCATCTAAAATGCATCAATTGGCCCCAACCCACCTGAAACAAAGGAGAATGAAGTACAACAAAGACACAAGGAAAATATGACCCCAAGAGAAAGAAAGGGCAACATAAACCAGAGACTCCATCAGCCTAAGACCAGAAGTACTAGATGGTGCCTGGCTACCACCAATGACCACCCTGACAGGGAACACAACAGAGAGTCGCTGACAGAGCAGGAGAAAAGTGGGGTGCAGAACTCAAATTCTAGTAAAAAGACCAGACATAATGGTCTTACTGAGACTGGAGGGACCCCAGAAGACATGGCCCCCAAATGTCTGTTAGCCCAAAACTAAATCCATTCCTGAAGCCAACTCTTCAGACAAAGATTAAACTGCACTATAAGACATGAAATGATACTTGCAAAGATTGTGCTTCTCAGCTCAAGTAGATACATGAGTCTAAATGGGCAGCTCCTTTCCGGAGGTGAGATGAGAAGGGAGAAAGGGACAGGAGCTGGTTGAATGGAGACGGGAAATACAGGGTGGAAAGGAGGAGTGCGCTGTCACTTTATAGGGAGATCAACTAGGGTCACATAACAATGTGTGTATAATATTTTTGTATGAGAAGCTAACTTTTACTTAAAGCACACACACACACACACACACAAATAACAAAATATGTTACATCCAAAAAAAAAAAAAAAAGAACATCCATGATTCATGGCAGGAGGTCAAAATATCAACATTAACAGGAGCTTAGAACAAGTTGATTCCAACCCTAATGGATGACTTTGAAGGGGTCCAAGACTTCAGTGGAGGAAATAACTGCAGATATAATGGAAATAGCAAGAGAACTAGAATTGGAAGTAGAACCTGGAGATGTGACTGAATTTCTGCAATCTCATGATAAAACTTTAATGGATGAGGAGTTGCTTCTCACAAATTAGCAAAGAAAGTGATTTCTTGAGATGGAATCTACTCCTGATGAAGATCCTGTGAACATTGTTGAAATGACAACAGGATTTTAAATATTACATAAACTTAGTTGATAAAGCAGTGGCAGAGTTTGAGAGGATTGACTTCAATTTTGAAAAAAGTTCTACTGTGGGTGAAATGCTATGTAACAGCATCATATGCTACAAAGAAATCTTTCATGAAAGGTAGAGTCAATCAATGTGCCAAAGTTCATTGTTGTCTTATTTTAAGAAATTACCACAGCCACCCCAAACTTCAGCAACCACCACCCTGATCAGTCAGCAGCCATCGACATCAACACCCTCCGCCATTAAAGAGATTACCTCTCCCTGTTTTTTGAAGGCTCAGATAATGTTTAGAATTTTTTAGAAATAAAATATTTTTTAGTTGAGGTATGTACTTTTTTTTTTTATACATAACGCTATTGTACACTTAATAGACTACAGTATAGTGTAAACGTAACTTTTATATGCACTGGGAAACCAAAAAAAATATTGTGAGACTCACTTTATTGCAATGCTCTGGATCCGAACCCACAATCTCTCTGAGGTACACCTATAAAGCTTTTAAAACAGTCCCTGGCATACAGTAAGCACGTAATGAATGTTGGATAATATTTTTATTATTGGTAATTTTGTTAAGTATTACCCAGTAGAAAAGCCTTCTAAATATGCCACCTTAAACCAGAAATCTCTGGCCCTATTTTTTAAGTCAATGTTTCCTAATCTATTTGAGTTTATGACACATATGTAGCCTAAGTATGCAGTGAGGTGGCTCAGAGATAATATCCATTGGCCTAAGCTTCCTGTTTGCACTCACCCAAATCATGTAAATATGCCATTATTGTCCTTCGTCATCTTGGTTATCTTGTTCTTTTCTCAAAAAATTCTGTCAGACATTAACAATGAAGAAATTTATGACTTTGGGAATTTTATTAAACATTTAACAATAGCTAGCATAATGTAGGCATTGGTCAATATTTACTAAATTAAGATATCTAAGATTTGCTTTACACTTTTGGGGTTATTCATGCCCCTCTAAGGATCATTTGGAGTCCCTGGGGTGGCACAGACAGTTAATGTGCTTGGTTGCTAACCAAAAGGTTGGAGGTTCTAGTTCAACAGAGGTGCAAAGAAGGGCCTGGCAATCTACTTTTGAAAAATCAGCCACTGAAGATCCTGTGGATCACAGTTCTACCCTGATGTACGTGAGGTTGCATGCGTTGGAATGTCGGCACAACTGGTTAAGGCTCATTTAAGAGCATATACTATTCTTTTATGTGTTATTGTGCATCTTGAAAGAATCAGTTAAACTAGTCATCTAGAGATCATTTTTATTGTTGCATAAATTTATGTGGTATCATATATATATATACATATATTTGGAGTTATATTTCAAAATATCTCACCTGTGCCAAGGTGAAAATACTCGGCCCTAACAAGTATGCCACAAATGGTTACATATGGTCAGTGATATTCCTCCTTCCTGGGTGTCTGGGCTGAGTCTGGAAAGCTGGAACCCTCTGCTCTCTACCCTCTGCTTAGCCCTACAACAGTTACGATTTTCTGTGTGTGCCATGATGTGGAATAAGTGGGAAAGAATGGATCAATTCTGTTGAGAGGTAAATTATACTGAAAAGTTGTTGTCGTTGTTAGGTTCTCTCCAGTAGGTTCCAACTCATAGAACCCTGTACAACAGGACAAAACACTGCCTGGTCCTGTGCCATCCTCACAATCATTGTTATGCTTGAGCCCATTTTTGCAGCCACTGTGTCATTTCATCTCATTGAGGGTCTTCCTCTTTTTCACTGACCCTCGACCAAGCATGATACCTTTCTCCAGGAACTGATCCCTCCTGATAACATGTCCAAAGTAAGTGAAATGTACTCTCGCCATCTTTGCTTCTAGGGAGCATTCTGAAAAGTTGGAGCTCTCAGATGAATCCATGAACCCCCAGATTTTTTTTCCTGATGGGGTATATTTTAGATAGAAGGTGGGCTTGACAAGGTCCACCAAAAACCAAAAAACACCTGTTGCCATCAAGTCGATTCCAACTCATCATGACCCTATAGGACAGAGTAGAATTGCCCCATAGGGTTTCCAGGGAGTGGCTGGTGGACTTGAACTGCCCACATTTTGCCTAGCAGCTGTAGCTCACTGTAGCTCTTAACCACCGTGCAACCAGGACTCTGACAGTGTGCACAACACACCTGAAATTGTGGGCAAACTTTGTAAGTGTTTTTCTGAGTCAAGGGTCTGTAACTATTACAAAATCTCAAAAACAGCATTTTTCAAAGTGCACTTTGAGGTCCAGAATCATATGAAAAAAAGTGTTGTTAAAAATACAAATGCTCAGGAGCCATCTTAATGAGTAAATGACTGAAGTAAAATCTTTTCCATTGGTCCAAAACATTTTTTTAAATTGTGATATGCTGAAAAAATATCCATCGTTTTTATTATTGAGTTTCAGGAACTGCTTGTTTAGTGGCAAAAAGGAGGGGGGGAAGATGATAGTTTATATTTGACAGTAAGCTCTGTATTTATTGTTAATATAAAAAGGCCACCGAAAATGTCAATAAAATTTCATGTTTCTCTAAGCAGGAGTTTTATACATAAGTGAAAAGAGATGAAAATTTCCTTCTGGTCTTCACAAACTTTATCACACTTTGAGCGCATTCACTCTTTAGAGACTTTGAATAGAAGTTATAGGAAGACTAACTTCAGCTCGCAGGAAGCTTTCAGTCAAAGCTGCTTACAGATGTAATGGGTCATTTTGGGCAACGGTAAGTTTACAGCTCACTGGAAGGACTCAAACAGAAGGGACATGATCACTCACAGGAATACTGTAAAGGGAATTCAAGCCTCATTGGGATTCCACTATTCTAATTACTTAGGTTCTCCCTCCATATCAATTTTGAAAACTAAATGTTTTTATCTTCAGAAAGTATCACATGCTTACTGTAGAATATTTGCAAAATACACACCAGCAGGGAAAAATAAAAAATATTTTAATCTTCTGCCACCCATAGAGAATTCTTTTGAACATTTTATTTTCAAGCATTTAAGTCTTTTTAATAGACATATAAATATGTAGAACTATTTTCTACAAAATAAAATTATATCGTGCTTGTTTATAAATTACTTTTTCTACGCTAATACTTATTTTAAAATATTATCCTTAGTGTCTACTTCTTATTTCATCTGATAGTCATGTGACAATTCTCTAGTCAGCCACTTGCTGATAGTGAATTTTTTTCTTGCCTTTTCTAAATTACAGACGACATTGCAATAGACATACAGGTAGTAAAAGCTTTGTACATATTTGTATTAATTATCTATTGCTGCATTAATAAATGACCCCAAACTTAATGATTGAAAATAACAATAAATATTTATTATCGTCACGTTTTCTGTGGGTCGGGAGTTAGAAAGGCACTTAGCTGGGTAGTTCTGGCTCGGGGTCTCTGGTAAGGTAGTAGTCCAGATACCAGGCAGGGCTGTAGTCATTTGAATACTTCACAGAGGCTGAAGACTTGATTCTCATGGCTAGCAAGTTAGTGTTAGTTGTTGGCAGAAGGCCTCAGTTCCTCCCCTTGTGGGCCTCTCTTCAGACTGCTTGAGTGTTCTTACAATATGGCAGCTGGCTTCCCTCCAGAGCGAGTGATCCAAGAGAGAGAACCAAAAGAAGTTGTTCTTTTTATAATTTAGCTCTGGAATTCATATCACATTACTTCTGCCACATCCTATTTGTTAGAAAGAGTCACCAAATCCGGCCTACCTTCAAGAAGCAGGGAATTAGGCTCCATTTTTTTGAGGGCAGAAGTGTTAAAAAAAAAATTGTGTACACATTTTAAAACCACAGCAACACTAATCTTAAATTCCTAAAGGTAGGACTTAAAAGATCAAAGGATATGGGACATGTGAAAGCTTTTTATAAGGAGCCCTGGTGGCACAACAGTTAAGTGTTTAGCTGCTAACTGAAAGGTTGGTGGCATGAACCCACCCAGAGGCTCCACAGGAGAAAGACCTGGCTACCTGCTCCCATAAAGATTACAGCCTAGAAAACCCCATGGAGCAACTGTACTGTGTCACATGGAGCTGCTATGAATTGAAACACCAGCAACAACAGCCACAATGCCTTTTATACATTGTCTTGAATTGCCCTTCAGAGAGTTCGTACTAATTTATATTCCCATAGTGGCATATGCAAGTTTCTATTTCCCAGAGATCTAGACAACACTGGGCATTTTTTTTTTTTTTTTTTTTTTTACAGCAGAGCTTCTGATAGTTCAAAGGTACCTTTGTGAGAATTAAAAAAAAAAAAAGATCCTTCTTCCTTTGTGCAGATGTAGGCTCCCACTAGGGTGCATGACTTGGCAAAAGGAGTGCCATGTAGATTTCAGTTTGCCCTGGCCTCCTAGAACAGTTGCCCTTGTGCAGGTCACAACCTGCCCAGCCATACTCAGCCATCCTATTTAAAAGGTTTTTGTTTTTTATCAGAACAAAACTAATGTGTAAACTTCTTCTCATTAAAGCAAAATTTTATTTTTCTACTCATTCTAATCATTAGAGAACAGCTCCTGCCTAATTTGCAGCTTAAATCTATTATTCTGTATACCTGAAAATAATAAAACTTTAGTTCCTTAACAGTTGTTGTTAGGTGCCATAAAGTCGGTCCGACTCAGAGTGACCCTATGCGCAACAGAACGAAACAGTGCGTGGTCCTGCCCCATTCTTACAACAGTTGCTGTGCTTGAGCCCATTGATGAAGCCACTGTGCCAGTCCATCTCATTGGGGATCTTCCTCTTCTTCACTGACCCTCTACTTTACCAAGAATGATGTCCTTCTCCAGGGACTGATCCCTCCTGATAACATGTCCAAAGTATGTGAGATGAAGTTTCGCCATCCTTGCTTCTAGGGAGCGTTCTGGCCGCACTTCTCCCAAGACAAACTTGTTCGTTCTTTTGGCAGTCCGTGGTATAATCAATATTCTTCACCAACACCACAATTCAAAGGCGTCAATTCTTTGGTCTTCCTTACTCATCGTCCAGCTTTCGCATGCATGTGAGGCAACTGAAAACACCATGGCTTGGGTCAGGCATACCTTAGTCCTTCAGGTGACATCTTTGCTTTTTAATGCTTTAAAGAGGTCTTTTGCAGCCAATTTGCCCAATGTAATGCGTCTTTTGATTTCTCGACTGCTGCTTCCGTGGGTATTGGTTGCGGATCCAAGTAAAATGAGACCCTTGACAACCTCAATCCTTTCTCCGTTTATCATGATGTTCCTTATTGGTCGAGTTGTGAGGATTTTTGTTTTCTTTATGTTGAAGTGTAATCCATACTCAAGGCTGTGGTCTTTGATCTTCATCAATAAGTGTTTCAAGTCCTCTTCACTTTCAGCAAGCAAAGTTGTCATCTGCATGATGTAGGCTGTTAACGAGTCTTCCTCCAATCCTGATGCCCCATTCTTCTTCATATAGTCCAGCTTCTCGGATTATTTGTTCAGCATACAGATTGAATAAGTATGGTGAAAGGATACAACCCTGACACACACCTTTCCTGACTTTAAACCATGCAGTATCCCCTTTTTCTGTTCGAATGACCATGCACCGATTTCTCATGAGCACACTTAGGTGTTCTGGAATTCCCATTCACTGCAATGTTATCTGTAATTTATTACGATCCACACAGTCGAGTGCTTTAGCAGAGTCAATAGAACACAGGTAAACATCTTTCTGGTATTCTCTACTTTCAACCAGGATCCATTTGACATCAGCAAAGATATCCCTGGTTCCACGTCCTCTTCTAAATCTGGCTTGAAATTCTGACAATTCCATGTTGATATACTGCTGCAGCTGCTTTTGAATGATCTTTGCAAAATTTTGCTTGCATGTAATATTAATGATATTGTTTGATAATTTCCACCTTTGGTTGGATTAACTTTCTTGGGAATAGACATAAATATGAATCTCTTCCAGTTGGTTGGCCAGGTAGCTGCCTCCCAAGTTTGTTGGTATAGACGAGTGAACACTTCCAGCACTGCATCCATTTGTTGAATCATCTCAGTTGGCATTCTGTCAGTCCCTGGAGCCTTGTTTTCACCAATGCCTTCAGCACAGTTTGGACCTCTTCTTTCAGTACCATCAGTTCTTGATTATTTGCTACCTCCTGAAATGGTTGAATGTCGACTAATTCTTTTTGGTACAGTGACTCTGTATTCCTTCCATCTACTTTTGATGTTTCCTGTGTTGTTTAATATTTTCCCTGTAGACTACTTCAATATTGCAACTCGAGGCTTAAATTTTTCTTCAGTTCTTTCAGCTTGAGAAATACAGAGTGTTTTCTTTCCTTCTGATTTTCTATTTCCAGGTCTTTGCACATGTCATCATAATACTTTGTCTTCTCCAGCCACCCTTCGAAATCCTTAACAATATATTCTATAAACATTTTATTAAATTTGGTTGGGTTTCTTACTCTGCTTGCCCTGTCTATAGCTAACCTCCTGAATAGGGTCAGGATTGTGTCAACTTCTTATGACAAAACTGATGGTAGAAGTGACTTTCAGTTTTTTTTTTGGTACAGGCAAGATTGTCAAATGGTGGCCAGGAAAGTTAAGCATGTATTTATAAGTATCAGTTGCCCTTGGCCAAACTCATAGCTTGTGCTTTTTTTTTTTTAATTTTCATTTCCTGTAAAGGGAGATGTGATAAACTACAAAACTGGCCATGAATTCTATACCTGCTAAAACTTGCCATTTGGATTCTGGTACTTACTTATCTTTCATAAAATATGAAAACATATTCATGCTAGTTTATGTAAGAACACAAGAACTCCTTCACATGTTTTCTATTAGGAATAAGACTTCTGAATATACCTCAATTTTGACTTTTATGCGTCTGAACCAGGCTGTAATTACCGTCCATTGTCACATAACCTTCTCTGCTCTTGTGCAGCATCAAATTCCAATTTCTCAGTCAGTTTTTACTGTTGAGTATTTTCATTTATCACTCATTTTGTGTCCCTTTAAGATTAAAACATTTCTTCATGATCTGATAGAAGAAAGATTTTATAATTAAAGTTCTGGAAACCTTGACTAATGTAAATGTGAATAGTATATAGTATGACTATTTTAAGGGACTATCTTAAATTGTCCATTTGATTTAATCATAAACAGTAAAATTATTTACGTGGGTATGTGGGTAGCACAGCTGAAGCTGGAAACATATTGCTGCTATGCTATTATCATATTCAGTTCTTCATTGAATCTAATGAGAATAGTTTCATACATGGTGGTAGGTGTTAAGAAGCAGCAAGAGCTCAGATTTACTTCCATAAGGCTCATGGGAAATATAATTGAAACATTACTTAAAATGTAATTGCTTTTCCATCAGAAAATTTAAAACTGAGTGATCGCTTTTCCATGTGTCAAATAAACATCTAGTTTTTTTAAAAAAAAAAGTGACAGAGTCACTAACAGTTATCAGAAATATATTCTTCAAATTACACAAGTAAAGATGAGTTCCACCATCTGGAAAAGGATAGTGGTAGTGATTGTACTACACCATGGATGTAATCAATACCACCGAATTATATGTGTAGAAATTGTTGAATTGGCAAATGTTTTGTTTTATACCACAATAAACACACACACACACACAAAATGTGTTCCACTCCCCCCAAAAAAATCATTCCTGAAAAACATGAAAGGTCAACTCTAAAAAGAAATAAGAGCTAAATAATTTTTGTGAAGGTGAACGAATTCTATTATGGCTAAAGCATATTAACAGCTTATAATCAATTCTTAAAGTCTCACTTGTTCATTAAATCAACAAAACAATATTAATTTTAATGGAAATCTCAATTCTGAATATTATTTTTTTTTATTGTGTTGTAAGAAATATTTTGTCTCTGAAATATTACTGTCCTTTCTAGTTGTCAACCTGGACTTTACATCAGTAGAAAGAATGGTGTGAGAAAAAGCATTAAGCGGGCCAAGAGTGTTGCTTAAATGAATTTCTGTTAAAGTGCTTTCTCATTTATCACCTCTGAAAGAACATTTAACAAAGGCTCTCTGATGTAACTTTTGTCAGAGTACCAGGCAAACTGCTGCTTAAACATTAGCTTAGTCTAGAAAATCAGTCTTAGTGAAGGAGGAGAAGGCTTCAAATGCTAATCTATATAAGGAAACGAATTTATTTTGTTCAGCAGTGAGCTGCTTTTTCTAAAATAAAAATACGTTACTTGAAGATTAGCCGTTTCATGTCTAGGGTGAGATCTATAGCGTGAGGCATGATCTGGGGTATTAGGATATTTAAAGGTTAAAAAAAAAAAAAAAAGATGGGTAGGTCACTAGAAATAGCTTTTCCAGTACAATGTTATAAAAGGTTTTACATACACTGTAAATCTGGAGTATTTCGATCTTGTGGGGGAAAGTTGACTACTGGCAAGGTTTACTGTTTTTTTTCTTTTTGTTTTTATGTCATATTGGTTTGCAGGACTGAAACTGTACTTCAAGGTGAAGTGGAGATTTCAAATACCTGGAGAGTAATTCATTTCTGTGAGGCGTTTTCACCTGCTTAGTACTATACATGTAAGTGATCAAAGTCCAAGGGTAAAGCAAGAACGTTTAAGGAGATACCATCTTTATCAAATAATCTTAATGCTTTGGGTAAAGTTTTAAGGGCAAAATGTTCTGAATTATTACCTCTATGTGACATCACATGTTTTGGCAGTGACATCTTTTGACTAGACCATATAGGTGGGCAATAAATTGGAACACAAAAGGGAAGATTATGGCTCCCCCACCAAAACTGGCCACACTACCAATGCTTATTGGAACTTTTTCTTTTTTAATACCAATTGGAATTTGGAAGGAAACAGAGAAAATATTTTCTGTTTTATCACTTATGCTGGATGTAGAGTCAGGAAAAAAAGAGCACCCATGGGGATTTTAATATTTCTGTTTAAATGAGAATATGAATACAGCAAGGAAACTCTGAGTGTGTGTGTGTGCGTGTGTGTGTGTGTGTGTATGTATGTACATATATTTTTCCCCCTCCAGAAGTAGCTGTTACTGAGAATGAGGGATGCATAGATAGGATGGGATGCCACAGAGAGGAAAATCTATGATTACAGACAAAGCTTCCAGAATAGATTGACTTTTCAATTTTTATTTATATCTTGAAAGTATTCTTTTTTTAAAGTATATATACACACACACACATATACAGTGCTCTGGCACATTCACCCAAAAAAACAAACCTGTTGCCATCAAGTCGATTCGGACTCAAAGCAATCCTATAGAACAAAGTAGAACTGCCCCATAGGGTTCTCAAGGAGTGGCTGGTGGATTTGAACTGCCAGACTTTTGGTTAGCAGCCTGAGCTCTTAAGCACTGCGCCACTAAAGCTCCCTCCGTCATGCTAGGCACTCAATAAACGTTGTTTCATAAATTATAACCCAGATTCCTCCAGGCCCCACAGCCTGCTATAATAACAGCAATAACTAATTTCACTGGCTCCTTACCCTATCTGAAGAAACTTCAGAGCCCCTTAAAATCTCACGCAGTTATTTCTGGGAGTTTAAAAAGAATGCCTTACTTACCCTAAAAAGCAGGTCTGTCATGGTCTCTACTCCAGGCCCCTCATCTTGATTTCTGCTGTTTAGAAACTGCTTGAGGGTCTGCTTAACCACTGGCACTCCCTCCAGGCCCAACCCGACTTTGCTAAGAGTGCAGTCTCCTGATCTTCTGAAGAGGGCTGCCAGTGGGGCTGTGCAGGACCATGAAAGTTATGCCCTGAATAACCTCGAGGGTGGGGGGGCGCATTTCCATACACGCCAGTGTGAATGGCACTCCCAGGAACTGTGCAAGAAGGTGTCTCTGTTTCCACAGCCTCACATCCTCTGGGTATCAAAAACAGCACTGTTTTCCCAGGAGTCCACCACGTGTGGTGATGGGCACGTTGGTACAGAAATGGAATGAGTGCTGTGTCTCTCTGTACTAGGACACATTGGGACACCCAAGCACTGAAGTAGTACTGCCTGTATCCTGTCCTTCCTGGATACAGCAACCTCGGCTTCTGCATACAGCCCCTCTATCCAGAAGGCCCAGTCACAAATGTAGTAGGACCAAGATTTGAAACAGGTAGATAGCTGTCCTTCTTCTCCTACTCCTAACCCCAAATGCCATGAAAAACTTGCTTTCAACTCTTAGGGACCCAACATGTCATTTATTAGACATGCCTACCATGGTTGATTTCCAGTTTGAGGTCAAGCTTGGATCCTTGCTAGAATATGAATAACTGAGTGAGTGAATGAATTTTTGGTATCCATGCATAATCTTACTTAGTTATTTGTTTTAAAAACTTGGTTTATAGCAGGAATAAAAGCCTATGTGTAGTACTAGTTGCAGTAGTGGAGTTTGAACATAATCATTCAACAGATCACTCCTTGGCGTCTGTTGGAAAGGTAAGTTAATTATTCCCATGTTTTCTGTTTATTTGGGCCCTCTCTTTCTTTGTATGATCATTGAACAGAAAAGCTTTGTGTTTAGGATAGAATCCTCACGGAAGTTTCTAATAAATGGGCCATTGAATAGACAATAGGAGAGAGCACCATGTGTTCTCTAGAGGAATTCTAATAACTTTCAGGCCAATTGAGCTCTGGCTTAGTTTGCTCTAACCGATGGAATACCTAAGGGTCTTGGAGCATCTGTAACATAAGCAATTTCTTTTAATTTTAAAACTCAATTTTCATTACCTTTAAGCCACAGGGGGAATTGTGGTTTTCTATTTAAGAGTGAGATAACCGTTTAAAGCACCCTGTTGTTTCTGACAGTCTCTGGCCAGAGGCTGCTCTACATGCACACACCTACTTACCCCACGGTCTTGCATCCAGGGTGTCTGTGGATGCATGGTTCTGAAGAATACAAAGGTATTTAGTTCGCCCATGTAACTAGTTTTTTATGCAAAGATGTTCCAATCAGACTCTGTTGTTGTAGTTAGCTGCAGTCATTGCGCACCCATGTGCACGTACAAGTGAAGGAATGCTGCAAGGTCTTGTGCCACTCCTATGATCAGTTGCAATCCATACGGTTTTCACTGGCTGGCTTTCAGAAGTAGATCACCGGGCATTTCCTCCTAGTTGTCTTAGTCTGGTCATTGTTGTTAGCGGCAGGTCCAGTTGTCCCCAACTCATGATGACCCCTTGTACAATGGTCATTGTGATCCACTGGGTTTTCACTGCCTGATTTTTTGGAAGTAGATCACCTGGCCTTTCTTCTTAGTCCATTTTAGCCTGGAAGCTCCTCTGAAAACTGCTAAGCATCGTAGAAGCACACCAGTCTCCAATGATAGACAGGTAGTGGCTATGCTTGAAGTGCATTGGCCAGAAATTCGACTCAGGTCTCCTTCATGGAAGGGGAGAATTCTACCACTGAACCACCACTGAACTAGTCTCTCTAACCAAGAACCAAATCAGTGTCCTCGAGGAATTTCAATTCACGGCAACCTCCTGTGTGTCAGAACAGAATTGTGCTCCATAGGGTTTTCAATGGCCAATATTTTGGAAGCAGATCCCCAGGCCTTTCTTCTGAGGCACCTTTGGGTGGACTCGAACTGCGAGCATTTCAGTTAGCAGTCAAATGCATTAACTGTTTACACTACCCAGGAACTGCCCTTGGTATGCTAATAAGGCCCTTACCAATGTGGCCCCAATTTATCTTCCCAATTTCTTTTTCTAATATCTGTTGTCTACCTATACCCCATCCAACATTAGACTTAATGCCATTGCCTGAATACATTGTACCACTTCTGTGACGCTGTGCCTGACATTCCTTCTGTCTAGAATGCTCTTCCTCCTTTTCTCTCGTCCTGCATAACTGCCAATCTTTAGGGTTACTCACAGATTATCAATTTCTCTTGTTTTCAGGCACTTGGTAAGATTGCTTTTTCCCCATCCCATTTTAAATTAGATGTGATTATGTGACTTTCTTTGTCCAATAAAATGTGAACATGGGTCCTATTTATAAGGCAGAAATTTTCTGAAAGAGATTTTGATTGCAAGAGTTCCTGAGTTCCCCCCCTTCCTGCTATGATCACGTAGGCACCTGTTGAGATGAAGCCTTTGTCGCCACGGTCTCTGAGTGACAACAATGAGCAGCAGTACCCTGTTAATCAGCATTGCCTGTGTAATGAGTGAGATATAAATGTGTGTGTGTGCTAAACCAACAGAAATCTGGGTGTTATTTGTTACCATGGCACAACCTCACCTACCCTGACTGGTATGATAACTCTACCCAAGTCAAATGTTAGTTTATTGAAGAAGCCTGCTCTACGCCTACAAAGGCGCATTAATCTCACTCCTCCCAGTGGTTTCCTAATGCTTTGTACATAACTTCATTGCTACAATTACTACAGTGCATGGTGATTTTTATTTACATGACTGATTCCCCTATCACATTTTAATGCCTTAAGGGAGAGACCATGCCTTAGCCAGCATTATTGTCTTCCCCTGCCTTCTACCCTGCCCCATTTTCTGGTGCAATGCTTGGCACGTGTTTGACATTTAATGAATATTTTTAAAGAAATGGGAAAAAGACAACAGGAAACCCACTTTCCTCTTATGGTTAGAAGAGGGTACTAGGAGGGACAAGAAGGAGCCCTGGTGGTGTGGTAGTTAAGTGCTTTGCTGCTAACTGAAACAAAGGTGGTTCGAACCCACCAGCTGCTCCTCGAGAAAAAGATATGGTGGTCTGTTTCTGTAAAGATTACAGCCTTGGAAGAACTGCAGAGCAGTTCTACTCTGTCCTATAAGGTCTATGTAAGTCAGATTCAACTCCACCGACAGTGGTTAGAAGGGACAAGGGAGAAGATGGTTTCAAGGAAAAGAGAACATCAACAGATTCAAGCTCTCTCTTCCTGTTCTTTCATTGTCACTTCCTTAATTCAACCAGGAAGTAGCAGAAAGAGCAAGAGTTTTAGAGTCAGATAGAGCTGCTTCCAAATTACAGCTCTGAAACTTGCTAGCTGTGTGACCCTGTTGTTAGCTGCCATCGAGTCTGTTCCCAACTCATGGCAACCCCACAAACAAAGGAATGAAACACTGCCTAATCCTGCTCTATCTTCATGATAGGTTGTGAATTGGACTGTTGTGATCCATAGGGTTTTCACTGGCTGATTTTCAGGAGTAGATCATCAAGCCTTTCTTCCTAGACCTAGAACTTAGTCTGGAGGCTCCATCGAAACCTGTTCAGCATCACAGCAACACGCAAGCCCCCGCTGACAGATGGGTGGTGGTTGTGCATGGGACGTGTACTTGAACCCAGGTCTCCTGCATGGAAGGCAAGAATTCTACTACTGATCACTGGATATCCATCTGCGAAAAAATGAAACAAGACCCATACCTCACACCATAAACAAAAACTAACTCAAAAATGGATCAGAGACCTAAATATAAAATCTAAAACAATAAAGATCATGGAAGAAAAAATAGGGACAATGCTAATGTTATTCGTGGCATAAACAGTATACAAAACATTACTAACAATGCATAAGCACCAGAAGAGAAACTAGATAACTGGGAGCTCCTAAAAAATCAAACAGTTATGTTCATCCAAAGACGTCACCAAAAGAGTGAAAAGGCAACCTACAGACTGGGAAAAAAATTTTGGCTATGACAAATCTGATCAGCATCTAATCTCTAAAATCTATAAGATACTTCAAAACCTCAACAACAAAAAGACAAATAACCCAATTAAAAAAATGGGCAACGGATACAAACAGGCACTTCACCAAAGAAGACATTCAGGCAGCTAACAGATACATGAGGAAATACTCATGATCATTAGCCATTAGAGAAATGCAAATCAAAACTACAATGAAGTACCATTTCACCCCAGCAAGGCTGGCATTAATCCAAAAGACAAAAAATAATAAATGTTGGAGAGGTTGTGGAGAGACTGGGACACTTACACAGTGTTGAAGGGAATGTAAAATGGTACAATCACTTTGGAAATCAATTTGGCACTTCCTTAAAAAGCTGGAAATGGAACTACCATATGATCCAGCAATCCCACTCCTTGGAATATATCCTAGAGAAATAAGAGCCCTCACATGAATAGATATATGTGCACCCATGTTCATTGCAGCACAGTTTACAATAGCAAAAAGATGGAAACAACCAAGGTGCCCATCAACGGATGAATGGTTAAGCAAATTATGGTATATTCACACAATGGAATACTATGCAACAATAAAGAACAATGATGAATCCATGAAACTTAACATGGAGGAAACTGAAAGGCATTATGCTGAGTGAAATTAGTCGCAAAAGGACAAATATTATATGAGACCACTATTATAAGAACTCAAAAAATGTTTAAACATAGAAGAAAACATTCTTTGATGGTTACGAGGGTGGGGAGAGAGGGAGAGGAGTATTCACTAATTAGATAGTAGACAAGAATTATTTTAGGTGAAGGGAAGGGCAACACACAATACAGAGGAAGTCAGCACAACTGGACTAATCCAAAAGCTAAGAAGTTCTTGAATATAACCAAACACTTCGAGGCACAGAGTAGCAGGGCCGAGGGTCTGGGGACCATGGATTGAGGGGACATCTAGATCAATTGCCGTAACAAAGCGTATTAAGAAAACGTACTGCATCCCGCTTTGGTGAGTGGTGTCTGGGGTCTTAAAAGCTAGGAAGTGGCCATCTAAGATGCATCAATTGGTCTCAACCCACCTGGAGCAAAGGGGAATGAAGAATATCAAAGACACAAGGAAAATATGAGCCCAAGAGAAAGAAAGTACCACATAAACCAGAGACTCCATCAGCCTGAGACCAGAAGAAGTAGATGGTGCCTGGCTACCACTGATGACTGGCCTGACAGGGAACACAACAGAGTATCCCCGATGGAGCAGGAGAAAAGGGGGATGCAGATCTCAATTTCTAGTAAAAAGACCCGATTAAATGGTCTGACTGAGCCTGGGGGGACCCCAGAGGTCATGGCCCCCGGACTCTCTGTTAGCCCAAAATTAAAACCATTCCCAAAGCTAACTCTTCAGACAAAGATTAGACTGGACTACAACACATGAAATGATATTGGTGAGGGGTGTACTTCTTAGCTCAAGGAGACTCATGAGACTATGTGGTCAGCTCTTGTCTGGACGTGAGATGAGAAGGCAGGGGGAGACAGGAGCGAGTTGAATGGACACAGGAAATACAGAGTGGAGAGAAGAAGTGTGGTGTCATGTTGTATGGAGAGCAACTAGGATCATATAACAATGCGTGTATGGGTTTTTGTATGAGAAACTGATTTGAATTGTAAACTTTCCCTTAAAGTACACACACAAAAAAAGAATTCTACCATTGAACCACCACAACCTCCATGTGTGACCCTAGACAAGATATTTAAATTTGTACTTCGGTTTTCTCATCTGTGAAATGAGGCTAAGAATACTTTCACTTAGGACTATCATAAAGATTAATTAATAATGGTAGTTAATAACGAGTTCCTATTGTACACTAGGTTTTGTGTTCAGTACATTATGTACACAAGCTCATTTATATGTATTAATCCTGTTAAGATTATTATTAGTCCTTTTACTGATGAGGAAGCCAAAGCACAAAGATGTTCAAAATTTAAAGGTTTTAAAGGCAGTAAGTGGTAGAGTTGGGGACTTGAACCCACAGAGCCATCTCCATAGCCTTGGCCTTTAGCTATACTCCACACTACCTCACTTTCTCTGAATGAAATATTTTATTAAAAGGCCTCATGTATGTAGAGGGCTTTCAGTGAAGTAGGCACTCAGTAGATGTTAGTCTACTTCCAGTTTCCTCTTGGATGAATTTCTGGAATAGTCTACTCTAGATTGGTCTTCTGGCCCTGTTTTTGTAGGCCTCTCGTCCTCCCTCTCTCCACCAAACCAAAACCAAAGCAGTTGCCGTTAAGTAGATTCTGACTCGTGGCACCCCATATGTATGGATTAGAATGCATTTCATAGGATTTTCAAGGCTGTGGTCTTTCAGAAGCAGATAGCCAGGCCTTTTCTCTGAGGTGCCTTCTGGTTAGTAGCCAAGTGCTTAACTATTTGCACCATCCAATGACTCCTCTTCCCACCACCAAAACCAAAACCAAACCCAGTGCCGTCGAATCGATTCCGACTCACAGCAACCCTGTAGGACAGAGTAGAACTGCCCCATAGAGTTTCCAAGGAGCACCTAGCGAATTCGAACTGCCGACCCTTTGGTTAGCAGCCGTAGCACTTAACCACTACGCCACCAGGGTTTCCAATAAGTTTGTAGCACCTATATATTCCTTTCCCACCACAATGCTGCCTAAATGCTTTGACACATGTAGCGTTACCATGAACACTTGAGACCAGAGTCTGTATGTTTTATTCGTATGTTGTAGTCATATGTTGTATGTATTATTGTGAAATACATGCTCAAAAGGTACTTATTAAATAAATGAAAGAATAAATGACAGTGTATATTTTAAAAAGATAATCCTTAGAAATGTTTAATCACAGAATTGTGGTAGTGATTGTACTACTATATACATTTGTGAAAACATTGCATTATAAATATTATATTTTATTGTATGTAAATTATAATTTAATAAAGCTGATTAAAAAATAGTTCCCAGTAATGTATTTAATTACTATGGGATGCTGAGGAGAGTTTTCTATTGCTACAAAGGGAATCTAGTCGTACAATTAAGTCATCCACTGCAGAAAGATTAAGTTTCTGGTTCAATCAAGATAATATAACAACTTGGGCTCAGTGTTTCTGTAATTGATTTACTATTTCCTCTCTGGTACTTCTCTTATTCTGAGAATACTTTGAGTAAATTTTAATTTTAAACATGACTTACTAAATTTTCTAGGAAATTGAACCTCAATAGCACTGTCATATTGGCCATAGCCATAATGCACAATGAACAGGATACAGCATATTGTTTTACAGTTCCAAATAGTCACATATAATAAACTAAATCAGCCATGTTAACATGGACAGAAATTCCACAGTAATGATATGAAGTCTGTAATAAGGAGACTCTTTCAGATGCTATTATCTGTTATTGTTGGTGGCAGGGAGGAGTTGAGGAGATAAGTGTTTTCAGTAAGTAAATATATTTCATAATATGTATTTTTTTGTTGTTGTTGAAGACAGACACAGCAGAATATGCACCAACTCAACAATTTCTGCATGTACAATTCAGTGACATTGATTACATTCTTTGAGTTGTGCCACCATTCTCACCTTCCTTTTCCAAATTGTTCCTCCCTCACTAAAATAAACTCACAGCTCCCTAAGTTTCCTATCTAATCTTTCGAGTTGCTGTTGTCAATCTGATCCCATATAAAAGATCTTAAAAGACCACAATGCTCAGAATAGACATTCTTTACTAGTTAAGCTAAACTATTGTTTGATTTAAATAAGACTTCAGGGGATATTTTTAGTTTAAGCTTTAATGTTTAAATATTATCTCAGCTTCGATAAGTAAATGTATACGTTTATTTTCTTAAGTTGTCAAACCCTAAAAATTACTGTATATTAGTATCCTGTCGTTCAGTTTGGAAATACAAAATCATATCTAGTTAAAAGAGTCATGAAAATAAGTCTTGAAAGTATTTATGACAGAAAAGCAATTTAACTTAGTTTTCTAGAATATTAGTTCCTTCTGGTATTTGATCCCATACTTATAAGAACGCAGTGTTCTTTCTATATTGTGTCTTTTATATATAGTAACAGAATTATACATATAACTTTGCCAAAATTATGTTGTTAGGAGCTGACAAGTCGATTCCAACTCAAAGCGGCCCCATGTACAACAGAATGAAATACTGCCCGGTCCTACACCATCTTCACAATTATTGCTATGTTTGAACCCATTGTGGCAGCTACTGTGTCAATCCATCTCATTGAGGGCCTTCCTCTTTTTCACTGACTCTCTATTTTACCAACATGATGTCCTTCTCCAGGGACTCTTCCTTCCTGATAATGTGTCCAAAGATGTGAGATGAAGTCTTGCCATCCTTACTTCTAAGGAGCATTCTGGCTGTACTTCTTCCAAGAGAGATTTGTTTGTTCTTCTAGCAGTCCATGGTGTCTTCAGTATTCTTTGCGAAGGCCCTAATTCAAAGGCATCAATTATTCTTCTCTCTTCCTTATTCATTGTCCAGCTTTCATATGCATATGATGCAATTGAAAACACCTTGGCTTGGGTCAGGTACACCTTAGTCCTTAAAGTGATATCTTTGCTGTTTAACACTTTAAAGAGATCTTTTGCAGCAGATTTGCCCAGTGCAATGCATCTTTTGGTTTCTTGACTGCTGCTTCTATGGGCATTGTCTTAGTCATCTAGTGCTGTTATAACAGAAATACCATAAGTGGATGGCTTTAACAAACAGAAGCTTATTCTCTCACAGTCTAGTAGGCTAGAAGACCAAATTCAGAGCGCTGGCCCCAGGGGAAGGCTTTCTTTATCAGCTCTGGAGGAAGGTCCTTGTCATCAGTCTTCCACTGGACTAGGAGCTTCTCCACACAGGAACCCCATTTCCAAAGGATATTCTCTGCTCCTGGCACAGCTTTCTTGGTAGTGTGAGGTCTCCCTGCCTCTCTGCTCGCTACTCTCTTTTATATCTCAGAAGAGATTGGGTTAAGACACTATCTAATCTTGTAAACCTCATCATTACAACTGCCACTAATCCATCCCATTAAGATCATAGTGATAGAGTTTATAACACATAGGGAAATCACATCAGATGACAAAATAGTAGACAATCATACAATACTGGGAATCATGACCTAGCCAAGTTGACAGATATTTTGGGGGGACAAAATTCAATCCATGACAGGCAATGATTTTGGATTCAAGTAAAATGAAATTCTTAATGACTTCAATATTTTCTGTGTTTATGACCATGTTTCTTTTTGGTCTATTTGTGAGGATTTGTGTTTTCTTTATGTTGAGGTGTAATCCATACTGAAGGCTGTGGCCTTTGATCTTCATCAATAATTGCTTTAAGTCCTCTTCACTTTCAACAAGCAAGGTTGTGTCATCTGCATAACACAGGTTGCTAATTAGTCTTCCTCTAATCTGATGCCCCATTCTTCTTCATATTATAAAGTCCAGCTTCTCAAATCATTTGCTCAGCATAGAGATTGAGTGAGTATGGTGAAATGATATAACCCTGACGCACACCTTTCCTGACTTTAAACCACACAGTATCTCCTTGTTTTGTTCAAACGACTGCCTCTAGGTCTATGTACAGGTTTGTCATGAGCACAATTAAGTGTTCTAAAATTCCCATTCTTCACAATGCTATCCATAATTTGCTATGATCCACACAGGCGAATGCCTTTGTGTAGTCAATAAAACACGGGTAAACATCCTTCCGGTATTCCCTGCTTTTAGCCTTTATCCATTTGACATCAGCAATAATATCCCTTGTTTCACATCTTCTTCCGAATCCAGCTTGAATTTCCAGCAGTTCCCTGTTGATATACCGTTGCAACCATTTTTGAATGATCTTCAGCAAAATTTTACTTGTATGTGATATAAATAACATTGTTTAATAATTTCCACATTCTATTGGATCTCCTTTCTTTTGGAATGGGCACAACTATGAATCTCTTCCAGTCAATTGGCTGGGTAGCTTTCTTCCAAATTTTTTGGCATAGACATGTGTGCGCTTTCAGCACTGCATCCATTTGTTGAATCATTTCATTTGGTATTCTATCGGTTGCTGGAGTCTTGTTTTTCACCAATGCCTTCAGTGCAGTTTGGGCCTCTCCCTTCAGTACCATCAGTTCTTGGTCATATGCTACCTGCTGAATTGGTTGAATGCCAGCTAGTTCTTTTTGGTACAGTAACTCTGTGTATTCTTTCCATCTTCTTTTGATGTTTCCTGTGTCGTTTAATATTTTCCCTGTAGAAGTCTTCAATATTGCAACTTGAGGCTTGAATATTTTCTTCAATTCTTTCAGCTTGAGAAATGCTGAGCATGTTCTTCCCTCCTGGTTTTCTATCTCCAGGTCTTTGTGCATTTCATTATAATACTTTACTTTGTCTTCTTGAGCAGCCCATTAAAATCTTCTGTTTAGTTTTTTTACTTCATTTCTTCCTTTCACTTTAGCTACTTGACATTCAAGAGCAACTTTCAGAATCTCTTCTGACATCCGTTTTGTTCTTTTCTATTTTTCCTGTCTTTTTAATGACCTCTTGCTTTCTTCATGTATAATGTCCTTGACGTCATTCCACAACTCATCTAGTCTTTGGTCATTAATGTTCAACGCGTCAAATCTATTCCTGAGATGGTATCTAAATTCAGGTGGGATATATTCAAAGTAGTATTCTGGCTCTTGTGAACATGTTCTGATTTTCTTCAGTTTCAGCTTGAACTTGCACATGAGCAATTGATGGTCTATTCCACAGTCAACCCCTGGCCTTGTTCAGACTGATGATATTGAACTTTTCCATTATGTTCTTCCATAGATGTAATCAGTATGATTCCTGTGTATTCTGTCTGGTGAGTTCCACATGTATGGCCTCCATTTATGTTGGTGAAAAAAGGTATTTGCAGTGAATAAGTCATTGGTCTTAAAATTATATAGGGCAAAAATGATACATCATGTAATGAATTCCTTTTTAGTGTCTCCCATGAGGTTTTTTTGTTTGTTTCTAAGTATTGGAACTATATTTATCTTATTTTTTCCTTGCATTATCAGTGCTAGCATTCAATTAATGCCTACTCCCTGGTTGAATGTGAACGAAATAAGCCAGTGGGTGTTATTTCAACAATAGCCATTAAGGACGCCACATAGGCAGCTCTTCCCAGTGAATTTAGGAAGCTATTACACATCGGAAGAGACTTTAGAAATCTCACCCTAACGAGGATAATTAATAGAAAATGAAACTGAGGGACAGGAGGCTTATGGTGATTTGTTAAAGGTCATCTTGCAGAACCAAATCTAGAATTTAAGACTCCTAAGTTCTAGTTTATTTCTCTTTCATCTACCTGACACTGGCCCCATGAATTTTTTTAAATCATCAGATAAACATTCACTCATTCAATTAGTAAATAAATACTTATTGCACTTCTACTGTGTGTTAAGTAGTATCCTAAGCATTGCAGATAAAGCTGTGACTTAGACCCTGCTCTGCTGAAGCTTAGAGTTGAGTAGAACAGTGTAAATAGAACAATGACTAAACTTCATTTTATTTTATAAATAATTAATTATTATAGCAAACATTTTTTATTATTCACTCATTACTTCGTACTGCAGGCATCTGATAATACTCATGTTACCTCATTCAGTCCTCACCCAAACTCATTAAGTAGGTACTATTATCCCCATTTTAAAAGTGAAAGAGAGATGCTTTCTGAGGTTAAGCAAATTGCCAAGGCCACTCAGCTCTTTCAGTCTCTTGCCCGTAGGGTACAGGACTCAGAGCCAGCACTAGGAGCCTTAGTGGGAAACCATCCAGCATGCTAACATTCATTTAACTCCCTGCCCCCAACTATACTCTGTATCCTCAGTCCATAGACCTCTGGCTTCTACCCTGTCCACGAGAAAAAAAAAAAAGGACTTTTCTGTCATTATGTATTTATTTTGCAAGGGTGCAAGGGTGAGGAAGGAATAGCCACCTAGATAAGTGGTATAAGACCTATTGTTGTCTAGTTGATTCCAACTCATGGCGACCCCTTGTGTTACAGAGTAGAACTGAGCCCCATAGGATTTTCTTGGCTGTAATCTTTATGGTTTTTTTTTTTTTTTTAAATCTTTATGAGAGCAGATCTCCAGGCCTTTCACCTGCAATGTTGCTGGGTGGGTTCTGACCTCCAACTTTTCGTTTTGTAGCTGAGAGCAAACTTTTTGCACCACCCAGGGACAAGAATGAAAACTGCTTCTTAAACAGACTTTCAACCACTCTTCCTTACTCCCACTGCTAGAGCTACCTGGGACCCCATTTTCCTGAGTTTTCTGTAGAGTCTATTAATTAGGTTGCTTCTCAGCTCTCCTTACTGCTATTGTAGGATTTAATTTTCTCAGGTCTTCTACATTATTTAACATTCTTTTGTCTGCTTTTCAACTTCTGTAGATTGTTCCTGTTCTATCTTCTTTCATTCTCTCTGTTTTTGAGCTTCTCACTTTTTACAAAAATGTTTTACTGAGTAGGGTTTTAATAGGGAAAGTAGATACGCATGATTAATCTCTTCTCTGATTACCTTTATTTTACTTATCTTTCTATTAAAATATATACAGTAAATTCTGATCATCCTAAGACTGATAAATTTAAATATGTTAACACCCATGTAACTATCACACGAATTAACATATACAACACATCCAGCACCCCAGAAGCTTCCCTATACTTCTTTGCATTGGGCTTCTTTAGCTCACCATTGTGACTGTGAGATACATCCTTGTTATTTAGTTTATTCTTTTTTCTAGTGATGTAGTATTCCATCATATGAATATATCACAATGTATTTATCCATTCTGCTAATGAACATTTAGTCGTTTCCAGTTTTTTTTTTTTTCTTGTTATTATGAATAAAACTGCTGTAAAACATTTGTAAGAGAAAGTACTTCCAGAACGTCAGAGCAAGGACTTCAAAAAATCTGCTTCACACAAGCAATGAGAACCATGGCAAAAATCGTCAGAATCATCTTCTTTAGCACTCTGGAAATTAATGAAAGGCTAGTAACAATTTGATGGGTGTTTATTTAAGAAAAATATTTGAGGCTCAATAAGAACATCATATCTCATGACTTAACATTCTTAAAGAACAGTGATTTTCAAAGTAGGGCTCGGGGATCCTGGGGTTCTCTGAGAACTTATCAGGAAATCTATGAAGTCAAAATTATTTTCTCAATAATTCTACAATTTTATTTGCCTTTTCTCTGTATTGTTCTTGAGAGAGAGTACAGTGGAGTTTTCCAGAGGCTGTATGACGTGTACTAACACAATAGATTGGATGTAAAAGTAGATATGAGAATCCAGCTGTCTTCTATTAAACTAGACATTAAAAAGATTTGTAAAAATTAAAACAATGCTACTTTTATCTCTAATTTTTTTGTCTTGGAAAAATAGTTATTTTCACAAAAATATGTTATTTATGGTAACATGTAGTGTCTTAGTTTTGGTTTCCTAGAGGAGCAAAATCAGTGAGACATGTAAATATATGTATATAAATATAGAGAGATTTACTTCAAGAAAATGGCTCACGCAATTGTGGGAGCTGGCTAGTCCCAAATCTATAGGTCAGGCAATAGGCTGGAAGTCTCTGCTGGCTCACAGGATTGTGAGGAGCTTGCAAATTTAAAATTTGCAGGTCAGGCAACAGGCTGAAGACTTCTGCAGGCTTATGTCTCAAAATCTGTAGGTCAGGTAATGAGAAGAGTGCAGAATCACGAGAGAAAGTAAACTCTGCCAGAATATCCATTTATATTCTGGATGCAGATCACACTCCAAGGGAAACTCTCCTTTCAAATGATTGGTTGATCACATTAGATCACATCATGGAACGTGATTGCATTACATTACAAACAGCAATCATTCCAATGTCTGCTGAACAAAGTATACATAAACAAAATCTCTTTGGGGTTCTAAATTTTAAGAGCACAAAGGGTTTCTGAGACCAAAATTTTGAGAACTGCTGAGGTAGACAAAAAAAAAAAAAAATCCAATATCTCAGCCTTTCAGTTCCTTGACCTTGTTGAAAATATGTATAGCTTTTAAGTATAACAGAAGAACAAAGGGTCAAAGATTTCACATCTGATCTCCAGACTCAACTGTCCATATGCGCACCTTCCTTCTTAATATCTCCAATTAGATGTCTCACAGGCACTTCAAGCTCATCATGTCTACAAGTAAATTTCATCATACCCTCACCAAACAAGTTCTGTCTCCATTATTACAGTTTCAGAAAATGGCATCATGATCCACGCAGCTTCTTAAACTAGAACCCTGGAAGTCATACCTGAAGCTTCTATATCCTCCATTCCCACATTCAATAATCTACCAAGTTCTGTCATTTCTAGTTTCTTAATGACTCTCATATCTGTCCACTAATTTCTAATCCCATTGTCACTGCCTTAGTTCAGACCACCAACAATCTCAAATTCTGATTACTGTGACAGGTTGCCAAGTGTCTCTTTGTCTCTAGTCTTGCTTCCCTCAGATATGTATTCCACATCCACATAAATCTGATCATTTCTCTTCCTCACCAAAAATCTTTTATTGACTCCCTACTCGCCTCAAGGTAGAGTATAAACTTAAAATCTATCATTTAGTGATATTGCTTCCTCAGGACAACCCTATAAAGTAGACAGTTTTATAATCATTATCATTTCCTTTTAAAAGAAAGGAACAGAGGCATAGAGCTGTTAAATAACATGTTTAGTGTGTCAGTCAGAGAAGCAAAACCACTGTGTGTTATGGAAAAGGGATTTATTACAGTATGAGTATACATAGTATGTATGAGATGCTGGGGAAGGGAGGTCTAAAGGGGGAGCTGAGGATCAGAGGCATCATCAACCAGTTCACATAAAAGCCAAGCACATCCGGCCTCTGAAGTGGCACTGTGAGGCTGCTGGTGGAGATGTCTATGGAAAGCTGTTGCTTCTGTAGGCCTGCAGCCAAAAATCTGGTGATGGGCCTTGGATTGCTCTTGCTTGGAGTTACCAGAAGTGAAGAGAAGAGCTGGAAGTGGCGTAGAGGAGAGTGAGGCCAAGCTGGAACCCTCCAGGCACCTCTACTTCATCCAACCATGATGACCTTCAGCGGGTAATGGCTGCTGCTTCATATCCACCTCATAAATCTTACACAAGTTCCTTATGTGGCCGATGTTAACAGAACTATCCAGGGAAAGAGAATGTGAAATACGGTTCTCAGGTTAACCAAGTTGATAACAGAATAATCCAACACAGTTAAAATCATCAAGATACAACTTGTAAGTGTCCAAACCAGGATTTAAACCCAAGCTGACCGGCTTCGATTTTATTAATGCTCCACCTTATTATGCCCTTCTGACCTGGTTTCTGATTACTTTGCTCACCTCTGCTTTCATGTTTCCTGTTACACATCCTCTACTTCAGCCGCATAAAACTACCTCCCATGCCCTAACTATGGCGGATCTCTGACTGGTGAGCATGTGCTATTCTCACTCTAGAAGATTCAGCCATTCCTCGCCCTTTGTCTGGCCAAATGTTTGTTATTTGCCTTTGGGGTCTCAGCTAAGCTGTCACTACCTCCAGAAAGACTTCTCTGTCCTCTGAACACTGGTTAGGTGTCTCATGTATGATAAGACCTAATGCTTATCACTGTACTATACCAGGGCAGAGGTCTGTCTGTCTTGCTGATTGCTGTATACCTGACACCAACACAGTAGCTAATGAACCATGAGGAAATAACCACACCGTTTAGTGATTTATTATTTATTTATCTGATGTCCTCTCTGGACTATAAACTCAACTGAGACAGGGATTTTTGTTTTGCCCAATGAATCCTCAGCATTCAGCATAGTGTCTAGTACTGAATACATACTTGCTGAATTAATGAAGCCAACAAACAACTGGGAAATGCTCAAGATTCAGATAATCAATTGACTATACATAAATTAGACAGCCAAAGACCTTGGTGAGAATTCACTTGGAATTGAATACTCTTCAGCCTGGTTTCTTAGACCCATTAATCACTCTTCTTCACTCATCTTTTTACTCATAATTACTACAGTAAGTTTATACCATGAAATTCTGGGTTATTTCTCTTCCTAGTTTTAGTGACACCACAGTAAAACTGTGACTTCTTTTAAGGATTTAGAGTTAGGCAACTAATAAAGATGTGAATAAATTATCGGTGGTAGAGAATGAGAAAAACACTCTGATTTCCTTAGCAAATTCTTGCTGATTATCCTGTTGAACTCGATTACTGGGAAGGCTGCATTTAATGGTTCTGCTAGCTCATGAATTCTGATAAAGTCCAGGGAATGAAGTAATTAGGGTGCTCATTCAGAAGAAGGCTGAAATCCAGATGTAGTACGTAGAAAGGTAGAGTTACTAATGTGTTTTCTATGAAAATACACTGGCTTCAATAGGAACACCAAAGTGAAAGAATATGCTGTACATTAAAGTGAATTCTAAATCTTACAAATCCCTTTATAAAAAAAAAAATGGAAGAGGAAATTACATGAACTAGGATATGATCTAGAAAAAGATCTGTGATATATATACTTAGTGGCTGTATTGGTATGCCATGGATGAGGGAAATGAAAATTTTTTTATAGGTATAATCAATGGTATCAGCTACCTAAACTAAACATTAGGAGAAGATAAGCCTCTGAGAGATAATAGAGAAAGTTTTAAATAAATAATTAACAGGTCATATAGTTTTACTCATTTTAACATTTAAAAATGTAAGTTAATATGTGACTAGAAATGTTAATTAGTAAGTTTATGAATCAGGGTGCTGTTTATATTCTCTTATGAAGGATAATTATTTGTTAGTATAAGATTTTACTCCTTGATTGAGTGTCAACAAATGCAAGCACTGTCTGAGTCTCAGTGAAATAAGAGATGTTTCTACTACACACACAATTGTAGAAATTCAAACGCAGAACTTTTTGTTTAAACAAATGATTATGGTTTAAGTACAAGTGTAAACAGGATCATAATTCAGGACACATCTAATTCTTTTTCCCACTGCCGTCATTAACCAGTTTTTCACCTTCACAGTAACACCCAGATGACAGCAACAAAATGGGCCATGACTCAATAATTTGGTTAGACCTTGTTTTACAAGAAAACAAAAATAAAAACAAGCAAGACATTCGGAAAACATTCCATGGATTGCTATTTAATAAATTCCCTACACTTACAGAACTACGTAGCTAGGTTATGGGTAATTCAACTGTCTGAATCTTCTTTCTTTTCCAAATCCGTTGTATTTTAATGACATATTCTTGGCCTGCATTATATAAATTCGGCAGAACCGAGGCCTAAACAATCCCCTGGTGGTTAGTTTTTTAAACATGAAAATCTTGGGATTAAGGCTTTCCAGCTGTTATTATACCAAGATTCGTATTTTGTCTATGGAATACAGTTGAGTACAGGTGAGCCTGCTGATGGTCATATAGAAAAAGCTGCCACGAGTGGTACAAACAGTTAATGTACTTGTTGCCAACCAAAGGGTTGGTGGAAGAAAAACCTGGTGATCTACTTCCAGAAAGTAAAATTCAGTCATTAAAAATCCTATGGAACACAGTTGGAGTTGGTTTCAACTGTGATGGAAAACGGAAACTGTGGTTTTTAAACAGCATAGTAAAATTTAGGGATCTTCAAATCAGTAATCTATTTTCTCATGAGTATGCTGAAATAATGATGCCAAAACTTATTTATCAATCGGGAAGAGTTATAGATTGAATTGTATCCTCCTATCTATGAACAAGACCTTGTTAGGAAATAGGGTCTTTGAAGATGTTACCAGTTAACATGAGGCCATACTGGAGTAGGGTGTGTCCTAACCCAATCTGAATGGCGTTCTTATAAAAAAGGAGAAGAGACGCAGACACAGAGAGCATGAAGACAGAGGCAGAAATTGGAGTTATGCCTTCAGAGAACATGGCCATACTGATATCCTGATTTTGGACTTCTAGCCTTCAGAACTGTAAGATAATAAATTTCCGTTGTTTTAAGCCACTTAGATTGTGGATCTTTGTTAATGCAGCCCTAAGAAACTAATACAGAAAGCAAGGTAATAAAATAGAGTGGCAGATAATTCTGAGATTATGTCCTTTTTGGTATAATAGGCTGTAAAGCCTGTAGGTAATTGGATTCCTAACTTTGCCCCCTCCTTATCAGAACTACACGTGCACATTGCTCACCACACCACCAAAGGGGAAGTCATCCTGAACAGTAAAGATCATGAAAACAACAGCAGCTACAACAGTATTGAGGTTAATACCTTGAGTACCTCTATACTAGTTTTATATCTATTATAAACATTATATATATGTCTGCCTTCATGAACCCTGTATATACTAAACACAAAATTGCTAAGTTGCTACATGTAAAAAATTATGAATATCTGTAAGTTTCAGATTATGAGGAGTTGCAGATATGATAATAATTCATGTGAGACATTCTGGTGAATAATTTGAAAGTCACGAAAAGCCCTGAGTCATTTACATTCTGACCTATTGCTTTCTCCTCAAAAGAATGTAATAACATAGATAGCATAAGATGGCTGTTTTACTAATGAGTGTTCAAAGGTAAAAGTAGACTTTCTCCAAATGGATTTCTCACTGTCCAGAGAATTTTCTTCACACTTGTTCAGTGTCTCCTGACTTGTTAGCACCATTCGAAACACTGTCTCTGGTTTCTGTATCATGTGCACAGTAGACTATTGTCATCAAGGCACCCTACTTCTTGTCATCTTGAGATTGCTCTCTCTGTCTGTCTTTTTCTCTATCTCTTTTTCAGGGCTAATACTTGGGGTGTGGAGGGTGATTCATCCCTATTTCAGGATTCATGTTAAGGTATCTTGACATGGTTAAACTTCATTTATTCCTTAATTTCCACCACCAGTCTATCTGCTTGTCATACCGTGCTGGCTTGCATGCTGCTGTGATGCTGGAAGCTATGTCACTACTACAGGTTTTCCCCACTATCCAAAAGTAGAGCGTTCTGTGAAACCTTTTGTAAGCCGAAATGGTGTAAAGCAAAGAAGCAATTGCCATTTAATTTATATGAGAAAATTTTTTGAGCATTCCCAAACTCAAAAAACAACATACTAAATCATACCAAATAACACATAACACCTAAAATAACACTAACATGCAGTAAAAAGAGGAATGATATGATAAATTCACAGTCTATATAAAGTCAAGCTTTCAGGACCATTATTTGCTGATGTAGCATGACTCAAAATGAGGAGAAACAGCAGCAAACATCCATTAATAATAGGAATGTGGATTGTACAAAGTATCAATCTAGAAAAATTGGAAATGTGAAAAATAAAAATGGATAAAGATCAATATCCTAAGCATTGAGCTGAAATGGACTAGTACTGGCTATTTTGAATCAAACAATCCTATGGACTATTATGCCCGAAATGACAACTTGACAAGGAATGGCATTGCATTCATCATCAAAAAGAATATTTCAAGATTTATCCTGAAGTACAGTGCTGTCAAGTGATAGGATAATATCCATATGCCTACAAGGAAAGCCAGTTAATATGACTATTATTCAAATTTATGAACCAACCACTAAAGTCAAAGATGAAGAAATTCAAGATTTTTACCAACTTATGCAGTCTGAAACTGATCAGATGTGCAATCAAGATGCTTTGACAATTACTGATAATTAGAATGTGAAAGCTGGAAACAAAGAAGGATTGGTAGTTGGGAAATATGGCTTTGGTGATAAAAACCACACAAGGAACCACATGATAGAATTTTGTAAGACCAACGACTACTTCATTGTTAATTTTTTTTTTCAACAATATAAATGATGACTATACACATGGACCTCACCAGATGGAATACACAGGAATCACATCAACTACATCTGTGGAAAGAGACATTGGAAAAGGTCAATATCATCATTCAGAAAGAGGCCAAGTGCTGACTGTGCAACAGACCATCAATTGCTCAGATGCAAGCTCAAGTCAAAGCTGTAGAAAATTAGAACAACTCCACAAGAGCCAGAATACGACCTTGACTATATCCCACCTGAATTTAGAGACCATCTCAAGAATAGATTTGATGCATTGAACACTAATGACCAAAGACCAGATGAGTTGTGGAATGACATCAGGGACATCACACGTGAAGAAGGCAAGAGGTCATTAAAAAGACAAGAAAGAAAGAAAAGACCAAAAAGGATGTCAAAAGAGACTCTGAAACTTGCCCCTGAACATCAAGTAGCTGAAGCAAAAGGAAGAAATGATGAAGTAAAAGGGCCGAACTGAAGATTTTAAAGGGTGGCTCAAGAAGACAAATAAAATATTATAATGATCTGGAGTTAGAAAACCAAAAGTGTAGAATGCGGTCGGCACTTATCAAGCTGAAAGAACTGAAGAATAATTCAGTCCTCGAGTTCCAATATTGAAGGATTCTACAGGGAAAATAGTAAATGATGCAGGAAGCATCAAAAGCAAATGGAAGGAATACACAGAGTCACTGTATCAAAAAGAATTGGTTGACATTCATCAATTTCGGGAGGTAGCATATGATTAAGAACCGATGGTACTGAAGGAAAAAGTCCAAGCTGCACTGAAGGTATTGGTGGAAAACAAGGCTGCAGGAATTGACGGAATATCAACTGAGATGTTTCTAGAAACATATGCAGCATTGGAAGTGCTCATTTTTCTATGCCAAGAAATTTGGAAGACAGCTACATGGCCAAGCGACAGGAAGAGATCCACATTTGTATCCATTCCAAAGAAAGGTGATCTAATAGAACATTATCAAACAATATCATTGATATCACACACAAGTAAAAATTTGCTGAAGATGATTCAAAAGCAGTTGCAGCAGTACATCGACAGGGAACTGCCAGAAAATCAAGCTGGATTCAGAAGAGGACGTGGAACAAGAGGATGTCAGATGGATCTTGGTTGAAAGCAGAGAACGCTAGAAAGATGTTTACCTGTGTTTTATTAAGTATGTAAATGCATTTGACTCTGTGTGGATCATAACAAATTATGGATTACATTGCAAAGAATGGGAATTCCAGAACACTTAGTCACTCTCATGAGGGAACCTGTACATAGACGAAGAGCCTGTCATTCGAATAGAACATAGGGGGATACTGCATGGTCTAAAGTCAAGAAAGGTGTGTGTCAGGGTTATATCTTTCACCACACCTATTCAATCTGCATGTTGAGCAAATAATCTGAGAAGCTGGACTATATGAAGAAGAATGAGGCATCAGGATTGGAGGAAGACTCATTAACAACCTGTGTTATGCAGATGACACAACCTTGCTTGCTGAAAGTGAAGAGGACTTGAAGCACTTACTGATGAAGATCAAAGATCACAGCCTTCAGGATGGATTGCATCTCAACATAAAGAAAACAAAAATCCTCACAACTGGACCAATAAGCAACATCATGATAAATGGAGAAAAGATTGAAGTTGTCAAGGATTTCATTTTACTTGGATCCACAATCAAAACCCATGGAAGCAGCAGTCAAGAAAGCAAACTACATATTGCATTGGGCAAATCTGCTGCAAAAGGCCTCTTTATACTGTTAAAAAGCAAAGATGTCACTTCAAGGACTAACATCTGCCGGATCTATTTTCAATTGCCTTGTATGCATGCAAAAGCTGGACAGTGAATAAGGAAGATGGAAGAAGAATTGAGGCCTTTGAATTATGGTGTTGGCAAAGAGTATTGAATACACCATGGGCTGCAAGAAGAATGAGCAAATCTGTCTTGAAAGAAGTACAACCGAAATGCTCCTTAGAAGCAAGGATGGTGAGACTGCACCTCCCCCATTTTAGACATGTTATCAGGAGGAACCAGTCCCTGGAGAAGGACATCATGCTTAGTGGAGTAGAGGGTCAGTGAAAACGAGGAAGACTCTCAATGTGATGGATTGACATAGGAGCTGCAACAATGGGCTCAAGCATAGCAGCAATTGTGAGGATTGTTCAGGACCTGGCAATGTTTCGTTCTGTTGTACGTAGCATCATTATGAGTCGGAGCCAACTGAACAGCACCTAACAACAACAACAACTTATAAAGTAGAAATAATGTGTATGCAGTGCAGTTTTACAGACACAGTTCAATGCTATGGCGACTTGATGCTGAGATGCTGAGTGTAGTTCCCTGGGACGTAGCTTGGCACGCCACTCTCATTTCTTCGGGTATGAGCTGCCTCTTTAATGGCTGGCTTATAAACAAAAGCTTAATGCTGTTTTCACTTTTCATCTTTTTTTGTAAAAGTCAAAATCCTCTTCAGATTCCTTCAATTTAGTGAGAAGAGGTACTATATAAGTCTCTTTTGCAAAAGCGAAGTAGCATAAAGTAAACGTTCAATAAGCAGGGATACCTGTATTTCAAAGACCACCAGGGTCACCTGTGGTGGACAGGTTTCAGTGGAGCTTCTGAACTAAGACTAGCAAGGAGGGCTTGGGGATCTACTTATGAAATTTAGCCAATGAAAACTGAATATTTTCCAATATAATGCTGGAAGATAAACCGCCTCAGTTGGAAACCACTCAAAATGCTCAGTGGCACAACAATAAACTTGATCATGCCAACGACTGTTAAGTGGCACAAAACTGTACAACATTTCATTCTGTTATACATGAGAACACCATGAATCACAGCTGACTCAACAGCACCTAACAACAACAACAGTTCCTTAATTTATTCATTCCTCCAGTACATATGATATTGTTGTTAGGTACTGTCAGATCGGTTCCGATGTATAGTGACCCCATGTCACAGAGTAGAACTGCCTCATTGGGTTTTCTTGGCTATAGTCTTTATAGAAGCAGTTTGCCAGATCTTTTTCCCATGGGGCCACTAGGTGGGTTCAAACTACCAACTTTTTCGTTAGTAGCCAAGCACTTAACCGTTTGGGCCACCAGTGGTCCTCCCAATACATATAGGTCAGAAAAGCATATTATGCTGCCAAATTAGGATTAAGATTGCATGATTTACCTATGTATTAATTAAACTTATTGCTGTGGAGTCAGTTCTGACTCATAGTGATCCTATAGGACAGAGTAGAACTGCCCCATAGGGTTTCCAAGAAGTGGCTGGTGGATTTGAACTGTTGAACCTTTGGTTAGCAGCAGAGCTCTTAACTACTGCACCAACCGGGCTCCATGTATTCATTAAACATGTACTTGTTGTTGTTAGGTGCCATCAAGTTGGTTCTGACTCATAGCAACCCTATGCGCAACAGAATGAAACACTGCCTGGTCCTGCGCCATCCTCTCAATTGTTGCTATGCTTGAGCCCCTTGTTGCAGCCACTGTGTCAATCCATCTCGTTGAAGGTCTTCCTCTTTTTCGCTTACCCTCTACTTTACCAAGAATGATGTCCTTCTCCAGGGACTGATCCCTCCTGATAACATGTCCAATGTATGTGAGGTGAAGTTTCGCCATCCTTGCTTCTAGGGAGCATTCTGGTTGTACTTCTTCCAAGACAGATTTGTTTGTTCTCTTGGCAGTTCCTGGTATATTCAATGTTCTTTGCCAACACCGCAGTTCAAAGGCATCAACTCTTCTTCGGTCTTTCTTATTCATTGTCCAGCTTTCACATGCATCTGAGGCAATTGAAAACACCATGGCTTGGATCAGGCGCACCTTAGTCTTCAGGGTGACGTCTTTGCTCTTCAACACTTTGAAGAGGTCATTTGCAGCAGATTTACCCAATGCAATGTGTCTTTTGATTCCTTGACTGCTGCTTCAATGGCTGTTGATTGTGGATCCAAGTCAAATGAAATCCTTGACAACATCAATCTTTTCTCTGTTTATCATGATGTTGCTCATTGGTCCAGTTGTGAGGATTTTTGTTTTCTTTATGTTGAGGTGCAATCCATACTGAAGGCTGTGATCTTTGATCTTCATCAGTAAGTGCTTCAAGTACTCTTCAGTTTCAGCAAGAAGGTTGCATCATCTGCATAACGCAGGTTGTTAGGTTCCTTTAATCCTGAGGCCTCCTCATTCTTCTCCATATAGTCCAGCTTCTCGTATTATTTGCTCAGCATACAGACTGAATAGGTGTGGTGAAAGGATACAACCCTGACACACACCTTTCTTGACTTTAAATCATGCAGTATCACTTGTACTGTTTGAATGACTGCCTCTTGATTCATGTACAGATTCCTCATGAGCACAATTAAGTGTTCTAGAATTTTCATTCTTCACAACATTATCCATAATTAGTTATGATCCACACAGTGGAATGCCTTAGCATAGTCAATAAAACAGGTAAACATCTTTCTAGTATTCTCTGCTTTCAGCCAGGATCCATGTGACATCAGCAATGATATTCCTTGTTTCACATTCTCTTCTAAATCCAGCTTGAATTTCTGGCAGTTCCCTGTCGAGGTACTGCTGCAGCTGCTTTTGAATGATATTCAGTAAAATTTTGCTTGCATGTGATATTAATGATATTGTACTTAATGCCTATCATGTGCTAGAGAGTGTGCTAAATGCTGGGGACACAAAGATGCAAATACATAGCCCCACCTCAAGAAGTTTAATAGGTAGACAAGAAATAAGAAGTAAAAACTTAAAATTCAATGTAATTTTAATAGAAGAAATTGAAGATGACAAATTAGTTCTTCACTCTCTTTTAATGTTTGAATTGTAACCAAACATAAAAATTGTATCTTTAACATCAAAGGACATTGAGAGTCCTGTATGTTATCTGCAGGATAGATCAGCTTTGCCATTAACATTTTGAAGTCTGTGATAGCATGTCCGTAGGTAAAAACAGAGAAATAATTTTAAGGTAGTGAGAAAGATGATAAAATAGCATAAATTACTCTTTATCCCTTTTGTTCCAGAATAGAAGAGGGTTCTAAGGTAAGGTCTAGAAAGATCTATCACTAGATGTAAAAAAAAGAGCAAAATGGTAGATTCAGTTAGAAGTACTTTATTCCATCCATGCATTATTTTACACTTTAACTACAGAGAAATGTGTGCCAGTGTTCTGAAGATCTAGGAGGGTGTTCTGGTTAAGAATGTGAGCTCTGAACTCTAAAAAAAACATGGGTTTAATTATCCGCTCCATCACATAGTAAATCTGCTACCTTGGGCAAGTTAATTAATTTCTCAAAACCTCATGTATTTCATCTGTAAAATGATGGTATTTATTAATTTATCCATGATTTAATGAGTTAACAAAGTCAATGATACAGTGCCTGACATATAGTGAGCAATGAAGAACTAATAGCTATTATGTCTACCGTATGTTGTTGTTATTTCAGTTCACCCCAAATGTCATCTTATTTGATCCACTGTAGGAGTGTCTGACAGGAGAATCAATCTGTCCTTATTCTGCTCTAGGGGCAGCTGGTGGGTAAAATAGTAATGCTGTGAAATTGATACACATTATCACATTACATTGTTCATTCATTCCTCACACGTTTAGCAAACACTTCATATGTGCCAGGTGCCACATTACTAATTTTGTGTTTACGTTCTCAAGGTGCTTTCATCTGCATCAGAAAACATCTTGGCATGCTCTGTGTTCAGACATTAATGCTCTGGAAAACTGATGGCATTCCCCAGCAACATGATGATTTGATAACTGCATTCTGCCATTTAGAGCTAGTCTTTGAATTCCTGTGCTAGGAATGAAGATGTTTTTTACCCACAAGACAATAACTCCCATGCCTGAGTGAACTTCCATCATCTGGGCCCTCCCCACCCTACAACCTATACAAATTACCACTCAGATGGGTCTTATGTTATTTGGACCAGGTTATTGCTTTACCTGATCTTGTAGTAAATACACTTATGTGGTTTCTTCTTCCTTCTCTTTCTTTGGTAAATCACAAACAAAATTCAATGTATCCTGCTGCCTACATAATCCATTTGGAGAATGCTCATTGTTGTTTCAAATGACCTTTTTTAGGGGGGGAGGGAGGGGAGCAATACAGTTGGTGTTATAGATTGAATTGTGTCCCCCAAAAGTGTGTATTGATTTGGCTAGGCCACGATTCCCAGTATTGTGTGATTGCCCACCATTTTGTTATCTGATGCGATTTTCCTATGTGTTGTAAATCCTAACTCTATGATGTTAATAAGGCAGGATTAGAGGCAGTTATGTTAATGAGGCAGAACTCAATCTACAAGATTAGATTGTGTCTTAAGTCAATCTCTTTTGAGATATGAAAGAGAGAAGTGAACAGAGAGATGGGGGACCTCATAATACCAAGAAAGAAACACAGGGAGTATAGCCCGTCCTTTGGACCCAGGATTCCAGCACTGACAAGCTCCTCTGCCAAAGGAAGATTGATGACAAAGACCTTCCCCTAGAGCTGGCACCCTAAATTTGGACTTGTAGCCTCCTGGACTATAAGAGAACAAATTTCTCTTTGTTAAAACCATCAGTCTGTGGTATTTCTGTTATAGCAGCACTAGATGACTAAGACAGTTGGGAACCTACAGATGGTCCTAAAATCAGGTCTCATGATTCTAAAAATATTTTGAAGTTTCATAGTTCTATTTTCATTCCACAGCAAAGGTATATTGAACACATGTGCTAGGCATGGTGCTGTGTGTTAAGAATAAAAAAAGGTATAAAATATATGCAAATGATGTCACTAAAATGTGAGAAGGAGTGACTAATATGCCTGGGGAAGTAAAGAAATATTTTACGGGAGAAAAGATATTTGACTAGGCTGTAGAAGGAGAATTCCAGATGATGAAAAGGTTAGTGGTCAGCGGGCTGGGCAGTATACCAGCCAGGAGAAATGGCCAAAGGTGTGAGTATGTTTGGCAAGCAGTCTGTCAGGCTGGATGGTTGGCAAAAGAGGTGGCTAGAAAGGGATGTTGCTGCCAGATTGAATGGGCCCTGGAGGTCTTACTGGGATACATGAATGTAGTTTTTAGGCAAAGGAAAATCTATAAATTTTTTAAGTGTATGAATTATAATCAGATCTACATGTCATACTGTCATTCTGACTTGCCATGTAAATATCTAGTTCAACTTAATGAATAGTGCTACTTAACAAAATCACAAATCTGACCTGTGTGCCAAAAAAAAAAAAAATTCCACTGTCAGAAAGAAAAGATACGCTTCAGAATTTCATTTCTTCAGATTTTCTCTTTGATCTCTTCTTCCCTCATTCTTGCTAACCTCTTTTTTTCTTTCATTATCTGAAGGAAGTTTTCTATTTTTTCTTTTGGTTCTTTCCTCCTTAGACTTTGCGTCTGTCATTTTTCTTTCCTTTAATCAGCTGCAAAAGCCCTCTTTACATTTTGATAAAGCAAAGATATCACTTTGATAACTAAGGTGTGCTTGACCCAAGCCCTGGTCTTTTCAGTTGCCTCATATATATGCAAAAGCTGGACAATGAAAAAGGAAGACAGAAGAAGAATTGATGCATTCAAATTGCGAATAATATTGAATATACCGTGGTCTGTTGAAAAAAAAAAAACAGAAAACAAAAAACGAACGAATCAATCTTAGAAGAAATACAATCGGAATGCTCCTTGGATGGGAGGATGGTAAAATTTCAACTCTCTTACTCTGGACACATTATCAGGAAAGACCAGTCATTAGAAAAGAACATCATGGTTGATAAAGTAGGGGTCACTGAAAATGAGGGAAGCCCTCAATGAGATGGACTGACACTATAGCCACACCAAGGGGCTCATCCATACCAATGATCATGAAGATGGTGCTGGACTTGGCAACATTTCATTTTGTTATACATAAGGTTGTCATGAGTTGGAGATGACCCCGTGGCAAATAACAGCGAGAACAAAACTGTAGCATGAAATTTTGGGTATTAATTTTCTACTCTCAAGGAGAGTGTGGCTTTATCCTGCAGTATGCTCTAGAGATCATTATTTTAGTTATTTTGTGGAATGGAAATCTGTATAGATTTCAATTCCCTTGTATGAATATCTTCACAACATAACATCTGAATGCATATTATCTCATCATTAAGAATAACAACAAAGGATTCCTAAAATGTCTTCTCACAGTTAATGTGGTTATATTCAATATTTTTTCCTGATGTTAACAGTGTTAAATCTTTACGAATTTATATAAGGGAGACTCTCTGTATTTATAAAATAGAAGTTAAATTTTACTCTACTAGCTTAAAACATTTCTATTAATTTAAGAAAGTCTGATGGAAAGGGAGCCCTGGTGGCATAGCGGTTAAGAACTCTCCTGCTAACCAGAAGGTCAGCATTTCAAATAAACCAGCCGCTTGTTGGCAAACCCTATGGGGCAGTTCTGTTGCATCCTATAGGGTCACTATGAGCTGGAATCAACTCGATGGCAACAGGTTTTTTTTTTTTTTTTTGATTTGGTACTGTGGAAGGAATAGGTTTTTAGTTAACTAAGAGTCAACACCCATTCTCTTCAGGTAGTTTAATTGGGGATTTTCTCTTCACATCTGTTTTTCTTCCTTAACTTTTATGTTCCTTTTCTAGTGCAGAAGGAAATAGTTGCTGTACATTTCTTCCTGAAGCACACACTGTAAATATATTGTGAGTCAGGGAAAACACTGAAAAGTTCCAAGGTTGGCAAATCATTTTAG
The DNA here is from genome assembly GCF_024166365.1 of Elephas maximus indicus. NCBI lineage: Eukaryota > Metazoa > Chordata > Mammalia > Proboscidea > Elephantidae > Elephas > Elephas maximus. The sequence continues at coordinate 59,714,044 of NC_064823.1, read as the reverse complement.
AAGGAAAAAGTCATCAGGAACATAAGACTCCAAAGAAACAGATGTAAGAATGACTTTTTTTTTTTTTTAATAAGCTTTGTTGCAGAATTTTTTCCTAATTTTCCAGTTTTAGGAACCATGTAGGTATACGAACTAGAATGGTTCAGAAAAAAAAAATTATCAGGTTTTAGAAATAAAAAAAATTTTTTTTCTGTACAATTTAAAGAAAGATAATATTGAAATGATACTGTTATTAAAATCTGATTTCAAAGGGATTAATTCATATCAGCATATAACATTAATTATTAGACAGCATATAAATAGGTGGATATTATAGCTGCTTTTATTAAGAAAAATTGGAACAATGTTGACACCAAAAGAAAATAAAATCATTTTAGCATTTCTTCTTCAGATTTTTTTTTTGTGCCTTGTTTCTGTTTGAGTTCTATTTTTCTTTAACTTACATATTGGGCAAAATTAATCTGTTACAGAACTAGAATCTATGTGTTATTTCTTCCTATATAAAAATCACAGGTGCTTTATATAAAATTAAATAAAAAGAACAGCAGAAAATATGGTAAAAGGTTTAGAATGTAAATATGAGAGTAATTTGAAGTGTTTTTTGATAGTGAGATTATCACTGATATATAATGCACCAGGGTGAATTATCAGCAATACGTTGTTGTTAGGCGCCATTAAGTTGGATCCAACTCATAGTGATCCTATGTACAATAGAATGAAGCACTGCCTGGTCCTGTGCCATTCTCTCAATTGTTGCTATGCTTGAGCCCATAATTGCAGCCACTGTGTTAGTCCAGCTCCGAGAGGGTCTTCTTCTCTTTTGCTGACCCTCACTTTACCAAGCATGATGTCCTTCTCCAGGGGCTGGTCCCTCCTGATAACATGTCCAAAGTACATGAGACAAAGTTTCACCATCCTTGCTTCTAAGGACAATTCTGGCTGTACTTCTTCCAAGACAGATTTGTGTTCTTTTTGCAGTCCATGGTATCTTCAATATTCTCCGCCAACACCATAATTCAAAGGCATCAATTCTTCTTCTGTCTTCCTTATTCTTTGCCCAGCTTTCATGTGCATATGAGGTGAGTAAAAATACTATGGCTTGGGTCAGGTGCACTCTCAAAGTGACATTGTTATCAGCAGTATAGTCACTCATATTCTATTTATCAATGCTAATTAATATATTAATATGATTGTAAAATTGTTTATATAAATATAAATTATATTTATCTTGATGCTTATATTAATACCTAAAAATTTCCGTATTAGGTATGTTAAACACAGAATCATAGAGTAGAAAGGTATCTTTGATATTTGTTAGCCTCCTCTTCTATCTGTTGTAGGAACCCCTTCGGTAGTATTCCATCCCTACCTCTGACCGAACGCTTCTGTGATAAGAATCTCACTATCTTATGATGTCGTCTGCTACACGACATGAAAAATCTGATTTTGAGCTAAAATCACCCATTTCTAGAGCTAGGAAAAGTGGTTTTGTAAATACAAATGCCAGGGGAGAGTAGTTAAAGACAGGGAAGAGATCTTTAGGAAATTCACAACTTGGCAGAGGGCCTAGGCAAGGGGATTGAACACTGACACCAAGATGTTAGCTTTAAAAGCCCCAGACCCCATTGGTTCTCAAGTCTGGTCTCAACAGCTCCTCACCCTGGCTGTTAGCTTTCCAGGAAGCTCAGGAAGCTGTTTAACAAAATATAAAGGACCCAAGTACCCTAATTTTCATGCTTTTTTAGGATCAGGCTCACATATTACCTTAGATTCAAGATTTTTAGGTAATTTTTTTTAGTGTTCATTAGATTCTTAAAAATGCCCTCTTTGCTATAGAGGTCCTGTAGCCAGACTGTCCAACTTTAAATCTTCCTCTTTCACTTACTATGCTTTGTTCATGTAACTTAACTGACTACCTTGGTTTCCTCATCTTTAAAATGGGAATAAAATAGGAGCCCTGGTGGTGTACCACAGCTCTTATCTACTTGCTTGTAAATTAATTGAAGGGTAATCTGTATCTTCCCCATCCAGTACTCAGAGATGACTGCAGTCACTTCGTCAGTGCCTTATTCCTGGCAGAAGCTCAGAAAGATGCTTGCAGAATAGAGTTAAACCAAGGAAAGCTGATCCTTCATACAGCTTCTGAAAAGATATGGACAATCCAAACCCTTCCTGCTCAAAAACTTTTACCATAATGTCTGGTTTATTTCACTGTAGTTCGTGAGGACTAAAATTGTAATATAAAAATATTTATTTGGTAAATAAAAGTTATCCATACTTCCTACAGTAAAGGGTACCAGTTCAAGTGGATTTCTTTCCTCTTTGTTGTTGTCAGTTGCTGTGGTATTGATTTTCGATTCATGGTGACCCATTATGACAGAGCAGAACTGCCCCCAGAGGGTTTTCTTGGCTGTAATCTTTAGGAGAGCAGATGGCCAGGTCTTTCTAACGCAGAGCTGCTGGGTGGGTTCAAACCGCCAACCTTTGGTGTAACTGTTGTGCCACCCAGGCTCCTTCTTTCTTTACTAAACCTAGTTAATGTCAGAGGATGGAGATGATGGGAAATTTAACTGATGACCAAGAGGAATGTAATTTAGGAGCAGAGACAACTTGGGGTGAGGGTAAAATGAGGAGAGTCTACATTGTGACTCTATGCAGTTACATGAGTACTGAGCACTTGAACTATAACAAAGGTCAGGTAAGGGATGCCAATGACAAATGCCACCTGTTTTGAAAATTTCCTAGTGTTATATTAAACAGAATTATTTTCTTCTTCCTTTCTGGCACCTGGAACCAGAATGTAGGTTAGTCCTGATAATATTTTGGCTCTAATATATGATGGGGTAAAAGACTCTCAGGAAGACTCTAACATTGCTTTTATGGGGAAAATGTGCCCACATTTCACACGCTCATCAATAAACATCTGGAGCACCACCTGCTCCTAAGTGGGAGCTGCATAAATAAATTCATACACAATCAAATTAATTTTCTTACTGATAAGTGTAAAGGATTATATTTCCTGCCTGCTAAAAAGATTTAATAGAAATAAATCGAGGAAAAGGACCAGTTGAAAGAAAACAGTAGGCTTGGAATTGAATAGGCAACAGAAATAGATGTAAAGAAAATGAGAGGAAAGCTACTCAGAATGAAATTGTGTTAAGATAGTATTGAAGCCACATGCCTGATGGTGACTAGAGAGAGTTTATCAGTATTTTTGGAAGATGAAGAGATTTTACAAAAAGAGGAAATAAGTAATGCTGGGGGGTGGGCAGCTGAAAGGCACTGGGAGAAAAAAGAATGTTTGGAAGTCATTCGATGGTTCCCTGGGAAATAGAGTTGGCAAAACAACTGATTTTAAAATGAAGCTAACTATTCTCCCCTCAAAGACTGTGAACTAACTTAATTTATACTCAGCGCCTTAGAAAATGTTTCAACCCTTAAAGATTTAGGAAGGTGACCACAAAGTAGAGACGTTAAGTGGCGCAGTGACTAAGAGCTATGACTGCTAACCAAAAGGTCAGCCGTTCAAATCCACCAGCAGCTCCTTGGAAACCCCATGGGGCAAGTCTACTCTCTCCTATAGGGTCCTTGTGAGTCGGAATGGGCAATGGTTTTTTTTTTTTCAATAGTCAAACTCCATCGAATACAATCGGAAGGGATTTTGTGTGCGTGTGTTGCCGTTAGTTTTTGTTTTCAGTAGTTTAAAAGTATCTGTAAGGAGAAAACATTTCATTTCCCTAGGGGATCCTTCTGTATGTTTCAGGAGCTCCTAAGACCTCCATCCGAAGCTGCAGGCATGGTTTGAAGTGTGTGTGTGCGTTTTTTACGAGGTGTGTCAACGTTTTAGCAACTTCTCAAAAGCGTCGACGACCCTGAAAGGATTAAATCCACTGCACTACATTATCTCTGGGAGTCCCTTCCAGCTCTCAATGTATAGTGAACGAATCTTTATTCCTCCAATTTATAAGGGTTTTTTTTTTTTTAAACCCCCTCTTAAACATGCCCAAGAAAACACATTTGGTTGAAACCGAAGTGATGCTCTAAGAAGCCAACTAAGTCTTGGCAGTTCACCCTTCTATCCAGTGCTGTAGAAGGGAAAGATGCAGGCAGCTGTCCCAAACGCGCTCACCTCTGCTCACACACACAGCAGCGGCGCTGGGGCTGCCCCAAGAGCGTCGGGAGGTGTAATCCCTCCGCTAAGTACTTGGCTCTCAATCTCCAATCACTAGTGGGAGCTGGAGAGGGCGAGTGAAAAGAAAAAAAAAAAAAAAAATTCCAGAGGCAGCCGAGGAGCGAGAAAAAAAAAAAAAGTCCCGCGGCGTCTGCGGCGGCGGCGGCGGCCAGAAGTTGACGGCGCGGCCGGGCGCGGGGCGCAGAGTCGGCGCGGGCAGTGCGGGAACCGCCGCGCCGAGGACGCCAGTGCCCGGAGCGCAGCTGCGGGTAAGTCGGGCGCGGGCGGGCGGGAGCAGTGCGGTTCGGTCCCCACGCGGGTGGTCCCCTCCTCGGGCGCGCGGGTGGCGGCCGAGGCGGTGCGAGTCGAGCGGGAAGAAGAGAGGAGCAGGGCTGGCGGGGGCGAGTGCGGGGCTTGGCGGCCGCCGCTCGGGGCAGGACGGAGCGCGCGAGCAGAGGAGGAAAGCGGGCAGCGCGGGCGTGGAGCGGCGGGGAGGGGTCAGGCGGTGGCCGCTCCGGCTTTGTGCGCGGGCGGCTCTGCCGGGTCCTCGAGGCCTCGGTGCCCGCGCTGAAGAGGAGCCCCGGGCACCGGCAGTGGCGGGAGGGACACGTGCTCCGGGAGCTGGAGAAGGAGGGACGCGCCGAGGCGGGGAGTAGGGACCTGCATTCCGGGAGCTGGGGCGGGAGGACGAGCCTAGGGCAGCCCCAGAACCTGGAAAATTGGAGAGAGCCCCTCAGGCCGGAGAGGCGCAGAACCCGCCCAGGCAGGACCCGCAGGCACCCAACTCGGTGCGGAGCCACCTGTCTCTACGCCACCCGAGACCGAGGCTTGCCGAGGGAAAAAGTGCGCAGCGGGTCGATCCCGGCGTCTCGAACTTTGCTCGGTCTCTCTGCCTTTCTATTCCTCTTTCCCTCTGTCTCTCCCTCGGACTGTGTCCCTCTCAAGTTCTCTATCTCTCTTTCCCACTTCCTCTTTACCTTCCTTGCTTTCTGTCTTGTTCTCACTCCCCACCGCTTCTGTCTCTCTGACTCTCTGTCCCTCTCTCTCCGTCCCACCCTTTTCTGTCTCTCTGTCCCTCCCTCTCTGTCTCTATTTCCTCTCTCTCCCAAGCTCTTTAGGTCTCTGTCATTTAGAGGATGACTTTCTGCTCCTTGTCTCACTCTGTCTCTCCTTTTTTCTGTCTCATTCTCTGTGCCCATCCCTGTCCCCCTTTCTGTCAGGACTCCTTATTTCTGTCTGTGTCCCTTGTAGTGTTAGAGTTGCAGACATCAGAGAAGATTCTCAGAAAGTCGTCTGGTGCAGTTGCATATTCCTTTTGAGTCACACCACTGCAGCTGAATGCTGGGTGCTTCTTATTTGTTCCCCATAGAATGGGACCATTGGTTTCCTTGAGTTATTAGGAACTGCTCTTTTCTTAGTCACCATCACCAAGGTGAGGTCAGTGACTTCCAGCAGCCACAAAGGTGCCAGTGAAAGAAAACAGAGGAAGAGAGCCCTTTAATTGCCTAGAACATGTAAAGAGAATGTACCAAACATATCTGCGCTGAAGCAGAACCACCTGAGAAGAGGTTGCTGAATTCTGGGAAGAAACACAAAAGGCTCCACTAATAATGAGGGGGTTCAACTAAAAAGTATTTAAAAATAATTTGAAAAAGCATTTGTGGAAATCTCTTGGTCTGTTAAATTGAAACCAACAAATGTCTGTTTTTCTACGTGTATTTTTAGAATCCCAGTGACAACACTCCTAATTATTGTTTTGGGAAAGTTATGGGAAATGTCCTGTGTCAACTGGGATATTTGTATTTAAGAAAATATCCAGTCTTTGTACTTTATACCTCTTTACACACTGGCGATCAAGAAGAATTATTTTTGATGGCAAAGAAAATAGGAAAGGATTTGTCAGTAATTTTAAAACATGAGACATTCCAGGGATCAATAATTTCTTTGGAAAATTTTCACTATAAGGATGTTTTGAAGGATATTACATCTTAGTGAAATAAGCAAGTTATTACACACTTAGATCATTGTGTGATGCAAAAAAAAAAGTGTGTGCTGTAAGCAACTAGTAGAAGTGATGGCTTTTTATAGGAAACATAGCTGGGAAATTAATTGCTCTGATTTTCCCTGTTTTCTTTAGTCATGTATAATGTACCTTTGTTTTTTAGCAAAATATGGCCTGGGGCTACAAAACTTGATACAGTGTGTTATTTGTCCAATTTGAATTACCATTTAGAAAACCACCTTTTCCTTTTGGTCACATGGTATAAGTTGATATGATCTCATTACTCATGTGCTAGTGGCTGCTGATGAATTTTAATGGCACCGATTTGTGATTTTAAATCAAAATGTTAGTTTGTGGTGAGTTAGAAATCTTGATTTATGTCATGTTAGTGAATCATCACTGTTTATAGGGGCTTTGCCACCTTGTCTGCCAGGTGCTACACAGCATTTAGTCTAGCAGGGTTGTCTGAAGCTCCCTGTTAGGTTCTGGTCCCTGAGTGACATGCTACCGCCACTCATGGGATGTTCATATATGTGTCTCAGAGTGTTCTGGTTGTTAAATAACATTTGTTAAAAGGAAATCGACTTAATTTTTCTTCATAAACTTTGACAACTGGGTGAGACAGCCTGATAAAGTATTTCTGTTAAAGTAAATGCTGATTTTATTATTATTTCTTTAAAGGTATAAGGTATTTTAAAATGTATATCTTTGGTACATATCATACCCTCCACTCAATTTATATTTATCATCACCCAAATCTAAGGTCACTTGTCAGCTACTTCCACCTAGCAAAGCCTTGCCTAATTTTCATAAGCCCCTCATCTCTTTGGCTTCTATGCATATCCCTCTCAGCACTCACCTCTCTGCTGTATAATTACCTGCTTGTCTCTCCCCACTGAACTGTTATCTCATTGAGTTATTCTTTTTCCTTCTCTGCCTTTCAGGTGCCCAGCACTGTACTGGGCATACGGTAAAAACTCAAAAAATCCTTTAAGGACAATTAGTTCCTATCTAATTTGTCTCTACCTTGTGATGTTAATTCTTTGAAATGCACTAGTTTTAACATGGTGTTATAGCAATCATAGACTTAGGGATGAAAAGACCTTAGAGAGTATCTTCACACATTAATATTAAAGATGAAGAAGATGAGGCCCAAGAGCTTGAAAAATTTGCTCAGAAATAGGCAGGGAAGCCATATTGCCTATGGAGCTGAGGCCTTGTGCTCTTTTCCATACGCCACAGTTCTTTTCACTGGACTCAGGCTTGCCCCCTTTGACTAGAAGTGGGTGAATCTGTCTATAATTAGAAGCTAACAGTTATCATTTAAAATCTGAGGATTTCTTCCCATACTGATCAGTAAAAGCCATGCATCCAGTAACCCATAGTCATTTGTTATACATATGCTTGGAGTTAATGTTTATCTTTCAGAAAACTGACTACTAAGTGCTTTTATGTGCTATACATTGTTCTGGGTGCTGACTGCGTGATCTTGGGCAAAAAGAATAATTTCTAATTGCAAAGAATTTTAAGCTCTCTGGACTTCAATTTTCTCTTCTATAACTTTCTGTGTGTGTGTGTGTGTGTGTGTGTGTGTGTGTTGGAGGGGGGGATGGGAAGAGGAGAAAGGAAGTTTGGACCAGATTAGTGAGTCTTTTTGAAGTTTTTCTTCAGAGACCACAGTTTAACTCCCAGAACAACTGCAAATTCATCTGTTTTACATATCAGACTTTCCTTAAGCTTTTGTTTGAAAAAAGGGTAATAGAGCTTTTAAAAAGTTTGAAGACCACTTGACTTGATACTCTCCAATCTCCCTTCCGGTTCTTGGATTTCATAATCAAGATAATGTCCAGCTTTAAAACCTGGGTAACTGGAAGGTGGTTGGTAAAAGTACTAAGGCTAGAAGGAGTAACTGAGTTTCTCTGAGAGTCATTTCACTTTTGCATATGCTGACTGGATGTGATGGCAGAAATTGAAGTAGCAATGCTGAGAAATGCTGAGGGCAAAATTCTGGGCTAGAAATGTCGGTTTAAAAGTCATTCACATGGAATTAATAATTAAATTTGAGGGAGAATAAAGCTTTTTGGGGGTAGAATCTGGAGAATGAATCTAGGAGTGGACAAGAAGGACAAATGAGTATTTTTTTTAAGCTCATCTCTAGTATTAAGATAAAAAAAAGGATGACATTATTTATATTAGGCAGTAATCTGTTTCTGTGATTTTTAGAACACCTATTTACATGCTAGTGTCCTAATTGCATTCCTTTTTACTTAAATGTTTGAGTGCCTGCTTTTTGCCTGGCACTATGCACTGTGGGGGCACTGCAGCGATAAGAGACATAAGATCGAGACATAAGATCCTTGCTGTTGTTGAACTTATATTCTAGGTGGTGGATATACAATACACATGCTAGCAAGCACAGAAACATTGTTTCCAATAGTGAAGACTGCCATTAGGGAAATAAAACAAGCTGATATAACAGCAAGTGACTGCTTTCTTTGGGGTGGTCAAAGAAGTCCTCTCTAAAGATGTCCTTGAGTAACAAGAAAGAGGTAACCTAGTGAAGATCTGAGAGAGCATCCCAGCCGAGGAAACATCAAGTGGTAAGTGCCTAAGGCAACAGCAAGCTGGACGCACACACGACCAGTGTGGCTGGACTAGGGGAGTTAATGGGGATGGTAGGAGACACTAGAACCCTGGTGGCACAGTGGTTAAGAGCTCGGCTGTTAACCAAAAGGTAGATGAGGTCAGAGAAATGGGTGAGAGCCCTGGTTTGAAGCATGCATTTTATTCAAAGGACATTTTATTTGACAGCCTGATGGAGTTTAAACAGAGAAGTGAACAAATACCATTTAGCATGTTGGTCTGTAGCATGAGCAAGTGTCTGAAGTCAGACCGCAGGGGAGCCTATTATCATAATCCAGGTGAGAGTTTGGTGGCTTGGCCAAAGGTGAAAGCAGGGGAGAATGGTAAAACACTGTTCTTATCGCTGAATAGCAGAATCACTTAATTGAATCTTCATTTTGATTTTTGTCTTGTGCTTTGATCTGCATTGTAGCAAACTACCAACAATTGCCTTTACTTTTAAATTTCAGACTTTGGCACCTTCTCACAGTTACCAGATTCCACGTCTTTACCTTTTTTCAAATATTTCACGGGCTGCAAGCTCCTGGGCTCTGTGGCCCTGTGGTGTGTCCCAGGAGGTGTTGTGGCAAGGTTCTTTAGGGCTGGGGATGATCTCTGGACTGCCCGGGGCGGGGCAGGGGGTGGGGTGGGGTGGGTGGGGGGTGCTTGGCTCTTCCTGAGAAGTGGAAGGTAGAGCACATTTGAACTAGCATCACTTCATTTTAGATAAATTTTGTTACAGAGGAAAGGAAGCAAGTCAGGATTCCTCTAATCAGTTTTGAGTGTCTGTGATTTTTCTTTAACGCTCAGCTTCAAAAGCTTTTGACATTTCTTCAAAGACTTCACTGTACAATCATCGTTGTTAGATCAGAGTTTCACCCGTCATAATATCCCAGCCCCTTGCAAAGTGCTGGTGCATAGTGCATAGTAGGCATTCAATAAATATTTATAGAATGCTGTTGGATGCAGTCTGTTAGATTATTATTGTTTTGATTCAGCTGGTTTTATTTGTCCCGTCTTTCAGCAAATGTATGGGTCCATGTGACTTCAGCTTTAGATGATATTAAGTGGCAAGTTTGGAAAGGATTTTCTGAAGAGTGTATTTACTTATTGGCAAAAGAAAAAAGATAATAATCCAATGTATCTCTTTATTACATTTCTTGCCTGGCTGTCTTGAGATAAACATTTTAGTCATTTTTATAGCAGTTAGATAGATACGGTCTTTAAACAAGTAAAGACACATCTGTCACTAGTTAATTTGTTGATTTATGAATCTAAAATGATTCCAAGGAAGTCTGTAATGGTGATGCCTTTGTCTAAATTAATCTCTTGATAGAAATCAGTGAGTTTTATCTAATACATTTTACAACCGTCTATAAAAGGTACTAAATTCTCATCTGTTCTTTATCTGAAAACTACTGTTCTGCTCTTGTCCAATATATATTTAGTAATAATAATCCACATAATGGGAGGATTATCCTAAAAGCCTTCTTTTTATTATATTTATTAGAATGTAGTGCTCTACTCAAATGGGGTTGCAAACAATTTGGCATCTCCTTATTTTTATGTATCTAGCGATTCTATTCCACTGTTTCTTTAGGTCCTTCTGAATTAGTGGAGTCCCTTTGGTATCTGAAGTCCTCTTTTCTTGTCCTGCCCCATTCTGTGAAAGCCTCATGGATTATTCCCATTGGCTTCTATGACAGATATCTTCTGTTTGTCTTTTCAGATACACTGTCAACCATTCTGAGTAATACTCTCTTTCCAGGGGAATAACCTGTGTAGACCACTCTAATTTCTAGATGGCTTAGGTAATTGGGGAACCCCAGAAAGAGATTAAAGGGAGGGCTAAGGATGAGTTTTATTATTCTTTTGATTCCCACCTTGTGGAATCTACTTGTGCCACTTGCCTCTCAGGGCGGCTTCCTATATACAGATTTCTTCTTCCAGATTTCAGAAATTTCTGGAATAGCACCTCTGTTTTTACTAACCCTGCTTTGCTGTACTACCCGTGTAATTATATTCTACACTCCTGCCAACACCTCAGTAAATTACCTGTTGGTAAATAAACCCTCCTTAACCTGTCAAACTGTATCAACAAAGGTCCCATTTTCAATTGATATAGCTTCTGAAAGCCTCGTCCTTCTGAGAGCCTTTTCAGATTGGTAAAAACTGTTGATCTTCCCTACTTTTTTGGACATCTGCTTTCCAGCCCATATTATGTGTTTCTGTTCATATATTGTGGTGGAGTTCTTGTTGGAGACCTGAGTTGATTCCTGCACATTGTACCTCATGCTTAGCCACCACCTGTCTGTCAGGGACGCTTGTGAGTTGTGATGGTGAACAGGTTTCATCAGAGCTGCTAGACTAAGACAGACTAGGAAGAAGGCCTGGCAACGTACTTCTGAAAACCAGCCAGTGAAAACCCCATGGGTCACAGTGGTTGATTTGCAACCAATCTTGGGGATGGTGCAGGACTCGGCAGCATTTCTTTCCATTGTGCACGGGGTCATCATGGGTCAGAGGCCGACCTGACAGCAGCTAACAACAACATCCGTGCAAAAATGGTATCAGAACCTAAGATGTATATTGTATAAATACTTTACTGTCAACCAGTTTGTCGGTTTAATATTTTTACTTGTCTGTGCCTCTATGTGTGTATCTGTTTCATTCATTTATTTATTCAGTCATTAATGCAGCACATATTTATTGAGTCACTGTTTAAGGCCAGGCACTGTGCTAGGCGTTGTGGATACAAAAGGGCAGACCAGTTTGCCCTGATTGGGGAGGGGGCAGGAAGTAAAAAAAATAGCATAAAATATATTCAGAAATTAGTTTTATGATTAGGGTTATGAAGGAAGTAAAAAGGATATAGTGATAGAAAATAAAAGGAAAGACCATCATTTGCCTTCAGATCACAAGCAACTGAAAGGCAGGGGTTTGTCGAGGTAGCCCTTGTTTGACCTTTTCCTGTAGTATCATATGCAGGCCCTTAATACGTGAATTTTAAAAGATCTTCCTAATGACTAAAATAATCAGTCTACTTGGCACTGAAATTAAAAATTGCAGATCAACTTAAAGAAAAAGTCATTTTTATACCACTGGCTAACCATAAATATGTATGCACACATAAGCAATACATATTTATGCAGAAATACTTGTATGACATATATCATGCTAGCGATTGTGAAGATGACACAGGGCCAGGCAACATTTCATTCTATTGTATATATGTATATGTGAATTGGAGTTGACTAGATGGCATCCATCTAGCTATCTATCTTGCTTCTTTCCTTCCTTCATTCCTAGCTAAAGGAGCCCTGGTGGTGCTTGACTGCTAACTGAAAGGTTGTTGGTTTGAACCCACCAGTTGCTCCTTGGGAGAAAAGACCTGGCGATCTGTCCTATAAAGATTATAACCTAGGAAACCCTATACGGCAGTTCTGCTTTGTCCTGTAGGATCACTATGAGTAAGAATCTACTCTATGGTACACGAAACAACATCTGTCTGTCTACATACATGTACATCCTTTTGGAATTTTCTTACGTGTTTTTAAACAGAAATAAAAGATATATATTATTTTGCTTCTTGGATTTTCACTTAACTATACATTGATGACATCCTTCCATGTCAATATATATTTTTCTACATGTAATATTTAATGTTAGTATTTAGCTCTGATAGTGATTACAAGGTTCCCTATCTTGTTGCCAATTATATTTATTAGAATTTTTTTAAAAAGCTAGATAGGCATAAAGAAGAAAATTAAAGTTACCTATAGTTCCCCCTCACAAACAACCTCTGGAAATTAGGAGACTGTTGAACTTGAGAGTATAGAAATAGCCGAAGTCATATGGATTTTTCTTTAACTCGTCAAAACTCATTTGAATTAAGATGTCTGGTAAATTTAATTATAGGACAACAGATAGAGAAAACCATTCATCCAAACCTTTCTTGTTTAATAATTACATCCTAGAATTTTTTTAGGTCTACCACCATGGCAGGAGTTCCTGGGTGGTGCAGACAGTTGTGTGCTGGGCTGCTAACTGGAAGGTTGGCAGTGTGTCCCATCCAGAGGTGACTCAGAAGAAAAACCTGTTGATACGCTTCTGAAAAGTCACAGCCATGAAAACCCGACAGAGTGCGGTTCTACCCTGGCACATGTGGAATTGCCGTGAGTAGAAGTTAGCTTGACAGCAACCGGTAGCACCATTACTAGTTGTATCTATCTTTATCACACATTAGGTGAAAAATTGGGCTTTGAGGTAGTATGAGCTATTTGGCAATTCCAGATAAGCAATAAACATATAATAGTATGTTTTCCCTAATTGGATTTGTTTCCCCCATGTGTTCTGTGGGACAGTGGTTTTGTGGAATGTTAGTATGAATGCAGCCCAGGAAGGATCCCATGGATGGTAGGGCAGCCTACTTGTTAACTGGAGTTTGGTGGCCTGAGTTTGAATGTTGACTCTGTTCCTAGCTGTGGACCTTGGGCAAGTTACTGAGCCTTCTATGTCTCTGCTATGTCTCTGCTAAAATGGAGATGATAATAATAGTCTTTATTTCACAAAACTGTTTTGAGTGTTAGGTGAGTAAATATTTGTATTTAGAACAGTGCCAGGCACGAAATAAACACCATGAAAGTGTTTGATAAGTAAATAAATGATAAAAAAAATCAGCAATTGTTAGATTTTTTTTTGATCAGTTGCTGATTTTTTTTTTTTTTAACTGCAAGCTTTATTAGAGCCTCTATTATATTAATGTACATGGTGGTAGTCCTCTAAATGGATATTTAACCTTGGGACTTGTGTTTTTCCCTGCATATGTCACTAGTCTAATGTTTCTCAGGACACACTTTGGGAAAAAATTGATACAAATAATTGACTAAACATTTTCACCAAAGCATGGAACCGGTAGTATAGATGTGCAGGTACCCTGGGCTTCTGAGCCTCACGGAGCCCAAGGTTTACAATACATAATATTTTTTAAAATGTTACTTATTATTTTTTCTAATTATAAAGCATACATATTTGCTGAAGTGAATTTAGGAAACAAGAAACTGTAACAAATGCAATAAAAAACACTTGCTCTTCTGCCTCATAGAAACAGTCACTATTAACATTTTTTTTTAAATTGGGAACATAATATAGTTTTGTTTCCTACTTTTTCACTTGATTTTGTTTATACGGTAGCCTCAATCCAAGATATGCAGTGATTTCTGGCCTTCAGATGATTCATAATGTACATTTCAAACGTGCTTCCTTCCTTATTTACCAAATTCTGTGGTCAGAGACAACATGAAAATAAAATAGTGTGTCTAGAATGAGTTTCTCTCCCATATTAAGTATTCTCGGAAATTGGAACCACCTGGTAAGCAGTTGGCAATTCAGTTTACAAGACCTGGAGTAGGTGACCTCAGGTTGCTTCACTTTTATGAGTCACTCCAGTGTTCCAGCCAGCAGCCAGATGGACGCAGGAGAATCCATGACCAGGCTGTTTTGGAGGCATTCCTTACTCATCCTGAATGACTGAGTGGACTTATATAAGGTTGAGATGAACGAGAAACAGTTATCCAGGAAAACTTGAATTATTCCAAAAATAAATTTAGCTAATATTTAATTTTTCAATGATAAATCTGTTTTCTCCATGCATTTCGAAGGCAGAATTCCAACAAGATTAATATGTAATAAGATCTCTAGTAAGATATGGAGGGCAGAACTGTTTTGTTAACCTTGTTTTATGATTTGAGTACAGAAAGAATACTGAATTAGTACATAAATGCAAAGATTTAAAAATGATCATTATTATGAGTTGTACTTTGTGTACTTTATAAATGATGAATACTGTGGTGGTTCAAATATATCTACTCAGTGGGTCCTTTTCATTACAGATCCTTATTCAGCAATTTTGAATTGTCTTATTCAAGATTAAATCAGTCACTGCTTTAAATACTTATCTTGACCATCTGTAGCAACTGAAAATATTTAAACTCTTTCTGAAGAGGAAAACCATGCTATACTGTTTAATTGAATTAAATTAGCTTTTCATGGAAATTTACCTAAGAGCTGTTTCTGGAACCAATTTGGAAAATGATCTTTGTATTTGTGGCATTTATGTTTGATTATGTTTTTCTTAGTAATTCTCAATGGACTTGATTCACTCCTTGCTTCAGTCTTCAAACTCTTGTGATTTTTATAAGCAAGTTAGGCATTTCCTACCCCATAATTATGATTATTTATGGAATAATGTATGTTACCCTTTTACACGTAGATGGTATAAAAAATTCTTAATTCTGTAATATATAGTTGCCTAAATTATTTTATTTTAGCCTTTTGTGAAGTAAATACATTAAGGCTGAGACAAAATAGAGCCATTTATAAATTAACTTCTTCCAAAGATGTTTCATACAAAATATTTGACACCTTTATTCCTAAAAGCAGGTGCTGTGATTTATAAAAACGGCAGATAATCCAAGACTTCTTGTAAATATATTGGCTTGACATGGTCTGTAGTGTAGGCATATCAGAGGTTTTGTGCACTACATTCTCCTCACTTTCTCTTATATTGCAATGAGGTGTTTTACACAGCCATAAAGAAATCGAAAATTGCTTTGAAAAACTCAATTTTCAATTTTCTTAGCTGTAAAATATATCCTTTGTGATCAACAACAGCATGGGGATATATTTTATATGCTTGGTACAAGGACTTTAATGCCTTTATTTCTTGAATACTTCGGATTTAATAGTTTAAAGAGAAAACAAACCTCCTCTTTTTTTTTTTAAGCCTTTGCTTTATCTACCACAATCCTAATGCCAGAATTGCAGCTCTTTTTCTCCTCTTCCCTGTGAATTTGTGAACGTTCATTTGCATTGTCTTTTACCCTCCACTTCCCCACTTTCCCCCTCCCTCGTTTCTTCTTCCTTCTCTTTCTTTTTCTGTTCCTCACTTTTGTTCTTGGCTTGAAAGTACTCTTTCCTATGACTACTTTTTCTCTTTGTGTGAGGAATTATAATCCATCAATTTTATGTCAAACACTCAGAGGCTTATCAAGCAGAGGATTTCTAGCTCCAGTATTTGTTGACTGATTGGAGTTTTTGACTAACTTAATTGGAATGATTTGACATTCTGACACATAATTTTAAAATATTTTAATGATAAAACCTAAACCCACTGCCACCAAGTTGATTCCAGCTCATACAGACCCCATTGTTTTTCCAAGGCTGTAAATCTTTATGGAAGCAAACTGCCATGTCTTTCTCCTGCAGAGCTACTGGTGGTTTTGAACCGCCAACCTTTCGGTTAGCAGTCGATCTCTTTAACCACTGCACCACCAGGGCTCCATATATTAGTAATGTTATTGACTAATAACAGCAGTGTTATTATGCATGTGAAAGGTTATTATGCATGTGAATGTTGGACAATGAATAAAGAAGACCGAAGAATTGATGCCTTTGAATTGTGGTGTTGGCGAAGAATATTGAATATACCATGGACTGCCAAAAGAACAAACAAATCTGTCTTGGAAGAAGTGTGGCCAGAATGCTTCTTAGAGGCAAGGATGGCGAGATTGCGTCTTACATACTTTGGACATGTTGTCAGGAGGGATCGGTCCCTGGAGAAGGACATCATGCTTGGCAGAGTACAGGGTCAGCAGAAAAGAGGAAGACCCTCAACAAGGTGGGTTGACACAGTAGCTGCAACAATGAGCTCAAGCATAACAATGACTGTAAGGATGGCTTAGGACCAGGCAGTGTTTTTTTCTGTTGTGCGTAGGGTTGCTATGAGTCGGAACCGACTGGACGGCACCTACCAACAACAGCAATAACAGCAAAATGCACTTCTGTTATGGAATTGGTTATTTATGTTTTTTCACATATAAGTTATTTATAAACTCAAATCTTTAACCTTAAGTAATTCATAATTATCTGCAAAATGTTTATGAAATGTCCATTTTGGGGGGAAATATTTAAAGCAGTGTGTTCCCATGGCCAAAAAAACTAACAATGGCATGTGCATATATTACGTAAAATATATTGTACTTGTTACTTGATTCTGAAAGAGCCCTGGTGGCATGGTGGTTAAGGTGCTCAACTGCTAACTGAAAGGTTGTCGTTTGAACCCACCAATCGCTCTGCAGAAGAAAGATGTGGTAGTCTGCTTCTGTAAAGATTACAGCCAAGGAGACCCTATGGGGCAGATCTTCTGTCCTTTAGGATGGCCATGAGTAGGAATCGACTTGTCAGCAATGTTTTTTTTTTTTTTTACTTGATTCTAGACAGTTTTCATTGCTTTACACAATCTCTTTGAGATACAAAAATCTATAATTACATTTGTATTGTTTTTCATTGAAACCTCTCTAGCTCCTATTTTATTTGAAGTTTCATGTATTTATTCTTGTGATTGAAAGCTGTTGTTACACATTCTCAAACTTTTTCCAAACTTACTAGCATGTGGCTTGACTTTTATGAGCCTGTAAATTCCTTTTTTGGCTCATCTCGGCTAAGCCTGCAAGGTATAATGCAGTTTAACAATAATATTTTACATCTTTAGTTTGTGAATAATGTCCTTCTTAAAAATGGAATTATTAAATATTTATGCAATATGAATGAACTTGATGCCATACTGTAAATTAAAGTGTCAAAAGAGATAATTGAGTCTTGCTCTATGGAGAAAGTTGTTTAAATTCAGAGATGATACACTACCAAAAAAATAAATGCAGAGCACAGATAGACTGAATACAGGAAGAAGAAAATGTGAAGTTGATGAGGACATTTATGAAGTGCTGGATTGACTGAGCCTCATAGTCTTTCTGCAATACCATCAGGGGATGTGTTAGGGAAGGTTAGGATTGGTGTTTCCGTGATCTCACCTTCAAAATGGATCACTATATACTCCAAAAGTCCTAGTTTTTCCTCACCATAAACCCCGGTGATCTACCATTAATGAAACTATCTGCTCTGTTCTTAGACCTGATTAGAAATTTTAGCTTGTTTCATTTCTTGGACTTTATATTTCTGTTCTAAACCAAAGTGTATCTTCTAGTTGAAGTATAGTAGCAATTCCTTAGCTCTGTATTCGTTTTGTCCATACTGTCCATCATAGTATAGAGTCCTCATACCTATAATGTTTTCTTGTAGTCCTCACCTTTCTAGACTGAAAGAATGCTGTTCTTTCTTGTTTTTCTCATATGGCTGTCCTGTGGTCAAGTTGATCATTTTATTTTTATTTGCTTGAATTTTCTTCAGGTTCTAAATATTTTTTTTCCTTCTTTGTTGCTAAAAGTAGAGTTACCATTTTTTCATTTAACGGCAGATATTTATGGAGTCTAGGCTGTATTACTACCACCTCTCCATCAGTTTGTTGTACTCTGGTGGCTTCCAGGACCCCTGTTGGTGAAGTGGTTAAGCATTTGGCTGCTAACCAAAAGGTTGGCAGTTTGAATCCACCAGCTGCTCTATCAATTTGTTGTATTCTGGTGACTTGCAGGAGCCCTGGTGGTGAAGTGGTTAAGCATTTGGCTGCTAACCAAAAAGTTCATAGTTTGAATCCACCAGCTGCTCCTTGGAAACCATATGGAGCAGTTCTGTGCTCTCCTATAGGGTTGCTATGAGTCAGAATTGACTTGATGGCAACGGGTTTGATTTTTTTGTTTGTTTGTTTGGTGGTTTGCATGTTGCTGTGGTGCTGGAGTTATGCTTACCAGTGTTTCAAATACCAGCAGAGTCATCTATGGGTGGACAGGTTTCAGTGGAGCTTCCGGGCTAAGACAGACTACAAAGAAAGGCCTGGTAACCTACTTTCAAAAATTAGCCAGTGAAAACTTTATGGATCACAGCAGAATATTGTCCTGTAAGTGCTGGAAGATGAGCCCCCATGTTGGAAGGCACTACACAATAGCCGCAACAAAGGACTGAAAACCATACCAACAGTTGTGAAGACGGCGACATTTCATTTTGTAATACATAAGATCTCCGTGAGTCACAGCCGATTTGGTGGCAGCTAACAGCAACAACAACAGCAGGCTGTGTTAGACCGGAACCGCATGTAGAATTTTAAGTAAAGGTGAACAGTGGTCTTAAGTAAGATAAGATCAGCGTTTCTGTTCTCTAGTGATGTCTGTCCTGTTGTTAGATTTTTTTTGGCTGCAGAAGCACATTACGGCAGTGTCTCAGAGGTGACTTTTAATCTCGTTTTATGATAGCGAAGACCCCTTATCCTGAGAAATACAGTCTGGGTACTTCCTCCCCTACGCGCATAACCCTAAAGTTCTGCAATTTGAAACTTTGATGTTTTCCCTTTAGTAACTCATAAAGTTTTGGAAATCTTGTAGGTTATCCCACTGACTTGGCATTTCACATACTGGAAAAACTTAGTGTCTTTTGCAGGCCTGGAAAGTTTAATCTATATTTCCTCTACTACATTTTTTATAAAGATGTTAAATAAGACCACTTCCAACACCTTCCCTGTTTATAGTTTTTCTGCCAAAGTAACGCCTATTTCACTGTCTTTATTTCTGCAGTAAAAGTCCACCTGATATTATGATGACTTAGTTTTTCTAATAACTTGTGTTACTACATTTTCAAGAGCTTTTAAAAAAAATCTAGTGAATTATATCCACCGGTTTCTCCTTTTATGTTCACACAGTTTCTAATTTTCTAAGAAATGATTACCCCTGAGAAAACTCCGTTAGTCCTCCCCCCATGATTATGTTAGCTAAATTCTTCAGTGATCTTACGCTTCAGCATATATGTTTTTATTGCTAGTTGCCATTGAGTTGATTCTCACTCATAGTGACACTATTGGACAGAGTAGAACTGCCCCATACAGTTTCCAAGGAGTGCCTTGTGGATTTGAACTGCTGATGTCTTGGTTAGCAGCTGTAGCTCTTAACCACCACGCCACCACATCATATATAGACCTCACAAATTTGGCTAATTGTCAGAAAATACAAATTTTTAAATCCTGCTTATAGATAATTACCCGGGCAATATTTCATTCTGTTATACATCGGGTTTCTATGAGTCAGTACCTAGATAACATAGGTAATTGCATTAATTGCATTTCAGTCATCCACATTGATACTAAATTTCACTTCTTTTTCCATAGCCTTTCAAGTTTACCTAAGAAATACATTAAATACACTCAGTGACCCTGAGTATAACAGAATGAAATGTTGCCTAGGTAATTGTCCATAAGCAGCATTAAAAGAGAAAGAAAGAAAGAAAAAGGGTTGCTGTCATCCATTTCTTCCTATATTCCAGGCAGTTAAGATAAGTAAACCCATCACAGTTAAGATAAGTAGCTCTTGTTATTCCCATTCTACAAATGAAGGGGCCCAAGGAACAGCGGAAGTCCCTGGGTGGTGCAAACAGTTAACACCCTTAGCTACTAACCGAAAAGTTGGAGGTTCAAGTCCACCCAGAGACACCTTGGAAGAAAGGCCTGACAATCTAACTCTGAAAAATCAGCCATGGAGTACAGTTCTACTCTGACACACATGCAGTTGCCTGAGTTGAAAGCGACTTGACGGTAACTGGTTAAGGCACAGTGAGATCCAGCAAGTGGTAGTACTGGATTCTGATGTAGAACCACCTGATTCTAGATCTGTGCTCAAGTGTTGGAGGCCTGTTAGAACAAGATGTTATGTTAGTTATTGATGCTACAGAGATGACTGATATACAGCCCTGGTTACCCAAGAGTTTGGAAGGACTCTGGAGGGAAGGTGGAGACCTATGAACAATGGCTGTATGAGATGGTAATTGCATGTGGGAGGTGCTGCCTCAGCTTAGAGAAAGGTTGACACCTGAAGGGTGTTCAAGATAGAGACTTAGGTTATTGATCACATTGTAAGGAGAGAGATAGAGGAAGAGAAAACATGCTTAAAATCTTTGGAAAAATATATTTTGAACTTTAACCTTTTCTTTCAGTTTAGGGAACATTTTTATAGAGACTACTGGCACTGATTTTTTTTTTTAGAGCACAGTTACTGCGTCTTTACTCAAATTGACTTTTCCATTTGATCCACATATTTTGCTTGTGTGCGTGCATGCATGTGTGTGTGCGCATGAGTGTGTGTGTATCTCAGGGGAGAGAGAGGCAGAAAGAGAGAGGGAGAAAGACACAGGGAGAGATAGATGAGGGACATTTTACATAGATTAAATGCAATGTGACATATTTTAGTGAATTGAGGAATCAGCTCAGGCAGTTTGCTAACAGAGGGATGCAAGATGAAGAAAAGAATCATTTCAAATCAATCAGTTTATCAGAAATGACATTTTTGAACTTAAAAAATTACTTTGAAAGAAGCTCTGTGGTAAGTACCTAATAGTCAAGTTGGAGTGTCAATTGTACGCACTAAGAACACAATAAAAACCTTCAAGGAGACTTATCTTGTAAATAAACTTTCTCTAATATTTCAACGGCTCTAGGTCATCATCTGTAGTAGCGATGTAACCCATATTTTTTCTCTTGTATTCTGATTTGTCAGAAAGCTCCAGAGTGGACGGAAATGAAATGATTGCAGCAGTTTTCTAGGCTGGTTTGCAACCTGCCAAAACTGTCATTGTGTGTTAATGAGACTATTTGCTTCCTGTCTTCGTAAGTGTCTTTTCTGGAAATAATCATAAAACCTCCCGTTTTGTTTTAAGTATAATATCATTATTTTATTTATTTATTGCAAAGCAAAATGCATTTAGGGACCTGCTGGCTGTGGCAGCGGCATTTAGCTGAAGCAGAGTTATTGAGTTAAAAAAAAAAAAAATCTTGAGTTTCCAAAATAACCAGATTAAACATATATTTTACGTTGAGCCTAAGTGCTCTGAGGACAGCAAAATGGTTTAAAATAGATTTTGCCATTGAAATAAATTGGTAAATTTATTTTTAAATATTTAGTCTTACTGATACTATGTATGTGCCAAATCAACACATTTTTGCTAGTCCAGTAATCACTATTTGATATTCAAAAAGAGTGTCAGTATTACAAAGACATGCTAGGCTATAGTATGATTTGTAACAAATAGAAAGCTTCCGTAGCGACTCTTTATATTCCAAAATATGATTTTTCCATTATGGAAAATTATATTTATGTTGAACATAAATAATCAGAGATTTGCTGCACTAATGATCCAGTTTATTTTAAAATCATGTTACTGGATATAACGAGGAGACCTCTGCTCTGCGACCTTGTGTATTCTGGAAGCTTGTTATGCATGTCAAGGGTATTTCCTTTTATTTGTTTTAATTTTACCTGCCATTTAAATCACTGCATGACCCTTCATAATTTTATTATGAAACCATATAATAAGGAAGGACTAGTTGATTATTTTTTACTTTAACTTTCATAATCTCATATAATTCAAATCTTCTTTGTGTTCTCATTTCTCAGGTCATATGATTGTTGTTTTAGCCATTTCTCATCCCAGTAATGGATGAGATAGAGTAATATGTTTCAATATGTTTATTGTTCCTATTTTAGCATCTTATATCTGTTCCCTCTGTCAGGGGAGGGGGGCAAATAGTGTGTTGAAAAGCACACATGATAGGGAGGCAGGAAAGGCCACAGTTTGGCCTGGAACCTCAGGCTAGTTACTGAGATGGACTGGCCAAGCTTCCTAAGGTCCTTTTGGCTTTGAAATGCTGTGTTTCTGTAATCCCAGTGGGTGAATCTTATTTTAGTTAAGAGTTGTAATGCACCTGCTTTAGAGTAAGCCACCCTAACTATTTCTTCTTTGTATCTTTTATCTTGAGGTGGTGGTTTTTGAATTTCAGAGACAAAAGGGAGTGTAGTGTTCAAGAATTAAGTCCATTCCAAACCGTATAACCATGAGATTTTATAAATCTGTATGTAGTAATCTGATACTTATAAATTATCAAGTAATTATACCATGCGCCATTTTAAGTACTGTCACAAATAAACCCTTTATTTGGGGATGATGAATAATTTGGGTTAAACGGACCCCACTGCCGTTTCTGACTCCTAGTGACCCTATAGGACAGGGTAGAACTGCCCCATAAGGTTTCCCCCTGGACAAGTTTTGCTCAGAAGTCAGGTACAGTTTCATGTTTGACGGTTATAATGGTTACTTTTACCAGAGATGAAATATATAGAGCATGCCAACAATAGGATAAATTCGTTTCTGTAATTGTAACTTTTCTCTGAACAATAAGGGGTAATTCTTGGTGTGCTTTATTGGTTACCTTTGTTCCTTTTACTTCCCGTACTAATTAGTTTCTCTTAAAACTTTGCTTACTATAATAACGAAGACTGAACTAGATTGGAATGTTTTGCAGTTAAACTGATTTCCCTCTATGATAAGTTTATGCCCATTCTATTCTTTTCCTAAAATATTCTTTTTTCATATTATCCTAGGATTGGCTAAATATGCAGATGTCTTTAAATTGTCCAGGAGATTCTATATACTATTTTTCTCAAGTTGATTAGACATTTCCTTTTAAGACACTGTATTTTCATACAGCAGTCAACTTTATTATTTTTATATGTACAGGGATTTCAGTGGTATTTTCTAGATTATCCATGGCAAATTTTTAATCCCAGCATGCTTCTGTGCAACCTTTCCCTATAGTATGTCAGTATGTGCTGAAGGAATTATACTAACAGGGGCATTATACATATCAATCTAAGTAAAATATAGTCAAGAAGACAAATCTTCGATGTTCCCAGAAGTTCATTGCGAAGCATTTGCTGTTAATACAAGTGGGAAGCCTCCACTGAAAGTTATAATGTTGCTTGTGTTACGTGATATTGCCTGATCATCGGAGATACGAGATTTTAAAAAAAGGTAAAGTTCATAAGAAGAAATGCTAAAAATAATCTTGTCCATAGCAGAAGGATTAAGGATTCATGATACTAAAAACCTTTGGATCAGAAACCAGAAAAAATGAGGAACAGAGTAAGGCAAGTCCCCTTTACGTGGGCTGTTTGCTTGGAAATTGGATTGAGATGAAGAAAATATGATAACTATTTATTCCTACTTTATTCATGAATTTCTCATATTGATAGTATCTGATATCTATACTGATACTTTTACATGAGCTGGTCTTGCCCTTTCCCTTCCTTTGAAACCTGATTCATAGTTTCTTTGTTTAGAAGATATTCTATTAATCCCATTCCACTGGACTCAGCCCTTCCCTTTCACTGCCCACACCCCCTTCCATTCTTAGGTACTCAGCCACTGTATCAGTTCTGGCGATTCAAATTTACCAGCTGCTCTGTGGGAGAAAGACGTGGTAGTCTACTTCTGTAAAGATTTACAGACTTGGGAACCCTATGGGGCAATTCTACACTATCTTATAGGGTCACTGTGAGTTGAAATCAAGTTGGTGGCATTTTTTTTTTTTTTTTAAGTTTCGTGAAAAGGAGCCCAGGTGGTTGTAATGGTTAAGGACTCAGCTGCTAACTGAAAGGTTGGCGGTTCTAACCCACCAGCCATTGTGCAGGAGAAAAGGACTGGCAATCTGCTCCCTTACAGATTATAGCCTAGAAAACCCTATGGGGCAGTTCTACTTTGTCCTGTAGGGCGGCTATGAGTTGGAATCCACTGGACGGTACACAGCAACAACAGTTTACTGAATTGTTAGTGTAATTAGGACCCCTGCAATTTTAACTGCATTGAACGCTAAAAATTGTCTTCTGTTTCTATATTTCTGTACATATTTTACAATATGCAGTATAACACCCAAAAGATGCCTGGTCAATGTTGATTGTTGAATTCCTTGTTTTGTATAGCTCTATTTTCTTGTAATCGTGGATATTTCACTTTGAAAATATTTTAGAAGCCTTAGGATATTTTGTGATATATTATTTGTTATGTTTGTTTTAAAAATACATTATGGGACATGAACTAGGAAAACAATTTTTTTTTTTTTTGTATTTTGACTGTTGCCAGTGTAGAATGTTCTAATTTCATTTGGATTATGATTACTGATATAGTCCAAAAGCTTGACAAGACCATAAGAGCATAGACT
This sequence comes from Elephas maximus indicus, assembly GCF_024166365.1. Taxonomy (NCBI): domain Eukaryota; kingdom Metazoa; phylum Chordata; class Mammalia; order Proboscidea; family Elephantidae; genus Elephas; species Elephas maximus. Next base: position 59,689,264 of record NC_064823.1, on the reverse strand, counting down.
TTGGAGGCAGAAGGCTAGGTTTGTATCCTGGCTCTGCCACTCAGGGTCCTCATCTATTAAATGGTGATAGTAAGAGTATGTATTCAATAAGGATGTTGTAGGAATTAAATGAAGTACCTAGAACTATTCCTGGCCAACTGATTGGAAGAGATCCATATTTATGCCTATTCCCAAGAAAGGCGATTCAACCGAATGTGGAAATTATAGAACAATATCATTAATATCACACGCAAGCAAAATTCTGCTGAAGATCATTCAAAAATGGCTGCAGCAGTATATCGACAGGGAACTGCCAGAAATTCAGGCTGGTTTCAGAAGAGGACGTGGAACCAGGGATATCATTGCTGATGTCAGATGGATCCTGGCTGAAAGCAGAGAATACCAGAAAGATGTTTACCTGTGTTGTATTGATTATGCAAAGGCATTCGACTGTGTGAAGAATGGGAATTCCAGAGCACTTAATTGTGCTCATGAGGAACCTTTACATAGATCAAGAGGCAGTTGTTCGGACAGAACAAGGGGATACTGATTGGTTTAAAGTCAGGAAAGGTATGTGTCAGGGTTGTATTCTTTCACCATACCTATTTAATCTGTATGCTGAACAAATAATACAAGAAGCTGGACTATATGAAGAAGAAGGGGGCATCAAGATTGGAGGAAGACTCATTAACAACCTGCGTTATGCAGATGACACAACCTTGCTTGCTGAAAGTGAAGAAGACTTGAAGCACTTACTAATGAAGATCAAAGACCAGAGCCTTTAGTATGGATTACACCTCAACATAAAGAAAACAGAAATCCTCACAACTGGACCAGTGAGCAACGTCAAAAGATCGAAGTTGTCAAGGATTTCATTTTACTTGGATCCACAATCAACAGCCATGGAAGCAGCAGTCAGGAAATCAAAAGACGCATTGCATCAGGTAAATCTGCTGCAACGGACCTCGGACCTCTTCAAAGCATTGAAGAGCAGAGATGTCACCCTGAAGACTAAGGTGCGCCTGACCCAAGCCATGGTATTTTCAATCACATCATATGCATGTGAAAGCTGGACAATGAATAAGGAAGACCGAAGAAGAGTTGATGCTTTTGGATTGTGGTGTTGGCAAAGGATATTGAATATATCATGGACTGCCAAAAGAATGAACAAATCTGTCTTAGAAGAAGTACAACCAGAATGCTCCTTAGAAGCAAGGATGGCAAGACTGCGTCTTACATACTTTGGACATGTTGTCAGGAGGGATGAGTCCCTGGAGAAGGACATCATGCTTGGCAGAGTACAGGGTCAGCAGAAAAGAGGAAGACCTTCAACGAGGTGGATAGACACAGTGGCTGCAACATTGAGCTCAAACATAACAACGATTTTAAGGATGGCGCAGGACCGGGCAGTGTTTTGTTCTGTTGTGCATAGGGTTGCTATGAGTCGGAACCGATTCGACGGCACCTAACAATAACAACAACAACAAAGTAGGTGCTCAATAAATGTTCACTTTGTCCTTTATTTTAGATGTCTTTAAGTGATATTCAGGACCTCTGGTGGTTCAGTGGTTAAGTGCTTGGCTACTAACTGAAAGTTTGGCAGTTGCTCTGGGGGAGAGAGATGAGACAGTCTATTTCCACAAAGATTTCCAGCCTTGGAAACCCTGTGGACAATTCTGCTGTGACGTATAGGGTCGATATGAGTTGGAATCAACTCAATAGCAATGAGTTTAAGTGACATTGGCACTCGGCCTGCTTGACCAGGTAACTAGAGTACTGGCCTACTAAAATTGAAGAGGGGAAATTTACAAAGATAATTCATCAATTTTAATGAGAAATTATGTTCTTGCTGAATGTTTCCACGTATAAAATTTTTAGGTCACAGGTACTCATATTAAAATAAAAGTACCTAATTAGACACAAGAAGCTCTTAGAAGCAAAGTTATTTCTCTTTTTATTCAATTAGGGATCAAGCTGTCTCTATTTCAAATGCTTGCTTATTAAAAAAAAAAAATTGATTTAATGAAATCAGAGGCTAAATTGTATGGTTTTATTAATTTGAAGGGCATTCTCCCTTGGACAAGTTATGAAAAGTCAGGTTAACTTTAGCATTAGTGTAGCTTGAAGAGATGTTAATATTAAGCAAGGGTTTAGTTGCATGACACGATCAGTTTACACTGTTGCAGAACCTTAATTAAAGTTTTATTAAACTGTGTAAACCATGATCCAGTTTGGATTGTAAGTGGATAGACATCTGTTTCAAATATTATTACTACAGCTAGAAATTAATAGTTTTTTTTTCTTTGAAAGTCGGAATGTTTTACATTTGAAATATTTGTTTATGTCTCTTCACTTCTCCTGTATATTAGAATATTGAGGTACAAGTCATTTTTCATATCACTTTCATAATCTTTTTTTCATAAGCTATATTGTATCTGTACAGAAGAAAAGCAGGGGAATGTTCAGAAGTATTTTATCAAAGGACAGTAAAACAAGACTCCTCTTTGTTTTATATTAAAAGCAAATTTCTACTTTGATGCATCAGAAGTGTTTAAGATAGCTTCCTTGATTGGGGGTCTCCCTCCCTCCCTCCCTCCTCTCCTCTCCTCACCTCCTTCCTTCTTTCTTACAAAGTGAAGACTAATTCTAGGTAAATTTTGGTGTCATTTTGTTCACTTGAGCTATAAACATAAAGTGGTCTAATTCTCACCTTTTTTCTCTCTTTGTATCAGTAACATTAGAAAATTCATTAGCAAATGTGTTTTAATCTTAATTCTGGAAAGGAATCTTGATATTTCACTCAGACAGCAGAATATTTAATGCTATATAGAGAAAAAGCACCAGAAATTAACCCTTTGGTGACCCAGTTTTTTGTTGATACCATGTGTGTTCATTAATGGAATGAGGGTGTATGAATTTTTGGTAGGTAGTATGGATTTTGGGGCACTGGGTTGGTTTTGAGTAGTATGGATTTTTATTTTTGCCCCTTCCCACAAGCCTACCCTAAGTGTTTAGTGGTACATATGAAGTACCACTTATTATACCCCAGAGTACCCAATGGGTCTGTTGGTACCTATATGTAACAAGTAAAATTTTCCATTTTTCCTACCAAAAATTCAGACACCTCATACAATACCCTGTAAAAACAGTAACTTGCAGTGCACACCCATTTCTTCAGTTTCAGACAGTCATCAAGCCTCTGCCTTGCGGCAGCACACACCATCACTGGTACAGCAGCTCCCCAATAGATCCTGGAGGCTGGAAAATTTCATGGTTGCTATATATACCACCAAGCACAAAAGGGTTAAGTTTCCTGTTAAACTGTGCTCATGAAAATAATGGAAAACAAATCTTTTGACACCTTCGAAGTCCCGGTGCATTGATTTATTTATTGCTGTGTCTTGGTTTAGCAACCTGATTATTAAATATTCAACAGAAACTTTGCAAAACATAGGCAGATGCCAAGAAAAGAAAGAAAGAAAAAAACGCTTTGCCATCAAATTGATTCTGGCTCGTAGCAACCCTGCCAAGAAGTGGGGAGAAAAAAAATCACATGAAGTTACACTACTCAGAGCCTACCATTTGTTAACATTTTGATATATTTCCTTCATTCTTTCTCATGCATTGTTTTTAGATATAACAAAACTGGAAAATTACCTACTTAATTTTGTGTATTTAAATTTTTGCTTAAAAATTTAATTATAAATATTTCCTCATGTCACTAAATATGCTTCAAATTATTTTAGTGACTGAATACTATTACTTATTTGTTTATATTTTTCTTATTTTTTATTATAATGCTGCAATGAACAATTCCAGCATAGATCTTTGAATATTTATAAAAAGATTTTTATATGCAACACCAAATTGCTTTGTAATTTATAATCCTACCAGCAGAATATCCTTTTAGTTTTACTCATATTTTTAGGTAAGAAACAAAACAAAAAAACAAACCTGTTGTCATCGAGTTGATTCTGACTCATAGCAACTCTATAGAACCAAGTAGAACTGCTGCATAGGGTTTCCGAGGAGTGGCTGGTGGATTCGAACTGCTGACCTTTTGATTAGCAGCCAAATGCTTAACCACTGTGCCACCAAGGCCCCATTTTTTAGGTAAGTATGAATTGCCTCGAGGCAGTGGGTTTTTTTTTATGCTAATAAACATTTCAGTTATATCCACAAAATCTCCCTAAGGCTCAGAAAAACAAAATAACAAAAAAGACATGAAAGACAAAAAATAGTTTCAAAAAAGTGAGATCTTGCTTCATATCACCTCCATCTGTAAATAAATAAATGACTTTTTATAAAGTACAAATACAATTACCTTCGATAGAGTTTCACTAATTTTATAAAGGAAATACAGATTAACCCCGATCATTCTATTAATTATGAGTCTGAGTTTAAATTTGTCACGGTATAAATGGTTTAAGGAAAAAATTATTTACACAGAAATTCCTGGAATTCAGGACCAAAAGTGATTGTGGGAAAAATCTAATCCACATCTTTAATCGATATGCAAAATTGAGACCTGAGATTGTTTTGTTCTTTGTGAAAGTACATTCATGTCATGACAGAGCTTGGCCCAGAAAATAGATTGTCTGATTCTGGTTTCTTTCCTGCTCTTAAAAAAAAAAAAGTGGCTTTAAAATTAGTTATATCTTCCTTAAAGGGTATATAAAGTTTAAAGAATAATAGGAGATACAGCTCCTCAGTTCACAGTTTGCTCCTTTCCTCCCCATCTGTAATAATAGTAACCTGAGTTTTGTTTTTATTATTCTTTTTTTAAATTTATTTTTATGAAGGGAAAATTCATATAACTTAAAACTAATCATTTAATGTGTGCAAAACTTTTGATACCCCGAAGACTCTGAGTAGTGCAATTTCAGGTGATTTTTCTCTGCTTGTTGACATCTTCCTTTGTTTTGCAAAGTTTCTATTGAACATTGATTCATTTAACAGTCAGGTCTTGGCAGAACCAAGACACAGCAATATATAAATGAATGCACCTGGACCTAAAAAAAAATGACCTAGGGGGTATCAAAAGATTTGTTTTCTACATTGTAAAGGGAATGTACAGTGGATTCAGTACATTTACAGTGCTGTGCAACCATCACACCTGTCTAGTTTCCAAACATTTTCATCACCCCAAAAGAAAACCCATACCTGTTCCTCACTCCCTGCAGCCCATGGCAACCACGAGTTTGCTTTCTGTCTGTCTGGATCTACCTCTTCTGGATATTTCATATAAAATAAATTATACAATATGTGACCTTTTTGCATCTAGCTTCTTTGTTTTAGCATCATGTTTTCAAGATTTATCCATATTAAAGCACGTATCAACTTCTTTCCATTTTATGGCTGAGTAATATTCCATTTTATGTATGTACCAGATTTTGCTTTTCCATTCATTCATTGATGAACATTTGGGTTGTTTTGGTTCTTGTGAATAGTGCTGCTGTTATCATCTATGTACAAGTACTTGTTTGAGTACCTATTTTCAGTTCTTTAGTGTATGTACCTAAAAGTGTAATGACTGGGTTATGTGGTAACTCTGTATTTAACTTTTGAGGAAGCAGCAAACTGTTTTCCATAGCTGCTGCAGCATTTTACATTCCCACCAAGCCTCCACGTCCTAGCTAAGATTTTTTATTTTCCATTAAAAAAAATTATTTTTTATTATCCTAGAGGGTATGAAGTAGTATCTTCATTGTGATTTTGTTTTGCATTTCCCTGACGACTAATGTGAATTCCTGGATGACACGAATGGTTAAGTGCTGGATTATTAACTGAAAGATTGGAGGCTCAGACCCATCTGGAGGTAGCTCGGAGGTAAGGCCTAGTGATCTGTGATGTTAAGTGTCTTTTCGTGTGCTTATTGGTCATTTATATATCATCTTTGGAGAAATAGCTATTCAAATCCTTTGTCCATTTTTTAATTGGCTTGTTGGTCTTTTTGTTGTTGATCTGTTCTAATGTATTCTGAATACTAGGCTCTTATAAGATACATGATTTGCAAATATTCCTCCACTTATGGAGGTGTCTCTTCACTTTCTTGATAATATCCTTTGATGTACAATTGTAAAAATTTTGATGAAGTCCAGTTTTTCCTTTTGTTGCTCAAGTATTTTATGTTGTGTCTAAAAATCCATTGCTAAATCCAAGGTCATGAAGGTTTACTCCTATGCTTTCTTCTTAGAGTTTTATAGTTGTAGCTCTTATATTTAGGTTGTTGATCCATTTTGAGTTAATTTTTTGTATACGGTGTGAGATAGAGGTCCAACTTCATTCTTTCGCGTGTGAATATTAAGTTTTCCCAGCATCATTTCTTGAAGGGTCTGTTCTTTCCTCATTGAATGTCTTTGTACCCTTGTTGAAAATCAGTTGGCCATAGAGGTCTGGGTTTATTTCTGGACTCTCAAATTATTTTTCATTTGTCTATATGATCATTCAAATAAGCAGCTGAAGATCATTCAAAAGTGACTGCAGCAGCACATTGACAGGGAACTGCCAGGAATTCAGGCCGGATTCAGAAGAAGACGTGGAACCAGGAATATCATTACTGATGTCAGATGGATCCTGACTGAAAGCAGAGAATACCAGAGAGATGTGTACCTGTGTTTTACTGACTATGCAAAGACCTTCGACTATGAACCATAACAAATTATGGATAACATTTCGAAGCGTGGAAATTCCAGAACACTTAATTGTGCTCATGAGGAACCTGTACATAGATCAAGAGGCAGTCATTTGAACAGAGCAAGGGGATACTGCATGGTTCAAAGTCAGGAAGGGTGTGTGAAGGGTTGTATCGTTTCACCATACCTATTCAATCTGTATGCTGAGCAGTCTGAGAAGCTGGGCTATATGAAGAAGAACTCGGCATCAGGGTTGGAGAAAGACTTATAAATAATCTGCATTATGCAGATGACACAACCTTGCTTGCTGAAAGTGAAGAGGACTTGAAGCACTTACTGATGAAGATCAGAGACCACAGCCTTCAGTATGGATTACACCTCAACATAAAGAAAACAAAAATCCTCACAACCAGACCAATAAGCAACATCATGATAAGCGGAGAAAAGATTGAAGTTGTCAAAGATTTCATTTTGCTTAGATCTACAATCAACAGCCATGGGAGCAGCAGTCGGGAAATCAAAAGATGCATTGCATTGGGCAAATCTGCTTCAAAGGACCTCTTTAAAGTGTTGAGAAGTAACGATGTCACCTTGAAGACTAAGGTGTTCCTGACCCAAGCTGTGATATTTTCAGTCACATCATATGCGTGAGAAAACTGGACAATGAATAGGGAAGACCGAAGAAGAATTGATGCCTTTAAATTGTGGTGTTGGCGAAGAATATTGAATATACCGTGGACTGCCAGAAGAACGAACAAATCTGTCTTGGAAAAAGTACAACCAGAATGCTCCTTAGAAGCAAGGGTGGCAAGACTGCTTCTTACATACTTTGGACATGTCAGAAGGGATCAGTTCCTGAAGAAGGACATCATGCTTGGTAAAGTACAGGGTCAATGGAAAAGAGGAAGACCCTCAACGAGGTGGATTGACGCAGTGGCTGCAACAATGGGCTCAAGCATAACAACAATTATGAACATGGCGCAGGACTGGGCAGTGTTTCATTCTGTGGTATGTAGGGCCATTATGAATCAGAACTGTCTTGGTGGCACCTAATAAAGACAACATGTGTTCTTGCCAGTACCATACTGTTTTGATCACTATAGCCTTGTAATAAATTTTGAAATTGAGATGTGTGAGCCCTCCAACTTTGTTCACTTGTTTTTTAAAAATAGTTTTACTATATGTGTGTATATCCCTCGATGGTGTATTTTTGAGCCTTTAAGTAATAGTGTCTTGTATTTTACTTCTCAGACTTGTTTCTGAAATTCATCCCTATTGCCTGAAGCTGTACTTCACTTATTTTCATTGTTTTGAGATAGACTATTAAGTAAAAGACCACAGTTTAGTTTCCTACACTCATTTTGATGTACATTTGGGTCATAGCTGGATTTTTGCTATTATAAAGAATGTAGTAATGGGGTTCTTGTGTTATATCTTGGTGCACAGGTACAAGGTCCTCTCTAGTATATCTTCCTAGGAGTTGGATTACTTGGTCATGAAAAACATGCATTTTAAATTTTACGAAATAATGCCAGAGTGTTTTCCAAGGTAGTTTAAATTCCCATTAGCAGCATGTGATAGCTCTTATTGAGCCACATCCTAACCTACAGTCAGTATTATCATATTCCTTAAATATTTGCTATAGAGTCACTATGAGTTGGAACCAACTCATTGGCAATGGGTTTTTGGTTTTAAATATTTGCTAGTGTCAAACTCCTTAAATATTTGCTAGGTATGTAATAATATCTTATAAATATCTTATGGGGTGATAATTTCTATTTTCTTGATTGATAATGATGTTGACTATATATTTATGCATTTTAATTGCCCCCTCCATGAAATGCCTGTTCACATCTTTTGCCCATTTCCTGTTATATTTTTTGTTCTTTTCATAGTGATTTGTAGGAATTTTTTGTTTATGTGAATACTAATTTTTTACCAGTTATATGCATTGTAAACATCTTCTGACTTGTGGCTTGTCATCTCAAAAATACTTTTATGATAATTTAAAACAGAAGTTCTCAATCATAATGTGTCAAATTCATCAGTCTTTTATGGTTTATATTTGCTGTGCTTTGTTTAAATCACCCTTGTCCACCCCAAGGTTGTAATGATATTCTCTTATATCCTTGGTTTGCAGTTGATTTTTCTGTGTCACGTGTGAATTAGGGTTCAATTTCATTTTAGTTCCTTTTTATAGCCAATTGTCCAATACCATTTACTGAATAGTCCATTCATTCCAGAGTGACTGGAGTGTTAGCTGTTTTATGTCAGATTCCATGTATATATAGAATGCCAAGTATTTATTTATTCATTGATTCATCCAATGGGCTTTTAAATTTTGTTGCATTGTTGTGTTTTTCTGTTCAGGTGGCAGTATTACACTACCTTCATATAAAAATTTTATCGTAAGACTTGATACCTAGTAGGGCAAGCCCTTTCATCTTTTCCTTCTTTTAAGGAGAGTCTTGGCTATTCTTGATCCTTCCCTTTTAGGTATAAATTTTATAATAAGCGTCTCAAGTTTTTTGTTGGACCTACAGTGAATTTAAATAGAAATTTAGGAAGAATTGTCAGCTTTATAATATTGAGTCTTTTTTATTAAGAGATATGTCATATTTCACATAAGAAAATATTCTTCAGAAAGATTTGGTACATATTTTATTCATAGGTGCCTTATATGTTTTTGCTATTGTGAATAGTACCAGTTTGTAATTATGTTTTCTAATTTTTTGTTGTTGAATAGAAATTCATTGTTTTTTTCTGCATGGTGATTTTATATACAGCCACCTTGCTAAATTGTTACTAATTTTAACAGTATTTTGATTTTGGATGGTTTTCTGTGCAAAAAATCGTATGATCTGTGAATGATTATAGCTTTGCTTCTTGCTTTTCAGTTTTTGATATATATATATATATTTTCATTTTAGTGTGTTGGTAGAAACTCTAACATAGTATCAAAATAGAAGTGATAGCAATCATACTAAGTATTATGTAATATATTGTAGCAACTTTGAAATCTGATCCCCCCCCACCCTGTAGTGCTTCTTTTTGTTATTGTTTGCTTGTTTATTTGTTGAGTGACTTGAATGGACTGTTATTTAGTTTTAACATTTTATTGTTGTTTAGGTCAGAGTTTAAAGAGCAAATGATTTTCCCATTCAACAACTTCTACACAGCTTGTTTTGTGACATTGGTTGCAAACCCCTGAATATGTCAGCACTCTCTCCCATTCCTCGCTGGGTTCCCTGTGGTCATTGGCCCAGCTTTCCTGCCCCTACCATCCTTCTGAACTTTGTTTTTGGGCAAATGCTGCCCTTTAGTTCTTGTATTGTTGATTGTTCAGAGGTGTACATTCCTCACTGGTGTTATTGTTCATTTTATAGGCCTGTCTATCGTATGGCTATGGTATACTCTGTGGGAGTGATTTCAGTTCCAAGTTTGAAGGGTGTCTAAGGGCCATAGTCTCGGGAGATCCACCAGTCTCTGTCATACCAGTAAGCCTGATCTTATTTATGAGTTTGAGTTTTGTTCTACATTTTTCTCCCATTCTGCCCATGTCCTACTATTGTGGTCCCAGACAGAGCAGTAGGCAGTGGTAGCTGGGCACCACCTAGTCCTTCTGGTCTCAAGCTAGTGGAGTTGTGGTGCATGTGGTCCATTAATCCTTTGGACTAATTGTTTTCCTCGAGTCTTTGGTTTTCTTCACTCTTCTTTGGTTTGGACAGGAAGAGACCAATGGTATCTTAGATGGCTGCTTGCAAGTGTTTAAGACCCCAATCACTACTCACCAAGGCAGAATGTAGAACATCGTCTGTATGGATTATGATATGCCAGTTGACCTGGATGTCTCCTAAGACTATAGTCCCTAGCCGTCAAGCCCAGTATCTCAGTCCTGGAAGGTGTATAGTTATGGTTAAGAAGTCTTCATGACTGTATTCCCTGTTCGCACTATTGCATATGTGAGTGTAAAATATTTACAGCATGTACACACATATATATATACATGTGGGTGTACTTCCATACGCCCTCCCACCCCTGTTCAGCTTACATATCTACCTATGTATCCATTCGTACATTGTTGTTGTTAGGTGCCATTGAGTCAGTTCTGACTCATAGCAGCCCCGTGCACAACAGAACAAAACACTGCCCAGTCCTGTCCTGCACCATCCTCACAGTTGTTGTTATGCTTGAGCTCGTTGTTGGAGAAACTGTGTCAGTCCATCTCTTTGAGGTTCTTCCTCTTTGTTGATGATCCTCTACTTTACCAAGCATGATGTCTTTCTCCAGGGACTGATCCTTCCTGATAACATTATTGTTATTACTGTTGTTGCGGGATTATATATGTTTAGTATTTACTGTTGTTGCCTTTTACGCTTGCGTACCTTTCAGTGTCTTTCTTTACCTTGATTATGTTGTCTGACTTCCCCGTATTGTGTATTATCTCCCTCTTCACCAAAGTTGTTGTGTGTTTACTATCTAGTTAGTAGTTTTGATGAGCATAAGTATTTGATTTCAGGAGGTCCCAATCGTCTAATTTATGTTTTGCTATTTGTGCTTGTTTAGTTATACTTGCTATGCCATAAATTAGGGCTCCTAGGCTTGCCCCAGTTTTTTCTTCTTTGGTCTTTATGGTTTTAGGTTTTACATTTAGGTCTTTAATCCATCCTGAGTTACTTTTTGTGAATGGCATGAGGTATGGATCCTGTTTCATTTTTTACAGATAGCTATCCAGTTTTGCCAGCACCATTTGTTAGACTATCTCTTCCCTGTTTAATGGATTTTGACCCTTTGTCAAAGATTAACTGTTCGTAGGTGGTTGGATTTATTTCTGGGTTCTCAATTCTGTTCCCTTGGTCTGTGTCTATTCTTGTACCAGTACCAGGCTGTTTTGACTACCGTGGCTGGTATAGTAGGTTCTGAGAATGGGTAGTATGATGCCTCCTACTTTGTTCTTCTTCTTCAGTAATATTTTACTTATCCGGGGCCTCTTTCCTTTCCATATAAAGTTGGTGATTAGCTTTTCCATCTCATTAAAGAATGTTGTCGGAATTTGGATCTGGATTGCATTATATCTGTGGATCACATTGGGTAGTATTATCATTGTCACAGTGTTAAGCCTTCCTATCCACGAGCATGGCATGTTTTTCTATTTATGCAGGTCTCTTGATTCTTGGGGTAGTGTTTGGCTGTTTAATTTGTATGTCTTTTACATCCCTATTATGTTTATTCCCAAGTATTTTATCTTTTGGGGGGCTGTTGTAAATGGCAGTGCCTTCCTGATTTCCTTTTTGGAGTTCTTTTGGTTAGTATAGAGGAATCTATCTGCTTTTTGTATGTTAATCTGGTACCCCGCCACTTTGCAAAATCCTTTTATTAGTTCCAGTAGCTTTCTTGTAGAGTCTCTGGGATTTTCTGTGTATAGGATCATGTCATTTGCAAACAGGGATAGTTTTACTTCTTCCTTACCAATTCGAATGGCTTCCCCCCCCGCCCCATCTTGCCTTATTACTCTAGCTAGATCTTCTAGTATAGTGTTGAATAAAAGTGGTGATAAAGGGTATCCTTGTCTAGTTCCCATTCTCAAGGGGAGTGTTTCTAGTCTCTCTCCATTGCGAATAATGTTGACTGTTGTTTTGGTATATGTGCCCTTAATTATGTTTAGGAATTTCCCTTCTATTCCTATTTTGCTGAGAGTTTTTATCAAGAATAGGCGTTAGACTTTATCACATGCCTTTTCTGCATCAATTGAGATGATCATGTGATTCTTTTCCTTTGTTTATGTGGTGGGACACCCTGGTGCCATAGTGGTTATGTTTTATGGCTGCTAACCAAAGGGTCGGCAGTTTGAATCTGCCAGGCGCTCACTGGAAACTGTATGGGGCAGTTCTACTCTGTGCTTTAGGGTTGCTGTGAATTGGAATTGACTTGACGGCAATGGATTTGGTTTTTATTTATGTGGTAAATTACATTTATTGATTATCTAATATTAAACTGGCCTTGCATACTGGATATTAATTCCACTTGATCATGATGTATTATTTTTTTGATATGCTATTGAATTCTGTTGGCTAATATTTTGTTCAGAATTTTTGTGTCTATGATTGTGGGGGATATTGATCTATAATTTTCTAGTAATGCCTTTGCCTGGCTTTGGTATCAGGGTTATGCTGGCTTCATAGAATAAATTTGGGAGTATTCCTTCATTTTCTATATTCTGGAATGGTTTGAGTATGGTTGGCGTCAACTCTTCTCTGAATGTTTCGTAGAATTCTCCAGTGAAACTGCTTGAGCCAGGGCTTTTTTTTGTTTGGAAGTTTTTTAATGGTCTCTTCAATTTCTCCTTTTGCTAAGGGTCTGTTTAAATTTTCTACTTCAGTTTATGTTTGTTTAGGTAGACAGTGTTTCTAGAAATTTGTCCATTTCTTCTAGGTTTTCAAATGTGTTTTAGTACAGTTTTTCATAGTATTCTTTTATGATCCTTTTTATCTCAATTGGTTCTGTTGCGCTGTCAGCCGTCTCATTTGTTACTTTGTCTGTTTGCACCTTCTCATTCTTTTCCTTTGACAGTTTCACCAGTGGTTTGCCCATTTTATTGATCCTCTCATGAAGCAACTTTTGCCTTGCTGATTCTTTCTGTTGTTTTTCTGTTTTCTATTTCATTTATTTCTGCTCAAATCTTTGTTATTTTCTTTTTTCTGTTGGCTGTGGGCTTCTTTGGTTGCTCATTTTCTGTTTGTTTGAGTTATAGGGCTAAACTATTGGTTTTGGCACTTTCTTTATTGATGTGTTTGTTTATTGCTATGAAATCTCCTCTGAGCACTGTTTTTGCTGGGTATGACAGGTTTTGGTATGTAGTATTTTCATTCTCATGTGATTCTGGGAAATTTTTAATTTCATTTTTGATTTCTTCTGTTACCCAGTGGTTTTTCAGTAAGACATTATTCAGTTTTCATGTATTTGATTTTCCCCCTACTCTTCCTGTTACTGATTTCTTGTTGTGGTCAGAGAAGATGCTTTGTATTATTTTGATGTTTTTGAATTTATTGGGGCTTGCTTTGTGGCCGAAAATATGGCCTGTTCTGGAGAATGATCCACGTATGTTGGTGAAGAATGTATACTCTGCTGCTCTTGGGTGGAATGTTCTGTATATGTCTGTGAGGTCAAGTTGGCTAATTGTGTTATTTAGATCTTCTGTATCTTTGTTTGGTTCTTTCTATTTGTTCTGTCCATCATCAAAAGTGGTGTGTTAATGTCTGCTACTATTATTGTAGAACTGTATTTCCCTTTTCAGTGCTGTTAGAGTTTGTTTTATGTATTCTGGAGCTCTGTCATTGTGTGCATAGATATTTATTATGGTTTTCTCTTCTTCATGGATTGTGCCGTTAATATGTGATGCTCCTTTTCTCTTATAATGGATTTTAATTTGAAGTTTATTTTATCGGAGATTATATTGCCACTCCTATTCCTGTTTGGTTACTCTTTGAATGGTATTTTTTTTCCATTCTTTGATTTTTAACCACTTTATGTCCTTGTGTCTAAGGTGTGTCTCTTGTAGGCAACATGTTGATGGGTCATTTTTTTTTTTTTTTTTTTTTTACCCATTCTGTCACTCTCCATCTCTTGACTGGTGCATTTAAACCGTTTATATTCAGTGTGATTATTGATAGATATGAATTTACTGTTGTAATTTTGTTATGCCTTTTCTTGTGGTGTTGCCATTTTCTTTGTTCTGCTTAATTTTCTGTGCTGAGTTCTTTTTGTTTATGTATTTTCTTTTCATTTACTTCACTGTTGTTGATTTTGTGTTTACTGTGTCTTTATGGTTTACTTCTTAATTTTGGTGAGTAGGTTTATTAACTTTCTTTGTGGTTACTCTGATGTTTACCTTCATCTTCTTATGTTTAAAACAGTCTGTTACATTTTGATATCATAAGGAGTTCCAATCCATATGTAAGTTCTTTGTCTACACCATTTATTCCCTTTTTGTTTTGTTGCTGTTGTCACTTACAGATTGACATCTCTGGTACCCTTTTTTCAGTTCTGTAGCTTTATTTTACTTTTGGGATTTCATTATCTGGGTTGGCTTCTTGGTGATGCTGTCACGTGGCTTACTCTCAAGTTGTTGTCTAACGTCGTTGGTTCTCTATGCAAAGGGCTCCCTTTAATATTTATCGTAAGGATGGTCTGGTTTTTACAACTCTCCTTAACTTCTGTTTATCTGAGAATGTCCTAATTTTGCCATAATATTTGAGAGACAGTTTTGCTGGGGAGACGATTCTTGGTTGGAAATTCTTTTCTTTCAGGGTTTTATGTATGTCATCCCATTACCTTCTTGGCTGGATAGTTGCTGCTTAGCAATCAAAACTTATGTCTTCTCAGTTTTTCTGTCTCCTCTTGGGAGTTTCATGGTGCTGTCTTCATATGCTCCTCGCCCGGCCTGCTGCTTCTCATCCAGGGTCGCTTCTGGGTTTGTCTCAAAATAGCCACACTGTGCTGGGCCACCTGGCAGGGTAACTCTGCTTCATATCAGTCTCCATTTGCTGATGTTGTTCAGTTTCTTTTTCCAGTTGGTGTTGATTTAATTCTATATGCTTTCATTAGATGCTCAGGGTTCGAGGGTTGTAATCTGTATCTGCTATACTTTGTTTCTTGGGTTTTTACTATAGAGGAACAGTATGGTGCTTCTGGCTAGGCTGCCATCTTGAATCAGTCTCCTTGGATGGACTATTTTAATGAAGTGTTTCCACCACATTGTGTAGCTTCTGATGTCACCTTGGGCATGTGCACAGTGACCCTGGAATGACAGTGGTTTGAGAAGATTTTCTTGGCTGTCTCTTTTCCAGTTGCCTCTGTTAGGCTATCTGCCCTAGCTGTTATGCTCCAGTAGTTGCCTAATGATTGCTGTAGTAGCTATGACAACATCCTGGGGTATAAATTGCTCCACAGTCTGATCCAAATGATTTCAAGTACCTCTGCAAGGGTAGTTTCAGAGACCAGTGACTGAGGTTTGTTCTGATCCTAGGAAGGCTCTTCTCAGCTGTCTGTTTTCCTGGTTCTCCCTGGTAAAACCACTGGCCTATGGTTTAGCTTGTTATTCTCACAGAGTTATAGCTCTCCTCTTAATTGCTTACCACCAAAATCTCCATTATTTTCTAGTGTGCCCTTAGGCTTGGACTTCCCTACATTCTTTTGCAAATAAAGGCATTCCCTTTGGGGAGAGCTTCAGAGCTCTCTGTTCTTATGAACTTCCCCATGGGCAAAATTTCTGAGCCACTCTTTTGGAGCTGGGGGCTGCCTGTTTTGCTTGGAGTGAGAGCCATGTTTTGCAAATAGGGCTCTGGGTTAGGGTGATAACTCTTGGGTCATTTCTCCTTGCCTTTCCTGACATGAAACCTCATCAATGTGAATGAGTTGGGGCGAGGACATTCATAGCCCCATTGAAAATCAGCCTGCTATGCCTAGGATATAGCCATAACCCGAGGAATGGGGACTGAGTGGGAGAAGGGAACCACTGACTTCTTGGCCGTGCTTACTAGGAATTTAGCCTCTGTAGCTTGGGGCTGAGGGGATGCAGAATGCTTGTGTCCTGTCCCTGCTAATGAGATATCACATCCCTTGACAGGGAACTAATTGGAGAGGGAGTCTCATTTTCTTGGCCACACCCACGTGGAGTGAAGCATCCCTCATTAAGTGTAGAGAAGGGAGGGAACTGGTCATGGCACGGGTGCTCTTGCTCTTCTTACTGAGATGTATTTTGTTTTCTTGAATAAATGCTTTTTCCATTTGCTCTATGTTTTTATGATAACTTTAAAAGGTTTTAAATGTTTCTTTGCCTTATTATTGTCAACAGTTACAGTTATTTTGCTGGGGTGTGCTACTGCCAAGCTCCTCATGCCTCCTTTCTGGAAGTGAACTATTGTGAGATTAATTAGTCTTCTTATTTTCTATTGTCCACGAGGGATTTAAGTTTCAAAGGTACACTAGCCTAATGGAATAACTTGAGGAGTGTAACATTTTACAATTCCTTGGAGGAATTTCTATAAGATTGGAGTAGTTTGTTCCTTGGAAGTTTGTTAGAACTCTGTAAAATCATCTGCACCTATGGGATTCTTTTAAAACTACTGATTAAATTTGTTTATTTGTTTTAGTTTTCAGTCTTCCTGTTTCTGCTTGAGTGAGTTTTTCAGAGTTATATTTTTTGAGGAATTAGCTCTTTTGTGTAAATTTAATATGTATTTGCATAAAAATTGTTCTAGACCCAATTTATGTGTCTCTCCAGATTCACTGACCTTCATCGATAGATGTCATTCACGTTCACTCCTTTTTGTTTCTAATTACTACAGTAGCGGTACATACCATTCTCGTGGTTGTAAAGCCCTGGCCATTTTCACTGTAGTCTCATCTTTAATACCATAGGTTGTCTTAGCTTCCTCTTCTGTGCTTTGGTGTAAGCTCCATTATGGCCATTGAGGTAGGAACCATAGCAAATCTGAGTCCAAGATCTGACCCATCTGTATGTACCTACAGAGGCACGGGCTTTTCCAGCAGCTGTCTAGAGGGACCAGATGACTTATCCTAAAAATGCAGGGGTGTTATGCTGTGGAGCAAATATTGATCAATGAGAGATAGGAGATAGAAGGGAGGTATATTACCTTCATTTGTCCTCTTTGGAGATGTTCCTTTTGACTCATAGCCAACTTTGATTTCTTTTTTTTTTTTTTCAGCTTAAATATATAATTTATTTTTGTTGTTGAGAATATACACAACAGAACATATACTAGTTCAGCAATTTCTTTATGTAAAATTCAGTGACACCGATTACATTTTTCAAGTTGTGCAACCATTCTCACCCTCCTTTTCTGAGTTGTTCCTCCCCATTAAACATAAATTCATTACCCCCTAAGTTTCCTATCTAATCTTTCAAGTTGCTGTTGTCATTTTGATCCCATAAATAGTTCTTAAAAGAGCGCAATGCTCAAGGCAGATATTCTTTATTAGTTAAGCTAAACTTTTGGTTTTAAGAAGACTTCAGGGAGTATTTTTGGTTTAAAGTTTAAAAATTATCTCAGGGCAATAGTTTCGAGGTTCATACAGCATCCATGGCTCCAGAAATACTGGACTGCATGAGAATTTGAAATTCTGTTCTGGATTCTTCTGTAGAATCTTTGATCAAAATGTTCGGCAGCAATAGTCGGGCACCGTCCAGTTCTTCTGGTCTCATGGCAAAGGGGGCAGTTATTCGTGGAAGCAATTGGCCATGCAGTCCATTTCCTCCTCCTATTCCTGACCCTCCTTCTTCCTCAGTTACTCCAGGTGAATAGAAACCAATTGTTGTGCCTTGGATGGATGCTTGCAAGCTTTTAAGACCTCGGGCACTATGCATTGAAATAGGAGGTAGAACAGGGTTATTGGTTATATGTTTGTCTTTATTTTTTGTTTGTTTTTCTTTGACATATCTGGAACTAAGCTTCTTCCCTTTCTCTTTAGATTGTCTTCCTTCCTTTTTATTATTTTAATTGTTATTTTGTAATATTTGTCCGTGCATGACTTTGGTATTGCCGGTTGGGTGGGTGTAATTTCCTCTCACTGGTGGGTGTGGGAAACCCTAGTGGCATAGCAGTTAAGAACTATGGCAGCTAACCAAAAGGTCGGCTTTTCGAATCCACAAGGTGCTCCTTGGAAACCCTGTGGAGCAGTTCTACTCTGTGCTATAGGGTCGCTATGAGTTGGAATCGACTTGATGGCAATGGGTTTGGTTTTTTGGTTGGTGGGTATGGTGGATTGCATATACATGGGAATCTCTGACATTTGGCACATATGTCTTCCCTTATAGGATTTTGTGGAGGTTCGAGAGCAGGTCCCTTCCCTGATGAGGGATGCCAAGTGTTGGGTGGTTAGGATCCCTCTGTAGCTCTTGTATGGCCATATATTCCTTCCACATGGGTGTCAGCTGTTACTGCAACCTCTGGAGAGCAGGATGAGTCATCTTTGCAGTCACAGGGAGGTAGTACAACTCAAGTTGGTGAGGCAGGCCCTCTGCTTGGTATGAATTGGTGTCCCAGTGGAGGGGGGAGGGTAGAGGACCTCTGCGTATGCTGGGACAGCTTGATGGAATAGGTACAGTGTTAGAGAGGGGCACACAGTGAGTGGGATGCCAGGGGCACCACTTCATGTAGGCTGGGCAGGACTTGTGGGGAGCAGAGTCCCAGGGCGCTGCTCTGTGTAGGCGGTGGGGTGGCAACTGCTCAAATGGGAGGAGAAGAAGGGGGGCAGCATGAGACTGGTTGGAGGTGGGGGACTCCTGGCTATTTCTCTGCTGCTTTACTATTCAATGGATGTCTCCTGTCCATATGTACGGGGACCACCACTGATAGGAAGCCCCGTCACTAGTTCCTAGTTCCTTCTCTGTGCTTGCTAGTATCTCTGGAGCTCTTGCCAGCCTTCCTGTATTTACCTTGTCTCTCCGTATATGTGCACTCCCAGTGTTATGATTGAGTCTGTCTCACTTTGCTCCAGTGGCACTTCCCTGTGCTTCTCTAGTTTCATAGCTATGGTGCTCCTCCCTGTCACCTTCTTGGGCTGTTTGAGACCTGGCACATGACCTGTCTACCTCATTTCTTTCCAGGTTTGTTTACGTAGTATCCCTGACTCTGGCTTTGTTTCCTGTGATGTTGCCGTCCTGGACTCCTCACCTGGGGATGTTGTTTGCTGCTGTGTCAAAATGGCCGCCCTGTGCTGGGCTGGCAGGCCAAGTGCAGATGATCTGAGAATCTCCTTTTTCCAACTGTTTTTTCATTTTGACTTTCTTTCCAATTAGTGCTCAGTCCAGTTCTTCAAACTTTTGTTTGATTTTTAGGTATATGAGGTTGTTGTTTGTATCTGTTTCACTTAGTTTCTTGAGTCTTTGTTGTAGGGGGACATTATGGTATGTCTGTCTAAGCCGCCATCTTAGCTGGGAGTCTGAGTTATTTACCTCTTCGAAGGCAATAAGGACTCCACCTTTGGTGGTAAAGGAGCTGACGTTGACCCCTAGTGTGCATCACACTGACTGAAGCTTTCAACCGTGATTATTTGAGATGAGGTGCAAGTGAAAACAAAGCGTGTGGCTATTTTATTTAGGGCTTTGAACTGGTTCATTCCGGTTTGAACCTCTGCTGAGAGTTTGCATTTCCACCCCAGGTATACTGAATCAGAATCTACAGGTTAACAAGATCCCCAGGTGATTTTTATGTATAATAAATTTTGAGAACCAGCGCTCTGCTAATCATCAGCATTAGCTTCATTGCCTGGGAACTTGTTAGAAATGTGAATTCTCAGCAGAGGTTTGAACTGGAACAAACCAGTTGGAAGCCCTAGTTGTACTTGATTGAAACAGGGGGATGAATAACAATCAGGATTTTGATGTTTTGCCAGCATTAGAGATTTTGCAAGGAGCCCTGGTGATGCAGTGGTTAAAGCACTGGACAGCTAACCAAGAGGTAGGTGGTTTGCACCTACCAGCTGCTCCCTGGGAGAAAAATGTGGCAGTCTGCTTCAGTAAAGATTTATAGCCTTAGAAACCCGATGGGACAGTTCTACTCTGTCCTGTAGCATTGTTATGAGTCAGAATCGACTCAACAGCAGTGGGTTTGAATTGGTTTTGAAGAGACTTTGCAAAAGAAAGGGATAGGCTCAGAGCAGCTGATTGTCAACTTAAGGCACACTGTGAAAGCCAGAGGCCTTTGTAATTGATTTGAAAGAGACTCATTTCTGCAGCCGTAGAGAAGACTGTGATGAAAGTCAGCCCAGGATATAATTACAAGGTTGACAGGGCTGCATATTAGACTAAAATGAACAGTTTTGATAGTCTTCTATGTCAAAATCAGAGCTTTAATACAGAAAGGGTAGGACTCTTGAGACCCAGGATGGAGAAATTTGAGTGGCTGTGCTTGAGAATTTTGAGCCCTCAAATTTCTCTAAGTCATCCTAGCCAGAGGAAAACAGCCTTCCTTTCTTTGGATTACATGCCATGATCTCACCTGAAGTTAGTGCTTAGGAAGTTAATTCATCTTCTCAGGATCTGTCAACATTACCCCTCAGTACTTCCAGGCTAGTAAGGTCTCAGCACAGGCCAACTGAGTCATGATCTCTAATCCAAGAAGAAAAAGACTACGTGTCAAAGTAACTGCAGGCTAATACGCACTTTCAGAGATTGTGGGAGCATTTGTGGGAGTGGATCTTAAGGGTGTTAGAAGGTGTTAGAAGATGGGAGGGAATGGAATATAAGGCTGTACTGAGTGAAAATTTATTATCATTTGATTACTTAACTGTGACTTGGGATTAAATGTTTTGGCAAGGACACATGGAAATGTCAGAAATTCCTTGGCATGTTATTGATGAAAAGGTAAAAAGCCTTAGTGGATCTGAATACAGTCGAACACTTCGAGGGACAGAGTAGCAGGGGTGAGGGTCTGGGGACCATGGTTTCAGGAGACATCTAGGCCAACTGGCATAAGAAAGTTTGTTAAGAAAATGTTCTGCATCCCACTTTGGTGAGTGGCGTCTGGGGCCTTAAAAACTAGCAAGTGGCCATCTAATTTTGCCATCATATTTGAGAGTTTTGCTGGATATATGATTCTTGGCTGGAAGTTTCTTTCCTTCCGTGTTTTATATATGTCATCCTGTTGACTTCTTGCCTGCATGGTTCCTGCTGAGTAGTCCAGGCTTATTCTTATTGACTCTCATTTGTAGGTGACTTTTCGTTTATCCCTAGCAGCTCTTAAAATTCTCTTTATCTTCAGTTTTGGCAAGCTTGATTATAATATGCCTTGGTTCCATTCTTTTGGTATCTACCTTATGTGGGATTCGATAGCATTTTGGGTAGATATCTTCTCACCTTTTGCTATACCAAGGAAGTTTTCTGCCAACATATTTTCAACAATTCTCTCTGTATTTTCTGTTGTCCCTCCCTGTTCTGGTACTCCAATCTCTTGTCGGTTAGTTCTCTTGATAGAACCCACATGATTCTTAGGGTTTCTTCATTTTTTTTAATTCTTTTATATGATTTTTCTTTGTATATATTGGTTCCAAGTGTTTATCTTCAATCTCACTAATTCTGACTTCTGTTTCCTCAATTCTTCTCTTCTGACTTTGAGTTGTCTATTTCTGAAATTTTATTGTTAACCTTCTAAATTTCTGATTGCTGTCTTTCTATGGATTCTTGCAGCCTATTAAATTTGTCATTATGGCCATGAATAACCTTCTTAATTTCCTCAACTGCTTTATCTGTGTGTTCCTTGGCTTGTTCTACATTTTACCTGATCTGCTTCCTGATCTCTTGAAGAGTCCTGTATATTAATCTTTTGTATTCTACCTCTGGTAATTTCAGGAAGTTCTCTTCGTCTGGAAGATTCCTTTATTTTTTGTTTTGGGAGCTTGTTGACGTGATCATGGTCTGCTTCTTTATGTGATTTGATATTGATTGTTGTCTCCGAGCCATCTGTAAGTTATTGTATTCATTTATTTTATGCAAGTGGCTGTCTAAGATGCATCAATTGGTCCCAAACCACCTGAAGCAAAGGAGAATGAAGAACACCAAAGACACAAGGAAGATATGAGCTGAAGAGACAGAAAGGGTCACATAAACCAGAGACTCCATCAGCCTGAGACAAGAAGAACTGGATGGTACCTGGTTACAACCAATGACTACCCTGACAGGGAACACAACGGAGAGTCCCTGACAGAGCAGGAAAAAAGTGGGGTGCAGAACTCAAATTCTAGTAAAAAGACCAGACTTAATGGTCTGACTGAGACTGGAGGGACCCAGAAGACATTGCCCCCAGACTGCCTGTTAACCCAAAACTAAAACCATTCCTGAAGCCAACTCTTCAAAGATTAGACAGGACTATTTTTTTTTATAAGACATAAAATGATACTTGTGATGAGTATGCTTCTTAGCTCAATTTGGTACATGAGACTAAATGGGCAGTTTCTGTCTGGAGGTGAGATGAGAAGGCAGAAAGGGACAAGGGCTGGTTGAATGGACACTGGAAATACAGAGTGGAAAGGAGGAGTGTGCTGTCACATGATAGGGTGACCAACTAGGGTCACATAACGATGTGTGTATAAATTTTTGTATGATAAACTAACTTGAACGGTAAACTGTCACTTAAAGCACCATTTAAAAAAAGCCTTAGTGGATAGAAATTATTTACTATGTAAGACTTAAGAACCTACTACCTATGTTTCACAGGATATTTCCTTCATCAGGGCAACAAGGAATGCTTCCTGAGTGCCCAACCTGATAGAAGCAGAAATTAGTGATGAGCCCTTGATATGGCACCATTCTTGCAGGATTACAGCCAGCCACCTGATGACAGGTGGGTTAAATTGGACCTTCCTATGGATTGAATTGGGTCCCCCAGAATTATGTGTTGTAATTCCTAACCTCCATGCCTATGGTTATAATTCCATTTGGGAATGGGTTGTCTTTGTTATGTTAATAAGACATTATTAGAGTAGGGTGTGTCTTGAGTCAATCTCTTTTGAGATATAAAAGAGATTAAACAAGCAAGTAAGCTAGAAGAGATGGCAAGCCCCATGGAGATCTCCAATGAACCAGGAAGCAGAAGCTGAAGAGACAAGGACCTTCCTCCAGATCCAGCAGAGAGAGAGAAAGCCTCCCTCTAGAGTCGGCACCCTGAATTCACGCTTCTGGCCTCCTAAACTCTGAGAAAATAAACTTTTGTTTCTTAAAGCCATCTGTTTGTGTTATTTCTCTTATAGCATCGCTAGGTAACTAAGACAGATGTCTTTGACCCTGAAAGAGGTAGCAGATTGTTTTTATCAGAATTCGTATGTACATGCATACCAGATAAACATTTTAAAATTCCCTACCTGCAGAGCCCTGCCAGTATCAGCATCTGAGTGCTTAATCTATTGACTGAGTGTCTAACATATCAACATGGTACCCCATGTGACATTTCCTCAGATTAAGGATTCATGGATCTTACTATGTTCCCCAGCACCCAGATACAGCCTGATAGTAGGGTGGAATGGCCTGTGGAGTAAGGAAAGATTTAATTAAGGCAGCAGCTAATAGACAATTCTGTGGGGTTAGATATTGTGCTGAGTCTATAGCCAATATATAATGCTAGTTAGTAATAGAATAAAAGAATCTGAATATCAAGGGATAGAATTTGGATTTGCCCCGCACCAGCAGTCACAGTGACCCACTTGCAGACTTTTCTGTCCCTGCAGTCTAGGCTCTTCTTTGTGAGACACCTTGATTACCATATTTTCACACAAATAATGTGCACGTTCTGTGTTTGTTTGCCACCCCTCCCCCTCCTCCCTGTCCTGAGGCACCCTCACAAGTACAAGGGCCACCATGCTTATACTCTTCCACATGTTGCTGTTTAAAAAAAAATTAGCACAGCACCCTTATGAAAATCCCTCGAGGGGAGATGGTGAGGCTAGCAAACAAATGCAGAAGGCACAAGTTATTTGCGTAAAATTGTGATACTGGAGGGTGGGGTGGGGAACACATTAGCCTGAGGACATGGTGAGAATTTCTTCATCTGGAAGCTACCACTACCATGTGTTCACCGTGGGTTCATGGTAGTAAACCAGCAGGCATAAAAGAAATCTTGGCTAGGTCAATCCACCTTGAACACCAGGAGGAACTAAGGTTACTAGTACCCAGTGCGGACAGGGAGGAGTATCTCTGGCCCAGGGGATTCATTGGGCTTGCTTCTGCTGTTTCTCTGTCTGGTGTTAGCTGTGAATGGATAACTTAAGCATAGGATTTCTGCTCAACAGATGCCACAAGCTACCCAAGAGTCATCTGTCATGATGAAAAATAAACTAAAAATAACAAGAAGTAAAAAACTAAAAATGTGCCCTGTCTTTTCACTTAGAAGTTACTAGGATAATAGAGAAATTCCTTATACTTTTAACAAATTGTAGGAGGATATAGCAGAAACACTGGATGAGTTGGAATCGACTCAAAGGCAACAGAATTTTTTTTGTTTTGTTTAAACAAACTGAAATTGGAGAGCCTAGACAATTTAAGCAACCATAGACTAACAAAGGCAAGGCAGCTAGAGTCCCAACCCTGTAAGGCAAAACCCCACACCATCCAGAGCAGTGATTGAGAGTGAAGGGTATCTAAAATGGGAGGAGGAAGAGAGCGATGATCAACATAAGTTTACAGGACCAGGTGCAAATGGCACAAACTGTGGTTTTGTTCACTAACTCTGTTTCTAGATGATTGCAGGTCATCACCATGAAGAATTGGACTTGAATCACCTCTCTTTAAGACAGGTGAGGGCATCCTTGTTCTCATATGAGATCTGCATATTTTAAGAGAATGCAAGATCATCTGAGTTGCACAAGGGGAGGATTGCTCCAAATCCAATTTGTGTCTCTCCCAGATCTTCTGGGTCTTGCCTGCCTGTGCCTCTGGAGCTTTCTCTGCTTCCTCTTCGAACAGCCCCAGACTATCTTCTTTCTTGACTATGATTGCCTACCTCTACAACACCTCATCTTTTGTTACTTCTACCTCATCCTCCCCTGAAGTGACTAGGGCCTGGCTTTAGCTCAGCATCCATCCCTGGAGCTCTAGTGCCCAGGTGCAACCTGAGGTGAATGGCTTCCTAAGAAGCTTTCCAGAGGAACTAGGAAGCACAACCTGGAAGTATGAGGGAGTTAATACTGTAGGGTGGCAAACTTTGAGAAATAAGAGATAGGAGATGGGAAAGAGAAAAACAATTGCTCAGCATTCCTTCCTTCAACAGATTGGTCTAGGGTACGGTGGTTCCAGTCAGCCTTTTTGTGTTGTGAAAAACGAATATAAATTCAACAGATTACCTGAGGTGGGACGATGATACTTGTTACTCCATGGAGCCTAGAGATAGTCACTGCTCCATGTCCTTTTAATAGTGTTTTAACTTTCCAGAAATAGCCAAAAATATTTACATACTATTTAAATGTTTAGGGAAAAGTCATGTTTTGATTATGCTCTTGTGAAATTTTAGAATATTTTCATGAGAATTTTTGAATCTTCTAATTTTCAAAAATATCTAGGTTATCTAAGTTAATATTTTATTTATTTCACTTAAGGTTTGGATTGATACTGAATTGAATTAATCAAAATGTACTTAGTTCTTCACCTTCTTTTCCTCCTGGCCCCTTGTTTTATATTGTAAAGTACAGTTTATCCCAAAGCAAGTGCTTTAGGAAAAGCTAACCAGAATCAGCCAGGAAGAATTTTTCTGTTTTAGTAATTGAAGCCCTGAACATTTAACCTTTCTCTCCCTCTACCCCTCCCTCTCTCTCTCTAGTTTATTTTATGAAATAAACAGAGCTTCCTTTATTTCCTAACCTGATCTTTATTAGCTGTTTTTAAACTATTCTTCCTTTGATACATGTTGTACTTTTTCATTACTTGACACATAATATAATTTTAAAAAATGTTTTGTAAGTGCTTGACATCACTAAATTCAGCAATTCTTCATTATCATTTGAATACTGGATTACTCAAACTAAGATAATTTTTCAGATAACTAAGTTTTCCATTTCTGACGTATAAAACATTTTAATTACTGATAGACAACTGAAAATGTATGCTTTCTTGCCTACATTTAGTATATATTGGCTAGTAAAATTGCAGACTTATGATTTGCATGTTTGTGGTATCACTATGTTTCTGAATAGCCTGGATGACTAGTATCCATATATATAGCAGAAAAGCACTTTCAAACCCATTCTCAGATTATATAAAAATAGGAAATAATTCAAACCCTTGAGAAGAGGTTTTTTTTTTTTTTTTTTTTAAACTTGAGATGAATTGGGATTAGGATAGAATGAATGGAATAAGGTGCATTATTTAAACATACCTCTTGATTACTCTTTAATCCCGTTAAAGATGGACTTTAAGCCAACAGAAAAATTTCCAGAAGATATATATGTATTTTTTAATTGTGATTTAGGTGAAAGTTTACAGAGCTAATTAGTTTCTCATTCAAAAATGTATACACAAATTGTTTCATGGCATTGGCTGTAATCCCACGTTTTCTCAGTACTCTCCACCTTTCCCTTTCCACCTCGGCATGTCCGTTTGTCCAGTTTTCCTGTCTGCTTCCACCTTCTTGGCTTTGTTCTTCAGCAGGTGTTGCCCCTTTAATCTCAAATACTTGATTGAGCTAAGAAGTATATTCCTCACGTGTGTTATTGTTTGTCTTATAGGCCTGCCTAATCTTTGGCTGAAAGGTGACCTTTGGGAATGGCTTCAAGTCTGATTTAGAAGGGTCACTAGGGGTCATAGTCTCGGGGATTCCTCCAGTTTCTGTCAGACCGATAAGTCTGGTCTTTTTTTTGTTTTCGTGAATATGATCATTTGTTCTACATTTTTCTCCCACTGTGTCTAGGACCCTCTATTATAATCCCAGTCAGAGCAGTTGGTAGTGGTAGCTGGGCACCATCTAGTTCTTCTGGTCTTGGGGTAGTGTAGGCTGTGGTTCATGTGGACCATTAGTCATTTGGACTAATTCTCCCTTGAGTCATTAGTATTTTTCCTTCCCCTTTGCTCTGGACTAGAAGAGACTGATAGTTGTATCTTAGATGGCTGCTTTCAAGCTTTTAAGACCCCAGACACTACTCACCAAAGTAGGTTGTAGAACTGTTGTCTTTAAGAACGATGTTGTGCCAATTGGTGTAGATGCCCCCCGAGCGGTATTCTATGTTTGCCTTTAATTCCTGTATGTTTTCCATAAATCTTTGTTGGTCTTCCTCAATTTTCTGTTGAGGACATATTTCCAATAACCATTTTCCAGTATAACTTGAAATTATCGAATATGCTATAAGGAGGCAGCAACAACTGCCAAAAAAAAAAAAAAAAACTTCCATAGTAATTTTTTGCTTTCTGCTTGTTTTTCTTTAGTCTCTAATTGTGCTCTGGTTTTGTTGAGTCTGCTTGTTTATTTATGTACTGAATGTAATTTGGAAGGTTACATGTAGTTTGGCCTCTATTGGGATACTCAGAATTCAAGGGATTCAGGTATAAGAAATAAACGTAGTTTAGTTCTCTATTTCCAGAATAGAGATTTATTGAAAAGTACTAAGGGAAATTAAAAATATGTGTGTGTATGTTTCTGAAGCATTTATTCTGTAATTTGGAGTGATTACAATTTTTTTTTTTGTACAGAAGAAATGCTTTAACTAAATATATAAAGCATGAGATCAAAAGGTGATGGGAATTATCAAGGCAAAATTTGTGACCAACATGGGGCATGTTTAACAATGAAGTGAATTCGTATTGACTTGGCCAAACTATGCAATGTTTTCCAAACTTTTCTAACACAAATAGTCCCTGACTTGAAATGTATTCAAGTTACAACAAACCATACTTATGACTATCTTTTTTTTTTACATCTTATCATTAGTAATATGTACTACATATGATGTTCCAGTAATTTGCTGATGTTACTTAGCATTCTTGGATGTTCACTCGCCGATGTTCAATTTTATGACTTGCTGTTGAAAACACTGTTGTATAGATTTAGTTTTATAAGCTAAATCAGGGGCTTCTGTTGCTTGAAAACATGGACCCAAGTGCTGATTGGGTTGCTAAAGTCAACAGGCAGATTTGGGGAGTAGTGAGATGTTACCGTGTAATGTATGAAAAAAAAAAAGGACCATACAGACAACTCTCACTAATTTTCTGACTAGAAACGCCACCCCCATTCTCAGGAACAATCCAGATGATCCAGAACCTTCCACAAGTGGAGTTATTACTGCAACTGACAAAATGCCAACATCGTCCAACTCTTCATCATTGGAGTAAAGTTTTATGATTTATGTGTTTTTTAATATATGTAAAAAAAATGAGGTATTGGACTTCATCAGATCCTACTTATGATGGAGTTTTTGGAATGGAACCCTGGTGTAAATTGGGGACTACGTGTACCAAGTGTCTCCAGAGTGGTGGGGTATGTTGTGAATGTTTTAAAACATATTTCTGTTGCTTTTTCTAAAGAGATATTGATTGAGTAGGGTTGGAATAGCCCATGAATTTGCATTTTTAACAAATACCCTAAATGGTTTTTCTTATTAAGCTTGTTTCTTAAACACTTTCATGGCATAAAGAGTTAGAATGACCAAGAGCTTTGCTCTGCAGTTGCCAAACAAAAAGCAGTGTTTATGTTGTTTGAAGAGGACTGTTTGTCACGTTAGTTAGCAATTAAATTTGTAATACTGATGGTAGAAAATTGCTCTGGTCATATCATTGCATTTTTTGTCATCATAATACAGACAATTTATGACAAGGCTCTGTTCTGACAACTCCGTCATAAGTGGGTTCTGAAGCAAGTTGGATACCTTATTTTTTTTTTTAGTTTTCATTATTATTGCCTTTTATTATAAATATCTTTATAAATCCAATCTTTAGTCTTTGGGGGTTGGAAACGTACATAAACTTGCAGATACATTTTAACATCATATATACGATAAGATGTACAAAAAAACCAAAACAGACGGTCGTAAGTGAGGTTCATCTTAACTCAAATATGTCAGAAGCTAGGGACTACGTATTGTTAGTATTTATTTACCATTTAACATGTGCCAGACATTGTGTTTATTATTTTATATATATCATCTGATTTGGAGATAAGGAAACCAAGACCCTGAGAGTTAACTGACTTGACCCAGTGAGTGGTAGAGGTAAGACTTAAACCTAGACTGTTACTAGAGTTGCATTCTTATTCAAAATATGGTGTACTGTATGCTATGATTCCCTCTTCCTTTGATAAGAGTTTACAGTCCTATGGTCCTGAACCCCAGCATCCCTGTAATAAGAAAACAATCTTGGTGTGAGTTGTTGTTGGCTGTTGCTAGCTTTGTGAAGGGACTGCTACCATTCTGCATTAAATGTGCCCACAGCCCTCAAAAATTGCTTCGGTATAAAGACAGAAGCACGTATCCTGGCATGGTCCTAGCATCCCCCACTGTAAGTTATGGGTCTCCAGATACCAGCTAAGTGTTGCATTTAACATGACCACATCACCACCACCCTGCAAAATCAGCAATCTCAAGCCTCCCCTACACACATTTTCTTGCCCTACAGTCCTTTGCTAGGAAGCCACGCAGCAGCATCCTTTACATGTGTTTTTACTTAGTGACAGACCTTTGGCAGGTTTAGCTGCCTCAGTCCTAAGTGATCATTTTTATGGTGACAACTGCCCATCAGTCAGAGCACAGAGTGGAGAGTTTGGCCAGGGTGATGATAATCCAAGGTGTTGACTATGGGAGAGGTCAAGAGCTGTAAAGTGTGATTTAACCTTTGAGTCCTCAGGATTATGCATACTGCAGATTTCCCCGCCTTCACACGTGTTTTAAATCAGATTAATTAATCTCAGTATTGAGAATCTGTTCACTCCTGTTGGTCTTCCAGAAATCAGCATCCAGAGAACAAAATAGAAGACAGGCGTTATCCTCTACAAGATGTTTTGGCTTATGTGAGTCATGGAGATTTTTATCTAAACCTTTCCATTGAGCATCCTAGGAATGTGTGTTTCTCAGACAATCCCCTAAAGCTTTTCTCTCCAGTCCATCTTGAAGCAAAAGAAAAACAGCAGCTAGCACTCAGAAAATGAGCCTTGATGGTGCTCTTGGCTGCTAACCAAAAGGTTAGCAGTTTGAACCCACCAGCTTCTCCATGGGAGAGAGAGATGGCAATCTACTTCTGTAAAGATTTGGACAACCTATGGGCAGTTTTGCTGTGTCTAGTGGGGTTGCTATGAGTTGGAATTGACTTAACG
This sequence comes from Elephas maximus indicus, assembly GCF_024166365.1. Taxonomy (NCBI): domain Eukaryota; kingdom Metazoa; phylum Chordata; class Mammalia; order Proboscidea; family Elephantidae; genus Elephas; species Elephas maximus. The sequence goes on along the minus strand of NC_064823.1, from coordinate 59,658,852 downwards.
GCAACTGGTAGCACTCAGAAAATTACTTCTGGGATGTAGTTTTTCAGTGCAGCCTCCCCGTCTTTCGTATTTGGTGGCTCAAAAAATCATATCTCTGAAATGTCACATGAATAGAATTCATGGTAACCGCAATGGGTAGTAACGCAGACTGATCCTTTAGTCTGCCAGGGAGAGAAGAGATTGGGGAAATCTCTCAGGTTGTGCAGATAAAGGAGAAATGAAAGCCAAATTTAAAAAGAGAAAAATTTCATTTTGATACAATTTAAAATGACCATATGTTTTTTAATTAATGATTTTTTTCTCTCTTGTTTTGAATGCATTTGATTTAGTGAGTGCCCCATTTTCTAAGTAGAATTCATCAGAATAGTGTAGCATTTTCAATTGGAATACATGTTCTTTATTTAGGGAGAGCTACAGGGTAATTTCAAATTTCTATCAAAATTGCCTGCAGATTTTTTTTCCCCCCAAAGAGCAGAAATTTATTTTCTCACAGTTTCCAAAACCCGTGGCCATCAAGTTGATTCCAACTCATAGTGACCCTATAGGACAGAGAAGAACTGTCCCATAGGGTTTCCAAGGCTGTAATATTTATGGAACAAGACTGCCTTGTCTTCCAAGGAGCAGCTGGTGAGTTAGCAGCTGAGGGTTTAGCCACTGCGCCACCAGGGCTCTTTAGGGAGACTAGAAGTCTGAATTCAAGGCACCAGCCCTAGGGAAAGGCTCTCCCTCTGTCAGAGATTCTTGTCTCAGGTTCTGTAGCCCTGGTGCTCCTCAGTACCTTGGCAATATTCACATGGCATCTGTCCTGTCCGTCCCACCACCCCCCGCCTTGTGCTCGCTTGTCTCTGCGTCTGTGCTGCTGCTTTCTTTATTTACATTATTGTGCTTTAGGTGAAAGTTTACAGAGCAAATTAGTTTCTTATTCAAACATTTATACACAGATTGTTTTGTGACATTGGTTGCAGTCCCCAGAGTGTGTCAGCATTCTCCCTCTTTCTATCCTGGGTTCCCTGTGTCCATTTGTCCAGTTTTCCTGTCCCTTCAGACTTCTCATCTTTGCTTTTGGGCAGGTATTGCCCATTTGGTCTCATACATTTGATTGATTTAAGAAGCATGTTCGTTATGTGTGTTATTGTTTTACAGGCCTGTCTAATCTTTGGCTGAAAGGTGAACTTCGAGAGTGGCTTTGATTCTGAGTTAGAAGGGTATCCTGGGGCCCTAGTCTCAGGGGTTCCTTCAGTCTCTGTCAGACTAGTCTTTTTTTGTGAATTTTAATTTTGCCCTACATTTTTACCTTATTTGTCCAGGACCCTGTGTTGTGATTTTTGTCAGAGCAGTCAGTGGTAGTAGCTAGAAACCATCTAGTTCTGTGCTCAGGCTTGTGGAGGCTGGGCTTCATGTGGTCCACTAGTGTTTTGGACTAATATTTTTCTTGTGTCTTTGATTTTCTTCATTCTTCTTACTCCAGACAGGATGGGACCAATAGGTGTAACTTAGATGTCTGCTCACAAGCTTTTAAGACCCCAGACGCTACTCACCAAAGTAGGATGTAGAACATTTTATGAACTCTGTTATGCCAGTTGATCTAGATGTCTCCCTAGACCATGGTCCCCAGCCCTAAGTCCCAGTCACTCAGTCCTTCGAGGTGTTTGGATGTGTCTAGGAACCTGCTATGACTGTACCCTCTTTGTGCTCTATTATACATATGAATATACATGCTTACATACAAATACGCATGTAAAAGTATCCACAGCCTAACCTATATATGTAGGTTATGTATGTATGTATACCTTCTTTCTCCTATTCAGCATACATATCTGCCCATATATCTGCTTATAAGTTATTATTTGTTTTTACTATCATCATAGGATTGTATATGCTATAGTATTTGCTGTGGTTTCCTCCTCTTTTTTTTTTTGCCTTGTGTTTCACTAAGTGTCTTCCTTTGCCTTTCTCAAGTTGTACTGACTTTCCCTATGTTGTGTATTGCCTTTCCCTTCACTGGAGTTAAAACTTGTCTACTATCCTAGTAAGTGATTTTCCTTCCCGACCACTCCTCTCCCTTGTAACCATTAAAGTTTGTTTCTTTCTGCGTGTAAGCCTTTTATCGAGGTTGTATAATAGTGGCCTCATACAATATTTGTCCTTTTGTGATTGATTTATTTCACTCAGCAGAATGCCCTCCACATTCATTCGTATTGTGAGATGTTTTGCAGATTCATTGTTCTTTATCTTTGCATAGTATTCCGTTGTGTATACGTCCCATAATTTGTCTATCCATTCATCTGTTGATGGACATTTAGGTTGTTTCCCTATTTTTGCTATTGTGAATAATGCTACAGTGACCATGGTTGTGCATATGTCTATTCATGTGACATCTGTTATTGCTCTAGAGTATATTCCTAGGAGTGGGATTTCTGGATCATACGGTATCTCTATTTCTAGATTTTTAAGGAGGCACCATGTTGTTTTCCATAGTGATTGTACCATTTTACATGCCCGCCAGCAGTGTATTAGAGTTCAATCTCTCCACAACTTCACCAGCATTTATTGTTTTCTCAAATTTTCATCAGAACCATTCTTGCAGGGGTAAGATGGTATCTTATGATGGTTTTGATTTACATCTTTCTAATGACTAATGGGAAACCCTGGTGGCATAGTGATTAAGTGCTACAGCTAATAACTAAAAGGTTGGCAGTTCAAATCCACCGGGTGTACCTTGGAAACTCTGTGGGGCAGTTCTACTCTTCCCTACAGGGTCACTATGAATCAGAATCGACTCAATGGCAAAACGTTTTTTTTGTTTTTTTTTAATGACTAATGATCTCGAGCGTCTTTCCATGATTTGTTGGCCACCTGGATGTCCTCTTTCATGGAGTTCTGTTCATGTCCTTTGCCCATTTTGTGATTGGGTTGCTTGTCTTTTTATTGAGTTGATAAAGTTTTCTCTATATTTTAGAGATTAAACCTTTATCAGATATGTTGTTGCCAAAGGTTTTTACCCAGCCTGTAGGTTCTGTTTTTACTGTCTCGGAAAAGTATTTTGATGAGCATAAGTAATTAATTTTTAGGAGGTCCCAGTTATTTGTTTATCTTCTGGAGTTTTTGCATTTTTAGTTGTGCTTGATATTCTATTTATGCTATAAATTAGGGCCCCTAGCATTGTATTTATGCTTTCTTTCATGAACTTTATAGTTTTAGGTTTTACATTTAGGTCTTTGATCCATTTTGAGTTAGTTTTTGTTTATGGGGTGAGGTTTGGATCCTGTTTCATTTTTCTGCAGATGGATACCCAGTTTTGTGTGTGTGTGTGTTCCATACATCAAATCTGTTTGTGTATGTACTATAATTAACTTAATTTTAATTCATTGTGCTTTAGATGAAAGTTTACAGCTGAAGTTAATTTCTCATTTAAAAATTTATACACATATTGTTTTGGGACAGTAGTTGCAATCCCCAAAATGTGACAGCACCCTCCCCCTTCCCACACCGGGTTCCCTGTGTCCATTCGACCAGTTCCTGTCCCTTCCTGCCTTCTCATCCTGCTTTTGGATAGGAGCTGCCCGTTTGGTCTCGTGTATCTGATTGAACTGAGAAGCACATTCCTCGGGTGTATTATTTTTTGTTTTATACTCCTTTCTAATCTTTGTCTGAAAAGTGGGCTTCGGGAATGGTTTCAGTTCTGGGTTAACAGTATGTCCGGGGACTGTAGTTTCAGGGGTTCCTCCACTCTCTGTCAGACCATGAAGTCTGGTCTTTTTACGTGAATTTGAGTTCTGTTCTACATTTTTCACCATCTCTATCTGGGACTCTGTTGTGTTCCTTGTCAGGGCAGTCACTGGTGGTAGCCTGGTACCATCTAGTTCTTCTGGTCTCAGGCTGGTGGAGTCTATGGTTCATTTGGTCCTTTAGTCCTCTGGGCTAGTATTTTCCTTGTGTCTTTGGTTTTCTTCATTCTCCTTTGCCCTGAATGGGATGGGATGTATCTTAGATGGCCACTCACAAGCTTTTAAGACCCCAGACACCACTCACCAAAGTGGGATGTAGAACATTTCCTTAATAAACTATGTTAAGTCATTTGACCTAGTTTTCCCCAAAACTGGTCCCGAAGCCCTAGCCCCAGCCACTCGGTCCTTCAGAGTGTTTAGGTGTGTTCAGAAAACTTCTTTACCTTTGCTTAGGTCCAGTTGTGCTGACTTCCACTGTATTGTATGTTGTCCTTTCTTTCACCAAAGTTGATCCTTGTCTACTATCTGGTGATTTCCTGTCCCCATCCCTCCCCACCGTCATAACCATCAAAGAATGCTTTTTTCTGTGTTTAAACATTTTCTTGAGTTCTTATAATAATGGTTTCATACAATATTTGCCCTTTTGTGACTAATTTCACTCAGCATAACGCCCTCCAGATTCATCCGTGTTGTGAGATGTTTTGCGAATTCATCGTTGTTCTTTATTGTTGCATAGTATTCCATTGTGTGTGTATACTATAATTTGTTAATCTGTTCATCTTTTGATGGGCATATATAGGTTGTTTCCACCTTTTTGCAGTTGTGAATAGTGCTTCGGTGAACATGAGTATGCATATTTCTATTCATGTGACGGCTCTTATTTCTCTTGGGTATATCCCTAGGAGTGGGATTGCTGGATCATATGGTATTTCTATTTATAGCTTTTTAAGGAAGCACTGTATTGTTTTCCAAAGTGGCTGTACCATTTTATATTCTCACCAGCAGTGCACCTGCTGGTGCTCCACAACCTCTTTTTGTGTTTTTTGGATTAGTGTCAGCCTTGTTGGGGTGAGATGGTATCTCATTGTAGTTTTGATTTGTATTTCGGTAACAGCTAATGATTGTGAGCATTTCCTCATGTGTCTGTTACTGCCTGAATGTCTTCTTTGGTGAATTGTCTGTTCATATCCTTTGCTCATTTGTTAGATTATTTGTCTTTTTGTTGTTGAGGTATTGCAGTATCTTACAGATTTTAGAGATTAGACCCTTATCGGATATGTCATAGCCAATTTTTTTTTCCCCAGTCTGTAGCTTCTCTTTTTACTCCTTTGGTGAAGCCTTTTGTTGATGAGCATAAGTGTTTGATTTTTAGGAGCTCCTGCCTATCTAGTTTCTGTTCTGGTGTTTGTTTATTGTTAGTTATGGTTTGTTTACTATTTATGCCGTGCGTTAGGGCCTCTACCGTTGTCCCTGTTTTTTCTTCTATGATCTTCATCGTTTTAGATTTGATATTTAGGTCTTTGATCTATTTTGAGTTAGTTTTTGTGTAGAGTGTGAGGTATGGGTCCTGTTTTATTTATTTATTTTTTTTACTGATGGATGTCCAGTTTTGCCAATACCGTTTGTTAAAGAGACTATCACTTCCACATTTAATGGACTTTGACACTTTATTGAAGATCAGGTGTCCGTAGGTGGATGGATTTATTTCTGGGTTCTCAATTCTGTTCCGTTGGTCTATGTGTCAATCGTTGTATCAGGACCAGATTGTTTTGACTACCTTAGCTGTATAGTAGGTTCTGAGACTGGGCGGTGTGAGGCCTCCTACTTTGTACTTCTTTGTCAGTAATGTATTTATCCAAGGACTCTTTCCTTTCCATATAAAATTGTTTTTGGAATTTAGATCAGGATTGCATTTATCTGTAGATTATTTTGGGTAGATGACCCTTTCACAATGTTAAGTCTTCCTATCAATGACCCTGGGATGTTTTTCCATTTATGCAGGTCTCTTTTGGTTTCTTGTAGTAGTGTTTTGTAGTTTTCTTTGTATAAGTCTTTTATGTCCCTAGTTAGGTTTATTCCCAAGTATTTTATCTTTTGAGGAGCTATTGTAAATGGAATTATTTTCCTGATTTTCTTTTCAGTGTTCCCTTTTTTGGTATAGAGGAATCCCATTGATTTTTGTTTGTTGATCTTGTACCCTGCTACTTTGCCGAATCCTTTTTTAGTTCCGGTAGCTTTCTTGTGGATTCTCTGGGATATTTTATGTATAGGATCATATCGTCTGTGCACAGGAATAGATTTATTTCTTCCTTACTGTCTTGGTCATCTAGTGCTGCTATAACAGAAATACCACAAGTGGATGGCTTTAACAAAGAGGAATTTGTTTTCTCACAGTCTGGTAGGCTAGAAGTCCAAATTAAGGGCCTCAGGTCCAGGGCAAGACTTCCTCTCTCTATTGGCTCTGGAGGGAGGTCCTTGTTATCAATCTTCCCCTGGACTAGGAGCTTCTTCACACAGGAACCCTGGGTCCAAAGGACGCACTTTGCTCCTGGCACTGCTTTCTTGATGGTATGAGGTCCCCAACTCTGCTTGCTTCCCTTTCCTTTTATCTCTTGTAAGATAAAAGGGCACTGGGGCACTGGGTAAGATTAAAGGTGGTGCAGGCCACACCCCAGGGAAACTCCCTTTACATTGGATCAGGAATTTGACCTTAGAAAGGGCCTTACATCCCACCCTAATCCTTTTTAACATAAAATTACAATGACAAAATGGAGGACAACCACACAATACTGGGAATCATGGCCCAACCAAGTTGACACGTATTTTTTAGGGACACAATTCAATCCATGACACTTACTAATTTGGATGACCATTATTTCCCTTTCTTGTCTTAATGCTCTAGCTAGGTCTTCCAGTACAATGTCGAATAAGAGTGGTGATAAAGGGCATCCTTGTCTGATTTCTCTTCTCAGGGGGAGTGCTTTCAGGCTCTCTCCATTGATAATAATGTCAGCTGTTGGCTTTGTGTATATGCCCGTAACTATGGTGAGAAATTTTCCTTCTATTCGTATTTTGGTAAGAGTTTTTATCAGGAATGGGCTTTGGACTTTATCAAATGCCTTTTCTGCATCGATTGAGATGATCATGTGATTCTTTTATTTATGTTGTGGATTACATTGATTGAGTTTCTAATATTGAGCCATCCTTGAACACCTGATATGAATCCCACTTGGTCATGATGTATTATTTTTTTGCTATGCTATTGCATTCTATTGGCTAGAGTTTTGTTGAGAATTTTTGCGTCAATATTCATAAGAGATATTGGTCAGTTATTTTTTAGTGGTGCCTTTAGTGTCAGGTTATGCTGGCTTCATAGAATGAATTCAGAAATATTCCTTCCTTTGCCATGTTCTAGAATAGTTTGAATAGTATTGATGCCAGCTCTTCTCTGAATGTTTGGTAGAATTCTCCAGTGAAACCGTCCAGGCCAGGGCTTTTTTCTTTGTTTTTTTTTTTTGATTATCACTTCAATTTCTTCTTCTGTTATGGGTCTATTTAGATTTTTTACTTGAGTTTGTGTTAGTTTAGGAGGCAGTATGTTTCTAGGAATTTGTCCATTTTCTTTTGTTTTTCAAATTTATTGGAGTATAATTTTTCATAGTATCCTGTTATGATCCTTTTTATTTCAGTTTTTCTCTTGTGATGTCACCCATCTCTTTACTTATTTGGGTTATTTGCATCTTTTTTTTTTTGTCAGAATGTTTTGATATGTTGTATTTTCATTCTTGTTTGACTCTAGAAATTTTTTATATCATTCTTGATTTCTTCTATTACCTAGTGGTTTTCTGATTTTACAGTGTTGTGGTCTGAGAAGACGCCTTGTATTATTTTGTTGTTTTTGAATTTATTGAGGCTTGCTTTGTGTCCTAGGATATTTAGATCTTCTCATTCTTTGTTGAGCTTCTTTCTAGGTGTTCTGTTCATTGTCAAAAGTGATGTGTTAAAGTCTCCTACTATTGTAGAACTATTTCTCTTTTCATTTCTGTTAGGGTTTGTTTTATGTATTTTGGAGAGCTGTTAGGGGGTGCATGGATATTTATTATTGTTATATCCTCTTGTTGGATGGAGCCCTTAATCATTATGTAATGTCCTTCTTGTCTCTTATGGTGAAGTTTTATTTAAAGTCTTTTATCAGAGATTAAAACTGCCGCTGCTGTTCTTTTTTGGTTACTGTTTGCTTGATATATTTTTTTCTACACTTTGATTTTTAACCGCTTTATAATTTTGTGTCTAAGGTGTGTGTCTTGTAGGCAACATATTGATGGGTCATTTTTTTTTTATCTGTTCTACCGCTCTCTGTCTCTTGACTGATGTGTATAACCCATTTACATTCAGTGTGATTATCGATAGGAATGAATTTACTACTGTCATTTTGTTACGCTTTTTTTTTTGTGTGTGGTGTTGACAGTTTCTTTGTTCCACTTAATTTTCTGTGCTGAGGTCTTTTTGTTCATGGATTGTCTTTTTGTTTCCATCTATTTTGTGTTTACTGAGTCTTTTTGATTTTCTTCTTTATTTTGGCGGTTAGGTTTGTTAACTTTTTTTGTAGCTACTATAGGGCTTACGTTTATCACCCTATCTTTAAAACAGTCTTATTTTTAGATATCACCTTGACTTCCTCTTGATATGGAAGTTCTGCAACTACACCATATGTTCCCCCTTTTTGTTTTGAAGTTGTCATCGATTTCAGACTGATAGCTGTGGTTTCCTGTTTTTCGTTCTGAAGCTTTGTTTTACTTTTAAGATTTCTCTATCTGAGTTGGCATCTTGGTGATGGCTTACTCTTAGGTTGTGTGGCTTACTCTTAGGTTGTTGTCTGATGTCATTGGTTTTCTAACTGAAGGACTTGCCTTTAATATTTCTTTTAAGGATGGTCTGGTTTTTTACAAATTTCCGTAATTTCTTTTTATCTGAGAATGACCTAATTTTGCCATCATATTTGAGAGACAGTTTTGCTGGGGATATGATTCTTGGTTGGTGATTTTTTTTCAAGGTTTTACGTATGCCATCCCATTGCCTTCTGGCCTGCATGGCCTCTGCCAATAAATTAGAGTTTATTCTTATTGCAGTCCATTTATAGGTGATATTTTGTCTTTCCTGAGTTGCTCTCAGAATTCTCTATTTTTGTACTTGGAAAGTTTGATTGTGATATAGCTTGGTGACTTTCTTTTGGGGTCTATCCTGTATGAGGTTCATTGAGCTTCTTGAATGGATATCTACTCGTCCTTTGTAATATTGGGGAAATTTTCTTCCAGCAAAGTTTCAGAAATTCTCTGTCCTTTTTTTTTTTGTCTCCTCTTGTTCTGGGATTCCCATTATGTGTAAATTCTTCTTCTTCGTAGTGCCCTACATAACTCTTTGGCTTTCTTCAATTTTTTTTCTGATTGTTCCCCAAACAAATTAGTATCAAGGGATTTGTCTTCTGTTTCTCTAATTCTTTCTTCCACTGTTTCAGTTCTATTTCTGTGTCCTTTGAGTTATCTGTTTCTAATGTTATATTGCTAATCTTCTGGATTTCTACTTGCTGTTTTTATACGATTCTTAGTTGTCTATTTAATTCATTAGTTTGTTCTTGTATTATTTTCCTGAATTATTCTAGGGCTTGTCTGTGTTTTCCTTGATTTCTTTGAGGACCCTACATATAAGCCTTTTGAATTCCTTATCAGGCAGTTCCATTACCCTCTCTTCCTCAGGAAGGTTTTTGCCCCTTTGTTTTAGTCATTTGGGTGAGCTACCTTGTCTTGTTTCTTTATATGATTTGATATTATCTGTGGCCTCTGAACCCTGTGCCATAGTTGTTAAGAGCTATGACTACTAACCAGAAGGTTGGCAGTTCAAATCCACAAGGTGCTCCTTGCAAACCCTATGGGGCAGTTCTACTCTGTTCTGGGGGGTTGCTATGAGTCAGAATCGACTTGATGGCAATGTGTTTGGTTTTTTGGTGGCCTCTGAGATGTTAAAGTGTTGTTTTATTTGTGATTTTGTTTTGTTTTGCTTTATCAGTATGAGCGTGTTGGGAGTGTTTCGGTGATCGTTCATTTGACAGTACAGGGGTGTTCACTTCCTGATTCCAGTTGGACAGGGTAATAGCAGGCAACAGTGGTCAGAGTGACTGATCCCTTGTTGCTATTCATTGTACGTGTGAGATGGCTAAGGGCGTACTGGGTGGGCGCTATCTGGTGGCACTGGAATGCTCACAGTCACCAGGTGGCAGACGATGGACAGCAAGCAAGGCGGGCATCTAGGGGGTGCTGGATGGTGGGGAGAGGGATGGAGCAGTCAGCCAGGGGGCACAGGTACTCTCTCCAACAGGGGAGGTATGGGGCTGTTACCTGGGTGGGGCGTATAGGCACTCTCTCTGGTAGTGGAGGGGTGGGAAGGGCATTTGGTGGTCATGCAGCTGCTCTCCTGGGTGGGAGAAGGGGTGAGGTAGACAGCTAGGAGTCATGCAGATATTATCCCAGAGGGTGAGGTGCAGGGCTGGGCGGGTGCTCTCCCAGGCAGGGAGTTGAGATGCTCTCTCTGGTGGGGGAGGGGTGGAGTGGGTGGCTGGGGGTCAAGCAAGCATACACTCCAGTGGGGGAGAGGCAGGCCGGGAAGTGGGAGAGGGCAGAGGAGAGATAGAGAAAAAAAAGACAAAAAGGGGAGTGGCTTGCCTATTGCTCTGGGCTTGCCACGCCCCCCTCCCCCCACCAGTCAGGTAATGCCACTGGAGGGTCACCGTGTCTTTGGTCTGTGTAGCCTCCCTGTTCTCTGTATGCCGGGGTCCCTGAAGTTCTCATCCTCCTTTTTGTACTTTTCCCTCCGAAGCTCCAGTTCACGTCCTGCTCACCTTGCTTAACTCTGGGTTTGTGTTTCTCTGTTTCCTACTGGGAGTTCTGCAATGTCTTCCTGTGCTTCTCACCCAGAGTCACTGCTGACGTTGTCTCAAAATGGCCCTGCTGTGCTGGGCTGTCTAACAGGGTACCACCACTCTGTATATCTTCCCTCTTTGCTGCTGACATTAAATTTCTTTATTCAGTAGGTGTTTGATCTGATTCTGTATGCTTCCATTTGATGCTCATGGCTCCAGGGTTGTCATCTACACTAGTTTCACTTTGTTTCTTGGGTCTATGCTTTAGAGGGATGGTGTGGTGCACTGGAATATTCTGCCATCTTCAATCTCCTGCCTGCCCTTTTTAGCAAAATGCTCTTTGTCATTGTTGTCTACAGAAAGAAATTTCAGACTGTTTTCAGTGCCTCATTGGCTTATACTAAGTCAGGAATTGCTCTTTTAGCAAGGTTTCCAAATTTATAAACAGATCTTTTATGTAGGAAGAGCTTTTGGATCTAGATATGAGATTTTGTATTAGTTTACAGTTTATTTTTAAAGAGCGTGTAGGAGGTGATTTTTTTTCTTTTATTGTGCTTTAGATGAAGGTTCACAGAGCAAATTAGTTTCTCATTAAACAACACACACATTGTTTTGTGACATTGGTTGCCAGCCTTGTGACATGTCAATGATCTCTCCTTCACGACCTATCATTCTCCATTTCCATTTGTCCAGCTTTCCTGTCCCCTCCTGCCTCCTCATCCCTGCCCCTGGGCTGGTGTGCCCATTTAGTCTCATATGTATGGTTAAACTATGTATATTATTATTTGTTTTATGAGCCTGTCTAATCTTTGACTGAAGGGTGAACCTCAGGAGTGACTGCAATACTGAGTTAAAAGGGTGTCTGGGGCCATAATCTTAGGGTTTCTCCAGTCTCTGTCAGACCAGTAAGTCTGGTCTTCTTTTGTGAGTTAGAATTTTGTTCTACATTTTTTCTCCAGCTCTGTCTGGGACCCTCTGTTGTGATCCCTGTCAGAGCAGTTGGTGGTAGGAGGTGATTTTTTAAATGCCATTTCATGGATTGGTAAAACAGGGATTGGTAAATAGCTTAAGTATAGAAGTTTACTTAAAGCATTACGGAGGGAAGCAAAACTGTCTCAAGGTCTTTCCGTTGTTTTATTATTTTGATCAGCAGCAAGGACTATTAAGCATCTAATGTGAGTTGAGTACTCTTCTCATAGACATCTGGGCAGCTGTGAAAGAGTGAATTCAGCATGCCTGGAGCATAGGGCTTGACCCTACTACTTATTAAATGTGTGACCTCATGCCAGTCCTTTTCCATCTTTGGACTTTGGTGCCCTCATCCACAAAACAGAAACTGTATAATGTTACCTACACTATTTGCCTTTCTAATTTTAGGGTTGTTTTAAGAATCAAGAGAAATTGTCTTTTTAAACTACAAAACGATTATCTGAAAATTAGTTGGTGGTATTATTGCTCTTGTTTTTTGGTGTAGTCACTTGAAATTCGTTTTTGTGAACAGGGCTTATATAAGAACAGACATTTAGAAAGTGATGTAAAATAGGATATAACGAAATGCAATTATTTCCCAACAGTTTCTGAACTTTAGAGAGAATCATAAAAAGGAGAAACAGGTGTAGATAGTCTAGTCAGAGAAGGCTTGCAACAGAAGGTGAGATTTGAGCTGTGTAGGGCAGAGAGTATGAAAAGAGACCTAGACTAAGAATAATCAGGGTGGTGGGAAGGGAAGGCAGATAAGCTGATCAGCCTGACTTCACCCAGGTGCCATGGAATTGAAAACTGTCTGCCTTCATATGTCATCCAAAGTCCTCAACAGTGGATCCCTGTGGTACCTGGAATTCAGATTACTTCTTCACGCCTTCTTGCCCAGTGCACATACTAGCCTCCTCCCCCGATTCCTTCCAGTCCAGTGTCAAATATCTCAGGACTGATCAAGTACCATCCCTTTGGTGTCTCTCATCACAGTTAAGCCTGTCTTCCTCTATTCTCCTAGAGTACCTTCTGCAGGAATCCATTACTTACCACATTTGGCATTAGCAACTGTTAGATATGATTCTAAGAAGCCCTGGTGGCATAGTGGTTAAGAGCTTGGCTGCTAGCCAAAAGGTCAGTGGTTCAAATCCACCAGCTGCTCCTTGGAAACCCTATGTCGAAGTTCTACCCTGTCCTATAGGGTCACTATGAGTCAAAACTGACTGAACGACACCTAACAACAGCAATAGATATGATTCTAAGTGGTTTAACATATTTCATCATTACAACAACTTAATGAGTTAGATACTATTATTACTATTATCCATATTTTACAAATAATAATAATAATAAAATTAAATATATTGTCTGAGATTCTCCAGCTAATAAAGCACTGAGACTTGAACTATGCCTATGTACTTACTCTTTCTAATGGTAGAAAATTTAAAGATAATTTTAAAATATTTGATTTATGAATTTTTTGCATATAAATATGAGAAAAATAAATGAGATAAAAAAAGACTTTGAGCCCTTTCCCTCATTATTCTTTCCCTCTTGGATTTTGCTAAGCAGTAGATAAAATGAACTTTATAATTAAGTATTCATTAAGGATAAATAATATGTTTATGATAATTAAGAGTTAACTACAACTGGCTTGGATTTTTAGGAATGTATTTTCTCTTTAATTTCCTTTCACCATGTGAGATTTTAAGCTGTATAAGTACAAAGAATTCTTTATTCTGATTATAGACTTCTGTTATTTCATATTTTACAAATAAGTTGAATATACACCAAGGCAAATTGATTAAATGTTTAAGAATGATTTTGTTTATTTTTGGCTAAGAGGAATACTTTCCCTGATGGCCAGAAATGCTTTTATTTGGCTACAGGTGTAGTAGATTGTCCTTTGCCTACTACCATAATTGTGGTGGAAGACAGGTGCTGCAGCCATTGAGTTTACTGGATGTTTGACTTCCTGCTTTCTCCAGGTCACTGGTTTTGGCTGAACCCCAAGGATTTGTGTTAGATTACTCTGGGCTAAGGCTCTGACAGAGGACTGTTACCATTAGCAGCAGGGCTGGTGAGAGGCCTGAGTAGGCTCCAACTCAAACCAAAACGTGCTGCTGTTGGGTTGATTCTGATTCATAGCAACCCTATAGGACAGAGTAGAACTGCCCCATACGGTTTCCAAGGAATGCCTGGTGGATTTGAACTGCCGACCCTCTGGTTAGTAGCCATAGCTCTTAACCACTACGCCACCAGGGTTTTAGGTGAACAGCTCTGACAGTGGGAGAGTTCTCAGTGGCTTATTTTTAGGGATCTTTGGCATCTCGGAGCCTAGTCTAGCCTAAAATTATCTTTTTCCCAAGGAGGTCAAAGAAGACAGAGAAGAATCAGATAAAAATAGAAAAGGCTGCATGGAGAATGTGGAAATTGAGCTGAACTTTAAGGGATGGTAAGATTTACACAGATGTGCTGTACAGAGGATCTGAGCAAAGACTTAGAATTGACACCATTTTGAGGGTCTGGATAGAAATTTTCTAGGATAGGGGAATGTTTTGTGGAGTCACACAGTTCACTTGTTTTATGGCTTGAATATACAGAGAAATATGTACTTTCATGTATAACTTAACTGGACTTTCTAATAAGGCTCACTCTCGCTGCTTAGCAAGGACAAAAGAACTAGTAAGCCAATCTGGATTAAAAGAAGTTTCACTTATAATTTGAACAGTATTTTTGGGTAATGATAAGTCTTCTAGGAAACATTGCTCATTTTCTCAGCCTTCACCCTAGCACTTTTCCAAGATGGTGAGATATGTAGGCTGGTAGGTAGGGCATGGCAGGTGCAGAGTTATTAACTTGGGCCTGTTGTTCCTTTTCCTTGTCTCCGAGGCAATACCCCTTGCTTTCCTGGTTGCTGGCTGTCCTTTTGTCTTCTAATGCTGATGCCTGTGGCTGATGAACTCATGATTGTTTTTCATCGGACAGTGTTCTCATTGAGTACTCCCTGGCTGACCCAAAGCTTCTGTTTGGCTCTTGGTAGACCATAGAGGTTTCAGAGATCTGTCTGTAACCCACTTGGTCTTGGCCTGTGCTGCCTACCCTTTAGCCATATTCCTAGCTACATCTGGGTGTGGTTTATCCCACACAGTAATCCAGCATAGTTGGGAAACCTAAACCTTAGTATCTCTTCTGTCTGGCCACACTGATGTTTACCCTGAAATGGCTGTACCCTAGGTTGTTAGAGGTAGCCTAAGACTCTCAAATGGGAAATGGGGCTAGTGAGCAGAGTGAGAATGTGTGCAGTGAAGGAGAATCAACACATGCTTGTTCGTGTGTTTCTTGCCTCACTACTGTTATTTTCCCCACAATTCTTCCACTGCCAGAAATGGACAGAATTCACTTCTTCCTCATCTTCTCAGGTCTTCCTTATGTAAGAGTCTATAGTTTAGCTCAGCAAAGATGGGGAAAAAAAGAGCAAAGGAATTTTATGCAGTCTTTTCAGAAGATAACTTGATTTTCAAAGCTATTATTTTGGTGCAAAATCCTATTTTCTGAATATTAGAAGCTGAATATTTCCTGTCTTGATTTCTGCATACTCATTTCTTCTGTGATAAATCTTAATCTCTTTAGGTAGTAAGAAGTTTTGGGCAGATTTACAAAAAGTTACCTGCTCAAAACGTCAAAAGGTGAAAACCACATTAATGTTTTATATGTTACAAGTTGTGAAGAAGTGACTCAGACAGTTGATCTAATATTCTTGAATCAAATTTCCTAAACTGTATCCTGTAGGACTAGTTAATAGAATGTTTAAAATGGTTCTTTCCAAAAGGGATTTATGGTTAAACAGGATGGCTGCCTCTTAGAGAGCCACAACAAATATTAGCTTATTAAAGGTTCTGAAAAGTTCTATAGTTTCTTTAAAAAAAAGTATATTAAATCTTGACCATGACGCTTTTTAAAAAAATTTGCTAGATACTAATTCCTAGTAGGAAACATCTTTTAGTGGTTAAGCTCTTGGCTGCTATCCAGAAGGTCAGTGGTTTGAACCCACCAGCTGCTCTGCAGGAGAAAGATGTGGCAGTTTGCTTCTATAAAGATTGCATCCCTTGGAGCAGTTCTACTCTGTCTTATAGGGTCACTATGAGTGAGAATCCACTCAACAGCAGTGGGTTGGTAAGCAGCTTAGAGGACGGGGTCATAAACGTGCCAATAATAGCACAAAACCAAAGAGAGACCAGAAATTTGAATGACTGTTCATGCAACTTGCTTTGTGGTGTGCTTTTTTTCCAAGGCCCATTACTGAGACTAATGAAAATAGTTTTCAAAATAGTGGATAGTTCAAACCTGTTCACTCAATATTTTAGTTTGACCTGAACTACAGGTAGAAATAATATTCTTTGGGAACTGTTTTTTGATAAAGTAGCTTATGTGATGTGGAAAGTATTTTTTAACATATGTGCCTAAGCAATGAGCCTTTTGTTAGATCCAATTAGAGCTTTCTGATTAAATGTGAGGCTTTGAAATGTTGTTTCGCTTGGCTGCAGGCAATCTGATTGACTTGATACCTCATCTGCATCAGCCTTCTGCAGGTGGAGACTCTAATATTAATAATATTAATGTTTACATAATTTTGGAGTTCGTTGTAGATAGAAATAGACAGGATATGCACTTCTCTGAAGTAAAGTACCAACTATTAATGCTTATTTAAGAGTTTTTCTGTAATTTACAAAATGAAGAAATAAATGTGTTGTATCTGTTCAAGGGTAGATGAAGACTTAGAATTAAAGAACTAGGGAAGCCCGGGGTATTAGAGCTGGGAAGACCTAAGCTGGTGTCCCTATGGTCCATATATGGAAACAGAAATTAGGCCCAGAAACCAAACCCTGTTGCCATTGAGTTGATTCCGACTCGTAGTGACCCTGGCCCAGAAACCAGAATCTGTTGACGTCAAGTTGATTCCGACTCATAGTGACCCTATAGGACAGTAGAACTGCCTCATAGGGTTTCTAAGGAGCAACTGGTGAATTTGAACTGCTGAACTTTTGGTTAGCAGCTAAACTCTTAACCGCTGTTAACTATAAATAATAGAATCCTAAATAATTTTAGGATCCTTTTGTAGCAATAAAATATAATTTTACCTTTGTTGGTAAAGTGAATGATGATTTACCATTCAGGTAGCATTGTCTCTGGATAAAACATTACACTGAAACTCAAGGAATCTGATTGCCTGATTGCTTAAACAAGTGCTCATTAAGGGTGTTAAACCCCCTGCCCCGTTTTTTTTTTTTTTTTTTTTTTCATTATCTCTATGAAATGCTTTTTATTTCCTTAATGGAAGTATTTTCTCAAACTTTAAAAATGCATGATGAAACAGCCTTGAATTTTTATTTATTATGAAAATAAGAATGTGTTGTGCTTGAAGGTAAAGGAGACCATGTTCCACTAAACTTTTTTGCAGAAGACTTTTGTCCCACAGTCAGAATGGTTTGTATCCATGAGACACAATGAAATGAATTTACAGCGCAAATCATATTTGTATTATTGTTTCCTACAATAAAAATGTGATTTAAATAGAAAAGCCACAGAACAATTATATAGATTCCAATAAGGGTAGGGGAATTAGTGTGAAAAGTGGAAAAACAGTGTGGATAGAGAGAGAGATTCTGGCAAAACTCTGATTTTTAGCCTACAATGCCCTGGGGGAATTAATGGACCTTTTATGTATTGTTCTAGATTTTTTATTCTTTATGTCAAAATCTCTGTATTCTCGTACATCGTAGCAGATGGAAAGTTATATATAGAATAAATGGAGTAAATGAATGAGTGAATAGAGATCTAGAAAAAACTGTAGCCAGTAATAACAAGTGTAACAGAAGAAGATTTTTCATACAATTAAAAAGTTCCTGATTCCCTTACAAGATGATGACATGAACAGGTCTAGGTTCCCAACTCTTCATGCTTGTACTTCCAGAAATACAGTAGGAAGTCTGTGCTCGGCCCTGTAGGACTCTGGACTGATGGTCAGAGGACAGGAGCAAGGAGCTGCAGATGGAGCCTTGTCAATGACAGGTCTCATACAGTAGGAAAGGTGCTTTTTCCATTCTCCCTCCCCCTCCTTCTGCTGGCGAGGACATAGTCTACCACGGATGACTGAAGCTGTATGCAGATGGATGGCTGCCATAGAGCCTACTCCCCCAGCTAATGCATAGCTTACCTAAACACGGAGCCTGATCTCTAGCTCCAAGACAAGTGGGTCCGCACAGAGTGGAAGAGGGAGTGGTGATCAAGGACTGTGGGCTGCAGCCATCATGGGGCAGTTCATTTAGTGTGGGCTTTCTGACCAGTTTGGAAACCAGCGAAGGACTGAAAACTTGGTCTGGATGGAAGCCATCACAGAGCAGGAAGGGAGTGATAATTACTTGAGACTGAAGGCTTCACTCACCTGGAGGACAGATTGATTAGTGTGTGTTCTCTGTTCTGTTTGGGAGCTGCTGAACAACAGAAACCTTGGTCTGGACTTAAATGGAGTTATCATGGAGAGAAAGAAGGAGTGGTAAGCAAAACTTAAGGGCTTTGCCCACCTAGGAGTCTCTTGTAGAAAGTATCACTGTCAGAAACACAGAGTACTTGGGAGAATTGAGAAAGCTAACACCCTGTAAAATTCTAATGGGGCTTCAACAAAAACCCACAAAGCACGTAAAGAAAATAGAAATGTTGGCCTATCCAAGTGAACAAAATGAAGGGAAAGAAAACATTTATGAAAGACCAAATAATGAACAGATTGGAAGAATAAAATACAGCAATACTAAACAGGCTCAAAGAACTAAAAGAAAACACAAAGTACAGGAAACTGTGCATGAACAAAATGAGAATTTAAATAAAGGGATTGTTTTTGTTGTTGTTAGGTGCCATAGAGTCATTTCTGACTCATAGCGACCCCCGTGTACAACAGAATGAAACACTGCCTGGTCCCGTACTGTCCTCACAATCATTGCTCTGTTTGATGCCTTTGAATTATGGTGTTGGTGAAGAATATTGAATATACCATGGACGGCCAAAAGAACAAAAAAATCTGTCTTGGAAGAAGTACAGCCAGAATGCTCCTTAGATATGAGGATGGCAAGACTTCATCTTGTTTACTTTGGACATGTTATTAGGAGAGACCCGTCCTTGGAGGAGGAGATCATGCTTGGTAGAGGGTCAGCGAAAGAGAGGAAGGCCCTCAGTGAGATGATTGACACAGTGGCTACAGCAATGGGCTCAAGCATAACAAGGATTGTAAGAATGGCACAGGACTGGGCAGTGTTTCGTTCTGTTGTACATAGGATCGCTGTGAGTTGTAACTGACTCGATGGCACCTGACAACAAGGATAAACCGTGAGAGAATAGAATTCTCTTTGTTAAAGCCACCCACTTGTGGTATTTCTGTTAATAGTAGCACTAGATGACTAAGACTCATATTATAATGAAAGTCATCTATTTAAAATTAATCAGATTTTATAGAAAAATTTTTGATATGGTTTTTATTATAAATGCCTGAGTCTTAATTCTTATATTAAAAAATTGCCACCACAACCACCACCTCCTTACCTCCCCCCAAAAAAGAGAAACAAAGATCCAGTAGAGAGAAAATTTTAAGTGTGCTTTTTGTCAAAAGCCAATTAGCTAATGAAAGGTATCACATGTAGGTAATTAAGAATAATTTAATTTAACTTCGAGGAGTAAAATAGGGTGATGGCAAAGCCCATGAATGTGCCAGCTACACCTGGGACATTGTGAACTGGGTAGAACAATGTAATGATGCTTTATAAACTGTGGAGAATAGGAAGTAAATTCACCTAGCATTATGTTTAATTGAACATTGTTCTATATTGCTTCAGCCATTATTTAAGATAGGAAGTAATAATGAGAGCTAAAGAAATTACAGTGGAACCTGAGAAAGCCAGCACCTGTGTAAGGTGGAAAGCTGTCAGAAAAGGAAACTCCAAATATTTTCCACAAAAAAGAGTGATAGAAAAGTGTTAAGACTGCACATTGGCAAAGGCAGAAAACTTGCAAGACCCAGAAAAACAAGGGAGTCCCATCAAGTTCTAGCTCTCTTAAGTTCCACTGTATTTTTAAGGGCAACATTATAGTTGTAGTATTTGTGATTTTTCTATTTTGCATTTTGAAATTTTTACTTTGTAGCATTTCTAAAACTAAATGAACATCAAATTTATTACTAATACGATTTTGCATTTTCCTTCAGATACCAAATATTTTTACCCAATATAGAAAATTTGGAAGTTACAGAAATGAGGCAGAAAAAAAAATATCCATGGCCCCGTAATCCAAAGAAAACCGTCAGTGTCATTTTAGTATTTTAGCCTTCGTTTTTTTTCTATACATATTTTAGATTGGTTGTAACTTTTATACTGTTAATTTATAATATAGGAGCATTACACAATTGCTATAAAACTGCAAAAGCCAGAACCAGTGTAAGGTGGAAACCTGTCAGAGAAGGAAAACTCAAATGTTTTCCACTAAAACGAGTGATAGAAAAGTGGTAAAACTGAACTCTGTCAAAGGAGGAAAAGTTGTGAGACTGGGAAAAACAAGGCAGTCCATTGATTTCCTGCCCTCACAGGTTTCACAGTATAACTTTAGCGAATACTTAATGTTACACCCTGCTGGTGTACAATAATTTACTCAGCCAGTTCCATGTTGTTAGACAGTTTGATAGAAATTTTGTATTAGAAGTAATGTTGAGATAAGCAATTTTCGGCATAAGGCTTTCTATATAGTCATGATATTGCTTTAGGTTAGTTACCAAAAATGAAATCTGAATGTTTCAAAGAACTAGATATATACAATCAAATTACTGCCTGAAAGGGTTGTGTGCATTTTTGTCAATTAAGAGTTCCTGTTTTACTTATGCTCATCCAAAGACTTCACCAAAAGAGTAAAAAGACTACTTACAGACGGGGAAGAAGTTTTTAGCCATGACATTTCTGATCAGCACCTGATCTCTAAAATCTACATGATACTGCAAAAACTCAACTGCAAAAAGACAAATAACCCAATTAAAAAATGGGCAAAAGATATGAATAGACACTTCACTAAAGAAGACATTCAGGTAGCTAACAGATACATGAGGAAATGTTCATGATCATTAGCAATTAGAGAAATGCAGATCAAAACTATAATGAGATACCATCTCACTTCAGCAAGGCTGGCATTAATCCAAAAAACACAAAATAATAAATTTTGGAGAGGCTGTGGAGAGATTGGAACACTTCTACACTGCTGGTGGGAATGTCAAATGGTACCACCACTTTGGAAATTGATTTGGTGCTTCCTTAAAAAGTTAGAAATAGAACTACCATACAATCCAGCAATCCCACTCCTTGGAATATATCCTAGAGAAATAAGAGCCTTTACACGAACAGATGTATGCACACCCATGTTCACTGCAGCGCTGTTTACAATAGCAAAAAGATGGAAGCAACCAAGATGCCCATCAATGGATGAATGGATAAATAAATTATGGTATATTCACACAATGGAATTCTACGCATCCATAAAGAACAGTGATGAATCTGTGAAACATTTCATAACATGGAGAAACCTGGAAGGCATTATGCTGAGTGAAATTAGTCAGTTGCAAAAGGACAAATATTGTATAAGACCACTATTATAAGAAGTTGAGAAATAGTTTAAACAAAGAAGAAAACATTCTTTTGTGGTTATGAGGGGGGGAGGGAAGGAGGATGGGAGAGGGGTATTCACTAACTAGATAGTAGATAAGAACTACTTTAGGTAAAGGGAAAGACAGCACACAATACAGGGGAGGTCAGCACAATTGGACTAAACCAAAAGCAAAGAAGTTTCCTGAATAAACTGAATGCTTCAAAGGCCAGCGTAGCAGGGGCAGGGGTCTGGGGACCATAGTTTCAGGGGACATCTAAGTCAATTGGCATAATAAAATCTATTAAGAAAACATTCTGCATCCCAGTTTGAAGAGTGCCGTCTGGGGTCTTAAACGCTAGCAAGGAGCCATCTAAGATGCATCAATTGGTCTCAACCCATCTGGATCAAAGGAGAATGAAGAACACCAAGGACACAAGGCGATTATGAGCCCAAGAGACAGAAAGGGCCACATGAACCAGAGACTACATCATCCTGAGACCAGAAGAACCAGATGGTGCCCGGCTACAACCAATGACTCCCCTGACAGGGAACACAGAAGAGAACCCCTGAGGGAGCAGGAGAGCAGTGGGATGCAGACCTCAAATTCTAATAAGCCCAGACTTAATGGTCTGACTGAGACTAGAAGGACCCCGGTGGTCATTGCCCCCAGATCTTCTGTTGCCTCAGGACAGGAACCATTCCCGAAGCCAACTCTTCAGACATGGATTGGACTGGACAATGGGTTGGAGAGGGATGCTGGTGAGGAGTGAACTTCTTGGATCAGGTGGGCACTTGAGACTATGCTGGCATCTCCTGCCTGGAGGGGAGATGAGAGGGTGGAGGGGGTTAGAAGTTGGCGAAAAGGACACGAAAAGAGAGAGTGGAGGGAGAGAGCAAGCTGTCTCATTAGGGGGAGAGTAATTGGGAGTGTGTAGCAAGGTGTATATGGGTTTTTGTGTGAGAGACTGACTTGATTTGTAAACTTTCACTTAAAGCGCAATAAAAATTGTTTAAAAAAAAAAAAAAGAGTTCCTGTTTTGTTCCATTAGCCCAAGACAGGAACCATCCCCATAAGCCAACTCTTCAGACGGGGATTGGCCTGGACTATGGGATAGAAAATGATACTGGTGAGTAGTGAGCTTCTTGAATCAAGTCGAGACATGAGACTATGTGGGCAGCATCTGTCTGGAGGGGAGATGAGAGGGCAGAGTGGGTCAGAAGCTGGCTGAATGGACATGGAAATAGAGGATGGAGGGAAGGAGTGTGCTGTCTCATTAGGGGGAGAACAACTAGGTGTATATAGCAAGGTGCATATAAATTTTTGTAAGAGAGACTGACTTGATTTGTAAACTCACTTAAATCGCAATAATAATAATAATAATAAGGAGTTCCTATTTTAAATCTGGGGGTGGAAAGAGGGATTGTGCTGTCACATTACAGGACTGCAGCTAGGTTCACATAACGATATGTGTATAAATTTTTATATGAGAGATTAACTTGAGCTATAAACTTCCACCTAAAGTACACTTAAAAAAAAAGAGTTTCTTTTTATTTCACCGTTGACCCTTCTTATGTTTTCAAAAAGTTTTGCTAATTGAATGATAAAGTAACTTTAAAAATTTACAGTACTTTGATTATTGTTATAGTTGAACTTTTATAAATGCCTTTGACACTTGATTTTTTCCTTTTTTGTCCTTTTACTTTTTATTATATTTCAATCAAATTTGAAAGAAACACTGTGCTGTATTCACACGTGGGGAGCTTAATAGGTACTTATTTGCGTATTTGTATGTGGGTTCAACATTATATAAAGCTTTCATCATTGAACACTTTCTTGTTGCATCTCCTTTACTCCATTATAGTTTGAAAATATTCTGAAGTTATCAGACTATAAAAAAAAAAATACTGTAGTTAAAACCTGAAAACCAAACCCATTGCCGACTCATAGCGACCCTGTAGAACAGAGTAGAACTGCCTCATAGGCTTTCCAAGGAGTGTCTGGTGGATTCAGACTGTGGACATCTTGGTTAGCAGCGAAGCTCTTAACCACTATGATACCAGGGTTTCCATACTGTTCTTAGAACACTGTTATTCCTTACGTTTAAACAGAGTAGCATAGCCACAATAAAATAAATACCAGTTCGCTTAGAAATGAGGTTGTTATCACCCTGTGAAATATACAGCCCATTGGTTCTTTCACAGTGTATAAGGTTCAGATGATATCACTCTGAAGTCTGAAGATCATGCTGACTGTAAGTCAGAGAGTGCAGACAGCAAATATCTAGTATAGCTGTTTCAATCTACTACTAAATATTCTCATGAAGTGCTTTTTTCATTCATGTATTTTTTTCCCTCTCTTTTTTTGTACATGGCCTCTCCCGTCAACTTGTAGACAGGGAAACAGTACTTCACATGAATAATTTTTATACTTCTCTTTCTAAAGCACATTTGTTTTTACTCTTGTGCAACAGTGGCCAAGAAACTAAAGGACTTAAGAGTATCGGTCAGCTTTTTACAGCTTCCTACTGTAGGAAAAATGGTTTTGCATAGAACTAAATATGCCATTTGGTTTCTGTCCTTATCCAAGATTTGAGGCAAAACAACAGCCAAGCATTTGTCCATGAGGAGAGGGAGGGGCCCAGGTAGCAGTTGTTATTTTACTCTAGAACCTGAATTCTTAAGAAAAAGGAAATATACTTGTCAATACTACCTCTCAGTTGTTTTCCAATTGTCTGAAACCACGGTGGAACAAGTGAATTTATAGCTTTTTTGACCTTAGCAGCATGGCAATGGCCCAAGATTCAGTGGCCTAGTCCTTTCTCTGTTTTATGTGCTTTAGAATGAAATGCTCAAAGAGTAAGAAGAGAGCATTTTGCAGGCTGTTGCCATCTACCCACTCTAAAGAAGTGCAGCTTCTTGAGGCTTATTCCCTTGTCATACCAAGCAAACAAAGTTTTTGTTTTTTTTTTTTAATTACAGTTTTGTGTTAGAAACTTCCTACAATTTGTTCAACACTTGTTGGGTACATATTGTCTTTAATGTGTGCCACATTAACTTGATCACTCAGAATACTAAGGAATATTCGAAATTTTTAAAACATGGAACTTAAACACTGCAAATAGGTATAAAACTAAATACTGTCAATAGTTGAATAGAGCATTTTGTGCCTGTCACCTGGAGTACTGTCTAGTCGTTTTCTGGAATTAGAAAATCAGTGCAAGGAGAGAAAATGTAAATTTGGTGTGGGAATGGGAAGTAATAGTGAATTATGTTCTGTTATTGCTCTGAGGTCAGGAGTAAAGCTAAATTGGGATGCAAGCCTGTGTGAACATTTTATCACAGAAACAAAGCAAATGAAATTTGTTTTGTGTTTTATATGGAATGTAAAGCTAAATTATGTTAAAAAGTATATTTAAAATATACTTTACACGCAAGTCTTTTTTGTTCTAAGCCATGGAGTAAACTATGTTTCTTGAAGCTGTTTGATGACAAGTAAAGTTGGAGAAGAAATATGCCAAGTATGAAGTTCTGCTGGGAAGCATTGTGTCTTTTTCGCAAGTTCCCATGGCCATGCAGGGGTGCTGCATGTCATTTTTGCCCATATCCTGTTGGCTAAAACTCAAGCACAGATCCTCAGCAAACTGCAACAGAGGAGGAAGATAGTCCAGCTTTGTGCTAGATCATAGGTGATCAACCACAACTCAATTTTCTTAATTCATTTCTTTTCACTTATGAATAGAACAACTCAAATGTGATTATTATATTTGGGTCTGTTTCGATTATCTTGGAAGAAATGCCTGGCGATCTACTTCCAAAAAATCAGCCATTGAAAACCCTATGGAGCGCTGTTGTACCCTGACACCTGTGGGATCGCCATGAATCGGAATCGACTGGATGGCATCTGGTGCTAGTATGCTGATTATAAAGAGGTTTGATGGCCTTTTGAAAAATCAGCTTTATACTGAATACTTGAATACAAAATCCTAAGTTTAAGAACTCCTAAGCTTCAATACCTTGGTCGTGGCAACTTTCCCAAATGCCAGGGAGGGAACATTTGAATCCAAATATTTTCTCTGTATAAAAGGCCCACCCACAATAACATTCATTTAAAGAAGGAAATGATTTATTTCTTCTTGTGAGTGAGTGCCAAAAAAAGTCTTCTACTGAAATATGGTACCAGTGTTTCCATATAAACATAATTTTACCGTATTCAGAGAATTAATTTTTTTAATTGAATTTGTAGGTTTTCAGATGTAAAGCGTCCTCACAAAGTCCTTGTGCAGTTTGAAAACTTTAACTTTTATAGTTCAAAAATTTATATTGTAAAAGCCATAGAAACAGATATCCAAAGGACATTTAAATCTTTTCTTCTAGGTTATGTGGTCTCTTTGCCACAGGATGCTATTTTATGTTCTCATTCATTAAACAAGCATTTATTAGCAACAACTATGTACTGTACAATGAGCACACACTTAGTCTCCAGTCCTCCAGAACTTAAAGGCAGTTAGGGGAGAGAAACTCTTAATCTTTGAACCGTAACACATAGTCCATTCTATTATATAGGAATCAATGGAGGAGGGAGAGACTAAAGTTTCTGAGGAGAGTTTGTGAGTTTTTGTAGAGAAGGTAACATAGGATCGTGGCCTTGAAAAATCTATAGATACTTGCCTAGAATGAGAAAGAGTTATAGTATTGAAAGCAACAAACAGCATGAGCAAAGTATTGGAAGTTTTAAAAATGTACTACGTAATTGAGGGCCTGGAATTAGTTCCAAAAGGCTAGAAATTTGGCAAGTTGGGGAGCAATTGTGGCACGTGCCCCTGCCCAGTAGGTTGAACTGGTATTACAGACCATACAGAGGTATTTGGGCTTTATTCTGTAGGCACTGGGAGGCTATGTAAAGTTTTAATTTGGGCAGTTATATAATCATGTTTGTAATTGGGAAAAATAACCCTGTTAGTGTTGAAAAGGTCAGAGGCAGGAGAAGGAGGATGAGGGTAGGGTGATTGGGAATGGTGAGCACAAAATGGCTAAGACCCATAGTTCACAGGTGAAAATGGCAAAGCTTTGTCAGCAGTTGGTTTAACTTTGTCAGCAGTTGGTGTTTGAAAGTGATTTTTTTGTTTTTCATGAGAAATTGAAAAGATAACAATATGTACAATTGAGTAGCATTTTTGACCCAGACTTTATCTGATTTTTCTTCAAATATGTTGGTGCCAAGTGTTTTATCTTCAGCCTCACTAATTCTGACTTTCAAATCCTCAATTCTGCTCCTCTGATTTTCTGTTGAGTTGTTTAAATCTGAAATTTTGCTAATCTTCTGAATTTCTTTTTGCTGTCTCTCTGTGGATTTTTGCAGCCTATTAAATTTGTCATTATGCTCTTGAATAACCTTCTTAATTTCTTCCACTGCTTTATCTGTGTGTTCCTTGGCTTGTTCTGTGTTTTGCCTGATCTCATGAAGAGTTATGTATATCAATCTTTTATATTCTACCTCTGGTAATTCCAGGAATATCTATTCATCTGGAAAATTCCTTGATATTTTGTTTTGGGTGCTTGTTTTAGCGATCATGGTCTGCTTCTTTATGTGATTTGATATTGACTGTTGTCTCCGAGACATCTATAAGTTGTTGTATTAATTTATTTTATGTTTGCTTACTGTGTTCTAGCTTCTTGCTTTGTTTTGTTTTGATATGCCCCAATAGACTGTTCAAGTGAACTAGGTTGATTATTAGCACTTTCCTGTCACCAGATGGCTAGAGTTGTTGCCAGATATTTGAGCCCAGGAGTCCATTCACTTTTCTTGTGTGGATTCAGCTCAGGTGTCCAGGTAGTCGGTTACCAAGTATGTGGTGCACGCTCTCACCTACAGTCTTAGAGGAGCATGGGTGATTGGTGTATGCATAGGTATCTGGGTGCAGCAAGGAGTCACGCTCTGAGCAAGGTAGGGGGCTGACAACTGTCCCCCAAGTGTTTGTGAGGAAAGCGCGTCCCTGTTTCCTGGAGTGCACAGGTGGGTGGGCTCTGCAGCAGGACCATGGGCACCCAATTCTTTTGGCTTTAAGGACTGGGAGGCACCATTCATCCTTGGACCCCTGTTGTGAGTGGCTGGGTGGCATGGCTGGAGCCACCAGTCCTCAGGCCCTGATGTGGGTAGATGAGGACCATGCTTAATAGGCAGAGCTGTGTCAAACGTCAAAAACCTGACTCTCCATCACACAGCTGACACAGTTGAAGTCAGACCTCAGGCATGTACACCATTGCACTGTGAAGGAGGGCATAAGCTGCTGAAATGGTCCCACACAGGTCCATGCAGGGGTGAAAGGCATTCAAAGTTCATGGACCACCAGTGCCTGTGCTCAGGGAAAAGAGCCGTTTTTGCCCTGAGTTCCCAACTTAGGGGAGCTGGCAGATTATTTATTTCCCCATTTGTTTATTTGTTCTTTCTCCAAGGCTGGGAGAGTGGCTCAGGGTGCACAGCAGGACCTATCTCAGGCCCAGGGAAAGCAACCGTCACTGAAGCCTGCTTGGGCTGAAGCAGAGGGGGAAGGGATCAGATAAATGGGAGTGAGTGCTTTCAAAAAGGGTCGTTTTTGTTCCACATGGTAAACTAGATGCAAGTACTTATCTTTTGCCGAGAGTGCTGTTCTTTGCTGATTCCGGAGGGAAGAGTAGACTCTATGCCACTTGCTCTTACCCACTGTGGAAAACATATCCTGAACACTGCTGCCAGTGCCACTGTGGTCATGCCAGGGGATTGGCCTGTGGGGCACCAGTTTGTGCCAAGTCAGGTCCGGCAACTCCTCGCTGTTTCTGAACCATGTCTCCCTCCCCCTTCTGCTCAGTCTGATTTCTTAACTTTGCCTTTGATGTTCAGGGCCCTTAGCTTGTCATATATATAATTGATTCACTTGTTCTTTTTGGGTCTTTGTTGTAAGAGGGACCACTGGAAGCATCTGACTACTCTGCCATCTTGGCCCTGCTTCCTTGACCCAAACTTAAATTTATTTTAAATGCAATCTATAGGCGGAATCAACTCGAGGGCACTGGGTTTTGTTTTTTTATTTTTATAGGCATAGCTTCATGTGTTGAATTCAGGAAAATATATAAAAGTTAAAAATGCACGTGAAGATTAAGACTTATTTTGTGACAACATCTGGTGTTTTACTCTAAAGTTTCTTTTTTGGCTTTGTCTTCCTTAGGGATTGTCTTAGTTATCTAGTACTACTATAACAGAAATACCACAGGTGGATGGCTTCAACAAAGAGAAATTTATTTCCTCACAGTAAAGTAAGCTAAAAGTTGAATTCAAGGCGTCAGCTCCAGGGGAAGGCTTTCTTCTCTCTCTGTTGGCTCTGGAAGAAAGTCCTTGTCCTCAATATTCCCATGATCGAGTTGCTTCTCAGGTGCAGGGACCCTGGGTCCAAAGGATGCACCGTGCCCCTGGTGCTGGTTTCTTGGTGATATGAGGTCCCCAGCTCTCTGCTTGCTTCTCTTTCCTTTTGTCTCTTAAGAGATAAAAGGTAGTGCAGGCCATACCCCAGGGAAACTCCCTTTACATTTAATCAGGGAGATGACCTGAGTAAAGGGTGGTGTTACAATCCTACCCTAATCCTCTTTAACATAAAATTACAATCACAAAATGGAGGATAACCACACAATACTGGGAATCATGGCCTAAGCAAGTTAATACACACTTTTTGGGGGGACATAATTCAATCCATAACATTCTGCCCTTTGGCCCCCCAAAAATCGTATCCTTGCAACAAGCAAAACATATTCACTCCATCATACCATAGCAAAAGTCTTAACTCCAAAGCCAAAATCCAAAAATTGCTCTTCGTCTGTGAAATCTAGAATACAAGTTATCTGCTTCCAATGGTACAATGGCAGAACAGGCACAAGCTAGACATTTCCATTACAAATGGGAGAAACTGAAGGGAAAGAAGATGTAACAGGTACCAAAAAAGTCAGCAGAACACATTACATTAGCCCTCAGAGCTTCGAAAATAATCCTCTGTTCTCTGAGACAATTTACACAATAACCCTGCCCTCCAGCCTCTAGGTATTAGCCACACTGTCCAGATTCTGAGTGGAGGTCCCTGGGCCCTGGGCTTCAGCTCCACCTTCCAGGCCCACTGGGACAGCAAGTCTGCTCCCTTAGCTTTAGGTGCACCATTCTCCTAGTCCAACTCTAGTCCGTCTGAGTGGCAGCTCCACCCTTAGAAACACCAGAGGCCATGGCTCCACCCTTTGAAACCCCTGAGGCCATGGCCATACCTTTGGGACTGAGGCAGCTGAGCTTCTTGTGTTCCTTGTCTCTTCAGCTTCTGTTTCCTGGTTTCTTGGCCTCTCGGCTCCTTAGGCCTCACACTCCCATCTGCCCTGCTGGGACAAGTGTTCCAAAGCTCAGTAGCTCCACCGATAAGTTCCCTGAGGCACCCCATCCCACCAGGAAGCATCCTGTGCACAGGCACTCAACTCTCTAGCTCTGTGGGTCAGCAAGCCTTTCTCCACTGATAAGTGCCTGAAGGCACCCCACTCTGCTGGAAGCCTCCTGTGCGCAGACAATCTGCTCTCTTGCTCTGTGGATCAGCTGCAGTGCCGCTTTGCGCCGGTCTCCTGGTCCTACCGCTGCTAATTCTCAGCTGTTGCTACTTCTCTGCCGCTGCAGGTTCTCTGCTGTGCTGGTCCTCTGCTGCTGTTGCAACTTTATCCATTCATAGTTTTAACACCACTTCCACATTTTAGGTATCTGTTAGAGCAGCACCCTACTCTCTTGGTATCAAATTCTTTCTTAGTTATCTAGTGCTGCTATAACAGAAATACCACAAGTGGATGGCTTCAACAAAGAGAAATTTATTTCCTCACAGTAAAGTAGGCTAAAAGTTGAAATTCAAGGCATCAGCTCCAGGGGAAGGCTTTCTCTCTCTGTCATCTCTGGAAGAAGGTCCTTATCCTCAATCTTTCCATGGTTGAGGAGCTTCTCAGGCATGGGGACCCCAGGCCCAAAGGATGCGCTTAGCTCCTGGTACTGCATTCTTGGTGGTATGAGGTCCCCAACTCTCTGCTTCTCTTTCGTTTTATTTTTTCAGAGATAAAAGGCGGTGCAGGCCACACCCCAGGGAAACTCCCTTTGCATTGGATCAGGGAGGTGACCTGAGTAAGGGTGGTGTTACAATCCCACCCTAATCCTTATAACACAAAATTACAATTGCAGAATGGAGGACAGCCACATAATACTGGGAATCATGGCCTAACCAAGTTGGTACACACATTTTTGGTGGGACATAATTCAGTCCATGGGCAGGGATTTAATCATTGTTCTAATTTAATTAACTAATTAGAAAATATTTACAGAGTACCTACATATTTTTTTTTATGCTCAGAAATGCTCTGGTTGTGAAGACAAATTATAAAAACCCCTGCCTGCATGGAGTTTATATTCTATTGAGAAACAAGCAATGTATCAAGTAAATAATAAAATAAATACAGTGGCAAGTGGTGATAACAAGTATGGAGAGAAATAAAACAGGAGGAGAGGGATGCCTACAGTTGAGGGAGGGGGCTGTTATTTTATGGAGGGTGATGAAGGAGGGCCACTCAGAGAAATAACCTGTGAAGAGAGACCTGAAGGTAGTGAAGGAAACAAGGTATGTAGATGCCTAGAGGAAGGATTTCCAAGCAGAGGGAGCAGCAGTTGCAAAAACTGATGTGGAAACCAGCCTGCCATGTGTGAGGAATAGCCGGAAGAGGCTGGAAGAGTGTGACAAGGGGAACATGGAAGGAGATGAGATCTGGAGAAGACAAGGCCAGATCATTGGAGACTTGGAGGCCATTGTCAGGATTTTGGCGTTTTTTTCTGAATTGTACAGGGTGGAGGGCTTTGAGTAGGGATGTGACATCATCTAAGTTTTAAAAAGTTTTAAGAGGATAGCGTTGGCTGCTGTTTTGAGAGTAGACTGTACTGGGTGAAGGTGGGAGGCAGTTGCTTGGTCATCCAGTGCTGCTGTAACAGAAATACTACAAGTGGATGGCTCTAACAAAAGAGAAATTTATTCTCTCACAGTCCTAGTAGGCTCCAAGTCCAAATTCTCGGTGTCAGTTCCAGGGGAAGGCTTTCTCTCTCTGTTGGCTCTAGAGGAAGGTTCTTGTCATCAATCTTGCCCTGGTCTAGGAGCTTCTCAGTGCAGAAACTGGGTCCAAAGGATGCACTATGCTCCTGGTGCTTCTTTCTTGGTGGTACGAGCTCCCCATGTCCCTCTGTTCACTTTTTTCTTTTATATCTGAAATAAAATCTTATAGATTGAGACCTATCTAATTAACATAACTGCTGCTAATCCCATCACATCAACGTCATAGAAACAGAATTTACAACATATATAGAAATCACATCAAATGACAAAATGGTAGACAATCACACAATAGTGGGAATCATGGCTTAGCAAAATTGATACACGTGTTTTTTGGGGGACACAATTCAATCCATGACAGTGGTTAAGAAGCTGCATCAACAGTCCAGTTAAGAAAGAAAATGGTGGCTTAGACCAGGGTGATAGTGTTGGAAGTGGTGAGAAATTTAGACTGTACAAGTTGCCCCTGACTTACATTGTATTTGAGTTAGATGAACCGCACTTACAACCATCCATTTTTCTTTTTTTTGGTACATCTTATTGGTAGTAATGTATACTACATACAGTGTTGTAGTGTGTAATTTGCTGATATCATTCTTATGCCAGTGCCCAAAGACAAAGATTGGATTTATACAGATACTGATAATAAAAGGCAATAATAATGATAAAAAAAATGAGGTATTTGACTTAATGTCAGAACTGACTTATGATGGAGTCGTTGGAACGGAACCCTGTTGTATGCCAGGGACTACCTGTGTATGCTGATAGATTAGTTGGTCATGTGTGAGAGAGTGGAGTCAAGGATGACAGCAGGTTTTTGGCCTGCACAACTGGAAGAATGAAGTTAGCAATTTGAAGATGGGGAAAACAAGAATTTAGGGTACAACTAGCAGGAGTTTAGTGTTGGCCATCTTCAGTTTGGTCTGTCTATGAGACCTCCAGATGGAAATGTAAGGTAGGGAGTTGTATATACAGGTCTGAAGGTCAGGGTAGAAGTCTCAGTGTTTTATGATTATATTTGGGGAAGGTAGAGTTAATTTAAAAATTGGCTGCTAAAGAACTCAGATACCATCTATTCATAAATGCATTAATAAGATTACAATATTTTTAAATAAGGATATGTTCTTATGACAAGAAGAAATAAATTTTTTAGATAAAAATATTTCTGGAAAAAAGTATTTCTGGGTGATCTTTTGATGTGTTACTAATATTCTCTTAAAATTAATTTCTTTAATAGGTTCTCATTTTTGTAAATTCAGAACTTGGTAAAGGAGATCTTAACACATGGTTCATCTTTACTCTGAAGCTGAGAAAGCAAGCTTTTTGAAAACCACTACCATACATAAACATTATGCTTACTAATTGTTTACCTATGTCCTTGTTTGCTCTTCAGTAATAAGAGTTTTTGACAAGGTCACGCAGTGGGTGCCAAAGAACAGAATCACTTAATCATTAAGAGTGTGGGCTCTGGCACACATCCTGGCTCTGCAGTTTACTAGCTGGCTAACCCTAGGCAAATTAGTTCCCATCCTGTGCCTTGTTTCCCTTATTCAAAACCAACCAAACTTGTTGCTGTCAAGTCAATTCTGGCTCTTAGAGACCCTACAGGACAGAGTAGAACTGCCCCATAGGGTTTCCAAGGAGCAGCTGGTGGACTTGAACTGCCGACCTTTTGGTTAGCAGCCAATCTCTTAACCACTACACCACCGGAGCTCACTAGCTGCTCCTTGGAAAACCTTTTTTATAAAAGTTTTTATAAAAACTTACTTGTATGCTTAGAACAGTACCAAGCATATAGTAAGTGCACAATAAATGTTAAATATTATTATCTATCATTCGTTGTTTACCATATGTCAAAATTTGTACCGGGTACTTGGCACATATGAGGAGCCCTAGTGGCTCTGTGGGTAAAGCAATTGACTGATAACTGAAAGGTTGGCAGCTCGAAACCACCAGCCACTCTGAGGAAGAAAGATGCGGCAGTCTGCTTCCATAGAGATTTACATCCTTGGGGACCTTATGGTGGGTGTTGCTGTGAGCTGGAATTGACTTGACGGCAGTGGGGTGGGTGGCATATATGACGTGCAGTGTTAAACTGTATTTTCTGCACAGAATATATTTATGCACAAAATAACCGCATCAATGACAAATTAAAATAAAAAAATGTTCGTGTGACCCCTACTACCTGAAATTTATGAAGTGTTTTTCATTTTTTTCTTACTCCTTGTCAGACTGGTTCACTTGTGTATTTAATAGATCTTTTTGTCATTTTCCGTCTTGCAATGTGGTCATAATGGCTATACATTTTAATGTAATAAAAATTACTTGGTCATAGTTCTGTTGATGGATATTTGGACTATTATCAATTATGACCAGTGTTATATACTATTATGAATTATGCATATTTTCCAGCAAATAACTCTCCTTTATTTTCACTTATTTCCTGATTTTAAATTCCTAAAAGTGGACTTACTGGGAAAAAACAATATGTTTTTATTGCTCTGGATATATTTTACCAAATTTCTTTAAAAAAGGTGAATGTACCCTTCTATTAATGAAGTATAGTCAATATTGGCAATATATGCATATTTTTATTTTGCCAGTTTCAGGTGATGTTGTGGTAAAGAACTCTGGAATTAGGCAGTCTGGGTTCATATTCCAGAGTCACACTTGGCTAGATGTGTGAGTTTGGGAAAGTTACTTACCTATGCTAAGTATCTGTTCCTTTATCAGTAAAGCGTGACTAATAGTATAACCTGTCTAATGTGGTTATTGTGAGGAATAATTGAGATTATATGCAAATAGCATAGTGCCTGATGTTTTGTGAAGTTATTATTAAATTTAATTTTTTTCTGCATTTTTGACTATTAGCATGATCAGTTATATTGAACAGTGTTCAATGCTTGTTTACCTCTATGTTTCTTTTGTATTAACTGTCTTTTCGGGGCCTTGGCCTATTGTTTTCCGAAACAATACATTTTTCATAGAATATAGTCATATGGTGACATTTTACCTGTTATTTTGGCAAAATGGATAGTTTCCCTGGTCTGTTGTTTTTCTATCCTTTTGCAAATATTTTATTTTAAAAAGTATATGTATCATTACACAGCTTCTCATATATTTGATAGTTTTGTTTTATGCTAGGATTTATATGATTTGAACTGCTTTAATGTAACTCATCATTTTCTTTGGAGCTTGGTATAAAATGTGAAGTATGTAACTAAATTATTGCTGTTGTTATTAGGTGCCATTATGTTGTTCCAACTCGTAGCCACCCTCTGTACAGCAGAATGAAATACTGCCTGGTTCTGTGCCATCCTCACAATCTTTGCTATGTTTGAGCCCATCGTCGAAGACGCTGTGTTAATCCATTTTGTTGAAAGTCTTCCTCTTTTTCACTAACCCTCTACTTTACCAAGTGCTCCAGGGACTGGTCCCTCCTGATGACATGTCCAAAGTACACGAGATGAAGTCTCACCGTCCTTGCTTCTAAGGAACATTCTGGCTGTACTTACAAATTAAAATTCCTAAATTATTGATCATTATTCTTCATTTGGTCATTATTTTTCAATAGCTCAGGCTGTTTTCTGGAGAAGCTAATACAAAAAGAAGATAATGCAATGCTTCTTAATAAAAATTTAATGATTGTATTGTTTGCTACATACTTTATTTTCTAAAAAGGGAATTTTATAGAATTTATAGTAACAACTTAGTAGGTATATTATCAAGGAAAACAAAGTGGCCCAGTTCTTATTCTAAAATCTTTAGTTAGAAAAGACTTATTTTCTTTCCCTGTGTGTCTGTCTGTGTAAAGATACCTTCATACCTCACAATCTTTTGAGACTTTTTGGCCAGTATAGAACAATACCGTTTAGCTCTGAGAACAGACTTCCATAAAACACATAAAAACTTATTTCCAAGTATGAACTTCTCAAATATCCTTTATTATTTTTCTTTCAGGGTTTGAGAAATTTCTCCTTTTCATTTTTTTCTTTATAGTTAAACAATGATTTTATTGCTCAAGTACTCAGACACATTAAAAAAAAATTGGGCTTTAAGTGAAAGTTTACAAATCAAGTCTTTCATACAAAAATTTATATACACCTTGCTATATACTCCTAGTTGCCCTCCCCCTAATGAGACAGCTCGCTCCTTCCCTCCACTCTCGCTTTTCGTATCCATTCCACCAGCTTCTGACCCCCTCTGCCCTCTCATCCCCCTTCCAGATAGGAGATGCCAACATAGTCTTAAGTGTCTACTTGATCCAAGAAACTCATTCTTCACCAGCATCTTTTTCTATCCCATTGTCCAGTCCAGTCCCTATCTGAAGAGTTGGCTTTGGGAATGGTTCCTGTCTTGGGCTAACAGAAGGTCTGGGGGCCATGACCACTGGGGTCCTTCTAGTCTCCATCAGACCATTAAGGCTACTCTTTATACGAGTATTTGGGGTCTGCATCCCACTGCTCTCCTGCTCCCTTAGGGGTTCTCTGTTGTGTTTCCTGTCAGGGCAGTCATTGGTTGTAGCCGGGCACCATCTAGTACTTCTGGTCTCAGGATGATGTTGTCTCTGGTTTTTGTGGCCCTTTCTGTCTCTTGGTCTCATAATTACCCTGTCTTTGGTGTTCTTCCTTCTCCTTTGCTCCAGGTGGGTTGAGACCAATTGATGCATCTTAGATGGCTGCTTGCTAGTGTTTAAGACCCCAGATGCCACTCTCTCCAAAGTAGGATGCAGAATATTTTCTTAACAGATTTTATTATGACAGTTGACTTGGATGTCCTCTGATACCATGGTCCCCAATCCCTTGCCCCTGCTACGCTGGCCTTTGAAGCATTTAATTTATTCAGGAAACTTCCTTGCTTTTGGTTTAGTCCACTTGTGCTGACCTCTCCTGTATTGTGTGTTGTCTTTCCCTTCACGTAAAGTAGCTCTTATCTACTATCTAATTAGTGAATACCCCTCTCACTTCTTGCCTACCTCCCCGCCTCATAACCATCAAAGAATATTTTCTTCTTTGTTTAAACTGTTTCTCCAGTTCTTATAATAGTGATCTTATACAATATTTGTCCTTTTTCAACTGACTAATTTCACTCAGCGTAATGCCTTCCAGATTCCTCCATGTTATGAAATGTTTCACAGATTCATCACTGTTCTTTATGGATGCGTAGTATTCCGTTATGTGAATATATCATTATTTATCCACTCATCCGTTGATGGGCACCTTGGTTGCTTCCATCTTTTTGCTATTGTAAACAGCGCTGCAGTGAACATGGGTGTGCATACATCTGTTCGTGTAAAGGCTCTTATTTCTCTAGGATATATTCCAAGGAGTGGGATTGCTGGATCGTATGGTAGTTCTATTTCTAGCTTTTTAAAGAAGCGCCAAATTGATTTCCAAAGTGGTTGTACCATTTGACATTCCCACCAGCAGTGCAGAAGTGTTCCAATCTCTCCACAGCCTCTCTAACATTTATTATTTTGTGTTTTTTGGATTAATGCCAGCCTTGTTTTTTTTTTGTTGGAGTGAGATGGTATCTCATTGTAGTTTTGATCTGCATTTCTCTAATGGCTGATGATTGTGAGCATTTCCTCATGTATCTGTTAGCTACCTGGATGTCTTCTTTAGTGAAGTGTCTATTCATATCTTTTGCCGGTTTTTTAGTTGGGTTATTTGTCTTTTTGTAGTTGAGTTTTTGCAGTATCGTGTAGATTTTAGAGATCAGATGCTGATCAGAAATGTCATAGCTAAAAACTTTTCCCCAGTCTTTAGGTAATCTTTTACTCTTTTGGTGAAGTCTTTGGGTGAGCATAGGTGTTTGATTTTTAGGAGCTCCCAGTTATCCAGTTTTTCTTCTGAATCATTAGTAATGTTTTGTATACTGTTTATGCCATGTATTCGGGCTCCTAATGTTGTCCCTATTTTTTCTTCCAAGATCTTTATCGTTTTAGATTTTATATTTAGGTCTTTAATCCATTTTGAGTTCGTTTTTGTGCGTGGTGTGAGGTATGGGTCTTTTCTCATTTTTTTTTGCAGATGGATATCCAGTTATGTCAGCACCATTTGTTAAAAAGACTGTCTTTTCCCCATTTTACTGATTTGTGGCCTTTGTCAAATATCAACTGCTCATTTGTGGATAGATTTATGTCTGGATTCTCAGTTCTGTTCCATTGGTCTATGTGTCTGTTGTCGTACCAGTATCAGGCTTTTTTGACTACTGTGGCAGCATAATAGGTTCTAAAATCAGGTAGGGTGAGGCCTCCCACTTGGTTTTTCTTTTTTAGTAATGCTTTACTTATCTGGGGCCTCTTTCCTTTCCATATGAAGTTGGTGATTTGTTTCTCCATCTCATTAAAGAATGTCGTTGGTACTTAGACACATTTATGCAATCAGTACAGAGGCTGTGGATGATTCATGTGTCCAGTTGGGGGCAGGGGGCTTTCTTAGTCGTACAGTATAGAGGCAGTCAGTGAATTCAGCTCTCAGTCAGAGTCAGAGAGCATTTAGCATCCTTATCCTTCCTGTTCCTCTCATGTTGCTTTTGAACAGCAACAGCTTTCTTAATTAAATGGTAGTGATCCTCAGGGAGCTCAGGAACAAGTCCTTTGGAGTTATGGATTCTCAAAATTTTATTGCCTGTCACAAAATGTACTTGTGTAGTGTCATGTGAGTCTCTTAGGATAACACTGATTTGTGAGGAACTCAGGCCCTTCTTGGCCAGTTTGTAGATATGTTCCTTATGTCTTCAGACATCAGCTTCAGCTAGGTTCAGACACTGTGGGATTGGAAAGAGCTGAATTGGACAGGCCCTTCCTGGAGCATGCATGTGACCCACGATGGTGGCAGTCTGGCAGCAAAAAAGCTCCTCTTCTCATTTTTTTGGTTAGTTCAAATGCTGGCGCTACTGCTTTCTAGCTGTGTAACCTTTGATCTCTTAGCTTTGGGACCTCAGTTGCTTAGTTTCCTGCTTAAAAAAGAAAACTTAGTTTCCTAGTATGTCCCTGGCAGGCAGGGCTGATAATTAGCCATGTGCACGTCTGGCATCAGTCAGGTTGACCTGTGCCTGTGTCAAAATCTCCCCTGTTTGCATAGTTGGTGTGAGAATTGGAGACAGTGTCTGCTGTATGCTCCAGGGGCAAGGGCGTGGTGATGGGAGATGGATGCCCCTCAAGAGAAGGTATCAGAGAACCTTTTCTAATGGCTCTGCCCTACTCCCCTTCCACCCTCGTGTTATGGGAAGTTTCTTATTCTGTTGGAATGTGTATATGCTTCAAATGCATGCAGGTGGTAAAGACTGGAAGCTATCACTCCATGTAGGTGGTTCTTGACCATTACAGTAGGATCACCTGGGGAGCTTTAAAAAAAACTAAATAATTTAAATCAGAAACTCTCAGGTGGGGCTAGGCATTAGTATTTTTTTTAAAGCTCTACAGATGCTTCTACTGTGAACCCAGGTTTGAGGACCAGTACTCTGGACTTTTTCTGTAATAAAAGCAGTGCTGCTGTTATTCATTATCTAATGATTCCAGTCTATATTGTATTCTGTCTTTTCTTAGTTTTGGTAAAAATATGTATAACAAAATGTTTGCCAACTCAACAATGTTTACGTGTACAATTCAGTGACATTTATACATTCTTCATGAAGTGCAGCCATCATCACTATCATTTTCCAAATTATTCAGCACCGTTAACAGAAACACACTGCCCCCTGCCCTTTCCCCCCTTTTTTCCCACCCCTGGAAATTGCTAATAAACTTTGATCTCTGTATACTTATTTCCTATAAGTGAGATCATACAATATTTGTCTTTTTGTGACTGACTTATTTCACTCCGCATAATGTTTTCAAGGTTCATACATGTCGTAGCATGTATCAGGACTTCATTTATCTTTTTGACTAAGTAATACTCCATTTTATGTGTGTACCACATTTTGTTTATCCATTCATCTGTCGATGGCCCTTGAGTCATTTTCACCTTTAAGCTGTTGTGAGTAGTGCTGCAATGAACATTAGTGTACAGCTCTTCTTTTTTATTTATTAAAAAAAAATACTGCCATTGAGTTGATTCTGACTCATAGTGACCCTCAAGTTGGAATCAACTTGACAGCAATGGGTTTTTTCTTTTTTAATAAAGAAAAAAGAAGAGGTGTACACCAATTTTTATTTATTAGGACTCCTTTTTACATATTCTTGTGATTAAATTCATTGCTGTATCTTTGTCTTGTGCTTGTATTTATACTTTTACTATTTTAGTTTAGTTTTCTAGGTCTCCTTATTCATTCAGGAAATGTTAATAATATCCGATATTTATGTACGCTTTGTGCCGGGCACTGTTCTAAGTACTTCTATATGTTAACTTATTTAATTGTCATGGCAATCCTATAGACTGGTACTATTATCATCCCTATTTTACTCGTGAGGAAATAGAGGCACAAAGAGGCTAAATATCTTGCTAACGGTTACACAGCTAGTAAGAGGCAGAGCTGGACTCTGTTGGTAGAGTCTAAGCTTTTAGCTTCCATGCTATGCTGCTGCCATAATTGAACACCTACTGTGTGCCAGGAACTATTCTGGGTACTGAGATTAAAGCAGTGAACAGAACAGACAGAAATCCTACTCTTATGGAAAAAATATATGTACACACACGCACAAAACCGCATTGCCATCGAGTTGATTCCAACTCTTAGCGACCCTATAGGTCAGAGTAGAACTGTCCCATAGGGTTTCCAAGGAACATCAGGTGGATAAGAACTGCCAACCTTGTGGTTAGCAGCTGAGCTCTTAACCACTGTGCGACCAGGGCTCCATGTGTAAATTCTAAGGGTACTCTTGCATTTTGATCAGGATTTTTTTTTTTTTGTCTCGGAAGTGCTCTACCACTAAACTGTTCTCTCACCCTATAAATTTACTCATAATTGTGCGTAATTGAAAATATGTAGTATCCTTACTAGAAGAAATGTTTTATTAGTCTAGACTGATTTTTTGTGGGTGATGAATAAGTGGAAGTGTATAGAAAAAACTCCCACACCCATTCCCTAGACTTTCTCAAGTTTGTTTATTTAAATTTCTCTTACAGTCTTGGGCCAAAGTGTGTACTTTTATAGATAGAGCTTAGTTCTCTCAGAGTGTAGGATCCCAATTCTCCCCTCCCTTTTCCTTAACTGGAGGAACTCAAGCATCTAGACCTTTATGAACCTCTGATCACCTTTGGAACTTTTCTTTGTGGCACTTCATTCTCTCAGACCCCATTACACTATACAAGATGTTAATGAACTTGTATGAGCTAAAACATTATTGGTTGATAATAGCTTAAGGAGCTACCCATTCCGATTACCAGTTGCATTTTAGCAGTTTTGACATGAGCTCCAAAGAAGGAACCGTGTGGGAATTTCAGGCACTGTGGCACAGCCAGGGGAAGTATTTTTAGCCAGGGGCCCTTTCATCACCCCCTCCAGTCACACCACTTAAACAGCTGCTTACTCTGTGTAAGTAAACAAGCTCTTCTCCCACCTCTTCGAGGACATAGATTTGAGACCCTTTTTCAATCTTCTACAAATATAGCATTGGTTGTGACCTTTTACTCTAATCAGGACACTCTTGAGATTTTCAAGTACATGCTGACAGCGATTTTATGGGACTATGTAAGTATCTGTAATGGCAAGAAACAAACCTTTTAACAAGGACCTCACCCAGTACTGTACATTTGGACACAGTTGGTAATACCTTAGTAGTGGAACTAAATTCGCCTAACAAAAAAATTTTTTTTAAACATTGGCTTGAAAACAACTTGTTCAGTTATAGTTAGAGGAGAGCTTTCCTGCTAAAACGAACAATTCTGGAAACCAATTTGCTTGTGATTAGTGAGCAGCTAAACAAATTGAAATTACCTGGATTCCTTGGCAGTCTCTCCCAGAAAACTGAGATCCTTGAAGACTGAGAGTGTGTCTTGTTCAGCATATTATTCCAGTACCTCACACAGTGAGGCCTGTGGAGATGTACACTGCATACTTGTTGAAGGAGGTAAGGGAAGCAAGAAGGAATTTTCCTAGAGTCCCAGAGCATGACTATGGGGAGCTGGTATTTTAACTCAGGTTGCCTGATTCCAAAGTTCATGGTTTTCTTCACCAAAAGCATCAGTTATTGTTAAATCCATTAAAAAACCATTAGAGGAAAAGCCATCCACACACACAGAAATTTTCTGTTTCCTTGGAGAGTTTAACACAGGTTGGAATTGTAAGAGGTTTACCAGTTGAGGTAACCATACGGCTTCTTTCTTCTCAGTGGGATGCTAAGGGCAGGGAGTGTGCTTTGTACAATTGTTTATTCCCAGGAGTATGCAGAGTGTGCCATGAAAAAGCATTTTAAACTATTTAATACATTTTGATTAAATCATTTTTCTCATAAAGATACAGTAATAATTTGCATCATTAACAGAAGTCTTTTTTCTGAGGAAACCTTGGTGGTGTAGTGGTGAAGAGCTACGGCTGCTAACCAAAATGTCGGCAGTTTGCATCCACCAGGTGTTCCTTGGAAACGCTATGGGGCAGTTCTATTCTGTCCTATACGGTTGCTATGAGTTGGAATCGACTCGACGGCGACAGGTTTGTTTTTTTTGGTTTTTAGTTTTTCTCTGAGGACTGGAAAGAGATCACAACTTTTAAATGTTTAACTGAATTATTTTTAAAGAGCAGTTGTATCTAGGTTTCTGAACTCAGGTTGTAAAATACAAATAATGAAGTCCAAAATGTAGACATATTTTCATTTTTTATAGGTGTTAACAAAATCATATAGATATCTGGTCTAATCTTACTCAAAAACCATGCCAATTAAAAGACATGTAAATTTAAACTGGCTAGAAAAAGAACCTGATCACTGTACATTTAGCACTAAATTCAACCAAATAATATATGTTGCTAAAATTAGAGTTTTCAAAAATACAGTATTCACAATAATTAGAATAAAGTATTCTAAGAGAAACCATTTAGAGCTTACAATGTGTTTTAACTCTTACCAGCTATG
Source organism: Elephas maximus indicus (assembly GCF_024166365.1). Taxonomy (NCBI): domain Eukaryota; kingdom Metazoa; phylum Chordata; class Mammalia; order Proboscidea; family Elephantidae; genus Elephas; species Elephas maximus. Next base: position 59,616,420 of record NC_064823.1, on the reverse strand, counting down.
ACTGAGTATGCCATAACTAGTCCTCAGATTTTGCCTAGAAGCTTTAAAAGAATCTGTTTATAAACTGGAACCAATACTTAAGTGTCATTGGATTAACACTTCAGAATTTCATGTTTACACATATATTTCACAACTCTCTTTAATATGCTTTCAAGCTGGCTGAGACTTATTTATGTGTCACACAGCTATACTGGGTTCCATAATCTATAGCTACTTTCTTTTGAAATTAAATTTATTGCCACAGAAAATTGTGGCGAAAATAAAGCCAAAAGGTGTTGCAACCTACTAATTGAAAACACGTATTCTATAACCAGTAAGCATTAGTAAGCACTTAAGACCTAAGTTTTATTTAGCTTTTTTTGAAACCTTAATACTAACAACAACAAAAAAAAGATTTTTAAGATATTATTAGGAAAGGTTTTTCAGCAAATGATTTTAGCTAGACTTTAACTGGAATCTGTATGTATATGTAGGCATATATACGTATGGAGTTGCTATGAGTCGGAGTCGACTCGATGGCAACAGGCTTGGGTTTTTTGGTTTTATGTCTATATGCGTTTTATTTTTAATTTAAAACAAATCTAAATTCTGTTCCCAAACAGAATTTTTGCAAAAGAGTTAAAGTTTGTCTTAAGATAATGTTGGGCATGGTTCATGCCTCTGAGGGTCTTAAAACAATCAAAATTACAAATGTTCAGTAAAACAGCAATATACATAAGCTATCCCTAAAACATTGTTTGAGTACCTACTATTTGTCAGGCATTGTGCTAGTCGATGTGGGTATAGGAGTGAATAAGACAGAAGTTCTAAATGATAGGAATTTCATTATATACCAAATAAACAAGGTTTATAAGTGTTTCTTGTTGAGGTCTGGATGGCACTGTGCATGACTTAGTTTTTTAAAAAACTTGGTGTGCTTGTAGTATCTCTTCAGCAGGTAAGTAAGTGCACCTTCTCCACCCTTGTGCTTTTCCTTCCCCACCAACCCCCTGTTAATGAGACATTCCTTTCTTTGTGCTGGTACACAGCTTTATGGTAGCACTATTTTATTGTATGGCAATTGTCTGCTTATTGTCTCATTTCTTCACTGGACCACTAGCTCCTAGAAAGCAGAGTACTCTTATGTTTACAGTCCAGAGCTGGCTGGCTCATCGTGCATATTTAACTATGTTTGGATGGATGAGTCAGTGTGTAAGTTGAAAGGAAAAGGGGAAATTTGAAAACAGAAGAAGGAATAAGAAGGATGGACAGGGAAGAAGAGAAGAGAAAGCAGATGATGCCAGTGGCTGCAGTAAATTTGGTCTGAATCAATGTCTCGAAGGCCTATTGGGTTAACCCTCAACAAGATGGATTGACAACAGTGGCTGCAAAAATGGGCTCAAACAGCAATGATTATGAGGATGGTGCAGAACCTGGCAATGCATCGTTCTATGGTACATAAGGTCATTATGAGTCATAACAGACTGAACGGCACTTAACAACAACAACAAGGCTGTCGAAACCTTACTGCCCTAGGCTTGGTACCTAAATGACTAATTTGCTGTGTCCCGGGAATGCACTCCAAGCTAGGCCTTTGGGAGACCTTTCCATTGCTGTTTAGTCTCCTGAAGAGCAATGCTGCTTCGTCTGCTGCCGAGCCAGTGCAAAGGGTATCAAGCCTTTTTACCATAATACCCTTCAGTCCAGTGTTCTTTCCACAGTACCGTGGCTTTTTTCTTGTTGGCTTTTCCTAAATTGTATGCTTTAGGTAGAATTAGAACTTTTGCCTCCATTTAAAAAGAGTTGATGTCAGAAAAGAAATGCTTTTAACTTAATTTTTGGTACCAAGGTTTGGCAAACATTTCCATAGGCGGCTACTGTTTATCCCACACTATAACCCAGAACCTCTTTAAATGTTTAGGTGACACACTTTGAAATCATTTGTTACAGAGGTGTCTGTGCCCCTTCTCAGTTCATATCTTAGATTAGCCCCACCCAAGGGCACAGAAGGTCTTAAGGAATTCTGATGTTAAGCTACTTTTCAGAAATTTGGCTAAAACTAGACTGGGTGAAAAGAAGGGGTCCTTTGCTGTTGAGAGGGTGGTGGTAGCACTGGCCTAATTGACAATTAGCTTTGCTTCTTATCACTTCATGCTTCTCTCCTGGGGGGATGCCAGGCTCCGTGGGCTGATGTAGGCAAGTTATGGAAAAATGTCGGGAACAACAATAAAAATTATTAAAGAAAAAAAAAATGTTGGGAACAGAGCTATTATTTGGATCTGTGTTTTGGGGAGCTCTGCCCTCACTTTGGGGAAAATGATGACTGGAAAGTGATTCAGAGAGAGAACAAGCAAAGGAGAAAGAAATAACTGTCACAGTTTATGAAGAAGAAGAAGAAAAGACCTGAGATTACACACTGAGCCCACCCTCTCTAGAGGCAAGGTAGTGACCCCAGGTTTATTTCCCAGGACGGCTTTCTCCCTGAGACAGAAACTAGGAAAAAGGTTATATGTGGATGTATGAGCAGCCTAAAAATTGTAGTTTACCTTAGTATCCTTTTAGTCTTTAGGGCCTAAAGCCTAATGTTTAAATTTCTTTCAAAATTGTGGTAAAGTAAAATCAGGTGTAATTGAGCTACTGACTCAAGTGTTTAAAAGTTTAAACCATTTTTGTTTGGATTTCGCTGCATTAACTTATCACATAATTCTCATTAACGTGATCATAGGTAGCACTTACCCGTGCATCTCTTCAGGAGGAAGCTAGCAAAACCTTCCTCACCCTTTTCCCTTCTCACCAGCCTCCCAGCTAATGAGATACTCCCTTCTTTGTGCTCTGTGGTAGGACTTGCTTTATTGCACAATGATTGTCTGCTTGGAAGTCTAATTTCTTTTCTGGACTGTGAGCATATGAAGAGAGCAAATGCCTTAATCCAAGCTTTAACAACTTCATGGTTTAGCCCAAAATGTAGACACTAAGGAAACCCTGGTGGCTTAGTGGTTAAGTGCTATGGGTGCTGACCAAAAGGTCGGCAGTTTGAATCCGCCAGACGCTCCTTGGAAACTACGGGGCAGTTCTACTCTGTCCTATGGGATCACTATGAGTTGGAATCGACTCGAGGGCAGTGGGTTTTGGTAGACACTAATGTACTACATCCATATGATGCTTAAAATGGTCTGTTTTTAAATATCTTAAGTATTTCCTTAAAATCTCATTACAGGCAACAGTTTATAAAGTCAGCACTCTTTTTTACTGCCTCATGGTATTTTTTTATGGTATTTAGAGACTTAATTTTGTTTGAGAGAATGAAAATATTTAATTATGAAAGAGGAAAAATAACCTTATTCAAACTAATTCACAAGAATCCTTTATATTTAATGGAGGAGGAGAGTGCGGGAACTTTGTTGGTAGAGTTTTGAATAAAAACATTTTTATATTATGTAAAATTTTTTATTTTGGTCTGTGAATTTAGTAAAGTTATATGTAGCATTCAAATGATTGTCTGGTTTGTTTTCTCCAAAATTTAGTTATTGAGTATTATAGAGTCCTTGAGTCTTTTTATTAACTAATTTAAATTGACATATTTTATTGGTGTATCAGTTATAATAATTTTGGATACAAACAAATAATTCCAATTAAAACTTGGTTGAACAGAAAGGGAGTTTATAATCTCTCTTAAATGAATGTCAGAGTATGGTGGGAACCAGAGCTGATTGGTACAGACTAGAGGCTCAATGATGTCATTATAGACCCTTTTTTCCCCCTAGTCTCTAGTCTCTGACATCCTATGTTGGCTTCACCCTCTATTAGCGTCAGACTCCTCTTTCAATCAGAGGACATATCTAGAAGAAGAAAAGTTGCCATCTTATATTATGCCTCTTTCTAGGAGGAAAGAAACCTTTCCCAGAAACCCACATCAGACTTCCTCCATCTTCTCGTTGGTGAGAATTGGGTCACTTGCCCATTTCTAAACCATCGTTATTAAGGGAAATGGATGACAGTGACTGACTTAGAATTATCATTTATGTTGAAATAGATATCGGGGAGGAAATCAGAGTGCCCACTATAATAGGTAAATCTTTACTGCCTATATATAAGTGCACAATATGGAAACAAAATGAATTCTGTTGCCTGTGAATGAAAATCATTTTATAAAAAAATGAAAACAAATCTCATAAATACAGATCATATTTGCAGAGAATTAAAAAATACCACAACCAAGAAAAATTTTTTTCCTGGTTTTCTAAACTTTGGAGCCAGGCATGTGATAATAGTTCTTTTTTTAATTTCATTTTGCATTCGGGATATTATTTCTTTTCCCCCATGCCATTGATTCCTGGATCAGAATCTTAAAGTTTATTTTTATTTATGGGAGAAAAAAAGCTTTTTAAGTAATTTATGAAAAGAATATGAAGTTGTATCTTTTTATTTATTTTCTATTATTTGATAACAGTTAATCAAGAGAAATGAATTGGCAGAATGGTACTGCCTATAGAAGTTAGATTTTTGAAGATATGTTAGGAAGTGTAAATGAAACATTAGTTACGTAAATATAGACTAACTAGAGACCTTACATGAGATTTTTGGCTGCAGTCTATTGGAGGTAGAGTTTATAGCTTGTGAAGAATGTTGAGGTTACACAAGGGTTGAAGGGGTATTACAGATGGTATTCCTCTGTCAAGCGTAGTCATTTGCACACCTGCAAGTCTGGGGTCTTCTTTCAACATACATAAAAGCTCACTAGGGGCCAGACTGCTTCCAGATTTATTTCCTGCTCACTTTATTCTGTTTTCCACTGTGCTTTTCTGCTGTGTCCTTGCTCTCATTTGTTTAAGCCAGTTACATTGGGGAATTTGTTCTTGTGGATTTTATATATATTTTTTAAATATAAAAAGTATGGAATTATTGAGATGCGTATTAAAAGGTTCCCTTCTCCCCCCACCCCCCATTCAATTCCTGTTACCATTACTAAGGTGATTATAAAGGGAACCTTGTAAATGAATTCTTTGGGGACTACCAATGAAGGCAGAACATCTGGAAAGTTCAGTACAATCATCAAAAATGGAAACAGATGCACAATCGCTACCCTGCCTCCTGTCAGAAGTCTCTGTTATTAGTCATTTAGGAAGATTTTTATTCTGCCTCCTACCAACAAGACAAGGTAAATATAGACTCATAATATTAAATTGCTGAATCTGAAATCAATACTTTTATGTTAGTCTTAGAGATTTTAGTGAAAAAATTTGCATTTCCAATAGTAACAATTTTGTCAGTAACGCGTAGGAATTAAAATATAGTGACTTTGATAGGACTTGCCAACCAGATGTAAATTCTTTAACTAAAATAGTTTATATGGTTAACAATCAGCCGGTTACCAAAACCAAACAAACCCGTTGCTGTTGAGTCGATTCTGACTCATAGCAACCCTATAGAACAGAGTAGAACTGCCCGATAGAGTTTCCAAGGAGCACCTGGCGGATTCAAACTGCCGACCTCTTGGTTAGCAGCCAAAGCGCTTAACCACTATGCCACCAGGATTTCCAAAAAATCAGGCTTTTACAACTTTCAAAATGATGTAATTATAAAAATAAGCCAAAAATACTGAATTCTAAAGAAATCTACGTTTTTTAGGAGATAATTTTTCTGGTATGAAATATGGTCTAATTTGACTCCTAAGTAAATACTTCTGCTAATTTGGCATTCAATATGTTGTGTGCCATGATGTCGGAACCCTGGTGGTGCAATGGTTAAGCGCTTGGCTGCTACCTGAAAGATTGGTGGTTTGAACCCACCAACTGCTCTGTGGGAGAAAAGACCTGGTGATCTGCTTCCATGAAAATTGTAGCCTAGGAAACCCAGTGTGGCAGTTCTGTCACGTGGGGTCGCAGCGAGTCGGTGTCTGTGTAATAGGTGTTCCCTTTTCCCCGTTCTTAATCCTCCCACTGCATTTTTCTGATTGAATTAGTTGAGACTTGAGCAACAAAAGCACCTCTCTTTGCAGGGAAAAGTTTTAAGTAGTAGTTCTTCTTTGACATTAGACAATATGATTATATAAGTCAGTATTAGAAGTATAATAATCATTTTAAAATAAAGTCTATATAAAGGACCAAACTCTGTTTCTAAAAGATACAATTTATGTTGCTAAGATGTTTACAAATTACCGTCTCTCAGTCATTCATGGGCAAATTCAACAAATATGTATGGAGTAACTATAGTGGTCCAGGCGCTGCGCTGGGGCTTTGAGCAGACAGAAGTCTTTTTCCTCACTTAGTCTTTAAATTCTGTTAGCTATTCACTGATGCCTACATTCAGAATTAATTTTTTTCTTATTATTCCCGTGGTAATTCATTCTTTTTATTCTTATGACACTCAGCACTGTTTAGCTTCTAATGTAGCAGTATTTGAATATGTCTGTCAGTACTCAATGAGTTTAAGTTTCTATTTATTTTGCATGCGATTTTTTATTTAAAAGCAGGAGAAAGAATAGTTGCTAGATAGATACAACGAATAGGATGAGTGTTATGGATTGAATTGTGACCCTCAAAAATATATGTTGTAAATCACAACCCCTACACATGTGAGTGTAATCCCATTCAGGAATAGGGTTTTCTTTGTTATGTTAATGAGAGCATATAGTGTGTTTTAGCTAGACACTGTTTTAAAATTGTTCTTTAGGTGAAAGTTTACAGCTCAAGTTAATTTCTCATTCAAAAATATACACATACTGTTTTGCGACATTGGTTGCAATCCCCACAATGTGTCAACACACTCCTCCTTTCCACCTCGGGTTCCCTCTGTCCATTTGTCGAGTTGCTGTCCCTTCCTGCCTTCTTGTCTTGCTTTTGGACAGGAGTTGCCCATTTGGTCTCGTATATTTGATTGAACTAAGAAGCACGTTCCTCACATGTGTTATTTTTTTGTTTTATAGGCTGGTCTAATCTTTGACTGAAAAATGGGCTTCGGGAATGGTTTCAGTTCTGGGTTAGCTGAGTGTCCGGGAGCCATAGTTTCAGGGGTTCCTCCATGCTCTGTCAGACCAGTAAGTCTGGTTTTTTCGTGAATTTGAATTCTGTCCAACGTTTTTTTCCCACTCTGTCTGGTAGTCTCTGTTGTGATCCCTGTTGGAGCAGTCTTTGGTGGTACCTGGGCATCATCTAGTTCTTTTCTTCTCTGGAAAGATTGATGCCATGTGGATATTACCAAGGAAGCAAGGAACAGAAGCTGAAAGAGATGAGGATTTTAACCCAGAGTGGACAGAGAAGGCTTTCCCATAGAGCCAGCACCCTGAATTCAGACTTCCAGACTCCTAAACTGTGAGAAAATACATTTCTGCTCATAAAACCACCCACTTGTGGTATTTCTGTTAGTGCAGCACTAAGAATGTAAGACAATGAATGTAAAAGTTACCTTGAGGCAGTACAGTGTAATGGAGAGATGACTGAAACATGAGTCCAAAGACATGTCATCAGCTAGTTCCATGAACTTGGTTGACTCACTTTACTTCTTTTCTCAGTTAACTCATTGTAACACAGAGATAGAAATGCTTGCCGTCTCAGCTTCACACAAGGTTTTTGTAAACATCAGATAAAATCGTGTGAGAAAATGTTTTGACTCGAATATACTTAAGGTATTTTATTTTCTTGCTTTAAGCCAGGGGTTTGGACCAGCATGAACAGGTCTGAACCCCTGCTGAGAATTTGCATTTCCACCGGTGATATAGTGAATCAGAGTCCACATTTTAACAAGAGCCCCAGGTTTTTAACAAGAATCACCTGTGGGTCTATCACTGGAATGAACTCATTTGAAGCCCTGCTTAAAGTGTTTTATTGATAACAGTGAGCAAATAAGGTGGATTTATGACTTTCAGTAATTTATATTTAAAATAGTGTTAAATTATGCATAGTTTGTAATGAATTGAATTGGTAATTGAAGCATTGTGTGATCTTGAAATTTACTTCACACTCTTAGCTGCAAAAATTACTGCTGGAAGAAATAGTATATGTGATTGGATGCTCACTGCCTGATCTGACGTTGAAATGCTATTATTTTATTTGGACTGGAAGCATACATGGCAAGAAGTTGTATTATTTCCAAGGACAGAATAATTTTCTGCTGAAATATATTTTAAGGAAAGCAGTTTTAAGGAGTCTAATGCAGATTTTTCCATAATGTATTCCATAGAGTGAAGTACAATGTTAATGATTGCTCTTTGGTTAAAGGATTCCAGGGTCAAATAATTTTGTTTGCAAGATAATAAGGAGTCCTGGTAATACAGTGGTTAAGCACTTGGCTTCTATCAAAAAGTTTGTCAGTTCAAACTCACCAGCCATACTGTAGGAGAAAGATTTGGCAGTCAGCTTCCATAAAGTTTGTTGTTTGTTGTTGTTAGTGCTGCTGGTCGATTCCAGTTCATAGCGACCCTGTGTACAATAGAACAAAACACTGCCTTGTCCTCCACCATCCGCAAAACTATTGCTATGTTTGAGCCCACTGTTGTCAAACCATCTCATTGAGGGTCTTCCTCTTTCTGTTGAACCTCTACTTTGCCAAGCATGATGTTCTTCCTCAGGGACTGGTCCCTTCAGTTAAGGGTCCAAAGTAAGCAAAAGTCTAACTGTTGTCGCTTCTAAGGAGCATTCTTGCTGTACTTCTTCCAAGACGGATTTGTTTGTTCTTCTGGCAGTCCATAGTATGTTCAGTGTTCTTCACAGCACCATAATTGAAAGGTATCAGTTCTTCTTGAATCTTCCTTATTCATTGTTCAGCTTTCACATGCATATGAGGCAATTAAAAACACCATTGCGTGGGTTAGGGGAATCTTAGTCCTCAAAGTGACATTTTTACTTTTTAACACTTTAAAGAGATCTCTTGAAACAGATTTGCCCAATGCAATGTGTCTGATTTCTTGACTGCTTTTTCTTTGGTGTCAATTGTGGAACCAAGTAAAATGAAATCTTTGACAACTTCAACCTTTTCTCTTTTTATCATGAGGTTGCTTATTGGTCTAGCTGTGAGGATTTTTGTTTATGTTGAGGTACAATTGCTACTGAAGGTTATAGTCTTTGATCTTCATCAGTAAGTACTTCAAGTCTTTGCTTTCAGGAAGCAAGGTTGTGTCATCTGCATATTACAGGTTGTTAGTTAACCTGCCTCCAATCCTGATGCCTTGTTCTTTGTCATGTAGTTCAGCTTCTCAGATTACTTGCTCAGCATGCAGATTAAATAAGTGTGGTGAAAGGATACAACCCTGACACACACCTTTTCTGATTTTAAACCATGCAGTGTTCCCTTGTTCTGTTCAAATGACTGCCTCTTAGCCTATGTACAGGTTCCTCATGAGCACAATTAAGTCTTCTGGAATTCCGTTTTTCTCAATGTTATCCATACTTTGTTATGATCCACACAGTCAAATGCCTTTGTATAGTCAGTAAAACACAGGTAAGTGTCTTTCTGGTATTCTCTGCTTTCAGATAAGATCCATCTGACATCAGCAATGATAGCCCTCATTCCACATTCTATTCTGAATTTGGCTTGAACTTCTAGCAGTTCTTTTTCAGTGTACTGCTGCACCCATTTCTAAATTATCTTCAGCAAAATTTTACTTGTGTGTGATATTGATGACATTGTTCAATAATTTCTGCGTTCTGTTGGATCACCTTTCTTTGGAATGGGCACAAATATTGATCTCTTCCAGTTGGTTGGCCAGGTTAGCTGTCTTCCAAATTCCTTGGTGTAGATGAGTGAGGATGTCCAGTGTTGCATCTGTTTGTTGAAACATCTCAATTGGTATTCCATCGATTCCTGAAGCCTAGTTTTTCACCAGTGCCTTCAGTGCAGCTTGTACTTCTTCATTCCCATCAGATCTTGTTTGTATGTTACCTCCTGAAATGGTTGAATATCTTTCAATTCATTTTGATATAATGACTCCGTGTATTCCTTCTGTTTTCTTTTGATGCTTCCTGCATCATTCAGTTTTTCCCATAGAATTGTTCAGTATTGCAACTCGAGGCTTGAATTTTTTCTTCTGTTCTTTCAGCTTGAGAAATGCTAAGTGTGTTCTTCACTTTTGGTTATATAACTCCAGGTCATTACACATTTCTGTACAATACTTTGTCTTCTCAAGCTGCTCTTTGAAATCTTCTGTTCATCTCTCTTATTTCAGCACTTATTTCTTTTGCTTTAGCTACTCTGTGTTCAAGACCAACTTTCAGAGTCTCTTCTGACATCTGTTTTGGTCTTTTCTTCCTGTTCTGTCTTTTTAATGACCTATTACTTGATTCTTGTATGATGTCCTTGATGTCATTCCACAACTTGTCTGGTCTTTGGTCTTTAGTGTTCAGTGCATGAAATCTGTTCTTGAGGTGGTTTCTAAATTCACATAGGATATACTCAAGGTCGTACTTTGGCTCTTGTGGACTTGGTTTAGTTTTTTTTCAGCTTCAACTGAAACATACATATGAGTAATTGATGATCTGTTCTGCAGTCGGCCTCTGGCCTTGTTCTGACTGATGATATGGAGCTTCTCCATTGTCTCTTTTCACAGATGTAGTTGGTTTGATTCCTTTGTATTCTGTCTGGTGAGTTCCATGTGTGTAGCTGAAATTTGTTGTTAAGAAAAGGTCTTTGCAGTAGATAAGTCATTGCAAAATTCTGTCATGCAAACTCTGGGGTCGTTTCTGTCACCAATGCCATATTTTCCAAGTACTTATCCTTCTTGTTTCCATTTTTTTGCATTTCAATCATCTGTAATTATCAATGCATCTTGATTGCATGTTTGATCAATTTCAGACTGCAGAAGTTGGTAAAAACCTTCAGTTTCTTCATCTTTGGCATTAGTGGTTGGTGTGTAAATTTGGTATAATACCATGAAGATGACAGCCTTGGAAACCCTATCGGGCAGTTCTCCTCTGTCCTGTTGGGTTACCAATGTAAAATATGTTAATTTACTATAGAACTTTCCAGAGCTTTTGATATGCTAATATATATAGTGAAATATTAAGAGAGCCTACAGAATATGTAGTATTTCCTGAAAGTATTTGACAGTGGATTTTTTTCCCTGACAGAGTATGTGTTAACATCACACTAGGGCAATAGTCCTCAAAGTGTGGTTTCAAGACCAGCTGCATCAGCATCACCTGGGCTCCACCCCAGATCTATTGAATAAGAATTTCTAAAGGTGGAACTCAATAGTCTATGTTTGAACAAGCCCTCCAGGTGATTCTAATGCTTGTGAGAACTACTGCATTAGAGTTTCCTGAAACATAGTTTAGAAAATAAAGGCCTAATGGACTTAAAATATGTATACTTTTAAAAGAAATCCATTTTATTCTGAGTAGTGATGTTTAGGTCTCAAGTTTTCAGCTGGTGTGCACGTGTGTGTGTGTGTGTGTGTGTGATTGTGTGTAAAATCATCAGAAAAATAAATACATTCTTGCCAAGTGCGATAGGTGTGGTTGAATGACAAAGGTGTTGAAAGTTTATGATTCAGGATTTAGTAAAAGTAGAGTTGGATTAGTTTGAGATTATATAGCCAACCTTTCATACCACACCCTGACTGTACTTCAAATTTACGCTTCTGTAAATTAAAGGAGAAGTGCATACTTGGAATTGGTAGATTGGAACGTGGAATTCCTCAGGATTTAAACTTTCATAAGGAGGTGTGCATGTATCCTTTTTTTAAAGCTTTCTGACTCTCAATTTATTCTAACAAGTTATGATTTCTTTGATTCTCTTCATAGAAAATTATTTCAATAGTAATTTACTAGATGCATAGTAGGAGCTTGGTAGTTACTATGCTAGGTGCTGAACATATCTTGGTAAATACAAAGAGCACCATACAGATCCTCACAGAGCTTAGAGTGTATGGGAAGATGGTAGAGGCCATTTCCTAAAGAGTGAATTGTTCTGATAAGGAAGTCCAAGATGGCAAGGGAGTCAGAAGGAGTCATATAAGCCAGACCTTGGGGATTATGGAATGCTTCTTAGAGGAAATGTGGGATAAATGATTGTTGATGTGGTAGATGCAGTTCTTATAATGCATAAAGATTTTTTTGAAAGTAATATTAGAAATATTTATCACTTAAAACCTTTTTCCCTTTTTCAGGAATGTTAATGTGTTAATGCGATGTGTGACTGTAGAATCCCATCCATATTTTTGTTTATATGCTTTGGTACATTTTGGATCTTTAAATATACTTCTGTCTTTTTCTGTGAATAAGCTATTTATAAAGTATTAATAAATCTAAGTCTTAATTTTAAAATATCAATGTTTAAGACTTTTTTAGAGTCACTACCTCTCATTAATTACCTATTCATTTTCAGCATCATATACATGATTTGATTCTGTGAGTTTATAATTTTAGATTCCTCCCCCTTCTCTTTTTTTCTTACAGGCACTGTTTTTCCTGGGGCTACCACTGGGAAAATTTTCCTCTAGATACTGTCATAGTGCCTGAAATAATAAAGATGGGTGTTAATACAGGTGTAAGTATGTATTACTTTTGTTAGGATTTAGGGTATGAAGGTAAACATATTGGTTATCTATGTCAGACACAAATGTTACTGCCATTAACTAGAGTTCCTAAGGGTAACTAGAGGAAGGTTATTTGCTGGTCTTACGTAGAAAGGGAATAAGGTTCAAATCCCGACTCTGTACTTACATTGGGCAAGTCATTTGACTTTTCTGTGCTGTAGAGACTTCATCTTTCAAACTCGAATGTAAATAGTACCTGCCTCCAAAACCAAACCAAACCAAACCCGTTTCCACTGAGTCAATTCTGACTCATAGTAACCCTATAGGACAGAGTAGAACTGCTCCATATAGTTTCCAAGGAGTGTCTGGTGAATTTGAACTGCTGGCCTTTTGGTTAGCAGCTGTAGCTCTTAACCACTAGCCACCAGGTTTCCTGTACCTGCCTCAGAAGGGTGTTAATGGGGAATAATAGAGTTAACATGAAGTGCTTAGAATAGCCCTGGATGATCAATAAATATTAGTAATCCTTGTGTCTCATTTGACATTCAGTAGCCTCTCATTCTCAGGGTAAAGAACAGCATCGTTAGGAAGGCCCATGAACCAGCCGCATTATCTGGCCATCACTACTTCACGTTTCTTTTTTTCCCCTAGGCTTGTCAAACGCTTTGGCGCCTTAGGGGCATTTTGTGCCTGCTCTTTATTCTCTCTCCTAAAACACTCATTCCTCATCCTGCCTTAGCTCACTGATTGTTTTCTCATGCTTCAGATTTAAGCTCAAAACAAAACCCTTAGCCTAACCTTTTCTGGAGTATTGGTGGTGCTGTGGTTACCATTTGGCTGCTAACCATAAAGTCTGCAGTTCGGATCCACCAGCTGTTCCTTGGAAACCTTATGGGGCAGTTCTACCTTGTCCTATAGGGTTGGAATTAACTTGATGGCAACAGAGTTTTTTAACCTTTTCTGCTATTCCCACTAGCCCCTGACACACACCCAAACCAGTTGCTGTGTCCCCCATCCTTTACTGGCTGTATTCCTTACAGGATTTTAACAGTTCATAATGATACAATTAGGTTATTTGTTGTTTCTCCACGCTGGAGTGTATTATGGACTCGGAACTGTTCTTAGCACATAGTGGACACAGAATAAATTTTGGGGGAGTAGGTGTGTGAGGGAGTAAGAGAATGAATGAATGAATTGCCCTGTCTACACTTGAGTATTTGGGCATTTATAAATACAGGTAGCAGATAATCCTGATACATGAGATTAGACATCTTTTGTTGGTGAAACTTAAAAACATAAATTCTTGCACTATATGGAGGTACACTTGATAACACCCCGTAAAGAGTGTAATCTTTGTTTTTGTTGGTTAAACGGAATTTTTTGAGAGGAGGGTATTTGCAAATTTTGCAAAACATTATTGTACTTGAAATATGCTAATCATGGTATAAATGCTGCCAGCTATTTTCCATTATACCTGGTATTTAAATATCGCCAGCTGGGACAACTTTCCCAGGCTGCTCTGAGGCTGCACCAGGTACAGTCGTGCTTGAAGCCCTGCATCTGCAGGTGATCACCCTGAGGCGATTGCTTGCAGGAAGTTATTGAGAATCAGGGCGAGTGGGATGGCAGGGCTCCTGCCTAAGCTTCATAAGGACAGGTTTGTTCAGGGGACAGATCAGTTCCATTATGTTGTACTTACATGATATGCTTATCTTCCCTATTTTTCTTCTGCCCCTTTTCTTAAACTTGCTCACCTTTCTTCCCTATCTTTAATATGTTTCTTCTTTCTTTTTCCCTCCTCTCTCCAACTTTGTGCACTTGAAAGCATTTCTTAACCTTCTGTCTGATTTGAAAAGCCTGTAGAGGCCTTTCTTTTTTTCCCCCTTCTTCTAAATTCTTTAAGATTTTTGTGTGGCATCTTTGAAGTCTTCTACACTTTTAACATAGGCAGAGAAAAACTGACCAAAATTAAACTTGTTTAAAGACAGTAAAGTCCTATGTCACTCAGATTAAGCCTTGGCATAGAAGATGGAATTTTATAGTTTAGAGTTTTGTGAACCAGAACCAATAAAATGGTTCACCAGTATGGGAGTGTTTTACACTTTCTGGATCACTGATTACCCGGTACAGAAAGTTCAGAATCTCCAATACACAATAGTCAGCAGCTCTTCCGTATCTTACTCTGGAAGGGAAATGACAGTGCCTACTTTAGATATTTTAATAATGACCTGGCCTGATTTTGTTTCCCTGCTGATTGAACCCAGCAGTTCTTAAGAATGAGGCTGTCTTTAACATCTCAGGAATCAATATTATGCATATTGTAGTTTTTATTATTATTTTAAAACTATCTTTCAAAGGTAAGGCATAATCCTTTCTCCTCACGTCTGTGGAGAGTTATCCATTTGGCAGCCATTTACCTTTTGTAGTTTCTAGGTCTGTATAGGAAGACACATGTTTTATTGGTTGTCTTAGTTATCTTTGGTTATGTAAAGTCACAAAGATCTTTCTGTGAGATATTTAAATTTTCTGTAGAACGGTAAGAGTTATCTTTACAGTGAGCATGCAAGGTATTCAAGACAAAGTTATTCCCTGTGCGTGCTAACAATTTGTCTGAAATTATTTTCCTAAAGAAATGCCCTTAAAAAATTGAATAACCCTCTAGGAAGGTTAACAAGTGTTAAGAATTTTAATACATCTTTTCAGTGGGCAAACAATTTTACAGTATAATCTCTTTGGTGGTGATAAGCAAATGTGGCCTGAATGATGCAGTAATATATTTCTAGATTCCAGTTTATATTGAAAATACTTACTAAATATAAGTTTTATAAAACTCTACTGTTTAAAGATTCTGTCTCCCGGGACAAAAAAGTAAGATTACCAGCTATGTAAAAGCCATCATGTTTCCTATTAATGTAGTAATGTTGAAAATATATGTAAATTAAGTGGTTTTCAGTAATGTTTCTTGATATATCTTCCTTTATGGGAAGTCTTCCCTATTATAATAAGGTACTTGGTATATGTTTCTTGTTATACATTCACGTCTTTGTTTATGGGCAGTCTTCCCCAGTGAGCTTCACTAGTGAGCTACAAGACATGACTGATAGAAAAGTTGAAGGCCATTATTATAGTAACAGCTCACCTATATGTGGTCTTTCAACATGGATACATGCTCTTGCTAAGGGTTCAGTGCACTAAAAAGCTTTTAAAAACTTTGTTTTATAAAAAATTAATTTGCTGGGTGAATAGGTTTCATAGGCAGGTGGTAGAAAACTCAAAATTTACAAAATAAGCTTTTCTCCTACTCCTGTCTCCTATCCACTGAGATGCTCTTCCAGGAGCAACCTCTGTGACCAGGTTCTTAAAACCCTTCCAGAGACCATATGTATGTATGTAATTCTTGCTTTAAAGTAAAAATGGGGGTAGCGATTTTACTCTGTTCTTTTAACTTGCTTTCACTTAACAGTATGTCTTGTCAGTCATTCCATATTAATACCCATAGAGCTGTCTTGTTATTTTAAATGCTGTGTACAGCTGCAGTGTATGGATGTAATAAAACAGTTTTTCTGGTCATTTCCAATTTAGATACATTTGTGTATAGATCTGCAGGAGATTTTTCGAGAAGATAGAGAGCGTTGAGTTGTGTACCATGGAGCCAGTACCATTTCCATTTCTACTCTCACCCACAGTACGTGAGAGTGCCTGCTTCCCCTTACCCTCTACTCATACCAGTGAAGATGTTATCCAAGTCTTAAATTTTTGCAAGGCTGGCAGAAGAAAAAAATACCATCCTGTTGATGTTTTGCCGTGCATTTCTCTTGTTAGGAGAGTGGTTCAGCACTTTTTCATCTATGTAAAACCACTATGTTTCAATTTTTATAGTTTTTTTTTTCATATAGACAAATTGTTGAATTGTTGGTCTTTGTTCTTTTTTATATATTAGGAGCTTCTTGTGTATTAGAGTAGCCCTTTGTGATGATGTGGAAATATTTTACTCAATTTGTATTTTGACTTTATGATTTTTTTACTATGAAGAATAGCTCATCTTTTCTTGCCATTTACTCTGTACCAAACATTTCTTTTTAAATGACTCTCCTTCTTCCATCTTCTAATTTTATTAATGATGTCAAGTATATTTTTTATTTTTAGCAAAAACTCTGATTTAGCGTAACTTACATAATTATTAAAAAAAAAAGTTAAGTCTTTTTCTGCCCAAAATCCCATCGCTAAATAACTCACATCTGACCGCAGAGCCCATCCCATCCTCTTAGCTACTGCACTAAAAAAACATTGCCTAAATCCATTTTCCTTAAAGAACAAAAATGTAATCTGTTTTTGATCATTGTTTTTTAAAATTCTAATTCATACGATTTTTCTTCCTGATATAGGCAACATGATAATTAGCAGACGTTTTTGTTTATTTTTTTTCTGTCTGGAAATAAAAGAATACTATCATTGAATTTTAGGTGTGGTGTGAATGTTAGACTAGAATATTCTTGGCATCGAAGAGCCGTAAGGCAGGGTGCAACACATAGATGTGGAGTGATGTTTTTATGGGATTCCAGACTTCAGGTAGATGGGAAAAGACCAGAGGCTATCCAAATACCTGAGAATCACTATTAGGTTTTCCTGGAGAAGCCTGTTACTGAGCAAGACCTTTCGTGAATAGTTGACGGTTTTCCATCTGAAACATAAAAAAAAACTTCTTATAAGTTGACACTACTTTTTACATGATTGCAACTTTATACATTTGCTGCCTTAAACAAAATATAATTTAAGGGCTTACCTGCAGTCAAGTTTTGTGCATGCTAAGACAGAAATTAGTAAGTGGCTCACAGAGGAGGGAGAAGACAGTTCTACAGGGAGGGAAGGGAAAGGCAGGCGGGAAAATGCTTTGCAGATAAGATGACACCTGAACTAACTCCTGAAAGAAAACGAAGAAATGCATTACACAAAGAGGGAACTCTGAGAGCAAAGGTACAGAGGAGATGCATTGCATGTCTGAGGAGCTGTATGGGTTTGGTGTGGCCAAAGGGAAGAGAAGACATAGTTAAGAGGGTTGAACTTGGTTGTCTCTGGGACAGTGCTGTCAACACAGAAATACAATGTGAGCCACAAATGCAATTTAAAAATTTTAGTAGTCACCCATTAAACAAAACGAGACTAAAGGGGTACACCAACCCAGGGTCAAGGACTAGAAGGCAGGAGGGGACAAGAAAGATGGTAATAGGGAACCCAAGTTGAGAAGGGGAGAGTGTTGACGTGTCATAGGGTTGGTAACCAGTGCCACCAAACAAGATGTATACTGTTTAATGAGAAGCTAGTTTGTTCTGTAAACCTTCATCTAAAGTATAATAATAAAATAAAATAAAAATTTAGTAGCCACATTGCAAGAAGTAAAAATGAAACAAGTGAATTTAATTTAATGATTTATTTTGTTGAACCCATTATATCCAAAATATTGTAACATATGATTACAAAAGAATATGTAATGAGATTTACATTTTTTTTTCAGTCTAAGTCTTTGAAATCTGGTATATACTTGACACTTAATCACATCTCAGTTTGGACTTAGTCATATTTAAATGGCAGAAGTGCGCGGCTGGTAATCAAAAGGTTGGAAGTTCAAGTCCACTGAGAGGTGCTTCAGAAGAAAGGCCTGGAGATTGGTTTCTGAAAAGTCACAGACACAAAAACCCTATGGAGCACAGTTCTCCTTTGAAACACATGGGATCTCCATGAGTCAGAATCCACTCAGTGGCAGCTGGTGGCTGGTCTTACAGAAGCCGATCTCTAGGCCTTCTTTCCCTGGCACCAGCCTTTTTGGCTATTAGCCACGTTCAAACCGTTTACAGCACCCAGGGACCTTCTAAATCTGGCTAGTGGTTACCAAATTGAACAGCATAGTTCTAAAGAAATTGGGAGCTGTGGAAGGTAAGGCAGATGAATGATTTTCTTTTTTTAGTACAAGCCATGTAGAATCATTTATTTTAAAAAATAATAATATACGTGGACATTTAAACCAGTTGTCAGTTCCGACTCACAGCGATACCATGTGTGTCAGGGTAGTACTGTGTTCCATAAGGTTTGCAAAGGCTAATTTTTTGGAAGTAGATCACCAGGTCTTCCTTCTGAGGCTCCTTTGGGTGGATTTGAACTTCCAGTTGTGCCTCTGAGAGGACTTGAACTTATAACCTTTTGGTTAGCAGCCAAGAATGTTAACTGTTTGCACCACCCAGGGACGCCCCATGGACCTTAGATTAAAATAATCAAAGGGAAAAAGAAGAGTGAGCAGGAAGAATGAGTCAAGGGGATTTTGCATGTGGGCACTTCTTTTGCAGAGTTTGTGAAGGGAAGCAGAAATATTGGATCAGCGTTGGGGAAGTGGTATGATGTGAGTTTTTTTTTTTTTTTTTTGAGAAAGGAAAGACTTAAAAAATGCTTTAAGCTGTAAGTGAAGATTCGGGATGAAAGAATTCAAAATGTAGTAGACCAACTAGGGAAGTATAGATGGAGAAATTGGTCTTGATTGACAGAAAAGAGATCCTTCCTCTGAAAGTAAGAGGTATAGGGGGAGAGCAGGCAAAAATTTGTGTCTAAGTGTAGGGAGTATAGGGAAAATAGAAAATGAATTCTTAAAATAGCTTTTCATGAAGAAAAATGAACTAAAACATTTTTAAAATCCAAATTGTTCCAAAATACAGAACTATATTTTCTGTGTTCAGTTTTTCCTCTTTATAATAACTTCATTCATTTACCAATGAAATGGCTTTTGACTCTGAGATCCATAGGCTATAGATAGCAAGAAATATCATGAAAGAAACAAATGAAGCATCATTCAGATTTTGTCAGGGGAACCCAGGACTGACTTTGTCACAGACAGGATGCTGGAAGTTTTAAGCTAATTCATAAAGGACATAGATATGGATTGATGGGAATTCTTGATATCGGGCACAAAGAAATAGGTGTGGAAAAGAAGGAAGAATAGCACCTGGGAAGAGAAAGAGGCCCTGACATGAGTAATAGAAAAGATTACGGGATAATAAAATCTGTGTTCCCTTGCCCTAGATCAGTGTTTTTTGTTTTTTTTTTTTAAACTTGTTACAAAAATATCTGTCACATATTATAAAAAATGGATCTCATACTGTCCTATGTGGTGAAATAACTGTGCTGACTCACAAAATTAAAAGGTTCAGGGATAATCAGGCTCAGGCAAGATTTGATCCAGAGATTCAGGATGTCATTGGGCTCCAGTCCTATTCTCTGAGATGCTCTGGACTCTGTCCTCCTTTGCACATTTGTGGCATCCGAGATGGGGTGTCCTCACTGCCTCACATCATCATACCATACAGTCCAGGGCAAGAGCAAGGGCATTCATCCCAGGAATTCTAGTAAGAGTGTTGACAGTCACTCTGATTTGACTGCAGCTAGGTTGGGAACTCCATTCCTACGCCAGGATTCACATAGGTTCCTTGGGATTACATGTACCTCCCTATGGAAACTAGGGCTTTTTGGGAAAGAGAAAACAGACGCTGATGATACATCCGGGAATACATCAAGGAGAGAGTGAACATAGCCCCACAGACAAGTAGCCTGATGTACAATCTTTTTTTGTGTGTGTGTCCTGTTTTATATTAAATATTATAATTTTACATTATACTCCATAATATATTTTAGTGTAAGTCAAGAATTCCCTTTAAACCTTTGAGTAAAATTAATGACCCAAAGCCATTGTTTAACGTGTGACTTCAAACACTGTTTGGCACCTGAAGTATGTGTAAACAAGTCCTACATAATCTTACCCTAGTGGACTCTTTACTACAAACACATATTTGGTATATAAGGTAAATAGAATCTTGAAAAATATTTATTAAATGCTATGTCCTGGATGGTGTGGGACTGGACAGTGTTTTGTTCTCCTGTAGTCAGGTTGCTATGAGTCAGAACTGACTCAAAGGCACCTAAAAACAATGCCCCAAATATATTTTTAAGGTGTGATTTTCGTAAAATATTGTCCATTTAAAGGGTAAGTTATCAACGAGTTTGCTTTTATTGACAGCTACATAGGGTCTTTGAGAATTAACCACTTACTGGATATTGATAACCATAGTGAAAACATCTCAGGATACTTTAATTTTTAACATGTCTCCTATCCTCTATTGTTACATTTAGTCTGTGAATATGTGTAGTAGCTGTGATTATGCTACAGAACATCTTAGAAATGGGAATTTTACTCTTAACCCCAGGTTTCTTCTGAGATAATTACAGAATGAAAAGTAGTCGAGAGAAAAAAAAAATCCATCTTTATTAATAAAGATGCCTCACAGTATATACTTCAATACATGTTAGATATAATGATATTTTCATTTTATACAAATACACATGCACAAACTATGTATATATAAAATTTATTTTTTGTCTAGTTTTAGAAATTAGAGTTATCTACTTTGATATTCAGATCTCATGTGAGACATGGGTTGTAAAGAAAAAGCCTTGATTTTTGAGTAGGAATAGGGCTTAGCATGTGCTAGACACTGTTGTAATGTTTACAAATACTATCACGTCTAATGTTATATCAACCCTATGAGATAGGTACTGCTGAAAAAAATCCAGTTCCCAGGTGATTAGCTGATTGGCTCAAAGTCACATAGCTGGTAAGTAATGAAGCTGGAGAGCCTAGGTAACCTGACTGGGGATCTTAACTACACACTGTGCTGATTCCTCGTTATTCTATTAATAAAAAGTAAAAATACGAGGAAAATCTGTGGAAGATCATTATCAAAACAGTTTATGGTGATACTGTTCATCAACTTTCCAAGTTAGAAAGTGAACAGCCAGCCCTGTGTCTGAGTCCTGGCACCAGCGCAGGCAGTTTCCCAGCAGCTCACATCTGTGCGGTACCTTTTGAAGTCATGCTTCGCTGGGTCTTTGATGTGTTCTTTCTGCCCAGGTTCCTTTCAGGTGTCTAACTTCAAATGAATGGTAATGGTGCCATTCTTCAGCCATAACATAATAGAACTGGGGTTCTTTTATCCTTGTTGTTATGTTGGTCATAATATGCTGGAGTTTTCGAGAAGTGAATTTTAACTAATCAGAATGTTGAGTTGTAAGTTTTATCTTCTGGTTCTTATTTTGTGTGCCTCCTCCATTCAGTGACAAATTAAATTTGCAATTTTTAAAACATTTATGGAAACACTAACTTTTCAGAAGAGGCACAGTGACCGAATTTCATTCTTGTTTTGGTGAAGAACACCAGGGTGGAAAGCCTTAAGAATCATTTCTTCTTCCTTTGAGATGCAGCTCACTTTCCCCTCCTTTATTCTGGGCACTTGCCTAACGATCCTGCCAATTCCATAATGCATGTCCAGTCTTGTTGGAATTGTGAAGGGTGAGCTGGGGCTGGAGACTTTCTCTGTTTCTACCTTTGGAGGGAATTTTTTAAAAGCTCTAAACCAGAAACTTAGTAGAAATGTTAAATGTAATTAAAAAAAAAAAAAAAGACTTCTATTTTGAATCATCTGTTTTCAGTGAATATCATCTACTTTGACTCTTCTTCCATTGTGACTTGCGCTTTCTTGTTTGTCTCCCCATTTCCACCCTGACCTCCTCTGTTATAGTTACAAGCAACAGAAACTAATATTAAGGAAAATGGATTCAATGGGAGGATTCAGAATGGCTCAAAAGAAGAGGTGAATAATGAGACTTTATAATTGAAGTAAGTGGCTTTGGTGACCTGAGTGTCTAGAGATCCTACAAGTGGATGACTTATCTCTGGTCACCTTCTTTGCTCAAGTTATCTGAGAGAAGGTGTGGTAGGACCCAAGTCAGTTCCCCAGGCTTGACTCTCTCTCTGTGGCAGAGCAATGGAGTGTGAGAAATTGGGAAGGGAGGACGTCGTCACCATATGAACCAATGAGTGGAGCTTGCTGCAGAAAAGTCTGTGGAGACGGATGTCAGCCAGGTCTCTCCACCCCTGCTGTCGTCTTACCATCCCTCTCACTCTGGATTTCACGCACACCCTCCAACATAAACCAGAAAACCAAACCTGCTGCTGTCGAGTCAATTCCGACTCACAGAGACACTATAGGACAGAGTAGAACTGCCCCATAGAGTTTCCAAGGAGCACCTGGTGGATTCAAACTGCCAGCCTCTTCGTTAGCAATGGTAGCACTTAACCACTACACCACCAGTGTTTCCCCCTCCAACATAGGCAATCTAATTTGGTTCAGAATTTTGCACAGGGAAGAGAAATGTGCTGAAATAAGAAAGAAATAGTGGGTCTGGATTCCAAATCAGTTTGGTGTTGCTTGCTGGATAATTCTCAGTGAGTCACGTTTTTCACTAAGAGTGCAAATTGGCAAGATTAATGGCTGTGACTGAGAGGACAATAGTAGGCTAGAATCTAGAAGCCATGTATTTCTACCTGTGTCTTTCTTCTCCAGAGAGGAAGGAGAAGGAAAAATTAGTAATTGTGCTGGTTTTACTTCTTATAAGATTTCTCTGCTCTGAAGAGAGCAAATAGAAAGTAACACTATAAAAAAAAAAAAAAGATCATAACAGAATGTTGATTATTAGAACTTTATGAAATAATGTTTAACAGATGACATATTTTATAGAAGATTAAAGTATATAATTTAAGTAGTGAATAATTGGGTTAGAAATTATATGAGGGAATATTTTTGCTAGGCTAAACTTAATTTTTCTTAATAATTTTAGTTCATTATCAGTCAGTTGTTGAATCTTAAAGAAGTTAAAAATAAATTGTTAGGGTAGAAAAGGTGAGACTTATGCCTTATTTTAATATCTTAAAAATTCTTATTTTAATAAAGATAACTTTCAAAACTTAGGGCAGGGGGTATTTCTATTATTTGCTTCAATCACAACCTAAAGTTTCTATCGCGCATTTCCATTATCTATTTCAAATTTACAAAACCAGTTTGTAATTAAATACTGTCTAAGTATAAGCAAAAAGTAGGGATCTAGTCATTTACATGAAATTCTTTAGGAAAGATAAGCCAGTGTTATTGTTCTGACTTAACAGGATCAGGATATAGGGAAGGAATGTGGAAGAATCTAGGAATCTAGGTTTAATCTTTGTTACTTTATCATGCATATTTAAAAACAAAACAAAACGGGATGTCTTTGAAACTGGAAGTAAGCATAAAAAATGTCTAATTTAATATAGTTGATGTACTGGTAAACAAATATATTTCTAGCCTACCTGTCATAATCTCAGAATTCAGTTAGGAATCGGAAGAAAGATGCAGCTAAATTTCAGTTAAGCTCTTCTGCATGACACACTTGGGTTGTCTCAGAGATTGTCTAAGATCCCAAGCAGGCATAAAACTATTAGGGCAAGGGACCCAGCAGTAGTGTCAACCCCTCCAAGGGTGCCACGGCCATTGAGTCCAGTCAAGATGCACACACGGGACACTTACAAAGTGTTGACAAATGAAAGCAATTTTATTACTCACAGGAAGAAGCTTATTTTTTATAGGTAACATCGACCAAAGTAAACATTCAGAATTCAGAGACCAAACCATCTGGAATACCTCGCCCCTTTTTCCTTCTTACTCCAAAGCCCCATGCTTCACTGAGTTGTGAGTTGTTACATCGGATCCGACTTCTGTTGACATCAATTTGTGGTATCAAACCAATCCAGGGCAATCTCAGCTTCCCTTCCCTGGTCAGGCCAGGCCCCAGCTGCTCTATACAGCCTACCTGGGACTAGGTCAGCAGGTGCCAGTCGCAAGCTGGGGAGTTCATGTGACTTCCCCCACTTCAGACCGGCCAGCCCCCCTAACTCCCTTAGTTCTGATAATTTGTTGCATTGACTCACCAACTCCTGGAAAAGGGCTATCTTTAATTCACCAGAGAAGGGATAAAAACACAAAAAGAATATACACAAAGATATGCACAGGCAAGGTCGGGAGGGAGTTTCCACACAGAGCTTCATTATTCCTGGGGATGTGCAGTCCTCCCATGAATTGTCAATTCAGAAGATCCAGGGAATTTCTGCATCCAAAGACTTTATACATATTTATTTGTTTATACATAGGTAATGATTTATACACAGCTAATGATCTGGCTTGACAGCAATGGGAGTCAAGGATCAGGGACTCAGTGCATATGTGTGATTGATCAAATTAATGAATGCATGATTGATTGCATCACACCCCCTCCATTCCTGAAGTTAATCCCAGGTGTGGTCTTTGAGGCTCCCACTACATTTGTACATAAAGGCACCTAATTGCGGGCAAATTCCAAGTGTTATTTTCAGGAACCATCCAGAGACAAAGGCCAAACCAAGTTCTTTGCCCCACATATTCCACTGAATCTATGGAAGTCATTTAAAAAAAAAAAAAAATTTTAGAAAGGGAATGAAAATTCATTGAATTTCCATATATAAAATTTTTCTGCTATTAATATCCCCAGATTACCTAACTGGGGCATTTTTTTAGTCACAGAAGTGCAGAAAGGGAAAAAAAAAAAATACTGTTTTAAAGCATCAGTGCAGTGGTTTTCATATATGAGGAGCAAGATGGGATTTGTTTTATATTGGGGGAGGATTGTTCCTAATAGAGCAAACAAGTGCAGAATACATGAGGCAGGAGTTTGACTGCTGTGTTTGAAGAACAGGAAGGAAATCAGTGTGCCTGGAGTACAGTGACCTACAGGGGAGTAATAGAGGCCACTCAGAGAGGTAACAGGTGACTAGTAGATCGTGTCGGGTCTTGTAGGCAACCTGAAGGATTTTAGTTTTTGTTTTAGCGATGCCAGAAATCAGTGGGATGTTTTAAGCAAAAGAGTAACATGGTTTGTTATTGGCCTTAAAAAGATCATCCGGCTGCTCCGTGAGGAGGAATGTTAGGGACAAGGGTGGGAGTAGAAAGCCCTGCTGGAGGCTACTGCAGCAATCCTAGGGGGACCAGGTGGCAGGTGTGGAGCTGATGAGAAAAGTTAAATTCTGGAGGTATTAAAAAAAAAAAAAAAACTGAAAGGATTTGAGTTGGGTGTACAGTATGAATGAAAAGGACGTATGAAGAAACAACAAAAATTTCTCCACATCAAACAATGAAGTTGCCATATATGGGGCTGGGGAATTCTGAGAGGGGAGCTGTGGGTGATATCAGGATTTCATTTTTGGACAAGTTGAGTTGTCAATTAGGATGGATACGTGAGGCTGGAGTTGGGGAGGAGGCCAAAGATTTAAATTTGGGTTTTTTTAGTGTATAGATTTTCCTTAAAGCTATTAGACTTAAAAAAAAAAAAAAAATTTTTTTTTTTTTATTAGACTGGATGAGACCATTTAGAAAGTGAGTATTGATAAAAGGGATATGAAGATTGATCCCAGAGCAGGCCAAGTTTTGGAAATGGCAGAGATGAAGAGGAACCAGCAAGGAGAAAGAGAGGGAGTGAAGTCGAAGGGAAATCAGGAGAGTGTGGCCTAGCAGCAGAAAGTATTTCAAGGAGGAGAAATTGATAACCTCAGTTAAATCCTGTTTGAAGGTCAACAACATGGAGTGTTAATTGGTGACCTTGACAAGAGCAGGCTGGAGTGTTGAGGGAAAGCTGATTGGGATGGTTTCAGGAGAGGAGGGTGAGAGTGGGAGAAGGAAATACAAGCAGCAAGTGTAGACAGTCATACTGAAGAAAAAGGGAGCTGAGAAATGAGCTGTGTCTGGAGTAGAAAACAAGGTGAAGAGAAGTTTTTAACTTTTTCGGTGAAGGTAAACACAGCATGGAATTGATTAAGGAGAGAAAGTGTGGATTTCTGTAGGGCTGCCCTTGAGAAGGCCAGAAGAGATGTAGTGCAAAAGCGAGGCGGGAGTGGTCTTAATAGAAACACAGACGGTTTATCCAGTCAGGAGGAAAGGCAGGGTGTGTAGTATAGACACAGATGCAGTTTGGAAATTACCTTTTGTGGTGTATAATAAAGTAGAGTTTTTTTGGTGTGTGTGTGTGAATGTGTGTTTTTGCCATTTCTGTGGGTTACCCCGGATGGAGGGTGTGAAAGGTGTGGAAATAAGAAGTAAGGAAAGGCTGGGAAGAGAAAGCAGTCCTAGACACAGCGAAATGCTGGTGGTCAGTGGATTTTCAGAACAGCTGTTGCCTGTCCTAGGATTTGGTGTCTTCTCTGTTTGTTCCAACCCTTTAGCCAAAACTTTCAGCACATAAAGGATTGTCCCTTGACTTGCTTCTTTCTCTTCCTCCTAGTTCTGTTGAGGCCATTCCCCGAGCGCTCCCCAGGCTGTTGTATGTAGCAGTCTAAGAGTTGGGACAACAGAGGGAGATTACAACATATCCTTTCTGCCTTTATTATTTTTTCAATCTTTTCCCTCATGCTTTACAACAGGGGCTCTTTTTTGTTGTTGTTGTTGCCGTGGATCCCTTAGGAAAGCCTGTGGACACCTTTCCCCTACCAAGATAATTTTTTTTTTTTTTTTAACCTGGGAAGGTTTTTTTAAATTTATTTTCTTAAAAAAAAAAAAAAAAAGCTATACTATGTATTAAAAGGCAATACATCCATGTGGTTCAGAATTTTAAAAGTACAAAAGGGCTGACAGTGAAAAGTCTCCCTTTCATTTCTGTCTATCCTCCAATTCCCCTCCTCAGAAATACCCAGTGTTACCAGTTTTTGAGATAATTTTTAAACGAAACAAAAGTATATATATATGTGTGTGTGTGTGTATACACATATATGTATGAAGCCAGGTAGAGAAATACAGTTATCAAATTTATTAAAAAGTTTATGATACAATGATAGATGTGCTTCTTAATTATGCATTAAGTAACAAACTCCTAGCGGCAGACTGAATGACTACCTTAATTTCAAAGTACTTGTTAATATAAACAGCATTTTGAGATATTTGTAATACAAATATCTGTAATAATATTTGTCATTTTCACTGGTGACAGGGTCACAGGTATGGATAATACTACTGTGAAGAGGTTCATGAAAATAGAAGTGACATTTTTTACCGTTTTAAACTCTGTCCTGCATGCTATCCATAAGCCCCTTGGAGGAGGGGTTCTTGGTCTCCTGGTTAATAGCCCCTACAACCTCTGCCTCAGAGGAAACAGCGTACCTCTCCTGTCTAAGGCTGATCCCACCATCTGTGTTCTAGCCTCCTACTGCTCCATTGTCTCTGAAACCTATCCCAAACATATCCCAGATGGGCTCTTCTATCTTAAATCTCTCACCCCTGGTTCTTTTCCTCTTGTTTTGGGATATGCATGCATTTCTTCCATCTACCATCTCCCATGAGGACAGCAGTAACTGGCATGTGCTCTTTTAAATGTGTACTGCTTGTAGAGATGCTCACTAAATGGTTAATCAATAAGTAGAAAAACAGATGATTCTATATCTGATGGAAATTCATAGACTTCTATTTTGACTAAATTAGTGAATATTATGTCCTTCTGCCGGTAAAAGGAGATCCTTATAGAACTAATGAGCATCATACAAGCCTCATTAGTAAACCCAGTGATGTAAACTGACATATAAATTTCATTAGTTGATCCATGGAAGTGAACATCCTCATAAAGGGATATGTCATATTTCCAAAATTAAGTAATTTGGATAAGAGAAGTTGAGATTGACTCTTTGTCACACCATTCCTTTGGGTTCCTTGAATGTCTGATAAAGAAGGTAATTTCGAATGATTTATTCATGCTGGACTTTAGAATTCAAAAGTATGGTAAACCCCAGTTTTCTCAAGTCTCATGTTTAAAAATATAGTTCTGATTTAAATTTTGTGTAGATAAATGTAGGTAAAATCTGCCTTAGATTAAAAGCATAGAGTTCAGTGACATTAGAATTTAGGTGAAGTATTCACTATCATTATTAAAACATGCCTTTTATTCTTGCTATGGAATTACTTTTATTTGATCATAATTCCATGGATTAATTTACAGTCTTTGTAATCCAGTAACTGAAATCCTTTGAATGTACCATCTGATTCATACAGAAGTTAATCGTACACTATAACATTTATTCTGTGGTTATTTTTACATTATTCTTTAATTATTGAATTGTTACTTGAATTTCTATAAAAAAAGTTCTATAGCGGTATGTTTATATAAACATATGAGTTAGTTTAGTTAATTGTAGAGGAATTAGATTAGTCCCTGGCACAGGTTGTTGTTGTTGTTAGGTGCCCTCGAGTCAGTTCCAACTTATAGTGATCCTGTACACAACAGTTGGCCAGGAAGCTGTCTTCTATATTTCTTGGCATAGATGAGTGAGCACCTCCAGCACTGCATCTGTTTGTTGAAACATCTCAATTGATATTCCATCAATTCCTGGAGCCTTGTTTTTTGCCGGAGCCTTGTTTTTCGCCAGTGCCTTCAGAGCAGCTTGGACTTCTTCCTTCAGTACCATCGGTTCCTGATCATATACCACCTCCTGAAATGGTTGAACATCAACTAATTCTTTTTGGTATAATGACTCTGTGTATTCCTTCCATCTTCTTTGGATGCTTACTGGAATCCTTCAGTATTGCAACTCAACGTTTGAATTTTTTCTTCAGTTCTTTCAGCTTGAGAAATGCCGAGCGTGTTCTTCCCTTTTGGTTTTCCATCTCCAGCTCTTTGCACATGTACACTTTACTTTGTCTTCTCGAGAGGCCCTTTGAAATCTTCTGTTCAGTTCTTTTACTTCATCAATTCTTCCTTTTGCTTTAGCTGCTTGATGCTCAAGAGCAAGTTTCAGAGTCTGCTCTGATATCCATCTTGGTCTTTTCTTTCTTTCCTGTCTTTTCAGTGACCTCTTGCTTTCTTCATGGATGATGTCCTTGATGTCATTCCACTACTTGTCTGGTCTTCAGTCACTAGCGTTCAGCGTGTCAAATCTATTCTTGAGATGGTCTCTAAATTCAGGTGGGATATACTCAGGGTCATATTTTGGCTCTCGTGGACTTGCTCTGATTTTCTTCAGTTTCAGCTTGAACGTGCATATGAGCAGTTGATGGTCTGTTCCACAGTCGGCCCCTGGCCTTGTTCTGACTGATGATATTGAGCTTTTCCATCGTCTCTTTCCACAGATGTAGTCAATTTGATTTCTGTGTGTTCCATCTGGCGAGGTCCATGTGTATAGTCGCTGTTTATGTTGGTGAATGAAGGTATTTGCAATGAAGAAGTCGTTGGTCTTGCGAAATTCTATCATTCGATCTCTGGCATTGTTTCTATCTCCAAGGCTATATTTTCCAACTACTGATCCTTCTTCTTTGTTTCCAACTTTCACATTCCAATCGCCAGTAATTATCAATGCATCGTGATTGCATGTTCAATCAATTTCAGACTGCAGCAGCTGATAAAAATCTTCTCTTTCTTCATCTTTGGCCCTAGTGGTTGGTGCGTAAATTTGAATAATAGTTGTATTAAGTGGTCTTCTTTGTAGGCATGTGGATATGATCCTATCACTCACAGCGATGTACTTCAGGATAGATCTTGAAACGTTCTTTTTGACAATGAATGCAACAGCATTCCTCTTCGAGTTGTCATCCCCAGCATAGTAGACTATATGACTGTCTGATTCAAAATGGCCAATACCAGTCCATTTCAGCTCCCTAATGCCTAGGATATCGATGTTTTTGGGTTCCATTTATTTTTGAGGATTTCCAATTTTCCTAGAGTCATACTTCATACATTCCAGGTTCCTATTATTAATGGATGTTTGCAGCTATTTCTTCTCCTTTTGAGTCATGCCACATCAGCAAATGAAGGTCCCAAAAGCTTTACTCCATCCACGTCATTAAGGTCAACTCTACTTTGAGGAGGCAGCTCTTCCCCAGTCATCTTTTGAGTGCCTTCCAACCTGTATCAGACAATGTTCTGCTGCTATTTATAAGGTTTTCACTGGCAAATGCTTTTCAGAAGTAGACTGCTGGGTCCTTCTTCCTAGTCTGTCTTAGTCTGGAAGCTCAGCTGAACCCTGTCCTCCATGGGTGACCCTGGTGGTATCTGAATACCTGTGGTATAGCTTCCAGCCTCACAGCAACACACAAGCCCCACAGTACGACAAACTGACAGACACATGTCTGTCGTGTCTGTCCCTGGCACATAATAAGCACTATATAATAAAACAGGGAGCTGCAAACGTACATATACACAAACATATTTTCTCTCCAGCAAGACTATAAACTTACTTGCAAACTCTGTGAACTCAAGAACCTTGTTTGTCTTTAAAAAAAAAAAAAAAAAAGCGTTGCCGTCTAGTCGATGCCAACTCATAGTGACCCTATAGGAAAGAGTAGAACTGCCCCATAGGGTTTCCAAGGCTGTAATCCTTAGGGAAGCAAGCTGTCACATCTTTCTCCCCCAGAGTGGCTGGTGGGTTCGAACCAAGCACTTAACCCCTGCACAATCAGGCCTTCCCTTTGTCTTGTACATCTGTTTATCCCCAGTGTCTAGCACAGTGCTCACAGTAGGCAGTCAGTAAATATTTGCGAATGAAGGTAAGCCTCTAAAGAGTAGCATTCATGCAGGACAGGAGCAGAGATAGAGGAAGATAGAAATTTACTGAGGTGACTCATGCTATGAGTGAATACATTTTCCCCTCTGTATTAGCTTGCTAAGGCTGTCGTACAAAGTACCACAAACTGGGTGGTTTCAAGCAACAGAAATTTATTCTCGTAATTCTGGAGCTAGAAGTCTGAAATGAAGGTGTCAGCAGGACCATGCTCCCTCTGAGGCTCTGGGTGGACTCCTTCCTTGCCTCTTAAGCCTAGCTAGCTTTTGGTGGTGGCCAGTACTCCTTGGTGTTACTTGGTTTATAGATTCATCACTCCAGTCTCTTCTCCATCTTCACATGGTGTTCTCCCTGTGTGTCTTTCACTGTGTCTCTTTTTATAAGGATACCAGCCATAGAGAGATTAGGGCCCACCCTACAGTCCTAACAAATATTTTGCAATGACTCTGTTTCCAACTAAGGTCACCTTTACAGGTAGTGGGTGGTTAGGACTTGAACATATCTTTTTTGGAGACTAAATTCAGCCCATAACATCCTCCTACCTATTTGTGCTGAGTGTGATTAGTATTTTTTACAAATATCAAATGAGCAGGAGATATAAAGAAGTGAATACTTAGCTGGCACACACTGGGACACACTAGTTCTTTATGGCCAACCTCCATTTTTATTGAAGGTACACAGGCTGGATCAGTTGGCCAGCATTTTAAATATCATCTGTGATCTTAAGTGAGTATTTGGAAGAAGACTCTATACATATCTCTATGTATCTTGTTGTAGATTAAAACCAGTTGCCATTGAGTCGATTGTGACTCATGGCAATCCCATGTATTTCAGAGTAGAACTGTGCTCCATAGGATTTGCTGTGGCTTTAACCTTTTAGAAGTAGATTGCCAGACCTTTCTTCTGAGATGTCTCTGAATGGATTTGAACCTCTAACCTTTTGGTCAGTAACACAGCCCTTAACTGTTTGCGCTACCTAGGGACTCCTATGTAAATATGTTAAAAAACAAACAAAAAAAACACCCACTGCGCTTGAGTCCATTCCGATTCATAGTGACCCCATAAGTTTTCTGAGGCTGTAAATCCCTAAGGAAGCAGACTGCCACATCTTTCTCCTGAGAATACCGCTGCTGGTTTCGAATCGCCAACCTTTTGGTTAGCAGTCAAGCACTTTAACCAATGCACCAACAGGGCTCCTTATGTAGCTATATAGAGATATGTATGTAGAGATATAGATACTACTTTATGTCTAATTTTAAGCAGTGATAGAAATTTTAGCATATATTCAGTATAACCCATTTATATATCAAAAAACCTGTATAAATTAGTAAGCTCTATTTGAATATACTAAAAACCAAGGTATTTTTACTGTTAGGATGTTGTTTTTTCTAGTTTCAAACAGCAGTCATGGTAATGAATGTACATTATTGGTTTTCCCACATTTACATACCTGCCAGTTCATTGGAGGATTCAAAAATTTTACAGGGTCATGAAAATTAATCAGTAGCATTAGTTCTTATAATGACTAGCACCCATGTTGAAATTATTCCATTTCATGTGCCTTATTTTTTGATTGTCATTTTCTTATTCCTCCCCCTTAAAAAGGAAGGGCAACTACTAAACTACATATAAAGTAATTTTATACTTGCCAATTGATCTTCCCTTGAGGGCTACTGTAGTTTTTATAAATAGCTTGCTGACTTTGAAGAAACATAGTTCTGTTCTTAGGAACTCATCTGGAAAGGGCATTTCTTTGGGGATATAGAGACCATGTGTGGAATTTCAGCTACAGGAAAATCCTGGGATTTAGACAAAGAAATATCGGTTGGTTAAAAGTTGAAAGTCCACTTGTGAAAAATTGGTTTTCTCTTAATAGGCATATTTTATATTTTTAGAACCTAATATTTTGTGGACTCACGTTTCCCAGTCTGGAGTTTCTAGACTCCTAGGGACCTGCAAACTCAGGTTGGTACCATTGGTCATATTATCCTGGTCAGAAGTTCTGATTTTGAAGTGGCATGTCTATGATTTATTAAAAATGAGCAAATGTTACTTCTTACTTAAAAATGACAATTTGTTTAGTTTACTAAATCTTTCATAACCTGGAGCTCATAGAGTAAAAATAACAAAAAGTTTTCTTGTGAAAACTTGAAGCCTGTGGAAAGAACTGTCATGTATGTGAGACTGTTACCTCCAGAGTTTTTTTTTTTTTTTTGATTGAATGACTAAGTTTAATTGTTAAGCTAAGAACACTAAGTCTTACTGAATTTTACACTATAGTGAATATCAAAGTTTTGGTGAGCTACTTTTATCTTACATGAATATTTTTGTTGAAAGATGCAAATGGTTTTATGATATTTCTATGATGAAAATATATATGAAGATTGATGTATCTTCAGTATATTATTATCCCTAATATAATGAATGTGTGGTACTGCATTCATATTTCTTAAATAAAGTAACTTTTACTGGTCTTGAATTAAAGAAGTTTTAGAAAATGGACCCGAAATAGAACCAAAATAAGTTTTGCTATTGTCATGGATTGAATTACGTCCCCCCAAAAATGTTTGTATCAGTTTGGCTGGGCCATGATTTCCAGCATTGTGTGGTTGTCCTCCATTTTGTGATCGTAAATTTGTGATCGTAAAGTGTGGGATTGTAACACCACCCTTGCTCATGTCACATCCCTGAGCCAGTGTAAAGGGAGTTTCCCTGGGATGTGGCCTACATCACCTTTTTTCTTTCAAGAGTTAAAAGGAATGGGAAGCAAGTAGAGAGTTGGGGGCCTTGTACCATCAAGAAGGCAGCAACAGAAACAGAGTGCATCCTTTGGACCCAGGGTCCCTGTGCTTGAGAAGCTCCTTGGCCATGGGAAGATTGAGGACAAGGACCTTCTTCCAGAGCCATCAGAGAGAGAAAGACTTCTCCTGGAGCTGACACCCTGAATTTGAACTTCTAGCCTACTAGACTGTGAGAGAATAAATTTCTCTTTGTTAAAGCCATCCACTTGTTAGTATTTCTGTTATGGCAGCATTAGATGACTAAAACAGCTATTTTCAGGGCCAGTGTAACTTACCTATCTACCTACCTACCTCTTTCTTTCCTTAGAGGAGGGGAAGAGGGAGGCATGATCAGACTAGCAGCACATGCCACCATCAGGCCTTAAACACTCTTTGAACATATTTCACACCTTACCCCCAATTTCCCCAAATCATTGTGTTACTGAAGAGTGGTTTCTGTATGAATGCAACATTTTGAAATTAAAAAAAAAAAAAATATATATATATAGAATTTCCCCAGTTTACAGTTAAATATATTTTTAAAGAAAGTATTGGTTACCATTTTCTTTGATATGTTGATAAGAAATTTTACAGTCATTATAGTGATTTACAGGAGTCCTGATGGCGCAGTGGTTAAAGTGCTTGGCTGCTAACCGAAAGGTTGGTGGTTCGAACCCATCAGCAGATGTGGCAGTCTGCTTTTGTAAGGACTTACAGCTTTGGAAACCCTATGGAGCAATTCTATCCTGGTCAGAGTTCTGACTTGAAGTAGTATGGCTAAGATTTACTAAAAATGAGAAAATATTACTTATTACTTAAAAACGGTAAGTTCTTTAGTTTACTAAATCATAACATGGAGTTCATAGAGTGAAAATAATGAAAACTTCCCTTGGGAAAGACTCATGCCAATTTAGGGTTGTTGTGAGTTACAGTAAACTTGATGACAGTGGGTTAGAGTGATTTACACAATCTTTTTTCATTAGAATGTTGTTTAAAATGCCTAACCTTAAATTCGTCTTACTGCGAGTTAACCTTTCCTGTTCAATTCATAGATAAAGAGAAGTAACTGAGTTATTTACCTTTCCTCCATGTTGCCTTCATATAGGTCCCTGGGTGGTACAGAGGTTTGCACTTGGCAGCTAACTAGAAGGTTAGCAGTTCAAATACATCCAGCAGTGCTGTGGAAGAAAGGCCTGACAGTCTGCTTCCATAAATATTATAGCCCAGAAAACCCTATGAGACTCAGTTCTACCTTGTAACACAGGGGGTTGCCAGGAGTTGAAATTGACTCGACAGCAACAGGCTTTTGGTTGTTATGAAGCTCTCTATTCTTGCTAGTTCTGTATTTCTTCAAACTCCAGCCTGCCTGGAAATAAGTCCTGTAGTATACCAAAATTATAAAAAGTTGATATGATACTTTAATGTAAAGGAGAAGTTATATGAAAATACCTTTTATGAAAAAAATTTAACAATTATTTTAAAACATAATATGAATTTTAATATAGAAGTGTGTGGGCATCACTACCATGCATATAATGAAGTAGTTAGGTTGTTTTACTTGGCATAGCATCATTATGAACACCACAGCTACAAATGCAGGCTAATAAAGGTTTGTTGTATCAGTGACTCAGAAACAACAAGCAGTGTTAAGATTGGGAATGCAGGTTTTTGAAATAACTCATTCTTGATAAGACTCTGACACAGACACATCCTTTGATTTACGTAAGTGTTGTGATCTTGGAAAATTCAGTGAATATTAAATATCTTGCATAAAAACTATGTGTTCATATGTAAAACTTAGAGTAAGATTCTAGATTCAGGTAACTATAAACATATTTTTCACCCTCATGAATCTCCAGACATTCATTCAAAGACCTTGAGGGGCCCAAGAAAATTCTTTGCTGTATGGGACTCTCTTTTGTATTGCAGGAAGCATAGCAAGCTTCTTCTCAGCCCAGGAAAAGCAAATAATGTTCCTTTGTCATTGTGCAAGCCCAAAATACCATAATTTTATTTTCAAAAAGGCCTGTCTTAGGTGGTCCTCATTGAGAACCTTTGCTCTAGGCTAAGCTTTTAAATTTAAAATTTATTTTGAAAGCATTGTTAGTTTAATTTTACTCTGCTGGTGGTGCAGTGGTTAAGAGCTTGGCTGCTAAGCAAGAGGTCGGCAGTTCGAATCCACCAGCTGCTCTTTGGAAACCCCATGGGGCAGTTCTACTCTGCCCTGTAGGGGTCACTGTGAATTGGAATCGACTCAACAGCAATGGGTTTTACAGTAGTTTTTCTAATCTTATACTTTTCCGTATTACCAAATAAGGAGAAAGGATTCACATTCACCTGTTTATCTCAGATTATACCTAATATATAATGGGTGGCGAAAGCTATAATAGTCTAGGCAGAGAAGTCAACTTGTTAGCAAAAAAATCAGTCACTAACAAAGCACTGTCAGTGATCACCAAAGTTAAGTGGCATTCTACCTCATGTTGAGATTGAACATTTTATTTTAAAATATGTGGGGGATGATAATAACAACTAATATTTATAGAGCATTTATCTGATAATGGGAACCCTGGTGGCATTGTGGTTAAGAGCTATAGCTGCTAACCACACAGTTGGCAGTTCGAATCTACCAGCTACTCCTTGGAAACCCTATGGGGCAGTTCTCTATCCTGTAGGGTCTCTGTGGGTCAGAATCAATGGCAGTGGGTTTTTGGTTATCTGATAATTATTATGTTACTTGCTTTTGGAAACCCTGGTAGCATAGTGGTTAAGTGCTATGGCTGCTAACCAAAAGGTCAGCAGTTCGAATCCGCCAGGCGCTCCTTGGAAATTCTACGGGGCAGTTCTACTCTGTCCTATAGGGTTGCTATGAGTCGAAATCGACTCGACGGCAGTGGGTTGCTTTATCTTTTATTTTTAATTGTTCTAACCATCTGATGAAGCAGGCATTATTAATATCTTCATTTTATAAAAGGAAAATCAGAGCCTTAAAGACGTTAATTACCTTGCTGTAGGTCACACAGCCATTGAACCAGGATTTAGTAAAGCCAGGTTTAAAATCCAGATCTTAATTGCATTGGTGTTCTGCCAGACTTTTTTAAAGGTGAATCATGACTATTAAAGTATGTCTAGTATACGCCTTCAGAGAAGCCCCCCCGACTATTTTCTAATAACATATTCAGCTGTAGTTCCTCATTTTCCCTATCATTCAATCCGCTGCAGGGTCATTATATAGCTAGGTGTATGGGATATAAAAGTGAATTATGTACAGAAATTGTTTGGTGTTACTTAAGTGTCAAAATGGCAATGAGAGATTGATGATTGCCAAGTACTTCAAACTTGCCAACCTCTTCATGCTCATCAGTGATAAGCAAGTCAAGTCAGTCTGCCTGTGTGGTCTAGAATGTTAGAAAATACGAAAACACTGCCATGTTCTGAATAAAAACTGTGTGAATACTGAAACTCATAGGCGGATGCTTATTTTCCATTAGCCACCTTCAGCCTCAAGTAATGGGAAAGCCTGCTTCCCTGCTCTTCTGGCGCCAGTTCCAGCTGAAGGAGAGGGTTTGCACTGCTGCCTCTGAGGATATTTGTGACTTCTAGATAAACAGTGCCTTCTAGTCTCCTGTGTGTTGTTCTTTTCAGCATCAATAAATTCATCTAAAATAAATAAAGCTATATGAATGGGTCAAATTAGTTCTTCTTGTGCTTGACAATGAAATAATCAGATTTTAACTTACGTTTAAAACTTAGTGAGGCATCCTGTTTAAAAAATGGCATTTGGCTGCAGTTGCTGACACAGCCTCTTCCAATTTCCTGCTAAAAGACCAATGAAGCCTCAGGGGGGAAAAAAAAAAAAACAGTAAGGGGGGAAAATACAAAGACTGATAATCAAATGTAAAAATTTAGATGCATTTCCTCCACCTGGAATGACTGGATTGGGAAAAACAGAATTCCGTCATGAAACAGATAACCCAACCAGTTTGAAGTAGGAAATACCGTTTCTTTTGTAATGTCTGCCGCTTGCTGAAAAACCCATAATTTTAAACAGTAAACTGGGCAGCCCTTCTGCTGCTGCAAGGGTGCTAGTGTTTTGAGGAAGCTATATTATTACCATCACTTCTCCCTCCCTTGACCCCTCTTCGTGTGTCGCCTCCATTTTCTTATATCTGTCTGCTTCCATCGGCAGCTGTAAGGCAGAGAGCAGCAAGAACAGAAGGGCTGGGAGAAGTGGAGCAGCTGACTGCTGTATCCTGAGGTCTCCTCATGGAAAGGGCTCAAGCTAGGGAGAGAGAACTGAATGTAGGCAATTTAGTCTTTGAGTGTGCCTTTTTCAGACCAGCAGTATGTAAGAAGGTCCCTCTGCAGTCCAGAAGACCAGGTTCAAGTTAATGCCAGGCAGTCACTGAGAAGAATTGGGCTTGTTCGTTTCTATCTATATTCCTGCTGCAGCATTGAAAAGGGGTGACGGACACCATCATCAGCACCATTATCATTACAGGAAGAGGCAATAGAAAAACTCAACAATGTGGGAGCAATACTGTGCTTCAGGGTAAGAGGCAATCATTCTGCAGATGCAAGAGAAAAAAAAAAGAGAAAAGCATACTTTTAAAAACATTCTCAATGTAACAAGAAAACTTTGAAAACAGTATAGCATACTTTAGTGGAATGTGGAAGATATGGTGTCTATGAAGCTGCAGCAAAGAGCTGTTAAGGAGAGAACAACTCTTATTCTAATAAAAGGTAAGAAAAGATTGCAAGGAGCACTAGAACTGCAATACCCATTGCCATCGAGTTGATTCCGATTCATAGTGGCCCTATAGGACAGAGTAGAACTGCCCCATAGGGTTTCCAAAGCTGTAATCTTTATGGAAGCAGACTGCTACATCTTTCTCCTGTGGAGCAGCTGGTAGATTTGAACCACTGACCTTTTGGTTAGCAGCCGGGCATTTAATTACTGCACAACCAGGGTTCCTTAAAACTGTGATAAACCAAGAAGTGCCATTGCCGTCAAGTCAATTCCGACTCATAGCGACCCTATAGGACAGAGTAGAACTGCCCCATAGGGTTTCCAGGGAGCGCCTGGTAGATTCGAACTGCCGGTCTTTTGGTTAGCAGCTGTGGCTCTTAACCACTACACACCAGGGTTTCCATTAAAATTGTGATAGTAGGATTCAAATCTGCAGATTTAAAAAACAAAACCAGTGATGTGAAGAAGAAAATTGGGCATTTTCTTGGATTTCAGAGGACCACGGAATGAAAACAAGGAGATAAAAGATGATAAAGGGCAGGGGAAGAGCTGAGATTCAGTCTAATAAAGAAAAATACAACTGGCTAAGAAAACTATGAAGAAAAAAAAAATTCAGCTTTCCAGGAGCCCTGGTAGTACAGTGCTTAAGAGCTTGACTACTAACCAAAAGGTTGGCAGTTCAAATCCATCAGCCGCTCCTTGGAAACCCTATGGGGCAGCTCTACTCTGTTGGGTCACTATGAATCGGAATCAACTTGATGGAAACTGGTTTGGTTTTTTTGTTTTTACTGTTAAATGCGGTGTAACTCCTAAATTTTTTTTCAATAAGAATGCAGTACTTTTATTATAAGAAAATATACCAAATGTATTTAAAAGAAGAAAGCTGGGGAACTCTGGCTATAAAACTTAATAATTTTTTAGAGGATATAAAATGGAACCATGTATCTGTTGGAATTCATGTCTTAATTCTTCGCTGTTACAAACTTTTTCATTAGGT
Source organism: Elephas maximus indicus (assembly GCF_024166365.1). Taxonomy (NCBI): domain Eukaryota; kingdom Metazoa; phylum Chordata; class Mammalia; order Proboscidea; family Elephantidae; genus Elephas; species Elephas maximus. The sequence goes on along the minus strand of NC_064823.1, from coordinate 59,576,976 downwards.
ATTTTAAGATGTGGACAGAGATTTTGACCAAATCTTTAAGGATACACATAGAATTCCTTAACCTTGAATAAGTTTCAGTAGACTAAAAATACTGAGTTATCCCAAGTCAAAGTAGAGTGAAAAGAGGTGGTTTTTGTTTGTTTTGCTGTAATTAAAGAACTCACACAATCTTTCTTATTTGTATTCACCCAAGCCATTTGGGAAATGGGACAGAGAGGTCAGTGGCTGCTGATGGTTGAAAGGTATGTGTGCCTGTGTATGTATGTTTAACAGAGCTTTGTAATGTCTTCATTTTTTTTTATTAATACATCAAAGTGAAAGCCTCTGTAATCCTATCTCTTTGGAGTCTCCCCATCCCCTCCAAATCAACTTAAAAATTTCTAATTATTCACAGATGAAGTTAAGACCAAACGAATTTTTGTTCATGTTATAGTTCTATTTCTTTTCTTTCTTTTACTTTTAGTAATGACTCCCTTTCTTTTTGCAACTATGTTAATAGATAAGCATGTCAACATAGTTTACGGTTAATATATCCTGTGATTTTATTAATTCAAAGACTTTAACAGGCAGATCTGGAAGCGATTAGGTCCTTGCCTTTCTGAAGAATTTGAATTTTGGTCCCATCAGACTGCCTAGCGTGAGTTAAGTTGGGAGGTGTGATCTAGTGCTAGATAGTATTTGCTAAAAACTGAAATGAATGGGTGAGACCTAAGCTTCAAGAGGCTAAACTTTGTTAAAATGAGTAGTGCTCACTCTAAGTTGTAAAGTGAAGTTGAAAGAAATGCATTTTCTAGTTAATAATTCTTTAGCAAAAACGGCTTTCCATCTTGTCAATTATCCAAGTTAATTTTTTTTTTTTTTGCCATTTAAACTGAAAACTATAATGCACAGTGGGTGGCACAAATAGTTAAGTGTCCGAGTACTAGTCAAAAGGTTGGTGATTTGAGCCCATCCAGAGGTACCCGAGAAGACAGGCCTGGCAATCTGCTTCCAAAAGGTCGTAGCCTTGAAAATCCTATGGAGTAGTTCTACTTTGCATACATGGGTTCGGCATGAGTTGGAATTGATTCTGCAGCAACTACCACCACCAGTACCAGCATGGGAGGTGCTTTAATGCTGAAGAGTCAACAAACTAACCTTATTTTATGTGTATCAGGGTTAAATAGCATTTTCTCCCTCGATTAATTTACTAGGTAAAACATAATTTCAGAAGACCTGGTTGTGCAAATTTATTTTTAGAATGCTCAAGGTAGAAAGTATGTGGATGCTTATATGGTCAACGCCTGCATTTTTTATTTGGTGAACTCTTTGATCAGTGCAGTGTGACAGTCTTGTAGCCATATCTCAAACCAGGTTGCATAAAGATAATGAACCTTAAAAGACCAGGGTTTGGTGACAGGCTTTTTTTTTTTTTTTTTCAAGAGAGAACATGTACTATAAGCACTTAATATTTGAGAAATCTGTGAAAATCACATAGGACACATCTTTGAATTATTTTGGCCCAGACTGTGAGCAAATTGCTTAATTGCCTACATTTTCAAAAGTAAATTATTTGCATTTCATGCAATGAAAAACCCTCCTTTTCCTGGAGCTAAGTTAGGGATTTGTATTATGATCAGAGTAGTATGGGGGACTTTCATCCGTAACTAATTAAAATTTAATTATTTGATTTGAAATTTCACCTCCTCGGTGAAACAGCCTTGTTCCACATCCTCTTGTGAATCTGGCTTGAATTTCTGGCAGTTGCCTGTCGATGTACTGCTGCAACTGTATTTTAATTATCTGCAGCAAAATTTTATTTGTGTGTGAGATTAATGATGTTGTTTGATAATTTCTGCATTCTGTTGGATCACCTGTCTTTGAAATGGCACAAATATAGATATCTTCCAGTCAGTTGACCAGGTAGCTGTCTTCCAAATTTCTGGGCATAGATGAGTGAGCATTTCCAGCTTTGCATCCATTTGTTTAAACATCTCAATTGGTATTCCATCAGTTCCTGGATCCTTGTTTTTTCCCTCAGCCTTCAGTGTAACATGGACTTCTTCCTCCAATACTATTGGTTCTTGATCATCTGCTGCCCCCTGAAATGGTTGAACGAACGTCAGTCAGATCTTTTTGGTACGGTGACCCTGTGTATTCCTTCTGTCTGCTTCCTGCATCGTTCAATATTTTGCCCATTGAATCCTTCAATATTGCAACTTGAGACTAGAATTTTTCCATCAGTTCTTTCAGCTTGAGAAATGCTGAGAATGTTCATCCCTTTTGGTTTTCTAACTCCAGTTCTCTGCACATTTCATTATAATACTTCACTTTGTTTTCTTGAGCTGCCCTTTGATGTCTTCTGTTCAGCTCTTTTACATGATCGATTCTTCTATTTGCTTTAGCAATTCTGCATTCAGTAGCAAGTTTCAGAGTCTCTTCTGACATCCATTTTGGTCTTTTATTTCTTTCCTATCTTTTTTAATGACCTTTCACTTTCTTCACGTATGGTGTCCATGATGTCATCCCACAGCTCATCTGATCTTCAGTCATTGATGTTAAGTGCATCAAATCTGTTCTTGAGATGGTCTCCAAATTCAGGTGGGATATACTCAAGGTCATACTTTGGCTCTGGTGAACTTGTTTTAGTTTTCTTCAGCTTCAGCTTAAACTTGCATATGAGCAGTGGATGGTCTGTTCCACAGGAGGCCCCTAGCCTTGTTCCGACTGACAACATTGAGCTTCTCCATCATCTCTTTCTACAGATGTTGTCAGTTTGATTGTTGTATATTCCATCCGGCAAGATCCACATGTATAATCACCATTTATGTTGTTGAAAAAAAGGTATATCCAATGAATAGTTCATTGCTCTTGCAAAATTCTATCATTTAGTCTCTGGTGTCATTTCTGTCACCAAGGCCATATTTACCGACCCTACTTCTTTATTTCCAACTTTTACATTCCAATCACTGGTAGTCATCAATGCATCTTGATTGCATGTTTGATCAATTTCAGATGGCAGAAGTTGGTAAAAATCTTCAGTTGCTTCATCTTGGCATTAGTGGTTGGTATGGAAATTTAGATAATAGTTGTATTAACTAGTCTTCCTTGTAGGCATGTGATATTATCTATCTTTGACAGCATTGTACTTCAAGATAGATCTTGAAATATTCTTTTTGAAAGTAAATGTGACGCCATTTTTCTTCAGTTTGTCATTCCTGACATAGTAGACCGTATGATTGCCTAATTCACAATGGCTAATACCAGTCCACTTCAGCTCACTAATGCACAGGGTATCTTTCTTCAAGCATTCCACTTCATTTTTGACAACTTCCGGTTTTTCTAGTTTCATACTTCGTATATTCCACGTTCTAATAATTAGTGTTTGCAGATGTTTCTTCTCAGTTGAGTTGTGCCATATCAGCAAATGAAGGTCCTAAAAGCTTTCCTTCATCCACATCCTTAAGGTTGACTTTCCTTTGAAGAAGCAGCTCTTCCCCAGTTGTATTTTGAATGTCTTCTAACCTGAGGGGCTCATCTAGCATATCAGACAATATTCCACTGCTACTTGTAAAATTGTCACTGGCCAATTTTTTTAGAAGAAGATTGCCAGGTCCTTTTGCCTGCCAGAAATTTGGGCCAGATTCAGAAGAGGACATGAAATGAGGGGTATCATTGAAGATGTCAGATGGATTTTGGCTGAAAGCAGAGAATACCAGAAAGATGTTTACCTGTGTTTTATTTACTATGCAAAGGCATTTGGCTGTGTGAATCATAACAGATTATGGTTAATATTGTGAAGAATGGAATTCCAGAACACTTAATTGCGCTCATGTGGAACCTGTGCAGGAGGTAGTCATTCGAACAGAACGAGGGACTAATGTGTGGTTTAAAATCAGGAAAGGTGTGTGTCAGGGTTGCATCTTTTCACCATACTTATTCAATCTATATGCTGAGCAAATAATCTGAGAAGTTGGACTATGTGAAGAAGAATGAGGCATTGGAGGAAGACTCATTAATGACCTGTGTTATGACACAACATTGCTTGCTGAAAGCAAAGAGGACTTGAAGCACTTACTGATGAAGATCAGAAACTAAAGCCTTCGGTATGGATTGCACCTCAACATAAAGAAAACAAAAATCCTCACAACTGAATGAACAAGCAATGTCATGATAAATGGAGAAAATTTTAAAGTTGTCAAGAATTTCATCTTAATTGGATCCACATTCAATGTCCATGAAAGCAGCAGCCAAGAAATGAAATGATGTATTGCATTGGGCAGATCTGCTGCAAAAGACCTCTTCAAAGTGTTAAAAAGCAAAGATGTCACTTTGAGGACTAAGGTACGCCTGACCAATTCCATGGTATTTTCAATCACCTTGTATTTATTCAAAAGCTGGGTAATGAATAAGGAAGAGTGAAGTCGAATTGATGACTTTGAATTATGGTGTTGGCAAAGAATATTGAATATACCATGGACTGCCAGAAGGAATGAACAAATCTGTTTTGGAAGAAGCACAGCCAGAATGCTTCTTAGAAGTAAGCATGGCGAGACTTCCTCGCACGTATTTTGGTCATGTTGTCAGGAGGGACCACTCCCTGGAGAAGGACATCATTCTTGATAAAGTAGAAGATCAGCAAGAAAAAGGAAGACCGTTAACGAGATGCTTTAACACAGTGGCTACAACAGTGGGCTTAAATAAAGCAATGGTTGTTAGGGTGACACAGGACTAGGCTGTGTTTCATTCTTTTGTACATAGGATTGCTGGGAGTTGGAGCCAACTCCACAGCACCTATTAACAACAGCAGTGAAACTTGCTAATTGGAATAAGAGAAGCAAATTTTTTTTGCGCCCATTCTGCCTTACTGATGATTCCCTGAAGCTTTTAAGCTGGGTAGAAGTATTGCACCTGAAGGGAGTAATTGAAGGTAGAAAGAATTGAACCGATTAATGATGCTGTTATTTTATTTTGTGCCCAAATTTTTCATTAAGAGTCAAGGATCTTTGGTTCTTGTTTAGGTAGGGAGGAAATTAAGTAAGGTTTGAAAATTAGATGATACATGCTACAAAGTTGAAGAACAAAAATTTAGAAGCATTTAAAGATCCAGAAATATCATTAATGATGCTGAGCAAATAGTGCTTCCAGAACAGTGGTAGATGTCACAGGGTGAGATACAGAGTGAAACCTGTGAGAGCCGAAACTCGGTGCCACTGCGTTGTTCTTCTGGGTCTTGCAAATTTCCCACCTTTGAAAGGGTGCAGTCTTATTAGCTTTCTGTAGGTATTAGTGGAAAATACTTGAGTTTTCCTTCTCTGACAGGTTTTCACCTTACACAGGTTCTGGCTTTCACAGGTTTCACTGAATACGTAATTTCACAAAGGGCAGCTCTTGACAACAAGGGCCGTTTCTTATTTCCTTGGTTTAGAATAGCAGTTTGCAATAGATTTGCTTAAATACCCATCAAGAAAATGAAAAAAAAACTGAAGCATAAATATTCAATTTCTATCTTCTTACTAAATTTGTTTGTGTGTACAGGTCTCTGTAAAGCCTATGAGTGGTGCAAATGGTTTGTTGTACTAACCAAAAGGTTGGCTATTCAGACCAACCAGGGGAGCTGCAGAAGAAAGGCCTGGCAGCCAGCTTCCATAAATGTTAAAGCCAAGAAAATGCCATGGAGGTCAGAGGTCTGCATTGTATCATATGGGGTTAGTGTAAGTTGAATCAACTTCATGACACTGGGTATTGTTTGGTGTATGGTCTCTCTAGCCAGACCTATTGCCTTTCTTTTTTCTTTTTTAGAATAAATAATACATGTATCTGCTATTTACAGATATTTATTCAGTTTTTGTAACAATTTGTTCCCACCGCCCCCAGTACCATCAAGGACCATCAAAATTACAGTAAATTCTGTTTTATAGTTAAAACTAGCTTTGGAGTTTGGCAAACCTAGGCCTTTATGCATTTCTCCTGCCAGTTCATTTTACAGAAGCTCCGAGACTAGTTCTCTTCAAAGTCTCCTTTTATTATGTCTTTGTCTGTATGACTCTCTCTCAGGGGATCCCATTCCATTCTTTATTCCTTCGTGTATGTGTATATATTTGTCACAGGTGTCTTGAGCGTTATAAGTAGTATGGTGCAGTGATGAAGGGAGAGGACACTGGGGTTAAACTGTTTGGATTCAAATCCCACCTCTGCTACTTACCTCTTGGGTAATCTTAGGGAAGTTATTTAGTCCCTCGTGCCTCAGTTTCCTGATGGGTAAAATTAGGAGAATAATATCACTATGGCTGTTATGAGCATTGTATGTGATAAATATGTAAAGTGCTTAAAACAATGTATAAAGTGTATCTAAATTCCATTGTCTGTCTTTGAAGGCTGATTAGAACATGATTTTACCTGTTTTATCCATGAGTATTTTCTAACGTAGTGTGGTGTTCATATTTCACTTTGGCAAAGTCTAGACTCTTCCCTCTGTCTTACTTATGTCCTGTGAGTTCCTGAAACATTCTCCACAGTGCCCCAGCTACCTAATTATCTGTAAGGGTGCAGGTCAAGCCTCATAGCCTACCCTTTTCTTAGTATCAAAATAAAGACAGGTCCCTGAACTCTCAAAACTCATACAGTAAAACCTGCAAAAGCTAGAACCTGCAGAGAGTGAAAACCTGTCAGAGAAGGAAAATGCAAATATTTTTCACTAATAGGAGAGAGAGCAGAATGGTAAGATTGCTGCACCCTGTGAAAAGTGAAAAACTCGCAAGATTCGGAAAAATAAGGCAGTCCCATCAAGCTCTGGCTCTCACAGTTTTCACTCACTGTATTACCAAACTAGTCTGTAAACTTTCTGAGTATAAACACAGAGGTGTTGCTTTTTGGTGTTCCCAAACACTCTTTATCACAGCACTGAGCAAAAAGGAGCTATGTGGTCAGCACATGCTGATCATAAAATTGTGCTTGTTAATCTGTTTCGAAAGAGAAATTTATAAATGATATATAATGGGATAATTGAACATAGACTTATGCTGTATATAATTTCAGTTATTAAAAAAACCATAAGTTGTTTCACATTTTATATTCCCTGAACCTGTTGTTTGAATAAAATAGGATTGTCTTAAGGCAGAATTTCATAGAGATGGCCAACAATTTGTATTTACTGCTTAGTTGTGAGGAAACTATCTCATTGGAATAAGAATGGTGGTAACTAACATTACATAGTACTTACTGTGTGCCTCATAGTATCTGAAATGTTGTTTGTTAGTTCCCTTCCAGTCGATTACCAATTCCTAATCTTGACTGAAAAGTCTTTTTGAAAAAAAACTAAACAAAACATAATAATGATTTGGGAAATTCCTAATTATGAAATTTTGGAGACATTCTTATTAATGAAAAATTTTAGTTTAGAGAGTTTTATGTTTAATAGAAATAGTGCTTCTAGATAGTTCACCAGGCTGTATCTGGCTCTTGAAGATACTGGTTGTTGGTAGTCCCCGCAGGTGGGGCAGTGGACACTCTCTGACAGTATGGAATACTGAGTAGAAATTCTAGGGCTGCCCCACTAAAAATTTCTGTGAGCTTTCCGGCTGTTCCGAGTGGAAGGTGAAAATAGTAGCACCCTGTATTTATTTTGTACTTGCTGTTTAGTTTCTAAATTTGGCTCTGTATTTTCCTTTTGTGTTTCCTTCTGACATAATATATTTTAAAATGGGCTTTTCTTGTGGATAAATATTTTATGATGCTATTTTTTTTTCTCAAGGTCCAGGCGACATTGTGGCGGTGTTTTATTTACTTGAATCGTTTGTGATGTAAACCAGACTCAAACTTATTTCTGAAACAGTGTTAATTATAGAAATGAAAGTAGCAGATAACTTTTTGATTCATCTACACATTTCAGAGTTTCTCCTGTGGTGCATTCCTGAAATCATGTAGGAATAATCACGTAACACCTCCTGATGTCTAGATATTTTGTACCTGCCCGTTGTAAATTATATTTAATTAAATGACTACACAATGATGTGTGGTTGTCAGGCGGAATAGCATTCGGTACATGGGTAGCTAGCATCTGACACTGAGGTTAAAGGTAATGGAGTATAGATTCAAATATACAAAAGGAATTGGCTATTTAAATTGCTTCTTTAATTCTTACAGATTTTATGTATCGGTATTTATCAAACAAAAGAAAAAAAAAACTTATGTATCAAGTATCTTAGTCATCTAGTGCTGCTATAATAAATACCAAAAGTGGATGGCTTTAACAAAGAGAAATTTATTTCCTCACAGTAAAGTAGGCTAAAAGTCCAAATTCAGGGCTTTCTCTCTCTGTCAGCCTTTTCATCAATCCACATAGGGACCCTGGGTCCAAAGGACGTGCTGTGCTCCCCACACTGCTTTCTTAGTGGTATGAGGTCCCCTCCTCTCTGCTTGCTTCCCTTTCCTTTTTTTATCTCTTGAGAGAGAAAAAGTGGTGCAGTTCATACCCCAGGGAAACTCCTTTTACATTGGATCAGGGATGTGACCTGTGTAAGGGTGTTACAATCCCATCCTAATCCTCTTTAACGTAAAATTACAATCACACACCGCACAATACTGGGAATCATGGCCTAACCAAGTTGACACATATTTTGGAGACACAATTCAATCTGTGACATCAGGTTATATTCTCAGCTATCATTATTTTTGAGTGGGCAAAAATCAAGGAACATGGCAACAGCAGAGAAGCAAGTGGTCTGTGGCTTGAGTGCCCATCAGTGTGGTTACTGACTCCAGTCTACAGAAGACCTTCTGTCTGAGCTACAATCCCAGAATGGATCTCAACCTTTCCCATTTCTCATCTCCCTTGTGGCAGATGGGGAGCGATGGTGGTGGGCAGGGGGACCCTGACCTCACCACAAAGATCACGATAAAAAATCTGAATCCCATAGGATGGAAATGTTTGTTAGTGACTGTTTCTGAGCCAGAAAAGCTTTGTTTTGTTATTTTTCTACAAATGATCTGGTTTCATTGTATTTAAGTAGATTATTCTTAGAACCTTAAAGGCTTTGACTTAGTTACATTAGGTCAATGCATTTGACAAAGGGGCACAAGCTCAAGGTGCTTTGTTTACATTTTGGGAACATTAGTACTAGAGGCTAAAAATCAACAAAAAAGTCAAACTTATTTGGTTGCCTTTTAATCAAGTTTATTTTAATCATTTAAAATTATATATAAGGCCAATATTCAGGAAATCATAATTTTTTAAAATATGTATTATTATGATACATATGAAAAATATTTTAATAATTTATTGGTAAATGGAGGTTTGTTTCACAATTTATAAATTATACATTTCAATGCAGTAATTTATATGATTTTAATAATTTTCAAATTTTATGGATACATTGTAGATTAATTCAGAAAAATAAACATTGATTTAGTTTTATTTATTGAAACTAATATAAGAATGTAGTACATAGTTCAAAACACAAATCTATTTATTCCATTTCCCACTTAAAATCTTTCAACAGCTCCCATTGCCTTCAAGGTGAAGTCTAACATCTCTAGCACAGAAACCACAATCTTTTTTTTTGTCTTTTTTTAAATTTGCTTTAAGTGAGAGTTTACAGTTCTGGTTTCTCATACAAAAATTTATACACACATTGTTATGTGACCCTAGTTACTCTCCCTGTAATGTGACAGCGCTCATCTCCTTTCCATCCAGTATTTCTTGGGTCCATTCACCCAGTTCCTGTCCCTTTCTGACTTCTCATCTCAGCTCCAGAGAGGAGCTGCCCATTTAGTCTCATGTATTTACTGGAGCTAAGAAGCACACTCTTCACAAGTATTGTTTTATGTCTTATAGTGCAGTCTAATTTTTGTCTGAAGAGTTGGCTCTGGTAATGGTTGTAGTTTTGGGCTAACAGAGAGTCTGGGGGCCATGTCTTCTGGGGTCCCTCCAGTCTCAGACCATTAAGTCTGGTCTTTTTACTAGAATTTGAGTTCTGCACCCTCCTTTTTTCCTCCATCAGGAACTCCCCGTTGTGTTCACTGTCAGGGCGGTCATTGGTGGTATCTGGGCACCGTCTAGTTCTTCTGGTCTCAGACTGATGGGAGTCTCTGGTTTATGTGGCCCTTTCTATCTCTTGGGATCATATTTTCCTTGTGTCTTTGGTATTCTTCATTCTCCTTTGCTCCAGGTGGGTTGGGACCAAGTGATGCGTCTTAGATGGCCAGTTGCTAGTTTTCAAGACCCCAGATGCCACTCACCAAAATGAAACCACAATCTTTTGCTGTTATTTGCTGAGGGGCGGGAACGCGGGAACAACGGCATTCATTTAATGACAGACTGATAATTACTATTTTTTGAAGGTGCTGGTGGAGTGGAATAATAGCCTCATCACGTATATTATTTCCAGTGGCACAAATGTGTAGCTTACAAGTTAAAATTAAGGTTTTTTTTTTTTTCTTTTTAATGATTTGTATTAGTTTTCAAATGTGTAACATGATTTTAAATAATACTGTGTTTGGATTATCTGCTGAGAAAATTAGGCCTTGTTGTGAAGTATAAGCTTGTGTATAAACTTCTGGAAGAGGTAAATGCATAGATCATCTGACAACTTTGTGTACTGGTGACACTAGAAATTCAGTCTCCAGCCTTATAGCACTCACTCAGTGCTGTCAAACAAAGCTTCTGTTTGTACCCAGTCTGTTCTTTCTCCCATTTCTGCTAGAGGTTATGCCACCACCTGTCTACTCAGGCTCTCTTATGTCAGCATACCCCTGTCACATTGAGGATGCCCGTTTCTCCTCTCTAACTGAGAATATACAGGTCATCAGCGGGTCACCTGCTCTCTGCCATGTACCAGTATTCACTTGTATCCCACACATTCATACAGCCTGCCCTCCTTTCACACTAGAAGGATCCCTCCACTTCAGAAAAGGCACTGTTATTCAGTCAGCTTCTCTCTCTCCTCTCACCCCTTTTCTCTCCACTAACTCCGTTACAAGCTTTTCCCCTTAGCAAAACCCTTCCCTGGCCCAGTGCCAACCTAAACCTGCTGCTCCAACTCTCCCTCTGGAAAGAAGCTGTCTGTATTCCTTATACCTGTTCCTTGTTCATTCCCCTGTAGTCTGTAGTTGGAGTTGCTTTCAGCACCTCACCGATGACCTTTGATTTGGCAAATCCAACGGACACTTGTTTCAGGCCCTGGAATATTCCCAGTCCCTAGTGGTGTCACGTATTGCCACAAAATAACTTATTAATTAAATGAATGGCATTTTTCACTTACGGTTGTATCTTATTTCTCTTTCCTCTTACGTGATTTCCCCTTCTTTAGCTCTTTAACAGACTCTTCAGCCTGTCTCTTAAATTTATTTTGTTCTCTAAGGTTCTGTTCTCAGACCACTTTGTCTCTCCCTCTAGAATGATTTTCTCTTCTCTGAGTAGATACCCCACTCATGAGCATGCTTCCTAAAGAATATGTACAGTGAACCTCTCACCTCAGTCCCAACCTTTATTAAGAAACTTACATCTTTTTGTGAATTCCATAAACACCTCAAACTCAGTAAATCTAATTTTGAACTCATGATCAGCCCCATGAAGGAAGCTTGGTTCCTTTTTTCATTACTAATAAGTGACAGCCCTGTATGTGACATCACCAGATACACCTACGCTGGGTCCAGAAATCTAGGAATAAATCATTAAATCATGCCACATCTACTATTTCAATTTTGAGGTCTTTCTTTCCACTTTTTTCCAACATCTTAGGATCTTTGTTTAGTACCACCTCAATTTTCACCTGGAATAGCCTTTGCTTAGACTCGCTGCCTGTCTCTCTAGTGTTGGCTATGTTTCATTCCTGGAGCAAATTGAAAACGTTTGTCTGTGAACCCTTGGGAGGACAGATTTTTTCAGAGCCTTAAAAAGTGATTGACACATTGCTCAATAAATGTTAATGTTTTATGTATAATTATTGGTAAAGATTAGCTTTAGCTGAAATAACCACGGATTATTTTCTTACTCAGTATAAGAGGGGGCCCTGCACTGTCATTGGTGGCCTAGCCTCCTGTTGTGTTTCTGCTCTGCCATCCTCAATGCATGGTACCCATATGCTGTTGTTGTTAGCTACTGTCTAGTCAGCTCCAACTCATGGTGACTCCATGTCCAATGGAACAAAATGTTTCCTTTCCTGGGTCTGCAGCATCCTCATCATCAGCTGTGGAGCCAGCTTTTGTGATTCATAGGGTTTTTATTGGCAGAGTTTTCAGAAGATCACCAGGCCTTTCTTACTTGTCCACCTTAGCCTAGAAGCTCTCCTGCCATGGGTAACATGCTCAGCTGCTAACCAAAAGGTTGGAGGTTCGCGTCCACCCAGAGGCACCTTGGAAAAAAGTCTTGGTAATCTACTTCTGAAAACCCTGTGGAGCACATTTTACTTTGTCACACACCTGTGGTCACTATGAGTCTGAATCAATTCGATAGTCCACACATTGCCTCCATTTAAATTCATTGGCCAAAACATAGCCACACAGAGCCACATTGAGCTGGAAAGCAGGCTAGGAAATGAAGACTTTTTGCTGAGTAGCAATATGACCAGCTAAAAATTTGAGAAAGGGGAGAATATAGGCCTTTGGGTGGGCAACTAGCTGCTATAGTATAAAAATTGTTAAAAGTTATTTTTATAATGAGTAAGAGCAACAACTTTGAGTTCTGTAGAACTCTGAGCTAAGATAAACCAGGATATCAATTTCATACCTGCCCCTTAGTTGTGGGACATTGAGCAAGTTATGAAATCTCTTTGACGCTCATTTTCTTTTTATGTAAAATGGGGTTAAGAAAGCCTAGCTCTAGCTCAGGGATGATTGTAAAGAAAAAGTAAAGAGAATAATGATAATTCACATAAAATAGTACATGGCATTGAAGTTCTCAATAAATGGTTGCCTGTTGTTATTTTTTAAAGAGACATTGTGTCAGGCCTTTTAGAGAATAACTTTAATGCCAACTTTATTAATTTGCCTAATTTTTAAATATTAGCTTAAATCTCTTTCCACCTTATTTTTTTCATTAAAATTCCTCTCATACTTGGGATAATAATTCCAGCAAAAATAAAACATATCCAGTATTTCTGTTTATGGGAAAAAATAAATGTCAAAAAGAAAGAGAATAGTTTTAAATTTACTGTTGATATGGTAAACAGATTTCTAAATTTTTCTTTGTATTGTCATCACATTTATCATTTTTCTAAGCTATATTTTAACCTGGGAAATTCTTAAAAAGAAGGAATATGGTCAAATGCAGCATTAAAATGTAGCATTAAAATTTAAGTAAATACACTTTACATGATGAAAAAGGCAATAACCCACCCAAATCCCCCACAAAACTTTTGTTTCCATTAATTACCCCTAATGTTTTCTCAGTCACCCTGGTAGAAGAGTTTCAGAGGCTTACTGGGGTTGTGGGGTAGGTGTAGCGTGGGTCACATTTTTTTGGAAGGGTCCACAAAGACTTTGTGAAAGAGCTGTACTTAGATTCCAGTCTTGAAGGATGAGCAGAATTTTAACAGTTGGATATAAGGCAAATGTCATTTTAGGGAAGGCAAAAGCCAGTACTTGATGTCATGATAACGAACAGGGAGAAAATATCCTTGGACATGAAAATAAAGGCTTGAATTTAGGAGAATGCATTTGACTTAGTGATCAAAGGTATTATAGAAGTTGAGTGTTTTGTGTTCAGCTAATCACTGTATAATTTATTTAGACAAATATTTCATTTTAAGGATTCCCAATTTAGTGGACTGTGACATTATGGAATAAGTGCTGAACTTCAGTTTGTTCTGTAGCTTCTAAATGACCCTCATTGCTTATTTGCGTGGCAGTATGAGTCTCTAAGGAGTCATTATTTAAACCTTAAATGTTAAAGAGCACCGAGGACAGGGATACACATCAAAGAATATATCTTAAAATTTTCTAGAACCTCTATTTTTAAATTAAAAAGCTACAATTTGTATAATTTCTTGCTACCTTACACACACATACAGACTCACATTTTAAAAAGGAATGATAATTTGTTTTTCTACTTGCTAGATAATTGGTGAATTTCTTTTTACTCCATAATGTGTGAGCCTCTCTCTTAAAGCCTATAGTCATTATTCATACTGTATGAAAACAATTTTACACTTTTTTCCCCTTCAAAAACCTTTATATTACTAAGCACCAGAAAAGAAAGTCAGATTTTTCCTGTGATGCTAAAATTTCTTCCAGATCACATACTGAAATACCCCTTCCTTTTTTCTTTGAGGCCCTTCTTAAATGATCAAATGTAGACTTTTAAGTATATATAGCCAGCTCTCTAATGTGAGCTACTTTGTCTAAATTTATGCTATTCAGATAGCATGCATCTCCAGTATTCAGCTTTGTGTATGGGCGTGTCGTATTCATTCTTCTACTTTTAGGTTTGACTGAAATTAAAAATATGTTCTATATATATGTTGCATGGGCTCAGAAGACCTGCTTGAATTTGGAATACTCCTATTTAATGTAAAATATATTGCAACTTTGTACACTTTTTTGTAATTAGTAACACTTTTGTTATTTTCTTTGATATTACATAAGCATTTCTTTTGAAAATTGAGTTTTTATAAAATGGTTCATGCTTGATATATATGTTTGGCTTTTTTTTTTCTTTTTAAAAATTTTTCTAAAGATTCAAAGCTGAACTATTATGAGAACAGTGCCACCACCTTTCATTTGAGATCTGGTCAATATTTGTGTAAAAGATAACAATTGTTTTTCAGATTGACTAAATTACTAGTAGTACTTTCAAGGTGATATTTAGACAGCTTTGTGAGTATTAGGGTTGAAAAAATATATAGTCCATATTTTTAAAAAGGCACATTAGTTATAGAAGAAGTTGCAAAGAAACCTAGGTTTTAAGGAAAAGAAATTATCGTGGTGTCCTAAGCACACATTTAAAATTCTATTTTTATAAATGGTGATCATTCTTAACTAAATTTTGCTTTCAAGCTTTTGGATAAAAATTCCTGTTACAGAGGTTTTTGTAATGTGAACTTAGTGCCATATTTGGGCTTGTTTTGTGATTTTCATCCACTAAATTTAGAATACAGTCTTGAAGAATAGACTTTTTGCTCTCCAGGGCCCTTGTAGTCACACCCTAGTCCTTCATTGCTGTCTGTGGAGTCTCACTGATGTAGCTGTAGTGAAGTCACTTACCTTTCTATCTATCATCAGACAGGATTTTTTGAAATGTTTCAATGAAAAAAAAAGAGTTACAGTTGGACCACTTGTGAGAAAGAACATCTTTACTTCGTTATGCTATTTGCAATGTAATGATTATGGTATTACTGCTGTAATATAAACTGTCAACTTCAAGTTATCAGTGCAAATTTTGGTCTAGTAGCATTCTTTTATTTCTTCCCAGTTGTCTTGCTCATTTCACTATACCATAGAGAATGCAGAATTGAGTTAAAAGAAAGGATGTAACGCTCAACCATTTAGTCTGATTTCTCTTGAGTGTAAGAGAGTATACTTAAAATCGTTGATTACAATGAAGGTTTTGCATTATCTGTGGATTTGATGTTGCTCTGGCAAAAAACAAAAACAAAAAAAACTTCCATTAGTACAGGAAATTGATAATAGTTCCAGCATTATTGAAAGTCTTGCATTGAATCTGACATCATGCTGCAATCTTTTTCTCTAAAATTGGGATGATTGTTGTTAGTTGCTATTGAGTCGATTTCTACTCATGACAGTACCATGTGTGCAGAGTAGAACTGCTCCATAGGATTTTTAAGGCTAGCGCTCCTTGGAAACTCTATGGGGCAGTTCTACTCTGCCCTATAGGGTCACTATGAGTTGGAATCGACTCGATGGCAGTGGTTTTTTGGTTTTTGGTAACCTTTCAGAAGCAGATCACCAGGCCTGTCTTCTAAAAGTGCCACTAGGTGGGTTTGAACTGCCAACCTTTTGGCTAGTCGTTGAGTGCATAAGTGTTTGCACCATCCAAGAACTCCTTAAAACTGGGGTGATACAAAGGTTAACATGACTCCAGGATTGGGATTTCTCATGTCAGCACTGGAAGGTGTCTTGTGGTGGATTCTTGAGCAGTTTTGGAGCAGTGAAAATAGTGTTACATACGGAGGTGAATGCCCTGCGTTTTTAAAGAAACACTGTTGCTTACTGTGAGTTTCAGACACTTACCTGTGCTTTTTCTGGGGGGGAGGCGGTAAGAGGTATTATGTCAAATGATCCACATGTATTATGTTGTTTAATCCTGATAGTAAGCCTGAACTCTAGGTATTACTATCCCTATTTTACAGATGAGGAAACCAAGGCTTAGACAAGTCAAGCAGTTTGTTCAGAATCATACAGCCAAGTAAATACAGAGCTGGAATTCATACTCAGGGACTGTCTAACTCAAATATTTGGCTCTTCACCACTCTGCGTTCTGTTCGGTGTAAAGTACCCAGTGCTTATTATGCGGATTAAATAAGCTAATGTGTACATCCTTTGTAAAGTCCTTTGTAAAGTAAGCTGTTAGTCTAGGTATGGTAAAAATATGGACATATGTGGAACTTGGAACTGTTGTTAATCCCTTCTGCTATTTTAAGGCTTTACATTTACTTCTAAATTTTATACGTAAATATTTTACACCTTAAGGATTGTTAATATTTTGTCAATGTCATGTTCCTTGATTCATGAAGTACTATGTTATTTTTCAAAACCTTTACTAAAACAGCAACTGGCTTTTTTTTTTTTTTCCTTATATGCCTTAGATTTTTGTTCTGAAAAAAAAATTAATAGCTTTGCCCCAGAATTTTCTTTAGATTCTTTTAGTATTTTCTGGACTCCAGATTTAATAACTGGTTATATTATTTATGCTAGAGGATAGAGTCTTTACCATTCTAGTATTAAAAATCATAATTCGAGGTAAACACATAAATAAGGATTGATTGCTTTGGTAAGGATACTGAATAGTTAAAAAAAAGAAAAAATTAAACAGATGAGTTTATTACCTATATACACTAGCTACTTTGAGTGTTGGTGCATTACTGAAATCCTTTAAGGCCTTTCTTAGTTTGTATGCATTGCTGAAATACCCTAAGGTCTGACTCTAGAATGTATGAAAAGATACTTTGAATTGCAAGGGGAAAACGAATGCTTACTCATGTTGTAACACTTTTCTGTAATTTCCCCCAATTTCTGAGGTTGTCCTCTGGTACCTTTTATTCAGGTTAGGAATACATTTTAAGTACTCTTGATTCCAAATAATTTGTTTAATTGTCTTAATGCTATCTTTATAATGATTTTAAGCTGTGGCTCTCTGTGAGCCAGTGCCCAGAGGCTGGATAATTGACATTGAGGCACTGAGGTCTGCTTTCTCTTACTGACTCCAAGGCAACCTCACTGATCTCAGTAGGGCACTTTTAAAACTTTTAGCCTTTAGTAGCTTTTGAAGGCAAAGTTCTAGAACATGGTATTGGGGCTTAAGAAAAATCGTAATTTTGATTAAACTCAATGTAAATATTTGTGGACAAAGCCCCCAATTCTAAACTGTAGTTTAAATACCCTTTAAAAGTATAATTTTTTTCCAAAACTATTATTTTAAATCCAGGAGTAATACAATATGAAAAGCCCCTCTAAATATCAGATATTTAGTGATGGTTACAAGTATTTGTTTCAAGTATAAATTTATTAATTCTATCTTTTGAATAAAGTAGAAGTATGTGAAATTATTCTCCTTGCTTTTCAGGTGGAAGATTAGAAGAAATCTGCCCTTCTACCTTTCATAAATATTCTGAATTCTTTTTTTAATTATGTTTAATATTTATCTTTTATTAAAAATTTCAAGTGCTTAACATAGTCCATGTAAAACATTCATGAGTAAAAGATGGTCAGTTGTTCCACAATTATATAATACTTTTCTGTCAGCATAAAACTTTGAATGTGAAGAATATAAGAGTTAATCTCTGCTCCTAAGAAGTTTAGAGGGAAGAACTTTCCGTTTGATACAACGTGAAGATAATATAAGTCCACATTGGCTTTGAGAGATTTCTATGCTGTGTCTTCATTTAATGAGAAATCCAATTGACTCGGTTGCCTGTGGGGTCCCCCAGGCCCACTTCACGCGAGCCTGGACTGTATCTAGAAATATCGTATCTGAATTTTAGTAGCCGTAAGCCAGACTGCCTGGGCCAGCATTGAGCTGATTTGTAATAGGTGTCCCTGACTACAGTCTCTCACCTTTCCGATCTGTCTGTCTGGAGCTTTCCTCTTCCTCTCACTTCTGAGACTCTCTCCCTTGAGTCCTGACCTCCTTGCTGAATGCCCCTGAATCTGCTTTTCTAGTTTATCTGGGCCATTTTTCTGTAATTTGCCTGTTTGCCTGAAGTTTTACTTTTTTCCTCCAGCTTGCCTAGTGGAGGATAGGTCTTCTGTCTGGACTTTACATCTCTCTCTCTGCTTTTTCTATGTCTTATCCATTATCCGTATGTCAAGTCTATGAATTCTTACTATGCAATCTCCTTTATGTTACTTGCTACCTAGGCCCAGTTATCTTTTAAAAACACATACCACATATGTGTCTCCTGGGCTTAATGCGGTATGTTGCACACAACAGGTACTTAGAAAATACAAATTGAAATAAAGTTCCTGGCTTCTTTTCTGATGCATCTGTATGAGTGGAATTCTGGACGAACAGCAAGCAAATACCCTGTATCAGGGTGCTCAGCTGACTGATCTTCCAAGATAGTTGAATCATACAAAATCCATATTCTATCTGTGTTCAACTGAGTAGTGAAAATGAATTTTCATTCCAAAATAAGCAAATGAAGAGAACTACAGTGTCAGGAAATCTATCATGATAACGAAATGTATATAATTCTTAGAGACTTTTTCTGAGAATATATTTTTAATTTTATTGTGTTTTAGGTGAAAGTTCACGGAATAAACAAGTTTCTCTTTAAAAAATTTATACCCAAATTGTTTTGTGACATTGGTTGCAGTCCCCACAATGTGTCAGCACTGTCCCTTTTCCATTTCCACCTTGGGTTCTCCATATCCATTCATCCAGTTTTCCTGTCCCTTGCTGCCTTCCTGTCTTTGCTTTTGGGCAGCTGTTGCCCATTTGGTCTCATATACTTGATTGAACTAAGAAGCACGTTCCTCACGTGTGTTATTGTTTGTTTTATAGCCTGTGTAATCTTTAGCTGAAAGGTAGACTTTGGGAGTGGCTTTTGTGGAGTTTGAGGGTATCTGGGGGCCATAGTCTCAGGGGTTCCTCAAGTATCTGTCAGACCACTAAGTCTGGTCTTCTTTTGTGAATTTGAATTTTGTTCTACATTTTTCTCTAGTTCTGTCCAGGACCCTCTATTGTAATCTCTGTCAGAGTGGTTGGTGGTGGTAGCTGGGCACCATCTAGGTTCTTCTGAGCTCAGACTGGTTGACACTGTGGTTCATGTGGTCCATTAGTCCTTTGGACTAATATTTTCCTTGAATCTTTGGTTTTCTTCATTTTCCTTTGCTTCAGGAGTGATAGGACCAGTAGATATATCTTAGATGGCCTTTCCCAAGCTTTTAAGACCTTAGATGCTACTCATCAAAAAAGGATGTAGAACATTTTCTTTATGAAGTGTGTTATACCAATTGACTTAGATATTCCTGGAGACCACGCTCCCCAGCCCTCAGCCCCAGTACCTTCTTTCCTCAAGGTGTTTGGATATGTCTAGGAAGCTTCTGTGCCTTTGCCGTGGTTAAACTGTATTGACTTCCCCTATATTGTGTGTTATCTTTCCTTTCACTAAAGTTAACACTTATCTACTGTCTAGCTGGAGCCCTGGAGGCACAGAGGTTAAGAGCTTGGCTGCTAACCAAAAGGTCAGCAGTTCAAATCCATGAGTCGCTCCTTGAAAACCCTATGGGGCAGTTCTGCTCTGTCCTGTAGGGTCACTATGGGTTGGAATTGACTTGATAGCAAAATAACAGATTTTTTACTGGCTAGTTAGTGATTTCCCCTTCTCACACCTTCCCTCGCTCGTAACCGTCAAAGATTGTTTTTTTCTGTGTGTAAACCTTTTCTTGGGTTTTTATAATGGTCTTGTACAATATTTGTCCTTTTATTTCACTCAGCATAATGCCCTCTAGATTCATTCTTGTTGTGAGATGTTTCGCAGATTCATCATTGTTCTTTATTGTTGTGTAGTATTATTCCATTGTGTGTATGTATCATTTGTTTATCCATTCATTTGTTGATTTTTCTGAAAATATTAGTAAAAACTCCTTAAAGTAAGAAGATTCAAAATATTCTTCTGGTATGGTATGCATTAAGACCGCTCACCTATTTCAAACAAGGTGTTTTTAGTGGATTTTTTAAAAAACAATAATCCAGATTCTAAAAAGTAAAAACATGGCACATTCAAAACTTTCCTGCATAAATGATGTGTTTTCAACAAAGTCCACGTAAATGAAATTAAATATGATTATTTCATTGCTTTTTGTTGTCTATGAGTTCAGTTCCCTAAGGGGGGAAAATGTTTCATATTTAAAAATTATTTCAATGTGAACAAGTAATTTAATGCATCAGCAGCAGATACTCACTTTTCTTCAAATTGTGTACCTATATTTCTCCTAATTATTAGCCGATCTCAAATCCAGGTCATCTGTGGTGTGAAATCCAATGAATTTTTCTTTAACATTCCTGAAGTTGTATCAACATGGTTCCTGTTAGATATATTTTTTTATGATATGGTTATAGAAATTTCCAGGAACTCTGGTGGTGCAATCATTAAGCATTTGGCTGCTAACCAAAAAGTTGGTGGTTTGAAACCACCCAATGGCTCCGCAGGAGAAAGATCTGGCTATCTGTTCCCGCAAAGATTATGGGGCAGTTCTACTCTCATACATGGAGTAACTGTGAGTAAAAAATTGATGCCATAGCACCCAAAAACAACAACAGAAATTCTCTGGAGACTTGTTTTTTCCCTGTAGGGTCAATCTCTGAGCCATACACACCCTGTCCGTAGGAAAACAAGGCAAATTATCATTCGGGAATAAGGCATGGAGTTTCTCTGGGGCTTGAATGCTTACCGTGAGAACTGGCACCTTAGCAGATTGTCTAGCCTTGGAAGATTCCTAGAGTCAATAGCAAACATTTCTCAGCATAACAGTTTCATTTTATCAGCTTTGCTCTCCTTTTGATTTTACTGTTAGAAACCAAACTTTTACCCTCAGACTTTCATGAGTTTATAGGAAAATGTGTGCAAGAGATTTGGGGTCTTGATCAAAGCCATAGTCCCTCAGTCCTCTCTATTTCAGAGAAGGTTCCTAGTTTCCCACAGCTGAAAGGAACTGTTTTCTGGACTTTTTTTTTTTTAAACAAAAAACATAGTCATATGATTTAGATATTTGTGCTTCATGCTAAGGCTTTCAGAACTCTGATTTACTATTTGTGTTCTTTGATAGTAATGAGTGGCCTACTCTTTAGGGAAAAAAAAATCATTATGAGAGGATATAAAGAAATAGTATTGTTTTCTGAAAGTTTTAATAGTGAATGGCCTACACAGAATAAAAATTCCTGCACATAGTAGGCACTCATTTATTTGCTGAATGAACACAGCTTTAATATAAGCTAGACCTTGAAATGGTCTAATCCATTCCAGTAAATCAGACCAAAGCTAACATTTATTGAATTCTCACTGATTGTTGGGCACTTCCAAACTCTGTGATTCTTTTACAGATGAGGAAGTTGAAGCAGAGAGGTTCAGTAATTCATCTAAGATGACAAAACTCATAATCGGAGATCCAGAATGAGATAGGTTTATCAACTCATTAATTCCCAATTACTTATCAAATGTCTGCTATGCTAGAATTGTGTTTCTAAGTGAATCCATCTCCTGTAGACGTTTTGGGCAAGACTGTCTACCGTAAAGAAGCCTTTCATTGGGACATTCTCTGTAGAAGGATGTCATTTATGTTGATTGCCTCATTTACTAATGCTTTTTTGCCTGTGATTTGAATGCTTTTAAACTTGCAGTACTCTTTAAAACACAGGGTTAACAAAAATTAAATCAACCAGTTTCATTTTTGGCTTTGTGATCTTATACAATTTTGTTTTTGAATCTCTTAAAATGTTCTGTTCTGTAAAGTCCAAGGTCTCTCCTGATTTTAGGTTAGAAATGTGGAAGTGGGTTTTCTGATAAAATCTTACAGTGATTTTGAACTAGATATAAAATAAATTTTATTTTGCTTTAGGATTATGGGAGTTTTATTACACCAAATCTGGCAATCAGATCACTTTGTCAGTTTAATTTAGATGTTAATTTGATTGCCTTTTTAATCTGATATCATTAAGATATAAAAGGTTGTCGTAGTCTCATTTTCAACCTAATATTGACCACACAGGCATACTGGTTTTAGGCTGCTCATTTAATCTTTGTCTTGGTTATTATTTTTAACTGGAAAAACATATTTCATACTGTTAAAACAGAAATCATATTAAGGTAGTAATTGACACTGAAATTTATTGAATACATGATTTGCAAATTGAGGTAGTATTTTAACTAGGGAATTATAAATGTTTGGAAGATGAGAGACTTCCAAAAATTCTTATACCCCATCTTATCAACATTGCCATGGAAAAGGGCCCTGGAACAAAACTGATAAAACAGTTTGTGACCTTTGGAGCCTCTGAGTCCCCCAATGGACTGAATTCTTCAAAAGAGTACAATGCCCCAGGCAAAATGGTCTCACTAGTTAGTTTATCTACACCATTGTTTGACTCAAAGGTGACTTTTAGAAACAAGTTTCTTCAAAAGAACATCTAAGGGCAGTGGACTGAGTGGGTTAACCCAACTCCCCCAGAAAACCCAGTGCCATCGAGTCGATTGTGACTCATAGCGACCCTATACTTCATGGACCCTGAAATCTGGATTCCAGGGGAGTTAAAACTGTTTCTGAATAGCAAATTAAGATCTGATTGTGGTGTATACATTCTACCAGAATGGGTGTTGGTGATGTGAATACTAACAAAGGGCTATAAAAGTCTGATTATTTTTCTTATTTTCTTTTAATAAAAAAACTTGGTTAGAAAAATGGTATGAATGAAAATCTAGTTTATATAATTACTTTTAAAATCGGTGGGTATACTTTTAATTAAAATCCATGTATTAAATAACATCCAAAAACTGCAAGCCTATGTAGACTCAAAATTTGTTTCTTTTTGGAAAGATGTCAGAGGGATTTACTCTTGAAATGTCATCTGGTGTCTGTAAGCATATTACATGGAATAGTTTATTTTCTCATATTGATAGACTAGAGCTCAGAAGTCAGAACTTTGAGGTGCTATAGAATATAAGTAGATTTTTTTTTCCAACTCAGTTATGTGTTATCATTGGGCCTGCTTTTGAACTGGTAAAAGATAACCCAAACTTTTCTCAAACTATTAGGTTAAAACAAATAGCAACTCTTTTTTTTTTTTTCTCCTTTGTTGGCAGGGTGGAATTCAGCGTACTCTTTCTTAGATGTGAAAGGAAGGGAAGGTCATTTCATGCCTTGTTGATAAAGGTAAGGTCTAGTAATTATTAAAGACTTCGGGGGTGTTTGTTAGGCATCATTTTTGCTTTTTGACATTCTGACTTTGTGGTATGCTGAAGTCAATTGAAAGATAATATGTCTTATACAATGAATGGAATGTACAATTGTTCCTTTAATTATCAGTAAAAACACACAAGATAAGGAAATTGGTGTAAATCAACATGACAAAGTGGCTGTGGATTTGTTATATAATGAGAAAGTAACTTGTGCCTTTCATTTGAAATGTTGGCTTGTACACTTAGTCTGTTCATCAAACATTTACACACGGGGTAATAACCTTTCCCCACATGTTACTGATATCATCATGATAATATTTTTCAGGTTAATACAAACTGGATTACAAAATTACGCTGTTTTCAAGCAGTTCCAATCCATTATACATTTTGTGCTGATAGTTCTAGTTGGCTTCACTCACATGAGAGGGCAAATGTAAAACATGTGGTTTGGACTTGAGAAGTCCCAGCTCAACTGAGTTGCCATGTAGCTTGGTGACTGTTCACTCCCAGACTTTTTCTGACCAGTTTGACCTTATGTATAAGTACTTTTTTTGTGTGCTACAATGTGCAGATGCTGTTCTAAATGTTTTACAGGTATTCAGTTTATTCTTCACAACAAGTATATAAGATTATTAACATTCCCACTTTAATAGAAGCATAGAGAGGTTAAGAAACTTGCCTAAGATTATATGGTTAGTAAGTAGCAGAACCAGAATTAAATGGAGACCTCAATTTACTGTTCTGCTATACTGAGAGCCTGTAACACTATTTGATCAATTTCCCTGTAGCAGACCCTTTATTATCAAACATCAGCTCACAGTTTCAGCTGCAAAATCATATTCCTGGCCAAATCCTACCTCTATGTGAACTTCTGTATTTCAAAAATGTCTCTGAATTCTTGGCCACCTAGTGTGTTTTCAGTCAAAAACAAAACAAAAAAAAAAAGAAAGAAGACACGAAGTACTAACATTACAAATGAAAGAGGGGCCATCACTACTGATCCTATAGATATTGAAATGATAATAAAGGAATGTTATTCCCACATTCCTTTGCCCACAAATGTGATAGATGAAATGGACAGATTCCTTGGAGGAAATAATCTACTAAAACTCTCACACGAGGAGAAATAGATAATCTGTGCCGACCTACATCTATAAAAGAAATTGAATAAAAAATGAATAACTTTCAAAAATAGAAAGCCTCAGACCCAGATAAATTCACTGGTGAATTCTATAAAACATTTAAAGAAGAAATAGTACCAAATCTCTGCATCTCTTCCAGAAAACAGAAGCAGAGGGACCACTTCCTGATTCATTAGGTCAGTAATACCCTAATACCAAAACCAGACAGTGACATCCAAGAAAGGAAAATGACATAATTTATCATGAACATAGATGGACAAATCTTAGCCAAAATATTAGAATATTGAATCTAACAATGTTATGCAGAAAAAGAATTATAAACCATGACCAAGTGGGGATTATTCTATGTATACAAAGCTGGTTTAACATTTGAAAATCAATTAATGTAATCCACCTCATCAACAGGCTAAAGAAGAAAAAAAATCATATGATCATATCAATAGATACAAAAAAAAATTTTGACAAAATCAAATACCCATTCATGATGAAAATTTTCTGCAAACTAAGAATAGAGGAGAACTTCCTCA
This sequence comes from Elephas maximus indicus, assembly GCF_024166365.1. Lineage (NCBI taxonomy): Eukaryota > Metazoa > Chordata > Mammalia > Proboscidea > Elephantidae > Elephas > Elephas maximus. The sequence continues at coordinate 59,551,755 of NC_064823.1, read as the reverse complement.
ACTTAATAAACAACATCTCCAAAAAACTACAGATAACATCATACTTAATGTTGAGAAATTAGATGCTTTCCTCCTAACATCAAGAGTAAGACAAGGATGGATGTCCTCTCTCACCACTCATATTCAACACTGTACTGGAAGTCCTTAGATAGTGCAATTAGACAAAAAAAGGAAATAAAAGGTACACGAATTGGGAAGGGAAAAATAAAACTGTTTTTATTCACAGATGATATGATAGTCTATATAGAAAATTCTAAGGAATTGACAAAAGTACTCCTGGAACTAACAGGTGATTATAGCTAGGTTGCAGGATCCCAGTACCCAGTGCCGTTGAGTCGATTCCGACTCATAGCTACCCTATAGGACAGGGTAGAACTGCCCCAGTTTTGTTTTTTTTTTTTTTGCAGGATACAAAGTTAATATAAAAGAGTCAGTTGGTTTCCTGTATACCATCAATGATCAGTTTGAATTTGAAATAAAAAAAAAAAACACAACACTGTTTCCATTAGCACTAAAACAAATGATATGTTTAGGTATAAATCTAACAAAATTTGTACAAGATTTTATGAGGAAAACTGCAGTACTCTGATGAAAGAAATCAAAGAAGATCTAAATAAATGGAGAGACATTCCGTGTTTATGGATAGGAAGAGCTAATATTATTGTCAGTTCTTTGTAATTGGAGCTATAGATTCAATACAATTTCAGTAAAAATCCCAGTGAGTTATTTTGTGAATATTGACAAACCGATTCTAAAGTTTATACAGACAAAAGAAAGCCAACATAATACTGAAGAAGAACAAAATTGGAGGACTGACCCTATCCAGCTTCAAGACTTATAAATCTACAGTGATCAAGACAGTGTGGTATTGGTAAAATAATAGACAAATAGATCCATGGAACAGAAGACCCACACAAATACAGTTAACTGATCTTTGACAGAAAAGCAAAGGCAATTCAAAGGTGAAATGATACTTTTTGGAACAGATGATGCTAGAACAGCTGGATATCCACATGCAAAAAAAATGAATCTAGACATAGAGCTTACATTTTTCACAAAAATTGGCTCAAAATGGATAATAGACCTAATGTAAGAAACAATACAACTCCTCAAAGATAACATAGGTGCCCTTGGGTTTGGCAGTAACTTTTTAGATACATTGACTTTCATGATCCATGAAAGAAGAAAATCAAAAACTTGGACTTATGTAAATTAAAACCATATGCTCTGCCAAAGACACTACTAAGGACAGACTAGGAGAAAATATTTGCAAAACACAGATCTGATAAAAAAACTTGTTTGTACTCAAGATGTTCAAAGAACTCTTGAAATTCAAAAATAAGAAAACAACTCAGTTATGAAATGGGCAAAAAATCTGGATAGACACCTCAGCAGAGAAGGTATATGGATGGCGAATAAGCATATGAAAAAATGCTCCCATCATATCTCATTAGGGAATTACAAATGAAAATAACAAGATACCACTGCTCACCTGTTAAAATGGTTCAAATCCGAAATGCTGACAAAGCCAAATACTTACGAGGATTTGAAACAGCAGAAACTTTCTCATTCATCACTGGTGGAAACGCAAAATGGTACAGCCTCTTTGGAAGAAAATTTGGCAGTTTCTTACAGAGCTAAACCTAGGCTTACTATATGATCCAGCATTTGAGCACCTCAGTATTTATACAAATGAGTTGAACACATAGGTTCATACAAAAACCTGCACACAAACATTTATAGCAGCTTTATTCATAAGTGCTTAAAATTGGAGCACTTAAGATGTTCTTCAGTAGGTACGTGGACAAGCAAACTGTAGTACATCTTTACAGTGGAATAACATATTGAGTGATGAAAAGATAGGAGCTATCAAATCACAAAAAGATATGAAGGAAGCTTAAATGAATATTGCTAAGTGAAAGAAGCCAGACTGAAAAGCCTACATACCAAATGATTCCAATTATATGACATTCTGGAAAAGGCAAAACTGTAGAGGTTTCCAGGGTTCAGTGGGAAGGAGAAAGATGAACAGTTGGAGCATCGGGCTTTTTTAGGGCAGAGAAACTATTCTGTATGATACCGTGATGGTGACTACATGACATGCGTTTATCAGAATCATGAGGACTCTATAACATACAGAGTGAACCCTAATGTAAACTATGGACTTTAGTTAATAATAATGTATCAGTGTTGGTATATCAGTGTTATGGATTGAATTGTGTCCTCCAAAAATATGTGTCAACTTGGCTAGGTCATAATTCCCAGTATTGTGTGGTTGTCCATCATTTTGTGATCTGATGTGATTATCCTGTGTGTTGTAAATTCTAACCTCTATGGTGTTAATGAGGCAGGACTCAACCTACAGTATTAGGTTGTATCGTGAGTCAATCTCTTTTGAGATGTAAAAGACAGAATCAAGTAGAGAGGAGAGGGACCTCATTACCACCAAGCAAGAAGAGCCAGGAGCAGAGCATGTCCTTTGGACCTGGGGTCCTTGTGCTGAGAAAATCCTAGACCAGGGTAAGATTGATGACAAGGACATTCCACCAGAGCCAAGAGAGACAGAGAGAGAGAGAGGGAGAGAGAGAGAGAGCCTTTCCTTTTAGAGCTGGTATCCTGAATTTGGACTTCTAGCCTCCTAAACTGTGAGAGAATAAATGTCTTTTTGTTAAAACCATCCACCTGTGGTATTTCTGTTATAGTGGGGATAGATAACTATGACAATCAGTGTCATGGATTGAACTGTGTTCCCCCAAAATATCTGTCAACTTGGCTAGGTCATGAGTTCCTTGTATGATTGTCTACCGTTTTATCTTCTGATGTGATTTCCCTATATGTTATAAATCCTATCACTATGAAGTAATAAGATGGATTAGCAGCAATTATATTGATGAGGTCTACAAGATTAGTTAGTGTCTTAAGCCAATCTCTTTTGGGATATAAAAGAGAGAAGCGAGCAGAGAGACATGGGAACCTCATACCACCAAGAAAGCAGCACTGGGAGCAGAGCGTGTCTTCGGACCTGAGGTTCCTGGGCGGAGATCCTCCCAGACCAAGGAAAGACTGATGACAAGGACCTTCTTCCTCCAGAGCTGACAGAGAGAGAAAGCCTTCCCCTGGAGCTGGTGCTTGAATTCAGACTTCTAGCCAACTGGACCGTGAGAGAATAAACTTCTCTTTGTTAAAGCCATCTACTTGTGCTATTTCTGTTGTAGCAGCACTAGATGACTAGGACAGTCACTTTTAACAAATGTTCTACTCTAATATAAAATGTTAATAATATAAGAATCTTTGGGGTGGGGATGGGGAGAGAGATATATGGGGACCCAGTATTTTCTTCTCTCTCTCTTTTTTTTATTGTAGCTTAAATGAAGGTTTACAGAGCAAATTAGTTTCTCATTAAACAGTTAGTACATACATTGTTTTGTGACATTGGTTACCAACCCCACAACATGTCAACGCTCTCCCGCTTTCAACCTTGGTTTCCCTGTTTCCATCTTTCCTGTCCCCTCCTGCCTTCTTGTCCCTGACCCTGAGCTGATGTGCCCATTTAGTCTCATTTTATTTTATGGGCCTGTGTAATCTTTGGCTAAAGGGTGAACCTCAGGAGTGACTTTATTACTGAGTTAAAAGGGTGTACAGGGGCCATACTCTTGGGGTTTCTCCAGTCTCTGTCAGACCAGTAAGTCTGGTGTTTTTTTGTGAGTTGGAATTTTGTTTTACATTTTTCTCCAGCTTTATCCAGGACCCTCTATTGTGATCCCTGTCAGAGCAGTCAGTGGTGACAGGTAGCTACTGGGCACCATCTAGTTGTGCTGGACTCAGTCTGGTAGAGGCTGTGGTAGTTGTGGGAACCCTGTATTTTCTGTTCATTGTTTCTGTACATCTAAAACTGCTCTAGAAAAGAAAGTCTATTAAACAAAAAATAAATGTATTGGTATTATTTCTGTAGTAATACCTGTGTAATGACTATCTTTCAATTTAGTCTCCACAATTCTGCTCATGTTTTTAAGATTTAAATTGTAGTAAGGAAAGGTGAAGATAATATGAAATAGATTATAATTTCAATCTTTTGATTAGGAATTGGTCATTTTTCTAGTTTTCTTTTAAAAAATTTTTCTGTAAATGATTTGATTTAGTATTTCATGTTTCCTGAAATACTTGCTCAATATTACATAATTAATGGCAAGTTTTACAAGAAGAAGTCACTACATATTTGAAAATGAAATATTTAGGGACCTGAATGAAATGCTTGTTAAAGTGAAGTTCACTTTTCACAACATGACTCGTTTTAGAGGTAAGAAACTGGTCAGAAAACCATCTGAGTGGAGAGCTTAGGATGTACTGGAGGTCTGAAAACGTGCACATGAGGGCCGTGCCATTTTTAAACTTGTTCAGCATTATATTTCTATTTAAAGGTTCACAGATTCCTGTTAATTATTTAGTTGATATGTTTTTATCATTTTTTATAAATATAAAAAAAATTTTTTTTTTTTATAACTCTACCTAAATTCCAGTTAGCTACTAAAGCATTCGCTCTTATTTCTGTTCCTTGTGTAACCAAGAATAGCATCATCCACCTGGTGGCAGCTACCTGAATTTATATCAAAACCAAACCAATTGCTGTCAAGTCAGTTCCAACTCATGGCGACCCCGTGTGTACCACAGTGGAACTGTGCTCCATAGGGTTCTCAGTGGCTCCTTTTTGGGAAGTAGATTGCCAGACCTTTCTTCTGAGACACCTCTGGGTAGAGTTGAAACTTCCAACTTTTGGTTAGCAGCAGAGTGTGTTAACCATTTGCACCACCCAGGGACTCACCTGAATTATACATCTACTAAAAGGAAGAAATAAGAATGCCCTAAAAGCTTTCAAACCTAAATCTCTCAAGTGGCAACGAGCTACACCTTAGGTGAATGGACACCTCTTGAGCATGAGACAGAAAGCATTAGGTTAATAAAAAGAAAAGTGAATGTGAATTAACAACTCATACAGAGTGAGATGTAAGAGAACTTATAAATTGATTTATTAGAGAGATTGCTTAATTTGTTCTTGGTAATTTGAAGATAAGTGAAATCTTAATGAAACTTAAAAAGGGAATATGAATTTTGTGCCAGGTGTTTTAATGAAACTGGGCTAGTTCATTTTCAGTGAGAAAAAAATAAGCAAAAAAAGGGGATCATGAAAAGATTGGTTGATAATTGTACTGAGTGAACATCACAGGGTGAACTAGTTCATGATAATGATGGGACGATGGGCTTTATTTTTCTTATATCTTTTCTAATAACAAATGAGCAAACATTGGAAAAATAAATACAGTGCAGAGATAATGCAATTGGCAGTATTATTACTGCTTTTTTGGCCTATAAGTACAATCTAATTTTTTCTGTGTTAAGTGTTTTGGGAGTACACTTTCAACATAGTAAAGTCCAGTTGGGCCACTGCATTATGCCACAGGACTTAAAAACCCCACATTGTATTGGGTATCAGAATCATGGACTTGCGTTCATAGGGAAAGACGGTGGGGGTGCAATAGTTCTTCGTCTGGCTGCTGTCTCTTTCTAAAGGATAGCATCTGGGGTCTAGAGCAGGACATAAGGTGTACTAGGGTGAGGAGTTTGGAAAAGGTTTAATCCGTTTTTGAGTCATGATCTCTGTTGTTGATAGGATCAGAATTCAAGCCCTAAGGAAATAGGTCTTTTACCAGAACTTGGGACAGGGTCAGAGAACCATTCGGATGGACTGGGATCAGGATTAGCATTTCTTGGCAGTCAGTAAACAGGAGTAATCAGAAAACCAAGGAGAACCTCAGCCTGTGGTTTTGGCCCTTGCAATTCTGCTGGGAAAGGATGCCTAGAGGCTCTAAGACAGGGAACAAAGGCCCTGAGATCAGAGGGTGCCTGTTTGAGAAATAGCGAAGAGACTGGTGTGGCTAGAGGAGAAGCAAGTAAAAGCGAAATAGACTATACTAAAAAATATCAGGGAGGTAATAGGGGATTGAGTGTGGAACTTAGAGACTAAGACGGGGAACAGAGGGGCCCCCAAATCTGCAACCAAAGTAACAAGAAGTGGGCCAGGGCACAGAAACAAAGCCATTCCCCAGAACAGTGGGGCTGGATATCAAAAAATAGCTGCAAACTTCTTTAAAGTTGCCTTTCAGAAGCAGCTGGAGAAAACCAGCCCCAGGAACATGCACATAACATCCACCTGTGACCGTTGTGTGACCTTCCACCAGGGGCAGTGAGGGGCTGTATCTGGGGAATTGAACCCGGGGAGCGAGAGACTGCGCAGGCGCAACACCCCATAATAAGTTTTTTTCTTTATGAATCCCAGAGGTCTCCAGGACGGGAGCCATCTTGGAAAGCTGCTGTGTGCGAACCTTAGGTAACATGTCCCCGCCTGTGCCTATGAATAAACATGAATCTTTTCCCACCCAAGAACTTTTAAAAACTGGGGCCCATCTTTTGTTCTGTGAGACTGGGGTATGTGTTGCTCTAGGCCCTCCTTGTCACTGCTTGCAAGCCCCTTCAATAAAGCTTTGCTTGTGTGGAAAACTATGTGCCTTACCTGCTCATTCTTGACCAGTGAGAGGCAAGAACCTTATTCCAGTAACAGCTCCTTTGTCCAGGCATAAAACTTAAGGCTGCAGGATTAATCTACAGCCCACCCACCAGTACAGAAGACTCTTAACACAGTGTCTGACTGTGAAGATTTGCCTGGGCAATGGGAGTGGCTTAGCTTTTAGGTTAAGTTTTTAGCCATATTCACAAAATATAAACTCGAGAAAGTTCGAAACTGAAATGCATATATGTTTTTTCAGAGATATCGACTGTGAAATATATTTTATTTTGTTGTATGTATTATCTGTTGTTGGGTGCCATCAAGTCAATTTTGAGTCATGCTGACCCCACGTGACAGAGTAGAGCTGTCCCTGGTATTTTCTAGACTGTAATTTTTTTTTTTTTAATGTTTATGGAGGAACACTCGTGGTGCACTGGTTAAGAGCTACCAGCTGCTCCTTGGAAACTATGGGGCGGTTCTGCTCTGTTCTGTGTAATGTTTACAGAATCAGATCGTGGTGGGGTTCAAACCACCAACCTTTCGGTTAGCAAGTGAATGCTTAACTGTTGTACCACCAGAGCCTCTTATATTTTGTCTAGAAATATAAAATTTAATAAAAAAAAATTTAATAGGACGGTTAAAATAATATTTTTCTTGGTGGAAATAATTCATGTCGTTTGTAGAGATTTGGTAATAAAAAGGTAAAAAAGAATTTAACTATCTCAATGTTAGCATTTTTATATTTTCTTTCTGTTTGTGTATGCGTGTGTGTGTTTAAATTGGAATTATATTGTCTATGTTGTTAAATGGCCTAAAATACAATTTTAATGGCTGTACAGTTTTTGAGTCTATTGTTTCAGATTCTGTCTCTGGGGCATATTCCTGATAGGGGAGCAACTAGACCAAGGGATGTGAACATCTCTTGAAACCCACTGCAAATTGTTTTTCAGGATCCTGTGTGATTTATATTTGCTTTGGGAGGGACTGGTTTCACTGGGTATTATCATTATGATAATCTTTCATAATTACATATGAGGAGACTTGTATTTCATTGTTTTTTAATGCCACTCTTTGATTCCTTCTGAGGTTCTACTTTTTTTTTTTTTCTTTTTATGTATTTCTTTTCGTTTGTTGCCCTTAAGAAAGTTCAGACTCATGATGTCTCCAGGTACAACAGAATGAAATGTTGCCTGGTCCTATGCTATTTTCACAGTTGTTGGTATGCTCGAGTGCATTGTTGAAGCCACTGTGTGTTTTGAGTGCCTTCCAACCTATGGGGCTTATCTTCCAGAATTATATCAGATAATATTTTGTTGTCATCTGTAGAATTTTCATTGGCTAATTTTTGGAAGAAATCGCCATGCCATTCCTACTAGTCTGTCTTAGCCTGGAAGCTCCACTGAAACCTGTAATCCACCATGAGTGACTCTGCTGGTATTTGGAATACCAGTGGCATAGCTTCCAGCATCATAGCAATATATAAGCCACCACAGAATGACGAACTGAGAGACGAGTGGTGGATATCCTTGCTAGAAATTTGTATTTCACCTTTCATTTTATGGAAAGTTTCCTTTTCATATCTTTTTCAATTTTTCCATTGCACTTTTGCTGTATTATTTTTCTGAGCTTCCTACACAAATAAGATTATCAGTTCCTTGGCTGTCATCTATGTCAAATATTTTTCCAACTTGTTGCTTGCCTTCTACTTTAATGCATTTATTGAATTTTAGAGGTTTCACAATCTATATTTAAGTCTAGGGAATTTTTCTTTATAATTTCTAATAGCTTCCAGATTTAGAAAGCTAAAAATGACAATTTAGGTTGTAATAATAGTAGCTGAAGCATGTACTGTGTTTCTGGACCTGTTCTGAGTACATTACATGCGTTAACCATTGCTCATTTTGCAGATGAGGAAATTAAGGAACAGAGAGATAAGTAACACAGCATGTTTATGGTTATATGACTCCAGATCCCATGATCTTTTCCACTACCCCACACTTTCTGGTAGAACATAACAGACGAGGGTGCTCTTAAGATGGTTAGGGTATTAAAGGAAAGCATCATGAAAAAGAAAAAACAAAAATTTACATTTACTTGGTATTTATCATTGATTCTTATTTTTCCGGTATTCGGTGATTTTGTTTTCCGTTCATATATAATCAGGAGACTTAAAAACAAATATTTTTGTTATTATAGCGTTATCCCTGGATGGACTCAAACCTCGAACCTTTTGGTTAACAGCTGAGAGCATTAACTGTTCGCACCATCCAGGGAAACAAAAAACATTATTCTCCTCATCTGAGTTTAGCCTGAGAGTGGGGAATAGGAGTGGTGACACATGAAGATTTAGCTGGAGAATTGCCATTTTGTCTTTCCTCTCTTTTATGGATGTTGTTCAATTATTGCAGTTGCCTTGTACGTGTCAGGTACTCAGCAGACATTGAGCGCTCAGCATACATTGTTATTTCATCTTACGCACCACTCTTTAAAGGAGAGGAGATTTTACTGTCTTCTTTTTACAAATGAGGAAATTCAGAATCAGAGACTATTTGTCAGGACTAGGATAACCTAGCTATAATTAAGAGTGTGGAGGTTTGAATTCAGGTCATTCTCACCCACCCAAAACCCAGCCGTCGAGTCGATTCCGACTCATAGCAACCCTATAGGACAGAGTAGAACTGCCCCATAGAGTTCAAAGGAGCGCCTGGAGGATTTGAGCTGCTGACCTCTTGGTTAGTAGCCGTAGCACTTAACTGCTACACCACAAGGGATTCCTTCTCACCCACAGTACTCTTAAAAGATACTGTGTCCATTGTTTTTAAATAGAGTTCTTTATACCCACTCAAGGATCGTGCTATTGTTGTTGTTAGTTGCCCTTGAGGTGATTCTGACTCATACCAACCCCATGTGTGTCAGGGTAGAATTGTTCCATAGGGTTTTCAAGGCTGTGACCTTTTGGAAGCAGATCACCAGACCTGTCTTCCAAGGCACCTCTGGGTGTGTTTGAACTGCCATCCTTTTGGCTAGTAGTAAGGCACTTAATGGAAACCATGGTGGCATAGTGGTTAAGTGCTACGGCTGCTAACCAAGAGGTCAGCAGTTCGAATCCACCAGGCGCTCCTTGGAAACTCTGTGGGGCAGTTCTACTCTGTCCTATAGGGTTGCTATGAGTTGGAATCGACTGGATGGCATTGGTTTTTTTTTTTTTTGTAGGGCACTTAATGATTTGTACCAATCCAGGGATTCCCAAGGATCATGGGATACAAATATATGTGGTTTTCTTTTCTTTTTTGATTGAAGAGCATGTATCATGCGTATATCATGATTACAGTGTAGGAATTCACAAGTTGAAGTTGTTACTATTGCTCTGAATTATATGGCAATGCAAATTGAATGACTGACTCACTTCAGAGTTGCATAGGTTGGATCAGAGTCAGTCTCAGGCAGAATTATGAGACATAGTGGGCTGTTCTTTTTGCTGATGTTGCTTGTGTTCTCAGGCTGTACCTGGTTCCCGGTGTAGGGTTCTTTCTATTGTTCTGCCTTCCTGGCAGCATCCCATAGAAGTTTTTGAAAACTAGACCTGGGAAAGTAAGTTGTAGTTCGCCTCCCTTCTTTCACTGATCCTGAAACTGTGTCAGCTGGCTTCTGATCTTGAGCTTGCTCTTTGATAAGGTGATTGGGATTCTTAGGTAGCTTTTTGGGAGGGATGTGTCTGTGAACTCTGAATGTACATGCAAAATTTCTATTTATGTATGTTTTTTCTGGTCTGTGACTTCATTGTTAACGGAGTCTGTGTTCAAAAATGAAAACCAGACAACAGAGGGATTTTGCATTCCATCAGATTGACAGTCTAGGTGGCCTTCTCTTAAATTTTCTGTCTCTGCTACTAATCAAATATTACCTGTGATTTCTCATTCATCAAGAATCTCTTAATCATTACTGATGCACATGTTCACTTATTTGTTGTTACACCTTTGCTCTGTTTTCACAAAGTATTTGAGAATGTTTTATCATGTAAAACTTCAAGCAGCTTATTAATAGTGTAGTTTTTTGGTTAGCAACTGAACTCTTAACCACTGTGTCACCAGAGCCCCATTCAAAGGTAATATATTTCAATAATGTGATATATTACATTTGTATAATGTGTTTCTTATTATATTTTAAAGTATTTCTTCTAATATACACACTCAAAAGATGGTTTCTAATTGCAGAATTCTTTACTAAAGTCTAGTCCTGTGTGTAAAATGTAGAAATATTTAAGGTACAGAATATAAGATGTCTATTTAATTTTTTTCTTAATAAATTAATTTTGCTTCATTCTTATAATTGTGCCATGTTTTATCTTATGACTGTTTCTCTAATTCAGGAGTTGAAAATTTAAATGCCATGAGGGTTATGGGAATAGGATGGGTTTGGGGTAGTACAGTCGGGATTAGTAAAAACTATAACCAGATGGAGAGCAAATGCATTGCCTAGAGACATTTACATTTACATTGTAGGGAAAACCTGGCTGGTTTAAAAACATCCGTAAGGGCGGCTGTGTTTGACCCTGTTTTACTCTCTGTGGAACCAAAGATATATCAGTAATTTGAATATCTTTGCAGTTAAACTATTATAGGAGAAAGCAAATGATTTTCTGTCGTATTTGGAGGAGCACATGAGTTTTTGATTAATGTCTTGTTCTCCATTAAAATGAAACTTTCAAGAGTATTTGGACTATTGAGCCTACCATGGTAGATGGCATGTAGTAGAGCACAATGGATAAGCATTCAGGAGAAAAGACCTGGTGATCTGCTCCTGTAAAGATTGTTGTTGTTAGGTGCTGTCCAGCTGGTTCTGACTTGTAGAGACCCTATTGGACAGAGTAGAACTGCCCCATAGGGTTTCCAAGGAGCAGCTGGTGGATTCGAATAGCTGACTTTTTGGTTAGCAGCCTGAGCTCTTAACCACTGTGCCGCACAGCCTAGCACACCCTATGGGACAGTTCTACTCTGTCATATAGGGTCGCTGTGAAAAACTGGACAGCACACAACAGTAGCAACTGGTGTGTTGAAAACACATTTGCTAGTATATTGAATTTGACCACATAAATAACACTCAAATCTATCTTTTATTCATCTTCAGTACCAATACTCTGATCTAGGCACTATCACCTGTTGCCTAAACCACTGCTATAACTTATATCCTACTAAAAGGTATTTTCTGACTCTAATCTGGTCTTATTTCAGTCTCCTTTCCACACTAAAGCCAGAGCGGTCCTCCAAAGATTCAAAACTAAGGATGTAAATTGCCCCAGTTGAAAGCCTCTAATAGATTCCCTGTATCCTTGACAATCTTAACTAGCTGCCTACTACTCTAGCCTCATATGAAAAATGATCTAAAATCAATTAAATGGAAGAGCCTTTCAAATCAGTTTATAAGAGTTACGGCTACTCTGAGGAGACATCAGAATTTTTATAAAACCTTATTTAGGTGTTACAGAATTTTTGAACATTAATAAGATGACATCTCATGAAATATCAGTTGCATGCATACTTTTTAAAATTACAGATTGTGGCTAATTGATTATAAAAATGGTTTCAATTTTTCCTTTCTTCTTGTATCCACACGCTTTGCAATGTGACTGCAGCTATACCTGCTAAGAAATGGAATCTGTTTCCCTACCTCTTGAACCTTGGCTGGCCTTGTAATTTACTTCAGCCAATAGAAGTAAAGGCATATCAGTTCCCAGACTAGGCCTCAAGAGCCCTTGCTCACTCAGTTGTCTTTTGGAACCCTACCATTGCTATGAGCACAGTGCCAGGCCAGTCTGCTGGATAATGAGTAGCCATGTGGAAAAGAGCTAAGTTGTTTCATTCGCACACATTCTCGACCAATTACCAGCCAGCTGACCCCAAAACGTGAGAGCCTAGCCAAGAACAGTAGAGCTACCTAACCAATATGAAACTGACCAGAGTTGCTTGAGTGAACCCAGCTGAGCTCTGAAGAGGACTTACTTGATTTGCAGACTTAGGAGCAATAATTAATGTTTGGAGTCTCTGAATTTAGGCATCACAATGCATTAAAACTAGGATTTACTAACAAAAACCAAAACCAAACCCTTCTACCTGGAAATTAATCTATTAACTTATGAGTAGAATGGAAATTGGCCTTATACTTATGTTTTGTGCTTCTGTTCTACCTCCCAGTGCATTGTGTAGCTTCTGGGGTCTTAAAAGCTTACAAGCAGCCATCCAAGGTGGAACAATTGCTCTCTATTTGTCAGGAGCAACAAAGGAAGGAGGACAGCCAGGAATAGGAGGAAATGGAATGTGTGGCTAATTGCGTCCATGAACAGTTGCCTCTTTTGCCATGAGACGAGAAGAAGTGGCTGGTGCCCAGTTATCATTACTGAACATTTTGATCAAAGATTCTGTAGAAGAATACTGATCAAAAGGGAGAAATAATAACAGTGAAAACATTATACATTAGAATCTATGGGGTACATTTAAAGCAGTGATGGGAGGAAAATTTATTCCTCTAAACACATTAATCAATAAAAAATGAAAGAATCAAAATAAATGAATTAAATTCTCAGGTTAAAAAACAAAACGAAATGAACAAAAAAAACTGGAAGAAGAAAGAACAAAGTAAACCAAAATGGGTACAAGGAAAGAAATAGTAAAGATAAAAGCAGAAATTAGTGTGGAAAGAGAATATAAAAATGATAATTAATAAACCAAAACTCTGGTGAAAAATTGACAAAGTAGAGAAACTACTAGCTAACTTGATCAAGAAAAAAGAAACCATAAGTATTTAAAACAAGAAATGGTACCTACAAGAAACATGTCCCATGGCTACGTGGTTAGCAACTCACATTTAAAGGTGGAGATTATTAAGAAGGAAATAGAAACTGTCGGTTTACAGAGAAGACCAGGGACTGATGGGCTGTTCGAGTTTGTAGAATGGTAGGGGGATGAATCTTCATTGCTGCCACGATGCCAGTGTTGTTGGACATAAAAGAAAAATACAACCTGTGATATTATAGTTCAATAAAAATTTAATTTACCTGCCCTCCTGCTAATTCAGCCAACTATGTTTTGCCCAGTATGTGCCAAATAGTAGGCGTTCAAAGATGGAGAAGAAATTCTTTTCTTGCCTTGGAGAAACTCCCAGAAGTAGACAATTATGATAATTATTACCCTGGAAAAATTGACAAAGTGCTACTCACTAATTTTACATTTCTCCAGTTTTGCTGCTTGTGGAGGAGCTGAGTTGTCTTATCAGGCAGTAGCCTGTGCTGGTTTTCTTCTATGCCTTGTGACCTGGACACACAAATCTGATTCTGCGTAGTAGGAACTAGGCACATGGTAGTGGTACAGACTTGCACATAGTAGACACTCATACAATCAAAACCAACCAAAGAGTTTCATTTACATCTCACTTTTGCAGTTTACAAAGTACTTTTACGTCATTTTATCATTTATGCTTTATAACAACTCTTTAAATAAGAGGATTGTAACCTCACTTTATAGGTGAGAACCTTCACCTATATAGATCTCTTCTGAGCAGTGTCTTGTTCTAGGATTCCTTCTTTAATTCACTTTGGGATAGCCAGTTCAGTTTTGTTTTTATTTGTAAAAAAAAAACTTATTACATGAATTAGACCTGCTTATTTTTGATTACTGAGGAAATAAAAAAAAAAAAAGAAAAGAAGTGTTTCTGCCAATTCTGTCACCTAGATGAGCCTTTTCATGCTTTGGTATATGTTCTTGTTCTTTCTCTCCCACTCATCTCATGTCCCCATCTCGTATTTAGCAACTTTCGTTATCCTCTTTTATTTGTATCTTCTCTGTAAATATTTTACATGTCTACTTTTTTACACAGTGTGATGGTGGTGCCAGGGAGGATGATGAATTGCAAGCAGGAAGGAGGATTGAGGAAGGCCAATTCCTGGAGATGGTGGCCTCTGAGCTGAGCATCACAGGATGGGCAGGGTTTTTGACGGGCAAAAATAGGGAAGACCGTGGTAGGTAAAGCTCTTTTACTGACAGCATGTTGTTGTTGGGCGCCATTGAGTCAATTCCTACTCATACTGACCCTACAGGACAGGGTAAAGGTGCCCCATAGGATTTTCTAGGCTGTAATCATTCTGTGGGCAGATTTCCACGTCTTTCTCCTGTGGAGCTGCTGGGTGGATTTTAGGTATCAACCTTTTGGTTAATAGCCGAGCTCTTAACCATTGCACCAGCAGAGCTCCTTACTAAAGGTATAAAACCAAAAACCAAATCCAGTGCCATCGAGTCGATTCTGACTCATAGCGACCCTATAGGACAGGGTAGAACTGCCCCATAGAGTTTCCAAGGAGCGCCTGGCGTATTCAAACTGCTGACCCTTTGGTTAGCAGCTGTAGCACTTAACCACTACAGCACCAGGGTTTCCTACTAAAGGTATACCAAAAAATAAATCCAAAATAAACCCCCCCAAAACTAGCCATCAAGTTGATTCCAACTCACAGTGACCCCATAGGACAGAGTAGAACTGTCCCATAGGGTTTCCAAGGAATGGCTAGTGGATTTGAACTGCCAACTTTTTGGTTAGCAGCTGTAGCTCTTAACCTCTGTACCACCAGGGTTCCACTAAAGGTATAAAAAAAAAAGGTATAGGGGCGGGAAAATGTAGGCTATGTTTTAAAAGCACAAGTAGTCAGGTTGTGAGAGGGTGACTGTTGATAGAGTGGTAGCCTGAGTAATAACAGTAATGATGATACTTATTGAGTGCTTGCTAAGTGTTAGAAGGAAACCCCAGTAGCATAGTGGTTAAGAGCTACGGCTGCTAACCAAAAGGTCGGCAGTTCAAATCTACCAGACGCTCCTTAGAAACTCTATGGGGCAGTTCTACTCTGTCCTATCGGGTTGCTATGAGTTGGAATTGACTTGATGACAGTGGTTGGTTGGTTAGTTGGAAGTATCAGAAACTATCCTAAGCACCATATTGTTAGTGTAGGCATTCCGACTCATAGCGACCCTGTAGGGCAGAGTAGGATTTTCTAGGCTTTATTTTTAATCTAATAGGAAATGTCACAGTAAAATGAGAACAAGTTAAGATTGATATCTAGGTTTGTGCATCTCAAAACTTGTGCATGTCCACTCTGCAATACTATATTCCTAATTCTTTTAGTATATAAAGTGATCATTGAAAAAATAAAAGGTTTCCCTCTTTGTTCTGATTTTGAACAGAGGAAGTGCTCCTTGGCCCGTGCTGCCCCTCTCCCCCTTTTCTCTTGCAGAGAACCTTCACTCTGCAAGATAAAAGCAGAAATTAGTGTGGAAGAGAATATAAAAACAGTAATTAATAAACCAAATTCTGGTGAAAAATTAACAAAGTAGATAAACTACTTCGTTGCTGCTGAAGTAGTATGGATATTCTTGGAATATCCATATGCAGCCCAGCATTCATGTTCCAAAAAGAGAAACCTGAGAAGGAGGCACTCTTCCTGTGAGCAACAGATGGTTACTGTTTAAATGAGGGCAAACTCTGGATCTCATCTCTGAAGTGATATTTAGGTTTTTGTGAGGTGGGTGGGTTTTGAGGGTTGGGTCAAAGGAACAAGCTAGTTACAAGATTTAGGAGGAGGAGGAAGAGATAAACAAACCTAATTTGTCCCTAGCTTTTTTCACTCTTGTATATACTCTTTAATCACAGTCACATGGCAGGTTGTATTTTCAACCCCCTCCCCCACGTAGAGGAGGGGGGAAGAAGGGAGGGCAGGGAAGGCTGTTGAAATTTGTAGTGTGTTGGCACCCAGCAAGTGAGTTTTGCTGTGGGGTAAGTCCTATAGCTTGTTTTCTGCCTTCGTGAATAGAGCTTTTCCATCTTTGCCAAGCTTACAGTTAATGCGGTCAAGGGATTTATTATGAAATGTACTAAATCTTGGCATGGAGCTAATTGCATATAACAAGAAGCGTGCTAGAGGCTTGGACCTGAGAAGTGACACATGCAAAAAGCATTCTCCTTCTGATGCTGCTGAAAGAGGTTTTGTGTAAGGGAATGTCTGCATGTCTGCGCTTATTGCTAATGAGGTAACCCCCCGCCCCCATATAAGCATATTTCTGAGTTACTTGTTCAAATAAATTCAGGGCTTTCTTTCTCTTGAATTTTTATGAACACTTGACAATTGAAGAATGACTATTTATTTACTAACTCCAGTTCTAAAGCTCTTACTATATCATAAAAAATACGTTTATGGTAGTTTAAATTACATGAGCATAATTATGACCTAGAATGATTCTTATGTAAAGGCATAAAAGGCATTCAGAGAAATGTTTAAAGGAAAAGACAAATATTGCATCTTTTAAGCCCAAAGTAGTGTTCTTAAAACTTTATTTATTTTAAAAGTAATAAGTGAAGAAGTTTTTTAAAAATACTTTTCTATTGTTTTGGTGCAATTTTGTTACCTGAATTTTCTCAAAGCTTTATTGGGATAGTCATCGTCATATTCCTCATAATACCTAATTGCAGCATTTGGGGGTGGGGAGGGGAGGTAACATGAAAAAGTAGAAGAGCAAAGGATGATTTGTGTGACCCTGCAACACTGCAGATTCATTAATATCTGGGGTGGGGGGAGGGCAGGTTTTGCTTGTTCATTCATTCATTCAACATTAATTTACTGAGACTCACTTGTGATTGAGGCCCCATGCCAAGCACTGTGATGAGTGAGATAGGCTAATCAGTGATAGATTTTACCCTCAAGTACGTAATTTTTTTATTTACTTAACAAATATTAAATTGAGTCCCTCCTACCTGTAAAGCACAGTCCTGCCCTTGGACTGAATATACAAACATCATTAAGAATGGTCCTCCTCAAAAAAGCTTGTGTCTAATTTAGGGAAATTCACATAAACACTCTTAGTTATTAAGTTCAATAACTGAAGTTTTGGTGCCAGGTCTGAATAGAGGTTAACATTCAAGAGGAGCACATGGCTCTGTAAACCGTTCACCAAGTCTGGCATGAGTTATCCCAGTGGTTTAAATCCTTGCTGCACAAAAGGTGGTCTGGGAACCGGCAGCAATGGCATCACCAGGGATCCTGTTAGAAATGAGGAAGCTAGGGCTCCACCTCAGACCGACTGAATCTGAATCTGCATTTTAACAAGATCGCCACATGATTTATATTCACGTTAACAACAACAAAAAAATCAAACCCGTTGCCATAGAGTCAGTTCCGACTCATAGTGACCTTACTACTGCAAATCTAAACCTAGTAATAAAACTTCCTAACGTGAACGTCATATGAAGATATTCACGTTAGAGAAGTTTTATTACTAGGTTTAGATTTGTATTCATAATGATATCAGATGAGGTTTTATCTGATTTCATGGCTGAGTTGTTTTATTTGCACGTATGTTTTTATTAAGCATTTATTGAACATGTACCAGGTACTGTACTGGGAGCTGAGGCCAAAAAAAAAAAAAAAAAGATGACCTTTAGTCACAATTAATAGTGGGATAAATTCTGTTACCTATGGGGCAGTTCTACTCCGTCCTATAGGGTCGCTATGAATCGGAATTGACTCGAGGGCACTGGGTCTGGGTTTAGTGAAGAAGTGATGAAATCAGTCTGCGGAGTTAGGAAAGTTTAGAGAAAACATATAACAATGGACTTTTAAGAATCCACAAGAGTTTGTTCCGGGAGGAGAAGGAGAAATCTCCCGGATTCTTGGGTCAGGTTCAGTTTATCTGTCAACTTTTGAATAGGTGAATTACTAGAGATAGGTTGTTGAAAGTCTTTTAAATATTATTAGGTCAGCTCCTAAATCAACTTTTGTATCTTTTGATGCATTTTGTCAGTTGGATACGAGGGTGCTATTTGTTAATGAAATGTGGGATAATGAGCTTTGAGTTCAGTGCAACTAATTTTACATTTGTGTTTACATTCTCAATTTTCTTATCTGCAAAATGGGAATATCAAACCTGCAAAGTTTTAGTGAAGGTTACAGCGGCTAAGAATCTGGCACTGTGGTGCCCAATAAAATATGTGTTAATTAATGATTATGAGAACAATCTTTATTTTTTCCCTGATCTAACATGGCTAATTTATATTAGCAAAAGGAAATTACAGCTTGACATGCTTAAAATAAAATTTTTCTGTATAATATAAAGAGACTTGGTGGTGCAGTGGTTAAATACTCAGGTGCTAATGGAAAGATTGGGGGTTCAAACCTACCAGTGGCTCCTGGGGAGAAAGATGTGGCAGTCTGCTTCCATAAAGATTTACAGCTTAGAAACCTTATGGGGCATTTTTACTCTGTCCTGCAGGGTCACTATGAGTTGGGATCAACCTGATGACAACGGGTTATAATATAAATGAATCTGAAACATGAGAGGATTAAGAAATGAAAAAATATTGAGTCATAACATCCACACACTAAAAAAATATTTTCACCTTCTCAAAGAGGAAAATTTGCAACTTACTGTTCTCTTTTGGCTCTAGACTTTGCACTTCAGTGTTTATAGTCAATCCCAGGACAGGCCCTCTCTGTCTATGGTAATGGGCCATTTCAGTCCTTCTTAATGAGGCTTCACCCCAGTGCCTTTTAAATATTTGAATAGTAAATTTGTGTGAAGTGGACTCTTCACCATGTTGTGTGTGGGCTTCTCGAGTAGAAAAACTTGCATATATACTTAGAGAAAATATTATTTCTTTTTCTTTTTTTCTATTTTACAAATTCAGGAAACACATTTCAGTGCTAATAAAGAACAGCTGAGTCTTTCTCATATAAACACAAATTGAAATTGACTTTCTCTAATTAGTGAGAACGACATTCTTTATTCAGTGCCGAGGAACTGAGTTTTACTCACTGTTGTGTAGCCGGAATCTTACTCATGTAATTTCAGGCAAGAGTTCTCGCTGCCTTTCCACTCTTGTGAAGTGGTGATCTGAGAACCACCAGTGGAAGGCAACATGTAAATGGAAGGTATTAATCTGAAGAAAGGTGAGAATGGTGTAGGTTTACTGCTGTGTGGTAGAGTCAGAAATGGATAACAACATAAAGTGGGCTCAGATACAGAATACGAGTCCCACAGTGGAACATGTTACTTGAGGTAAACAGTCCACTTATGTTGTCTTTGGCAGTTCTTGAAAACCTTGTCATGTTAATGTAGTTATTGAAATTAAATTTGGAAATTGTAATGTTCCTCTCATATTTCACTTAAAAACTGCTGCTAACTCCCACCTTGAAAGGGATCATATACATCTCACAAGCAAGGCATTGCTAATATTTTAGTAACCCCACAAGAAGGACAGTGAAATGAAATACTGTAAAAGCACAAGTAACCTACACTTTACCATTCTTTGCAATGAGATGCATAATGTAAAATAACCCACCACCCAAGTTCTCTTAACAAATGCACAAATGGCATGCATTGTGTGTTGGAGATTACCCTGGGTCTCTGTGACCTTGGCAACATTTCAGGGGTCACATTTTCACGTGGCTGAACAGTTTTTGAACAATTTCTCCAATGTATTGGCACAAAACAGCTTTTCTTAAACAGTAAGCATATGTACCTTCTATTCTCACCTATTTTCCCTCAACAAACATAGCCATTATGGCCTTTATAAAAAGAAAAAATAAAAGAGACAGAGAGAGACAGGGGACCCTAATTACCATATATGTAGAAGTTTACATATAATCTCAGGGCAATGTTGTGGTAAGTGATTTGGTACACATTTGACCCATATTTTAAGAATTTCCTTCTCAGAGCAGTTTGTATATCTTATTGCCCCCCGCCATAGAACAGTTTAAAAGGTATTTATAAAACTGGACATGTATTCTCCTTGACATATCTCTTGATTACTTTTTCAATAAGGCATTTTTGTTGGTATTGATTTGACTTGGTTTATTTTGGAATTATTTGAGGAAAGTAGACTTGTCATATTTCTTTAAACTTGGCAATCTTGGGCACTGAATACTGACAGAGGCTGCCCTGTGTGCTAGTTAGTTATTTTTTATTTGCTTTTTCACATTTTAGGATACTTCTTAAAATGGCTGTACACATAGAATTCTTTTGTCATTATTGCATTTTTAAAATTGTTTTAAACTCATGATGAAACTATTAATTTCCTCCTCTAAGTTCTCTGAGTATTAAGCTAAGAGTTATTCTGCATGTACCGTGATACAGAAGGATAACAGTAGAAAACAAAATAGTTAATATGTATGTCTACAGTTCTTTGAGTCTTTTATTGGAGTGACTTGATAGTATCACGCCCAACTTTTAACACAAACAAATATCACAAAATTCTTTTATACGCTTGGTTTTACAGTTGTTTAGCTAGTCTAAAGTTTAAAATTTGTTTGTTCTTGAAAGAAAAATATCCCTGATTGGTTAGATTAATGGTGTGTCAAGACATGTTTATTCAAAGATGGCGGCAAAGAGGTGACTAGGCTAAATGCTCTACATTATGGAGCTCGTTGTGTCGAATATGACAGAGCAGCCTGTAGACTGTTTATGTAGCTGCCTTCAAATTTTCTTTGATTTATAATCTATGAGACAATTGAAATGTTTTGTCTCTATTTTTTTAAACAAAAATGTAGAGATTTTAGAAAATGTATACCCATAAATTCTAAAAAATCAATTCATGAAGCAGCTTAGCCTGCTGCATTAGCTCTGTTGTTAAAGTATATGTTCAGTATAAAGTAGAGGCATCTTGACATATATACATATAATCCATTGGTTTAAATCCGAACATACGGCACTTTAAGGTAATCATTAAGAAATACCCTGGTGTTTATGAGAAATATGACATTTGTCTTTTGTGTAAAAAATATGCCCTATATAGCACTTAATTTTTAAATAAAATAGTTGGATTTTTCCTAAAGTCTTTTAAGTTTCTTTTGTGTTCAATTATTGTAAATCACCCTGTGAGCATTCTAAAATAGGCAAAAGTGTGCTATATGCTTTTTTTAATGCTAAAATGTGACAAATGCACAAATCGTAAAATAGAAGGGGAATGAACCTATCTTGGTCATCTCTAGGGAGCCTCAGGAGAGCTTCTGGTTGGCATTTGAGTTGAATTCTGTTGATGATACAGATGTATTTTTCAGTATGTTTTGTGACTACTACAACTAGTATGACTTTTTAGAATATAACTGGCAGTATTTTAACAAGGGTAACACTAAGGAATATCTACTTCTAGAGGTTTATTTTTCATTCATGGACATAGTCCTGATTAAAAGCTCTTTGGGGATTTATAAAAATTATATCTTAATAATACTAACATGGAGCCCTGGTGATACAATTGTTAGGTCATATGGCAGCTAACCAAAATGTCGGCAGTTTAAATCCGCCAGCTGCTCCTGTGGGGCAGTTTTACTCTGTCCTATAGGGTTTGCTATGGGTTGGAAGTGACTCGACAGCAGTGGGTTTGGTTTTGAGTAATACTAACACAGAAGATCAAAATGAATAATATCTTTCTTTAAGGGTTTGAAAAAAATGTTTATTGTTGCTTCGTTGAAGTTGATGTAACTTCTCAAATTAGTGATATATATGTCTGTGCAGGTATGCATAGCCCATGAGTACAGTATTTTTGACAGTCAAGTCTAGGCCTGATGATCAAAACATCTGGTCCAGCACAAAGAAAAGTTTGTGAGTGGAGGTTTTTATTTAAGCTTAATTTCATATGATAGATTTTTTTAATGCCCTCAGTTTGCTGTATCCAAACTTGAAAGTTGAAAGTTTGCTCTAATTTGACTATTACACTTTCCTCTACCAATTACTCATGAATACTATAATCCATATGAATGAGATGGATTGACACAGTGGCTACAACAATGGGTTGAAACATAGCAATGATTGTGATGATGGTGGGGGGACTGGGCAGTGTTTTGCATGGGGTCGCTATGAGTTGGAAGCGATGCAACAGCATATAATAAGAACAAAAAATTTCTTTGCTTTTATTTTCGTGGTAGAACTTATCAAGCTTAAAACTGCTAAAACCACAGAAAACTCCGTAGAGTACATTTACAAATATAAAATGCCTACAAATCGATTCTATAATCCTAAATGAGAAAGGAAAAATTTTGAGAGAAAAAAAAAATCATGTAATTACAAAAAGAAGCAACTTTAAAAAAATATATTTTAGGTTATTTTATGGTTCCAGAAATTTTCCAGGGTTTTTATTTTTTGTTGTTTGTTTGTTTCTATAAGTGAAGTTACAGGGATAAGCAAATGTTTGTAGAAAGTTTTTGTCTCTTAGAATAAAAATATTAGGATATTTATAAAGTTATTAGGCACCAAAATTAGGACTATGTTGTAAGGAGAGGCTTGGATAAATTATTATATAAATTATATCCTGAGTCAGAACTAAGTGAAATGAATTGAGAGTACTGGTTTGAGTATCTATGGTCATATGTTGTTAGATGCCATTGAGTGGGTTCCAACTGTAGCGAACCTATGTACAACAGAACGAAGCACTACCTGGTCCTGCACCATCCTCACGATCATTGCTATGTTTGAGCCCATTGTTGCTGCCATCGTACCAATCCATTTCGTTGAGGGGCTTCCTCTTTTTCATTGACCCTCTACTTTACCAAGCATGGTGTTGTTCTCCAGGAACTGGTCACTACTGATAACATGCCGAAAGTATATGAGACGAAGTGTTACCACCCTTGCTTCTAAGAAGCTTTCTGGCTATACTTCTTCCAAGAGAGATTTGTTCCTTCTTGTGACAGTATATTCAATATTTTTCGCCAGCACCATAATTCAAAGGCATTGATTCTTCTTCAGTCTTCCTTATTCCTTGTCCAGCTTTTGAATACATATGAGGTGATTGAAGATGTCATGGCTTGGGTCAGGCGCACCTTAGTCCTCAAAGTGACATCTTTGCTTTTTAACACTTGAAAGAGGTCTTTTGCAACAGATTTCCTCAATGCAATGGGTCATTTGATTTCTTGACTGCTACTTCCATGGCTGTTGATTATAGATCAAAGTCAAATGAAATCCTTTACAATTTCAATATTTTCTCCATTTATCATCATGTTTTGTATTGGTCCAGTTGTGGGGATTTTTGTTTTCTTTATGTTAAAATGTAATCTACACTGAAGCTTTAGTCTTTGATCACCAGCAAGTACTCAAGGCCTCTTGGCTTTCAGCAAGCAAGGTTTTGTCACCTGCATATTGCAGGTTGTTAATAAGTCTTTCTCCACTCCTGATAGCATGTTCTTTTTCATATGGTCCATCTTCTCAGATTATTTGCTCAGGATACAGATTGAATAACTGTGGTGAAAGGATACAACCCTGACACACATCTTTCCTGATTTTAAACCACTCAGTATCTCCATGTTCTTTTCGGTGACTACCTCTTGATCTATGTAGACATTCCTCATGAGCACAATTAAGTGTTCTGGAATTCCCGTTCTTCACAATGTTATCCATAATTTGTTACCCTCTACACAGTTGAATACCTTTGCATAGTCAATAACATACAGGTAAACATCTTTCTGGTATTATCTGCTTTCAGCCAAGATCCATCTAACACCAACAATGATATCCCTTGTTCCATGTCCTCTTCTGAATCCAGCTTTAATTTCTGACAGTTTCTTGTTGATGTACTGCTGCAACTGTTTCTGAATGATCTTCAGGAAAATTTTACTTGCATGTGATATTAGTGATATTGTTTGATAATTTCCACATTCTGTTGGATTATGTTTCTTTGGAATGGGCACAAATATGGATCTCTTCCATTTGGTTGGCCAGGTGGCTATCCCTCAGATTTCTTGGCATTGATGAGTGAGCACCTCCAGCACTGTATCCATTTGTTGAAACATCTCAATTGGTACTCTCTCAGTTCCTGGAGCCTTGTTTTTTGCCAGTGCCTTCGGTGCGGCTTAGACTTCTTTCTTCAATATCGGCAGTTCTTGATCATATGCTACCTCCTAAAATTGTTGAACGTTGAACAGTTTTTTTGGTACTGTGACTCTGTGTATACCTTTCATCCTCTTTTGATGCTTTCTATGTCGTTCAATATTTTGCCCATATAATCCTTCAGTATTGCAACTTGAGGCCTGAATTTTTTATTCAGTCCTTTCAGCTTGAGAAATGCCGACGGTGTTCTTCCCTTTTGGTTTTCTATAACTCTAGGCCTTTATACATTTCTTTATAATACTTTGTCTTCTTAAGCTGCCCTTTGAAATCTTGTTTTTCGCTCCTTTAAGTGATCATTTCTTCCTTTCACTTTAGCTACTCTGTGTTCAAGAGCAACTTTCAGAGTCTCTCCTGACATCCATTTTGGTCTTTTCTTTCTTTCCTGTCTTTTAAATGACCTTTTACTTTCTTCATGTATGATGTCCTTCCACAACTCATCTGGTCTTTGGCCATTAATGTTGAACGCATCAAATATACTCCTGAGATGGTCTCTCAAATCCAGTTGGGATATACTAAGGTTGAACTTTGGCATTCATGGACTTGTTTTAGTTTTCTTCAGTTTCAACTTGAACTTGTATATGAGTAATTGATGATCTGATCCACATTCGGCCCCTGGCCTTGTTTTGACTGATGACATTGAGCTTCTGCGTTGTCTCTTTCCATAGATGTAGTTGATTTGATTCCTGTGTTTTCCATCCCAGCAATGTCCACGTGTATAGTTGCTGTTTATGTTGTTGGAAAAAAGATATTTGCAATACATTGGTCTTGCAAAATTCTGTCCTTGGATCTCTGGTGTCTTTTCTATCACCAAGACCATATTTTCCATGATTATATGTAGTAGGCAGTATTTACAAAAGTCTGATTTATTTATACTTTGGCTTACTCATGAATAAGAAAGGATGATAGGAAAACCTGAGATAGTTAACTTGACAGGGTGTCCATATGTAAATATCAGCCAATCAGAATGAGCTTAAGTCCACTTGGAGGATACCTAACAACAAGAACAACGGAATGAGTTCAAGGCCTCCACCCTCTCTTTCTCAAAGCTTTGTAATTAGAGCTGCACTCCTCCTGGCTGAGTGTGCTGCACCACCACCAAAAGGGGGTGGGAATTTTGGCCCCAGTCAGGGACAGCATGACCTGGATTGTATCCTAGCTCTGACTGCTTCTGTAGAATGACCTTGGGTGGACTCTAAACTTCTCTGCCTTGGGTGTTCCAATGTAAATAATTGACAGTATCATCTATTCCTGCATTCTCACAGAAATTCAGTGTGATGCATTTGAAGATATTTGGGGGTTTTGGCTGCTAAGGTATTATTCATGTCCTCCAGTCAGTCACAAAATGGACATTTGTACCTATTCTCCAGTCCCCTCTGTGCATCACGATAAATGGAGAAAATATTGAAGTTGTCAAAGACTTCATTTTACTTGAATTCAAAATCAACACCCATGGAAACAGCAGTCAAGAAATCAAATGACATACTGCCTTGGGCAAATCTGCTGCAAAAGACCTCTTTAAAATGTTAAAAAGCAAAGATGTCACTTTGAGGACCAAGGTGCGCTTGACCCAAGCTATGGTATTTTCAGTTGCCTTAAAAAAAAAAAAAAAAAAATTTTTTTTTTTTTTTAATATGCATGCGAAAACTGAACAGTGAAAAGAGATGATGGAAGAAGAATTGATGTCTTTGAATCATGGTATTGGCGAAGAATAGTGAATATACCAGGGACTGCCAGAAGAACAAACAAGTATGTCTTGGACGAAGTACAGCCGGAATGCTCCTTAGAAGTGAGGATGGTGAGGCTTTGTGTCACCTATTTTGGATGTGTTATCAGGAGGGATCACACCCTAGTGGAGGACATCATGCTTGGTGCATTAGAAGGTCAGCAAAAGAGAGGAAGACCTTCAGTGAGATAGATTGACACAGTCGCTGCAATGATGGGCTCAAACATAGCAATGATTGTCATAATGGTGCAAAACTGGGCAGTATTTTGTTCTGTTTTACCTAGGATCACTATGAGTTGGAACTGACTGGCCAGCATCTAACAACAACAACAGTATAAGTCTTTTTTTTTTTAATTCTTTGTAAAGATAATTTTTGATGGATGCATAAGATATTCCAGGGGCCTGTGGTTTAGTTAACTTTTCTCCTGTGCCTGAGTATATAGATTGTTTGCTCATTTTTGCTACTGTGAATAAATGCCATGTGAACATCGTTATCCATAAAACTTGATCTGACTTCGGGATGTATTCCTAGTATTGATTCTCAGCAGTGGAATTTCTGAATAATGGGTTTTCCCGTTGCTGTTGAGTCCGTTTTGACTCATTGCGACCCCATGTATATCAAAGTAGAACTGTGCTTCAGAGGGTTTTCAATGGCTGATTTTTCGAAAAATAGAAAGCCAGAACTTTCTTTTGAGGTATCTCAGGGTGGACTTGAACCTCCAAACTTTTGGTTAGCAGCCACCTCATTAACTGTTTGCACCACCCAGGGACTCTGAATAAAGGGTTGGGACCTTTTAAATGCTCTTCGTAATTACTGACAAGTTATTTTTTGAAAGGTTTTAAGTATAAATTTTCTCCTTCAACTAGGCATTCTCCTGGTTTTTCACACTTTAGACACTCTTCATTTTTCTAGGCCTAGATTTTTCAAAAAAGTTTTCCCAAACTTTCCCAGCATGCTTGAATGACGTCTGTCACTTTTCCCTGGGGACACCCCGCAAATAACCAACTATTTAATTTTTTTTATTTAATTTTAAAATTCAGTACATTATCCTGAGATAATGGCAATTATAGTTATATT
This sequence comes from Elephas maximus indicus, assembly GCF_024166365.1. Classification (NCBI taxonomy): domain Eukaryota; kingdom Metazoa; phylum Chordata; class Mammalia; order Proboscidea; family Elephantidae; genus Elephas; species Elephas maximus. Next base: position 59,524,492 of record NC_064823.1, on the reverse strand, counting down.
AGTTTTCTGGAACTACTGCAACGAATTACTACAAAGTTGTTGGTTGAAAACAACAGAACTTATTGTCTCACCATTTTGGAGCCCAGATGTCTGAAATCAGCATTCCTGTCAAAATCAAGGTGTTGTCTGGGCTACACTCCTTCTGGAAGCTCTAGGGGAGAATTTCTTTCTTGCCTCTTCTAGCTTCTGGTGGCTGCTGGCATTCCATGGCTTGCGGCGACACCACTCCCATCTCAGCCTCCATGGTCCCATTGCCTCCTCCTCCTCTGTGTGTGTAGTCCTCCCCCTGTTTTAAAGACACTTGTGAGGGCATTTAGGCTCACCCAGATAATCATCTCAAGTCCTTAATTTAGTTACATCCACAAAAAACTTACCATGTAAGGTAACAGTCACAGGTTCTAGGGACTAGGACCTGATATCTCGGGGGATAACCGTTCAGCCCACAGCATTAGTTGGCTACTAAGAAGGGTGGGGTTACTTTGACTAATTATCTGGATTTCTCTTTCAGTCTTATGTATTGTTTAGAGTTAAATAACTTATACTACTGGAAAATGATTAGTTGAATATGAATGTGTGAGTATGAAATATAAAGATGCAAAAACCTCCATTAGTATCATCCCTTACCAGTATTATGTGACCTATTAAACATGGTATATTTGTGTTTATTGACATACAACAAAGAAGGGTTCATGTTTTTATACTTGGTGTTTAACAAATTTTTCATTAGAAATGTGAAATTTTCTAATTCATGAAAAGTTAGATGATTTATTAATTCAACCAAGTTTCCGTACTCACTCATACATGGTGCAGTTATAGTTTCAGATATATATCTCTGACAATCTGTACCAGGCACAGAGCTTGCTATTCAAATTGCTACTGTACGTTTCCAGAAAATAGCAGGTTGTCACTTCTAGACTCCCAGCAGGAGAGAAGAGCTCAGGGAAAGTGGGAGAAAAGGCAAGGGTTAGAAATAACTTGCCAGTTCTAATCTTCAGAACCTTTGCATAAATAAGATTGGAATGAAAACAGTTTTTTTTTCTTTTTTTGAATTTGGAAACCTGTAACATATCCAATCATAACATTCCATGCTGAGTGCATGCACACTTTTAGAAAGACACCACAGTGTAATGCACTAGGTCCCCAGATCGGCTTCAGTACTGGCTTTGTGTATAACTTGAACTTAAGACGTCAGTTGGCTGGATGGTGTTATTTTTATATTGCATCCAGTAAAATGGAAAGAAGGGATAAAATAGCAAGCAAAAAATAGCTAGCACTGCAGTAATAAGTTGTAAGAATGTTTTACAAGTTAATCAGAATGTTAGGTCCAGTATTTATACTGGAAAATAATAAAGGTGCAATTTAAGTTTTCATATGTGTGTACAAATATGATGACCATTTTAGATATTTTCAGTGTTTAGACTCAGCTAAATACTATGTAAGTGTGTTAAAAAACCAGAACAGAGTTCTGAGAGAAAGAACAGTTCAGAACAAAAAAAACCAATGCAAAATAACTTCCTAAACTTGATTATTTTAAGTGCACATGTCTGTATTTTTGAAATAGTGGTTGGTAAAGCAAAAGGTGTCTATCTTATTTGAATGTTAAAAATACCAAGGGGCCTGGAAGAAATTTATTTTGTTATGGTAAATTTTGGAACTCACCATAAAATTAAGATATGCTTCTAAGCAAATGCAAAATAATCTCCTGCCCCACATTTCTGGAATTTGAAAGATAGTTTACAGACCAGACCGGACCGGACCGGACCAACAACAAAAGGCCCAGGATAATTACAGTTGCCCTTTAAAATATGCCCCAAGAATGCTGGTCTTCCCATGATTCTGCCCTGTGCACATCCATTGAAAGTAGATAGAGGTCTTGTAACACTGATAGACTGAGAGCCTGAACCAGACCCTGGGCAGGGGGCCAGTTCATACTTAGCTGTCAGTATTCTGTGTGGAGTAGGTAGGGAGCCCTCAGCTCATTATAGGTTGGAACTCAGGAGAGTATTCTCTTCTCCAAGGTACATTGGGCTTACAGGGGATGACTGTTTTTCAAATTTGTTATTGATACCCATTAATGGGGTTGTGAAATTAATTGAATGGGTCTCAACTAGCAGATTTAAACAATTTAAAAAAATAAGAAAACATCAGAGTACCTTACACAGAAGGATAAGCAATGTTTTATGAAGTTTTTGTTTATATTCTGCAACATGATGTAAAATGTTCTAATAGACTATTCTCAGATCTCATTCACTAGTGGAAAAGAGTGCTTGCCATTAAACCTTTGGGATTCAGATACTGGTGAGGCTGAGATACCAGAAGGCAGTTTATTATTATTTTTCAATTTTTGTTTTTATTGTGCTTTAAGTGAAAGTTTACAAGTCAAGTCAGCCTCTCATACAAAAATTTATATACACCTTGCTATATACTCCTAGTTGCTCTCCCCCACATGAGACAGCACACTCCTCTCCACCCTGTATTCCCATGTCCATTCAGCCAGCTTCTATCCCTTTCTGCCTTCTCATCTCCCCTCCAGACAGGAGCTGCCAACTTAGTCTCAGGTGTCTACTTGAGCCAAGAAACTCACTCCTCACCATTATAATTTTCTACCTTATAGTCCAGTCCAGTCTCTGTCTGAAGAGTTGGCTTTGGGAATGGTTCCAGTCTTGGGCTAACAGAAGGTCTGGGGACCATGACCTCTGGGGTCCTTTTAGTCTCAGTCAGACCATTAAGTCTGGTCTTTTTATGAGAATTCGAGGTCTGCATCCCACTGCTCTCCTGCTCCATCAGGGATTCTCTGTTGTGTTCTCTGTCAGGGCAGTCATCGGTTGTAGCCAGGTACCATCTAGTTCTTCTGGTCTCAGGCCGATTCAGTCTCTGATTTATGTGTCCCTTTCTGCCTCTTAGGCTCATAATTACCTTGTGTCTTTGGTGTTCTTCATTCTCCTTTGCTCCTGATGGGTTGAGACCAACTGATTTATCTAAGATGGCTGCCTGCTACTGCTTAAGAGCCCAGACGCCACTCTCCTAAGTGGGATGCAGAATGTTTTCCTAGTAGATTTTATTATGCCAGCTGACAGAGATGTCCCCTGAAACCATGATCCCCAAACCCCTGCCCCTGCTGCTCTGGCCTTCGAAGCATTTGGTTGTATTCAGGAAGCTTCTTTGCTTTTGGTTTAGTCCAGTTGTATTGACTATCCCTGTGTTACGTGTTGCCCTTCCCTGTACCTGAAAAAAGTTTTTTCCACTATTTAGTTAGTGAATATCCCTCTCCTTTCCTCACCGCCCTCGTAACCGTCAAAGAATATTTTCTTCAGTGTCTAGAGTTCTTATAATAGTGGACTCCTACAATATTTGTCCTTTTGCAGTTGACAAATTTCACTCAGCATAATGCCTTCCAGATTACTCCATGTTATGAAATGTTTCACAGATTCATTGTTGTTCTTAATTGTTACTTAGTATTCCCTTGTGTGAATATACCATAATTTATCCATTCATCCATTGATGGGCACTTTGGTTGCTTTCATCTTTTTGCTATTGTAAACAGTGCTGCAATGAACATGAGTGTGCATACATCTGTTTGTGCGAAGGCTCTTGTTTATTTAGGGTATATTCCAAGGAGTGGAATTGCTGGGTTGTATGGTAGTTCCATTTCTAGCTTTCTAAGGAAGTGCCAAGTCTATTTCCAAAGTGGTTGTACCATTTTACATTCCCACCAGCAGTATATAAGTGTTCCAGTCTCACCACAACCTCTTCAGCATTTATTATTTTGTGTTTTTTGGGTTAATGCTAGCCTTGTTGGAGTGAGATGGAATCTCATAATAGTTTTGATTTGCATTTCTCTAATGGCTAATGATCATGAGCATTTCCTCATGTGTCTGTTAGCCACCTGAATGTCTCTGTTAGTGAAGTGCCTGTTCATATCCTTTGCCCATTTTTTAATTGGGTGATTTTTCTTTTGGTTGTTGAGTTTTTGCAGTATCATATAGATTTTAGAGATCAGATGCTGATCAGAAATGTCATAGCTAAAAACTTTTTCCCAGTCTGTAGGTAATCTTTTTACTCTTCTGGTGAAGACTTTGGATGATCATAGGTGTTTGATTTTTAGGAGCTCCCAGTTATCTAGTTTATCTTCTGGTGTTTGTGCATTGTTAGTAATATTTTGTATACTGTTTATGCCATGTATTAGGGCTCCTATCATTGTTCCTATTTTTTCTTCCATGATCTTTATCGTTTTAGACTTTATATTTAGGTCTTTGATCCATTTTGAGTTCATTTTTGTGCATAGTGTGGGTCTTGTTTCATTTTTTTGCAGACAGATATCTAGTTATGCCAGCACCGTTTATTAAAGAGACTGTCTTTTCCCCATTTAACTGCCTTTGGACCTTTGTCAAATATCAACTGCTCATATGTGGATGGATTTATGTCTGGATTCTCAGTTCTGTTCCATTGGTCTATGTATCTGTTGTTGTACCAGTACCAGGCTGTTTTGACTACTGTGGTGGTATAATAGGTTCTAAAATCAGGTAGAATGAGGCCTCCCACTTTGTTCTTCTTTTTCAGTAATGGTTTACTTATCCAAGGTCTCTTTCCCTTCCATATGAAGTTGGTGATTTGTTTCCCCATCTCATTAAAAAATGTTGTGGGAGTTTGGATTGGAATTGCATTGTATCTATAGATCGGTTTTGGTAGAGTAGACGTTTTTATAATGTTGAGTCTTCCTATCCATGAGCAAGATATGCTTTTCCACTTATGTAGGTCTCTTTTGGTTTCTTGCGGTAGTGTCTTATAGTTTTCTTTGTATAGATCTTTTACAGCTCTGGTAAGATTTATTCCTAAGTATTTTATCTTCTTGGGAGCTACTATAAATGGTATTGATTTGGTGATTTCCTTTTTGGTGTTCTCTTTGTTGATGTAGAGAAAGCCAACTGATTTTTGTATGTTTATCTTGTATCCTGATACCTGCTGAATTCTTCTATTAGTTTCAGTAGTTTTCTTGAGGTTTCTTTAGGATTTTCTGCATATAAGATCATGTCATCTGCAAATAGAGATACTTTTACTTCTTCCTTGCCAATCTGGATGCGCTTTATTTCTTTATCTAGTCTAATTGCTCTGGCTAGGATTCCAGCACAATGTTGAATAAGAGTGGTGATAAAGGGCATCCTTCTCTGGTTGCCGTTCTCAAGGGGAATGCTTTCAGACTGTCTCCATTTAGGATGATTTTGGCTGTTGGCTTTGCATAAATGCCTTTTATTTGTTGAGGAATTTTCCTTCTATTCCTATTTTGGTGAGAGTTTTTATCATGAATGGATTTTGGACTTTGTCTAATGCCTTTTCTAACGGCAGTTTGTTATTGCTGACAGGTGGATGGAGTAGAAGCAGATAGAGAATGACCTAAAAATATAAACTTTATTTTACATAACTTAGAGATTTTCCCTGTGTTCTCAATCAGCTATTCACTCTTCTGAGATTGTGTACTCTGTCAACTCAAAAGGTTTGTCTGTACTCTAGGAAATAGAGCTAAAATAGCAATTAAATACCACTTTAGCAAAAAATAATATCTGAGAACCCGAACATTGGCCTGAATATGGCAAAAAAGAAATTATTTCCGTCACCTTGGAGAGCAGTTGGATAATTTTTTTTTTTGGTTGAAGAGTACGTGCCCTCTTACCCCACACTTCCCTGGCTAGTCATCTCCGTGGAGCAGCCCTCCCGCATGTGGACAGCAACACTTGGACCACAGTGTTCGTTGCGCCATTCTTCATAAAACATGTATACACACAAAGTTAAAAGAACCTCACCATTCATGAATGAGGAATGAATAACGAACTGAGGTTTTTTTTAATGCAGTAAATACCCTATAGCAGTTTAAGCAAACAAATTAGACTTATCTGTACTAATGAGGTGGAAACCCTGGTTGCATAGTGGTTAAAAGCTTGGGCGCTAACAAAAAGGTTGGTAGTTTGAACCCCCCACCAGATGCTCCTTGGAAACTCTATGGTGGAGTTCTGCTGTGTCCTGTAGGGTACTGTGAGTTGAAATTGACTCAGTGGCAGTGGGTACTAATGAGACATGTGGGGTCACCATGAGCCTGAATCGACTCAATGGCAACCAGTTTTTTTTTTTTTTGTAACAGTGACAATGCATCTAAAAAAAACACAGTGAAGATGGAAAAAAGCAAACTGCAAAATGATTCATACAGTATAATGATATTTATGTAAAATTTTGACCCACCCAATGCAATAGTATTAGTTGTATCCTACCAGTTGCCTTTGTGTCGATTCCTACTTGTGGCGACCCTGTGTATGTCAGAGTAGAACTATCCTCCATTCCTCCATAGGGTTTTCAATGGCTGATTTTTTTTTTGAAGTAGATTGCCAGGCCTTTCTTCCATGATGCTTCTGGGTAGACTTAAACTTTGAACCTTTTGGTTAGCAGCCAGGGGCATTAGCAGTTTGCAGCACCCTCCATCTCTTGTGTCTGGGAATACATATATACATTTTAAAACAAAAAATACAAATGGAAATGGTATTTAGAAAACTGGTTACTTCTGTGGAGGGAGAGAGTGAGAAGGGATAGTGGTGGCACTAGGTGGTGGTACTTTAGTTATTATCTGTAACATTCTATTTCTGGAGAAAAAATTAAGGTTCTAAAACAGAAAGGCCAAAATGTTAATATTTGGTAGATGTGGCTGGTAGACACATGGGTGTTATATTGTTTACTAAACCTTCTGTTTGTCTGAAATATTAAACAGATGTGTATTCTGTACAATAATGTTTTATATTTATATAATTCTTTGTATTTTAAATACTTTGTCATACATCATCTCATTAGATAGTGATCTGATATCAGTGATTTGCTTTAAAAATGCATTCTGGCTCATGGCAAAATTTCAATATTTTTGTGGCTGTATGATTTACAGATGTACAGTTTATAATAAGGATTATTGCTTATGATAGTGACCTTATATTACTGTGAGAATGTATAGGGTCATTCAGGCACTTCGTCCCTTCAGTTAGAGTTAATGAGAATTCTATTGAAATATTCTAAAAAGAGGTAAACAATGTATATTAATGTGGTAGCAGACAGAGATTTAGAATATAAAATTAGCTCAAATTTCTCGTTCCCTGGTTAAGTTATTGGTAAACCTTATTTTCTGCCTTGGCTCTGCAGTAAATTGCTGTGCTGGTTTCAGCTTAGTCACCCCAAGTGATTCTTGAATTACTAATACATCAGAGTGTAAAGCTTTGATCACTGGTCAAGCATTCTTCACAACACTTCTAAAATGCTTCTGAAATAAAAGATGTGATAACTGAAAATGGAAAACTTTTTTTTTTTCCTGGTGGGAATTGTGGAGGTAAGTTCTCTAAGGTTTTAACATTTATTGGATTGTAAAACTTAAGCGTGAAAAAGGTTGATTTTGAACCTAGTCATTTCTTAGTGTTGCCTTGCTTATATTCTACAACATTGTAAGTGTCAAGAAAAGCAAGCTTGGATTATTACATTCTTTTATTGTTTGTTTTTCTTCATTGTCCCTCAAAACTCTTTTTGTATACATCTAATGCAGGAGCCCTGGTGGTGTAGTGGGTAAGAGCTTGGCTGCTAACCAAAAGGTCACAGTTCAAATCCACCAGCTGCTCCTTGGAAACCCTATGGGGCCATTTCTTCACTGTCCTTATAGGGTTGCTAGGAGTCAGAATCAACTTGATGGCAGTGGGTGTTTGGTTAAATGCTACAAGCAAATAAAAAGCAGTACTTCATATGAAACAGTCTGCCCTCAATTTAATATGCTCTATAATTACTGAGTTTTAAAAGTCTTGAAATCTTTAAATAATTGCTGTTTTTGGCAGATGCCATGAGAATTGTTTTGGATAAATTATTTTAAGAGAGATTTTTTTTACTTTAGTTATGTACTGTTTTTGAATTTCATTATAAACATTGTCGAAACTTGGGGAATTTTTTTCCTTTAGTTTAAGATGATCATGATTGTCAAAGTGTCAAGAATTTCTCACCTGACTAATAGCATGAGATAATATAAATGATTTTTCTCATTCTTTATTCATTAAGGAAACCCAGGTGGTGTAGTGGTTAAGTGCTATGGCTGCTAACCAAAAAGTTGGCAGTTCAAATCCACCAGGCTCTCCTTGGAAACTCTGTGGGGCAGTTCTACTCTGTCCTATAGGGTCGCTATGAGTTGGAATCAACTCGACGGCACCGGGTTTGGTTTACTCATTAAATCGCAAATTATGTTTCATTTTTCACTGTACTACTTTAGACAGACATGGCAAGTTTCCCAATTTTAATTGTATTTAAAGTATAAAGACTTTATTGCTGGTTAGCATTACTTCTGTACACCCACTCTTCACTTACAGACATGCTTAGATTCCAAAGACTGGGTTATTATGTGAAAATTGGTGTTATGTGAAAGTGGAGGGTGACTACATCATTTCATAGCTGCCAAACCTCTGAGAATCATGGCTCAGCCAAGTTGACACATAGCCTTAGCCATCACAGCTGGTGTTATTCTTGCCTTATACCTCGGCGTTCATTACTCAGATGTACATCATTAATGCGCAAAATAGCTGGATAGTAGTTTTTTTTACTATTGTCATAAATGTGAAATGCTGGATAATGAGATGGTCAATAAGTGAGAAGTAGTGTAGTGACGATCACTAATTACCAATGTAAACAGAGTAGTCAATTAATAGTTTAAAAACTATAGTTTAATAGTCCATTCATAGTTTTAAAAAATTCTTAATAATTGCAACATTTTTGATAGATTAATCAGTGAAAAATTAACTGATATGTATTTTCTGTCAACATGTATATTATGAAAAGCAGACCTCTTTTGACTGAGCAGATCTTGTATTTACATATCCTGCCTTTAGTTTCCTGTTTTGATTAATTCCATTATGTATGTACTCGAAAGGTAGCTGGTTGTGACCATGTTGCCGTTTCTACATGACTTTGTGTGGCATAGCAGCCATGAGGCTGAGAACTCTCAGAGAGTGATTACCTGTCGCTGCCACAGCTTACCTAAAGGCCACCTTTATCACCGTTGATCTTGTGGAGGCCCGTGCACTAAGTTTCTCTCTGGTTTTACTTTTCTGTCTTTATGAAAAATTTGGAATTTTTACATTTACAAATACAATGATGACATATTTCACAATTTAGTGGAATTCATGTTTTTTTTTTTTCTGTTCATTGTGTTTTTTCACGAATAATAGAAGTTTGTCTTTTGAGAAATTGTTAAATTATAAAGAAATACTTAGTGGATAATAAAACCAACAAAGCAATTTTGGTGATTAAAGAAATATTTCACGGCTAAGGTTTGTTCTTGTCAAGGGAACTCTTAGTTTCTGCGCAGCTAAGATTTTTCTCCTCTGACTAGTGTTTGGATGTAATTCACATTATCTCCAGTGACTACTTTTTCCTGGCTGTCAAGGTTGAGTAACCCCTCAGATTAATGCTTTCTTTCTGTAGATATTTTGATAAATCAGTCAGTTTTAGTGTCAAGTCTAGTAGATTGAAGAACCCAAATGTGTAAATGCTTTGAAAATGCCCCTGGAGACCAAATTAAAACTAAAGCTGCTTTTCTTTGATATTTGTTATTTTTGTTATGTCAGAAAACCGAGTCCAAATACTGATGGCATTTCAGAGGAGACATTTATTTGAGTTTTATGTGGACAAAAATCACATAAAATATTCATACTTGTGGAAAAATGGCCCTTAAAGCAAAAACATTTTGTGACTCACTAGTAGTCTTCCTGACTGTTAATCTAAGAAAGATGTGTCCTTTCATTGTACATCTCTCTGGGTTGATCTGTTAATGCTAAATTAAGTGCCTGAGGGCAGTCTTATTCCCTTTATTTTTAAATTTTTTTAGGAGAAAGCTCACAGTTTGGCTCCCAAATATGAGCATTATATTGTGCCTCTTGGCATTAATCAGTTTATGGATTTTGGACAGCAGTGTTTTTTTTTGTTTTTTTTTTTTTTTTGGTCTCCTGAATAATAATCTCCATCAGGTTTAACCCACCCATCTTGAGGTAGACATCTCTGAATATATCTCTTGCTCTCAACTTTGAGTACCTCTCAGCATAATGTTTAAGGCACACCCCTCACCTGCAAATTAGTAACTCTGGGGTATATAATAGAATTAGTCACCCAGGGAGTTCCTCAGGGTCCACATGCCTATACCCTATCCTAGACCTACTGCTGTAGAATTGTGGAGGTGGTAGCTGGACATGTGCATTCTGGAAAAGATCCTTTCTATACTCTGATACACTCCTCTGGTGAAAACCAAAAAACCCATTGCCATCAAGTCGATTCTGACTCACAGCAACATTATAAAAAAAAATAATACACCACACGACTGTACCATAAACCCTAAAAGGATGTCATTAGCAATGTTTCTGTTTTAAATGAGAGAAAAATATCTTTTCTTATTTTTCTGACCCGGAATGGCATTGCCTAAAACAGGCAAAAGGGAATCATGCTGTATTAACAGGAAACAAAATAATTCATTCATCACTAATTCACTCACTCAGGAAATATTCATTTGGGTGACTACCATGTGCTAGGAGCATTCAGGATTCAGTGCTAAGGGCCACAAATAAGCCATCGTCTGTGGATATGCTTGGCCCTCTCTCTCCAAAGCTGTCCTGTCTTCTCCATTCCCTCTTTTCCTAACTTCATCTCTGTGAAGCCCTTTCCAGAACCTCTAGAAAGCATTAGAGGCCAGCTCTATAGCTCTGTAGAACCCTTAGCATATTGCTGTCATCTTTTTATCATACCACATCAAAATGTTCTCGTTCCCTTGTTGTGGTTTGTTTGTGTGCATCCCTGTTAGCCTGTGAATTCATTCAGGGAAGGGATGGTGACTTGTACACTAGTCTGGGGAGCCTCTGTGTTCCAGGTGCCTAATGTAGCAGCTGGTCTATAAGTGTTTGTTGAATGACTTATTTATTTTTTCTGTCTAGTAGAATTAATGGGAATACAAACGCCTCATGCTTTTATAAGTAAAAAGGTAAACGCTCTTAAGGGAGGGTCTGTTCTACATAATTAGATGAAATTTCACCTGTAACACTCTAACAAGACTAAAAGATATTTTTCGTAAAAATTGCATTTTCTAGACTGAATTACATTTGATAGTATTGGGATTTCAGAATATTGTAAGGGTGTGTTTCACGTATAAGTGAGTATGTTGATATTTTACGCACTGTGTTTGAAATTGACTTATTGGTCATTTATCAACTTATTCAACAAACACTATTTGAATCTTTCCTTCTTGAAATGTTATTTTCTGATGGCCTCTGTAATACTCTTCTGTCTTGGTAATCTTCCTCCTTTCAGCACCTCTGTCTTTTTTGTTCACTTCTAATCCTAAGTCTCTAAATGGTAGAATTCCTGAAGGTTTTGTTCAGATTATCTTCTTTTACTATACCATCCCCCTCATACTATCACCCTCAAAGATTCCCAAATTTCTATCTTCGGCTTCAGTCCTTAGCTCAGTCATGAGTAAAGGGTAGACTGATAGATATCTGCAGCTGAAGACAGGACTTTTCATTAAATCCAGTGGTGCCTCATTAATGCTTTCATTTCAGATGTCTTCTCTCTTTAAAATAATTATGAAAAACCTATATTCTTTGCTTTATTAGTTTCTTCATGTTCATACTTCTTATCTACTGCTCATGACCTTACTCTCTAGGTTGGTCCATGCCAAATGTCCAACATAAGAGGCAGCTGTAGTGCAAAGTCTGGAATAAGACTACCAAACTGTGCTACTTATGGGAGTCTAACTTTGGGTAAATTACTCTGTGCCTCAGATTCCTCATGTATGAAATGGAAATATTAATGCTCGTGTTACGGATTAAATTATGTCCTCACAAAACATGCATTGAAATCCTAACCCTGTACCTGTAAATATGACCTTGTTTGGAAATAGGGGGTTTTCCTGGTTATGTTAATGAGATTATACCAGTGTAGGGTGGATCCTAAACCTTATCACTTTTGACTTAAAACAGCAGATTTGACACAGACACATACAGGGGGAAGACAGGCAACATATGAGAAGCTGTCTACAAGCAAAGGAATGCCAAGGATCACTGGTAGACATTAGAAATTAAGAGAGAGGCTCCCAGAAGGAATTGATGAAACCAAGGCCCTGATTTGGACTTTTAGCCTCCAGAATTCTGAGAATAAAATTCCTGTTCTTTAAAGCCACCCACTTGTGGTATTTCTGTTACTGTAACGCTAGATAACTAAGACAGCTCACTTTATGGGATTGTTGTAAGCATAAAGGATTTAACATATGTTAAGTACAGGAAACCCTGGTGGCATAGTAGTTAAGTGCTACGGCTGCTAACCAAAAGGGTGGCAGTCCATATCCACCAGGTGCTCCTTGGAAACTTTATGGGGCAGTTGTACTCTATTCTATAGGGTCACTGTGAGTCAAAATCATTGACTCGATGGCAACAGGTTTAAGTACTGACAACTGATGGTGCAGTGATTAAGTGCTAGGCTGTTAACCAAAAGGTTGGTGGTTTGAACCTACCGGCTGCTCTGTGGGAGAAAGATGTGCCAGTCTGCTTCCGTAAAGATTTACAGCTCTGGAACCCTATGGGGTAGTTCTCCTCTGTCTTATAGGTTGATATGAGTTGGAATCGACTTGATAGTAATGGTTTGGTTTTTGGTTTTAAGTACCTACAATAATACCTAGCACAAAGTAAGCACAATGTGATCGCTGCTATTATAGATGGTCTTCTTGCTTAATAGGCCTATGAACAGGCTTTCCTGAAATATTTCTGCCGACTTTGCTCTTCCTTCTCCCTTGTCCTGATTCTACATTTTATTTAGTTGTTTTTCCTTCTCACTGTAATCATGTATGATGATTACAGTATACTGCTAGAGTTAGATTGCAAATGGCCTTTGCACATCTTTAAGGCCACTTCTGGACTGACCCACCCAGAAACTTCTACACGGCTGAATGGCTAGAGATTGTGGGCCTATTGTGCCTCCAGGTGCCTGTGGTTGCATGGGATCTCTGGAATGTTAATTAATTTTCATATTTCCCTTAAGTTACTTTTGTAGCTGGAACAAAGAGTTTCTGAGCTCAGTCCCAAAATGGTATTCTCATTCCTTAACACCCTTATAGGAATATGGCACTTGAAGCTGTTTTGTTGTGTTTAAGAATCTTTAAAAGGCATTTTAGGTTGGTAAAATCTACTCCAAGGTCTAGAATGGAGCTTTGGGTGACATCTTGGCAGTACCGATTCTGAGATTACTTTAGATCGTGTGCCTTGGAAGGCTGAGATGCATTTATGCAACTAAGGAGCCCTGAGGTAAGGAAGGGTACTCTCATCTTTCCTTCGAGAACCTTCTGGCCGCACTAGGAGTTATTTCACTTCATAGTGTACCTCATATTATTTTCTGCAGTATTTTTTAAATTTCTAAAAATTAAAGGAAAAAACACTAAGTATCCTAGGTAAAAGTAGTGTTCTGTACTTAGTAGGCACTCCAGATATATTAATTAAAGTAAATTGAAGTCTTTTGAATTCTTTCCTGCCATTAGAGAACAATGGCAAAACCTGAGACAAGCAAGCCAAGTAATTCATGTTCCTTAGGTTTACAGGTTTGATACAATTTGTAACTGTATGTGTGTGCAGTTTTTTAAAATATAATTTCTTATTTCTACTAAACTGTGAAGTTAAATCACAGTGTTAAGAAATTTCAGAGCCATGGTGGCACGGCGATAAAGTGTTCGGCTACTAACCAAAAAGGTGAGCAGTTCAAACCCACCAGCTACTCCATGGGAGAAAGATATGGGAGTCTGCTTCTGTAAAGATTACAGCCTTGGAGACCTTATGGGGTGGTTCTAATGTGACCTGTAGGCTTGCTATGAGTCAGGAATCAACTTGATGACTTTGTTTTTTTTTTTTTTTGTGGCTTATTAAGGAATTTCAGATAATTCAGTTTAAAAATTCTTATCAATAAAAAAGAGTTTACTGAATTGACTTATCCAGTAATTAAGTCAAGCCACATGTACTATACCTTGTTTTTTATTCCATTATTCTATATTTGGTATTCAAAATAGACTGCCTACTTTCTTGTCATTTTTACAGGGGGAATGAGATGAGGAAGTTATTCATCCATTCATAAATGTTCTTTTAGAGCATAAATTTACTGACTTGGTGCCAGATTCTAAGGATATAGAGATGAATGAAGCTCAACTCTTTGCTCCTTGAGTCTGAAAGAGGGAATAGATACGTAAACCATTAAATTATAATATAGTTATTATGGATTGAATTGTATCCCCCCAAAATATGTGTCGAATTCTTGGCCCTTATACCTGCAGATACGGTCCTTTTTGGAAACAGGGTTTTTCTTTTGTTATGTTAATGAGACCATACCAATGTAGGGATGGTCTTTTTTTTTTTTTTTAATTTCCCATTCATTGGTTTACATACAAATTGTTACATGACATTGATTGCAATCCCTATAGTGTGTCAGTACTCTCCATTACCACCCTGAGTTCTCCATTTCCATTTGTCTGGTTTTCCTGCCTGTCTTAGTCATCTAGTGCTGCTGTAACAGAAATACCACAAGTGGCTGGCTTTAACACAGAGAAATTTATTCTCTCACAGTCTAGTAGGTTACAAGTCCAAATTCAGGGTGTCAGCTCCAGGGGACGGCTTTCTCTCACTGTTGGCTCTGGAGAAAGATTTCTTGTCATCAGTCTTCCCCTGGTCGAGGAGCTTCTCAGGCCCAAGGAACCCCAGGTCCAAAGGACACACTGTGCTCCTGGTGCTGCTTTTTTTGGTGGTATGAGGTCCCGATATCTCTCTGCTCACTTCTCTCTTTTGTATCTCAAAAGTGATTGGCTTAAGACACTATCTAATCTTCTAGCACTCATCAGTATAACTGCCACTAATGCATCTTATTACGTTATAGTGATAGGATTTACAACACATAGGGAAAGCACATCAGAAGATAAAAATGGTAGACAATTGCACAAGGGAATCATGACCTAGCCAAGCTGACAGATTTTTGGGGGGGCTCAAATCAATCCATAACACTGCCCCTTCCTGGTTTTCTCATCTTTGCTTTTGGGCGTAGGTTGTTCTTTTGGTCTCTTGTAGATGATTTTTCGAGGGGGGAGCACTTTCCTCATGTGTCGTATAGTTTATTTATAGGCCTATTATTTGCCTAAAAGGTGATCTTCTGGAATGGCTTCAGTTCCAAGTTAGAAGGGGGTCTGAGAGCCATAGTCTTGGGGGTCCTCCTGTGTCTCTCAGACCAGTAAATCTGGTCTTTTTTATGAATTTGAATTTTGTTCTATTTTTTTTTTCCCCCCACTGTAACTGGGACATTCTATTGTGATGCTAGTCTGAGTGGTCAGTAGTGGAGCTGGGCACCATCTCGTTTGGCTGTTGGAGGCTGTGGTTCCTGTGGATCATAGTCTGTTGGACTAATTGTCCTTGACTCTTTGGTTTTCCTGACTCTCCTTTGCTCTGGATATAAAGAGACCAGTAGTTTTATTTTAGATGGCCACTCGCAAGCTTTTAACACCTCAGACACTATTCACCAAAGTAGGATGTAGAACGTTTTCTTTATGAGCTATGTTATGCCAATTGACCTAGATGTCACCCGAGACTATGGTCTTTAGCCTGCAAGCCCAGTAACTCAGTCTCACAAGGTGTTTGGATACATCTAGGCTGTTTCCATGACTATACCGCTGTGTGCTCTATTAAATACGGGCATATATGCAGTCCATACAAATATGTATGTAGAAATAGCCACAGCCAAACCTATATATACACTTGAGCATACTCCCATACGCCCTCCCACACCTATTCAGCATTCATAAAAAGACCTGAATAGACACAGAAACACACACATGGGGGAAGACAGATGCCATGTAAGGATCGTCTACAAGCCAAGGAACCAGGGAACACCTGGGGTTATTGACAAGGACTTTTAGCCTTCAGAACTGTGAGAAAATTAATTTTTGTCCTTTAAAGCCATCCACTTGTGGTATTTGTGTTACAGCAGTACTAGGTAACTAAGACAATAGTGTAAAAAGGGCAAGAGAGAGAAATGATTAACTCTAACCAGGAATGAGTGTGGGGAGAAGTTTGCTAAGGGCATGTGACTCTAGAGCTATATTTTGAAACATTTAGGAAGCTTATTGAATGATATGAACAGAGGAGAAGAATGCCAGCAATGGCTTCTGAGGTTCCATGGAGTCATAAAATAGCATAGTGTATTTAAGAACTATAAGCAACTTAATTTTTCTGGAGTTCAAAGTGCATGGTCTGTTCCTAGGACTCTAGTAGCTGTGGTCTTTGGCGTAGCTTGTGGAAACAGAAAATTTTACTGACCTCATGATACCTGCTGTATCATCATTTGAGGAGACAATGTGATATCAAATTAATAACATTTGTATAAGTGAACGTAGATTAAGACTTGATAACTGATATCTCATTTAAAAGTATTAGAGAATATTATAATATGGTGTTTTCAATTTCCCTTCTGCTCCAGTACATCTAAAGGATAATACATTCCCATTAGTAATGGTCGCTCACCATGGCAATAACTCTCCATTTTGGGCAGTAGTATGGGGAAATGCCCACAGAGGGAGATACATTTGCTAAGATCACTCTACCTCCTGTAACAGATCTCCAAATCTTATTGGAATAACCCAAAAGATATTTATTTCCTATTTAAGTACAAAGTGGGAGCTTTTGCCTGGTAACAGAGTAGGGGTTAGGCTTGGCTCTATATAGTCATTAGAGATCAAAGCTTAAAGAGGCCCCACCATCTTCAGCATATGTCTTTCAGAGTTGCCTTGGGAATCTCCAGCCAAGTAACATATGAGGGAGAGAGAGTGAAGAAGGTCCATTTGCTTTTCATCTACCTAAGCCCTGTGACACACATAACCTCTGCTCACATTTTCTTGGTGAGAATCAGCCATGTGGCTCCACCCAAACGCAGAAGACATTGGAAATGTAGTCCCCCAGTGGAACATTGCTTTCCAACAACTCAGCTTTGTGGGAGGGGAGCATACATCTTTCGTGGGCAACCAGCTACTTCTGCCGTTAGGGATGTATTAGAATCTTGAGATAGAGTAAGCTTCAGCAGGTCTTTCAGGTGATTCCAACAGGTCCTTTTAGAGAGGGCAGTTTTTTCGCTCCCCAGCTCATTCGAGAGTTACTAACACTGGTCAGACATCTTCCTATGCAGGTATGGATCTCGAAATCCCCGGAGGATAATTTCTTGGACGAAGAAAAACAAACCAGGTGGCTTCGAGTAGATTCCGACTCACGGCAACCCATGTATTTCAGAACACAACTGTGTTCCACAAGGTTTTCTATGGTTATATTCTTTCAGAGGAACCCTGGTGGTGTAGTAGTTAAGCACTCAGCTGCTCAGTGAAAGGTTGGCAGTTTGAACCCACCAGCCCCCCTGAGGGAGAAAGATGTGGCAGTGTGCATCTGTAGAGATCACAGCTTCGGGAATCCCATGGGGCAGTTAAACTGTGTCCTGTACCGTCATTATGAGTCAGAATTGACTTGATGGCACACAACAACAGGATCTTTCAGAAGCAGATTACCAGGCCTTTCTTTGGAGACACCTCTGGGTAAATTCAAACTGCCAACTCTTTGGCTAGTAGCTGAGCAGGCAGTTTAATTAAATGTTAAAGTTTTGATTGAATATTTCAGGTATATCATTCTCATTTTGTTTGATTTTCTTCTAGTCATGGTGTGATTTTTTTTCTTTTCCAGCCAATTTTTAAAGTCTGTTTTCCCTAAAATTGTTTATTAGAACCCTTAAAACTTCTGGAAAACAATCACTTTTAAATACACTTTAAAAATTATATTGCTTTTGGGAGAGGTGACAATTCTTAGGTGATAAAGATTTGATTTAATTTTATTTGTATATAATTTCAGTTATAGTTAATGAAGAGTTCAGTATGTAGGCAATATGTACTGTGAAGCTCCCGAGCAGAGATTCCATCTCCGTTTTAACAGCAGGTACTTAGACATTTACATTATTAACTTTATAAACTTACTCATCTAAGAGGCAGTAATGAGTTATAAGTTTAACAACAACCTAAAAAGCCCTTGGAATGAGATTCAGAATTTCTGCCATTGCTTATATATATATATATATATATATATATATATATATATAAAAATATATATATATATATATTTTGATTTTGAAAAAGTCACTTCCTTTCATTAACCCTTTTAAAGACTAGAACTACTGTAACAAAATGAGATAGTTAGTTTTTACCATATTTTTCCTCTGAATAGCAAATGTATGTTCACATATTGTCTTTTCTTGAATGTTCTTCATGTTTGTGGTTGAGTTTTTTTAGTCCTCTTAGGTTCATTCGATTTATGTGTGTAAACCTTGCTCTGCATCCTCAAGAGTTCCTAGTAAAGAATGGTAAAGAAATGTGCCAAATAATACATGGAGTTTTTTTTGGTTTTTTTTAATTAATTTTTACAGTGCTTTTTAAGTGAAAGTTTAAAAATCATGGCAGTCTCTCATACAAAAATTTACATTTACCTTGCTATACACTCCTAATTGCTCTCCCCCTAATGAGATAGCACAGTCCTTCCCTTCACTCTCTCTTCTTGTGCCCATTTGGGCAGCTTCTGGCCCCCTCTGCCCTCTCATCTCACCTCTAGACAGGAGATGCCAACATAGTCTCATGTGTCTACTTGATCCGAGAAGCTTGTTCTTCACCAGTATCATTTTCCATCTCTTTCAATCCAATCCCTGTCTGAAGAGTTGGCTTTGGGGATGGTTCCTGTCTTGGGCTAACAGAAGGTCTGGGGACCATGGCCTCTGGGGTCCTTCTAGTCCCAGTCTGACCATTAAGTCTGGTCTTTTTATGAGAATTTGGGGTCTGCATCCCACTACTCTCCTACTTCCTTAGGGGTTCTCTGTTGTGTTCCCTGTCAGGGCAGTCATGGGTTGTAGCCGGGTACCATCTAGTTCTTCTGGTCTCAGGCTGATGTAGTCTCTGGTTTATGTGTCCTTTTCTGTCTCTTAGGCTCATAATTACCTTATGTCTTTGGTGTTTTTCATTCTTCCCTGCTCCAGGTGGGTTGAAACCAATTGATGCATCTTAGATGACTGCTTGCTAGCATTTAAGACCACAGATGCCTCTCTCTACGTGGAATTTTAGAAGATGGTTTTTGGCCAGTGTTCCATTGTGTTTTTTATGCCCATTCTCATTAATTAATTGTGTATATGTCCTACTGTGTTTCAAGTTCTGTAATAAGTGTTAGGTGGTGAATGGGAGTACAAGCTGACATGGTCACCACTCTCATGGAGCTTACGTTTTAGTGTAGCTCTGTTCAATAGAACTTTCTTCAGTGATGGAAGTATTCTTTAGCTCTATTGTTAATACAGTATCCACTAGTCACATGTGACTGTTGAGCACTTCAAATCCAGCTAGTGCAGCTGAAGAACTGAAGTCTAAATTTTATTTAATTTCAATAATTTACATTTAAATACCTCTGGTGACATGTGCCCTGGTAGCACAAAGGGTTAAGTGCTAGGCTGTAAACTGAAAGGTTAGTGGCCAAACCCACCAGCAGCGGCTCCATGGGAGAAAGACTTGGCAGTTTACTTCCATAAAGATTACAGCCAAAAAAAATACTATGGGGCAGTTCTCCTCTGTCAGTTGGGTTGCTATGAGTCAGAATTGACTCGATGGCCCCCAACAATAACAGTGACATGTAGCTGTTGAGCTCTTGAAGTGTGATTAGTGCAACTGAAAAACTGAACTCTTAATTTTAATTAATTTAAATTTAAGTAGCTGGATGTGGCTAGTGACTACCTTATTAGATAGGGCAGGTCTAATGGAAAGACATTCTTCAGATAGTCACACTGCAAAATGTAAAATTGCAAGTCTGCCAAGTGGCATGAAGGAGACATATATGATGCTATGAGCACTTATTTGATTTATATAGGCAGGTCCTTGAAGGCTTGAGCTTGGGTGATAGAGATGGCAGAAGCGAACATGTTTGAGGGATAAATATCTGATGGTGGTTTGGAAAACTGCGGTGAAGGTACAGCGACCTCAAAGATCACGTCTAGATTTCTTGCTTGTACAACTGAAGAGATGGTGCCCAAGCACTAAGAGAGAGAACACTGAAAAATGACTGGCTTTGCAGGTGAAGAAAATGAGCTTGGATTTGGGACACTGGGTTGGAATAATGAGGCTTGGAACACAGAGCCATAGTCTGGGCTGGACCTAGACATTTTGCAATTGAAGCAATGAATAAGCTGTGCTAGAAGGAGAACATAGAGTCCAGGAGAGGACCTAGGGCTGAGCTGTGAACTCTAGGGCTTAACAAATGGAGTCATGGAAAGGAAGGAGAGAGGTGATGGATTCTGAGAGAGTTGAGGAGTCAGTGAACCTGGGATCCCAGTGAAGACAAAATGATCTTAGTGGATGTAGTTGAATGGGTAAGCTTAGAGGAGAGAAGATGGTAGTCTCTTTAAAATGTTTGAATAAGTGACTTTTGAGATGGAGTATTTAGGGGTGACGATACTATTCAGAATCTTACTGTGGGAACTGGTAACTGAAATAAAGTACAGAGGGAGGTATAAGAGATTAAGGGACTGAGAAGCCATCCAGATTAAAGTGAAAATATATTTAATCCAATTTCAAATGAAAAGCAGCCTAAAACTCTCCTGGTGGAATTTTATGTAGTTATAGTGTATTTCATAAAGCACATATATTTAAATAGTGTACAGTAAAGCCCTGTGAAAGTCAGACCTGATGTAAGGTGGACACCTGTCAGAGAAGGGAAACTGAAAATTCTTCAGTAACAGAGAGCAGTAGAAAAGTGGCAAGCTGCACCCTGTGAAAGGTGGAAACCTTGTGAGACCCGGAAAAACAAGGCAGTCTCATGGAGTTCTGGATTTCACTCTAATGCATACATTATATGGAACTCACTTATGGTCCATAAAAAAGCTAATGACCACTTAACATGTCTTAGAGAGTGTATTAGTTTTCTATGGCTGCCATAACAAATTGCCACAAACTAGATGGCTCAAAACTACAGAAATATATTCTCTCACCATTCTGGAGGCTAGAAGTCTAAAAGCAAGGTGTCAGCAGGGCTGTACACCTTCTGAAGGCCCCAGGGAAGAATCCTTCCTTGTTTCTTCCAGTTTGTAGTGGCTCTAGATGGTCCCAGGCTTGGGACAGCATAACTTCAGTCTCTGCCTCTCTGTCTTCACATGAACAACCTCTCTGTATCTCTGTGTCCTTTATGGTGTCTTATAAAGGCACTCTCATTTGATTTAGGGCCCACCCTGATTCAGGATGATTTCATCTTAAACTCCTTAACTAATTACATCTTCAAAGGCCCTATGTCCAAATAAGGTCACATTCTGAGGTTCTCGGTGGACAGGAATTTTTTGGGGATACAAGTGAACCTACTACAGGGAAATTTTGATCATTAAAAAATTGGAGGTTACTGTAAAAGGTCACTTGAAAATGATATAACTTGTTATTTTTAAAAACTTATGTGACCTTCTCAGTCTTGGCAGATACCGATAATAAAATCTCTTGAATTTTGCATTTGTAGCTTTGAAGATACTATTGTCAATTAAGTCACTTGTCCATGCTTTGAAATCTATAAAATTGAATATTTGATCATCCATCTTTCATTGCCATTGACTGTTTCTAGCTGACCTTGTGTTTTTTCTTGTTTTTTATAATTAACTAAAACCACAACCTGGAAAGAACACGAGTTACTTAAATCTTGTTCTGAAAAAGCCATTGAAGTTTTAATACCTGCAGGGAAATAGATAGTTATCAGAACCATTTTGAATCACTCTTTTCTGAACCAGCTCTCATCCCCTCCCCCAATACTCACACAAAATATGCATAAATTAGCCTTTCTAGTTTGGACTATGTTGTAAGATATAATTCTAAAATTATTTTATAAATGGTATGAATGTATTTGTCCAGTTTGGCAAAATGTTACATCTTATCTCTCTTTAAAGAAATATTTTTAAAATCAAGATGCATTTGCATTAACATAATGAAGATATCAGTATAAAGAAATGGTAAATGAAAATACCAATTTCAGGTATGATTTATATGATTATTTCTGTTCCTTCATAGTTACCACTTGTTTTTGTGGATATGCAGATTCCACTTGATCTCACCAACATCTCCAAAAATAGCAATTATATTAAAATTGTGTAAACATAGATATAGTGTGTTAATCAGTTAATCGGAAATTATTAAGTTCTTTATTTTCATGTCTACTCTCATTTTAAATGTTAGTCGTAGAAAGACGGTAATTTTACTCATTATTCACAGAAAAAAATGCAGCTGCTATTACTGTCTCTGATGAATTTAAACTTCCTCATGAGCTCACTCTTTGCTGAGTACCCATCAGTGGCATCACCAGGGGAGTGCAGGGGTATGGATCGTACCGCCTGACACTGTCAGAAGGGGCAACACCAAAGTTACCCAAGGGTGTACAGGCATAGGTGGTGGTGGGCGGGCCAGCGCTGGTGGGGGTTGGGACCACCAAAGCAGTGGCATAACTAGGGTTGGTGTCACCCTTCACCCAGTGTGGTAACTTTTCCCCCCTCCTCACTTCACCCGCCAGTCAGGTGCTGTGGCTGTGCTGTGTGTGATGCAGGCCATTGGGTGGGGAGGAGGGTACTCACCTTGGCCAGTGTGAGAGGGGAGGAGCTGCAGGGAGCCACAGGGCAGGGCTGCATAGAGGCTTGGTCCTGGGTGAGGGGTCAGGCTACTCTGTCCCCCAGGCGGTTGCTGGCCAGCCCTGCCTACCCTAGACAGGTGGTTGGGGGAATGACACTGTGAGTAACTGCACTGGGTAACACCAACCCTAGTGGTGCCACTGCAGACTATTAAAAATACAGTCTTTTCAGCAATAATTTTTTTTAACCTCTTCTAGTTTAATCCACTTTTGGTTGGCTAAATCTTTTTGGTGTGAATACATAGTGTTTTATTTCCCTTAACTCTTCCGTTATTACCCATAAGATGGCATGTGTACCAATCCCAGGGAACTTACTTCTCTTGTGGCAATGGGTCCATTCAGTGTTTTCACCATCATTGTGGGTTCTCTGCTACTGGAAGCTTGATTTGATATAAGCCTAGACATGTGTCTGCTGTGGGATGACTGGTTCTTTCTCCCATTTTGGGTCATCATGTAGGGATGAAATCCACAATCCCAGCTGTTTATCTTTGGTTTTGAAAACCTGAAACAATGCAACACTTCATTTACATTATGGCTAAACTCTGCGACCCACTCATCCAAAGCCTTGATATGGGGATGGTGTCATCCCAAGATTTTGACAGGATGTACTAGATATTAGCAGATTGATTCTCTGAGCCATTTTTTCTACTCTGGAAAATGCTGGTGAAAAACATGGGGGCAGTGCTGTCATTTTACCATCATGTTTTTCGTCTTATTCTTTGAAATTATTACTTTCAGATTCTTTCAGTTGTTTATAAATATTAATAATTATCTTTGGGCTCTGTATTGGATTATTGTGTTTTTTTTTAGTGGGAAAACTAATTTCTGGCAAGTTTTCCCTGTCCTTGGGTTCAGAATTTCCAGGAGATTATGCAAACACTGTTTTATATGATGTTTAAAAACAGATGTGGTGGGCAGATTAAAACAAAGAGGGGGAAGGATGTTGATTTTGTTATTTGTATTAGTTATATGGCATTCTGAAAAATTCTTAAATGTAAACAACAAACGGAAGCACATTGCCAGTACACAAGATACCCCCTTTGTAAAGAGCAGTAATTTAAACTTCTAATACAAACATAAATGTTGCACAATTTTCAGATTTTTTATTGCTTTCTGATTATTTTTATTGAAATGCTTATTGTCTCCTGTTAACTAATTATATTAATTATATAGTTAGTGCCCGGCTTCTCAACCCTTTCCAGAAGAAGCCCCCAGTTTCCATTAAAGAGTTTTATGGGTGTTCCCCACATGTCAAATTTCACACAGCCAGCTACACCGGCTTTTTATAAAGGTCTTTGAATGCAATGCCAAGGCCTCCCACTAATTGTTTTATGGGCTCAGTGTGGGATCTGCATTCCTGACTGGGGAAGCCCCATGTTAGAGGGCTGTGGGATTGAGGAGTTGTCAAACACACCAAGAAAGAGCACTGAAAAGAAATTCTGCTTAGCTGCAGTGTTGGTGCCAAGGAACATAAGCAGAACTACAAAACATGCCAAATGCTGACTGATTTTAAACTGTGACCCCTATTTCAGAGAAGACTCGCTTCATTACATTTTTGGGAGAAATTAAAATCACAGATACCTCTGTAATTAATTTGAGTGCTCATTTCAAGGCTTGGCACTGTTAAATTATTGTTTTCCAACTGGTTAAAAAAAAATACAACTAACTAAATATTTCTATGTGTTCCTTCAAGGGGAGGTAACTCATCACAGTTATCTGTGAACATTTAGTCCTGGAATAATGTGCTCAAAGTTGTTTGCTTCGTTATCTTTTTTCCTCTGAAAAGGTTAAGGAAGCATTTTTACCCTTATTAACTATTAAATTGCGTGTGCCTACACTAAAGAAAAGTAACTTCTAAACTTTAAAAAAGGAATTGTAATAGAATTAAAACTCTGACTCCTTCACCAGGCCCTGACATTGCTTTTTCTCAGCCTCAAGGAGCTTACTTGGTATTCTGAACCTGTCTTTCCTCTAGAGACTGAAACAGAATATTTTTGAGGTATAATACAACCTCAGAGAGTGCTTTTAGCTTGGTTAATGTTGAAATGTGAACAGAATTGTTAGAGCCGCACTTCATTAGGCTAGTGTAGTAGTCCTGTGTTCTGTAGGAAGATAAGTTATAACCTGTCCGCTTGCAGGATGACATTAAAAAACTGAATTACATATTGAGATTTTTGTGAACCTTGAAATATCTTTTGGAAAGTTGGTGAAGGAGAAAAATAAGTAGAGTTCTTTTTTACTGACTTAAATACACTCATCTTAAAAAAAGATTCTGTTTCAAATAAATAATTTTGGATTAGAAATTCTTTATAGAAAAAGATAAAATTTTCCTTTTCTTAGAATATTTCTTATATGTGTGTATAACATGAATATTTCTTTTGTGTGTGTGTGTAATATGTATATGCTGTATGTGATATTATTAAGATAATCTCAGTATGTAAAATATACAATAGACAATACATAAAACATTATGTATATTAAGTGCAAAACTAGTTTGGTTTTGCAAACTACAAAAAGTAATTTCAATAACTTGTTAATAGTCTTTTTGTTGATCATCTTTTAAAGTTAGTGATAGATTGCAAAGCTTAAAGCAGAGAGGAACCCTTAATGGTAATTTTCTCATCATTGTGACTCCAAGAAATTTTTATCTCAATTTTAATATATGTTATAATTTTCTGTCTTATATATAAAATCATTTTAGGGAGCATGTTATTACTTACTGTATAGAAAATTACTCCTTACAGCCAGATTTTTCTCCAGATGGTCACTTGATATGCATTTATTTTGAATAAAAATCAACTAAACAGTGTGGTCCATAAAACAAACCTTAATACTGTCTACATTTAAAGATAATGTTAAGCTACCTCTACAACTTCTTCTATAAACCTGAATTTGTTATTTTTTATTCAAACTCCACATCAGGCAGTCTTTTAATCTTTGTCAACATTTCTTCTCTAAGTTGTCCTAAAATTTTCACTTTATTTTGAACTCAGAAGGGCCAAATTAATGATGTTTGCCATTGCCTCTGTGTTGCCATTAGGCTCATACATTCCAATGGAACTCATATTTAAAAGTGCTGTTTCCCTGACCCGTTTTCCACTGTGGATCTCTAAAATGCCTACAATGAGGTCAAATATCCTTGTGTAAGTTGTCATTGTTGTTAGGTACCATCGAGCAGGTTCCTATTCATAGCGACCATATAGAACAAAGTAGAACTGCCCCATAAGGTTCCCAAGGAGCAGCTGGTCGTTTGGAACTACCGACCTTTGGGTTAGCAGCTGTAGCTCTTAACCACTGCGCCACCAGAGCTCCATCCTTGTGTATAATTGATCCATTTTTATAAAGCTTTTTTTTTTTTGTAAGGCATTTGCTTTATAATCGTTCTATTGAATATTCTTCCATACATTTTTTATGTATGTGGTGATGAAGTTTTACAATGAAAAAAAAACCCATGCCCCTTCAATAATAGAATATGTAATCATGCTCAGTGTTCTGAGTTATATTCAGTTAATGTTAACAGATACAATATATTTAATATTTTCTCAGTTCCAGATGCACTTCATACTTTTTTTATTCTAAATCACTCTTAACCCTTTAGACGTAGTATAATGTTTTTCCTATTTGCCGATGAGAACACTGAGTCTAAAAGAGTCAAGAAACTAACCCATAATCAAGAAAGCAGAGTTGGGATATGAATGCCACAGGTTTATGTACTCTGAAATTTTATATTTATGAGTGGAAATATTGAAATTGAAGGGATTGCTTAGAAATTCTGATTCCCTTGGTGACTGGTGTCTGGTTTATAGAGATGAGGTACTCCAGGTAAATACTAATAGTAGAACGCAATGATTGTTGAAGGTATTCCAGAGCCCGGGATTCAAGTTTTGGCATTTCCATGGATACAGGTAAGTGATTGAACCTTCTTGGACTTCATTTAATATCAGATTAAAAAAGTCACGATTTTGGATTAACTAGTCTTTCAGCTACAAAGCCTCTAAACCTGAGCACAGTTTGAGAGGTACTAAATTAAATAATATTTACCGTCCTTTTCAACTCAAAGATGTTTGGGCTCTAGCTCCCCTTGAACATGATCTCTGAAAGGTCTGGCTTGCACTAAGACCAGGCCTTACGAACATTTATAGAGTAGAACTAAATAACATGCCCTTTGTTGCTTCCAGTCATTATGGGATCCAGTTTAAGGATGTTTTGTCTTTACTAGCATATGCTGTTTTAGGGACTGCTTCTCCTTCATTTTTGGAAGAAATCCCTGGCCCTTCAGAGAATCATTTTCCTTTTCCTCCTTGCCCTTAGGCATTTAAAACATTTACTTGATACATCTGTACTACTCCTATTTGTCAACTGTAGTTACTTGTCTTCACTTTTCGGGGGGACAAGCAAGGTTAAGATGGAGCTTCAAAATTACAGAAACCATCCTATCAGCTGCACTATTGCCTTGTATAGTGACTTCTTGCCCTTATATTTTTAGGTTAAACTTACTATATTCTTAAATTGGAGAAAAGGAATATTAATAACACTTTTGCTTTCTCAAAAATACAGATTTGGAGGAAATAGAGAAAGTGAGAAAATCACTTGGGATACCTAATCCACTCCTACATTAATTAGGAATAAGCATACCTGGGGGCATTTTGCTTCTTTGACAGTAAATACATTCTTATTTACCCCCCACCACCTCTCAAACAGGAACTGTGAAAAAGGGCAGAGGCAAAAGTCTCAGAAGTAGGATCAGAATGTGCCCCAGATTTGCTTGGTAGGGCGGACCGTTTGGCTGGATCCCAGCCTTCATTGCCATCTTCTTCCTACCAACAGCTGGTGGTTTCCTTCAGAGTATCCATAAATATCCATGGAAACTGACTCCGTCCCCTGCATATAACCTAGGCCAAGAAAATCAGTATATTTCATCCTTATGGCTATGGTTATGTATGCAGGATGGGTATGTGATCTAAGCCTATTCAATCAAAGTGAATCACAAAACTGTGGGTGAGTATTTTGGAACAACAATGCTCTTTTTTTCTTGCTGAACGTGAACAAGGGGAACGTTTAGCTTCAGGAATTACCGTTTCCTTTGCTTTTTTTTTTTTTGCTGAAATAATGAGGTACACTGGTATAGTGGGGAAATGAAAAGGAACTGGGTATTTTGGTTATTTCATTGAGCCATTGGATCAAGCTTTGCCTGAAGCTCATACTACTTCCTAACTTTCCAGTTTTGTGAGCCAATGTGTCTTCTTTATGTTTAAGTTAGTTTGAGTAATTCCTTACTCTGAATGGATTTTTGCCTGATACATCAAGGCCGTTGGTATTTTTGCCTGATGTTGTGTGTCACTGAGTCGATTCCAATTCATAGCGACCCTATAGGACAGAGTAGGACTGCCCCATAGGGTTTCCTAGGCTGTAATCTTCATGGGAGCAAATCTTCAGGTCTCTTCTCCCATGGAGCAGCTGGTAGGTTCAAACTCCTTTCAGTTAGGAACCAAGTACCTAACTGTTGCGCCACCATGGCTCCTAAACTCATTGACAGCGAGTTGATTCTGACTCACAGCAACCCTATAGGACGTAGTAGAACTGCCCCGTAGGGTTTCCAAGGCTGTAAATCTTTATGGAAGCAGACAGCCACATCTTTCTCCTGCAGAGCAGCTGGTGGGTTTGAACCACCAACGTTTCAGTTAAAGCCAAGTACTTAACTATTGCACCACAGGGGCTTCCTCCAAGGCTCCTTGACCTTCCTAATCAGTTTACTTTTCCTAGAAGTAAAATCTCCTGTCTGCTGAGACCTTAGTTTCCTCACCTCTAAAGTGAAGAGTTTGTATTAGTGTAGACAAAATACACATTGGATGATTTTTTTCCTCTCTGCTTCCTAGAACTATAACACCTGCCTAATGTCAGTTTACAAATTTGTCAACCTTCTTTTTCCTGTTTAAGAAGACCTACTCCACTGCCATCCAGACTCTAGCTTGATATTACAAATTTGGATTCTTCTAATACCATACATAGAACAAAATAAAAGGCATATAATTTTAGTCAAATTCACAATCTGTGACTACCTACCTCTCTCCTTTTCTTACTCCAGAAATATAATTTTTTTTGAAGGTGGAAATTGTTAGAAAGAGATGGATGTAGTAATGATGAAGAGTGGTTGTTGTTCCATTAATCTAAAAACAATACTTAAACAATACGTTGTTTTAAAGGAGCTAAGAGTTAATGATGCTGAAGAAACGAAGCCTGTCCTGATATGTTAGTTAATATTGCTGTTGCTTTTCTTAGTCACGTACTGGATTCCTAACCTTACCCAGCCATATCCTAAAAGTTGTCAGTAGTCAACAATAATCGTTTCACAGATCAGGCAAAATCTTTCACCCAGTGTTAGAAAAACAACACAGAGCAGATGCCTTAAAAATTTTAAGCTCATGTGAAATTTACATAAAAAGAAAAGCACAACAGTGCTTTGAAACTTGGACATGGTATTTGGGTGATTTTAGTGGCACTTTAGATATTTGTAAGGACTTTAACCAGCTATCCAAAAGGAAAGGCAAAGAACTAAGTGAGTTTTTAAAAGCTGAATTGGTGTGGTGGTGGTGCTGGGGTGTTGGTGGGAAATGACATTTATTGAATTGTGCCAGACTGTGAACAGGCAGCCATCAGGGGCTTTATAAGAATTCAATGAATGGTAATTTGCAGCAGTTCCATTTCATGCAACAAAGATTACCTGCAAGGCACAAATTTCTTTTTTTGAAAATGACAGCTTTGGTATGTGTGATTCAATGAGGAATGATTTCGTGAAATGCTGTTTATGACAAATAGTGTGCTCATCCAGATTGCACTGCAAGATATCTTGTGCTATTTCATCTGAGCAGATGTTTTACAGGTTTTGCAAAATGTGCATCAAGCTCTTCTTGGTCTTATATATAGGGAAGAATTACATGATCATATTTAGGACTTACATTACTCCAATTTTTCTATTGTGCTTGATAGCCGCATTCAGTGAAATGTTTTCCTATGATCTGAAGTATTACTTAAATTAGAGATGTTTAAATTTTATAATTTTTACTTAAGGCCAACCACAATATTAGCCTAGAGGAATTTGCCCTGGAGTTTAGATGCATCTACCATTTTGAATGGATGCTCCAGGGACTTGTCTTATTTTGTTTCTCTCAAGAACACCTTGTTAAATTTGGTGATCATGTCCAAAGTCAGCAATGCATGCTGAGTTTCATGAGTTACTCGACTATACATTTGGTTGAATTTTTTTTTTAAAGCTGTCACTATTTTCATTGAATCTTATAGTGTTACACTGATTTATAGGTGTGTGTATTTGGGTATGTGTATGTTTGAGGAATGGCTACATTTGCTTTTTGGTTTTAAAAAAAATAGTTTATAATAGTACCTTTGAATGTATGCTCATAAGGTGAAAATCTAGCAGATAATACTCAGAAAACAAATGACCTCAAATTAACTTATGCCATGGCCTTTTAAAAACATTTTTAATTTGAAGACATTTAAATTATTTCGAAACTTAATAAAGGGATCATTTTTTCTTTAGTAGAATGATAGTATTTACTTCAAAAAAGATAGCTCCTCTCTAATATCTGACCTAGTATTTACTTTCTTTGAACGTTATTTGTGTATAATCTACTCCTCCGAAGTAGTTGTTTTACTGATCTAGACAGAACTAGGGAAGGTCACAGGTTTGGTGCACAAGAAAGCACAATAGAAGCTCAGTAAATACTAGGTCAGATATTAGAGAGGAGCTATCTTTTTTGAAGTAAATACTATCATTCTACTAAAGAAAAAATGATCCCTTTATTAAGTTTCGAAATAATTTAAATGTCTTCAAATTAAAAATGTTTTTAAAAGGCCATGGCATAAGTTAATTTGAGGTCATTTGTTTTCTGAGTATTATCTGCTAGATTTTCACCTTATGAGCATACATTCAAAGGTACTATTATAAACTATTTTTTTTAAAACCAAAAAGCAAATGTAGCCATTCCTCAAACATACACATACCCAAATACACACACCTATAAATCAGTGTTAGTTCATTTAATTCTTGTGGTTCACTAATAAATAGATTTGGCTCCAGACCTGCATTAACACATTAACATTTGCAGTTAAACTCAACAAATATTGATAAATGTTAATATGATCAGATTATGAGGCTCCTCTAGATAAGAAATAGATATGGGGCATTTCCTGCCCTCATGGAACTAATGGACTACTAATAGCAGAAGGAAAAATCAAAAACAATATTCAAGACAAAACGTAAGAATTACACGAGGCACAGGCATTCTGTGAAGGCTCATAGAAGGGTAGGGTCACAGGTGGAGAGAGAAATAAAGTCATGAATGAACCGATATTTGAGATTGTGAAGGAACCCACGTTTGAGATTATATTGAAGGACCAGTAGCCATTTGGTGAGAGGAGATCGGGGAAAGGATATGGGGCATTCAGTAGACAGAGTAAAGTTAGGGAGGTCAGAAACTTGGAAGAGGTGGAGAAGTGCATTTCCAGAATAAAAACCAAGACCAAACCACTTGCTGTTGAATCAGTTCTGACTCATTGCAACCTTACGTGTGTCAGAGTAGAATTACGTTCCATTGGGTTTTCACTGGCTCATTTTTCAGAAGTAGGTCACGAGACATTTCTTTCGAGGTGCCTCTGGGTAGACTTGAACTGCCAATCTTTCAGTTAGCAGACTAGTGTATTGAGTTCCAGAATAGTAAACCTGAAACAGGATGTGAGGAAAGAAAACTACCATGTGATGGGTCTTAAATGCCACACTAACACATATTAGGCAGGGAAGTACCACTCAAGGATGGAAAGCAGTTACTTAGAACTGGACTTCATGGAGAGCGGTTGGGACTTTGCTTAGGAAGAACTGGAATGCTTTGGGAAGTTGTACAGATAGAAGAGGGCATAAGTGCATTGTGGCAGAGGTAATGGAAAGAAAGACAAATGCCGGGCATGTTGAGTATGTGGAATCCATTGTATTTGGTAGCTGTTGTGGATTGAATTGTGTCCCCCAACGATATCTGTCAATTTGGCTATTCCATGATTTCTAATGTTGTGTGATTGTCCACCATTTTGTCATCTGATGTGATTTTCCTGTGTTGTAAATCCTGCCTCTGTGATGTTAATGAGGCAGGATTAGAGGCAGTTATGTTAATGCGGCAGCACTCAGTGTACAAGATTAGGCTGTGTTCTAAACCAATCTCTTTTGGGATATAAAAGAAAGAAGCAGAGAGACAGGGGGACCGCAGACCACCAAGAAAGTAGAGCCAGAGCTTCCTGCTCCGAGAAATTCGTAGACCAGGGGAAGATTGGTGACAAGGACCTTCTTCCAGAGTGGACAGAGAGAGAAAGTCTTCCCCTGGAACAATGCCCTGAATTTGGACTTCTAGCCTACCAGACTGTGAGAGAATAAACTTCTTTTTGTTAAAGCCATCCACTTGTGTTTTTTCTGTTATAACAGCACTAGATAACTAAAAAAAAAAGATGGCAGCTAATTCAGTATACAGGATAAGGGAGACTGGAGTTAAAAAGAACTCCAGAGTTTTGAGGCTGAGTGTCTTCTGCAGTGTTGGTTATTTTATTAACAGAAACTAGAAAGTCGGAAGAAGTTGTTTGTAGAGAGAAAAAGCAGGAGTTTGGTAAAATAGACCTTAAACATTTTTTTTTTTTTGGTCCATACATCTAACAGAACAGTGTTTCATATGAGGATTATATATGGATTTAAAAGTAAAAATATTAGTATCTGTAAGCCTTTCTACTGAGTATGAAATTCTTTTATAAGTTTCTCAGAGATGGAGCTGTATGGAGAAGCCTGCATTATTGTCTATGATGGCAGAACAGTTACATTTTAATCTTGGTAAACTAAAAATAATGAACCTTCCAATTCTTCTGAGACAACACTGCATGGGGCCACCTCTTGTATTGTCATGCAGATGAAGTTAAAGGCCTGAGGTTTGTTTTTGTTTTTCTTCGGGAAGTCCTTCAATAAGACAAGGGAAATACTGTTTGGCCAGATGCTATCAAGATAAACAGTTGTCTTGAATTAATACCGTTTTGATTGAGATGTTAAAACATGTTTAGGAAGACGCATAAAGTGTGTCTTCTTTGGCTTTTTGGTCTTTGTTTAATGCTTGATGTTTTTACCTGTTCGGCATTATCTTAAGCACTTTTATGTACCAAAGTTCTTTACAAATGGTAATGTGCAGTCCTTTAAATTCTTATCAGCTTCCAGCTGTACCTCATTAAAATGTTTAATGGGTGATAAAAGGAGACAGGTGAACTCATAATAAACACTTGATGTACTAAGATTTAATAATAAAAATCATTTGGACAAA
Organism: Elephas maximus indicus; assembly: GCF_024166365.1. Taxonomy (NCBI): domain Eukaryota; kingdom Metazoa; phylum Chordata; class Mammalia; order Proboscidea; family Elephantidae; genus Elephas; species Elephas maximus. The sequence continues at coordinate 59,491,365 of NC_064823.1, read as the reverse complement.
GAACTGGGTAATTTTTCTCAGTCATTTATGTAATATAAAATTTATGGCATTATTTAGTTTGACATTATATCTGTATTTATAATTTTTACACTTAAGACATTTTCAAATGTTTCAGATAAGGAACAAGTAATTTCATTAATTCCTTTAAGATTCATTAAGAAATAATATTGTTTGTAACACAACTGTATGAATAATTGTCATAAAACATACAATTAAAACCAACCAAAGCCAATGTTTCCCAACATTTCCAGCTTCCTTAGATTGTGAAACATGCAAATTGGGTAAGATAATGGTTTAAGAGATTCCTAAATGCTTTAATCTAATAGATCTTTCAGAGCACTTCTTTTACTTCATTAAACATTTTGTTTGGTATTGATTTGGGGGATTGTGGCAGATCTTAAAGACTTAGAAAGGGTGACATGAGTTGGATCATTTAATATGTGGAGCTCTGCTAGAATTACTTTCTCTATGTTCTCATATCATATTTGCCCCTCAACAACGTTTGTCTCACTTCTCTTATCATCTCACCACTGAAACTATTTTTGCAAAAGTTATGAATTACTTTTTTGTTGCAAAATATATTGGCCATTTTTTAGTCCTTTTGTTATATCTCAGAATCATGTGACACTTAGGTACTCCCTTCTCAAAACTCTGTTCTCTGGTTTTAGCGTCACTGCACTGTCCTAGGAGCCCTGGTGGCACAGTAGTTAGGAGCTTGGCTGCGAACCAAAAGGTCAGCAATTCGAATCTACCAGCCACTCCTGGAAATACTATGGAATTCATTTGACAGCAACAGGTACTGTCCTAACCTACTTTGTACCACCTGTGTGCTGCTTTTCCGTTTCCTTTGCAGTTTTCTCTCCTTCCTCTACCCTCCCTCATTGGTTTTCTTAAGTGTTCAGTGTGAAGCTTCCGTCTCGGGACGTCTCCCAGCACATTCAGTATGTCTCATGGCTTTATTTACCAACACTAGATGCCAGTGGCTCTCATATCTTGTATCCCCAGAACAAGCCTCTGTCCCATGCACCAGACCCTGTGTCCTGTGACTTCCACACATCTTCACTTGTAATGTAAGCAGGAGCTTCCAGGCTGACAAGTGCCAACCTAAACTCATCTTTCCTCTTCGCATCAGATTTGCCTCTCCTCCGGTGTTTCCTATATTTAGTAAACATCACCATTATTCTCCTTCTTATCAAAACCAGAAATCTAGAAATTGCTCATAATTCCTTGACCAATGTCTGCCTCCTCAACTGAGTTTTAAGTTGTGCCTCTTCTATCTCCTTAGTACTTCTCAAGTCAGCCCACCATCCTGTATTCTGGTTACTACAGCTTTAGTTTAGAATGCCATCATTTCTCACCTAAATCACTATTAAAAAAACCCAAAAAACCAAACCCAGTGCCATTGAGTCTAGCTATCACTTAATTAAAATCCATTGCCGTTGATTTGATTCCAACTCATAGTGACTTATAGGACAGAGTAGAACTGCCCCTTAGGGTTTCCAAGGAACAGCTGTTGAATTCGAGCTACCAACTTTTTGGTTAGCAGCCAAGCTTTTAACCACTATGCCACCAGGGAATAGGAAACGGCAACCAACTGGAAGAGATCCATATTTATGCCTATTCTCAAGAAAGGTGATCCAACTGAATGTGGAAATTATCGAAAAATATCATTAATATCACACACAAGTAAAGTTGTGATGAAGATCATTCAAAAGCAGCTGCGGCAGTACATCAACAGGGAACTGCCAGAAATTCAAGCCAGGTTCAGGAGAGGATGTGGAACCAGGGATATCATTGCTGATGTCAGATGGATCATGACTGAAAACAGAGAGTACCAGAAAAATGTTCACCTCTGTTTTATTGACTATGCAAAGACATTCGACTGTGTGGAGCATAACAAATTATGGCTAATGTTGCAAAGAAAGAGAATTCCAGAATACTCATGAGGAACCTGTACATAGTCCAAGAGGCAGTTGTTTGAACAGAACAAGGGGATACTGTGTGGTTTGAAGCCAGGAAAGGTGTGTGTCAGGGTTATATCCTTTTACCATTTTTTTTTTTTTATTCAGCCTGCATGCTGCACAGATAATCCGAGAAGCTGAACTATATGAAGAAGAATGGGGCATCAGAATTGGAGGAAGACTCATTAACAGGCAGTGTTATGCAGATGACACAACCTTGCTGGCTGAAAGTAATGAGAACTTAAGGACTTACTGATAAAGATCAAAAACTTCAGCCTTCAGTATGGATTACAACTCAACATAAAACAAAGATCCTCACAACTGGACCAATAAACATCATGATAAACAGAGAAAAGATTGAAGTTGTCAAGGATTTCATTTTACTTGGGTCCACAATTAACACCCATGGAAGCAGCAGTCAAGAAATCAAAAGATGCATTGCATTGGACAAATCTGCAAAAGATCTCTTTAAAGTGTTGAAAAGCAAAGATGTCACCTTAAAGACTAAAGTGTGTCTCACTCAAGCCATGGTGTTTTCAATCTCCTCACGTGCATGTGGAAGCTGGACAGTGAATAAGGAAGACTGAAGAAGAATTGACACCTTTGAATTGTGGCACTGGCAAAGAATATTGAGTATACCATGGACTGCCCAAAAAATGAACAAAGCTGTCTTAGAAGAAGTACAGCCAGAATGCTCCGTAAAAGCTAGAATGACGAGACTTCATCTCACATATTTCGGACATGTTATCAGGAGGGATCAATCCCTGAAGAAGGACATCATGCTTGGTAAAGCCCGGGGTCAGTGAAAAAGAGGAAGATCCTCAATGAGATGGATTGACACATTGTGAGGATGGTGCAGGACCAGCAGTGTTTCGTCCTGTTTTATATAGGGTTGTTATGAGTTGGACCCAACTCGATGGCAGCTAACAACAACAACAACAACATCTCTTAACTGGTCTCCTGGAACATTCTGAGTTCTCCTGCAGTCACATTCTTAGTCTGTCAGTTTTCCATACTGTGGTGGCTTTTTTGTTGCTGTGATGCTGGAAGCCATGCCACCGGTATTTCAAATACCAGCAGGATTGTCTGTGGTGGACAGGTATCAATAGAGCTTCCAAACTAAGGTGTACTAGGAAGAAAGACTTGGTGGTCTACTTCTGAAAAAATTGGCCAATGAAAACCTCATGAATAGCAGCAGAACATTGTCTGATATACTTGCAGAAGACGAGACCCTCAGCTTGGAAGGTGCTCAAAATATGAGCCGGGAAGAGCTGCCCCCTCAAAGTAGAGTCGACCTTAATGATGTGGTTGGAATCAAGCTTTCAGAACCTTTATTTGCTGATGTGGAACTACTCAAAATGAGAAGAAACCGTGACCATCCATTAGTAATCGGAAAGCGGAATATATGAAGTATGAGTTGAAAATATGAAGTAAATAATGGAATGAAATGCATACAAATCGATATCTTAGGCATTTAGTGAGCTGAAATGGACTAGTACTAGCCATTTTGGACAGTCATATGTTCTGCTAGGCTGGGAATGAGAAATTGGAAAGGAATGGCATCACATTCTTTGTCAAAATGAACATTTCAAAATCTATCTTGAAGTACAGTATTGTGAGTGATAGGATAATATTCACACTCCTACAAGGAAGATCAGTTAATACAATTATTATTCAAATAGACTCATCAACCACTGCTGCCAAAGATGAACAAGTTGAAGGTTTTTCCCAATTTCTACAGTCTGAAATTTATCAAACATGCACTTGAGATGCATTGATAATTACTGGTAAATGGAATGTGAAAGTTTGAAATGAAGAAGGATCTGTAGTTGGAAAAAATGGCCTTAGTGAAAAAAATAACACTGGAGATTGCATGATAGAATTTTGCAAGACCAACGACATGTTCATTGCAAACACCTTTTTTCAATAACAGAAATAGCAACTATATGCATGGACATCACTGGATGGAATACACAGAAATCAAATTGACTGTATCTGTGAAAGAGACAATGGAGAAGCTCAATATTATCAGTCAGAACAAGGCCAGAGGCCAACTGCAGAACACACCATCAATTGCTCATACGCAAGTTCAAGTTGAAGCTGAAAAAATTAAAACAAGTCCATGAGAGCCAAAATAGTACCTTGAGTATATCCCACATGAATTTGGAGACTGTCTCAAGAATAGATTTGAGGCATTGAACACTAATGACTGAGGACCAGGGGAGTTGTGAGGTCACATCAAGGACATCATCATGAAGAAAGCAAAAGGTGGCTAGAAAGAGAGAAAAGAAAGAAAAGACCAGAAGGGAAGTCAGAAGAGATTCTGAACCTTGCTCCTGAATGTAGAGTAGCTGAAGTGGAAGAAAAAATGAAGTACAAGAGCTGAACAGAAGATTTCAGAGGGTGGCTCCAGAAGGCAAAGTAAAATATAGTGAAATGTACAAAGACTTGGAGTCATAAATCAAAAGGGAAGAACATGTTCAGCATTTGTCAAGTTGAAAGAACTGAAGAAAAGGTTCAAGCCTTGAGTTGCAATTTTGAACTCTATAGAAGGCAAAATATTGAACGACTCAGGAAACATCAAAAGAAGATGGAAGGAATACGCAGAGTTACTGTACCAAAAAGTATTGGTTGACATTCATCCATTTCAGGTGGTAGAGTAAGTTGAAGATCCAGTGGTACTGAAGGAAGAAGTCCAAGTTGCACTGAAGGTATTGGTGAAAAACAAGACTCCAGGAATTGATGGAATACCAACTGAGATGTTTCAGCAAACAGATAGAGTGCTGGAGGTGCTAACTCATCAATGTCAAGAAATTTGGAAGATAGCCACATGGCCAAACGACTAGAAGAGATGCATGTTTGTGCACATTCCAAAGAAAGGTGATCCAACAGAATGCGGAAATTATCGAATATCATTTATATCACACACAAGTAAAATTTTGCTGAAGATAATTCAAAAATGGTTGCAGCGGTACATCTAGAGGGAACTGGTAGGAAGTTAAGCTGGGATTCAGCAGAGAACATGGAATGAGGGATATTATTGCTGATGCCAGATGGATCTTGGCTGGAAACCAGAATGATGTTCACCTGTGTTTTATTGACTATGCAAAGGTATTTTTTTTTTATTATTAACTTTTATTGAGCTTCAAGTGAACGTTTACAAATCAAGTCAGTCTGTCACATATAAGTTAATATACATCTTACTCCTTACTCCCACTTGCTCTCCCCCTAATGAGTCAGCCCTTCCAGTCTCTCCTTTCGTGAAAACTTTGGCAGCCTCCAACTCTCTCTATCCTCCCATCCCCCCTCCAGACAGGAGATGCCAACACAGTCTCAAGTGTCCACCTGATATAATTAGCTCACTCTTCATTAGCATCTCTCTCCCACCCACTGTCCAGTCCCTTTCATGTCTGATGAATTGTCTTTGGGGATGGTTCCCATCCTGTGCCAACAGAAGGTTTGGGGACCATGACCGCCAGGATTCCTCTAGTCCCATCCAGACCATTAAGTATGGTCTTTTTATGAGAATTTGGGGTCTGCATCCCACTGATCTCCTGCTCCCTCAGGGGTTCTCTATTGTGCTCCCTGTCAGGGCAGTCATCGATTGTGGCCGGGCACCAACTAGTTCTTCTGGTCTCAGGATAATGTAGGTGTCTGGTTCATGTGGCCCTCTGTGTCTCTTGGACTCTTAGTTGTCGTGTGACCTTGGTGTTCTTCATTCTCCTTTGCTCCAGGTGGTTTGAGACCAATTGATGCATCTTGGATGGCCGCTTGTTAGCATTTAAGACCCCAGACGCCACATTTCAAAGTGGGATGCAGAATGTTTTCATAATAGAATTATTTTATGCAAAGGTATTTGACTGTGTAGATTATAGCAAATTATAGTTAACATTTCGAAGAATTTAGTTCTAAAACACTTAATTGTGCTTCTGCAGAACCTGTACATAGTCTAAGAGGCAGTTGTTCGAACAGAACAAGGAGGTATTGTATGGTTTAAAGTCGGGGAAGGTGCATGTCAGGGTTGTATCCTTTCACCATACTTATTCAGTCTGTATGCTGAGCAAATAATCCTAGAAACTGGACTATATGAAGAAGAATGTGACATCAGGATTGGAGGAAGAATCAGTAACCACCTGCGATATGCAGATGACACAACCTTGCTTGCTGAAAGCAAACAGGACTTAAGCACTTACTGATGAAGATCAAAGACTACAGCCTTCAGTATGGATTATACCTCAATGTAAAGAAAACAGAAATCATCACAACTGTAACAATAACCAATATGATACATGAAGAAAAGATTGAAGTTGTCAAGGATTTCATTTTACTTGGATGTGCAATCAACACTCATGGAAGCAGCAGTCAAGAAATCAAAGGATGTATGGCATTGGGAAAATCTGCTCCAGAGGACCTCTTTAAAGTGCTAAAAAGCAAAGATACCACTTTGAGGACTAAGATGCACCTGACCCAAGCCATGGTATTTTCAGTCACCTCCTATGCGTGTGAAAGCTGGGCAATGAATAAGGAAGAAAAAAGAATTGATATCTTTAAATGATGGTGTTTGCAAAGAATATTGAACTATACCATGGGCTTCCAGAAGAACAAACAAATCTGTCTTGGAAGAAGTGTAGCCAGAATGCTTCTTGGAAGTGACGATGGCAAGACTTTGTCTCATATAGTTTGGACACATTATCAGTCCCTGGAGAGGGTTACTGAAAACCAGGAAGACCCTCAGGGCAGTGGATTGATGTAGTGGGTCCAACAGTGGGGTGAAACAGCAACAATCATGAAGATGGTACAGGACCAGGGAGTGTTTTATTTTGTTGTACATAGGGTCACTGTGAGTCAGAACTAACAACAACAAGCTAAGCCACATTATTGACCCCCACACTTAATTTACTTAAGAGTTGTTTGGGCCAAGAGTCAGGCTGGTCAAACAAAATGATTAGTTGGAAGCCAGTTCTTATGGTCTTACTCAGCCAGAGGCCCAAGGCCATATATATGTGAATGGGAAGAAGCCAAGATTAAATGCTCAGGAAGGCAGAAGCAGGGGTTGTAACAAAGTGGATTTGATTCAGACCTCACGTCAGTCATTTTATTAGGCCAAGTGCCTCCATTTTAGAGGCTTGCTGGCACAATAGACCAGGGCTGCACTTCATTTTTCCGTATCTATTAGCATAAATCTAATAGGTATACAGTAGGAATTTCAAATGAATGAATTAGTAACTAAGATCAATAAATCTTACATCTTGCTCTCAAGCTTACTGTCTAGGTAGACATTTTACAAGTTCAAATAATTTTCGAAATTGCAATACAATACAGTGTGGTATGAGCTATTAAAACACATCTTTTCAGATAGGAAGTGACTCAGTGTTAGTAGCTGAAGGACCTGTCTCATGAAGATACATAATAGAATTACACAGAAATTTTTATGGCATCCAACCATGTTTCTTTGAAATGAGGCCTGGTTGTGACACTTAAGGTATTCAGAGTGCTTAAAAGAAAGCATTTTTATTGTCTCTATAAGGCTTTACCTTGACTTTTGTTTTGTCAGTTTCACGAGGACTCTGTAAAAGTGAGGCAGAATGTATTAAATTTCTGGACATCTCTTTGGCTGGCTAGGAGGCATGAGAATTATTCATTGTTTTTCTTTCTTTTGGAAACTACTACAACAGTTTCTGTTATTTAATAGGCTTTATGGCTAATTAACTAATAACTAATTACAAGAAAAACAGTGGGTTTTATTTTTTTCTACCTAAAATAATTTAAGAAAACATGATGCATTTTTAAGAACTTGGGTCTGTTACTTTTATGAACTCACATTGTGACATCGTCTTCCTTATAACAATGGAGCAAAAAATGGTTGAAAAAAAACCTGTGACCCTTTTTGGCTCTCAAAATTATAAATGATTGTGTGTCATGAACTTGTATATTGTTTAAAATAGTCAACAGTGTGCATATTAACTGTGATTGTCAAAGCCAGGGTCTGGTTAATTGGCTTTCAAATAATTTCTCCCAGGGCTGCAAAATTCTGAGGGGCGTCTAAGGAGCCTTTCTGGGAACTGAGAAGTCAGTGGGCAGGCTGAGTTGATGAAGCTCTGCAACTCTTCCTCTCATCTTCCACTCTTTAGTCATGTCAGCTGCTTTTCTCTATTATCCAGTAGAGTTTTTCTTCAAGATACCATTTTAGGAAAACAAATAACTCAAACTTGTAAAATACTTTGAAAACCATTAGTGTGCTTCATGCACATATTTAAGGAAATAGCTTTGTTGATAATTGAGAAAACCCATGAAAATAGAAAATGCACAGTATTTCTTTCACCGACTCTTCACATGTCACCTGCAGTGACATCCCAACAGACAGCAAGGGAGAAGTGTAGTTTAAAAGTGCCCTAGTGGCACAGTGGTTTTAAGTACTTGTCTGCTAACTAAAAGTTTAGCGGTTAGAACCCATCAGGCTCTGCTCTAGAGAAAGATGTGGCAGTTTGCTTTCATGAAGATTTACAGCCTCAAAAACCTTATGGGGCAGTTTTGCCCTGTCCTATAGGGTCACTTATAATAACCCTATAGGACAGAGTAGAACTGCCCCCATAGTTTCCAAGGAGCACCTGGTGGATTTGAACCATCAACTTTTTGGTTAGCAGCCATATCTCTTAACCACTACACCACCAAGGGTTCGGAATTGATTTGATGAAAAGATACACACAGGGAGACTTGTAGGTAAAATAGATGATAGTGTTGTTATTGTTAGGTGCCTACCAGTTGGTTCCAATTTGTAACAGCCCTATATACAATAGAACGAAACATTGCCCAGCCCTGTGCCATCCTCACAATCTTTGCTATGTTTGAGCACATTGTTGTACCCACTGTGTTAGGCCATCTCGTTGAGGGTCTTCCTCTTTTTTGCTGACCCTTTACTTTTCCAAGCATGATGTCTTCCTTCAAGGACTGGTCCTTCCTTATAACGCAGTTTGAAAGTACATGAGATGAAGTCTCATCATCCTTGCTTCTGAGGAGCATTTTGGCTGTACTTCTTCCAATACAGATTTGTTCGTTCTTGACAGTCTGCAATGTGTCCAGTATTCTTCACCAGCACCATAGTTTAAATGTGTCAGTTCTTATTCATTGTCCAGCTTTTGCATACACATGAGGTAATTGAAAATACCATTGCTTGAATCAGAGCACCTTAGCTCTCTGACATCTTTGCTTTATAATACTTTAAAGAGGTCTTTTGCAGCAGATTTTCCCAATGCAGTATGTAGTTAGGTTTCTTCACTGCTGCTTCCATAGGCGTTGATTATGGATCCAAGTAAAATGAAATCCTTAACAACTTCAATCTAATCTTCCTTTATCATGATGTTGCTTATTGTTCCAGTTGTGAGGATTTTTGTTTTCTTTGTGTTAAGGTGTAATCCAGTAAGTGCTTCAAGCCCTCTTTGCTTTCAGCAAGCAAGGTTGTGTCATCTGCATATCGCAGGTTGTTAATGAGTCTTCTTCAAATCCTGATGTCCTGTTCTGCATATAGCCCAGCTGCTCAGATTATTTGCTCAGCATACAGATTAAGTAAATATGGTGAAAGGATACAACCCTGACACACACCTTCCTGATTTTAAAGCGTGCAGTATCCCTTTGTTCTGTTTGAACAACTGCCTCTTGGTCTATGTACAGGTTTCACATGAGCACAAATAAGTATTCTGGAACTCTCTTTTCGGTGTTATCAATAATTTGTTATGATCCACATTGTCGAATGCCTTTGTATAGACAGTAAAACACAGGTAAACATCTTTCTGGTATTCTTTGCTTTCAGCCAAGATCTTTCTGATATCAGCAGTGATATCCCTCATTCCGTATTCTCTTATGAATCCAGCTTGAATTTCTGGCAGTTCCCTGTCTGTGTACTGCCCCAGCTGCTTTTGAACGATCTTCAGCAAAATTTTACTTGTGTGTCATATTAATGGAAACTCTAGTGGCATAGTGGTTAAGTGCTACGGCTGCTAACCAAGAGGTCGGCAGTGTGAACCCACCAGGTGCTCCTTGGAAACTCTATCGGGGAGTTCTACTCTGTCCTATAGGGTCGCTATGAGTCGGAATCAACTTGACAGCAGTGGGTTTGGTTTTTGGTTTGGTCATATTAATGATAGTGTTGGATGATTTCCACATTCTGCTGGATCACATTTCTTTGTAATGGGCATGAATATGGATCGCTTCCTGTCAGTTGACCAGGTGGCTGTCTTCCAGATTTCTTGGTGTAGACGAGTGAGTGCTTCCTTCTTTGCATCCGTGTGTTGAAACATCTCAATTGATATTCTGTCAGTTCCTGGAGCCTTGTTTTTCACCAATGCCTTCAGCGCGGCTTGGACTTTTTCCTTCAGTATCATCGGATATTGATCGTATGCTCCCTCCGAGATGTTAGTATGTTGACCAGTTCTTTTTGGTATAGTGACTCTGTATTCCTTTCATGTTCTTTTGATGCTTCCTGTATCATTCAACATTTTGCCCATAGAATCCTTCAGTATTGCAGTTTGAGGCTTGAATTTTTTCTTCAGTCCTTTCAGCTTGAAAAGTGCTGAGTGTGTTCTTCCCTTTTGATTTTCTAACTCCAGGTCTGTGCACATCTCATTATAATACTTTTTCTTCTTGAGCCATCCTTTGAAATCTCTTTTCAGCTCCTTTATTTCATCATTTCTTCCTTTGGCTTCAGCTGCTCTAAGTTCAAGAGCATGTTTCTCAGTCTCTTGTAACATACATTTTGGTCTTTTCTCTCGTTTAGCTGCCTTTTGCTTTCTTCATGTATAATATCCTTGATGTCATCCCACAACTTGGCCTGGTCTTCAGTCATTATTGTTTAATGCCTCAAATCTTTTCTTGTGATGGTCTCCAAATTCAGGTGGAATATACTCAAGATCGTATTTTGGTTCTTACAGACTTGTTTTAATTTTTTCAGCTTCAACTTGAACTTGCATATGAGCAATTAATGGCCTGTTCTGCAGTTGGCACCTGGTCTTGTTCTGACTGATAGTACTGAGTTTCTCCATTATCTTTTTCCACAGATACAGTTTATTTGATTTCTGCGTATTCCGTCCAGTGAGGTCCACGTGTATAGTCTCCGTTTCTGTTGTCGAAAAAGGTGTTCGCAAAAGAACAAGTCATTGTTCTTGCAAAATTCTGTCATGCAATCTCCAGTGTCATTTTTATCACCTAGGCCATATTTTCCAGTTAGTGATCCTCCTTCTTTGTTTCCAATTCCTGCATTCCAATTGTGAGTAATTATCAATGCATCTTGATTGTGTTGTATTCGGTAAATTTCAGACTGCAGAAGTTGGTAAGAATCTTCAGTTTTTTTCGTCTTTGGCATTAGTGGATGGTGAGTCCATTTGAATAATAGTCGTGTTAACTGGTCTTTCTTGTAGACATGTGGCTATTATCCTATCACTGACAGCATTGTACTTCAGGATTTAAAAAAAAAAAAAAAAAAAGCCTGTTGCCACCAAGTCAATTCTGACTCATAGCAACCCCATAGGACAGAGTAGAACTGGCACATAGTGTTTCCAAGGAGCGGCTGGTAGATTCAAACTTCTGACCTTTTGGTTAGCAGCCAAACTCTTGACCACTGTGTCACCAGGGCTCCGTACTTCAGGATAGATCTTGAAATGTTCTTTTTGGCGATGAATGTGATGCAATTACTCTTCAATTTGTCATTCCCAGTATAGTAGACCATATGATTGGCCTATTCAGAATGGCCGATACCATTCCATTTCAGCTCACTAGTGCTTAGGATATCGATCTTTATGCATTCTATTTCATTTTGCACGACTTCAAATTTTTCTAAATTCATGCTTTGTACATTCCACATTTTGATTATTAATCAGTATTTGCAAGTGTTTCTCCTCATTTTGAGTCATGGCACATGAGCAAATGAAGATCCTTAAAGCTTGACTCCATCCACGTCATTAAGTTCGACTCTGCTTTGAGGAGGTAGCTCTTCCCTAGTCATCTTCTCAGTGCCTTGAAACCTGAGGGGCTCATCTTCTGGCAGTATATCAGAAAATGTTCTGCTGCTGTTCATAACATTTCCTCTGGCTAGTATTTTCAGAAGTAGACCATCAAGTCCTTCTTTCTAGTCTGTCTCAATGTGGAAGCTCTTTGAAACCTGTCCACCATAGGTGAGTCTGCTGGTATTTGAAATACCGGTGATACAACATCAGTATCACAACAACACGCAAACCACCACAATATGACAAACTGATGGATGATTGGTGGGACACAGATGATAGTACAGAAAATCATCTGTAAGAGGTAGGCTGGAATGGACTTTGCCAATAAATAATTTGTATCTTATGAAACAGGGGTAGCTATTTTTAATCTGCAAAGTAACGGCATCTTTTAAAACTTTCTAAAATGTTGGCAGTGTTGGTTCAAAATGCTGTAAAAAAATTCACTTTCAAAGTGACATTTTTTGGGGAAACTATAACTGTCAATTTGAAGGATGAGATTCTCTTCAGCAGAGCTTGTAAAAATATCTATTGCCATTCGTGAAACAGGTTTATGGCAGCTTGTCATAAATAGATGAGTTTGTCAAGTTTGTGCCCGTCCCTCACCTCACCCCCCTCCACCTATTTTGGCCTTAGAGGAAAAATTCCAGGGCCTAAGAAAATGAAATATTGTGCATTTCTACAGCACATCTCATAGATGAACAATATATTAATACACATATTAAGAGGAAGCAGCAGTTTAAGAACAAGGATCAGTTATAACCTTTGGGAAAGGTGGTATTGGGAATTATCAAGATTTGCTGACCTTGGTTATGGTTGGAGATCTTAGCAAGTGGTTGATGAGAATATCACTCAGAAGAGCCTAACTCATCCTTTAGTCTGCCAATGATCATAAAAGGAGCATCATTTTAGATAATGCCTGTTGGCTCAAATTATTATAGTAGCTTGGTACAGTGGTTAAGAGCTCTAGCTGCTAACCAAAAAGGTCAGCAGTTCGAATCCACCAGCTGTTCCTTATAAACCTCATGGGGCAGTTCTGCTCTTTCCAATAGGGTCACTTTGAGTCAGAATCAACTTGAGGGCAATGGGTTTATAATAGCTTCATTTCTGATTATAAAAGCAATATATATTTATAATAAATATTGTGTTTAATTTTACTACCCAAAGATAACCTCTGTGAACACTTCGGTGTGCTTTCCTTTTTCTGTATGTGTGTGAACATTGTTTATAAAAGATGTATATATAATAATTTTTTATATAATGTACACATGCATATTAAAATTAGAATCAAACTATATGTATAGTTTTGTAAACAGAATTTTTATTTCATTCATTAAACAGTGTTTGAATTGTGTGCCTGCCATAATCTAGGATATTTCTATCTCATTAAATGTTTTTGAAGTATGGAATTTTGTGATTTCTTAACATGCTATTATATCATCCTTTATTTAACTATTTCCTTATCGGACATTTCCATTGTTTTAATTTTCTGCTATTATAAATATTTTTATAAATAATATTAAATCATTTGTCTTTAATCTGTCATTTTTTTTCTCTTTTAGTATTTCTGAGTAACTTCCCAGAAGTGAAATTATTTTTTAATAATCCTTAATTTAATGGCACTGACTTTGGGGAAAATCTCCCCTATTTGATGAATTTTAAGGTTACTTTTCTTATGGAATCCAAACAATAAAATATTCAGGAGAAAATATAAGACATAATTACTACAATTGCTTTTTGAGTAATCCAGCATGCTGGATGGATTTTCATTGGCCAATAGTTTACCATCACGTTAACGTATGTGCATCAAGGTGCAGACATAGTGCGATTGCCCAATATGTAACAGATACTTTTTATGGCAAATAATGTCTTTGTAAATGGAATTATTCTTCATCCTGTATTCATTTCTCATTACTGTACTCAGATATATGAGACAGTCTCAATACCTAATTCTTAAGTGTAAAGTAGCTTTTAGAATCTGATCCTTTGCACACTTCTGGGTCAGTGATGCTGCAAACGCATTTCACTGTACCATGACCCTACTGAACAAAAGAGAAGGGGGGCAATTGAAGAGAAAAGAAAGTTCCTACGTAGTGCATCTGTATTATGTTGTTTTATATGATAATCAGCAGACTTTGCCTTTACTGAATTTTGAACTATGTACAGTACGTGTTTCTTTTAAATACACCCTGCTCTAGGTAATGGCTATCAGGTGCAAGATAACTGATAGTTGTGTGTGAGGGTGTGTGTATGTGTGTGTGTGTGTGTGTGTGTGTGTTCACGTTCAGATATACAGTTTGGTTCATTTCAGTCATTTGTAGAATTCACAAATATTTAGTCAACTATTTAATCTTCCCATGAAATACCTCAGAGATTTGTCGTATGATATCATTGGTTTCTCTTTAGTGCTAAGTCATAGCAAATTATCATCTTTTTTAGGTTGATTTTGTAGAGTGTTAAATGGTGTTTAAATTTCCCTTAGATATGAAGCCATTTATTTTTCTCCTAATCACTTAAAATAGCAAGAACTAATCAACTGGAGTTTTTCTCCTTTTCGTGAATACACTAATCCACCCCTGACTCACGTGCATGTTTCTGCATTTAGGTCAGTGGGAACTTTTCTCAGCCATGTTTTCTTTTTCCCCTTCATTCCTAATTTCTTTCAGAACAAATGGCAGCATAGTTAAGCATTAGAAACTTGTTGCTGAAGGTGCTAACCTAAACATCAGTGCCAGGATACGACTGGGACTTTAATAGACTAATTAATTTGTCTACTGCACCCCTGACCTAGGAATTATGTACAATGGGCTATACTTAAGGAACTGAGAGTCTGGGGTCTGAAGTAGAGAAAATACAACTTTTGTGTGCTTTCTGCATCAACATGCTATTCATAGTGAGTTCTTTTAAAAAATAGCTTCTGAAAATGGAACTTTATTCCATCACGTGTTTTTGAAAGAACGACACTGCAAGATTCTGTATGCCTTTTTGTTTCCTTTTTTTTTTTTTTACACTTTTCAGTAGTAGAAAGCAAAACTCTCATATTATTTGATCAAAATATGCTAATATCTGCAGAGGAGCCAAATTTTGTACAATATCACGGTTTCTGTATTATCCATTCTAATATGGTATGTTCTCATAACATCCATAGTAAGTCTTAGAAAAAAATATGAATTTGAAACTTGAATGACATGTTTAAAAGTGTTTGTTTTCTGAATTCCTGACTATGGTATTCATACTTCTCTCTGTAACAAGATCAGTTTTATTTCCTCCTCTATTCCTTTTCTCACTTGTCCTTCATATTAGAAAGTTTTAATATACTTTAAGGGCAGTTAACATTGTACTACCACTAAATTCATGGTGCTGGATAGACGCTGAATTAAAAAAATCCATTGTACAGGTTAGGGCCCTGGTGGCACAGTAGTTAAGAACTTGGCTGCTAACCAAAAGGTCAGCGGTTTGAATCAACCAGCTGCTCCTTGGAAACCCTATGGGGCAGTTCTTCTTTGCCCTATAGGGTTGCTGTGAGTCAGAATTGACTTGATGGCATCAACTCGACGGAAGTGGATTTTTGCCAATGGAATGTATGGGTTATGCATTGTGTACCTTGTGAACTGACAAATGTACCAAGTAAATGCCTGTTAAGATTTATTTAGAATGAAATTTTAATATTTTGGTAGTTTGTGAATCTGAAAGTCTTCATTATACCACCAAATGTCTGTTGAGCATATACCAGGCACTCTTCTAGGACTTTTGGATAAAATGGTGAACAAGATGGGTAATTCCCGGTTCTGCTGCAGCTGACATGCCAATAGCAGAAGTCACACACAAAGTAATAACATAATTTAAGACAAGGTTGATTGCTATGCACAGAATGAAACAGTAAAAGGATAGATAGTGACTGGGGTGTGTCTGAGGTGCTGTATTAGCCAAAGTATTTAGGGAATAGTTTTCAGGGAAGCCTAGATTTAAGTGATGAGATGGTAGCCTTTGTCTAAATGCTGATTTCATTCTATTACTAGCAGTCACTTTATCTGAAGAGATAAAAGATTGCCATACTGTTCAATGTAAGCATAATGCCTGGCACATAGTAGATGCTCAGAGAATGTTACCAGGATGAACAAAGTAAATGAATCTTGGCTATGATTAAGGGATATATCCTCTGCTTTTCTGAGGTTATGTTTCCTTTAATAATGGAGTGAAAGATTTAGGTTTTGTGTGTATTTTTTGGTTAAACTGTAACACAGCCTCACATTGAATGCTTCTTTTTTCTCTGCAGTTCTTGTTACTTTTATAGGTTTCAAAGTGGTCAACAGAGTAGATGTATCAAAGTAATAAGAAAAGAGTGCTTTTATTAGAGCAGTTTATGCTACAAATATCAGCAGCATATTTATCTGGTTGGTATTCCAAAATAAGTCAGATTTGCCATGGTAATACTCTCATAGAAATTCAATCACTGAATTAAGGGAGAAATCATAAAATGAAGGTTGTGTTTCAAGTTATGTTGAGGCAATTTGTCATCTGTCTAACTAGGCTGCATAAAAATTAGTTAAGGTGTTAAAGCAATAATTTGAATTCCTGGGGGGTACCAGGGAGGGTAAATCTGCTGCAAAAGACCTCTTTAAATGTTAAAAAGCAAAGATATCACCATCAGGGCTAAGGTACACCTGACCCAAGCCATGGTGTTTTCAATTGACTCATATGCATGTGAGATGTGGACAATGAATAAGGAGAACTGAAGAAGAATTGATTCCTTTGAATTATGGTGCTGGTGAAGAATACTGAATATATCATGGACTGCTAGAAGAACAAACAAATCTGTCTTGGGAGATGTACAGCCAGAATGCTGCTTGGAAGTGAGGATGATGAGGCTTTGTCTTAGCTTACTTTGGACATGTTATCAGGAGGGACTAGTCCCTAGAGAAGGACATCATGTGAGGGTGAGGGTCATTGAAAAAGGAAGGCCCACAGCAAGGTGGAATAACACCGTGGCTGCAACAATGGGCTCAAACATAGCAATGATTGCGAGGATTTCACAGGACTGGGCAGTGTTTCATTCTGTTGTACCTAACAACAACAAAGGAGTGAAGGCAAGAAATCAAATGGCTTAGTGGTCAATGAGTCACTGTAGACTGTAGTTACTGCCTTCACCTGAGTTTTATTTCCACCCATTTTCAAAAGCCTCAACAAAAGCCTGATGAAGGAATATGTTTGCAGCTACTTCACCCTGACAGGTTTTTTTTTTTTTTTTCCTGAGGGGGAGGTAGGATGGAATTCTGTTATCTCTGAATGCTTAGCATTTGAAAGACATTCCAAGATCAGTAGATAGATAAACGGTTTCCAGTTTAGGCTTTAAAATATTAATCTTGACCTGTTTCTTCTTGTTTATACATTGAGAACTGCAGTTTTCAAGATAGGAAAAACTAATTTATTCCCAAACTAACAATGGATTTGACTTTCAGTAAAGAGTGGTGTTAAATGTTAATGTTGCTCAGAGTTCTTTAATTGGCTCTCTTCTCACTCAGTTTGTTTTCATCCACACTGATGGATGTTTTCAGATACATTCCCTGCATCTCTTAGCTCAGATCCTCATCATTTCTCAGTTAGACTCTAAAATAACTTCCTAACGTCTAATTTCCCCTTTCCAAACTGTCTGCCATTTCACCGGCAGAATGGATACCTGATCTTATCACCCTCCATTCAGTGACCTCCAGTGCCTCCAGGATTATTTCCTGTGGTGTGGTGGCACAGTGTTTAGGTGCTCAGTTGCTAAAGGAAAGGTTGGAGGTTCGAACTCACCAGCCACTCCACAGGAGAAAGATGTGGCAGTCTGCTTCCATAAAGATTACAGCCTTGGAAACCCTGTGAGGCAGTTGTACTCTGTCCTATAGTATACTATAGGGTCAGAATCAATGACACGGGGGTTTGGTTTGTTTGCTTATCAGGCCCTTTATCTTCTTCAAGTCCATGCCTGCCCTTCTAGCCTTATCATTTGCCAGCACTTGCTATTACCATTTCTGTATCACTTGTTACTAACATTTCTATACCTACTTTTATTGTCAATGAGTTTTTTTGCAGTTCCTTAATACATCTGCTTGCTCCTTCACTCAGGATTTGAATTGCGTCCCCCCCCTCCCGCCCCAAAAGTATGTGTTAGAATTCTAACCTCTATACCTGTGGATGAAATCCTATTAGAGGAATAGGGTTTTCTTTGTTATGTTAATGAGGCCGTATCAGTGTAGGGAGTGCCTTAAACCTAAACAGCTCTGAGTTAGAAAAATTACAGATTAGGTATAGAAGCAAGCACAAGCTGGAGAAGACAGAGTGCTTGTGAGGATCTCCAAGGAGACAAGGAAGACAAGAGGCTACAGAAGGTGAGCCCAGAGAGAGAGAGAAACCTCCCCTAGAGTTGGTGCCCTGAATTTGAACTTTTAACCTCTTAAACTGTGAGGAAATTAATTCCTTTTCTTTAAAGCTACCCACTGGTGGTATTTGTGTTACAGCAGCTCTCGCTGACTCCTCTCTTGTTTACTGGGCAAAATTTTATTTACCCTTCATGATTTTGTTTAAAGGAAACATATCCTTCTCTGTGACACCCTGCCTGACAGAGTTAGACCTTTCCTCTTCTTCCTGCCATTGTTGTTAGCAGCCATTGAATTGGCCCTTGACTCATGGCAATCCCGTGTGTTACAGAGTAGAACTACTCCATAGAGTTTTCTTGCCTGTAATCTTTACTGAAGCAGTTTGCCGGGTTTCTTCTGTGGAGCTGCTGGGTAGGTTAGAACTGCCAGCCTTTCAGTTAGCAGCGGACCTCAAACCCAGGCTCCTTGCCCTCCCATAATGCTTCGAATACGTCTCCATTTTGCTTCTCAATAAACCCTTTATGGACAGACGCTGCCTCCTGCTTTCCTCTTAACACATTAGGGATTCAGTTGTCATGCACTGAATGAATAAATTGATACCTGCTCTGTGTTTAATGGAGCCCTGGTGGCACAGTGGTTAAGCATTTGGCTACTAACTAAAAAGTTCAAATCCACCAACAGCTCCTTGGAAACTCTATGGGGAAGTTTTGCTCTGTCCTGTAGGGTTGGCTTGAGGGCAAATGGGTTTGGTGTTTTTTTGGTTTTTTTTTGGTTCTGTGTTTAGCACAATACTGTGTATAATGCAAGAACAATTACAAGAATATGATCTAGTTCCCTGTGGTGGCTAGGAAAGGCAGTGATTAAGTTATTGGAATAGTCTCTATGGACTAGGTAAGAATTTATGTGGGAAAGAGGGAGCTGAGGTTGGGGGTGGTACCATGGTCTGAGGTGTGAGCAAAGTTGTGGCTATTGGCTTGATGAATCCTTCTCCAATGCATGTTTTGCCTAGCTTATTTTCAACAAACCTTAAACATTTTATAAAGGTTTAGTATAAAGGCAAATGCTGATTGATTTTATTTGTAAAGGGCCAAAAATCAAATAGGGGAAAGCAAAAGAGTGAATGAAAATTGAGATGGATACTGAGTATGTGTTAGAGATTAATCCCTGTATAGTGAGGTCTGAACTAAACAATTAAGTCCTAAATGCAAATGCCCAAGTAGGAAGTGAAATGATTGACAATTAGAAGAATATTACAGTGATAGTAAGGTAAGACCTCTCTTTGGCTGGCTCCTAAACAGTAGTTGTAAACAGTATTTACTGAGCTCAGAGATGCTATGGAGAGAACACTTTACCTTCATTGGACAAATGAACAGAAGAAGAAGAAAATGCCAAATTCATTAGGTTTCAGGAGAACAGTGAGATGGCCACTTGATGGAAGAGAAACTATCTTCCGAGGGAATCACAAAACAGAAAACCCAGTGGGAGTGTTCAGAAGGTTCACAAATGGAGAAATAAGTCTACGAGGACTGACATCTGTAGTGACAGCATGTAACTATAAATTTCTCATTTGCGTATTAGTTCTGAGTGTATTGAAGATAGTGTCGACCCGGTCTGGGATATATGAGGCAAAAAGAAAATTTAGAGAATTTACCACATGTCATTCCTTTCAGGTCCAGTGGTCCGTAGCTGGTCTTGTCTCCACTTTTTAGACTCTTACGTGTGTTTTGTATATGATGTTCAGGGATTTTAGCTGTATTTTGTGGGAGAAGTAGGAATAATTGCTTCTACCCCTTCTTGGTCCAGAATCACTTAGATTCACAAATCCCCCATTTGGTCTCTGGAATTTAGGATTGAAACACGTTGACTTGATAGCTTTTTATAGGTTGGGAAATAGACACCTCAAGATACCTTGGATTCTGGCACCACAGAAAATAGCTGTGATAATAGCTTTCATAATTCATTTCCGCAATACCTTTTTGCTGCAACAACTTTATATAGATGTGAAACTGGGGCAAGAGAGGCTTGCGAGCTTGCCCAAAATCCCAGACAGCCTGATTCCATATCTGAACCCTTAATCACTGTGTTTTTTTTCTGCCATTTGAAAAATTAAAATTGCTTCACAGCTCTGGGACTCTAAATGGGAATCACCAGCGTTCAGTGAAGGATTAAAGAAACTGTTTCTGGAACCAGATGCTTAAATTGATAAATTCTTAAGGAAATTTTCTGTTTGGGACACAAAGAATTACAACTACAAGTTTTAATTTTTCTCCCATTTCTCCTTTGCTTTAGAATTAATTTTAGCTGCCATATTTAAGAATGTAACCCCACACTGTGAATTAAAACCATGGTAAATAACTAAACTCTTCAACAAAAAAATCACCAGTTCTTGACAATATGATAGTTTGTGATGTTATTAACTTGTCATGAAAGCCTATAAATTACAACTTGAAAGTCGGCTTGAGTGTCCATTAGATCGCATATTTGGAAATTTTCTTATAGTAATTCAGTACTTAGTTTGTGTTTGATATTGCAGAATTTGTAAAATTTATAAGCTTTATTACTTAAAGCCAGGTCCAAATCAGATTAACTAACTTGCTAACATTTGATGTGTAGCTGTAGCTTTCTTATTTTTTCTTAAATCTTTTTGTAAAAGATTGAGTAGTATGTTGCAAAAATGCATTTGTTGTTTTACAGGTTTTAGGGGTAGAGGTTATATTTTCTGATGTTCATAGTTTGATTGTAACTTTTTCCATATATTACCTAGGAAATACTCTTTTCAGTTTGACACATTTTAAAGCCAAAGTCATTTTAGGACACCTTTTCCTCTATTGAAGGAAGCTGACATTTATGAAATTACCTGGCAAACTTCAGCAGTATTCACTGTGGCCAATGCTTTAACTTGAATTGTTTATTTTGCATCAGATACGATTACAGATTAATCAGATACTACCCTTCATTTCTTTTTTGTCTAGGAAGTAGGCCAACAGTACCAAAGCATGTGGGGTTTATTATTATTATTTAAAAAAGCAAACATTTGTGAAATAACAAAAGAATTGTTCAGGGTACAGTCAGGCACTGGTTTGGTTAATCATTTTTCCATCTGACTTCCTATAAATTGAGGCTTTTACAGTCTTGCTTATGGGATTTTCAACATGTCATAATCCCTGGGGGTAAAAATTTCTGTGGTCTTGCTGGAGCTTAAAGGAGCCCTGGTGGTGCAGTTGTTCAAGTGCTTGGCTGCTAACCAAAAGATGGCGGTTTGAACCTACCATCTGCTCTGCAGGAGAAAGATGTGGGACTCTACTTATGTAAAGATTTACAGCCTCAGAAACCCCATGGGACAGTTTTAATCTGCCCTGTAGGGTCGCTATGAGTTGGAATTGACTACATGGCAATGGGTTTTTGGTTTGTTGCCAAAGCTTTGCTTTATTAAAGACTTTTTTTTTTTTTTAAACACAGTTGCTGAGTATGTGAAGAAATAGTATTTACCAAATTTTACAATTCGTGCAGGCTGCATTCATATGAGACTTTGGGTTTCTAGTTAAAAGTTTATTACTCCTTTCAGTATCTCCTTATCATGTCAGCTATGCATTAAGTTCACTACAATTGTACTGAACTCGTTCCTCTTCTTTTTGCTAATTGAATATATTATCAAGCTCTGTTATTTCTCTGTTGGCCTTCAGAGTTCATGCCTGTAGTTCATTCTCACTTTCACGATCCTCTTCAATACTTTCATCCTAGAATGCCTGGATTTGGCCACCTGCTCTTAACTGATTTCCACGCTTCCTTTTACCCCAATACCCTGAAGAAAATTTGCTCTGAATTTTGAAGAGCATGGTAGTAGATACCTACTTGAAAGAACGCATTAAATGCTTGTTGATACGTCAGGAATGAGTTTTCAGAGGTGTAGAAAGTCAGATACTTCACTTGGGTGTTGGGACTTTTAATGATGAAACCATATTTCATATTTTCTGTTTGGTGAAAGATCCCGTGAAATTCAACAAAGTTCTTTCTCTGTGTGCCAGTTTATAATACAGTATTCACCTTCTACCTGTACCTTGCCTTTTCTCTATAGGTGATCAAAGAAAAAAAAAAAAAATGAAGTGCTGGTTATTTCAAGTGAGTAAGCATTCAGGAGTTTTAAAATAGTAAGTTAAAAATAAATATTTTCTTTATAGAGGTTTTTCTATTTTTATTTGAAAAAATATATTTAGACATTTAAAAAGATAAAAACATGATCAAATATTAACAGTGTGGTGCGTAACACAGAGAAGATTTAACATGTTTTGTAGATTTCCTTTACATGATTGTTGAGTTGCTAATGATTCACTTTTCTGGGCTTATTTTCATTGGGTTGCTCTGTGTTGTCAAGAAGGAAAACAACAGTGTTAATCTAATTCTAGGTTATTGCTTTTTTATCGAAGTTCTTTCCATAAGCTTAGAGTTGCAGATGCTGAAAGAGTTCAGTGGACGTTAGTGAACATTCCCTTGCTTCACTTATCCATTTCCAACAGGTGTTCTGCCAGCTGTACCCAAAACGTTTCCAATGATTTGGAATCTATTTCCATACTTACCCGGTATTGTGGCTATTTACTGTAAAAGGCGTTCTCTGATTGCACAGTTCTTTGGCACAGGCAAAAGACCAGAAGATACAAGAGTGAGTCTGATTTGAGGTCTACCTGCATGTTGTTATTGCTTTGGAAGAAAGGAGAAGTGGGAGGACTAAGATTGTTTTGTGCGTAGGACTGGTGTTGATAAATGGATTTTTCTTTTAATCTTGTATATTTTGGCATCTATATTTATGTTGTGGCTAGAAAGATTTTAAATGGAGCCAGAATAATTTTATTTTTACAGCTGTGTGAAGATACAATGAAAGTTTGAATTCCGAGAAGTTTTAGAGCTTTGTGACTTGTTAAAATGGAGGAGACGATCTCTTCTATTTCACCTCTTTGAAGTACTAAACAACACGTCAGGTCTTTTCTCTGTAAAATTATTTAGTTAGTGATAATAAATGACTACCTATGAACATGTAGGAAATTTTATGACTGTATTACACTTTTGTCATGTTAATAAAACAAATGTTAAAACTCGTGGATATTTAGTATGTATTTCATGCTGCTGAGATGAAACTCTTCTTAGTTTGCTTATTACTAATCTACCAAACAAACAAGTCTCAATATACAGTAAATTAAACAAAACAGTTTCCCATGCTGATAAGTAGGGTTTGCTTTGACCTATAAATATTCATGGTTGAAACATCTCGTTTTCAAACTGTAGTTACATGTAACAGATACTATGTTTAAATGTCATTTTACTGCTGAGATTAAATTCAACTATCTCTGTCAATTTATGACATGCCACTGTTGGACTGAATTCTAGCCTCATAGTAGAACTCCAAATATAAGCAGGTGTTAAGAAATGCTACCTAGGAGTTGCAAACATAGGATAGACTGTCCACGCAGATGAATATGATCTTAATTATAACACTGCAAACATGTTTGCATTTTGTGGACAGAATAAAACTGTTAGGAACGTAAGATCAGAAGATTTAATTCATCCGACTTATTCTATATTAAATTTTAGAAAGCAAGTATAGAAAAATAATTTTATTTAAAAAATAGACCTCTAGTTTTATTTGCTTCCAGTGTATCTGCAGGGAATAGCTAACACTTTCTCTGTATATACAATTATTGTATTCGAGAACTGCTATTCATGGCAGTGATTCTAAAGCATTTCAATATCCTCAACCATCAAACCTTCCACTATTAAATTCTGACTTGACCCTTTAACCAGAAAATTAAAACAACCAGACGTCTTTTCAGAAATATCCCAGTTTACACAGTCTAGTGCTGGTGGAAAGAGCTGGCTCTGGCCTAGATGTGAATTCTTGTTTACTACTCACTAATTGTATGACATTGGTAAGCAACTTAATGTATCTATTCCTTTGTAATGTCAGCTCCAAAATAAGGATAATAATAATACCTACCACATAGGTTTGTTTGAAGGTTGAATGAATTGATATGTGTGCAGTGCTTAGAGCAGTGCCCTACACAGAGCAAGAGCTCAGTAAGATTTAGCTACCGTGATTCTGATGCTTGGTCCTCCCATACCTGATAATTATAGATTGAGAAATATTATTGCAGAAAAGTGGGACTTCGTATATTATTGTTTCTCGGTCTTTTCATTTTAAAGTTAAGGGAATGCAAAGTGAAAGCTGTAAATGACTTGCTCGTGATTAAACAGCTAATCCAAGGCCTGGAGCAACAGAGGAAGAAGGAGAGTCAGGAAGAAGTGGAGGATATGAAATGTGTGGCTAATTGCCTCCTTAAACAACTGCCTCCTTTACTGTGAGACCAGAAGAACTAGATGGTGCCTGACTACCATTACTGAAAGTTTTGATCAAAGATCCTATAGAAGAATCCTGATCAAAGAAGGGAAAATATAGAACGGAATTTCAAATTCTAATGGAATGCAGTCTTTCTGGAGCCATGGAGGCTGGATGAACCCCCAAAACTATTGTCCAAAAATAATCTTTAAACCTTAGTCCAAAAATATCCCCTGAAGTCTTCTTAGAACCAAACAAGAGTTTAGCTTAACTAGTAAAGAATGTCTCCCTTGAGCATTAGGCCTCTTTAAGGTCTTAGCTGTGGGATCAAATTGACAATAGCAACTCAAAAGATTAGATAGAAAATTCAGGGGGCAGTGAGTTTATGTTAATGAAGGAGGAACAATCCAGAAAAGGAGAGTGAAAATTTGGTTACACAACTAGAAGAATATAATCAATGTCACTGAAATGTACATGTGGAAACTTGAATTGATGTATGTTTTGATGTGTATTCTCAACAACAGCAGCAACAACAACGAAATATACATGTATAAGATTAAACAGCTAGCTAGTGGCAGATTAGCTGCTAGCACTTAGGCCTTTTTCAAAATCTGAATCTGTTTTTCTCTCCAGAATTACAATTTACATATTTGATTTTTAAAACTTCTCTTT
The DNA here is from genome assembly GCF_024166365.1 of Elephas maximus indicus. Classification (NCBI taxonomy): domain Eukaryota; kingdom Metazoa; phylum Chordata; class Mammalia; order Proboscidea; family Elephantidae; genus Elephas; species Elephas maximus. The sequence goes on along the minus strand of NC_064823.1, from coordinate 59,466,056 downwards.
TCTCTAACTTGGAATTTAACTAAAATACTTAAAATGCTCAAAAAATGTCTGGAGTGAGAACTATTTAATATTCACTTTTTTAAAGTCATTTAGAATGTCTCACTTGGAAAATATTTGTATTTTTTTTAATAAAAGAATACTAAAATGAGGAAAACCAGACTCCTGTATACATCTGCTTCTAACCCAGGTTCTGAAACTGCTTAACATTGTGGGTCATAAAAATCATCGCAGTGTTTTAATGCACAGGTGAGTTCTTAAAATTAATAATGTAATATTGGTTTGCATTTCTCTGGAGACCATGATTATTCAATCATTATACTTATTTTACTATGTAGGTATATATGATAACCAAAGAGAAATTGTTTTATTTGTTTAGATGATCTAGTACAATCTCCCTTCAGGGGTCCTAATTATTTCTATGTAATTTGCAAAGCTTTGTGGTTTGCAATAGAGCATCAAACACCAAAATAGTGATGTTTATACTTTACTGGGGTAGTTCCAGTTGTAAGTGAGGCTTTCTGAAGGCAGAAGTATAATTAAAAAGCCCTAATTACCTGTCCTTAGTGACTTTTTTGTAAATTTTTTTTGGTATAATGTTTATGGTGTATCCTGTATACCTGTATAGATTGAATGGCTTGACTGACTGAGACGTGTAATAGATTCCAGCCTTTTTCTGTGATATCATTATTATAACACTTCTTTGAGAATACGAACAGTTGCTGTGTACTTTTGTGAGTTTTACATTATGGACCATAACAATCTTTTCAGCTCTCTAGAAGTGATAGGGCTGCTCAGTGCTTAACGAACGAAGCCAAACCCTGAGCTGCGGAACTGTTAACAGATGTAGTAATGACATGGGCCCCATGTATGGAACATTTCATAACACCACAGGAAAACAGGGGCAACAGCCTTTTAGCACGTTGGTTAAAAGGTCTTTCTTTACCTCTTGTTTAGTATAAGTTCACAGAATCAATGTAGAATTGCACTTACTGTCAAGAGATATAGCATATTTTAGTTGAATTTTGTTTTGAAACTTTGATCGAAGTTCCATTTTCCAGCCTTTAAGTAGAAAAATAAGAATTATCTGTCCTTGAAGATCAAAAATAAAAAGGCTCATTTTTATCATAAAGGGCATATTCTAATATGATATTCAACGTCTGTGGATGATTTAAGTGTAGAGTTATTGGAAAAGAGTTAAATCTATTTCTGATATATGTAATAAACCAAAAGATCAAATGCATTGCTCTCAAGTTGATTTCGACTCATAGTGACCCTATAGGACAGAGTACAACCGCCTCATAGGCTTTCCAAGGAGCAGCTGGTAGATTTGAACTCCTGACCCTTTGGCTAGCAGCCAAGCTCTTAACCATTATACATAAACCAAAAACCAAACCTATTGCTGTGAGTAGATTCTGACTCATAGTGGCCCTATAGGACTGAGTAGAACTGACCCATAGAGTTTCCAGGAAGCTCCTGGTGGATTCCAACTGCCGACCTTTTGGTCAGCAGCCGTAGCACTTCAACACTACGCCACCAGGGTTTCCATTATACATAATAAGTAAAGCAAAAATAAAGAATTTGAACAGGGAAATTTATTTAGCTATTATAGGCCTAGCTGAAAAGTTCTTTATAATATGTTCTACCTCACCAGACTTCTTGAATAATAATACACTACTGTGATTTGTAGTAACAAACTATATGCCTCCCATGGGTCTGTTTTCTTTCTTTAGGAAAAAAAAAAAAAGCTAAGCAATAACTTTGAAATAATGTCTTTTCTGGGAATATTTAAAATTCTGTAGAGGATTTTAAACAGAAAGATCAAAATTCCTTAGATGAGAACAATTTTAGAAGACTATCTTTTACAATTCCTTGTTTCATCATAAATCTGGACTCCTGGAATAACAGTGATCTCACAAATATTCATGTACAACCCTTGCTAAAAGTAGTGAGTACTACCCTAGAATATTAACGAGTGTATTTATCTCTTAGGAATCTTTTGACAATGAGCTTTAATTTTTTAGATTGTTTTTGGCACTATTTTTTTTTTTTTTTGGAATGAGAAATAATTGCTTCTTGTTTGGCAATACAATAATATAAAATGTTTATTTTTCTTTTTCAGATTCCTATTGAAAATGAGAGTAGAATTGTGGCTTTAAAAAATATCAAATCATGATTTTGTCAGGGAATGCTAGTTGTGAACATCAATTTTATGATTGCTTCTTTTATAGGTGAACTTTGAATTTTAGGGTGAGACATCTACTTAGAGAAAAAAAATGGCCAAGTATATATGCACCATGGACTTTGAGGAAAGGTGTTATAAGACAACTTCTTACAGAAGGCACTGAAACAGATTTAAAATAAGCTACATACAATTGATTTTTCTGCAGCAAGAAATGAATTTATGTTACATATCGCTAAGAATAGCCTAACATTATAACCTAGTTTTAAAATATTCGCCTTAATCGCTAAATTAGCTTAATTAGTCAAGCAAAAAACCCTACATTTAGTAAATATGCAAAGAGCCCTAGTGGTGTATCGGTTAAGTGCTCGGCTGTTAACCAGAAGATCTTCGGTTTGAACTCTAGCTGTTCGAGGAGAGAAAGGTGTGGCGCCTTGCTTCTATAAAGATTTAAACCTTGGAAACCTCATGGGGCAGTTCTGCTCTGCCGTGTAGGGTCTCTATGAGTCAGAATCAACTCCAATGAAACAGGTTTGGTTTTTTAAGGAAAAATGCTACATTTTGAAAGTAGAACTCATAGTGTACATCATGATATTCAAAAGGTCAAATTCAGGGGAAGGGCTTGACTTCAATAGAAAAGATAATCTGTATATTTTTATGTTTAAATTTAGACTGATCACTGTCGTTCAAAAATGAGAAATCTGGTGGTATGTACAACAATAAGTTTGGAAAGAACGTCCAAACACGCATTCAGAGAACAGCCTTAACAATATTTTTGAGTCAAGAAAATTCCAGATATTGCAATTGGCTTAAGACTGCTCGTATACTTACCTTGTAGTGAAGGCAACTTTAACAAACTACATGAAGTGAAAGATTTTCTAGTGCAAGATTTTTTAGGAATGAGCCCACCTTAAAAAGTAATCACAGTTCTTCCTAGATGCCTGCTTGTTTAAGCTAATTAGTGAATGCCATTTGTGCATATGAATTTCATCATTCCTATTAGATTGTAAGGTCCTTGAGGCTGGAGTATTCCTTGTATCCTCCTGTGATTTAAAACAGAGTAAATGCATAAAGGAAATGTATTAAGGATTTTGGAGTCAGGTTACACATCTTTCTTTGTGTGGTGGGAACAGGGCTTCAAACTGGTCTTCCTGGTTCAGCCATGGCTGAGGAAGCGAAACTGGAGCAGACCTGAATTTTTAAAATTTGAGTGAATCAGAAAGATAACCAGAACATGAAAAATTATAGACGGAAGCCCTGCTAGAAACCTAATCTTCCTCTTAGAAAATACAGGTAGCATGTGTGTTGCAGAGCAACCAAATGTCTTGCCCATCAGATTTTGAGCAGACTCAGAAAGAGCAGTGCGCCACTCAGAGATGGTGGCCAACCACACTGCTTTGAATGTGTGTCACTCTCCACGAAACCACCAAAACCAAACCCAGTACCATTGAGTCGATTCCGACTGATAGCGACCCTATAGGACAGAGTAGAACTGCCCCCCCCATAGAGTTTCCAAGGAGCTCCTGGTGGTCACTCTCCACAGTCCTGCAAAAATCCAGCCTCACACATCAGGCTCCTGAAATGGCTCACTATGTCTTTTCCAGGTCTCCCATTCCAGGGGTTCAACCCATAATTTTTCCCCTTCTGGTTATCATGCCGGATCACCCAAATTGTAAAAATTTGGGTCTGTTCCGGTTTCATTTCGTCAGCCGTGGCTGAACCAGTTCAAACCAATTCAAAGGCCTGGACAGGAAATAGTAGAAGAAGTAGCCATTGATGACAGCATAAGATTTAGTTCCCTGGCCTGCCTTGGCACCTTCAGCACCAGTCCTTCATGCAGTTCCACTCCATTCAAATAAAGGAGGCCCCCTCCAGTCGAATCGACTCGATGGCACTGGGTTTTTGGTCCTCCAATCTTCACCACCTCTGGCTGTTCATGACTTTAGTCCTGAATCACATGTGCACCAACGGATTCCATATCACTTTCCTCTTCCAGTACTCACAGATGCAGATCATACTGCTACGCCGACAATGATGACATAGTAAACATACAAGAATAGCTACATTTTATTGACTGCCATTATATGTTTTGTTAGTCTCCTGGGGCTGTTGTGTAACGAAGTGCCACAAACTGGGTGGCTTAAAACAGCAGACATTTGTTCTCTCACAGTTTTGGAGGCTGTTGTTGTTGTTGTTAGGTGCCGTCGAGTCAGTTCTAACTCACAGTGACCCTATGTACAACAGGATGAAACACTGCCCGGTCCTGCGCCATGCCTGCGATGCTCTTATGCTTGAGCCAATTGTTGCAGCACTGTGTCAGTCCCTCTTGTTGAGGGTCTTCCTCTTTTTCGTTGACCCTGTACTCTACCAAGCACGATGTCCTTCTCCAAGGACTGCTCTGTCCTGACAACATGTCCAAAGTATGTAAGACGTAGTCTTGCCATCCTTGCTTCTAAGGAGCATTCTGGTGGTATTTCTTCCAAGACAGACTTGTTCGTTTTTTTGGCAGTCCGTGGTATATTCAGTATTCTTTGCCAGCACCACAATTCAAAGGCATCAGTTCTCCTTCTGTCTTCCTTATTAATTGTTTGGCATTTGCGTACATATGATGGGATTGAAAATACCATGGTTTGGGTCAGGCGCACCTTTGTCTTCAAGGTGACATCTTAGCTTTGCAACACTTTAAAGAGGTCCTTTGCAGCAGATTTGCTCCAGTCTTCTGGGAGAGCATGACCACGCTGATAACCTTGAATTTGGAGGCTAGAAGTCTAAAATCAATGTATTGACATGGCCGTGCTCTCCCAGAAGACTCTAGGGGAGGATCCTCCCTTGTTTTTTCCTAGACTGGTGATTTCTGGTGACGTTTGCTATTCTTTGTCTTGTAGATAATCATTCCAAACTGTGCCTCTGTCTTTACATGGCCATCTCCTCCCCGTGTCTATCTCTGCATCTCTTTTCTTTTTACAAGGACATCAGTCGTATTGTGGCCCACCCCACTGGAGTATAACCTCATGTTAACTAATAGCATTTCCAAAGGCACTATTTCCAAACAAGGCCACGTTCACAGGTACCAGGGATTGAACCTTCAGCATATCTTTTTGGGGGACAAAATTCCAGTCATGACATGTGTTAAGTACTTTACATATGTTGTCATTTAATTCTTGCAGCAGTCCTATGAGAAAGGCGTTTTACATGCAGGAACAGGTTTAGAGGGATTAAGTAATGCGTCCAGTGTCACACACCAGAATGGGCAGCCATGGGACATTCACTCAGGACTTTCTGACTCCAAAGCCTCTGCACTTAACCTTTTCCTGGCCATAGTCTTATTTTCTCTATCAAATCATATACTCGGATTTCTCTAACTTTAGTTGTGGGCTTATAGTTCTAAAGTACTTTTGTCCTGCCAGGTGGTAATTTGTACAGTAATACTATCAGCATCAAGGAGCCTGGTGGTGCTGTGGTTAAGCACTTGGCTACTAACCGAAAGGTCAGACGTTCGAATCCACCAGCCGCTCCTCAGGAGAAAAATGTGAGAGTCTGCTTCTGTAAAGATTATAGCGTAGGAAACTATGGGGCAGTTCTACTCTGTCCTATAAGGTCGCTATGAGTCAGAATGAACTTGACAGCACTCAACAACAGCCATCACCAGCATAATTCTGAAATATCCTAGAAGAACAAACGTGTTGAGAAGCATGAAAGAGACCTGAAATGAGGAATGTAGAAGAAAGGTCAGAGTAGTGCTTCAGAGAGAGCAAGATAACATTAGAAACTCTTTGGGTCTATGAGTAGAAATTCTCAGATTTCAAATACTGTTTTCAAGCATAAAGCCAATACGTCTGCCAGAAACCAAATGAATTAAGTAGGACTTTTGAGGTGTCTAATTCTCCTTATTTAATTAGAACCTAAAAACAAAGAAAAAGAAAAAATGGAGGGGTATAAAGAGGGGATGAGGCTACTAGTTCCTAATCTTGAGGAACTTAAATCCTTTTTAGGATTTCAAAACCTGAGATCCTGCTTATCTAACCATGTGACCTGGGGCAACTTCTGTAACTCTTTGAGCTTCAGTTTCATCATTCATAAATTAGAGATTTAATTCCAGAATCTTGGCTTCACAACAGGATTTTCTGGGTTTTTGTTGTTTTGTTTTTTAAGCTATAGATGCCTAGTTTTCACCCTAAATTTACTAAAACATAATCTCTGCCTGGGCATGGTAGAATCGAGATGAGACTTGGAGTGGGGGGCGGGGGTCGTACAAGGTGCCTTGCTTAAGGAGTGTAACGGGGAAGAGCTTCTAGCTGATGGCAAGTGTTTTCTGACAGCAGTGAATGAAGGTCGGCAAAGGGCGTGACATCAAACAGGTGATTAATATGTCTTTATTTCTTGAAATACATAAATTAGATTAAATGTATTTGTCAATAAAGTGAATTCTGAAAAGAATAAAAGGTGAGCTCTGTCAAGAGATTAGCCTTCGCTTTCAAGGATGGATTTACATTTCTAATTTGTCTGGAAATGAAAATTCATTCATTCTGTTCATTATGTCAGTAATGTTAATTGTGTGCTTACTGGGTGCTAGACACAAATTCTGTTACCTCTTTAGAGAAAATAATGTAATTTTACTGAGCTGCTGCCTACATGTGGAATAATTGAAAATTTTATTTTGAATCAGTCCAAGAACAGTGACCTTGGGAGCTTTTTATTGATAAAGAAATGTTTTAGTTATCTCTATGTCTGATTTATACATTCTTTTTATGTATTGACATTTAACAGCAACTGGTGGCACAGTGGTTAAAAGCTCAGCTGCTAACCAAAAGGTCAGCAGTTTGAATCCACCAGCTGCTCCTTGGAAACCCTATGGGGCAGTTCTGCTCAGTCTTATAGGGTCATTATGTGCCTGAATTGACTTGAAGGCAACAGGTTTGGGTTTTGAGTACTTTTTAACATCACAATTATACTTACTTTTTTTTTTCTTTAAAGAATAACGTTTGGTTTCATTATCAAGTGCAGAAGAATGTGCCAGTCTGCTTCATATCACTTCTGCAGTTTTTTGTGTCTAGTCTCTTGCTCCTTCTTTGTGCCAGTGTTTGGAACAGTTTGCATTCCTTTTCCAGAAGTCTTATTATGGGGAACAAACAAAACTCATTTAGAGTTTAATATTTGCCTTTACATTCCTTTCTTCATTGCTTTTGTTTTTTTGGTTCGGGGGAAAAAAAAAAACAGTTGTGCATTTGAATCATGTCTCTAAGTTTACAAATTGTGGGACCATGACCAAGTTCATTAAGTAAATTACTTATCCAAGCCTCAGTTTTTTTTTTTTTGATTGCTACATGTTGATTTTTTTTTTTCCTTTTTTTAAATTGTACTTTAGATGACAGTTTACAGAACAAACTAGTTTCTCATCAAATGGTTAGTACACACATTGTTCTGTGATACTGGCTAACAACCCCATGACATGTCAACACTCTCCCTTTTCAACCCTGGGTTCCCTATTACCAGCTTTCCTCTTCCCTCCTGCCCTCCACTCCCTGCCCCAGGGCTGGTGTGCCCCTTTGGTCTTGTTTTGTTCCATGAAGCCTCAATTTCTTAAGTAAATTACCTAAACCTCGATTTTTCTCATCTATACGATTTCCTATATGGTGGAGTCACTGGAGGTAAAATGATATCTACATAATAAGCATTTGACTTAAAATTGAGTGTTAATAAGTATTTTCCAAATTCTTTATGAGAACATAATGAATTGTTATATAAATGAGTATGTTCTATGTCATATCATGAAGCCAAAAAGTTCTTACATAATGTTATATATTCTCATTTGATTTTTTGCCTAATAATTTGAGGGAAATGAAATCATCCAAATATATAAGTGTGCTAAATACAGATGATTATATTTTTCTTCAGCATTCATGTTTCTCACATTTGTCTGTTATTTAGGGAATTTATAACATTTCAAATGCAAAAATGAAACATCATTGTATAAAAATAGATCCCAAATGAGTTGGAAAACTATACTGCATTCTCATCCCACCCTTTATCCGATTTGCCTTGCTTCCCCATTATTATAATGTGTTACATTTTGTATTTGTAAGGAATTTCTGCTTCCAGAATACTTTTACATCCGTTAATGCTATGACAGCTCTCCTGCCTGTGGTTCTGATCCCATCCTTTCCTGCTACCTCCCTGTTGTTGAACATTCAGTTGTCCTTCTCTTTGTGGCCCTTTTAATTTCTTGTTCCTTGAGAAGAAAGAATCTCGCCTCCTTAGAATCCATCCTTACCCTAATACACTATTGCTAGTTTCAGCTCTTTGAAACAGTATAATTCACACTGCCCTTTTTCAGGAACATCCAATGGCTTTATCTCTTACCTAGAGGATGGAGGTCACATGAGAGATGCCCTGAATTTGCCTTCATCCTTTCTCACTGCTCTTTCTCTGATCAAACCTTGGATTCCAGAACAAATCATACGTAGTTGTACATCTTGGCTCTGCTGATTCCATTCTCTCTGAAATTTCCTCATCCTTTATTTTCTTTATATACACCTTGGCTAAATGAAAAGAGTGGCACGGACTACATTCAAGTCCTGACTGTGCAAACTGTGTTTTCTTGGCTAGATTATTAAATTTCTACCTATACAATGGAAATCATTATGGCTGTTGCATATGGCTGCTCCGTATGACTGCTCAGAGTGTGTACTGCACAACTGCAGGGACTTTGTTCACATAGACTGTAGGGCATTGTTACGAGAATTGCATGATTCCATGAAGAGAGATAGTTTAACATGATAGTGTGGATTTGAGAGCACAAGTGTCTGAGATTATGATTTGGATCATTACTAGCTGTATGATCTTGGGCAAATTATTTAAACTTTCTGTGCCTCACTTTCCTTATCTTTAAAATGGAGATAACAGTGCCTGCTTCATAGAGATATTCTGATGAACAAGTATCTTAATAATTATAAAGCACTTAGATTAAAAACCCTTTGGAGGGCATTTCTGCTCTAATACACCTGGTGTTGCCATAAGTTGGAATCAACTCGTTGGAAACAGGTTTTTTTGTTGTTGTTGCTATTTTTCTTATTTATGCAAATTATTTAGTATGCTGTTAGATGCTCTTTGGTAGTTCCTATTATCATCATTATATAAGACTTAATTATTTACATTCACAATCCTTCTTCATGAGGTCTTTCCTAATTTTGTTAGACTTCACTTATCTTTCCTTCTTTAGAATTCCATATAGCAGGAATTATAGTAGCTGTGTGATTTAGCTTAGAACTTAATGCAACTTTATATTATTTCTATCTCTTTAGTTAAACTGGAAGATATCTGAAGGCCAGGACCATTATCTGTACCTTTATGATGTTATGGCTGTAAATTTTGTTAGTTGAAGATGATACAGTGTTGGCCCTCTGTTTCTGAAGGGATTTTTCTCCTAGAGTTTGAGGCTTGAGAACCAGAAAAGACAGCAGGAACTGTGTACTCGTGGTCTCTTCTTATAATTATATGTATCACTGTGGGAAAATACATATAAAATTTGCCATCTTAACAATTTTTAAGTGTACCTTTCAGTGGCATCAATGATACTCATCATGTTGTACAACCACAATATCTATTTTCAAAACTTTCTCATCACTTAAAAGGAAAACTGTACTCATTAAGCAGTAACTACCCATTTTCCTTCCCCTCTCCCCCCTGCCTCTGGTCATCTCTAGTCTACTTTCTGTCTCTCTGAATTGGCTTATTCTAGATACTTCAAGTGTGATCATACAACATTTCTCCTTTTGTACTTGGCTTATTTCATTCAACATGATGTTTTCAAGGTTTATTCATGTTGTAGCATGTATCAAAACTTCATTTCTCTTTATAGATAAGTAATATTCCATTGTATGTATGTATACGTGTGTGTGTATGTCCTTGGGTGGCACAGTTAGTGCTTGACTACTAACCTAAAGGTTGGCGGTCTGAACCCATCCAGTGGTGCCAGGGGAGAAGGGCCTGGTGATCTGTCTCCGTAAAGATTACAGCCAAGAAAACCTTATGGAGCAGCTCTACTGTGTAATACATTGGGGTCACCATGAGTTGAAATCAACTTGATGACAGCTGGCTTGGTGTTTGTGTGTGTGTGTGTGTGTGTATGTCCGTACACACACACACACACACACACACACACACGTACATGCAAGGAGCTCTGGTGACACAATGGATAATGGTTAAGCGCTTGGCTGCAAACCAAAAGGTTGGAGGTTCAAACCCATCAGTGGCTCCGTGGGAGAAAAGACCTGGCAATTTGCTCTGGTAAAGATTTATAGCCTAGGAAACCTTAACGGGCTTGAAATCAACTCGATGGCACACACCACCACCAATAGTATCTATATGCCCCACATCGTGTTTACCTGCTTGTCTATTGATGGGCACTTGAATTGTTTCCACCTTTTGGCTATTGTGAATAATGGTGCTGTGAACATTGGTGTATAAATATCTGTTTGATTCCTTGTTTTTAGTCCTTTGGGGTATATACCTAGGAGTGGAGTTGTTGGATCGTGTGATAATTCTATGTTTAACTTTTTGAGGAACCACCAAACTCTTTTTCACAGTGGCTGTGCCATTTTGAATTCCCACTAGCAATGCCTGAGGGTTCCAATTTCTCTATTTTCTAGTCCTGGCCTTTTTTAAAGGAGTTTATAATCTATTTGATGAGATAAGATTAACATATACAAGGTTGAACAATTGCAAATGTAATGAAATACTAGGATATACGATTAGACTAACACAAAGCCATAGGAGCTGGGTTAGTGAGAAGAGGCTTTATGCAGGGTGCAATTTAAATGAAGTCATATCTGAATAGATATACTAGACCTTCAGGTGGTGCTCATAATGGTAATGCTTAATAGTAGCCCATATTAATATTAATCCCAAGAGTAGACAGTAATAGGGTGTGTGCTATGTTAGGCACTGTTAATGCTTTACATGTATTAATATATTTAATTCTTACAATAACTCTTTGAGGCAGGTATTATTATTATCTCCATTTTATAGATGAGGCATGTAATGTTGCCAATGGATTTTATTTAGTCATAATCATGTGTATCAGTTTTATTTTATGTTGTAAGTTCACAATGAAATAGAAGCATTTATAATTGCTTGATACCCAACATTTCGAAATTACATTCCATCATTTTCTTTAACCAATCCTGCCTTATAATGTCCCTTTTCTTATTAATGTTGTTTTTATGATATCCCCCCCACCATAAAGACATAATTATCAGCAACAATGAAAAAAAAAAAAAGATAAAAGGCTTTCATGTTTTGGAATGCAGGGTAGCTTATTTGAACCTTCTTTTTTATTTTAGGTCAGTACGTCAGATTTTAATGGCTTATTTGTATGATTAAAAACAACTGGTAAAGCTCATCTCCAGAGAGAAAAAGAACACGAGTATTGAGTTTGTAACATATTTACAGTGATAGAGTTCTAGATTTAATTTCTAGTTACTTTCGTGCCAGTAACAGATCAGAATTTGGTTTTTAACAACGTTGGTGGACTTATTTGATAACATAAAGTGTGGATCATTGGCAAATCCTATGAATAGTTATTGTGGCAGCCCTTTGGTGGAAATAGATTTTGGTTTTTATTCATTGTCTAAAGGAAAAAGACATATTAATCTGTCATTTTTTCACTCTTCAAAGAGGCTGTCTCAATTATAATTTGATTTATTTGTAACTATCTTTTTTTAAATGAGATGTAGGATGTATTCCTTGTGAAATCAAGAAAATCATTTAGGTTCTAATAGAAATAGAAATTATTTAAGAGGTAGGTAAAGATGAACACAGACCTGATTGTATGAAAGGTGATAAATAATCTTTTAAATTTGTATTACTATGTTGATACAGCATTCAGTGATTGTTACTGGTTTATTCATTAGCCAAAATAACAGATAAACAGTCAATAGGGCAAGTGTGGTAAGTCCTCTAATTGGGGCCATATTTCATGTGAGCATTTACCTATCTTTCTTCTCATTCACAGATCTTGCTGTGGATTAGTGTTAACAATCCTGTGTTTGAGCATGGCTGTGAAACTCGATGCCTCACCTTGGAGGCCTCCCTTCCATGGCGGTATATGAGGTGTGACTATAAAGTGTGAGACTGGCTTCTACTTTATAGACACACTGTGTACATAGAGCCTACCTCCTGTTTGGTGGTTTTTTCCTTTTACAATTTTTGTGTTGAAGAATGTAAGAATTCTTTGTCGCTCTTCCTTTTTGCCTTTTTTTCTTACAAGAGGCCAGAATGTTTAAAGTGAACTCTTGAACTTACTGTTTTATTTACTCCTTTGTCTCCTAGAAGTCATTGTCCATACTGTAACTTTAGTAAATAATACTTTTCTTTGACTGGCCCACCTTTTCTCTTTTCTGTCTGCTAATAATAGGGATACTTTATCGATGATCTTGTGATCATTCATTTTTGACTCCAGTCTAGCCCTTCAGAGCTAGGTGGTAATGTATGATTTCAGTTGGCAAATTAAAGTATTAATGTGTTAAAGAAAGTATAAGACTATAAGACACATTCCAATTTTAGAGATGCTTAAGTATGAAAACATGCCTATAATGATGGTAAAATGTGACCTTACTGATTAGAAAATATATCTTGATTTTAAAGATGTTAAAATGTAAAAAAAAAAAGAGAAAAGCAGATTTTTGCTTCATGGAAAGAAATGTGATAACTTTTATTAGGTCCTGTCTACTGTGTGTTACCACATGTATTTGTTATGAAGTTAAAAAGTATAATATGGATGGAACCAAAGTAAAAATATATGCCAAATTTCATTCTTGGAGCATTGCTGAAAAGGATAAATAGGCCATTATTACTTATGGAACCTGACGACCACACGTTCTTGGAAATATATAAAATAAAAGAAAAGAAGAAAAAAGGCATTTTCTGTCAGTAGTAATAATAAAAATGTTATATATGGAATGGTCAGTGTAAAATGGTGGTTAATATGCCAAGCTTTGGAGAAAGCAGATGTAGGCTCTAGAATGTGAGACTTGAGCAAATTACTTCATTTCTTTCAGTTTTCTGAGATAATAACCACACCTTTTATGTAGAGCTGTATAAGAAAAGCACATTACACAGTGTTTTAGTATATGGCAGGTCTACAGTGTTATTATTAAAAAGATGTCTGTTGCTTATTTTAAGGATTCACTGGGGATGTCCAGTGTCAAAATGAGTAGCATAGGTAATGCGTGTCACTATAGTGGGAAATGAGAGGACGCGGCTCAGGCTGGAGTGGTCAGGATAGGTCTCGTGAGAACATTAGGATTTTAACTGGGTACTGTGGGTTGTAGTGAGTTGGAATCGACTCAGTGGCACTGGGTTTCGTTTTTTGGTTTGGTGGATTGTAGTATGAGTTTAGGCAAAAGGATTACAGGTCAAGGGTTATAAAGCATGCAAAAATCGTGAGTTTGGATTGAACATTATGTGGTTGAAAAATCTGAGGAAACAGATTTGGCTGGAAAAGAGCCCCAAATTTGGAAGTCATGAGAGATGAAGTGTAAATAGGATAAGGGAGACACAGTCTAGAGTTGCTTGATAGCCAGGCTTCAGCATTTTACATCTATGTTCCAGTGATGGGGGAGCTCACGTTAAAGATTTTTGAACAGGAGTGTGGCATGAAAAGAATTTCAGGGCCATATACATTTTTTCCTACAAATTTTTATATATTTTTGATATAAAAAATAAGCATACAGTCACATATTACTTACATAATTAAAATAAATTAATACCTTTTGGAGCTTTTGGAATTACCTTGTCAGTAATCCATGATTAATGGTTAGATGATATTAGCAGCATCATAAGATATATGTTGTTGTTGTTGCTGCCAAGTGGATTCTGACTGACGACTACCCCATGTGTACAGAGTAGAACTGCTCCATAGGGTTTTCAAGGCTGTGATCTTTGGGTATAGAGACCCCGAGAACAATCTCCAGTGATCTCTCCCCTTCAGCTCTCTCTGTGCTGTCATTCTGGGGTCTAAGAAACCTTCTGAGACCTGGTTAGGTTGAGTATTCCTGAGAGAGTCCATAATCTTTTCACAGAGACTCCTGAGAGTTGAATGTTGTTTTGGATTATTAAAGCATTTCTTACTCCTCACATTTCTTTTAAATATTTTTACCATTATTATTGTCTGAGCCACATTGGCTATCTTTATAAGGATAGCATTCTTTCTTGAAATGTAATATAAAATTTCATTACAAAATATGTAGTTGGGTTCCATGTCATGAAGTTAATTTACTTCACAGAGCTTTGGAAATGCTTTGACCAGTGAAGTTTTTGATCTTTGATTAAAATATCAGGTAATAAAAATATTATATGAGTTGAGACGTATCTGAAATAAAATCTAGGGTTGAGTGTGACTTTACTTGCAACTTGGAAATTTTTATGCACTATTTATTTTTAAAATCCCCTTTAAAAATAAAAAAAAATAAAGGTCATTGTGAGAGATAATTTTAAAAAATTAGTTTTCAATGATTTAAATGTTAGTTGAATTGTCTGCATGTTTCCAGTGTCAAAGTAAAAGCTTAATAGGTTTTGAAATATTTAAATTGAGTTAATGTCAGCATATATTAAATGGTTACATGATCCTAAGGACTGACCCTACCTACCTCAAGTTAGAATCATCAGGGATGCTAAATTTTTATTTATTTATTTTGCTAATATGAAGATCCAGAACCTTAGTGAATCTTTTTGTTTTATGATGGCAGTTCTAGTCATAAGCTAACATTTAAGGAAAGTCAAATTCTATCTCAACAAAAGGAAATATTTTATTTGTGTTACCAGTTCGAAGTGAAATGGACTCCTTATTATAGGTATAGTACTAAGATTCTTGATTTTGTAGCATAAATCTCCTGTATACTGGATATTTTAAGATATTTTTATCTTTTGACATCTTTTCCTACACTTTATGTGGCTGTACCATTTTCAGGGACAACCTACAGTCAGCAGGGTCAGTTTCGTATACATCCACGTCTTTAGAATAGGTGATAGTAATATTAGAACAGAACAGAAGAGAAAAGTATTTGGCATTCTGAGACAAATTAAGTTTAAGGGTCTGCTTTAATTTTAAAAACAAAAGCTCTACTGTTTCTGGTCAGAAAACCAAATATCTTGGAGTTAAACACGGAAAATGTTTATAGTGTTGTATAGTTTTATTACTACAGACAGAAGGAATATAGTTTATTGAGTAACTCTCAGCCTGTAAGAAACTTTATACAGGCCAACAATCTGGAAATGAACAAAAAATATTTTCTGGTTTAGGGAGAATGAATGATGAAGACTCATGATATTTAGCCATTCACTTTGAAACAAGTATGATCCTTTTTCCTATTGTGTGATAGTAGGCAGTTAGCCAGGTAAAAAGGTTTTGTGAGTTACAGAATTGTCCTTAATGTATCCTTAAATGCTAATTTGATGCCTGGAACTCAAGTAGGTTACCTTGAACCAAGAGCTAGAAGCTACATGTTGATGATGGTGAAAAAAACAGTATAGAAGGAGCCTGGGTCTCTTAGAATTATGAAGCTGCCATGTCAGACCTGTCTGTTACCTATGGATTTTGTTTACAGTGAGATAGAAATAAACGTTCTACTTGTTTAAGCCATTGTTCATTTAGGTTTTTAGTCACTTATGGCTGAACAAATAGTGACTAATACATCTCCTTCCGCATCAGTGTGTAGTACAAGAGTCTGCAAACCCTGGCTTGGAGGGCAAACCCAGCCCATCTCCTGTTTCATTTTGTAAAGTTTTTTTGGAACATGACCATGCCCATTCGTTTACATATTGTCATTGCTGTTTCAGTGGTAGAATTCTCACCTATGTGGGAGACCACAGGTTCAATTATGTAGAATGTACCTTGTGCGCAGCCACCACTGTCTGTCAGTGGATGCCTGCTTGTTGCTAAGATGCTGAAAAGGTTTCAGCAGAGCTTGCAGATTAAGGGAACTAGGAAGAAAAACCTGGAAATCTACTTTTAAAAATCAGCCAATAGAAACCCTATGGATTACAATGCAGCCACTAATCATGGAGATGGTGGAGGACTGGGCATGATTTCATTCTGTTGTGCATGTGATCTCCACAAACTGGGGCCTACCCGACGGCAACATAGGAAAAATGGCTGCAATTGCTGCTTTCTTGCTGCAGTCCCAGAGTTGAGTAGTTGCATCAGAGACCATAGGGCTTGCAAAACCTGAAATATTTATGATCCGACCCATTATAGAAAAAAAGCTCACCAATCTGTGATCTAGCCTGTTGACTGACCTAATTTATTTTTCTTTGAAAATGTGTTTTTTTTTCTTTTTTCTGTACTCTTAGTAATCTAAAAATTTTTATCCCATATCTGAACTACTTCAGCTGTCTTGCAGCTTTCTTAAATAATTTGTAATTGTAATAATCATCCATTATATGAAGTGATATAGTGAGCTTTCTTAAACATTCACATTATGTCACTTTTCTGATGGAAAACTTTCAGTGACTTCTTCCTGTAGCATCAAGTAGTAACATTGTTGCTTGTCTTTTATGATTCTCTATATTTTTGCCCTATTGTAGGATGCTAACGTTTCCTATTCATTTATGAGTTAGTTCATTTTTTATGCCTTTTTAAATCCCTGCATGTGCTAGGAAACCTAAGACAAATCCAAAGTTCTAGTTATCTATCCTGTGCTTGTAAAATATTATCAGCTTCTGATTGGTCTGTACCCACAGTTTTCCCTGTTCTGGTCTATCTTCCACACTGCTTTCTGAGTGAGCTTTCTGGAATGCAGTTCTGATCATGTCATACTCCTGATTATATCCTTCATCAACTCCATATCACTTCCATGGCAGGCCCATGGGTTAAATCTCAACATGGTAGCCTAGCATACAAGGCCTTGTGTGATATAGCCTCTGCTTATTTATTTATTTATTCAGACTCCCTTTAATTGTGTTTTTGATGAAAGTTTACACAGCAGATTAGGTTCTCATTCAACATCTTCTACTCAAATTATTCAGTGACATTGGCTACATTCTTCACAATGCGTGAACATTCTCATTATTTCCATTCTCAATGTTCTGTTTCCAATAATTTAGTTACCCTTTCCCCTTACCTTTTCATCACAGTACTCGCAGGATATTCTTTATTTTGTGAGCCAATCTGTCATATAGCTAAAAGCTGATCTTGGGATAGTTTCGGTTCAGGGTTTAAAGAGTATTTCAGGGCAGTAGTCTCAAGGAGTTCTCTAGTTTCAACTGGTCTGGTAATTCTGGATTTTTTAAGGGTTTGAGGTTCTGTTCCACATTTTTCTCCCATTCTACCAGGATCCGTCTTTTGTGGCCCTGATCAGGATGATCAGTAGTGGTAGCTGGGCACCATTTAGTTTTTCTGGTCTCAGGGTAGAGGAGGCCATGGTTCATATAGACAGTGAGTACTGTAGACTCTGTGTATCTTGTGTTTCTATCTTCAAGATGTCTTTTTTGTTTTGGATAAGTAGAGACCAGTAGTTGTTTCTTAGATGGCTGTTTACAAACATTTAATATCCCAGACACTAGGATATAGAACATAAACTTTATGAAGTATATTATGCCAGTTGACTGAGTTGACCCATGAGACTATGTTCCTAAGCCTTCAAGCCCAGAAATCCAATCCCACCAGGTGTTTAGTTAGTAGTATCTGTAACTGTACCTCCCTGTGCTTTATTATATATATGAATATATGTATATACACACACATACATGCATGTGCATATACATACACATATATACCCACACATATACTCCTGTATATATATCTATACACGTATATGCATAAAACCTATAACCATACATAAATTTTTTTTGGCTGTTGTAGTTATTGTAAAATTATATATGCCATAGCAATTACCAAAGGGTCCTTTTTTTCTTGTGTACATCTTAGTTACATCTTTTGCTTTGGTCAGGCTGTGCACACATCACCCATATTCAATGTTGTATTTCCCATCACCGAAAAAACAAGTGTCTACTATCCAGAGGGCGATTTCACCTCTCCTCCACCAATGAGTGTTAGTCTCTGTATGTATACCAGTTCTTATCTTTTTATGAAAGTGAGATCATAAAATATTTGTCCTTTTGTGAGTGACTTATTTCATTCAGCATAACATCCTCCAGATTCATCCAAATTGTAATATGTTTCGAGTCCTCATCATTATTCTTTATGGTTGTGTAGTATTCCATTTTATGTGTGTACCACATTTTATCTCTTCATCCGTTGATGGGCACTTAGGTTGTTTCCATCTTTTTTTCTATAATGAATAGTGCTGCAGTGAACATAGTTGTGCATGTGTCTGTTTGTGTCACCGGTATTAGGTTTCTAGGGTATATACCTAGAAGTGGGATTGCAGAATCATAAGATAACTCTTATTTCTAATTTTTTTGAGGAAGCACCATACTGTTTTCCATAGAGTTTGTAACTTTTTACAATCCCACTAGCAATGAATAAGAGTTCCAGTCTCCCACATCCTCTCCAGCATTTGTTGTTTTTTTCTCTCTCTCTTTTTTAACCAATGTTATTTTAACAGGAATGAGATGATATTGTAGTTTTTATTTGCAGCTGTCTAATGGGTAATGATCGTGAGCATCATTTCTTAATGTTTGTTGGCTGCTCGAATATCCTATTTGGTGAAGTGTCTGCTTGTGTCCTTTGCCCATTTTTCCATTCAGTGTTTTTTTTATTGTTGTTGAGTTGTTGAAGTTTTCTGTGTATTTAAGAGATTAGACTCTTATCGGATATGCTGTTCCTGAAGATTTTTTCCCAGTTTGGAGGTTGTCTTTTTACTCTTCTGATAAAGTCTTTTGATAAGTATAAGTATTTGATTTTTAGGTCCCAGTTATCTAATTTGTCTTCTGCTGTTTGTGTGTTTGTGGTTGTGTTTGATAATCTATTTTTTAAAAAAAATACATCCCATAGTTTTATCTGTATGTTTTCTTCCAAGAACTTTTTAGTTTAACTTGAACATTTAGGTCTTTGATCCATTTTGAGTTAGTTTTTATGTATGGTGTGAGGTATGGGTTCTGTTTTATTTTTCTGCAAGTGAATATCCAATTTTGCCAGAATCATTTGTTAAAGAGACTGTTTCTTCCCCATTGAATAGACTCTGACCCCTTGTCGAAAATCAGTTATCCATAGACGGATGAATTTATTTCTGGGTTCTCAATTCTGCTTCACTGGTCTAGTGTCGATCACTGAACCAGTCCCAGGCCATTTTGATTACTGTAGTTGTAGAGTATATTTTCAGATTAAGGATTGTGAGGCCTCCTGCTTTGTTCTTCTTCAGTATTGCTTTGGCTGCTTGGGGCCTCTTTCCTTTCCATATAAAGTTGGTGATTAGTTTTTCCATTTCAGTAAAGACGTTGTTGGAATATGGGTTGGGATTACATTGTATCTGTAGATTGCTTTGGGTAGTATTGACATGTTCACAATACTGTCTTCCAGTCCATGAGCACAGAACCTCTGCTTATTTTTGTTACCCCATTTCTTCTTAGGGACAGCCATCTCATGATCTATCATCGAGGAGGGCTTACCATTTCTTGACTTTCCCGCTATCCATCCAGTTTCTGGGTTTTTTTTTTTTGCACATACAATGCCTCTGTCTGAAATATCCTTCTTTCCTCTTTTCCTGCCAACCCTTGTCTGTGTTATTAACCCTTCTAGATTAAGCACAAATGCCACTGTTTTTGTGACGTGTCCTTGCCCCCTCCTGATCAGCTTGTCACTCCCTTCTTTGTGCTACTATGGAGCCTTGTGCATAGCTCTTATTGATCACTTGGGTTTGCAGCAGTTGTTGGTTCACATAGTGACCTCACCTCTACCAGACGATGACACACTTGACTGAAATCTCTTGGTCATATGTTCTTGCAACATTCCCTCGTAGAAGCTATCATAGTTATGGTTTTTATTTCTTTGTGTTGTTATTTGATTTATATTTTCCTAATGTCTTTCTAGTTCATCACCACCTACCTCCAGGCCAGACCGGTGTCTTTTTGCTCACCATTGAATTTTCCAGTGTGTAATTAAGTACCTGGCATATAACATATGCTCAATACTTGATTGTTGAATGAGTAAATTAATTTGTTAAAGATAAAAACTTTTAAAAAATTTTATTTCTTTGATGTATGTGTCTATGTCATATAGAACAGAGCCTGACTCAGTAATATTGACTGATCACTAATGAAGCCCTGAAGAGCTTTTTTTTTTTTTAATGCAGAAGGACTGTTTCTTCAAATAAATGTTTTCAGAAATCCTCTGTATAAAAGGGATAAAAACAGAACTGTGACTAAGCTCCTGAAACACCCTCATAAAATCCCTAGGACCCATGGTTAGAAGATGGATGGGAAACTGCTGTTAGAGTAGAAATAACATTGGTACTGTAGCAGGTGAGCAGTGTGTCTATACGTGTGTGACTTTGAGCAACCTATTTAACCATTCTAGGACTTTGTTTTCTAATGTGTGAAATGACATGTTTGGTCTAAATGTTCTGTTTCTTTTCAGCTATATAAGTATATTAAAATATTTCAGGGTTGTTCCTGCTCATGGTCCTCACTCAAGTTATAAACTCTTACTGGAGTATATACTTTCCCTCTGCCTACCTAATCCTGAATTTCTCTCAAGACCATGCCAGTGTCTTTCTTGTCCAAGAAGTGTTTTCCAGCGACCCCCTCTTAGTGCACCTGTCCCATTTGTTGAATGTTTCACACAAAATGCACACAATAGGACCTAATATGCAAAGCTTCCAAATATGTATTTCAGTAGTATATATTTTAGCAAGTAGATTGGCCAGACAATAAGCACTATCTATTTTGCTTATGGAAACCCTGGTGGCATAGTGGTTAAGTGTTACAGTTGCTAACCAAAGCGCTGGCAGTTCAAATCCGCCGGGCACTCCTTGGAAACTCTACAGGGCAGTTCTACTCTGTCCTATAGGGTCGCTATGAGTTGGAATTGACTCGACGGTGCTGGGTTTGGTCTTTGGTTTATATTTCTTACCTTGAAAATATCACTATTATCTCAAAATATTAAGGTATAGTCTTTCTAAATGTATGTTATTTACCTTCTGAAAGTTGTATGTATTTTGTTGGGATGCTGTGTATAATGTCTTCTCTTGACCAGTCACCTTAATTAGCTTTATCAGCTTAATGGCAGATAAAGCCATTATATTTCTATGTACCTCCTATTATTTATATTTTATATTCCTATGTACCTTTATTATTGAGTTTGGGTTTTATGTACCTGTATTATTTACTCTTGTTGATTGACTGTTCGAGTGGAAGTTAATTTGTTTAGTTGCTCAGGTTAGGAGAAATAGAGGAAAAGGTGCATTGAATATTGTTTGGTAAGATTGTCATTCAAATAAGATTGTATTTATGTATACAGTGGGGGCAGTCTATTAAAAGTTCTCTCTCTCCATTTTTCGTTGGATAAAAGAGCAAAGCAGAACCAAGTAAGAAATAGTCCTGTCTCTGGATTCTGCGAGGTCTTAGTTTGAATCACAATTCTGCCACCTTACCAACTGCCTACCTTTAGTCACATTAAAACATCGCTGACTTTGTTTCTTTATTTTTAAATGGGGCTATTACCTACTTTCACAGGGTTGTTGTGAGAATTAGTCAAGCTAACACATATCAGATGCTTGGCACATCCAAACCAAAAACCAGACCTGTTGCTGTGGAGTTGATTCCGACTTGCCACCCCTACAGGACAGTGTAGAACTGCCCCATACGGTTTCCAAGGAGCAATTGATGGATTTGAACTGCAGACCTTTTGGTTAGCAGCGTGAGCTCTTAACTACTGTACCACCAGGACTCCGCTTGGCACATAGTAGGCACTAAACCAAGGATAGATTTTCATCATATTTCTTATTGTTGGAGAATTGAGATGTGCTTATTGCAACCAAAGAAAAGGATTGAGGTATTACAAAGATTTTATGCAAATCCATTTTTTTTCCTGACCTGCGTTATGTAAAATACTTTGAATTCAAATTATAAGTAGTTTTTTTTTTCCCTCCTAATTTTAAAACACTGAAAGAAATAAAATAGAGACAATAGATTTTTTTTTTTAATTCACCTTGGTGGTACACTGAAAACATATTCTTCCTGGTGAATGTGTTTCAGAGAAAATATATTTTTATTTAGACCGAAGAAGTAAATCCTCTGTGTGTGTTCTTATGTTTACGCATACGTATAGGAGTCTCGATATGATAAACACATCTTTAGCCACTCAACAGCTCTGATCAGTATTTAAAGCAACAGCACTGTGATCAACAATGGAACATTTGTAGAACTGGAAAAGACAAAGAAACGTTGGAAAGCAAGCTCATTGGAACATAGGGAAAGCGTTAGCCAGCAAAGCACTTAGAATGGACATGTGACCACAGTTGTAGAAAACAGATTTTGAATCTCTCAACACAAAGGTCTGGCTTTGGACTCCCTTAGTTTAAATATTGACTTTTGAAATGGAATGAAAGTTGATATATGTCATGTTGCAGTATCTTTCTCACCACATGTTAAGTAGCAATAGCACGGCCTTGTTGGATAGCTAGCACAGCATTATTTCTGATTTACAGCCCTGGTAGTTTTTCTTGTTCTGAGAATACATTGCATGAGAACACATGTCGAAGGTAAAATTAACTTCAAACCTACCTAAGTAAAAGTGAGAATTCTCATATAATCAAGTTTAAAAAATTTAGATTTTAAAATGGTATTTATGTAGATATAATTACCTTTCTCAGAGAAATTATTCAAAAGGATAAAAATACAGTAGTCACTGAAAAAAAAAAGTAATTGCAATGAGTGATAGCTCAGTTTTAGAAGAAAATAGAACACTTAAGTACCCAGGAAAAAAGGATGGTATGAAATTTTTGCCGTAAGAACATCTGATACGTGTCTGCTTGTTCGAAGTGTGAAGAATAAACTCTAAAGAAAAAAAAGCAAGTTGCTCACAATGTTTTTCTGAATGAGTAATCCACTATGCCATGAATATTCTTTAAGTCATGAACTCGTTAGACTGACCTGTATGAAAAATCCCCCAGTAAGTAGATAATTCCAACACCTTTACTTGGCTATGTATATATGGCGTAAATGTTTCAGGAGAGTTTATGACTTAGTTGTCATGCCTGAAAAATTCTTGTATTTTATTAGCTTTAATTTGAAGTACATGTAAGAGTCGAAAACCTGGTGACTAGCCTCAGATGATTTACAGTCATTGAAAAGTGTTCGATATGGTAGATTTACACTGGCAAGTTTTCATGAACAGAACCAGCTGTACTCTCAGAGAAAGTATGGGGAAGATATGGAGCAGATCCTGGAAGTTCCATGAGGAAGGTTAGCCCTTTGAGATGTAGACAGTCCCTAATTGAGCAATTATTTCATCTTTGGAGGTGACAGGAGGAGGTAGGGAAATGAAGTATCTGAGCTATTTTTACGTAATACTGATATTACATAAAAAATAAGGGAAAAAAATAACTTGCCGTTGTTTCAATTCAAACTCATGGTGACCTCATGTGTTATAGAACAGAGCTGCTCCATAGGATTTTCTTGGCTGTGATCTTTACAGAGGTGATCATCATAGTGCTGCTGGGTGGGTTCAAACTGCCAAGCTTTAGGTTAGGAGTTGAGCACAAACCATTTGCACCACCTAGGGACCTCACATTTTTTTTTTTTTTTTTTAGGGACCTCACATATAGGGAGGAGGTAGGAATCCAAGACAAAATACTTCAGAAGTTGAGTTATATGTGATTCAAGCGCTCTGTAAGTTTACGGAAGAATAAAACCATAGAATTAAAGGACAATTTCCCCTTATATTCTTGGTCATGACCAAGCCTTTTGAGATCTTTAGTGTACTCTTCTACTCTTGTCGAGTAAACATAGCAACACCTTTAGCATCTTTCTTAGGGATAATGATTAATGCTATTTTAATTGGGAAGACTGTACAGATCTGGAACCATTCAGAAAATAGGGACTGTTACAGAGGTACCCTGTTGTTACAGATTGTCTCCCATCCAAATTTATTGTAAAATAACTTCCTGCAGTTGTAGTCCATTTTCTTCCATTACAAAATGGGTAACTTTCATTGGCAAGTGTTTTTACTCATGTGAAAGAGATTAATTTAACTGTTTAACAAAACAGTAAGAACACTCAAAATTCTAACCATAGCACTATATGAGCTCAAAATAAATATCATACAGAAATTTATTAGAGAACATGAGACACTACACATTATGGAAGAATGACCATTTTCTTTGGCTCACCTGGAGGATAACTCCATAATGGTAGTGATGCCTAACATTTTAGTAGTTTGATTAGTTTTTCCATTAGCCTCAAACTATCTTAATACTTGACCAAAACAGAAAAAACAAAAACAAAAAAACTCATTGCCATCAAGTCAATTCCGACTCATGGTGACCCTTTAGGACAGTTAGAACTGCACCATAGGGTTTCCGAAGCTGTAATCTTAATGGAACTACACTGCCACATCTTTCTTCTGTGGAACGGATGGTGGGTACCAAACCACCTGGCTTTTGGTTAGCAGCTGAATGCTTTAACCACTGTGTGACCAGGGCTCCTCCCTAATACTTTACAGTCAGGGGAATTTTCTTTCTTTTCCTTTTTGCCATCATTGGACTTTCCTGACTTTTCTTCAGAAATCATTACTTAATATTGTCTATGAGGTTTATTATGCTGTCTTTGTTCAGAAAGGAAGAGGTAGCTAAAGACCAATGTGATTAAAACTTGCTAATAATAGTTTTTTTTTTTTTAATTTTAATAATAGTGGCTCCACCCTGTCCTCTGTACCACTCATTAGGACTGGGTCACTGAGCCTCCACCTAAAAATAGCCTCCACCTAGAGTAACATAATTCTCAGCTCTTGGACAGGGTAATTTTTCAAAAACAAAGGCAAGTCTAAGAAGAACTTTTTTTTTTTATAATAATTGCTAACCATTTGGGTTCATATAGATTTTATTTTATTTTTTTGATTGTACTTTAGATGAAGGTTTACAGAACAAACTAGCTTCTCATTAAACAGTTGGTATACATATTGTTTTATGACATTGGTTGCCAACCCCAGGACATGTCAACACTCTCCCTTCTTGACCTTGGGTTCCTTATTTACCAGCTTTCCTGTTCTGTCCTGCCTCCTAGTCCCTGCCCCTGGGCTGGTGTGCCCCTTTATTCTCATTTTGTTTTATGCGCCTGTCTAATCTTTGGATGAAGGGTGAGCCTCAGGAGTGACTTCATTATTGAGCTAAAAGGTTGTCCAAGGGCAATACTCTCAGGGTTTCTCTAGTCTCTGTCAGGCCATAAGTCTGGTCTTTTTTTGTGAGTTAGAATTTTGTTGTATATTTTTTCTCTAGTTCGGGACCCTCTATTATGATCCCTGTCAGAGCAGTCCGTGGTGGTAGCTGGACACCATCTAATTGTACTGGATTCAGCCTGGTGGAGGATGTGGTAGTTGTGGTCCATTAGTCCTTTGGACTAACCTTTCCCTTGTATCTTTACTCTTCTTAATTCTCCCTTACTGGAAGACCGTTTTTTTAAGACCTGCATTTTAAAATTAAAGAATGAAAATTCTATATTGAGTCCTGGGCAAAATGTTTATTTAAAAGCTATCTACTTTATTAGAAGAATGCCAATGAGAAAATTTGCACTCTTTTTAGTCACTCAAATGTTAACGTGGGCGGAGGGGGGGGAGGATATTTGCGAAGCAGCCACCCTAAAGTAACTTTATGCTCTTTTATTAAGTTAGTTTTAGCTTTGATGCTTATGCTAAAACTTGAAGGCTGGCTTGTGGAGTTGGGAGGCAGCAGACACATAGCCAGTGGGCCTGTGGGTGTTAAAGACTGCTCTAGAATCCATTCTGTGCTAAGGAATGAAAGCGTAAATTTTTGATAGTGAGTTTTACCTCTGGTCCCTTTATGTTCTTGAACACTTATTCTGCTCCCAACTAATTAGGCCTTTGCCATTTTCCTTGAGATCCAGCTTGTATCTCAGTTTCAGATTTCCCTTATGTTCAACCTGCTTTTTCCTGCTTCATTGTGTTACTTTCTTTGTGAATATCCCAGCAGTTTCTCCGGGCAGGTGTAGTTTGCCTACACATCCTGGGTCTTCCTACTCTGTTCCATTCCATCAACTTTGTGACTGTATTCTCCTGGTTTAAGATGCTTGTAATTGCCAAACTTCCTGAGGGACCAAATTACCGGGCTGCAGGCTGGGGACCATGGTCTTCGGGAATATCCAGCTCAATTGACATAACAGTTTGTAAAGAAAGTGCTGTATATTCTACTTTGGTGAGTAGCGTCTAGGGTTTTAAAAGCTTGTGAGTAGCCATCTGAGATATATCTACTGGTCCCACTCTGTCCAGAACAAGGGAGAACGAAGGAAAACAAAGACGGAAGGGAACGGTTTGTCCAAAGGACTAACAGACCACAACTACCACAGCCTCTGCCAGACTGAGTCCAGCACAACTAGATGGTGCCTGGCTGTCACCACTGACTGCTATGACAAGAACCACAATAGAGGGTCCTGGACAGAACTGGAGAAAAATGTAGAACAAAATTAAAAAAAAAAAAAAAAGACCAGACTAACTGGTCTGATAGACACTGGAGAAACCTCAGAGCTATGGCCCCCGGACACCCTTTTAACTCAGTACTGAAATCACTCCTGTGGTTCACCCTTCAGCCAAAGATTAGACAGGTCTATAAAACAAACAATAACACACATAGTTCAACCATGTATATGAGACTAAATGGGCACATCAGCCCAGGGGTTTGTCTTACTGTGGGGACTTGCGTGTTGCTGTGATGCTGGAAGCTATGCCACCAGTATTCAGATACCAGTAGGGTCACCCATGGAGGACAGGTTTCAGCTGAGCTTCCAGACTAAGACTAGGAAGAAGGACCTGGCAGTCTACTTCTGAAAAGCATTAGCCAGTGAAAACTTTATGAATAGCAGCAGAACATTGTCTGATACAGTGCTAGAAGTTGAGTCCCCCAGATTGGAAGGCACACAAAAGATGACTGGGGAAGAGCTGCCTCCTCAAAGTAGAGTCGACCTTAATGACATTGATGGAGTAAAGCTTTTGGGACCTTCATTTGCTGATGTGGCACGACTCAAAATGAGAAGAAACAGCTGCAAACATCCATTAATAAAGGAACTTGGAATGTACGAAGTATGAATCTAGGAAAATTGGAAATCATCAAAAATGAAATGGAACACATAAACTTAGATATCCTAGCATTAGTGAACTGAAATGGACTGGTATTGGCCATTTTGAATTGGACAATCATATAGTCTACTATGCTGGGAATGACAACTTGAAGAGGAATGGTGTTGCGTTCATCGTCAAAAAGAACATTTCAAGATCTATCCTGAAGTACAGTGCTGTCAGTGATAGGATAATATCCATATGCCTACAAGGAAGACTGGTTAGTATGAATATTATTCAAATTTACGCACCAACCACTAGGGCCAAAGATGAAGAAATAGAAGATTTTTATCAGCTACTGCAGTCTGAAATTGATCAAACATGCAATCAGGATGCATTGATAATTACTGACCATTGGAAGGCAAAAGTTGGAAACAAGAAGGATCAGTAGTTGGAAAATATGGCCTTGGTAATAAACTAATGCCGGAGATTGAATGATAGAATTTTGCAAGACCAACGACTTCCTCATTGCAAATACCTTCTTTCACCAACATAAATGGCGACTATACACGTAGACCTCACCAGATGGAATACGCAAAAATCAAATTGACTACATCTATGGAAAGAGACGTTGGAAAAGCTCAATATCATCACTCAGAACAGGCCCAGGGGCCAAATGTGGAATAGACCATCAATTGCTTATATGCAAGTTCAAGCTGAAGCTGAAGAAAATCAGAGCAAGTCCACAAGAGCCAAAATATGACCTTGAGTATATCCCACCTGAATTTTGAGACCATCTGAAGAATAGATTTGACACATTGAACACTAGTGACCGAAGACCAGATGAGTTGTGGAAGGACACAATCCATGAAGAAAGCAAGAGGTCACTGAAAAGACAGGAAAAAAGAAAAGACCAAGATGGATGTCAGAGGAGACTCTGAAACTTGCTCTCAAACATCAAGCAGCTAAAGCAAAAGGAAGAATTGATGAAGTAAAAGAACTCAACAGAAGATTTCAAAGGGCATCTTGAGAAGACAAAGTATTATAATGACACGTGCAAACAGCTGGAGATGGAAAACCAAAAGGGACGCTCACACTTGGCAATTCTCAAGCTGAAAGAACTGAAGAAAAAATTCAAGCCTCGAGTTGCATTTGCGAAGGATTCTATGGGGAAAATATTAAATGGTGCAGGAAGCATCAAAAGAAGATGGAAGGAATACACAGAGTCATTATACCAAAAAGAATCAGTCGATGCTCAACCACTTCAAGAGGTGGCATATGATCAGGAACCGATGGTACTGAAGGAAGAAGTCTAAGCTGCTCTGAAGGCATTGGTGAAAAACAAGGCTCCAGGAATTGATGGAATATCAATTGAGATGTTTCAACAAACAGATGCAGCGCTGGAGGTGCTCACTGGTCTATGCCAAGAAATATGGAAGACAGCTTCCTGGCCAACTGACTGGAAGAGATCCATATTTATGCCTATTCCCAAGACAGGTGATCCAACCGAATGTGGAAATTATAGAACAATATCATAGCACACACAAGCAAAATTTTACTGAAGATCATTCAAAAATGGCCGCAGCAGTGTATCGACAGGGAACTGCCAGAAATTCATGCTGGTTTCAGAAGAGGACGTGGAACCAGGGATATCATTGCTGATGTCAGATGGATCCTGGCTGAAAGCAGAGAATACCAGAAGGATGTTCACCTGTGTTTTATTGACTATGCAAAGGCATTCCACTGTATGAATTGTAAGAAATTATGGATAACATTGTGAAGAATGGGAATTCCAGCATACTTAATTGTGCTCATGAGGAACATTCACATAGATCAAGAGGCAGTTGTTCGAACAGAACAAGGGGATACTGATTGGTTTAAAGTCAGGAAAGGTGTGCGTCAGGGTTGTATTCTTTCACCATACCTATTAGGTCTGTATGCTGAGCAAATAATCCGAGAAGCTGGACCATATGAAGAAGAACGGGGCATCAAGATTGGAGGGAGACTCATTAACAACCTGTGTTATGCAGATAACACAACCTTGCTTGCTGAAAGTGAAGAGGACTTGAAGCACTTACTAATGAAGATCAAAGACCACAGCCTTCACTATGGATTGCACCTCAACATAAAGAAAACAGAAATCCTCACAACTGGGCCAATGAGCAACTTCATGATAAACGGAGAAAAGATTGAAGTTGTCAAGGGTTTCATTTTACTTGGATCCACAGTCAACAGCCATGGAAGCAGCAGTCAAGAAATCAAAAGACGCATTGCATTGGGTAAATCTGCTTCAAAGGACCTGTTTAAAGTGTTGAAGAGCAAAGATGTCACCTTGAAGACTGAGGTGCGCCTGACCCAAGCCATGGTATTTTCAATTGCATCATGAGCATGTGAAAGCTGGACAATGAATAAGGAAGACCAAAGAAGAATTGATGCCTTTGAATTGTGGTGTTGGCGAAGAATATTGAATATACATGGACTGCCAGAGGAACGAACAAATCTGTCTTGGAAGAAGTACAACCAGAATGCTCTTAGAAGCAAGGGTGGTGAGACTGCGTCTTACATACTTCGGACATGTCAGGAGGGATCAGTCTCTGGAGAAGGTTATTATCATACTTGGCACAGTACAGGGTCAGCAGAAAAGTGGAAGACCCTCAGCGAGGTGGGTTGACACAGTGGCTGCAACAATGGGCTCAAGGATAACAATGATTGTAAGGCTGGCTCAGGACCGGGCAGTGTTTCATTCTGTTGTGCATAGGGTTGGTGTGAGTCGGAACCGACTCTACGACACCTAACAACAGCAACAACACCTTTTGCCTATGTCTCAAGGTACTAAATACTATTTGAAAATAGATATTTAATGTTTACATAATATTCTATCATTGATTTTGATTTCTTCCACTTTGAGCATAAAAATGGTGAAAAGAGCACACAATTTGGAGTCTGACATAAGTAGTTTTCAATTCTGGGTATGATTTTCTAGGTTTTCATCTTTATACTGTACAGTTTATTTAGACAATAGAGATAAAGCTGACATTGAAGGGTTTAAATATTAGAAATATTATAATAACAGTTTCATAGAACCAGTACATAGTATGTGCTTAAATGGATGTTAGTGGTATAAAATTTATAATCATTACTGTTTGATAACTACTCAAAATTTAGTTGTTATTGTTGCTAGATGCCCTGGAGTCAGTTCTGACTCACAGGGACCCTGTGTACAACAGAATGAAATCATACACCAGCCTCAGAGTTGTTGCTATGTTTGAGCCCATTGTTGTAGGCACTGTGTCAATCTGTCTCGTTGAGGTTGAGGGTCTTCCTCGTTTTCAGTGACTCTCTACCAAGCATGATGTTCTTCACTAGGGACTGGTCCCTCCTGATAACATGTCCAAAGTATGTGAGATGAAGTCTCACCATCTTCACTTGTACAGAATTCAAAATCTTTGACTGAATCTTTGGCCCTTATTTTGATAGATTGATAAAAATTTAATTACTAAAAAAAGTAATTAAGATATTAGTGTTTTAAAGACTCCATTCATTCACTCAAATGCTTTCTAGAATGTTTGTATCGGTTCATACTTCTACAAACAGTGCGTGAGTGACGTTTTCTCCATACCCTTGCTAGTACTGAATATTATCAAAACTTGTACTGATTTGCTTAGCTGAAATTCTGTCTCATTACTGTTTTAATTTCCATTTGTTTAATTATCAGTGAAATCGAAATTATTTTCACTGTTAAGGTTGTCTTCTGTGAGTTTTGTCTACATGATTTTGCCATTATTTAGTTTTTTTCTTTTTTTAAACCAATTTATATGTTCTCTTTATTTTTTTTGTGGGTTTATATATTAAGGCTATTAAGACTTTATTGTATTTATTAAAAAAAATTATAGCCCAGAATTTTTCCTTTAATTTTATTTATGAAAGTTTTTTTACATGCTGTTTTTATATAATAACCAAAAACCAACCCATTGCTGTGGAGACGGTTCTGACTCACAGTGACCCTATAGGACAAAGCAGAACTCTCCCATAGGGTTTCCAAGGAGTGGCTGGTGGATTTGAACTGCTGAGCTTTTGCTTAACAGTTGAGCTCTTAAGCACTGTGCCAACAGAGCTCTTTTTATAGAACAGTCATTTCAAGTATCATTTTTTCCACACTGAATCTCTTTTCAACAGCCTTTTACTCACTCTCTCTAGCATTTCTTAGACCAACTTTAAGGTCTTGCCATTTTTCCAGTCTTTTCATGTATCCCTCTTCTTTTCCAGATCTGTCCCCAAATCAGTGATGTAGTCAGATAGGTCTACCTATTGTCTGCCATTTGCAGACTCAGTTTCTATCTTGATATCCTTCCTGTGTCCCCCAGTTTTTCATTTGCATCTCTCACATGAAACCTAAAAAATGCAAGGCTCTAATATCTGGTTATAATACAATTCAGTACTTTATTGTTTTATTTTATAATGACTTTTTTTTTTTTTTTCTAATTAGTCTTCCTAGCTATATTAAAACCTGCTTGAGAGTATAGTTCATGTCTTATACTTCTTCATGTTCCCAAATTCCATAGCACAAGCCTGGTAACAATATAAGCACTCAAAAAACACTTATTAATTTTTATAGCTGCCTGTCCCACCCCTCAAATGCACACACTTGGATACATATTTTGTTTTATCTAGCGACAGAGCAGCTAAAAGAAATGAAGTATAAAGGGTTTGGGGCAAATATTTTGGAGCACAGTGCATTCTGTTTGCTCTTTTGTTCTTTGATTGACATGGATCCCATGTAACACAAAAAATAGTCAGGAGACCTCTTCACCATTTCTGAACAGCCAGTAGACTTTGTAATGAAGAAGCTTCCAAATTGTTGCTTGGGTGTCAACAAAAGGTGTTGGGGCCACTACTGCAGTTTCCAACATCTCCTGTGGATGTTGGTTTGACAGTTTGCCAGCTGCGTAGTGACGCATGTGTCCTCCCATCAGCATTGCAGATGAGGCCCAGAATATTGCTTGGGTGTGAAAAAAGGCAGAACAGCTAACTCTGCTGGGAAACATCCTCAAGGGTCTCAAAGTTTCAGGTCCTGATTTGGAGACTTGGGTAGTTTAGTGATCTGAGTATCCTTTGCATTTTTTTTTTAATACATGATGCTGTAATACCAGATCTTTTTTGGTTTTATTTAATAACTTTACCTGAAGATTTTTAGACAGTGTCATTGAAAGAAACTGTTTTATTTTTCTTTGTAAACTTTTATCTGAGTGTATATCCATATTTTTAGTAATTTCTATGATATTTACAATAGTTAATCAAAATGAAATGTAATAATTGGTGCTTTTTTGTTTCTGTTACCTAGTTGAATAACAAATCATTGCATTCTGTAGTGACTTAAAAACTCGATAACAATTCTATTATCTTTCACAATTTCTGTGGATCAGGAATTTGTGTAGGGTTTGGCTGTTCGCTTCTGGCTCAGAGTTTTTCCTGGATTTCAAGCCACAAAATGGTTGGAGGTGGACCAACGGGTGGCTGAAGAATCTGTCTTTTAATGTACTCTTGGGGCCTAACCATGTGGTTTCTCCACATGGGCTCATTTGGGCTTCCTCAGAGCATAGCGGCCTGAAGACAGTCAGACTGCTAATATGGTGGTGGCTGAATGCTTTAAAAACAAGTATTTCAACAGGCAAGGTGAAAGCTGCATTGTCTTTTATAATCTAGTTTCCAAAACACATAGCTTCATTTCTACTGTTGTCAGAAATTTAGGTGAGGGAATCTATACTCCAGTGTGTGATGATAGAAGTGTCAGAGTTACACTGTGAGAAAAACATGTGGGATGGGAGGTATTATTGTGGTCATTTTTGGAAAATATAATCTGAAACAGCCTACCCTCTAACCACAAACATTTACATTACTCCTACATACAAGATACACTCACTCCCTCCCTCCAAACCCCTGAGTCTCAGTCTATTATTGCATTAGCTTCACGTCTAGGATTGTGTCTTTTAAATTAACTCCAGGTGCAGGTAAGTCTCCTGTGGTACAGCTCCTCGAATACTAAAAACTAAAGTTTTTTTTTTTTTTCCCCTGAAAACCTTTGCACTAAAGAGACAAGTCATCTGCCCTTCACACACCCATTGTTGTATGGTGGGACAAGCAGAAAAAAAATGCCATAGACCCTTCTGCTGAAAAACGGAAAAATGAGAGATCATTACTATCCTATAAAACCAAAATTCATTGCCCTTGAGTCAATTTTGACTCATAGCGACCCTGTAAGGCAGATTAGATCTGCCCCATAGGGTTTCCAAGGAGCAGCTGGTGGATTTGAACTGCTGACCTTTTGGCTAGTAGCCAAGCTCTTAACCACTGCACCAGCAGGGCTCCTACTATTTTATAGCAGTTCTGAAGTCGAGCTGGTCATTTTACCATTTGCTTAGAGTTTGATCCACTCCCCATGAGTTGTTCGCTGTGACCCTGATGTACTCTTGTTTCCATCCTCTGAGTCATCATTGTTTTCCCGAAATACATGACCTATATTTATAGCTGATGAGTTTTCTCAGCCATATTTCTGTGCTTGGAAGTTTGGGTGTCCATAGGCCACTTTTCGTTTTGTAAAGTCTTTATTCCTTTCATTTCCAAGGGTACAAATCTTTTAAAAACTTTGTTGTTGTTTTGTTGTTAGGTGCCCTATAGTTGATTCCAACCCATAGTGACCCCATGTGACAGAGTAGAACTTCCCCATAGGGTTTTCTAGGCCATAGTCTTTACTATGGCCTAGAAAATTTTTTTTTTTTTTTTTTAGTCTTTACAGAAGCTGATCTCCAGGTCTTTCCCTTTGGGAGCTGCTAGCGGTTAAGTGCTTAATCGTTTGTACCACCAGGGCTTCTCTTTAAAAACTTTGACAGTTTCTTATGTACCAATTTATGATTCACTCCATTAGACAAGAGCCAGGCCCACAAATTGTATGAGATAGCTACTTCTTTACCATGAGTTACCTGTGAGGCTTCTGTGGGATAACACCCTTAAAGTTTTTAGTAGTCCTATTGCTTAGCAGAAGAACCCTGGTTGTGCAGTGGTTAAAGTACTTGGCTGTTAACCAAAAGGTTGACAGTTCAAACCCATCAGCTGCCTTGTGAGAGAAAGATGTGGTAGTCTACTTCTGTAAAGATTTACAGCCTTGGAAACCTTGTGGGGCAGTTCTACTCTGTCCCATAGGGTTGCTGCGAGTTGGAATCAACTTGATGTCGTTGGGTTCGGTTGGTTTAGATTGCATTAGCAGAGAAGTTTAGCTGCATATTGCCTTAAGATCCTTGGAGGGCCTTTTGTCTGTCTACAGTTCTATGAGACACACCTTAATATTCCTGAGGTTTTAGTAAAGGGTTTTTATAGTCACACCCTTACCTTCATCTGTACATGATTCCTTTCTGACTACACCTGGGATTGTATCTTTGCTCTGAGGGTCTTCCTTATCTTTGACACCCTTTTGCCCTCTGGTCAACTCGATGGCAACAGGGTTGGTTTTTTTTGTTTTTGTTGAAGTTACTGTTTTTTTACTCTCCAGAGAGGCTGGAAATGAAAAAAATAGTTTTATTTTCAACCTCAGCAAGCTCTCTCTCCTTTTCATAGTTCCTCTACATTTTTGCTGTACAATGAACAGTTTCTTTTTTAACTTGTCTATGTGTGGGTTTATGTGTATTAACAACTTATCATAAGTAGCAAAAGGAAGCCAGGTGGTCCTTTCATTTTTCTGCTTGGAAATCTCCTTAGCTAGATCCTTGGAGTTTAGTAGGTACATTTTCTATTTTCTACATCACTGTGGACAAAAAACAGGCCAAAATTTCTACCACTGCGTGAAAAGAGGGTCTTTCTCCAGCTTCCAATAACATAATCCTTATTTCTGTGAAGCCGTCGCAGTTAAACTCCCTGAGACCCATCAGGCATGGTTTCCACTCTTAGTCTCCTCCAGGTCCTTCCAGCTTTCCCCTGCTGCCTGGTCCCAAGGCCATTCCACAAGCTTTGAATTTTTTTTTTTTTTTAATGATAACACCTCACTTTTCATATCAAAGTATGTTCTAGTTATCTATTGCTTTTTAACAAATAAGTGCCAAACTTAATGACTTAAAACAGCAAAAGCTGTTTTATCACCTCTTGTGGTTTCTGTGGGTCAAGAATTTGGTCAAGGCTCACTGGGCGCATCTGACTCTGGGTCTCCTGCATTTGCAGTGGAATAATGTCTACAGCTGGAACAGCAGAAGGCTGAAGAAGCTAGGAGCTGTCTGAGAGTCTGTCTTCGTGTAGCCTCCAAACCAAACAAACAAAAAACCCATTGCCGTTGAGTCGATTCCAACTCACAGCAACCCTGTAGAACTACCCTGTAGGATTTTCAAGGAGTGGCTGTGGATTCAAACTGTCGACCTTTTGGTTCTTAAGGCCTCTCGTTTGGTCTCTCCACAAGCGGTAGTGTGGTCTTTTTTACAGCAAATGTTCTGTGGTTATTCAAACTAAAATGGCAGCCAAATGCTTCAAGAACATGCATTCTGACAAGTAAGGCAGGAGTTGAATCACATTTTATGACCTGATCTTGGGAGTCACATAGTGTCACTTTCACTGAAGTCACAAATCTACCTAGATTCAAGGACAAAGAACTTAGACCCGCCTGTCAGTGGGAGGATTCTCAAAGACACATCCTAAGAGGAACATTTGGGATGAGATGATAAGGGAGATATTGTTTTGGCCATCTTTGGAAAATAAAATCTGTTATACTTCTTTATACCTAGTCTTTGCAGATTAACTCCACAGGTACAGAGATACAGATGTTGATAGAGATTTAGAGCCTTTTATGTTAAAACAATTTTTTTGAACTTAACATCCTTGTTTTCATCCTCAAATTTTGCTAGTTTAACATCCAGTGAATCTCTAGCTACAGGATTTAATGGTAATCTAAATTTGATGTTTTTTTCTTGGCAAAGCCAAAATTATGATTGTGGGTGGTACATGTTTTAAGTTCTACCAAGTTCTCAGACATGCAGAATTTATGAATAGTAATAGTTTTAACTGGCCAACTATTGAAACCTTGTGTTTTAGTAAGAAAGGAAAAAGCCTTCCTTAAAAGTAAAGAGAAATTACATTTCTTCCTAAAATCTAGCTCTGCATAAGTATTGACAGATTGTCCCAGTGATTCTTAAAATTAATCTTTAAAATATCAAGAACTGTGTGGTTGAACTTCATGGATATGAACAGTGAAAACATCATTAAAGGTGGTGAATGTAGAGCTGCCAGCATCTCCCTTCTTGCCCACTCTGGCTTAGTTCGTCTTCTACATATGTGGACCACATGTGCTTTGGAAGATTTTTGACTGATTCGGATGTTTAGTCTGCATAGGGTGGACCCTGTTCACTGCATCTTATTACTTTGGTTTCCCCTCTCCTTTCAGCAACAGCGCTTTCCAGCTAGTTTTTCTGGGAGAGCCAGGCATGCAGCAGCTTGTGAAAGCTGAGGACCAGAAAACTGCTACCTGTGTGAGACACGAATAAGGGGCCAGATTCCATTGAGCCCTCTTAAAAGAATCAAAGGTGACATAAAATGAATGGAAAATGCCAGAATAAGTCATCACAGTTCATTGCAGTTAATGTGGCTGGGAAAGCAAGCCACTGTTTAGCAATCAACCTGGTCTACTGACAATGAAAATTCAGTACCATAAAACTGAAGGCAGTGTGCATTAGTGAATTATTAACTGTAATTTGAATAATGTCCTAAAAGATATGCAAAGTGTGGTTTTTATATAAGTTCCAACATAGGATTGTTTACTGCATTTCATATCCACAGTTTTGCTTCAACAGTTCACCCTCAGTTCCAACAAGGAGCCTAATAAAATTGACAGTTGGTTTTAATGATAACCTGATTTGATTTTTAGGAGTATTTGTCTTTCAAAGAAAAAAAGTGAGATCATTAAGTAAATTGTAAAGGTATAAAAGAAACATGACAAAGATACGATAAACACTGAAAACTGGATCGTAAAGTAAAAGTACCATGAGGTAGTCAGATAATTGAAATATCAGATTTTAATAAAAATAATTTTCAGATTATTTTAAGTTACTTCGTTTTGCATCTCAGTTGTATTGTGAAATATATGTAACATTTCGTAGTTTATTTTGTTTATTATTCATTCATGAAAACTCAGCTTATTGTTCGTTTTCTTTAAGTCTGTTTTATTAGTTTTCTCCCAAAATGTTTAAACTTAGCTATTTGTAAGGTCAGTAATTCATTGATTAGCATAGTAGTAATTGTATTAAGTATATGTCTGTAGCATTGTGTAGGATCAGAAAAACCAAATTCATTAATCATTTTAAGCAACCTTTTTAGGCCTTCCTATTTTTCGTTTGCCTCGTAAGTGCCTTCCCTCCTCCCCATCTTTTATGTCTTCCACACAGCTCTGCAGATTTTATCATGCCACTCTGCTTTTTAAAAGTGCTCAGTGGCTTCCCTTTGCTAGCAGGGATAAGGTTAAGATGTATTTTTCATGGCAAACCAAGCCCCCCCCCCCTTTTTTTAATTTTTATTGTGCTTTAAGTGAAAGTTTACAAATTAAGTTGGTCTCTCGTACAAGAATTTATATACACTTTGCTATTTACTTCTAGTTGCTCTCACCCTAATGAGACAGCACATTCCTTCTTTCTACCCTCCATTTCCATGTCCATTCAGCCAGCTTCTGGCCCCCTCTGCCATTTCATCTCCCCTCCAAACAGGAGCTGCCCACATAGTCTTATGTGTCTACTTGATTCAAGAAGCTCACTCCTCACCAGTGTCATTTTCTGTCTTACAGTCCAGTCCAATCCCTGTCTGAAGAGTTGGCTTCGGGAATGGTTCCTGTCTTGGGCTAATAGAAGGTCTGGGGACTATGACCTCTGTGATCCTTCTAGTCTCAGTCAGACCATTAAGTCTGGTCTTTTTCCGAGAGTTTGAGGTCTGCATCCTACTGCTCTCCTGCTCCTTCAGGGGTTCTCTGTTGTGTTCCCTGTCAGGGCAGTCCTCGGTTATAGCCGGGCACCATCTAGTTCTTCTGGTCTCAGGCTGATATAGCAGACCAGGACCTTCATGATCAGGCTTCTTCCTCCCTTTCTTGCCTCATCTCCTGACATTCTACACTGCAGCAGAGACTTACTCGTCATTCTTTACACAGACTATACCATCTCTCATAGCTGTGCATTTGCTCTGCCATTCCTCTGGAGTGATTTCTCTGTTCCCCTTTACCTGGACTAATTCCTACTCATCCTGTTAAGATTTAATTTCATGACTGCCTTTCTTCCCCCCAATGAAGTAGGTGCTTATGTCTTATTATCACTTATGCATAGCTCTTGCATTGTATTTATTACTATGCATTATAGACTTTGTGCTACTTAGAGACAGGGGTTATGTCTTAGTTATTTTTGTACATTAGGTACGGGCACATAGATTATTCAAAACTGTTTACTGAAGGAATGCATAGTAAATGAATTTAGGGCTCTACTTTATTTTTTATTTGAGTCTGCAATCTTTAATCAAGGAATCTTCTTTCTCAGTGATCTACCCTTGTTTGGAACATAGCAGTCCCAATCATTTCAAGTTTTCAGGTCTTTTTCACTTCTTTTACCAAGGAGAGAGAGAATGGCCTAAGTGGTAATGTATATTTGCATAAGCTCTTGCTGCTACTGTGCTGCTTTGTTGTGTCTTCCCTTCAACATTGGGAGGTTGATAATTCTTCATTATTCATTCATTAATTATGTGTTTAACACCACTAAGAAAGGTACTGTGGATATACAAGAATGAGTAAAATATAGCTTCCGATTTTAATTATGGTGTAATCTACTAGAAAAGTAAAGACCTAATACAAGCTGGGAATACTGCCAAAATGACCATACAAAAAACCTAACCCACTGCCATTGAGTCAACCCTATAGGACAGAGTAGAAATGCCCCCTAGAGTTTCCAAGGAGTGGCTGGTAGATTCGAACTACTGACCTCTTGGTTAGCAGCTGAGCACTTAGTACTCTAGGTTTCAATAAAGGTTCAGAAAGAATGCAAAGGCTACTTTGAGACCTTGGCTGGCTTTATCAGATAGAGCCTTAAGGAGAAATGTTTAAGTAGAAGTTGTCATTCTTTTTAAAACACATGCTGTGAATTCCATGACAAATGAACTGTTCATTTGCCTGTTGCCTTGAAATTTCTTTAAAGAAAAATTGGTGGTAGTGTGAGATTATATATGCAACTTTGATAGAATATTATTTGGGGTAGGTAAATAAAGGCATATCTACATTTATCTTTAATTGAGTGGTTGAATTTTTTTTTACTGAAATTCCTCAAAGAATTGCCGTATTTTAATATGCTAACAGATGCTTGAGGAGGTGCTATATCAGTGGAAATCTTAAAATACTTTACCTGATTCGTTTGCCTTCCTGGAATGTGACCAGTATTTGATTGCTTTTGCTTTTCTTACATTTTAGTTTAGGTTACTTAGTTTATATGTGGTTGTTGTTGTATGCTGTCTAGTCAATTCTGACTTACAGCAACCCTGTATGACAGAGTAGAGCAGCCCTGTAGGGTTTCCTATGAGTTGGAATTGACTCAACAGCAATGGGCTTGTTTGGGTTTGAATCCTTATGGCAACAGATTGCCAGGTCTTTTCTCCCATGGAGCTGCTGGTAGAGTTCGATTAGCAGCCAAGTGCTTAACCATTCCACGACTAGGGCTCCTTTATGTATGATTATTAACTGTTTAAAAAAATTAAATTGATACCAAGAGCTAGAAACTATAAACTCATACTGTAATTAAGGAACTATTCTCTGTTAAATATATTCCAAGAAAAGGTATTGTCATTAGGTGCCACCGAGTTGATATTTGACTCACAGAGACCCCATGTGAGAAAAGTGCCTCATAGGTTGTCTGGACTGTAATCTTTACTGAAGCAGATTGCCAGGTCTGTCTCCTGCAGAAACGCTGGGTGGACCAAAATCATCGACCTTTGGGTTAGCAGCTGAGTGTTTAACCATTGTGCCACCAAGGCTCCTTTTAGAAAAAGTATTGCAGTGTGTTTATTTGACCAACACAAATACCAAACGTACCTGAGAAATGTATGTAAAATATTTTAACTCACCACGATTCTCAGGTTGTGGCGGATCCAGTAAATCCGTCCCACTTTTCCTCAGAGATTAATTCCCAGTTAAGCTGTGCAGCTCTGGGGCGCGAACTCTTGTCAGAATTCTTGTCAGGATTACATGTCCCCCAATGACATGCCGTTTACAGCGGATGGGATCAAGTACACATGTGACGCACACTAGCAGAACCCCCATGGTCAGTGTTGCAACTAATCAAAAAGAATAATGTAAGCAAAACTCAGAAGCTATTTCAGTTATTTTGTGTATCTTTTTTCCCTCTCAATAGATAACACAAATTATAACAAATATGTTCCAGAATGCTCATGGAGAATCATAAAGCAGTGAATTGGAAGCAGGTATACTTGCATTGGATCATTCATAAAATAACACATTTTCATTTAAATTATTTGAAGTTTTGGAGGGGAGCTTTTCAGTAATTGTTTTCATTTTTTTTGTTGTTGTTGTTGGGTGCTGTCAAGTCTATTCGAGCCGGCAACCTTTTGGTTAACAGCTAAGCACTTTACTGTTTGCACCACCAGGAAAATTTGCGCTGAAGAGAATTTCCTTTAGAAAGGAACCTAAAAGTGTATTCCTCGTTTTTGCCAAGCAGTCAGATAGAAATTCAAAAATGTAGATGTCTGACAGAAATTTCAGATGAAACTTTCATCTTCCAATGGCTGCATGTTGTAAGTAGACAAATTTAAACTTCCTTCTGTGGCCTAAAATGGTGCTTTTCAACCTTGACGGCTTATCAGAATCACACAGGGAGCATTAAGGAATACCTAGGCCTGGCTCGTATTCCAGAGATTCGGCTTTAATTGGTTTGAGGTATGGCCCAGGCACCTGAGTTTTAAAAAACGTCTCAAATGACTCTAATGTGCAGCACAGTTTAAGAACCACCGGCATAAAAGGCGCCACATCTGTCAGCCACCATCTAATTTTTCCACCTCGTGTCCTGTGCTCTTTTCCTTTCCTCTTTTGTTTTGTCACTTGAATCCCAAGGATGTTTTTGCCTACGGGCCTTTCTCTAGCCATTCCTTCTGCCTGGAATGCTCTGCCTACTGATCTTTTCAAGATTGGCTCCTTCCCATCATTTAGGTCTCAGCTCCTCGGGCTTTACTTTGGGAAGGCTTTTCTTAATCTCTCTGTCAAAAGCTTTCTTTCCCCCAGCATTGTAGCATTATTCTGCTTTACTTTCATTATCATATTTTTTATCATGCGGTATTATCATATTCATTTATTTACTAGCTTTTCCTTTTTCACTGAAATGTAAACTCAGGATAGAGACTGGTACATCTGGTTCGCTATCATATCCCTGGCATTTAAAACCAGACCTATCACACAGTAGTTGCTCATTAAATATTTTTTAAATAAATGAATACCATTTCTGATAGAAAAATATGTAA
Organism: Elephas maximus indicus; assembly: GCF_024166365.1. Taxonomy (NCBI): domain Eukaryota; kingdom Metazoa; phylum Chordata; class Mammalia; order Proboscidea; family Elephantidae; genus Elephas; species Elephas maximus. The sequence goes on along the minus strand of NC_064823.1, from coordinate 59,424,177 downwards.
CTGCTTATTCTCTTCTCCAAAAATACATGGGATCATATTTTAAATATTAGAATAAAGACAGAATAAAATGAGTGGAAATCAACAGGCAGAGGGAAATGTGCTGAAAATGTTGTTTTTAGGTGCAGCAGAGTCAGTTCCGACTCATAGGGACCCTATGTACAACACAACAAAACACTGCCTTCTCCTGCACCACCCTCATAACCATTGTTATGCTTGAGCCTGTTGTTACAGCCCATTGAGCCCATTGTTGCAGGCACTGTGTCAGTCCATCTCATTGAGCATCTTCCTCCTTTTTGCTGACCCTCTACGAGGCATGATGTCCTTCTCCAGGGAATGGTCCTTCCTGATAATGTGCGAAATATTTGAGACAAAGTCTTGCCATCCTTGCATCTGAGGAGCATTCTAGCTGTACTTCTTCTGAGACAGATTTGTTCGTCCTTCTAGCAGTCCGTAGTATATTCAGTTGTCTTTGCCAACACCATAATTCAAAGGCTTCAGTTCTTCTGTCTTCTGTGTTCATTGTCCAGTTTTCACATGCATATGAGGCGATTGAAAATACCATGGATTGGGTCAGACGAACCTTAGTCCTTAAAGTGATATCTTTGCTTTTTAACACTTTAAAGAGGTCTTTTGTAGCAGATTTGGCCAATGTAGTGTGTCATTTGATTTCTAGACTGCTGCTTCCATGGACGTTGATTGTGGATCCAGATGAAATCCTGGACAACTTCATTATTTTCTCAGTTTATCATGATCTTGCTTATTGGTCTCAGTTGTGAAGAGTTTTGTTTTCTTTGTGTTGAGGTGTAATCTATATTGAAGGCTGTAGTCTTTGATCTTCATTAGTAAGTGCTTCAAGTCCACTTGGCTTTCAGCAAACAAGGTTGCATCATCTGTATAATAAAAAAAAAGTATAATACAGGTTGTTAATGAGCCTTTCTCCAGTCTTGATGCCCTGTTCTTCTTCACATAGTCCATCTTCTCAGATTATTTGCTCAGCATGCCGATTGAATAAGTCCCGTGAAAGGATACAACCAGGATGCACATCCTTCCTGATTTTAAACCGCTCATTATTCCCTCATTCTGTTTGAATGACTGCCTCTTGGTCTAAGTACAGGTTCCTCATAAGCACAATTAAGTGTTCTGTAATTCCCATTCTTTGCAATGTTATCCATAATTTATTATGATCCACACAGTTGAGTGCCTTTGTGTAGTCAATAAAACACAGGTAAATTTATTTCTGGTATTCTCTGTTTTCAGCCATGATCCATCTGACATCAGCAATGATATCCCTGGTTCCATGTCCTCTTCTGAACCCAGCCTGAATTTTTGGCAGTTCCGTGTCGATGTATTGCTGCAGCCACTTTTGAATGATCTTCAGCAAAATTTTACTTATGTTTGATATTATTGATATTGTTCGATAATTCCTACATTCTGTTGAATCACCTTTCTTTAGAATGGGTACAAACATGGATCGCTTCCAGTCAGTTGGCCAGGTAGCTGTCTTCCGTATTTCTTGGTATAGACAGGTGAGCGTGTCCAGCTTGTTGAAACATTTCAATTGGTATTCCCCAAATTCCTGGAGCCTTGTTTTTCGCCAGTGCCTTCAGTGCAGCTTGGACTTCTTCCTTTAGTACCATTGATTCTTGATCATATGCTACCTCCTGAAATGGTTGAATGTTGACCAATTCTTTCTGGTTCAGTGGTTCTGTATATTCCTGCCATCTTCTTTTGATGCTTCCTGCATTGTTTAATATTTTTCCCATGTAATCCTCCAATATTACAATTTGAGGCTTGGATTTTTTAAGTTCTTTCAGCTCGAGAAATGCCAAATGTGTTCTTCTCTTTTGTTTTTTTAACTCCAGGTCTTTGTGCATTTCATTATACTACTTTACTTTGTCTTCTCCAGCTGCCTTGGAAATCTGTTCATCTCTGTCATGGATTGAATTATGTCCCCCCAAAAATCTGTGTATCAACTTGGTTAGGCCATGTGTGGTTGCCCTCCATTTTGTGATTGTAATTTTATGTTAAAAGGTTTAGGGCGGGATTGTAACACCACCCTTACTCAGGTCCTCTCTCTGATCCAGCTTAAAGGGAGTTTCCCTAGGGTGTGGTCTGTACCACCTTTTATCTCTCAAGAGATGAAAGGGAAGCAAGCAGAGAGTGGGGGACCGCATACCACCAAGAAAAAAGCACCGGGAGCAGAGCACATCCTTTGGACTCGGGGTCTGTGCGTGAAGAAGCTCCTAGGTCGGGGGAACACTGGTGAGAAGGCTGATAAAGAGAGAATGTCTTCCTCTGGAGCTTACACCCTGAATTTGGACTTGTAACCTACTAGACTATGAGAGAATAAGTTTCTCTTTGTTAAAGCCGTCTACTTAACGGTATTTCTGTTATGGCGGCACTAGATGACCAAGACAGTCTCTTTTACTTCATCATGTGTCCCGTTTGTTTTAGCTACTCTGCATTCAAGAGCAGCTTTCAGAGCTTCTTTTGACATCATTTTTAGTCTTTTCTTTCCTGTCTTTTTAATTACCTCTTGCTTTCTTCATGTATGATGTCATTCCACAACTTATCTGGTCATCGGTCAGTAGTGTTCAGCACATCAAATCTGTTCTTGAGATGGTCTCTAAAGTCATGTGGGATATACTCAAGGTCATACTTTGGCTCTTGTAGACTTTTTCTAATTTTCTTCAGCTTTGACTTGAACTTGCATATGAGCAGTTGATAGTCTGTTCCATAGTCAGCCCTTGGCCTCATTTTGACTGATGATACTGAGCTTAACCATCGTATCTTTCCACAGATGTAGTCAATTCGATTCCTTCTGTGTTCCATCTGGTGAGGTCCACGTGTATATAGTCACCATTTACATTGTTGGAAAAGGTATTTGCAATGAAGAAGTCACTGGTTTTGTAAAATTCTATCATGTGATCAGCATCGTTTCTATTACCAAGGCCATATTTTTTAACTACCAATCTTTCTTCATTATTTTCATCTTTTGCATTCCAGTTGCCAGTAATCACCAATGCATCTTGATTGCATGTTTGATCAGTTTCAGACTACAAAAGTTGGTAAAAATCTTAGGTTTCTTCATCTTTGGCCTTAGTGGTTAGTATGTAAATTCGAGTAATAGTCTTGTTAACTGGTCTTCCTTGTGGGTATATGGATATTATCCTATCACTGCCACATTGTATTTCAGGATAGATCTTGAAATGTTCTTTTTGATGATGAGTGCAATGCTATACCTCTTTGTCATTCCTGGCGTATTGACCACATGATTGATTCAAAATGGCCAATACCGGTCCATTTCAGCTCACTAATGCCTAGGATATCAATGTTTATGCATTCCATATCATTGACAATTTCCAATTTTCCTAGATACATACTTAGTACATTCTATGTTCCAGTTATTAATGGATGTTTGCAGTTATTTCTTCCATTTTGGGTCACTCCACATCAGCAAATGAAGGTCCCAGTAGATTAACTCCATCTACGTCATAATAGTCGACTCTACTTTGAGAAGGCAGCTCTTTCCCAGTTGTCTTTTGAGTGCATTCCAAAGTGAGGTGCTCATTTTCCAGCACTATATCAGTGTTCTGCTGCTATTCCTAAGGTTTTCACTGGCTAATTCTTTTCAGAGGTAGACCGCTAGGTCCTTCTTCCTAGTCTGTCTTAGCCTGGAAGCTCAGCTAAAACCTGTCCACCATGAGTGACCCTGGTGGTATTTGAATACTGGTGGTGTACCATCCAGCATCACAGCAAAACGTGATCCTAGACAGCATGACAAACTGACAGACATGCGGGGGACTGAAAATGTAAGGGTAGTGATATTAATCCTGGGCTCATTAGCACCACTTAATGCTCTCCATGGCTATACTTTGAGTTTTACCGTCACCCAAAAGTACCCCACATTTGAAATCTTTGTATCTTTTCTGCTGAACTTCTTCAGTTTTTAAGAACTCAGGTATCACCTTCTCCTCTAAAAAGTCTTCTCTGAGCTCAGTCTCTAAGAAAGGTTGTATCTTCCATACAATGCATGTTTGCACCATGACCCTTGCCATATTGTGCTTTGATGATCTATTCACCAGTCTTTCTCCCTCACAGGCCTCTAGCCTTATGGAGATCAGGGATTTTATCTATAGTGCTGACCCATAGCAGGTACACAGCAAGTGTTGATCAAATGAAAGCATAAAATATACATGAAAGAATAATGTTCCTCAAGAATCCTTAGTACTTCTAATTAAAATTATAAAATGGGTTTGTCAGGAATATAAGTAAGTTGAAGTAGTTTTTAATTGAATAAAGCAATAAAGAAGGATATCCTAGGCCAGTTGGGGGCGTGATGTTATGCACACTTAGGAAATTAAGAAAACATTGTTGGTGCCAATAAGTCTGAGCACGGGCTTCCGATTGATATGTGGCTTGTCATCTGAACAAGGTTTTCATCACTCACTGGGGACTATTTATACATTATTTACTCTTTTTGATAAACTTCTTTTCAATAGATGCTATTTAGATAGATCCATTTTCCAGTAACACCTGATACGCATTTTAAAATATAGTGTTTAATTGATATTGATTGCCAGTAAACCCAATGATAGTTTTCATCAGAGTACTTTGAATTTTGTTGTTCTGCCCAAAAGAAATTGCAGCAATCTGTGGGCACATAAATATTTAAAATTCTCTCTATATAGAGGCCCTGTTAGTTCCATGGGTAGTATTGTCATGCTTTTCACTCTTAAATATTATCTTGCTTCAGAATCCCTCCAGTGCTACTACCCATAATTATACCTGAAATTTGGATTAGTAGGTCTTTCAAAAGGTGATTCATGCATTTGAAATGAACATATTTTCATTAATGTTATGGAATTGTGCAGTGCCTCGTTTTTTTTTTTTTTTTTTTATAATAACTTTTATTAAGCTTCAAGTGAACGTTTACAAATCCAATCAGTCTGTCACATATAAGTTTACATACATCTCACTCCCTACTCCCACTTACTCTCCCCGTCTTGAGTCAGCCCTTTCAGTCTCTCCTTTCTTGACAATTTTGCCGCAGTGCCTCGTTTTATCTCACAAAGATGACAAAACACAAAGAAAGAAGAGGGGGTACTCAGCCCAGAAATGATGATCAGTGTCCAAAAAAGCATTACCCAAGTGTACCTTGTTGCCACTGTTCTGTTGCTGCCTGCCTGGAAACCAGCATGTGCTTTTTCCTTCCAGCTTTAGAAGGAAACTCTACCAGTGCAAATCAAGCAATTTGTCACATTTCTAAGAAGGAGACACCAAGCCAGGGAGTCTTGATACCGGAGTTACAGCATCCTAAGAAGTCTTCCTTATTTTAATCTGAATCTGCATCCTCCCCCACCCTGCATATTTGCCTCTAGTTCTGCACAGGCTTGAATGTTTTTCTGCAAAAATAAAGGATGAGGGAAGGCCATTTCCTACAGAGATATGGAAGTGTGAAAATGTTGCACATGGCATTTCCAGTGAACATATAGTTTGGTATGTTAGAATGTAATGTGGGATTTGTGTTGTGGAAAAAGGGGAAATGAAACTGAAAGGGAAGGGCTGGGTCAAGATGATGGAAAGGACTGTATTCTAGGCTGAGAAATTTGAACCCTCTGTTGTTGTAGGCAAGAGGAGGTGTTGGAAAAAAATTTTTTTTTTTCCAATTTTGGAGCAATACGAATGATTGATGGGGAAGAAAGGAAAGTGGTGAGGGGGAGACCAGACTGTGAGCACTTCAGTATGGTAAAAGGCAAGTCTGCATTTGATAGTAACAGCAGGAAAGAAGAGGAGGAGACAAACTAAAGAGATGTTTCAAAGATAGAATCTTGAATATTTAGTAACTACTTGGAAATACGGGAGAAGAGCGGAGGTGGAACACTGAAATTTTTAGCTTAAGTGACTAATAATGATAATGCCATTAGCCAAGACTGTGGATGCAGAAGCAAGAACTTTATATTTGTGCGTGTGTGTGTCTTTGTCTTTTGTGCATGCATGTGTGCGTATACATGTGCCATCATCAACAAAAATATATATACCCCAAATAGGAAAACTTTATTCTGTCCCATGAAATTATTTTTTCCCTTAGGAAAATAATTTCTACTGAGATGTCCCCTGTAGAACTGCTTTGAACTTCTGTTTCCTCATAGGTAAAGTAGGAAAAAAGGAAGCCTAGTTCATTGGCTTGTCCTAATGCTCAATGAGATAACATATGAAAGAGTACTTCTGTCGTAGGCTGGGTTCTCTAGAGAAGCTAAACCAGCCTAAGACAGAAGTGTTCTTTCATAGGTTATCTCCTATTTTTGTATATATCTCGTGTGTGTGTGTGTGTGTGTGTGTGTGTGTGTATGTTGGAAACCCTGGTGGTGCAGTGGTTAAGAGTACAGCTGCTAATGGGAAGGTTGGCAGTTTGAATCCACCAGGCACTCCTTGGAAACTCTACATAGGGCAGTTCTACTCTGTCCTGTAGGGTTGCTAGGAGTCAGAATAGAGTCAACAGCAAGAGGTTTGATTTTTTTTTTTTTTTTGGATGTATGTATATAATTTTTTTTGGATGTGTGTGTGTATATATGTATACATTTTTATGGATGCATATTCTATATCTATATATGTAGAGAGAGAGAGAGAGAGATTTATCAGGGCTCACATGGTTGTGGTTGGTTGTAGAGGCTGGCAGATCCCAAGTCCATGGGTCAGGTATCAGGCTGGAGGCTTCTCCTGACTCACAAAGTTGCAGGGACCCAAGATTGGGAGGTCAGATGGCAGACCGCCAGCTCAGGAGCTGCAGAAGCTGATGAATCTGAGATCAGCAGGCAGTACGGAAGGCTGCTCCCTCAAGTCCCAAGATCCAGAAGTCAAATGATGATGAGCTGGATGTAGGATCCAGAGCAAGTGAGTGAGCTTTGCCAGAACATCCATAGATATATTGGTCCCTGAAGAACCTGCCCTTACAACTTATTGGTTGATTACGTCAGGTCACGTCATGGAGAATGGCTGCATCATTACATAACTGCCAAATTACATCATTATATAACTGCCTAAGTATATCATTACATTAATCCAGGTTCCTTGCTCCCCCCACCCCCATCTATGCTTTTCAGGTACAAGATCATTAGGTCTTGTATAGATGATTTTTCTTTTCTTTTTTTTTTTTTTAAAAAGGAGAACAGTAATAATGGGTGATATTGTTGATTTTATGAGCCTATCTGTTATTTAGCTGAAAGGTGATCTCCGGGAGTACTTTCAGTTCAAGTTTAAAGGGTATCTCAGTGTGATAGTTGCAGGGGTTCCTCTAGTCTCTACTGGTCCAGTAAACCTGGACTTTTTTTAAAATAAGAATTAAAGTTTTGTTCTACAATTTTCTCCCATTCTATCTAGCATCATCTATTGTGTACCTGGTCAGAACAGTCTGTAGTGATAGCTGGGCACCATCTAGCTCTTCTGGTCTCTGAATAGATGAGGCTGTGGTTCTTGTAGGCAATTTAGTTCTGTAAACTAGATTCTTCTTTGAGTCTTTGGTTTCCTTTTTTCTCTTTTGCTCCTGATGAGTAGAGACGAATACAACATTCATTCTTGTTAAAAGTGGTTTACTTCATTGTTTTCTTCTTCTTTTTTAAAAAATATTTTTATTAGAAAAGGCACAATATTAAAGTGAATAATTATAGTCTTCAGCTTTACAATTGAAATCCTCCATCTGAAAGCAGATTCATCACGGAGTGGTAAAATAAACTGATGTTGTTTTCTTTTTTCTTTTATGAGTGACCAGAGTTAATGCACATTCCTGTTTTCACTGCCTAGTTAAATTTAATCATTCGGTGATCATTTTATGAGCTACTGGTTACGTAATTGATGAACAGTAGAAAAGTCAGCTTAAATCTGGAAGACAGTTACTCTCCTCCCCCATTGAGTTACTCTTTGCTGAATCCTCCCTGTGTGGGATTTCCCTCTTTTTGATCCTGAGAACTATGTGGCTTTAGATTGTTTTAGGAACGCACCAATCTTTCCCTCTCTTTCCTCGGCTGATGTAAATCCCTCTGGTGTGAATGGTTTCAGGACCGTGGGTATGACCCCTCCCTGCCTAGGAGAGCACGTTTGGCATTCTCTTGAGATTCCAGTTCCACTGCCTGACAAAATACATTATTGTTCTAGAAATAAATATTCTATTAATGTTAAAATGCATATATATGATGGGTATCTATGTGATCCTCTAATGCATCATAATGATCAGGAACTGAGAGTACTGAAGGAAGAAGTCCAAGCTGCTCTGAAGGCATTGGTGAAAAACAAGGCTCCAGAAATTGATGGAATATCAGTTGAGATGTTTCAACAAACAGATGCAGCGCTGGAGGTGCTCACTCGTCTATGCCAAGAAATATGGAAGACAGCTTCCTGGCCAACTGAGTGGAAGAGATCTGTATTTTTGTCTATTCCCAAGAAAGGTGATCCAACCAAATGTGGAAATTATAGAACAATATCATTAATATCACACACAAGCAAAATTTTGCTGAAGATCATTCAAAAACGGCTGCAGCAATATATCGACAGGGAACTGCCAGAAATTCAGGCCGGTTTCAGAAGAGGACGTGGAAGCAGGGATATCATTGCTGATGTCAGATGGATCGTGGCTGAAAGCGGAGAATACCAGAAGGATGTTTACCTGTGTTTTATTGACTATGCAAAGGCATTTGACTGTGTGGATCATAACAAATTATGGATAACATTGCAAAGAATGGGAATTCCAGAGCACTTAATTGTGCTCATGAGGAACCTTTACATAGATCAAGAGGCATTTGTTTGGACAGAACAAGGGGATACTGATTGGTTTAAAGTCAGGAAAGGTGTGCGCCAGGGTGGTATTCTTTCACCATACCTATTCATTCTGTATGCTGAGCAAATAATACGATAAGCTGAACTATATGAAGAAGAACGGGGCATCAGGATTGGAGGGAGACTCATTAACAACCTGCGTTATGCAGATGACACAACCTTGCTTGCTGAAAGTGAAGAGGACTTGAAGCACTTACTAATGAAGATCAAAGACCACAGCCTTCGGTATGTATTGCACCTCAACATAAAGAAAACAGAAACCCTCACAACTGGACCAATGAGCACCATCATGATAAACGGAGAAAAGATTGAAGTTGTCCAGGATTTCATTTTACTTGGATCCACAATCAACAGCCATGGAAGCAGCAGTCAAGAAATCAAAAGACGCATTGCATTGGGTAAATCTGCTTTAAAGGACCTGTTTAAAGTGTTGAAGAGCAAAGATGTCACCTTGAAGACTGAGGTGCGCCTGACCCAAGCCATGGTATTTTCAATTGCATCATGAGCATGTGAAAGCTGGACAATGAATAAGGAAGACCAAAGAAGAATTGATGCCTTTGAATTGTGGTGTTGGCGAAGAATATTGAATATACCATGGACTGCCAGAGGAACGAACAAATCTGTCTTGGAAGAAGTACAACCAGGATGCTCCTTAGAGGCAAGGATGGTGAGACTGCGTCTTACATACTTTGGACGTGTTGTCAGGAGGGATCAGTCCCTCGAGAAGGATATCATGCTTGGCAGAGTACAGGGTGAGTGGGAAAGAGGAAGACCCTCAACGAGGTGGATTGACTTAGTGGCTGCAACAATGACCTCAAGCATGACAACGATTGTAAAGATGGCTCCGGACAGGGCAGTGTTCCGCTGTGTTGTGCATAGGGTTGCTGTGAGTCGGAACCGACTGAACGGCACCTAACAGTAACAACAACGACAACAGTGCATCATAACTAAAAAAGAAACAATTATTGAGAGTTCAGCTACATCTTTATGATGACAGAAAACAGCTGTTTGAAGTATCAGATAATGATCTATCTTCAGGATATTAGAACCATCTAGAGATTGACAGAATTTAAAAGTCTCAGCCAGATTCTTGACGTCACATAGACCTAGTCTAATTTTCATTTTGGGATGATAGTGGAAAAATTTGAAGTAATAAGGATTAGTTCCTTAATTTTCAGAAAGAGATTAAAAGTGTATGATCATTTTAAGTGCTGCAAATTTTTTTTAAAGAAAATGCTTGAAAATATAATGCAAATAAATACTTTTTAAAATTTGAAATTATATATACATTAAAAAACTTTTTTTGAAATTTTCCTTAGTACTATGTAAATATATGTGTGGCTCTAGGAGAAAAACAAATGTAAATACTGATTCATAGCTGGGAACTCAACTATAGTTATTAGCAATGAAGAGGAATTAGTGAATTTTTATTATAAGTCTAACAAGCAACAAGTATAATATAAAAATGAGTAAAATAAGTAGATAGTCCTGATGCTTTTCACTCTTTATTATTTTATTAAAAATAACGAGCCATTTTGTTACGGTTACATGTATTCTGTGCGCTATGAATTTAAGAACCATTTCCGTTTATGAAAGATAGTAAGGTTAGCATTAGCTTGGTGTGATGTCAAATGAAAGTTAAAGAGGACACATTCTTTACTGTAGTCTGCTTACTTAGTATTTTCTTACTTCTAAAGCTATATGCAGCATTGTTCTAGTTGAAAGGAATAAATGACCTATTTATTAGTTGTGCAGTCAATAATTTTCGAGCTAAAAATGGATAAGTACTTACAATAAACTGGCAGCAGTAAAGGTTAGTAGATTTAGGTATGATCTTCCTGTGGAGTCCTGGGAGTCCAAAGTATTTATTACTTGAGAACAAAGAACCTTAGAGTTAAAGGTAAGTGGCTCCTGTACATAAGACTAACAGTAGGCCTGTAAAGGAAAAAAGAGCAGAAGACAGTTCCCAGCTTACTTCTAACTGGGCACGTTATAGAAGTCCATATTCTTCCTTCTTAGTCATTTATACTGAAAGTCACATATTCCCTCAGGTCTTTTTGAAAAATGGGGACAAGCATGGATTACTAATGTTTTCCTAGTATCGTTTTGACCAGAGGAGTGTTACTTTCTTTATAGTGTTGGATAAATCTCTAGTATTCATATCTGATTAAATTTGTCAACAGCATAGTTTAAAATCATTCACTGCTTATTCAGCTTTTTGCTTTTTTAACCTCTAACTTCAAGGAAGCATTAAAGCGTTAATATAACTAAATTACAGTTCCAACTTTGTAACATAGATCTGCTAAAGTGCTATATTGTTAAACTAAAAATGCCAAGGTGGATATTTATCATAATATTGAACAGAGGAATACCATATTTTCTCTGTAACTACAGTTTTTTAAAGCTTCTTTTCCCTTACTAAATTGAAACTGGATAGGAATTTAAGTTAGTTTAGAAAGTGAGATGATATACTAATAAATCAAGTATTGCTAATACATAGTCATTCATTTATTAACCAGTGCATTCTTTTATTCAGTTAATAAGTGTGTGGCTATGCCTATGCCAGGTACAACTTGGCATACTTGAAAATATGTTTTCATCTTTATTTGCTCCTGGGGTTTTTTAAAAAAAATTATATTAATTGGATGTCAAGAATAAATTGTCAAATGGCCAATAAACATAGGAAAAGATCTTCAATATTGTTAGTCATAAAAAAAAAAGGAACATTGCCATCGAGTCAGTTCCGACTCATAGTGACCCTATAGGATAGGGTAGAATTGCTCCACAGAATTTCCAAGGAGCTGCTGGTGGATTTGAATTACTGACATTTTAGTTAGCAGCCGAGCTCTTAACCACTGCACCACCAATGCTCCCTATTAGTCATTAAAAAACCCACCCACTGCCTTTGAGTCGATTCGGATTTATAGTCATTAGGTAAATGCAAATCTAAACCACAGTGAGATTTTATACCACATTCGCTAGTAGGGCTATAATAAAAAACATAGTTATAGGTGTTTGTGAGGATACAGAGAAATTAAAACCCACTTACTTTGTTGATGGGGTAGTAATTGGTGCAACCACTTTGCAAGACAGTTTGGGAGTTCTTAATATGTTAAACATAAAATTACCATATTACCTAGCAAGTCCACTCCTAAGTATTTACCTAAGAGTAATGAAAACATATATTCCCACAAAGACTTGTGCATGAATGTTCCTAGCAGCTTTATTCATATAGTCAAAAATTGGTAACAGCGCAATTGTCCATTAGCTAACTGGTAAATAAAAAAAAAAACTTTTTTTTTTTTTTGCAAAACGCATGTTTGGTATAAATGATTGAAGAGGAAGACTGCATTTAAGCATATTATCTGGGAATTAAAAGAAATGAAGTACTGGTGCGTGCTCCAATATGGATGAACCTTGAAAACATTATGCTAGGTGAAAGAAGCCAATGATTAGAGAATGCCCAAAGTTAGAAGCTTTTGTTGAACTTAACAAGTATTAATATATTCTGTGTTTGTGACTTGGCAGTTTATTATGCATCATTACACTTATTGGGGCCTCAGTCAATATTAATTGATGGTAATGGATCTTTAAAAATAGATTCTGTTACATTTCATAGTAATCTAAGTTTAAATCTTAAAAGCTGTGACAAGGTACAACAATAAGGCTACTCAGAGACTTTATTCTGTCATTTATCAGTTCTCTGTTTTGTATCTTAAAACTTTCATTCTGTTGTTCGTTATAATAATAGTTAACATTTATTGACTATTTACTGTTTATTGAGCTGAACCCTAAGCTAATAATTGCTTCATTGATGAGGAAACTAAGGCACAGAGAGGTTACATTGCTTGCTATGTAACTTAAGAAGAAAACTCAGATCAATCTGACTTCGTCGCTCCCGTTTAATCTCTACACTATAGTGAGGTTTTTTAATTTTATAAAAAACCATTCCCTTTCCCTGTCCTTCTTTCCCTTTCCTTCGTGATCAAACTTTTTGAAATATAGGTTATATTCCACGTCTCACTTCACTTGCTTATTTCTCACCTCTCGTGGAAACAGCTCAGCTGCCAACGCTTGCTTTTTTGCTTGTTTTTTCTGTAACTGCTATTTGGAATATAATTCACATAGCATAAAATTCATTCTCTTAAAATTTAATCCAGTGGTTTTTGTATTGGAGAGCTTTCTGAATATTATATTTAATGGGCTCTTTTAAATCCCTTTTGTATTTGATCTTTCCATGGTGTTTGATGTTGTTGACCACTCTCTCCTCAATACTCCATCCTAGCTCACTCCCCTTTCTCATTCTCTCTTTGTGTTCCTTCTCACCTCATAGTTAATTTTTTAGTTTTTGTGGACTTCTTTGCCTTGATCTGACTGCTAAATCTTGATTTTAGATTCTTCTCTTCACATGACACACATTCTTACTCAGAGATCTCAACAATCCGCCTATGTTGGTGTATAGCTTACAAATCTCTATTTCAGTCATTTATGTGAAAAATATTTATTGTGCCTCTGTATTATGTTCAAAGTGTACTTTAAGGACTTGAAATCTAGGCCATTACTGAACTTACATTGTAGTGGGAGGAGAAAGTGCATTTGAACAGAGATTTGAAAAAGCTGAAGTAGTTAGCCATGATGCTGTCTGACAGAAGAACATACCAGGATAGAAATAGCACCATATGCGTAAGTGTGAGTACAGTGGTGGTCCACTGGTAGAATTCTCACCTTCTGTCTGAGTTTGATTTTGGTCATTGCATCTCATGCATAGTCACTACCTCTCTGTCAGTGGAGGCTTGCATGTTGCTAATGATGCTGAACAAGTTTCAGGAGACCTTTCAGGCTAAGACTGGCAGGAAAGGTCTGGACATCTACTTCTGAAAATCAGCCAACAAAAACTCTATGGTTCATAATGGTCTGATCTACAACTGATCAAGTGGATGGCACAGGACCAGGCAGTGTTTCATTCAGTTGTGCATGGGGTCTCCCTGGCTGACTCCACTGCAGCTAACAGCAACAATGGGCAAGCTTATTGGGCTTACCAGGTTTAAGGACCAAACCTGAAAAAAAGCAAACCTGTTGTCATCGAGTTGATTCCGACTTGTAGTCACCCTGTATGACAGAATAGAACAGCCCACACGGAGTTTCCACGGAGTGGCTGGTAGATTTGAACTGTCAGCCTTTTGGTTAGCAGTAAGCTCTTATCTATTGTACCACCAGTAGGAGAAAAAGTGGGCTGTGCTGAGAAAATAAGGGGGCGTCTAGTAGATGCTGTCAAAGACATATCGTGGAAGCAGATCAAGTAGGCTTTATGGACCATTGTAAGGACTTTGGCTTTTCCTCGGAGTAAAATGGTTTTAAGTAGAAGGTTACTGTGATCTGAGTGATGTTTTAAAGTGATCACTTTGGCTTCAGTATTAATAATAGACTTACATGGTGGCAAGGTTGGAAGAAGGAAAACCAAATAGAAGAATACTGAATTGACCCAATCTTCAACTCTCTCTTCTATTTTAAACCAGTCTGTTTAAATGCCTATTGATATGTTCACTTGAATATCCTTATATAGCTGAAGTTTATCACATCCAAAACTAAATCTGTCTTCTTTCCTCAACTCCCCATTCTAAAGTTGCTCCCTCTTTCTATATTCACTGTCATGGTAGAAACTCAACCACCACCCCACTCATCTTTGACTTGTCATGTATACTTTATTTTTCAGTCAAATTGACAATAAAAACTTTTAAGTTCTTAAAAGGGCATATCACAGACTTTTACTGATTAACTCATTAGCCTCATTCTTTGCCACCCTTCAATACTTGATTTTGAAATTCTAGCAGTTACTGGAGATATCTTTCATTCCTTCCTTACTTGTGAAGGAAGTTCACTTCCATTCCTGGCCTGGGCAGCCTCTAATTCTTACTTAGGTGACTGATATAAAGGCAAATATGTGGTACTAGAGTCTAGGCAGACAGATTTGGTTTTAATCCTAGCCCTACAATTTATTGGTTATATGACTTTAGACAAGTGACTTAATACCTCTGAGCCACATTTCTGTGTTTTTAAAAATGTAAAAAGTGGACTCATCTATAATTTCCATCTGTCAGAGTTATTGTTAGTGCTAGAGATAAAAATTCCAAAGCCCCTGTTAAGCAGTATAATAATACTCCCTTCTAGGCCATCTGCTTTAGGAAGACAAGGGATCATGCCTTATTCTTCTTTGTAAGGCAGCACACTGCCCAGTGTGATGCAGTTTCTCAGTTAATGCCTTTAGTACTGAATCAGATTTTCCTTGATCTGAATAAGATTCAGCTCCAGCACTCTCTTCTTTATGCAAGCCGTACCTGAATGACCTGTCCTCCTCTCTTCTGCCTAGATTTAGTGGCCTGTCTTGATGCTCCTGTTATATTTCTTACATGTCATTCATCACAAGGTATTATGATTGATCTTCAAACTGGGATACTGGAACACTAGGGGACTAAGAGCTTCCTGAAGGGTAGGCATGTATAGTTTTAAAAAAGTCAGTGTCCAGATCCTCACCTTTCACGTTTACTCTTTCCTGATATTAATCTAAGAACAACGCTGTAGTCACAATAATCCTTCTCTCACTTTACAAAAGAAAGGCACATCCTCATCCATCTCAGACCTCATTATGGAGCATTTGTCCTAGACATGAGAAGCTTCAGGAAACCTAACAAAAGAATAAATGAAAGTATTACTTTTTGGGAGGCCTCCTTTCATGACTAATCAAGGAAACGTAAACTCACAGGGCTTTCAGTTTTTTCCACATTTTTTACATTTGCAGTAAAAGTAAACCTTAGTGTTAGAAACAGGGTATTTGACCTGCATTGAAATGCTTAATTTCAGACTTGTTGTATTTTATTCAGTTAGCTTATATAAATCTTTACACCTTAACATAAAACAAAAATCCTCACAATTGGGCCAATAAGCAACTTGATGATAAATGTAGAAAATATTGAAGTTGTCAAGGATTTCATTTTACTTGGCTCCACGATCAATGCCCAAGGCAGCAGCAGTCAAATCAAACGACATATACTGCATTGGGCAGATCTGCTCCAAAAGACCTCTTTAAAGTGTTCAAAACCAAGATGTCAACTTGAGACTAAGGTGTGCCTGACCCAAGCCATGATATTTTTAATCACCTCATGTGAATGAGAAAGCCGAACAATGAATAAGGAAGACCAAAGAAGAATCGATGCCTTTGAGTTATGGTGTTGGTGAAGAATATTGAATATATCATGGACTGCCAGAAGAACCAACAAATCTTGGAAAAAGTACAAGAAGTACAGCCAGAATGCTCCTTAAAAGCAAGAATGGTGAGACTTTGTCTCATGTCCTTTGGGCGTGTTATCAGGAGGGACCAGTCACTGGAGAAGGACAGCATGCTTGATAAAATGGAGGGTCAGCGAAGAAGAGGAAGACCTTCAATGGGATGGATTGAGCCTGCTGCAACAATGGGCCCAAACATAGCAATGATTGTGAGGATGGTGCAGGACCTGTTTCATTCTGTTGTACACAGGATTGCTATGAGTCGGAACCAATTGGATGGCGTCTAACAACAACGACATATAAAACTTTTACCAAATCATTGTGAAATATTTATTCCTATTATAGTTATTTTTATCTCATCTCATTTTATAAAGTATTTAATAATTTCATCACCTATTAATGAGAAATAAATTTATTTAAATTAAAGAGGAAGTTACAGATGACAAGGTAAAATGTGTGGAATTGGGCAGATGGGTTTTTAAAATAATTTTAGGACGTATGATAGCAAAAAGTCTGAAGGCCATTGGTCCAGTGTGCCTTACCAACAAGACTGAGAGCTCTGGAGACAGAAATTATATTTATCTCTGTTTACTATTAGCATGTACCTGGGCTGGAGTTAGAGCTCAATGGATTTTTAGCAAATGAATGTAGAAAAATGGATTGATATTTCTCTGGAATTAGAGACAAGTTACTAAGTATTTGTAGAATAAATGCATAAATTAATGATTGAATATATATTTATTAGGTGACTCTTAGTGATGCATACTCTCTTAGAAATAAAAAAAATAGCAGTATAGTATATTTGATACTCTGTGACAATTAATACAGCAAAGTTATATCCATTGCCTATATTTTTTTAATCAGATTTTTCTATGATTATTATTACTTTTTAAGGCTTCTTCCTGTCCCTGATCACTCATTGGTAGGATGGCTCTAACTTTATGATTAGGTAGGCTACAAATAGTACTGTTATAGATGAACCAGCTAGAATTCCCTACCTCAAAAGACTTGTCTATCATGGTAAATAAAATATATTATTAACTGCATTTCTTTGAGTATTTTGATTTTGTATTTTTTTTTTTTTTGAGAATATGCTGTTATAATTGAGACAGTCATTTGGAAGGAATTTATTAAAATTTTAGGGATTTTTTTTTGAGACTGTAGGAGTCTATAGGATAGTCATTTAGTGGGACATTTGGGACTTTGAATACTGGGGGCAAAGGTAGAGAAAAAAAGTTGGAAGGCTGTTAATGGTCTTGTTTCACATTCTCCAATTTATATTATCTCTCAGTATCAAAATCAGATAGATGTACCATCTAGCAGAATCCAACTACAAAATAAGACCTGGTGTAATCTTTAATCAATAAATTGTTTTGAGTTAACTGTTCATTTGCCTATTGAGAATTATTAAATCCTTTTTTTTAAAAGTGTTTAAAGTCAATGAGATTAGGAGATATTCCTAACTAGGAAACCCTCTGGGATAATTGGTGAAGGTGGAGAAAGAAAATAACCAAAAAATGAGGCCTTTTTCTGGCTATTTCAGGTTCTAAATATAAGCACTGTTTTTGGAAATTCCAAGTAGTTGTAGGTGGTGTTCACTAAATTTGAGTAAGAGCTTAAAGAAGGAAGTGTTAAATTATTTCTTGGTAAATTACTTGATGAAGTTAAATATGATATGCTTATGGAGAACCCTCAAATTGAAATTCAAGTCTGAACTTCTTTCGTGATTGTTTGGCTCGTATGTCCAACTGTCTAATATTTTTGTTGTTGTTAGTTGCTGTCGAATTGGCTCTAACTTATGGCAGCCCTTTGTATAACAGAACAAAATGTTGCCCGGCCGTATGCCATCTTCATGACTGTAGGTGTGTTTGAGTCCATTGTTGAGACTATTGTGTCTATCTCATTGAGGGTTTTCCTCATTTTTGCTAAACCTGTACATTACCAAACATGGTGCCCTTTTCTAGGGATTGTTCTTTCCTATGATGTGTCCAGGAGTAAGTGCATCAAAGCCTAAGAAGCATTCTGGTTATGTTTTCTCTTGATACCAATTTGTTTGTTGTTCTGGCAGTCCACGGTATATTCAGCATTCTTCACCAGCAGCACAAGTTTGTTGAACACATCAATTCTTCTTTTGTCTTCCTTTTTTACTATCCAGCTTTTTGCATGATTGAAAAGACGTTTCTACTTGGATATTGATAGGCATCTCAAACTTCATATGTTAAAAATTGAGCACTTGTTTGAACACCCTGCATGAGCTTTTTCTATGGTTCTTTCCATCTCTGTTAATAGCAACTACATTTGTTCAGTTGCTTATGGCAAAATTTTCAGTGTTACCCTATATTCTAAATCTTTTTATAGATGCACATAACTTATCTAGGAATATTTAACCTCATAGTATATATAACTTTTTTTCACCATTTGTCTAAAACGCACTCACAGAGTAGAATTTGTATCCCATCCAACCAGTAATTATAAAGATGAAATGCTGTAATATTTATTTCTTGTGTGACCCACTTTTCATTTTTCTCAAGATGTTTACTATTGAGGGCTTTCTGTTTATCCCATAACAGGAGTTTGCTACATTCACTGTCTTTGTTTCCTTACCTCACATTTACTTCTCATTTCATTGCCTCTTCGAGGTCACCAGTGACTTCCTCCTTGCCAAAGTACCAGTTGGAAAAAAAAAAAAAATCAGTTGCCCTTAAGTCAGTTCTAATTCGTGGTGACTGCATGGGTGTCAGGGAAGAATTGTGTTCCACAGGGTTTTCAGTAGCTATTTATTCTGAAGTAGATTGCCAGGCCTTTATTTCGGGGCACCTCTGGGTGGAATGGAACATCCAACCTTTTCTTTAGACCTGAGTGCCTGAAAAGTTGGGCTACCCAGGGACTCCTACCAAAGTACATGTGCCCTCTTTTTTTTAAAATTTATTTTCCTTTGTTTCTACAACGTAGTTTTTTTAAATTGAGATGTGCAAATCTTAAGTGAATATCCTAATAGTTATGTGTGTGTGTGTGTGTATATATATATATATATATAAATAAAAAACAAAACAAAAAACCAAACCCGTTAGCGTTGGGTCTGTTCCAACTCACAGTGACCCTATAGGGCAGGGTAGAGCTGCTCCATAGAGTTTCCAAGGAATGCCTAGTAGATTCCAACTGCTTGCCTTTTGGTTAGCACTCAACCACTACGCCAACAGGGTTTCATATATATAATATACACACACGTGTGTGTGTGTGTGTGTGTGTATACACTAGGTGCTATCATCTGGTTGAGTTTATATATATATATATATATATATATATATATATATATGAAACCACCAAGATGTAGAACATTTCCTTATCTACAGAATGGTCTCATAATCTCCCAGTCAATACTTCTAAGGTAACAACTTTTCTGCCCTCTTTCAGCCTAGATTAGAATTTTAATACTTGTTCTTTACGTTTATACAAGTGGAATTATACAACATGTACCCTTTTGTTTCTGGTTTCTTTTGTTATTGTCGTTAGGTACCATCAAGTTCATTTTCAACTCATAGCAACCCCATGTGACGGTAGAACTGTCCCATCAAGTCTTCTAGGCTGTAATCTTTTTTTTATTTTTTAAATCGTGCTTTAGGTGAAAGTTTACAGCTCAAGTTAATTTCTCATATGAAAATTTATACACATATTGTTGTGTGACCCTAATTACAATCCCTATAATGTGACACCACACTTTTCCTTTCCACCCCAGGTTTCCTGTGCCCCTCGAACCAGTTCCTATCCCTTTCTGCCTTCTTTTCCTGCCTCTGGACAGGAGCTGCCCATTTAGTCTTGCACATCTACTTGAACTAAGAAGCACACTCTTCACGAGTACCATTTTGTGTTTTATAGACTAATCTTTGTCTGAAGAGTTGGCTTTGGGAATGGTTTCAGCTCTGGGCTAACAAATTCTGGGGGCCATATTTTCTGGGGTTCCTCCAGTCTCAGTCAGTCCATTAAATCCAGTCTTTTTATGTGAATTTGAGTTCTGCACCATACTTTTCTCCTGTTCCTTCAGGGGCTCTGTTGTGTTCCCTGTCAAGGCCGTCATTGGCGGTAGCCAGGTACCATCTAGTTCTTCTGATCTCAGGCTGATGGAGTCTCTAATTTATGTGGCCCATTTGTCTCTTGGACTGATATTTTCCTTATGTCTTCGGTGTTCTTCATTCTCCTTTGCTCTGGCTGGGTTGGAACCAATTGGTGCCTCTTAGATGGCTGCTCACAGGCTTTTAAGACCCCAGACACCACTCACCAAAATGGGATGCAGAACATTTTCTTAATAAACTTTGTTATGCCATTTGACCTAGATGTCTACCAAAACCATGGTCCCCACCCAGACTCCTGCCCCTGCTACTCTGTCCCTCAAAATGTTTGGTTGTGTTCAGAAAACTTCTTATTGCCACAGACAGCAAAACAGATGAATCTCACAGTTACACTGTTCTGTAAAAGAAGCTAGAAGGACCACCGGTGGCCCGACAGTTTAAACGCTCAGCTGTTAACCCGAAGGTTGGGTGTTCGAACTCAACCAGCAGCTCCACAGGAAAAAGACCTGGCAACCTGCTCCTCACCGTTGCTACTCTGTCTTATTCATGAGTTTTTCCTACAGCGTCACATACTGGCTGACATTCTCCACGGTTCTGTCCAAGCCCACAGATATTCTAACCAGAACCAGTTGCTGTTAAATTGATTGTGACTCATGACAATCCCATGTGTTTCAGAGTAAACTATGCTCCATAGGCTTTTCAATGCTTGATTTTTTAGAAGTAGATCGCCTGGGTCTTTCTTGTGAAGCACCTCTGATGGACACCGACCTCCAATATTTTGGTTAAGAGCTAAGCACATAAACAGTTTAACCACCCACGGACTCCACAGATGTTATAGCCCTATTCACTGCTCCCAGACTGATCTCATTTATGTTCATGATTTCAACTATTGCTTGTATACTGTTGTTGTTGTTAGGTCAATATGTCATTTGATTTCTTGACTGTTGCTTCCATGTCTTCACGCGGAACCTGTACATAGATCAATAGGCAGTCATTCCAACAGCACAAGCGGATGCTGCGTGGTTTAAAATCAGTAAAGGTGTGTTAGGGTTGTATCCTTTTACCGTACTTACTCAATTTGTATGCTGAGCAAATAATCCCAGAAGCTGGACTACATGAAGAAGAACGCAGCATAAGGATTGAAGGAAGACTCATCAATGACCTACGTTATGCAGATGAAACAATCTTGCTTGCTGGAAGTGAGGAGAACTTGAAGCAGTTATTGATGAAGATCAGAGACTACAGCCTTCAGAAACTACACCTTAACAGAAAGAAAACAAAAATCCTCACAACTGCACCAGTAAGCAACATAATGATAAATGGAGAAGAGGTTAAAGTTGTTGTCAAGGATTTCATTTTACTTGGATCCACAGCCAATGTCCATGAAGCAAATCTGCTGCAAAAGACCTCTTTAAAGTATTAAAAAGCAAAGATATCACTTTAAGGACTAAAGTGTGCCTTACCCAAGCCATGATATTTTCAATCACCTCATATGCATCTGAAAGGTGGGCAGTGAATAAAGAAGAATTGATGCCTTTGAATTATGGTATTGGTGAAGAATACTGAATGTAAGTGTCGACTGCCAAAAGAATGAACAAATCTGTCTTGAAAGAAGTGCAGCCAGAATGCTCCTTAGTAGCAAGGATGGAGAGTCTCTTTTTCTCACGTAATCTGGACGTTTTCAGGAGGGATTACTCCCTGGAAAATGACATCATGCTGGTACAGTAGAGAGTCAGCAAAAGAGAGGAAGACCCTCAACGAGATGGACTAACACAGTGGCTGCAACAATTGACTCAAGTATAACAGTGATTGTGGGGGTGGTGCAGGATTGGGCAGTGTTTTGTTCTGTTGTATGTAGGGTTGCTATGGCTTGGAATCGACTCAGCAGCACCTAACAACAACAGCGCAAACTTGCATGTGTGTCAATGGTGGATCCAAATAAATGGAATCCTTGACCACTTCAGTATTTTCTCCACTTATCATGATGTTGCTTACTGGTCTACTTCTGAGGATTTTTGTTTTCTTTATGTTGAAGTGTAATCCATACTGAAGGCTATGACCTTTATCAGTAAGTGCTTCAAGTTCCTCTTTGTTTTCAGGAAGGAAGGTTGCATCATCTGCATATCGCAGGTGGTTAATAAGTCTTCCTCCAGTCCTGATACTGCGTTCTGCATATAGTCTAGCTTCTCGGATTATTTGTTCAGCATACAGTTGAATAAGTATACTGAAAGGATACAATCCTGATGCATACCTTTCCTTATTTTAAACTACGCATTATCCCCTTGTTCTGTTCTAGCAACCACCTTTTGCCCATGTACAGATTCCCCATGAGCACAATTAAGTGTTGTGGAATTCCTGTCGTTCACAATGTTATCTATATAATTTGTTACGATCCACACTATAGAATGCCTTTGTATAGTCAATAAAACACAGGTAAACATCTTTTTGGTATTCTCTGCTTTCAGCCAAGGTCCATCTGACAACAGCAATTATATCCCTCTTTTCACGCCTTGTTCTGAATCTGGCTTGAATTTCTGGCAGTTCCCTGTTGATGTACTGCTGCAACCACTTTTGAATGATCTTCAGCAAAATTTTACTTGTGTGTGATATTAATGACACTGTTCGATAATTCCTGTGTTCTGTTGGGTCATTTTCGTTGGAATGGGCACAAATATCGATCTCTTCCATTTGGTTAGCCAGGTAGTTCTCTTCCAAATTTTTTGGCATAGGTGAGTGAGCACCTCTAGCACTGTATCTGCTTGTTGAAACATCCCAATTGGTATTCTGTCAGTTCCTGAAGGCTTGCTTTGTGCCAATGCCTCCAGTACAGCTTGGACTTCTTCCTTCAAAACCATTGGTTCTTGATCATATGCTACCTCCTAAAATGGTTGAATGTCAACCCATTCTTTTTGGTACTGTGACTGTGACCGTGTATTTCTTCCATGTTCCCTTGATGCTTCCTGCATTGTTCAATTATTTGCCTATGAAAAAAAAGAGAAAAAACGAAACCCATTACTGTTGAGTCCATTCTGATTCGTAGCCACCCTATAGACAAACTAGAACTGCTCCATAGGATTTCCAAGGAGTAGCTGGTGGATTTTTACGGCCGAGCTTTTGGTTAGCAGTTGTAGCTCTTAACCACTGTGCCACCAGGGGTCTAGAATCCTTCTGTATTGCAACTCTAAGCCTGGATTTTTTCTTTAGTTCTTTCAGTTTGAGAAATGCTGAGCATGTTCTTCCCTTTTGGATTTCTAACTCCAGGTCTTTATGCTTTTCTTTATAATACTTTATCTTCTGGAGTCGCCCTTTGAAATCTTCTGTTCAGCTCTTTTACTTCATCATTTCTTCCCTTTACTTTACCTACTCAACATTCAATATCAAGTTTCAGAGTCTCTTCTGTCATACATTTTGGTCTTTTCTTTCTTTCCTATATTTTTAATGACCTTTTGCTTTCTACATGTATGATGTCCTCGATGCCATCCTACAACTCGTCTGGTCTTCGGTCATTAATATTCAATGCATCAAATGTATTCTTGAGATGGTCCCTAGATTTAGGTGGGATATACTAAAGTTGGAAACCCTGGTAGCATAGTGCTTAAGTGCTATGGCTGCTAACCAAGAGGTCACCAGTGCAAATCTGCCGGGCGCTCCTTGGAAACTCAATGGGGCAGTTCTGCTCTGTCTATAGAGTCTCTATGACTTGGAATTGACTCAGTGGCAATGAGCTTGGGCTATACTAAAGGTTGTATTTTGGCTCTCATGGGATTGTTTTACTTTTCTTTAGCTTCACCTTGAACTTGCATATGAGCAGTTGATGGTCTGTTCTGCATTCAGTCCCTGGCCTCGCTCTGATTGATTATATTGAATTTCTCCATCATCTCTTCTCACAGATACAGTTGATTTGATTCTTGTGTATTCCATCTGTCAAGGTCCAAGTGTAGAGTTGCAGTTTTTGCCATGAATAAATCATTGGTCTTGCATAATTCTGTCATTCAATATCTGTTACCATTTGTATCGGCAAGGCTGTACTTTCCAACTACTGATTCATCTTTGTTTCCAACGTTCACATTCCAATTTCCAGTAATTATCGAAGCATCTTGATTGCATGTTTGATCAATTTCAGACTACAGAAATTAGGAAAAATCTTTGATTTCTTCATCTTTGGCATTAATGGTTGGTGCATAAATTTGAATTATAGTCATAATAACTGGTCCACCTTGTAGATGTATGGCTATTATTCTATCACTCACATTGTTGTACTTCAGGATAGATATTGAAAAAAAAAATTTTTTTTTTTTAAATTGTGATTTAGATGAAGGCTTACAGAGCAGATTAGCTTCTCATGAAATGTTTCTTTTGATTATGAATGTGACACCATTCCTCTTCAATTTGTCATTTCCAGCATAGCAGACCATATGATTGTCCAATTCAGTATGGCTAAGACCATTCTGTTTCAGCTCATTGATGCCTAGGATATCGATCTTTATGCATTCCACTTCATTTTTAAAGACTTCCAATTTTCCTACAACCATACTTCATACATTCCATGTTCCAATTATTAATGGACATTTGCAGCTATTTCTTCTTATTTTGAGTTGTGCCACATCAGCAAATGAAGGTTGCTGAAAGCTTTAATCCATCCATGTCATTGAGGTTGACTGTACTTTGAGGAAGCTGCTCTTTCCCAGTTTATTTCAAGGGACCAAGGTGCTCATCTTCTAGCACTGTATCAGAAAATCTTTGCTGCTATTCATAGGGTTGTCACTAGCTCATTTTTTCAGAAGTACATCACCACGTCCTTTCTCCCAGTCTGTCTTAGTCTGGAAGATACCTTGAAACCTGTCCACCGTGGGTGACCCTACTGCTGGTATTTGAAATACCGGTGGCATAGCTTCCAGCTTCATAGCAATACACAAGCTACCATAGTTATGACCAAATGGCAGAAGAATGGTGGGATTATATGCTAATGACTCTTAGAGGTGCAGTTCTAATCAGGATCATTTACCTAAGCTTTTTTTCAGCTGCCTCCTAAATATCTGTGCCTGAATGTCCCCAGGCTTTTCAACCCAACATTTATAAAATAAATCTCTTTTGCCTACTTAATTGCTACCCAAACTCGCTTTAATTCCCATATACTCTGTGGAGCACCACTAGCAACACCAGGATACTCATCCTTGACCTCTCCCTTTTGTTTATTCACATTCCTATTACAGTCCAAGATGATTTTACATCTGTATTTCCCCATCTGGCCAATTTTTCCATCATCTCTGCTTTCCTCATAGGTCAGGTATTCCTTGCCCTTGCTTGAAATACTTAGCATTATCTTCCTATCTCCTTGCCTTTGGTCTTACTCTTTTCAAATCCTGTCTTTTCATAGAATCTTCGTAAACAATGTGGATCTGTGACTACTTTGGTCACCATCCTTCAATGGCCACCATTGCCTGCATTAGTGGTCTGGGTATGTGTTCTCCAAGTAATAGCTGGAATATTTACAAGGAATAGGAACCCTGGCAGTACAAATGGTTACGTGCTTGGCTACCGACTGAAAGGTTGGTGGTTGGAAATCACCCAATGCCTCTGTGGGAGAACTATCTCATGATCTGCTTCTCTAAAGATTACAGCCAGAAAAACCCTCTGGGGCAGTTCTACTCTATCATATAGGGCTGCTGTAAGTCAGAATCAACTCGATGGCACTGAGCAACTAAATGCCATTATAGGTAGTTTTAAAGTAAATCCCTTTTCAAATCCTAAACTCAAATTTGTATTATTTCGTAAAGTATTGTCTTCTTAGAAAGAAACTGTTTCTCCATACCAGTCTACTCTTTCAGGGTTGATCTTCTCCCACTTTCCAAAAAAAGATAGATGGCTCATTTTTCCTGCTTCTATATTGTGTTGCATTGCTCCAAGACATAAAAAACCTCTATAGTGTACTATAGAATATCAAAGAAGAGGGCAGTTAAAAATATTGCTATCTAGTTGGCTTTTAATATGTAACATTTTTTGCAAATCAAGTTGTTTTCCGTTCTTTGCTCTCAATAAAATCGAAGGGAAACTTAAACAAGCTGCCAACTAATAGTTTAAAAATACTTTTCTTTGCAGATCATAATGTGATTTTGTTACATAATTTAGAAGGAATTTAAAGAAGTGTATGGCATTGCTCCTTTGCGTATATCTGCTTATTTATGTAAACATGTTTCCTTAGCATTTACATTCATAAAAATGAAAATAGGAAGAAAATATATAACAAATCCTTGTACTCTAGCAATAATGATGTTGTCTTTTGCCTTCAATTCCAACTCACAGTGACTCTATGAGACAGAGTAGAACTGCCCTATAGGGTTTTCTTGGCTGTAATCTTTATGGGAGCAGATCTTTTTTCCCCACAGAGCCACTGTAGGTTCCAACCACCACTCTTTTGGTTAGCAGCTGAGAGCTTAACCATTGTGCCACCAGAGCATTCAATAATGATAGTCATGCTTAAATATATCCACTAATTGAGGTAGAAAACCCTCATTCTGCCTATTAAAAGATGCATTATCAATGTAGCTTTTGTTTATTATGCATAAAAATATCTAATCTATAGCATAATGCAATATGTAGTGCATAATATATTTACAAAATATATATAAAAGTATATTTATAAAATATGTTTACAAATATAATTTGTTAATTGTGTACTAATCATAGTTATGATCCAAGCCATGGTGTTTTCAGTCGCCTCATATACATGCAAAAGCTGGACAAGGAATAAAGAAAATGGAAGAAGAATTGATGCCTTTGAATTGTGGTGTTGGCCAAGAGTATTGAATATACCATGGACTGCTAGAAGAACAAACAAATCTGTCCTGGAAGAAATACAGCCAGAGTGCTTCTTAGAAGCAAAGATGGCAAGACTTCGTTTCACATACTTTGGAAATGTTATCGGGACGGACCAGTCTCTGGAGAAGGGCATCATGCTCGGTAGAGATTTAGTGAAAAAGGGAAGACCCTCAATGAGATGGACTGACCCAGTGGCTGAAACAATGAGCTCAAACACAACAATGATTGTGAAGATGGTGCAGGACCAGGCAGTATTTCATTCTATTGTACATGGGGTCACTATGAGTCAGAACCAACTGGACGGCACCTAACAGCAACAACAACAATAATAATGCTAACTCAATCAAAGAGAAATTTTTAAATACTTGGAAGCTATGATAATAGAGAGGAAACCCTGGTGCCATAGTGGTTAAGAGCTATAGGTGCTAACCAAAAAGGTCAGCAGCTCAAATCCACCAGGCGCTCCTTGGAAACCACATGGGGCGGTTATACTCTGCCCTACAGGGTCGCTGTGAGTTGGAATCACCTCGACAGCAACAGGTTTGGTTTTTTTTTTTGGTTATGATAATAGAGAATTTAATAACTTATAATTTCAATTAATGAATAAAATTTTGTTGCAGAGCAATTGACGGTAAATGTTTAAAGAATTTTAATTTTAATTATAATTATAAAAATATAGTACATAAGATTTCTTTGAGGAAGTGTGATAGAAATGAAGGTCAAGGAAATAAAATAACAATATAAAATTTTCAGCTGGTTTGGAAGGTACTAAATGGATACTTTAAATGGATAATTGTTGCATTAAATTTTTATGGATTCAGATTTTATTGAGTACATTTAAAATAGTTGATGTAATAGTTTTATTTTTAAATGTCATTATTTATAGTGTGCTGGAAATTAAATTCTGTGGAAATATGTATTTTACCACAGGTGAAAAATTTTAGATGTCAAGTTGTAATGTCTGAATCGCTACATAGATTTTCAATATTCTTTTAAGGGTCTGTGAACAAAAATAGTTGATGACTGCTAGCCTGCCAACATTGTTAACCTGGCATACAAAACCCTTTATCATCTGACTCCTTTTAGTCTTATTTTACTTTGTTACCACTTTTTGCCTCACATTCTATGCTTCAGCAAGACGTGAAGTTCTACGTATATGTCATCCTGTTTCCTGCCTCTTGTTTTTCTTTTTTTTTTTTTTTTTACCTTCTTTGCCTTAGTACCTTCTACTCTTTCTTTAACATTCAGAAGTCTAGACTGAGGAGTTCTTGTTACACCTCCCACTTATTATAGGCTCAGATGTTCATACTGCTTGCTCCTTCATGTCTGCTTCTAGATTCATCACTATTCTTAACAAATTGTTTTGTAATTAGCTCCTTTTTTTCCTAGAATTAGATCGTAAGGTCTCTGAGAGTAGGGCTGTATTTTTTTTGTCTTTGCCTCAGCACCTGGCTGTATACCTCTCCTGGCAATAAATTAATTTATTGGACAAATATTGATTATTGAACGAAGCAAGGAAAAGCGGCTTTCAATTGTTTGGAAGTTAATTCCTGTGCTTTTTTTGAGTCAATTGAACTATAAAGGGCTGTTTTTGGTGTGTGCTGGCTATATTTTGGCTGTAATTTTTGTACTTAATGATAAGGTTTTCAGTAAGATTGCACATGAACATAGGATTTTGAAGCTAAAAATGAGTAGAAGGATCACAGCACTGTGAGCGATAAGGCAAGGAGTCTAGTTTTGACTCTGCTATTTACTTGCCATGTGACCACGGGCAAGTTAAGCAACCTAAGAATTGACGTTTTCATCTGTAAAATGGGTTAGTGATCAGATATCTTTAAGATTTCTGCCATCTTTGATTTAATAAGGAGAAAAAAAAAACCAATGAAGCAAACAAATGATTATCCTTGGCAAGAGAAATAAAAATATATATGGGATTGATTTATTTTCTAGTCACTCATACTGTGGACATTAGGTGGCATATGCAGACTCTGCTGATTTTGTTTCTTTCACCTTTAAACTTATATAGTACTGTGGCATAGATTTTATCCTTAATGTAAAAAAAATTAAGGTAAAATAATTCACACTGTCATGATTGATGAAATAGGTACATCTGAAAATCTAGAAGTTAGCGTACTATGTTAATTTGCATAATTTTCAGATCGTTTTTTAGCTTCTTTCACTGAATGCTTAATTTGATCTGATTAATATTATACTTTCCATTGCATTTCTATCATTTTGGAAGTGAATTTACATTTTTTCAAACATTTATTTGTGGCCAGTTAGTCACTGCAGCTTTTTTCAATGAGGAGCAATATTTTTGAAAAATTACAAGAATGCTTTTCTACATCTTTTGGTCATTCGTAATATGAAGTAATTAAGTTTTAGAAAGCTTGCTTGAATGCTATTTATTTATGACTTTTATAAAGGGTTTGAGATTATGTTGTCCAGCCAAGACATAAGCAGTATTTGCTTTCTTGTCTCCTACTCTGAGCCAGCCCCCCTTTTGTCCACCTGCTTGAGGAATGCTGTATTTCTTCAGACAAACCTCATAATTGCCCTTCTGTGCCTGATTTGGGCCTCAGGAAAGGCCCGTAGCATCTGTAAAGCTGGCAGTGAAATGGTATTTCCAGGCAGGCACAGGGTTGCTGGGTCGGAAGCCAATCCACAGCTTTGTCTGAGCAGCTGAGAACTTCGCTGGAGTATTACCACGGTGTTCAGTAACACAGACCTGTGCCATGAGCAAGTAAAGCACTGAGCTAGTGTCAGGGTCAATATTTATAGACTACTACGTAGCTGTCCTGCAGAGAGGGAAAACAGAGAGAGAAACACGCACGCAAAGGGCAAGCAAAGAAAGACTGCAGTGGAGGGAACTTTAATTTCCAATTTTTTTCCCCCTTAAAAAAAACTCTTTTTAACTGTCAGGTTGAAACTTCTGCTGAAACATAACCATTTGGCGCTGAGTTATGACAAGAGAGGAAGCAAAAAGTTAAAGGAGCAAGCCTGCCATAAGTGAGAAGGTAAGTAATTAGTCAGTTGAGTGTCGCTTTTACTCATAAACTCCATCTCCCTGTTGGCTGCTCTGCATCAGTAAGCAAAGAGCCGTGTGGCATGTTAAAGCTATTAAGGGGCAGCTGCCTGCTGTTTCAGAGTGTCCTTGGTGGCAGTGTGGTTTTGTGTCCTGCCGTTAAGAATGCTGTGTGCAGTTGCCATACACTTCAGTTATGTGGGTGGTAGGAATGGATTTGCAACATTAATTTCATATTGTAGCCTATCATTGGAGCCCTGGTGGCACTTAAGTTTCTGTCTCTTCATTCTGTCAAACTCAAAATATTCTAATTGGTAAATTCATATTTACTTTTATATTGGTATTCAAACATTAATACCAGTAAGTGTATAATAGTGAATTATCTAGAAGTGAAATGTAGGAGGAAAATTCAGATGAACATATGAAGATATAGTAAAAAAAAAAAACAAAACCAAAAAGACAGAGTCAAAAGACAGAAGGAAGCTTTGAAGGTGGGTGACAGAGAGCCTCTTAAAAGAAAATCAATGTCCATTTGACAGTGCACTGAAGTGCAGTGATTACCTTTGGGCATAGAGAGGACCAGGAGGGATCAGAGGCAGGACCAATCTTCTTAATCCAAGGTGCAAAACACGTAGGCTCTTCAGAGAAGCGTTCCGCTTGTCCAAGCGATTTGCAATGGGTTCCTTACAAAATGTGACTCCCTGTTAAGTACATAAAATTAAATCTCTTGCTACACATTAATAGATTATTTTCCTTTCATCATGCATACCACTTTTCAACAGGTTTCTCTGTGTGCTCATGGTGCTGTAGTGTGTTCATTCATCACTGTTCTTCATGTCCCCGATTATCATTAAAACTAAGGGTGCCGAAGGGGATAGGAAAGAGATTGTTTTATATGTATTTTCTGATTTAAAACGTCCATGAAATTTATATACTTACATGCTGTGGTTAATACACATGACTTGGAAAATAAGATATGTTGCTGCATTGGACGTGAGGTATTTACTAGATGGAACTTATCTACTGACATAGTGAAAGTTTACTTTTTTTTTTTAATTGTTGAACTATAGGCTTTAGCATGATATTTAAAAATTTGGGGTTAGGCTGTAGATGGTGATTATAGCTCCTAAGGGTTTTCTGTACTACATGTTTCAGTTAAAAAACAAAAGTAATAATAAAGTTGCTGTACAGCTTAAACTGTAAGCCAGTAGAGATGTAAGAAAAAGCTAATATTCTGGCACAGATTTTGTGTTTAGGGCTAATATGCAGGAACCAACTCATTCTAAAGTGATAAGCCTCATATAAAATAGCAGGTGGAAGAGGTCTTAATGGAAAGTACATAATTTAAAATGCATCTAACAATTGTATAATATCGCTTTTAATGGATGTCTATATAATTTTTTAAATCACGCAAAATATTTCAAATGAACTTTATTAATGTGTAGCAACTCAGAAATGTTGGAAGGTTAATCCAATTGATACCTAAATTTAAAATATTTTAACATTCATTTGATTCTTGTTTTATCCTCTGAATCAAACATTTTGTGTTTACTTTTTTCAAGTTCTGCCTGTCAGTTTATTAAAGAGTTTGATTTAGACTTTTGATAATCTGTTTATTTTGAAAATGCAACTATAGTTGATCTGAAATGAGCATTTCCTAGTTAAAGAACCTGACAGAGTAATTTCATCAATGATTTTTTTCTTTGATACTGCCGTTGGGTGATAGCTCATGATTAAGTTTGTAATTTTAGTTCTTCAATATCTTGCATTTTTTTTAACTATGTATTGCATAAATCGTTATATGATATTGCTTTTTTGTCCCCTTTTTCATTGGTTTTATTTTTCTTCCTTCTGGCATTTAGTTTCAGAAATACCCTGTAGAAATTTTGGGCAAGATATGAGGGACAAATAAAATCACCACAATTAAAAGAAACTGAAGAAAGCTGTCCTTTCAATCAAGATAGGAAATAGATAATTGATATTGGCTGATAAAGTCCAAAATGAAGATGTATTTTAGTTGAAGGTCAGTTGAAATACCGTCCCAATATTATTTCTGGTTTTACATTCAGTCCATATACTGGGTACTTCTATTTATATATAACATTTTATATGCAGGAATTTTATATGTTAAATATCTACTGAAGCAAAGTTAAGTGAACTTAGCTTGAAATGTTAACGTGAACCTTCTCACAGGTCTCACTGCCTCAAATCTGACTTGCTGTACTACCAATCCACATGGTACACTGCCCTTAGAGGGATCGCCCACCCTGATGGCCATGTCGCTTTTCTGCTAAAACCCTACTATTGGTCGCTCTCTGTTGCTCATAGATAAAGCTCAAGCTTCTTGACAGGGTGTCTTTTCTTGCTGTAACTGCTCCTTTCCTTCTACATTCATCTCCTGCCATTCCCTGTAGGCAGTTTTCCTCACATCTGTCTTACCCCTTCCATTTTATGCTCTTGCAACATTCTGGTGTTTCTCAAAACAATGCATAGTGTTTTACTCCTCTTGAAAATTGTTTATGCTTTTCTCTCTGTCTTGAAAGTTCTTTTTCCTAGTCTTGGCCTCCCAGCCTCAGTAGTGACATCCCTCTTTAGGACCCCTGCATGTCCACTGTCAGCATCTGTGGTTTAGTCTTCTGAATAAGCCAACGTCACAGCACTTTGCAAAGCTTGATGACGTAGGGTTTTGTGCTTCTTTTTCCACACTAGATGGTAAGCTACTAGTGGCCAGCTTTTTAAAATTAAATCGACAGGTTCTCAAAAATTTGAACTAAGCTAAAATTTTATCATATTTATTTTAAACCCACATTCTGCTTTATAACCTCTTTTGTTTACTATGTTTTTAAGCTTTTATTAATTGGATTGAAAGAAAATTTCTGAAGTAGATGGTAAATGCTTTGAGGATAGTACCAAAAAACCAAAACCCATTGCCATCAAGTTGGTTCTGACTCATAGCGACCCTATAGGACAAAGTAGAACTGCCCTATAGAGTTTTCAAGATGCTTCTGGTGGATTTGAACTGCCAACCTTTTGATTAGCAGCCATAGCTCTTAACCACTATGCCACTAGGATTTCCAATTTTTTTTTTTTTTTGATTATTTTTCTGGCACCAATCACCCTAAGATATGTGTGTGTGTGTGTTTATCCACAGAAGTAGGCATTTGTTCAATTTACAAATTTATTTGAATAACGAAAGCCCCAAATTATATGGGGTAGCAAAGAAAATTTGGGATATATAACTCACAAATGTTGGTTGTTTAATTGTTCTGATTAAATTTGTCACCAGAATCAGCTAGTTGTTGCTCCCGTGTGGACTGCTGTGTTAAATGATGCCCTAGCACGCTGAAGACAGCGTTTACCCAGTACCAGCTGCCATGTAATCAATTCTGACTCATGGTAACCCTGTGTGTTTTGGAGTAGAACTGTGCTCCATAGGGTTTTCGGTGGCTGATTTTTTGAAAGTAGATTGCTGGCTTTTCTTCCAAGGTACCTCTGGGTGAACTTGAACCTCCAGTCTTTCCTTCGCAGCAGAGTGTGTTAGTTGTTTGGAACCCAGGGACTCTAAAGACAATGTTACACCTTCTAAAAGGCTCAGTGAGAATTTCAGCAGGGAATAGATCTATCCTTAGGTATCCTGGAGAATTAGAGTGGAATCATTCTGGATGTTACTGACAAATGTATACCTCCTCATTTTCTTTACAGTG
Source organism: Elephas maximus indicus (assembly GCF_024166365.1). NCBI lineage: Eukaryota > Metazoa > Chordata > Mammalia > Proboscidea > Elephantidae > Elephas > Elephas maximus. The sequence continues at coordinate 59,390,452 of NC_064823.1, read as the reverse complement.
GCAGAGAGAGTTAAGAATTGAAGGAAATAATAGAAAATCATGGCTTAAAAATTCTCAGACTTGAAAGGTGATATTCCATTTTAGACAGAAGAAGAATTTGCCTCTCGAAATAGAAATGTTGAAAGAAAAGGAAGTCAGTGTTTAAAAAGTAGTTAAGAAATAGCAGCTGTTTCTTTCAGCTCTACTACTCAATAAAAAAATGTCTTTTTTTTTTTTTTAACCTATTATAAGTACTTTGTATATCAGTATTTTGTGTACTGGAAGCAAATGTAATATACAATTTAGAGTAATTTTTAAATTTTGAATATTTTTACTTTTTAGTGTACCCTACTAAGACTTTGCACTTTTTAAGCCTTATGAACCTCTTCCAGACATTGAGTATGACTTTTTTGTTTGTTTAACCTTGAATTGTAGCTGTCTTAGGAATGAAAACAAGGTTGGTATTTTCATAGGAAAATTTGGTAATCTTTTAGTTTGCTTGGAATGGGCCATAATTCAATTTGTAATTTCTTTTCAGATATATTTTGCTCTCATAGCTATCCTGTAGTATAATATATATGGGGAAGGTGCCTCCATTAAAGAATTATAGGGATAAATTGTGTCAATTTCACTGGCATATCGAATATTATAATGGGCTAGCACCTAAAACTAAGGGCAGGGAGGCAGATCTAAAACTGTGTCCTTCAGTTATGGACACAGAAATGTACTTAGTTTCCCTCAGACAGTGATGAGAGAAACCCCGGCTTGCCTTAATGTTAAATGATTACAGCAAAAACAAACAAAAAAATACGAACGCCACCAACAAATAGAGGCCAAAGAATGTTGAGATTGAAGTGGAGGATAGAAGTTTTTACCTGAAAATAAAGTTTTATTATTCTTAGCAGCTTGGCTTGCCAATCACAGTTTTTCTATAGCTGTGGATGGCGTAGGATTCATATAACCTGAGAAAAATAAATGAATTATGGACATGGAACCTTGAAGTTCGTCTGCTTCAACTCTCTCATTTCATAGGTGGGCAAATGAGAGACAAAAGGTGAAGTAGCTTGCCAAATGTCATTTTTTACAGTAGCTAGTTAAGATTTGAATAAAAACAAAAACATATTTGTGAAGCCAATATTTTCTTACTGTGGCTTTTTCTGTCCTGATGATAATTACTCTGTTTTTTAAATTCTGCATATTGCACCAAGCTTAATTGGTTGTTATCTCTGTGTTTTGTATTATTATTGGACTCCTTTGTACTATTTCACAATTCTTGAGAGTTAAAGTTAGCCATTATTGTGCTCAACTGAGATGGAGTACTTTCCCCTTCTTAACCGTAGTTAAAATATGTTGTTTTTTTTTTTTCCTAATGGCAGATTCCTTTCTGGCTCTCCTTCCCCCCATTCTGTTTGGTAGTACAATCAGATTTATGCCCCATTACCATTCTGCTTTTGCTAGAACATGACAGATAATTGAAGCCAGGTCCCTGGTACATTTAAGGAGCCCTGGTGGTGCAGTGGCTAAGAGTTCAGCTGCTAACCAAAAAAGTCAGCAATTCGAATCTACTAGCCACTGCTTGGAAACTCTATGGGACATTTCTGCTCAGTCCTATAGGGTCACTATGAGTTGCAGTCAACTCGAAGGCAATGAGTTCGTTTGTTTGAAGGATGAAAGAAACGGTTTTTGAGCAAATAGCTGACAGTTGTTCTCGGCCTTGGCCTGTTTCTGTACCTTCCTCTTTCCTCCTCCATCAAACCAAAATCCAAGTGCTCCTCTCTACCCACTTCCCCAATCAAAGGAGAAAGTCTGATTACTCCATAGTGAACATTTTCCATTGGACTGATACTTTTTACTTCTAATATGTGACATTATTCATCTTTTTTTTTAATCTTCCCTTGCATAGAGACGATTTTTCAGTCTTTGCTGGTATGATAGAGGAAAGTGATATTTAAGTTTGGGTTTTTAATTACTCATGAACCGGAATCTGGGTGAGTTATTAGTTATTAGCATTTTATTTATATACTGATTATTTTGTTAGAAGCTATATTTCTTATTGGTTTAGAAGATTCCAGTTCATGAGTAATTAAAAACCCAAAATTAAATATCAAAGGAGCTTGATTCTTTAAAATCCTGTTAGTTGCAACTGTTTTCACAGGCTTTTGACTAATATTATTTTACTTATTCTGTGATATAAGTATGTTTTGAAATATTTTTATTGCTAAATCTAATCAATATTTTCTTTCTCTGATTTGAAACCCAGAAAGCTCTTTTCTATTCAGAAACCAGAAAGCATTTTTATGGTTTGATTTATTTACTTGTTAATAATATGATTCTTAAGGAATTTATTTATCAAGTATTTCAGCACTCTTTGGTCATTCTTTCCCTTTCTCAGTTTTTTGTGAAGTCGTTTTCATCTTGTGTTCCGGTTGTACAAATTTAATTTTGTGTGCTACCTCTCAATCTATTGTGCACTTAAAATTTTATCTCTGTGGGATAAAAGTTCATGTTTCTTGCTAAAGGAGATTTAGGTGTTGGAGCATGGTAGGGCATTGTTGCTGGTTTTAACTTGGCCAAAACGAAAACCAAACCTGTTGCTATCGAGTTGATTCTGACTCACAGTGACCCTATAGGACCGAGTAGAACTGCCCCATAGGGTTTCAAGGAGCACCTGGTGGATGTGAACTGCCAACCTCTTGGCTAGCGGCCAAACTCTTAACCACTACGTCATCGGGGTTTCCATTTAACTTGGCATGCCCGTTGAAATTGCTGTAAACAGGAGGCTGCCTCTATTACCTATGTTAGAAGAGACCTAATCAGAACCTTTAAATCATAGAGGCAAGTCACTGAAAGCGGTGATAGGAGGAGTCTTTTATTATTTGGGATGAGCGCTGAAGATAGCAGAATCTCAAAATGGACCCAAAGAATCCTCTATTCTAAATAATTCCATACTTGGAAGCAGTTAAAAACATATTTTAATATCCTCACATTCTGGTACCCCAGTTGGTTTTTATCATTGTCTTGCATTCCAAAGCCAGTTATACTTCAGTTCTCCCACACACCACTAATACACAGACCCATGCCTTTCCTTACATACCTGCGCATGACCTTACTTAGCAGGAAAAGTGGCAAGGAACTGCCAGGCCAGCAGGGAGTGACTGTTATATCTGGGGTCCCCATTTCTGTAAGTCTCATCCAGGGGAGAAATGAGTCTAACTGACTGGCAGCCTTTATTTTCATCTCTATTTTAAGCTACTTGATTAAGGGACTCAAGCTTGTTGCTGTGGTATCAAGTTCTGGTATTTGAAGCAGGAAAGGAAATTTCTCAGTATTTTTGAGTGTCATTAGAACTTAATACATATACACCAATTGATTACTTGTTCATGATGTAAAAGAGAATAGATTGGTTGGCTCTGAATGGACATACCTCATAAATATAGTTCTGTGTTTCTATATTTGTGGGGGAATATATATTTTTTTTTATATATATGAAAGTTTATAAAGATACATCATTTGCAGTTTTAATTTTTTGTTATACACTTAGTCACAGTAAATAGTTTGTTTTCTTTTCCTGTTTAACTCAAGGCAAATGATTTTGCCTTTAGAAAATATAGGAATTTTTTCCCCTTTGGGTCATTTTGCCCTTTGTTAGTACACTGGTATGTCTTTGGTAAGAATTAAACTAAAGTTCATTGAGATTTTGTTTCATAGCCCTGCCTTGAAATACACAAAGGGTAAATTATACCTTTTAGTTAATACTTAGGTTGTTCTTGCATTATGACTTGGAAAAGTATGCACCGGTATCTAGTATCTGTACTAAAATTCTAAGTAGGTTATTCATATTAGTCCTCCATTTTTCAGTGATGCTTTTTTATTTTCCTGCTTTAATATAAAGACAATTGTAACTGCATAGTATATAGCTGGAACATAATTCAATATGTGATTTCATATATTAATTCTCCAGGTAAATACTTATTTTTTCTGTATGTAAGATTCACTACAAGTCTGTTTCCTACCTCATCTCTACATCCTTTTTAATTTCATCTGCCAATTAATATATCATTATTCCCAGTAGTAGTTTTGCTTACTAACCCTAAAATTTATTTCTGTTTATTGTTAGAGGCTTGTTGGCAAATTTAAGTTGACAATAATAGAGAAAGCAAGTGTGGTGACCTAGGACACACCATTCTACTGAAGTAATTCAGGTTTCTTTGAATGTGTAGATTTTTTTTTGGTCTGTTTACTTGTTGTAAATGAGCTGACGTACAATACATACAGTCTTTTGAGTTACTTATTAATCCGTCCAGTATAAGTTTTATAAGTTCTTTTTGGTAGAAACAGATAACCAATCATTTGGAATGATTTGGTTTTCTTCTGCTGTTGTGCTCCAAAGTAGATTGGTGCAGCTTCCAAAGCACAAAATGAATTTAAAATATGCCACTGAAGCCATATGTTCTTAACTTGGAGAGCTGATTTTGTGGTCAATTTGTAGCTCTTCTTCTACTGCATGTTCTCTCTAGTAGAAAGGAAATGTGATATTTATGCTGACATGGTTTCAATTTCATAATGGTCCAGATGACATGAGTTGCACACAAGCAGGGAATAAGTCTTTCATTTTGGTTAGATTTTAATAAAATACTTTCTGTGACATACATACATTTCTGTTTATTAACCTTAATATAGCCAGTGGTATTAACTGATGCTTCTTGAGACATAAAGCATATCTCAGATGGAACACTGGTTTACACACACCCTAAGACATGTAGTACACACCGATGGCCAGTTGTACATTGATTGTCCTTCTATCCTCATAATCACAGAAAGGCTGCTCATTTCTCCATGTTGGCACTTAAGCAAGCAGGCTGACTGGGATAACCTGGTGGCCAGCTCTCTGAATTACCCACCCAGCCCGGGCTCATGCATGCTCAGCAATCCCTTCTCTATTTCCCTCTCTCTACCCACCTTCTTATTCCTCTCACTATTCCCTTCCCCCTTTGTTTCCTTGTTATTTTCCCCCCTTGTTCATATGTCAGTCTGTTACATTTCAGGCAATTAGCTATCATTAGGAGTTGTTTTTTTTTTTCACTTCAGCATTTTCTTTATCTTCTGTCTTCCATCTGTTGCTGAAATATATCAGAAAACTCTTCTTTTTATACAATTTGAGGAAAAACTTTCCCATTTTAAAAGAAACCTCAAATGTTTGGAAGTAAAAGGGAACTTGTATCACAAAACGTTAAAATACCTTCAGCATCTTTTCACAATTCTCCCTGAAGGCATCTACTCTCTTACTTTACAGTTAATGGTAACTTGAATAACATTGTGCATGGATATTTAGTCCTTGCAGTAATTCTGGTTATTATTGTCCCTATTCTAAATAGACAAGGAAACAGATATTCAGGGAGTTTAAATAACCATGCCTGAGAATCATACACCTTGGAAAGCATGGGAGGTAGGATTGGAACCCAGTTCTTTCTGACTCTGAAAACTCTATTATATAGTATATGACTTTTTTTTCTAAAAATAGGTGATTTCACTTCACTACTCACATGTATCTCTAAAAGTCTGAGAAGTAGCACAGTAGTGAAGAAGGCTTCCAAATATAACGCATCTAAACCGGAGGGCAGCAGCTCCATTCCCTCCATGGAAGACAAGGCTGTATCGATAGGCAAAAACAGGAAAGGGAAGCCTTAATTTTAGTATACTATTCTCGTTTCAGTCCATTTTTTTCCTCACTTTTGTAACTCTGATGAAGAGATAAGACAAATATTTAGGAATGTGTGTTCTTTTAGTATAAACCCATGCTATGTTGATTTCCTCCAAAATCATAATAAAATATATATTTTTTAAAAAATGTATAGATTTCAAATGAAGATTTAACCTGTCTCAAAAGCCCTCTCAAAATTTTGGAGGAAACTTACATAGCAAATTATGTTCTCATTTAATAATATCTATTTGGAAACCCTGGTGGCATAGTGGTTAAGTGCTATGGCTGCTAACCAAAGGGTCGGCAGTTTGAATCTGCCAGGCGCTACTTGGAAGCTCTGTGGGGCAGTTCTACTCTGTCCTATAGGGCTGCTATGAGTCGAAATTGACTCGACGGCACTGGGTTTGGTTTTGTTTTTTTTATATATACTATTTACTGTCACTGGTTACATTTTTCATAATGTGTCAGCATCCTCATTATTTCCATTCTGGTTGTTCTGTTTCCGTTAATCTAGCTTTCTTTTCCCCGTTACCTTCTCGTCTTTGGTCTGGGGTAAATGTTGACTGTTAGGTTTCATATAGATGATTGTTTAGAGGAGCACAGTACTCACGGGTGATATTATTTATGAGCCACTCTGTCTTTTGGTTGATCGGACCACTGGGAGTGGTTTGAGTTCCAAGTGTAAAGGGAATCCCAGGGCGAATTTGAGTTTTGTTCTACGTTTTTTTCTCATTCTATCTGGGACCATCTGTTGTGTCCCTGGTTGGAACGTTTGCTAGTAGTAGCCGGGTACCATCCACCTAGTTCCTCTGATCTTAAGGTAGGTGAGGCCGACTCCAGACGCTGCTCACCAAACTAGGATATAGAACATTATCTTTATGGACTATGTATTGCCAGTTGACTGAGTTGCCCCCCAGACAATAGTCCTAAGCCCTCAAACCTAGTAACCCAATCCTGTGAGGTATTTGGTTATGTCTAGGAAGTATCCATAACTATGCCCCCCCATGGGCTTTATTTTATATATAAATATGTATGCAGCACACACAAACACGTGTATACATTTGCCTACAGAAACACCTATATATGTGCACCTGTATATTCATGTGTGCCTACCTATGCATATTTAAAAAAACCTGTTGCCGTCAGGTCGATTCCGACTCATAGTGACCCTATAGGACAGAGTAGAACTGCTCCATTGAGTTTCCAAAGAGCGCCTGGTGGATTCGAACTGCAGAACTTTCAGTTAGCAGCCATAGCACTTAACCTCTGCGCTGCCAGGTCTTCCACCTATGTGTATATCAGTGTACATATCTACCTGTGTAATCACACATGTTTTTTGGTTGTTATTACTGTTCTTAGAAAATTGTATATGTTGTGACTTTCACCAAAGTTGTCCCCTATTATTGTATACTTTTTAGTGTCATCTTTTATCTTGGTCAAGCTGTGTTGACTTCACTCTTATTCGGTATTGTCTCATCCATCACCAAAACTAACAAGTGTTTAGTATCTAGAAAGTGATCACCCTCCCTCTTGCTGCCATCCCCGGTAACCACCAAATAATGTTCCTTTCTGCATGTATACCTATTCTTGTATTTTCATAATAGTGAAATCATACAGTATTTGCCCTTTTGTGTTTGGCTAATTTCACTCAGCATAATGTCCTCCAGATTCATCTGCATAGTATATTTTGAGAACTCACTGTTATTCTTTATGGCTGCATAGTATTCCATTGTGTGTATATAAGTTTATCTGTTGATGGGCAGTTAGGTTGTTTCCATCTTTTTACTATTGTGAATAATGCTGGAATGAACATGTTATTGTGAGGTGTCATTAAGTCAATTCCAACTCGTAGCGACCCTGTGTACATGAGAATAAAACGCTGCCTGGTCTTGGGCCATCCTCACAATCGCTGCTGTCTTTGAGCCCGTTGTTACAGCCACTGTGTCAATCCATCTTGTTGAGGGTCTTCCTCTTTTTCACTGACCCTGTACTTTACCAAACATGATGTCCTTCTCCAGGGACTGGTCTCTCCTGATAACATGTCAAAAGTATGTGGGATGAAGTGTCACCATCCCTGGTTCTAATGAGCATTCTGGCTGTACCTCTTCCAAGAAAGATTTGTTTTTTCTTCTGGCAGTCCGTGTTATGTTTAATATTCTTCACCAACATTATAATTCAAAGGCATCAGTTCTTCTTGTGTTTTCCTTATTCACTGTCAAGCTTTCACATGCATATGAGGTGATTGAAAACACCATGGCTTGGGTCAGGTGCACTTTAGTCCTTCAAGTGACATGTTTGCTTTTAATACTTTAAAGAGGCCTTTTAAGGCAGATTTGCCTAATGCAATGCGTCTTTTGGTTTCTTGACTGCTGCATCCATGGAGGTTAATTGTAGATCCAAGTGAAACAAAATCCTTGACAACTTCAGTATTTTCTCTGTTTGTCATGATGTTGGTCCAGTTGTGAGGATTTTGCTTTATGTTGCAGTGTAATCCATGCTGAAGGCTGTGGTCTTTGATCTTCAACAGTAAGTGCTTCAAATCTTCTTCACTTTCAGCAAGCAAGGTTGTGTCATCTGCATATTGAAGGTTGTCAATAAGTCTTCCTCCCATCCTGATGCCCTGTTCTTCTTTATATAGTCCAGCTTCTTGGATTATTTGCTGAGTATAGAGATTGAATATGTGTGGTAAAAGGATATGACCCTGAAGCACACCTTTCCTAACTTTAAATCACACAGTATCCCCTTGTTCTGTTCAAACGACTGCCTCTTAGTCTAAGCCCATGAGCACAGTTAAGTGTTCTGGCACATGTCAAGGCAGAATAGAATTGCCCCATAGAGCTTCCACCCTGGCAGATTCGAACTGCTGACCTTTTGGTTAGCAGCTGTAGCACTTAACCGCTACACCACCAGGGTTTCCTCTTTCCGGTATAGTGGCTATTTCTTCCATCTTTTAATGCTTCTTACCTGATTTAATATTTTCCACGTAGAACCCTTTGCTATTGCAGCTCCAAGCTTTAGTTTTTTTCTTCAGTTCTTTCAGCCTGAGAAATGCTGAGCGTGCTCTTCACTTTTCTTTTTCTCTCATGTCATTATGATACTTTACGTTGTGTTCTCGAGCTGCCCTTTGAAATCTTCTGTCAGCTTTTTTACTTCATCATTTCTTCCTTTCACTTTAGCTACTCTGCATTTAAGAGCTAGTTTCAGTGTCTTTTCTGGCATCCATTTTGGTCTTTTCTTTCTTTTTAATGACCTCTTGCTTTCTTCAGGTCTGATGTCCTCGATGCCATTCCGCAACTCATCTTGTCTTTGGTTATTAGTGTTTAATTTGTCAAATCTATTCTGGGGATGGTCTCTAAATTCAGGGCGGATATACTCAAGGTCATACTTTAGGTCTTGTGGACTTGTTCAAATTTTCTTCGAGTTCGACTTGAACTTGCTTATGAGCAATGGATGGTCTTTTCTGCAGTCAGCCCCTGGCTTTATTCTGACTGATGATATTGAGCTTTACCCTTGTCTCCTTCCACAGACGTAGTCAATTTGATTGCTGTGTATTCCATCTGGCGAGGTCCACATGAATAGTAACCATTAATGTTGTTGAAAAAAGGTGTTTGCAGTGAAGACGCCATTGGTTTTGCAAAATTCTGTCATCTGATCTCAGGCATCATTTTTATTACCAAGGCCATATTTTCCAACTACCAATCATCCTTCTTTGTTTCCACATTTTGCATTCCAATCACCAGTAATTACCAATGTGTCCTGATTGCATATTTGATTAATTTCAGACTGCAGAAGTTGGTAAAAATCTTCAATTTCTTCATCTTTGGCCTTAGTACATAAATTTGGATAGTACTTCTATTAACTAGTGTTCCTTGTAGGCACATGGATATTATTATATCACTGACAGTGTTGTACTTCAGGATAGATCTTGAGCTGTTCTTTTTGATGATAAACTCAACACCATTTCTCTTCAATTTGTCATTCCTGGCGTAGTAGACTATATGATCATACAATTCAAAATGGCTAGAAGCAGTCCATTTCAGCTCACTAATGCCTAGATGTCGATGTTTATGTGTTCCATTTCATGTTTTGACAACTTACAGCCTTCCGAGATTCATACTTCGTACATTCCACGTTCCAGTTATTTATGGATGTTTGCAGCTGTTTCTTCTCATTTTGAGCTGTGCCACATCAGCAAATGAAGATCCTGAAAGCTTGACTCCATCCGTGTAATTAAGATCGACTCTGTTATGAGGAGGCATCTCTTCTCCAGCCATTTTTTGAGTGCCTTCCAACCTGAGGGGCTCATCTCTCGGCACTGTATCAGACAATGTTCCACTGCTACTCATAAGGTTTTCACTAGCCAAGTTTTTCAGAAGTAGACTGCCAGGCCACTCTTTTTCGCCTGTCTTAGTCTGGAAGCTCTGCTGAAACCTGTCCACCAAGGTGACCCTGTTGGTATTTGAAATACTGGTGGCAAAGCTTCCAATATAATGTCAACACGCAAGGCACTGTGGTACAACAAACTAACAGACATGTCATGTCTGTCAATAAACATAGGTGTGCATATTTCTGTTGGTGTCAGTAGTTTTAGCTCTGTAGGGCATATGCCTGCCTAGGAGTGGAATTGCTGGATGATAGGGTATTCCTATTTCTAGCTTTTTGAGGAAGTGCCATATTGTTTTCCACAGTGGTTGAACCAATTACAATCCCACCAGCAGTGGAGTAGGGTTCCAATCTCCCCCTACCTTGTTGGCACTTTTTTTTACCCATGCCATTTTTACAGGGTTGAAATGTTATTTCATTGTAGTTTTGATTTGCATTGCCCTGATGGCTAATGATTTTGAGCGTCTTTTTATGTGTTTCTTGTGCTTTTGAATGTATTCCTTCGTGAAGTGTTTTCACCACTTTGGGGAATGTCTTTTGCGTGTTTTAAAATTAGGTTGTTTGTCTTATATTGTTGAGTTGTTAAAGTTTTCTATATAATTTAGAGATTAGACCCTTTTCAGACATATCATTCCCAATGATTTCCCCCCCACTCTGTAGGTTTTCTGTTTTTGATGAGTGTAAGTGCTTAATTATTAGAGGGTCCTTGTTTTATTTATTTATTTTTTGTTATCTAGCTTGTCTTCTGTTGCTTGTGCATCTGTGGTTGTGTTAGGTTGAAATCTGTATACTTCTTGATTTAAGTTAGAGTCTAATAGACTTTCTCATTTGTTATAATGTCATGCTGGGATGGCACGAATTTTTAGATCACTTCATTATAAAAACAGTTATTTTTAGATTACTTAAGGATGAGTTATGCAGTTCGTAGATTAACTTTTTACCTTTTCCTTGCTCTTCCTTTCAGGAAATTTGTTAGAAACTATATGGGGGCAAGAAATGATATTTAAATAAATTTTAGTCTAGTTAACAAGCTTAGTTTAAAAAAAAAAAGATGGTGTGGAGGAAGTAAAAATGATAGATGAAATGACTTTTTGGAATTGTCTATTGATTTTCCATGACTATTATAGTCCCGTATTTGTAAGATAAAATGAAAGGCTATTGTCAGTTATACCTGCTATTTATAAAATGGTTTACACTTAAAAGCATTTTCACACCCAGTGTTTCTTTTGACCTCCTTGTTTCCCTAAATGCTTTGAAGCCAGTATATGAATTTTATAGGTGAGCAAAGTTAACATTAAGTGAGGGTGTGGTGAGCATCTCAGACTAAAAATTAAAAAGCCAAGTGTTTTGAACTTACCAGAATAGTTCTTAAACTTGATTAATTTAATTACAGTATATGAAGATGTAGAAAATTAAATCTCTACCTGTATGGCAACCCACACAAGACTCTAGTGGAAGCAGTAAGTAGCAGGTGCAAGTCATTTAAGAAGGTGCTGAGAGTGTTATTTAATATTGAGAAACTTTTAGAAATTCAATTTAGTTGTTCCTGAAAACATAGAAAATAATGTGATGATAGTGACAGAACACCTGTATTGAGCTTGAGGAATTATATGGGAGTCTAGTGTGAGAACCCCTGGAATATCACATAAAAACTTAGTCATGGCATAGTATAACAGTAATACATTCCTGAATATTTTCATAAGCTGTGTTGATGTCTCAAAAAATTTACAAGGGATACAGAATAGTTTAAACAAACTGCTGGATATCTGTTAACACTGATGGGTTGAAGTGATAAGAGCGTGGCTGTGTAGCATTATATAAACTATGTAAAAAGTCATAGCAATTTGAATAAGGTGAATTTATCAAATTGGTTTTCTTTTCCCCTAATCCTCCATACTTTACTTCTCTCTCTTTCCATCTATAATGATATATTGTGAGCTTCAACTTTGATGGCATGGTAGAGGTCAGCAGCCAAAGCCAAATTGTTCCCACTGAGTTCTGCTGAGCCTTGAATCCAACCTGTAGCTATAATCAGTGATCAATTATTCCAATGTTGGCAAGGATGTGAAGCAACAGAAACTCCTATACACTGCTAGTAGCGGTGTAAAGTGGTACAACTGAATTGGGAAATTGAAATTGAACATGAGCATACCCTTTTGCTCAGCAGTTCCGCTAGGTGTCTACACTATAGAAATTCTTGCTCATATGCCTCAGAAGATAGGTAAGTTTATTTTTTTATAGTAGTCTTTTATGTAATAGCAAAACAAACAAAGACGAAATAATCTGGAAACAACCCAAATGGCCTGTGAGAGCAGAATTGATAAGTTGCAGAATATTTGTACATAGTAGAATAGTTACAAAATAGTGAAAATGAATGAGATCCAGCTACACCCATGAACCTGTATGAATCCTCAAAGCATAATGTTGAATGAAAGGAGCAAGTCACAAAAAATACATACGACATTGATTACAGTTACACAAACTTTGGTCACAGGCAGAACTACTCAGTTTTTATGTATTTTTATGGAAGCATATGTGTGTGATCAAAATATAAAGAAAATCAAGGGAACGCTTTCTTATCCCTCATGATTTTCTCCTTGTAATATCGTTTTCCAGTTGTGCCCATGCTTCACTATCTTTTGGTCATTAGTATATTCACATTTCTTTAGCTCATTAACTCCTGTGTGGTCACCTGTAGGGTCTTGAATCCCCCTTTTCAGGTTTCTTTCTTCCCACAGTATTTCCAGGAGGCTTCAAGGAGTATCTCCATTTGTCCACATAACTCTCCAGCCCTTCTCCATGGCTGCTCCCAGCAGTCATTCTCCACCACCATTATCTCCAGGGCTGTGCTTACTCTCACCTGAGCTGAGCCCCTTCAATTGGAAGTTGTAGCCACTTTTCATCACTGCTGTTTATCACGAAGTTATAGTAGTTAGCTTTTTGCTGCCACTCTTGACAGTGGTGAATTGTCCCTGACCATGGATCTTTCCTGCCTCTCCAGACTGACTCTGCCTCTTCGAGACTCTGAGTGTTTTTGTTAAGTACCCACCCACCAATCTTCTTTAATGCTTAGATGCTGACAGTGTACACTCTGTTACAAAGTGAGAAAAGGAATAAATATTTACTCTTATTTTGAGGACCTACAGTATGTTTTCTTAGACTCTAAAGTGTAACAAGTTTTATGGGATCAGATTTTTTGTTTTACTTCTATTTGTTAGTGGGCACCTATGCCACCAAGGTAGATGGATCAGCAAGGGTTATATTTACATTTATCAGGTTATAAACAGAAGCGTAACTCTCCTCTGAATCTTCACTTGGCACCTCTGGGTCCTTTCAGGTAGATAGAACTGCGTAGATGTTCTGGTCCCCCCTTGAAATTTTGCTTTATGAAATTTAGCAGGAAATTTTGCAGTTTTGTTTTAGCTTTAGCCCCGAGACAGAATCAGTTGATCAGTCTCAGCCGTTCTCTCTCTCCCTCTTCCTCCTTCCATTTCCCCCTCTCCTCCTCCCTACCCCTCTTGCTCTCCCCCTTGTCCTCTCTCATGCACATACACCACACAACCTTAGCTTCTTGGACGTTCAGGTGCATCTGCATACATATGAGAACTCTTATTGTGCCAGGTTTGAATTATTTCTCAGTCCTCACAGAAATCAGGTGGTCATTGTATAGCTAGAGGGCATTGGAAGCCTTTTGGCATTACTGAAATACTTCATGGTAAAAACACCTGGGCAAATAAAGTTGTAACTTTGGGAGGGTATGGGAAAATTAACATGCTCCTCCAAATGATACTGATAGGACTCTAGCTTTTCAAATAATCTATTTTCTTATTATGTTAAGAAAAACCCAAAGAAGAGAAAGAGAAAAATGTGGATCACATACTCCCTTTTCTATTGTACACCATTATGCTGCCACATACTTCACAAATGGTTTTTTAAATATCATATTTTCTCACTTCCATAATTTCAGTTTACTGTTAGTGCTTTTGGGAAGAAGAAATTTTACTGTTTTAAGTATACTTATATGCATTATTAACTTGCTGTCAAGTTGATTCCAACTCATGGCGACAACATGTGTTACAGAGTACATCTGCTCCATAGGGTATTCTTGGTTGTAATATTTATAGAAGCAGATTGCCAGGCCTTTCTTTTGTGTTACCACTGGATGGATTAAAACCATCAGCCTTTAGGTTAGTTGAGCATAAACCCTTTACGCCACCCCGGGACCTATTATACATACATGTGTTATAAGATTTTAATATATGAAGTATATAAATGTTACATGTATGTGTGTATATAAATTAAGGAAGAATAAATGATGTACTTTGGGTACTTACCCAATTTTTTTCTGGAAAAATTACTACCTACCCAATAAAACTTTAGTTTGTGATGGATTTTGATGCTGCAGTAGAACCAGGCTCATTTTGCTAGGCATTATTGTGTTACGATAGATTTTTAAAAATGTATTTCTCTGTTTGCAGGCTAGGATGCTATTGGATTGAAAGCCATGTAGGCTGCCATCTTACCAAAATATATATTTGGATATGTGTTAAAGCTTTTGTTATGTAACCTAATATTTGGTCTGAATACCCCCAAAAAGTTCAGCTTTGATATAAGAACAAATTGTTATACCTCCATTGTTGCAGACAATTATATTTTTTGAAATTCTAAGTTAAATACAGTGACTCTATATTGGTATGGAAACCAATATACAGGTTAAGAGCCAGGGCCACTAACCAATAGGTCAGCAGTTCGAATTTACCAGGCACTCCTTGGAAACCCTATAGGGCAGTTCTACTCTGTCTGATAGTGTCTCTATGAGCTGGAAACAATTCGAGGGCAACAGATACGTTGCATAGTGAGTCACTACACCAAAAGAATTGGTCGATGTTTAACCATAATAAGGAACTGATGGTACTGAAGGAAAACGTCCAAGATGCACTGAAGGCATAGGTGAAAAACAAGGTTCCGGGAATTGACACAATACCAATTGAGATGTTTCAGCAAATGGATGAAGTGCTCACTTGTCTATGCCAAGACAGCTACCTGGCCACCTGACTGAAGAGGTCTGTATTTATGCCTATTCCCAAGAGAGATGATCCAACCAATGCAAAAATTATCGAACAATATTGTTAATGATCATGTGCAAGTAAAATTTTGCTGAGGATCATTCAAAAGTGGCTGCGGTAGTATATCTACAGGGAACTGCCAGAAAGTCAAGATGGATTCAGAAGAGGATGTAGAACCAGGGATATCATTGCTGGTGTTAGATGGATCCTGGCTGAAAGCAGAGAATACCAGAAAGATGTTTACCTGTGTTTTACTGACTATGCAAAGGCATTTGACTGTGTGCATTATAACAAATTATGGATAACATTGTGAACAATGAGAATTCCAGAACACTTAATTGTGCTCATGAGGAACCTATACATAGATGAAGAGGCAGTCATTCAGACAGAACAAGGGGACACTGTGTGGTTTAAAGTCAGGAAAGGTGTGCATCAAGGTTGTATCCTTTCACCATACCTACTCAATCTGTATGCTGAGCAAATAATCCCAAAAGCTGGACTATATGAAGAAGAATGGAGCATCAGGGCTGGAGGAAGACTCATTAACAACTGTGTTCTGCAGATGATACAACCTTGCTTGCTGAAAGTGAAGAGGACTTGAAGCATTGATAAAGATCAAAGACTGTAGCCTTAGATATGGATTACACTTCAACATAAAGAAAAAAAAAATCCTCACAACTGGACCAATAAGCAACATCATCATAAATGGAGAAAAGATTGAAGTTGTCAAGGATTTCATTTTACTTAGATCCACAATCAACGTCCATGGAAGCAGCAGTTAGGAAATCAAATGACACATTGCATTGGGGTAATCTGCTGCAAAAGACCTCTTTAAAGTGTTGAAAAGCAAAGATGTCACCTTGAAGACTAAGGTCCACCTGACCCAAGCCATGGTGTTTTCAGTCACCTCATATGCATGTGAAAGCTGGACGGGTGAATAAGGAAGACTGAAGAATTGATGCCTTTGAATTGTGGTGTTAATGAAGAATATTGAATATACCATGGACTGCCAAAAGAAGGAGAAAATATGTTTTGGAAGAAGCACAACCAGAATGCTCCTTAGAAGCAAGGATGGTGAGACTACATCTCACATACTTTGAACATCTTATCAGCAGAGATCAGCCCCTGGAGAAGGATGTCATACTTGGTAAAGTTAGAGGGCCAGCGAAAAAGAGGAAGACCCTCAAAAAGATGGATTGACACAGTGGCTGAAACAGTGGGCTGAAGTATAACAATGATTGTGAGGATGGTGCAGGACCAGGCAGTGTTTTGTTCTGTTGTACGTAGGGTCGCTATGAGTTGGAACCCACTTGATGGCACCTAACAACAACAACAAGGTGAATAGTCTTTCTTTTATATATTACCATTCAGCTTATAGTGAATGTGCGTGTATATATATATATATTTTTTAATGCAGCGGTTTCTTCTTCCCCAAAGAGCTAAAAGTAAATTAAACTGGCTTCATGGAACTAACTGAGCAACTATGATATTTATGAAACATTTATGGAGTATTTGTCAGGTTCAAGCATTAATTTCCAAGACACTCTTATTCTGTTCTTTCATGATTTACCTGCAGGAGGCTTAATAGTTTGGTAAGTGGTTAGGAGGGTAGTCTCTGAAGTTAGATGGCCTGGACTCTGAGCCTGCCGCCAATACCAAGTAACTGCATGAACTTAACGAAGTTAGTTAACTTCCCTGGGGCTCAATTTCTTCATTCGTACAGTGTGAATTTCATTTCAGAAGACTTCCTCTGACAGTGTGGAGTATGGTTAAACTGGAGTTGGGTAGTCTAGTCAAAAGGCAAGCCCCGTACTATAGATAGAGACTTAATGAGGACGTGAATTTAAGCAAAGGCAAAGACTGGAAGACAGAGTAAACTTTAAACACTTAAAAAAGAGCATTAAGCGATCAGCTTTTAGGGGCTGGGGGAAGGAATGTGACAGATGCTTCCCTGTTGTCTGACCTGTTGTATTTTACTTAAAATAGTGATAGACATAATTCATAGATAAGTAGGAAAATGGACCTTGCTCTTTAATTATGAATTTCATGTGTAAGTTCCCCATTCTGAGATGTCCGTTTAAAAGTCACTGTTGTTGTTATTATTAGTTGCTGTCACGTTGATTCCGATTCATGGCAACCCCATGAGTGCAGAGTAGAACTTCTCCATAGGGTTTTCAAGGCTGTGACCTTTCGGTAGCTGATCGCCAGGCCTGTCTCTGAGGTGCCTCTGGGTGGGTTTGAACTGCCAGTCTTTTGGCTAGTAGTCTAGTATTTAACCATTTATTCCACCAAAATTCATGAACTGTTTAAAAATGAAAAAAGGAATCCCTGCTCTTTTGTTCTAAGCACTTTAAGTTAAAATGCATAGCTTCCTGAAAAAGTTTGAATAACTATTCCCCTGAATATGTTAGAAAATTGAGGATCTAAGTAAGGGATTAGTCCTATGAAAAGCTTATGTCTAGATGTACAAACATGTCCAGAACCTTAGGTCTGTCAGAGGAAAGGTGTGTGCTTTAGACAGAGTAAGGAAGTGAAGCAGTAATTTATCCAAGGTCACAGGTGAAGAAATTGCGAATAACTGTTTAAGAAGTTGCAGTGGTATTCATCCATGAGAAACTGATTCTTTTACTTCTAGTGTTAAGTGTAAACACTTAATCTTCCTGTGATTGTACCTATGCTGCTTCTAATTAATATTGATTTTGAATTAATAATGTCATAGGGACTGTAATTTTTGGTGCTTTTGCAGCTGTGTAAATATCTTCATTGCAGAAAGAGACTAAATTCAATGGTAGAATTTATTGTGCGACCAGTATTTACAACTTCATTGTAGGTAGACCCAGTGTTCTCAACATTTGTCCTTCATTTGCTATATTTTAAATACAGACTTTTATAACACAGGCAAAATTACAAGTATTTATACAAAGAAGCTATATCTGAAATAGTATTCATAGGAAGGAACAAAATTGCTAAGAAAAGAATTTTTAAGCAATTATCACGGTTTCGGTTAGTAACCTTGTCTCCTGTAGAAACCAATAGGCGCCTATCAGAAATAAGTAAGAAAGCATTTTGAAGAGAGCTCCTGAGAAATGAAACTTTATAATAATACTGAAAATGTTGAAAACAGTATTTTAAAAGGGGAGATTTGTGTTGTTTTATGTCTTTGTCTTGTGTTAAAAATGTCTTGCGACTTTTTCATTAAGTAACTAGTTCTTCAACTGAAAAACAGTGTGGTCTTTAAGGTGAATTAGGAAGAAATGCAAAAATGAAAAACAGATTTCGTAAATACGGTTTTCAAAAGTTACTTTTCTCACCAAATAATGACTATATATCTGTCCAGTTTGATTATGTAAAAGCTGTAGTATTTTATTTTCATAGATGAAATTTTTAGTCTGAGCCCTGCGACGCTAGTTCCCTGTGTATTTCCTCCAACTGACTTTATTTTGGATAAAATTATTTTTATCTGATTTTCCTTTGAGAAAACATGGACATTTGCTTCCTTGGCTGACTTACAGGTACGGGTGAGTACTGAGGGACCCACATGAATAGGCTTCACATATGAGCCGGCCCACCCCATGCAGAGATGCCTGCAAAAGGCTAAATTGCATGAGAAAACAGAGACTGAGGCTGCCCTGTTTCTCAGGATTTATGTACTCCTTTTTTTTTTTCTGTGTAGACGAGAGCAAACAGTGTTCTTAAAAATGATAGCTTAAAGACGATCTTAAAGATGATAAAAAAAAATTAGAAAATTTATACTTTTGGGATATCACTACTGATCCATGAGAATAGAGGAAAATAAGAGGGGATGGATTAGAAAAAAATATTATTTGAAGTCATTAGCTTGTATTGAAGTCTGTGTCTGTTGTACTGACATTTTATATCTTAAAGTTAGCATTTTATACTACCGTTTATGTTAAATATTTGCTTTATGTATATATGGATAATTTCCCCTAAGTAGATCGCAGTCTTTTTTTTAAAAATAATTTTTATTGTGCTTTTAAGTGAAAGTTTACAAATCAAGTCAGTCTGTCACATATACGCTTATATACACCTTACTCCATACTCCCACTTACTCTCCCCCTAATGAGTCAGTCTGCTCCCTCCTTCCAGTCTCTCCTTTCGTGACCCTTTTGCCAGTTTCTAATCCTCTTTACCCTCCCGTCTCCCCTCCAGACAGGAGGCACCAACACAGTCTCAAGTGTCCACCTGATACAAGTAGCTCACTCTTCATTAGCATCTCTCTCCAACCCATTATCCAGTCCCTTCCATGTCTGATGAGTTGTCTTCAGGAATGGTTCCTGTCCTGGGCCAACAGAAGGTTTGGGGACCGTGACCACCGGGAATCTTCTAGTCTCAGTCAGACCATTAAGTCTGGTCTTTTTATGAGAATTTGGGGTCTGCATCCCACTGTTCTCCTGCTCCCTCAGGGGTTTTCTGTTGTGCTCCCTGTCAGGGCAGTCATCGGTTGTGGCCGGGCACCATCTAGTTCTTCTGGTCTCAGGATGATGTAAGTCTCTGGTTCATGTGGCCCTTTCCATCTCTTGGGCTCATAGTTATCATGTGACCTTGGTGTTCTTCATTCTCCTTTGATCCAGGTGGGTTGAGACCAATTGATGCATCTTAGACAGCCACTTGTTAGCATTTAAGACCCCAGATGCCACACGTCAAAGTGGGATGCAGAATGTTTTCATAATAGAATTATTATGCCAATTGACTTAGAAGTCCCCTTAAGCCATAGTCCCCAAACCCCCGCCCTTGCTCTGCTGACCTTCGAAGCATTCGGTTTATCCTGGAAACTTCTTTGCTTTTGGTCCAGTCCAGTTGAGCTGACCTTCCGTGTATTGAGTATTGTCCTTCCCTTATCTACTAACTAATCAGTAAATAACCCTCTCGCGCCCTCCCTCCTTCCCCCTTGTAGTAACCACAAAAGGATGTGTTCTTCTCAGTTTATACTATTTCTCAAGGTCTTATAATAGTGGTCTTATTCAATATTTGTCCTTTTGCATCAGCACAGTGCCTTCCAGGTTCCTCCATGTTATGAAATGTTTCACAGATTCGTCACTGTTCTTTATCGATGTATAGTGTTCCATTGTGTGAATATACCATAATTTACTTAACCATTCATCCATTGATGGACACCTTGGTTGCTCCCAGCTTTTTGCTATTGTAAACAGTGCTGCAGTAAACATGGGTGTGCATACATCCGTTCGTGTAAAGGCTCTTATTTCTCTAGGGTATATTCCGAGGAGTGGGATTTCTGGGTTGTGTGGTAGTTCTATTTCTAACTTTTTAAGAAAACGCCAGATAGATTTCCAAAGTGGTTGTACCATTTTACATTCCCACCAGCAGTGTATAAGAGTTCCAATCTCTCCGCAGCCTCTCGATTGCAGTCTTTTTTGAGGAAAGTTCTGTCTTTTACTTTTTAAATTATTTTCTGTAAGTCTAGCATCATGTCAGGTACTTTACCAGCCTAAAATAAAGATATTTAAATCTGATGAGTAGTGCTTTCTGGGGAAGTGTTTTGAGGATTCTTAAGGTAGGTCTGTGTTAGAAAGAATACAGTGATAAACAGGGCAGGGACTTTGTTTTATTCATTACTCTATAGCTGGTGCTTAGAACTGTGCCTGACGGGTTGTAAGTACTCAATAAATATTTATTAAATGAATGAGTGAATTATCCTGCAATAGATGAGAGAGCAAGTAATTACTAAACATATTTCCCATGCTGTTACTACATCAACTATAAAGTCTTTTCTGATTTTTAAATTCTGTGATTAGTGTAAACATTTGTTGATTCAGCAAATGTTATATCAGCACATCCAAAAATTGGATCATCTTAAAATTGCTAGAATCCACCTAGGAAATATAGATTCAAAGCTAAGCCTAATTAAGTCAATACATAGACAATGTTTTCTGGGGTTCAACTACTATGATTCAAGAAACAGTGAAAAATATACCTCCCCTGTAGTAATTTTAATATAGATTTAAATTTTATTATGTTATTTTAAACTCAAACTCATAATTAATTTGATGGAACTACTCTCCAATTTATATAGGAGTTTATATAAACAAAAGTCCATTAACCTTTGTAATAAGGTTTGGGGGTGATAAAATTCCCCACTTTATGTAGGATAAAATCGTACTGGGACCATTTATCTTGATTTTATCATTAAAGCATCAAAATCCTAATAAGGACTTTGTTGTTGTTGTTAGGTGCCGTCGAATTGGTTCCGACTCACAGCGACCCTATGCACAGCAGAACGAAACACTGCCTGGTCCTGCAGTATCCTTACAATTGTCATTATGCTTGAGCCCATTGTTGCAGCTACTGTGTCAGTCCACCTCGTTGAGGGTCTTCCTCTTTTCCGCTGACCCTGTACTTTGGCAAGAATGATGTCCTTCTCCAGAGACTGATCCCTCCTGACAACATGTCCAAAGTATGTAAGACGCAGTCTCACCATCCTTGCTTCTAAGGAGCATTCTGGTTGTACTTCTTTCAAGACAAATTTATTCCTTCTTCTGGCAATCCATGGTGTATTCAACATTCTTCGCCAACACCACAATTCAAAAGCATCAGTTCTTCTTCGATCTTCCTTATTCTGTCCAGCTTTCACATGCCTAGATGTGACTGAAAATACCATGGCTTGGGTCAGGCGCACCTTAGCCTTCAGGGTGACATCTTTGCTCTTCAACACTTTAAAGAGGTCCTTTGCAGCAGATTTACCCAATGTAATGCGTCTTTTGATTTCTTGACTGCTGCTTCCATGGCTGTGGATCCAAGTAAAATGAAACCCTTGACAACTTCAATCTTTTCTCCATTTATCATGATGGTGCTCATTGGTCCAGTTGTGAGGATTTTTGTTTTCTTTATGTTGAGGTGTAATCCATACTGAAGGCTGTGGTCTTTGATCTTCATTAGTGAGTGCCTCAAGTCCTCTTTACTTTCAGCAGGCAAGGTTGTGTCATCTGCATAACGCAGGTTTTTAATGAGTCTTCGTCCAATCCTGATGCCCTGTTCCTGCTCATATAGTCCAGCTTCTCGGATTATTTGCTCAGCATATAGACCGAATAGGTATGGTGAAAGAATACAACCCTGACACACACCTTTCCTGACTTTAAACCAATCAGTATCCCCTTGTTCTGTCTAAACAACTGCCTCTTGATCTATGTAAAGTTTCCTCATGAGCACAATTAAGTGTTCTGGAATTCCCATTCTTCGCAATGTTATCCATAATTTGTTATGATCCAAACAATCGAATGCCCCTGCACAGTCAATAAAACACAGGTGAACATCCTTCTGGTATTCTCTGCTTTCAGCCAGGATCCATCTGATGTCAGCAATGATATCCCTGGTTTCAAGTCCTCTTTTGAAACTGGCCTGAATTTCTGGCAATTCCCTGTCGATACACTGCTGCAGCCGTTTTTGAATGATCTTCAGCAAAATTTTGCTTGCGTGTGATATTAATGATATTGTTCTATAATTTCCACATTCAGTTGGATCACCTTTCTTGGGAATAGGCATAAATATGGATCTCTTCCAGTCAGTCGGCCAGTAAGCTGTCTTCCATGTTTCTTGGCATATACGAGTGAGCGCCTCCAGCGCTGCATCTGCCTGTTGAAACATCTCAGTTGATATTCCATCAACCCTTGGAGCCTTGTTTTTCACCAGTGCCTTCAGAGCAGCTTGGACTTCTTCCTTCAGTACCATTGGTCCCTGATCAGATGCTGTCTCTTGAAATGGTTGAACATCGACTAATTCTTTTTGGTATAATGACTCTGTATATTCCTTCCATCTTCTTTTGATGCTTCCTTTGTCATTTAATATTTTTCCCATAGAATCCTTCGCTATTGCAACTCGAGGCTTGAATAAGGACTTTATTCATCTTTAATCTCAATCTTTTACACATAGGATAGATCCTTCAAAATTACGTGAGTAAAATTGTAAATTTTTGCTACCAGGGTTAATCCCAGATCTTCTGATTTGGAGACTGGTGTCTTTTTGAAATGTTAACATTTCCCAATGTTTTTTTCCACAAAATATTAAAGAAGATGCTCTGCTAAAACCAAATGGTTCTTTGCTACACAGAGTGTCATCCAGAAGGGCTTTGGGGTGGGGGGCCATATCCATTTGCCCCATGGACTCCTAAATTCTTGAGAAGGAGAGACAGTTCTCAGAGTGTGGTCTGTGGACCAGAGATGTCTAAGACCCTTTCAGAGGGTCTGTGAATTCACAACTATTTTCATGATAATACTGAGATGTTATTTGCTTTTTTCACTGTGTTGACATTTGCTCTGATGGTTCAGAAGCAATGGTGGGTAAGGCTGCTGGCACCTCAGTACTAATCAAGGTAGTGTCAAACTATTCTAGTTGTCATTGTGTTCTTCATTGCCACACACTCAAAGAAAAAATCAATGTTTCACTTAAAAATGTCCTTGAGAAAGTAGTAAAAATTATCAGTTTTATTAGATCTCCAACCTTGAGTACATGGCTTTTTAATATTCTGTGAGACGAAATGGGAAGTACACTTTGTTCTTCTGTATACCAAAGGACAGTGATTTTACTTGAAGAATTGTTGCTGAACTAGTTCCTTCTTAACGGAACATTATTTTTACTTGAAAGAATGACTGACAGGCCAATGACAGTTCAGATGCGGGTGTTTGCTAGACATTTTCTTGAAAATGAAGGAAATGAGCTTATCATTTCAAGGAAAAGAATTGATAGTATTTTCGCCAGTGATAAAATTGGAACTTTCTAGTAAAATTCAAATTTTGGAAAACTTTTAACTACCTCTCTGAGTTTGAGAACATCCAAATGTTTTAAATAATTTTTGATGATATAGGTGATAATATTGACAGACGTGATTTTTTTGTTGTTGCTGTAATGAACTATGTCAGTGATGGTAAGTTCTGCATACTTAATGAATTGATCTTTTCCAAATGATCAATATATCATATTACAAAATTATGCATGGATAAAATATCTATTCAAAGGATTTTAATGTACAGAGTACAAATATTTTATTGATATGACTCAGATTCTGTATCATAGCTAAACTTTAAGAAGCATCCACTTACTGAGTTTTGATGTAGTGTTGTGGAAGAATATCTACAAATTATCTGAAAGGGCTACTAGAATATTTCTCCCTCTTCCAACTCTGTAACTGTGGGAGGCTGGATTTTCTTCATATGCTTCAACCAAAGTAACTATCAAAACATATTGAGTGCAGAAACAGTTGAGAATCCAGCTATCTTCTGTTAAGCCAGACACTTCTCACTAAATTATTTTAAAATATAATGTAGTATTTTCATAAGAATATTTATGATAGCATATAGATTTTTTATTTTAAGATAGAATAATAAGTACTTTAGAAATATCTCAGGTTGAATTTCTAATATGTAAATCTTATTTTTTTATTATTATAAATAATAAGCAAAACTAAGGAGCCCTGGTGGTGCAATGGTTAAGTGCTCAACTGTTAACTGAAAGGTTGGCGGATCGAACTCACCGAAGTGGCTCTGAGGAAGAAAGACCTGGCCATCTGCTTCCATAAAGATTGTAGCCTAGGAAACCCTACAGGGCATTTCTGCTTTGTCTCATGGGATCATCGTTAGTTGGAATCAGCTTGATGCCACCGAACAACATAACTCATATAAACAGAAACTCTTTGAGGTCCTTAATAATTTGTAAGAGTGTAAAAGGACTCTGAGACCAAAAAGTGTGATGAACCACTACCCTAGCTCTAGATCAGTATGGGGCCTCAGTGCTTAGGTTTAACGTGGTATTGCTTAGCATATTGTCTCAGTTCACTGTTATTTTATTTTTTTCATTTGTTGATTTATTCAACAAATAATTGTTGCATACTTTGTATACACCAGGCACCTTACCAGGTTTTGGGACTAATTTCAAGTGAAGATTCCGTCTCCCTGCTTATTGATAAGCTCCTCCAGAGCCAGGTCTATGCATTATACTTCTTCTTATTTCCCTAATAATGGTAAATATGTGGAGTATTTGGTTTCTTCTTTCCTATTTCCCTTACAGCTTTATAGATATGGAGAAGTAGCTTGTTATTTGCTTTTATATTTTTGTCATCTTTATTACTATGACAAAGATTGGCAAATATTCGAACCAGTATATCATTTTTTCAGCCCCCAAGCTTTTTGATGTGTTTGAAAGGGTAGAGGAAGTAGGTATTTTTACAGCATTTTATATATTTGCAGTTATAGATGGATTAGAGTAGATAAGAGAAATGAAAAAAAAAAAAAAGGGCAAGGAAAAAGAGAGATGGAAGTCATTAACCCAGTGTTTGCAGTGTTTTCCAGGTATACTCCTAAGTTTTGCAGGGTCCAGGGCAAGAGTTAAATGGAGAAGTGCATAGCTTTGTCTGAGTATTCAAAAGTTATAAATCAAGCTAACTGTTAAATGAAATGTTTTATGCTCTTACTCTGGCAAATAGACTACCTTATCTACGAATAGTAAAATACAGGTAAAGCCACAGTTTATGTCAAATAATTGTGGATAGCACAAATTCAAAATGATTATGCTTTTCTATCAAAGACTGATTTATTCTATGGAGACATGACAGCATTAGCCAGACAGGAGGAGGGTAGGGAGAAGGATTTATCCTTCATTTTCTCCTTCAGCCTCTTTTTTCAATCATTTGGGAAGTTCATATGGAAAAAACTCACTTGCTTCCTTTTTCTGAGAGGGGGCTGTTTCATTCCCATTCAGAGCTCAGCTGCTCACACACCTGGTACCATTCCCCCAACCCCACTGTCCAGACATCCCATAAGATGCCTAGGTGAGGAGTCTGTACAGTTTTTCCTTAATCTTCAACAAGCCGTGCAGGGAACACATCTTCTCTGTCAACATTGACTCTTTAAAATTTCTCAAGTAAAACTGAGATTGGAAGGGCAGGTTCTAATTTAGAATTTTCAGATTCAGTGTGCTGGATTATTGCTGCATTGAGAGAGATGGACCCTGCCCCATGGTTCCACCACCCTTGATTTTTCCACCCCTGCCCTCTTATTGTGCCACAAGGGACTTCTACATATATGTGAACACCACCTTCTTGTCCAAGCTCTTTCTCATGTGGCCAGTTGTTAGTTGCCCTTGGCTACCCTTTGAGCCTAAGATTATGCACTGTGGTTCTTTGCGAAGGAAATTCCAGGGTCCCAGGCACACAGGGTGTGGTTTGAATCGAGGGATGGTGAGGTCTGGGTAGGCACATCCCCTTGGCTCCATGGATTCTGTTGTAGCTGGTGGGGCATGCAGCCAAAAGGGGGCTAGATCCAGCACCTTCTAAGTGCAGACCTCAAGACAGGGACCCCACCTGTTTGTATCTAAGGGTGATACTGGTGTGGGCCAAACACTTTCTGTGTTAAAATCACCAGGCATGCTTGTTAAAAATGCAAATTCTTAGACTGCGCCCCAGAAATATTGAATAGAAAGCAGTGTGACACAGAGGTAGGTATTAAGAGCATGGCCAGCCTCAGGTAATGTCTGAGGTAGTTATTGGGCTGATGAATGGGTCTTACCGCTTAGCATCAATATTTTAATGTGGCCTTAACAATTTTTTTTTTAATGTAATCTGATTTAATCCTTTTAGCAATCCTATGAGGTTTTTGGATGGGTATGAGGTTATTACTCCTATTTTCAGGGTGTATACTATAACGGTATTGGAAAATTTTGGCTTGAAATGGCTTTAGGATGTATCTTTTCCTAATGCCAAGGTGTTGTAAAACGGGTAAACAATTGTAAAAGGCTTCTATGGGAGAGAATCTTCAAATTTTGAAGAAAATTCTTTTTTCTTCCCCCCAACAAAATCAGTTTACATTAAGTAAAGCAAATTTTATTATATAAATTGAAGTAGAATATTTAATGATGAAATATAGAGTAATTATGAAAGAATGTATGTAGCTGGAAACCCTGGTGGTGTAGTGTTTAAGTGCTACAGCTGCTAACCAAGAGGTAAAAAACCAAGAGGTAGGCAGTTCAAATCCGCCAGGCGCTCCTTGGAGACTGTATGGGGCAGTTCTACTTTGTCCTATAGGGTTGCTATGAGTTGGAATTGACTTGATGGCAGTGGGTTTGGTTTTTTTTGGGGGGGGGGTATGTTAGTCATTTATGGACAAGTAATGGTGTAACACGTGTAATTCGTGTTTTATTTTTGCTGATAATTTGCATTAAAAATTTTTTTTTAAGAAAAATTTTAGGTTTTCAGAATAATATTGCTAACAGAAGGTATGAATCAAGTAGGGAATTATATGGAAATACCTTTGTTATTTTTGGAACTATTTTTTAAAAGAGTGAGTGATCAAATTTAAAAATAACTAATAATAATAGTTCCATAAGACAAAGAATGAAGCCATTTACTCCATTCACTTTTCAAAAATTGTGGTCTGAGACCCCTAAAATGTTATTTAGTAGCCAGGAGGGTATTAGTTACAACTAACCACACAGTACTGTAGTTGTTTGCCAGAGTTAATATTAACTACCACACATTTGTAATTTATAATGTGAAAATATTTTAGTCACTGGGATTACCTAGATTATTTCATATTTTGAATCGCTGTGAAATGCTGAAAGGCTACTTGTTCATGAAATTATATGAACTTTCTATACAGCTATTTTTGGAATTATTATTTCACACAACTAAAATAATCCTTCTAATGAATATGTACTGTTTTTCAAAACTTCCAAAGAAATGAGCCCAGGATTCAGTTTTGGGTTATGTAGCTAAATCAACATAGTATGGTTAAGAAATAGGACCTGAACTGGAAAAGCTAATCTCCAAATTCAGCTTCATCTGTGTTTACTGATCCTTTTCTGCTACTTCTTGTTAATTGGCACCATGGACCTCATGCTAATTAATGGGCTAGCAAGGGGCAGGTGGTTCCGTTCTATTTTGATAATCCTTGTCAGCAGTGTCTATGTAATCTTCTTGTTTAATTTTAATGAATGTGCAATGGGAGTGCATGAACTTTCAACAGCTTGTTTTTCACTAGAAGTTCACCAGTCAAGGACAGCTTTGTAACTGTCAGCCCCTACTACATATTGCATACAAAGCCAATCGTTTGACTATTTTAGATACTAATTCGCACAAACGAAAGTTATTAATGGAGGTACCATGTGCGTCTTTAATACTAGGCAAGTATAACTCTATCCAGAGAAATGAAGAAATCTGCCCTTTAATTGTACACCCCTGGCCTCCCCACCCTTTTTTTTTTTTGAAGTCAGGTAAGAAATTTTTTTCAGAGACATTTCATTTTAAGAGTACTTAATGGACAAAAATATTAGAATAATGTTTTCTCTGGAAGGAAGAGTCTAGGCAGGAAATCAAAATAAATGGAACTGATTTACTTAAGAATTTGCAAGTTTTAGCTGTGGAATAACTAGATAAATGATTGTTGGAAAGTAGGTACCTACTAGAAGATGCATATTTTGCTCATTTCCATTCTAAAGCGACTGTTAGGCTTTCAAGTATAAAGGTGGGTTTAGGTAAAATAAGTTTAATCTAATAGTAGTTTTGAAGTTTGGGAATCGTTCTTAAACTTTCGATCCAAGGCATGCATTATTTATTTGGGGGAAGTGGGAGAAAAGGAGGGAGAAAGAAGTCAAAAAACACCTCCTTGGCTGTTAATACCTCGGAACCTAGTGGAAAGGAAATAACACTCAATTTATAAGAACTCCAGTGTAAACAAACAGGAGCTATGATAGGAAATAGCACTAGGGCCAATTTATATGACTTGGTCCATGTTCATTTTTCAGATAATACTTCCTGTGCTTACTCCTGACCATTTTGGGCCAGACGAAAATCAAAATAAATCTTTCTTAAATGACTAAAGGAAGCATTTTAATTGGGCGATATTTTTGGAAAATCAGAAATAGTTACTTCAGCTGCTGGTACCTTGATAAAATTTAATATGGTATGTAAGACAAAAGTGTAAATTTGTATGAACTTAGAAATTAATGATGCACTTTATAGTTTATTGCATAGTAATTACAGTTGAGTATAATGTATTTGTGGGTATCCAGAGTATTTTGGCTCATCTTAATTTAAATTTACAATTAAACTCAAAATCCATTGCCCTAAATCAACTCAGAGACAGTTTTGCCTATCAGGGGCAATGTTTTAGAGAAACTTTTTCTTTACTACTGAGGGAGCTACTGGCATCTAAAAAACAAACAAACAAAAAAAACAAAACCAGCGCCGTCGAGTCGATTCCGACTCATAGCGACCCTATAGGACAGGGTAGAACTGCCCCACAGAGTTTCCAAGGAGCGCCTGGCGGATTTGAACTGCCGACCCTTTGGTTAGCAGCCATAGCACAAAACCACTACGCCACCAGTGAGTAGAAATGAGGGATTCTGCTCAATATCCTACAATGCACAGGACAGTCTCTCACAAAAAAGAACTATCTGGTCCAAAAGACGTGTCAACGGTGCTGTGGTTGAGAAACCTGCCCTAAATGATGCTTTCTACTAATGAAATGTATTTTATTTATAGCTACTGGCTTTTGAAAATTCTGGAATCTTCCTGAAGTATTAGGTATATGTGCTTATGCAGGTGTTGGTTTATATGAGATTAAATGACAAATGCTATATTTCTAATTTCAATTTTTTCTCTCCCTTTTAATTATATATTGTTGTACACCGTTAATAAAAGGCAACTCATGGGGGGGAAATCTGAAGTATTGTGGAAAATAGCAGTTACAAATTTTTGTATATATAATATACAATAATCCATTATAAATTTTGGAGCATAATAAAAGTATCTCTGGACCCGCCACTGAACCTAAGAAAAGCATTTTTCTGACTTTGGAGTTTAGAAAGACCACAGCTTCAGCCCACTTTCAAGCTGTGTGAATACTGGCTAAAACAGAGACTTTGTTTGCTCTTTGAACTGGTCAATTATCAGATGTTATTGGCAACGTGTGTTATATAAAAAGAACTCAGAAGAAAATTAATAAGAAGTTAACTATGTGAGCAGTGGGAAAGGTCTCCATATAAATATTCACCAAAAAAAAAAAAGCTTTCTAAAGAAGTGAAAAAAAAAAAAAAAAAAGATTTTTTATGTTCTATTCATTGGGAGAGAAGAAATAGGACGGGTACCGTGGGCCAGCAGTGCTGTAGAGAACTTGGTAGATGGTAAGGTGCTTTGTCCACAGAAACACGAAGGCTCATTCAGCTTAGTAACTGCAGTATATTTTATAAGGAAAACTGTGTCTAAAAATAGATGCTGAATGAAACTTCTTTTAGAGCAAAGAGCCATATGGCTTTTAAAGGGCCACTTTGTTTTATTGGTAAGAAAATACAAAAACTCCCAATTTGGAAGCAAGTCTCAGTAGATGTTGTTAGAAAATATCTTTTTGTGCACTGTTTTCAGATAAGTGTTCTAAAACAGATGTGTTTTCTGACCACACTGGTTAAGTAACTAGCTTAAACAATAAGCATTTCTCATATTCTATTAGAATGTGCTCCTTTTTGAAAACTAATAGAAATCATTTATAATTGTTTGGCATGGCTAGTTTTGTTTTTTTTCAATTCCCGTGAAATTTGGCAAATGTTCAATATTTGAAATAAAATGTGACGTTGAAGGAAATTGTATTAAAGTTCTAGGTGACCATTGCTACTTACATTTGTATTTAAATTCTGTAAAAATTTCACAAAATATTCTCAATCCAGACAAGGAATGTATTTTTATTTCTATGATATGTATTAAGTATATGTACTTACAGAATCTGTTTCTGTGGCATCAGTGTATTTCTGAAGCTTGAGCTTATAAAAAGAGTGTGGAAATTGAGTTCTTACAGTGTGATGCTATGAAACTACCATTGCTAGCTTAAAAAAAAAAATGAATTAATATAAAGGCTGTTTTCCTTATGAGGGAGGAAAAGAGAAGTTTGACCTGTTGCGGGAAGAACCGTGTTATGGTTAACAAAAATGTCTTGGAGCTCATTTTAGGTATAGTAAATGGAAAGTACTCTTTTAGCCAGGCCGTTCTCTAAAGTTGTAACTGAGATAAAGCTTTAAAGCTTTCTTTACTTCCATAAACACAGTATGTCTTTTTTTACAGTGAAATCGCAATTATATTCGCTTTAATGTGAGAGTTTTTCCCATTTCCAGTGAAAAGCCTACAGGGCTCAAAATAAATGAAACCTAGCTTGTTTCCAGGTGAAACACACACACCCAGAGTTTTCCTCCCACACCTTTCTTCCTTCTCCCCAGAGACTTCTGCCTTCTATATGGCACATACCTGCCAACCCAACTTTTAGTCTGGTAAAATGTTTTAAATGTATATGTTCTTTCCAACTCTTATGTCAGAGACCTGTGAACTTGCTTCAGATCTAAAAGCAATGATGGCAAGCCTTCAACACTCAGTTTTTTAAAAATGTGTTTATATGCATTTGTGTAATACCTTTTCAGGTTCCCTGGCTTTGAAGCATTTACACACAGTGAAACAGATCTTTCACACCAAATGTATTTTAATATATGCCAGTTTATACTCATGAATGGCAATGTATATATCACAAGTTCTAATGTGAGGACTTTAATTTGGTGCATTTACAAGCTTTCACATATGATATATACTGTTTACTCGGTGGGGCAATATTATGAACCATAGGGGATTTTTATTTTATAGTGAGAACTGAGGCTAAGAGGGTTAAGTGACCTACCCAGAATTGCAGGAGAGCTGGAATTCTGGGACCCTTAGTCAAAGACACTTTCCATTAGACCACACTAAATATTATACTTCAAAATGCAGCAAGAAGGTACTCCAAAAAACAAACCTATTGCCATTGAATTGATTCTGACCCTATATGACAGGATAGAACTACCCACAGGGTTTCCAAAGATGTAATCTTTATAGCTGTGCATCAGGGTTTATCTTTTCACCATATATATTCAATCTTTATGCTGAGTAAATAATCCGAGAAGCTGGACTATTTGAAGAAGAACAGGACATCAGGATTGGAGGCAGAATCATTCACAACCTGCAGTATGCAGGTGACACAACCTTGCTTGCTGAAAGTAAAGAGGACTTGAAGCACTTACTGATGAAGATCAAAGACCACAGCCTTCAGTACTGATTACAACTCAACATAAAGAAAACAAAAATCCTCACAACTGGACCAATAAGCAACATTATGATAAATGGAGAAAAGATTGAAGTTGTCAAGGATTTCTTTTTACTTGGATCCACAATCAATGCCCATGGAAGCAGCAGTCAGGAAGTCAAATGATGCATTGTATAGGGCAAATCTGCTGCGAAAGACCTCTTTAAAGTGTTAGAAAATGAAGATGTCATTTTAAGGACTGAGGTCCGCCTGACCCAACCCGTGGTGTTTTCAGTTGCCTCATATGCAAGCAAAAGCTGAACAGTGAATAACGAAGACCGAAGAAGAATTGATGCCTTCAAATTATGGTATTGGTGAAGAGCATTGAATATACCATGGATTGCCAGAAGAACAAACAAATCTGCCTTGGAAGAAGTACAGCCAGAATGGTCCTTAGAAGCAAGGATGGTGAGCCCTCATCTCACACCGGACATGTTATCAGGGGGGCCATTCCCTGGAGAAGGACATCATGCTTGATAAAGTAGACGGTCAGTGAAAAAGCGGAAGACCCTCAATGAGATGGATTGACACAGTGGCTGCAACAATGGGCTAAAGCATAACAACGATTGTGAGGATGGTGCAGAATGGGACAGAGTTTCATTCTGTTGTACATAGGTCACTATAAGTCGGAACTGACTCGATGGCACCTGACAACAACAGTCTTTGCAGGAGCAGAATGCCACATCTTTCTCCTGTGGAACAGCTATGAGTTTAAACTGCCAACCTTTTGGTTAGCAGTTGAGTACTTAACCACTGTGCCCACCACGGCTTCTTAGGGTGCTTCTTATTAATAAATACTGTTGAATTCTGTATTACTGGGTCTGTCTGTAATTTAGCAACACTCTTAGCGGATTGAATGATGATTCAAGTAGCTAATATATTGGAGTCTGTATTTACACATTATATATTCTTTGTGTAATAAAAAAGTAACTTTAATTCTCATCTTGTTTTCAGAAAACTTCTTTTTTCTGGTGATAAGATGATTGGTTTTAACAAATGAAGATATTATATTCATTTCAGATTGATGTGTTATCTGCTAGATTAATCACTCAGCTTTTTAACGTTTTCTCACTTTTTAGGAGTTTTCTGACTTTCCCTTCCTTCCCAAATCAGTGCTAGGGAAAGCTTAAGAAGCCTCATGATATTGGGAGAGGACTGTCAGGTCCTGGTGTCCTTGTTTGTAACCCACTGTGTCTGCAGCTGTGAGGGCAGCTTGCCTGTTACTTGGTCTGTGATCCAAGCCATTCCAGAACACAAGCAACAATTTTTATTATGTTTATAAATACAATATGAACATAGAAAATCCAACTTACTTCATTCATTCCATAAATATTGATTTTACCTACTATGTGTCAGGCACAGTTATAGAAGATTGTGACATTGTAGTGAACATGATAATGTACCTGCCCCCAGAGTGCTGATGTTCTGGGTTAGACAGACAATAACTACATAAGCAAAGACTATCGAAACAGGTACAGGTACATGTTCTGAAAAAAATGAAATGAGTTGTAAAGGCTGGGGTTACTTTGCTTAGGATGGTCATGGAACTGAGACTTAAATAATGAGAATAAGATACAGTAACAGGTGTAGAGGCTGTGAAAAGAAATTAGCATGGCGTGTTTGAGGTATAGAAAGAAAACCAGCAGTCATGGAGCATTTTGGGCAAAGGGGGAAGTGATGGGAAATAAGGTCAAAGAAGCAGGCGGAGGCCAAACCACGTAGGCCTCAGTAGTGAGTGTGGTTTTGTTTGTAATTGCTGTAGAAAATTATTAGTAGATTTAAAACTGGGAGGTAATATGATTTACACTTTCTGGATAGCTCCTCGATTGTTGAGAATGGACTGTGACAAAAGTGAAATCAGTAGACTAAGGAGGAGGCTGGTTAGGTAAGTTTAGTCAAGAGAGATGTTGGTGGCTTACTCCAGGGTTTTTCCAGTTGGAATAGTGAGAAGTAGTTAGATATAGTGCTGTCAAATCTTGACATAATGGATTGGATATGGGGCCTCAGAGAAGGAGTAGAGTTAAGGAAAACCTAACAGATTTATGAGCAGAAAATCTCTCTTATAAGGAAAAAATGACAATGATTTGGTTATTGTTCTTTGTGGAAATATGAAGAACCTTGATAGATTTTAGCGTTTTGCCCGGGGATTAGTTGCCAGCCATCTCTGACTGGTTAAGTTCTCAGAGGTTGCTGCTTCTGTGGATTTGAACACACCAAGTCAGGAGGAGAGAAGGTGAATGGAACAAATTTTAGAGTTAGTTCTCATATTTGAAAGTGGTTTTTCAGAAACACGATCTTCTCTAGGAGTCACTTTTTTGGAGCCATTGTTGTAGAACTTGGATCAGAGCCTCAGTTCACTGCAATGATTTTTTAATATTTTTGTTTACCATTGTTGTTGTTCGTTACTGTCAAGTTGTTTCAGACTCAAGACGATCCCCTGTGTGCAGGGTAGAACTGTGTTTCACAGGGTTTTCAAGGCTGTGACCGTTTGGAAGCAGATCGCCAGACCTGTCTTCCGAGGGTGGGTTTGAACCGCCAACCTTTGCGTTACTAGTCCAGCACTTAACCATTTATGCCACCCAGGTATACTCGTATATCTCTGTTTCCCATAAGATAATATAAGGAGACAGTAAAGAATACTTCTCTACTCAAATGCGTGCCTTAATTAGAAAGGCTTGATATAGTCTTAGTAACCTTATTCTAAGATAAACCAAACCAAACCAAACCAAACCCCCTGCCGTCGAGTCGATTCTGACTCATAGTGACCCTATAGGACAGAGTAGAACTGCCCTGTAGAGTTTCCAAGGAGCGCCTGGTGGATTCGAACTGCTGACCTTTTGGTTAACAGCCGTAGCACTTGACTACTGTGCTGCCAATAGCAAATATAATTGTTAATTAAATACTTGTTTGATTCACATTATAGATAGTACAGATTTATGATGGCATTTTTATGTATCACAAGCACACTTGGCAGTATGTTGGGGCCCTTTATATTACCAATGTGTACAGTACGTACATCTTACCTCATTTTATAGTACATAAAAAAAAAAATAAGACTTAACTTTATTATATGGAGACTGGTTATTTGAATCTCTTAATTTATAACATTTTATCATATTTAAGATTTATTCAATTCTGATGTTCAGGAATTCAACCCCACCTTACAATATTAGGATTGGTTGTAATATTACAGAGAAGTAGGACCTTCACAACACATTTTTAAAAGTATACTTCCTAAAAATAGCTTTCTATCCTTGCTGACTCTGTCCACTTAAATTGTGGCTTCTCTCCATTTCTCACTCCAAGGTTTTCATATCTTAGGCTTTTAATATTGTTACTAAGGTTTTAAATTTTTCTGAAAAAAATTTTTTTCTTTAATGTTCCTATAAAGTTTAGGTAACATTAAAAGTTTTCCCCATAATGTTTACATTTTGAAGATTGGCAATTATGAGGATTATTCTGAGTCTCATTTTTCTTCTAAAATATAAGGTATGCTACAGCTATTAAAAAAAAAAAAAACCTGTGTTTATTTTAAATGAAAGGCAGATTTTTCTTAACTAAGTATTTAAAGTCATCCATGGTCCAGGTTATTGCTGCTTTCTGTAAGGCCCATTAAAAAAGGACTAGCGCACCTTTAGGATTAGAAAATCAGTTCCTTAGCTTTGTTTTATAAAGCATGATGAAAAGAAATATTTGTTTCTAAACCTTGAAGAAAGGGCTTCGTATTTAATGTACTTTTTCTAAGTAGAAATACCGATTGATTCGTGAACTAATTTCTTGGAGTCTGAATTGTCAAGCCAGTTGTATGAAGTAATCTTATGAAAAACATGGAGGAGAGAAAACCAAAATCCCTCCATTTCTCATTCTGTTTTCTTATCACCAAATCCTACATGCTTTTTGCTTAGTATGTAATCTGAAGGGAAAACTTAGCTTGTTTTATTATTCATCTTTCCTTTTGAACTGGATGATAAATGCTCAGCCATCATGTCAAGCATATTCTGAAGATGTCCTGGGTAACAATAAATGCTTTGTGATGAAAATAGCACAGGGATCCTTTTTACCAAGTTAATAATCTTGAAGTTACTTGCTACTTATAATCCAATGTGCTTTGCACATCAGCAGCCTTCAGCTTATTGATTGGGAAACATGAGTCAAAATAAGTTATCTTAAATAGAACTTAAGTGTTTTCATTTTCAGTTTTATGGGTGAATCCCCAGACCAATTAGATAATGAAATTGGTGGATGAGATCCCTGCTTTTTTGCATATACACACATATATTGTCAAATATGTTGTGTATTTTTTGTTGGGGTGCTAATAATTATTTCTTATCTGTGTATTTAAGGAGCCCTGGTGGTGCAGTGGTTAAGCTCTTTGCTGCTAATCAAAAGGTTGGCGGATTGAACCCACCAGCAGCTCAGTGGAAGAAAAGACCTGATGATCTGTTCCTATAAAGATTACAGCCTAGGAAACTCAATGGGGCAGTTCTGCTGTGTCACACGGGGTCACTATGAGTTGGAATCGACTTGATGGCACCTGTGTCACTCATGTAGTGCTACTACAACAGAAATATTACAAGTGGATGGCTTTAACAAACAGAAATTTATTCCTCACAGTCCAGTCGGCTATAAGTCCAAATTCAGGGAATCAGCTCCAGGGGAAGGCTTTCTCTGTCAGCTCTGAAGAAAGGTCCATGTCATTAATCTTCCTTTGGTCTAGGAGCATCTCAGCGCAGGAACCTCAGGTCCAAAGACACGCTCTGCTCTCAGCACTGCTTTCTTGGTGGTATGATGTCCTCATGTCTCTGCTCGGTTCTCTCTTTTGTATCTCAAAAGAGATCAGCTTAAGACACTATAATTTTGTAGATCTCATCAATGTAGCTGCCACTAATCCATCTCATTATGTCGTAGTGATAGGATTTACAACATACAGGAAAATCACATAAAATGGGGGACAGTCATACAATACTGGGAATCAGGACCTAGCCAAGTTAACAGATATTTTGGGGGTACAAAGTTCAATCCATGACACCCACCAACAACAACAGTCTATACATTACTTTTTAATTGATAATTCCAACTCTGTCAAAGATCATCTAGTAGGAGTAAAACTTTCTATAATGCAAGAGCCTCTAGAGTAATGGGAAGCACACTATTATTTAAATGAATTAACTTAATGAATATCACCTCTTCAGTGCAGAAGCAACAGGAAGGCAGGGCCAGAAGGGTTTACCCCAGGAGGTTATATATAAGATGACTGGAGACATTCCTAAAGACAATGAGGCACTAGCATTTGTTTAAAAGAGAAGCTATTTCACAGTGAGGGCTCATGCTGGAATTAACCCGTGTCATTTTGAAGGAAAGTTTTGCTAATTGGCATCTCCTAATTGTATATAATGCCAACACCTTCTATTAATTATCTTCCATAAGCATAGCTCTGTAAAGCAAAACAAAAATCCTTGCAAATATATACAGATTTAACAGGAACTGTTGCAATTTAATTAGTCTCCAGAAGCCCTGTGTGAACTGTAACAGTTGGTTAGTGTTATTCGTAGAATGTTTTGTTGTTTGACGTTAGAAGCATTATGTTCATGTATTGTGGTGATGGCCTGCTGAGTAACTGCAAGGTTCATTATACTACCAAGACTATCAAAAAGGGTATTTATGGATATTCATGTGCAGTGAACCCTTGAACTTGAACTGGTCATTCCTGTCTCCCATGGTTGGAATCATGTTTATTCTAAGTGGCAGGAGAAACCAGAAAAGAGGCAAATTTATCTAGGTTTAAATGGTAAATGGACTGTTAAGAAATTACCTGCAGTTTTTCCCTCTGTTATAAAAGTGGTATCTCCTTGCTCTCAAGGAACATTATCATAATTCAAACTTTAAAATTTTTAGCAGATGAATTGTTTGGTGGTAAATGTGTGCTTTCCAAAATTACTTGTTTGTATGTAAAAAAGAAACTAGAAATATACTATTTCTACTGTAAAAATTCTGTTTATAGGCTAAATATTAATGAAAATTAAAAATATTAATATGAAGTTTAAAATGTGACCAAGCATTGCACATAGATTTGAAAACTTTTAAAAATAAGAAAAAAAAAACCTCAAGAAATATGCATATACATGTTCATCAACATATAAGTAGGTATCAAAGCTAAAGTAAATGGTACAATAATGAGAATGATCTCTTTGATTGTCTTTCACTAGACTTTTAAGTTCTTGAGAATAGAGATATTTTCTTAATCAGTATGTCCTTATCCCCACACAGTGCTCAATACATAGTGAATGTTCTGTGAAACTCTGTTGAACTGAGTTGCAGAGAACTGAGAAAGAGGGTAGCATATTAGGATAGCAATTGGAAATAGAATGTTGTGACTGGAAGCATGGGGTGCATGGAGGTCGGTGGCAAGAGATGGAATTAAAGAATTAGGCAGGACAGATCCTTCTATTCTCAGGAGCTTGGATCATATACCAAGGATGTTATGGAGCCATTGCAGAATTTTAGGCAGCTATAAAAAAAAAAAAAATTTTTTTTTTTTTTTAATGAGTTAGAATTGACTTGATGGCACTGGGTTTGGTTTTTGGTTTTTTAATCTCTCAGATAGCAATGCAAAGGCTGGGGATAGGAGTAGAAGTAAGAAACCAACTCTGTGATTATGTAAGCTGGGATATGGCACCCTGGAAGCCTGTGTTGAAAACGGGTTTTTAGTTCATGGAAATGAAGGGGGTAACCTATGAGGCAGAATTTTGTGGAGACTCTAGAGACTTTCTAAATAAGTTAGTCATGGAGGTAAATCCAGGCAGTAAAGGAGCGACCATGGTGAAACCTTGTCAGGACAGGAGTATAGAAGAAGAGACTTTGAGCAGCTCCCTGAGACTGAGAAAAGAAGATATCTATAAGGTTTTGTTTGTTTTTTCAAAAGATGTCTGAAATAGACAAGGACGGGTGAGTAACAGGCACCTCACCTTAAGGAAATACAAAGTGTAAGGAAGATAGCATGCATTAGTAAGCGTATCACAAGGTAAAACAATAAGATAACTACCATACAAAAGTGATACTGGTAAAGTACTATGGAAGTTGAGACAAGGAGTCAGTTACTTCTGATGAGAGGGCCAGTTGGGTCTTCCTGGACACACAGAAACACACATACATATTACGTTTCTCAGTTGCAAGCAACAAAAACCAACTGGGATTAATTTACACAGAAAACAAAATTATTAAAGGGATATTTGCAAGTTCACAGAATCTCCAGGAGGATCTGAGAACTAGGTTTGGAGGAGACACAGCCAAGAACAATACTTAAAATTCCACCCCAGAATCTATCATGTGAGGACATCATTGCTTCCACAAGTTACCACAGACACCTCAAATTGTGTTGCTCACATCATCAATGCTAAATCTGGATGCTGCTGCCGCCTCTGGAAAATGAATGTAGCTGCCACTGCTCCTATTATGGTCAGGAAGAATGTTCTGTTCCTGTTAGCTTTGTGTAAAGTCTGTGACAGGCATATTTGATTTGGAAAGTTTCAGCCATAAACCTATGTCCTAGCTGTGGGAGAAGCTAAGAAAAGAGCATTTATGACTTTTTCACCTTCTCTGGAGGTAGAACTCTGTCTCAAACAAATGGAAAACACCCAGGGCGTAAAGCTAAAAAAAAAAACTAGGTGGCTGCAAAGAATGGCAACTCCCACACAGCTGAGAGAGGTAGAATTTGAACTGCTCTAGGAGAAATAGTAATATTTAGACAGAAAATGGCGGTTGGAACATGGGGTGGCAACTCAGAAAAAATTTAGCCTGGTAGTGAAAGCTAAGTTAGCTGAAGCCATGGCATTACAAGAGAATGTGTTTCAGAGAAGAGATCATTGGGAAAGAATTGTAATTACCTATGGGAACTGGAGAAGAAGAAACTTGGTAAAAAAAACCTATGTATAAACCAAAGAAGGAGACTGGTACACTGTATTAGTTCAATTTATATTTAAATGAATGAGGCTCATTTGAAGTTACAGTGCACAGTGTTGCTTAGGGTTGAAAAGGATGAAGGCTAAGAAAAATTTACTTGAACATGGAATTTTCCAGAAAGAATGGATTTGCTGGTTTTTGAAACAATTTGATTAGAATGGTGTGGGGCTAGGATCCACAGAGCAAGTAAGGACTAACAAGGAAAAAGTGTTTGGGATGAGACTAATTGGTGGCGTTAATGGCCAGGTACTTTAAACTGAGAGTGATAAGACTTGACCAAGGGAATATTTTCCAAAAAAAGGTTTATTGAGCACCTACTACATAGGCACTGTGAAGAAAATGAACAATGGTCAATGAATGTCCTTGGGCTCCTTTCATTCTAGTGGGAGTTAAGGGAGACAGTTAGCAATAAACACAGTAAATAAGTAAATTATATAGTGTCAATGCTATGTGAAAAAAGAATAAGTAATGCAGAGTAAGGAGAAATGAGGGTTTGAGGCTGGAGGTGGTGTAGAGGCCAATAAATATTTGAACAAACATTTGTCAGGTGAAAGAACAGTGCCCGTGATTATTTAGGAGCGGTAGGGCAGGCTTCATTGGGAAGGTGATATTTGAGCCAAGACTTGAATGAGGTGATGGAGGAAGCTACATGGACATCTAAGGAAAGAGTGATTTAGGCAGAATCAGCAGATACAAAGCTCTGAGCTGGAGTATTCATGGTATGTTTGAGGAACAGGATGAGCAAGAGGGAGAATACTAGAAGAGCCCAGCAAGGTAATTGGAAGCCAGCTCTCATTGGACCTTGTAAGTCACTGAAAGGACTTCCTATGGACATCATAAACATCAGATTGGCAGCCCTTTGATACTTTCTGTAGCCCAACACGAGGTTAAACTAAAAGTTCTTAGACAATTCAGAAAGACTTCAAGCTTACTTTCCATAGGTATTTTCTATTTGTAACAACTTTCTGGAGATAGTGTAAAAACCAACGCAAAGAAATAATGTTATAACCAATACAAAGTGAAACAAGATCCTAAACATCCTTTCATTCTAGTGGGAGTTAAGGGAGACAGTTAGCAATAAACACAGTAAATAAGTAAATTATATAGTGTCAATGCTATGTGAAAAAAGAATAAGTAATGCAGAGTAACATCATTAACTGTGATAAATAATTTCTGGTTCTTTAGGCAAAATTCATTGAGTGAAATAACATTTTGTTGTTCTGCTGTCAATTTCTGATTATACACTTAGTTACGTAAAAAAAAAAGTTTGAAAATCCTTTTTTTAACAGGTCTTTTTCAAAGAGCTGCTAATCCTTTTAAATTTCCTCTTTTCTTTTTCTTTACACATCCTTTGGCGGAGGTGCTAATGTGATGCACTGAAGCCTTTGAAGTGCTTGCACTGTAAACTTGTGGGAGACCTCAGAGTGAAATTTTGGTGGCAATTTAAATCAGATTGACCATTTTAATGGGCCTTAAATCGTCTGGATAAATAGAAATTTTACCCATTTTGGTTAAGGTTGAATTTGAATGTTTCATTTGGCATAATCCTTAAGATAACTCACTGCTTGACTAAATGTTTCACTTTTCAGGTTGGTGTTTGGCAGTAGTAGACAATCACACACAGCACTGACTATCTCTTAATAAGAAATGTTATTTGCCATCTAGCCGACTCCGGCTCATGACAGCCCCATGTGTGCAGAGTAGAACTGCTCCATAGGGTTTTCAAACCTTTCAAAAGTAGATTACCAGGCCTGCTATCTGAGGAGCCTCAAAGGAGGTTGAAACCATCAACCTTCCAGTCAGTAATCCAGAGCCTAACCATTTGCACATCCCAGGGACTCCTAGGCAAGAATAGCATTATGATTTTATATCTTCCCGTTGAAATATTGGCTTTGTTTGATCTCATGATCACCAAAGCACATCCTCTCTACCTCTACAGCATAAGCATTTTACTTCTGTCATTTCATGCCACTAAGTATTTTACGCTTGTGCTCTAATGCTCTTGGCAAGGCTCAGAAAGAAGTATCTCTTTCTTGATGTTTGGTTTCTAACTTTCAGACTAAAGGCTGGTTTTGCTGTACCGTGTTGTTTTTGTTATTGTTGTCAGGTGCTTTTGAGTTGGATCTGACTCTTAGTGACCCTGTGTACAACAGAACAAAACACTGCCCTGCCTGGTCCTGTGCAGTCCTCACAATCTTTGCTATGCTTAGGCCCATTGTTGCAGCTGCTGTGTCAGTCCATCTCAGTGAGGGTCTTCCTCTTTTTCGCTGACTCCCTTCCAAGCGTGATACCCTTCTCCAGGGACTGATTCCCCTGATAACATGTCCAAAATATATGAAATGTAGTCTCGCCATCCTTGCTACGAAGGAGCTTTCTGGCTGTACTTCTTCTAAGACAGATTTGTTCGTTCTTTTGGTAGTCCTTGGTGTATTCCAGATTCTTCGCCAACACCACAATTCAAAGGCGTCAATTCTTCAGTCTTTTTTAT
This sequence comes from Elephas maximus indicus, assembly GCF_024166365.1. NCBI lineage: Eukaryota > Metazoa > Chordata > Mammalia > Proboscidea > Elephantidae > Elephas > Elephas maximus. The sequence goes on along the minus strand of NC_064823.1, from coordinate 59,347,762 downwards.
TCATTGTCCAGCTTTTGCATGCATTTGAGCCAACTGAAAACATCACGGCTTGGGTCAGGAGCACATTAGTCTACAAGGTGACATCTTTGCTTTTTAACAGTTTAAAGAGGTTTTTTCCAGCAGATTTGCCCAATGCAATGCGTCTTTTCATTTCTTGACTGCTTCTTCCAGTGGGTGTTGATTGTGGATCCATGTAAAATGGTATACGCTTTTCCTATACCATGACATGCCCTGATTCAATAAGGTCTATTTGGAGGGTTTCATTTTACTTTGTTTTACAAACTAGTTCTTTAAACATCCAAACCAACCCTCAGCCTTAGGAAAATTCTCCATTTACTGAATCTGTTAGAAAGTTTTTAATGAAATTATCAAGAATAGGTTACTTCTCCTAAAGCAAAACGTTCAAGACACTTACACCTGTGCTTTTGTATTTGGGGACAGGTGAAGGAAGATAAGGGAATTTATATTTATATGCCTATTAAAGTGGTACAGTATGTTTCAGGCATCCTTTTGGTCATTAGGAAAGTAGTTCAGTATACACAATTGACTTCAGCTGGGAGAGATGAAAAGTTTCAGCAGGTCATAAAGCAGAACCAAAAATCATGACATTGTTGCTTCTTTTATTTGGAAATACTTTTACATGTGTATAGATGTTAAATGTTACTGTAAATAAAAAGTAGCTTCCTGTAACCTTTGCATTTCTTCTAGCATCAATTTTTGAAGACTACTAAGAGCTAAGTCTAATAAGAAATATGTAAATCATATACTGACATTTAACAGCACTGTTGTTGAGGCTTTTTATGGAAAAGCCAATATATGTTAACTAAAAGCAAAATTGTTTGCTATTACTAGTGTCTTCTGTTCTACTTGAAGAAACTTTTTCTCATGTAATTCCTTATATGCATAATTAGGTATTATATTATCTAAATAATAAAAAAAAATAGACAACAGATATTCTAGGAGCTGTCTTCATATGGTACGTGAAGAAACAAATTTCCTTGTTAAAACAAACATAGACTCTTAAGGTTTTAAATAAAGAAAAAATTTTTTTTTTATTTATATTTTAGCTCCTTTTACATGTATCCTATGCTGGTGATTTTAAGGATTACGCATAACCTTTCCTTCTGTTGTACATGAAGTCTCTATGAGTTGGAGTTGACTAGATGGTATCCATCTGCCTGTCTGTGTACTATCTATTTATATCTGTCTGTATCTATCTCTGTGTCTATCTATCTGTCTGTCTATGTGCCTATCTATCTGGCTATCTGCCTGTCTATCTGCCTATCTATCTGGCTATCTGTCTGTCTATCTGTCTCTGTCTCTCTGTCTATCTATGTATCATCCATCCATCCATCCATCCATCCATCCATCCATCCATCCATCCATCCATCCATCCATCCATCCATCCATCCATCCATCCATCCATCCATCCATCCATCCATCCATCCATCCATCCATCCATCCATCCATCCATCCATCCATCCATCCATCCATCCATCCATCCATCCATCCATCCATCCATCCATCCATCCATCCATCCATCCACCCCCCCACCCACCCACCCACCCATCCACCCATCCACCCATCCACCCACCCACCCATCCACCCATCCACCTATCCATCTATCCATCTATCTATCTATCTAATCTATCTATCATCTATCTATCAATCAATCTATCTATCTATCTATCTACCTATCTATCTAATCTATCTATCTATCTATCCCCTAATGCATACCTTCCTTATTTTCAAAGTATATTCAAGGGAAGTTAAAAGGAAACATACAATATAAAATATAATTTTGTCAATATTATGTTTAAAATTTCATTTCCAGTTTACTTTGCAACTAATGATTAGTTTTATAATTTTTGATTAGTTTAAATCAGTTCAAGTTGAATTTACATGGATTTCATGCTGAGTTGAATTTAGGATGAAGTAAGAGTGATAGTAATCCAGACTAAGAAGAATTAGGGAGAAAAGCCTGGCAATCTACTTCTAAAAATCAGCCAGAGAAAACCCTATGGATCAGAATGGTCCTATCCCTTTGTGCAAAGGGTCACCAAGAGTCAGGGGCCAAACCAAAGAAACTGGGTTGATATGAAACTCTGTGTTCATCTGCTCTTTATAAATGGCTAGCATGGAATGCAAACCTGTACTAGAATTTTAATTTTCTGCTCAGGGATGCTTTGAGGCTAATTTGATAGAGAAGATAATGCCCTTTGGATTTCTCTAAAATAGAGCTTCTTTTAAGTCAAGTTAGCTCAGGTTGTTCATGCCTTACAGAGTGTTTAACTCTGAGGAGTCCAGTGGTCAAAGTGTTAACATTCACAATACCGGTGCGTATGTCTGTTAGTTATACAAATGAGCAACAATAACAAAAAACCTTCTCCGAATTTCTTACAAGTGGAACAAAGTCAGTCTTGTAGGACTGCCTTCTCATAGGGTGAAGAAAACAGCCTTCTTTGTTAATACAAACTCAGAATCATCAGGTGAGGGGAAGACTACATTGTATGGTTCTGTGACTTTATTCATCCACTTATTTTTTCCTCTGCAGTCTGCAGTGCTGCCTCACTATTCTCCCTAAAGCACAGACCTACTCACAGGCAAAAACTTTCCCCTCAATTTCAAGGCACCTCAGTCACCTTAAGGTTTAACTTGTAAAATGTGGTTAATAATGCCTGCATTTGAAGGGCTGTTGGGGAAGTTACAGAGAATGTATGCCGAACACTTTTAAATTAGTGATGTTGTTGTTAGCTGCTGTCGAGTTGGCCTCTGGCCTGTGGACCACTGTGATCCGTAGGGTTTTCACTGGTTGATTTTTCAAAGCAGATTAGTAGGCCTTTCTTCCTAGTTCTTCTTAGTCTCAAAGCTCCACAGAAACCTGTTCCGTATGACAGCAACAGACAACCCTCCCCTTACAGACTGGTGGTGGCTATGCATGAGGTGCAGTGGCCATCAAACCTGGATCTTCTGTGTGGAAGGTGAGAATTCTTCCAGTGAACCACCACTACCCTCATAAGTTAATGACAGTATATGTATTTTGATTATTATTGTCATTGTTTTTATAAACACATAATACCCATGCCTTTGAGGAGCGTTTCATCTCTCAGTGATCTGAAGCTCCTGAGTCCCGAGTGCACTACTGTGTCTTCCAGCATGTCTGGTGTCACCCTCCACTGAATGTACAGGTTTGGAATTTAGAGCATCTGACCCCTTTTGCTCAAGACTTCAGAACTTCTAACAGCCATAGTCTCTGAAGAAATTACACCAGCCCCAGAACCTCCGAGTTCTCCTCTGCTTAATGGACTGTTTCTGCCCCAGATATTTTTGGCAGAGCAAAAACATATAGGTCCCAAGCTAGCAAAGTACCAGCATCTGATTCTACCCACCCATAACCAGTTCTCAGGCCTCGTTGTATTAGCCATATTTAATATTCTCATCTGTAAAATGCGATTGATAATACCTAATGCACAGGGAGGCATTAAGGATTAAATGAGATAATATATGTTAGGTACATAGCATAGCACCAAACACATAGAAAAAGCTCACCAAGTGGTAGGTATCATGATCATCACCATCGTTCTATATTCTATCTGGAAATCACTACACGTATCTTACCTGGGAAGCATTGGTAGTTCGGTGGTAGAATTCTCACCTTCCACACGGGAGACCCATATTTAGCCCTGGCCAATGCACCTCACACATAGCCACCACTCGTCTATCAGTGGAGGCTTACTTGTTGCTATGATGCTAAACAGGTTTCAGCGGTGCTTCCAGACCAAGACAGCTAGGAAGAAAGGTCTGGCGAAAACAGCCAGTGAAATGCTATAGATCGTACTGGTCTGATCATGGGACAGCCCAGGACTGGGCAGCATTTCATCTCATTGTTCCTGAGGTTGCCATGAGCTGGGACTTATCTCAATAGCTAACAACAATAGCAGTCTTCCTTAGGTTCCTTGCTTCTCAGCTCCTGCCAAGACATCTTCCATTCATTTTTAGTTTCTGGCCAGAGAGAACCACATATTTTTAGCTGATGGATTGTACTATAGTGATTAACATAAAGAATAATCTCACATTTTGTCTATCACCTATTTCTCTGTTACTAGGGATACAGGTTTGACCTTGTAAGCTTTTAGTAGAGTAACACTAAAGCCAAGTAACAAAAGCAATATTTGTATGCTAATTATGCATATATATGGGACAAAGGAGTCCTAGGATAGTCTGGCAGTATTTTTTTTTTTAACTGTAGGGTTTATTTTAGCAAATTTACAGAGTTAATTTTCTGTGGTAGCTTAACTATGTAAGTTGCCTTTAATTCTCTTCTCTCTCTTTTAATGTTAATTGCCTTGTTGCCTTATGAATTGTTGGTTTAACTTGTTGAGTCTGGTTTCCTTATCTTATAGCTGGGCTGTGCGTATAATTCTTATATAGCCTGACACAAGCTTTTTGAGATAACTCTGCAATGTCTAGGTAAATGATATTTGTCATAGGTTTAAAATATTATTGCATCATAAAATTCCATGAAGTGTCTTGCTGTGATGGGCTTGCTTGTGCTGATGATCAAATTATGTGCACCAAGTACACAGTGCTACAGTGTTTTAGGAGAACATAGTTTGGGGTTTATTTGTTCTCTTTCAAAATGTACCTCAGATCCCTTTAATGAGTTGTTGGTTGGGGCAGTGATAAAAGACCAACATCGAAAACCTGTTCCAAAAGATATTGTCATTTTTCTCCAGTGATATTGAGGCTCTAGCTTGTTAATAATAGTTGGTTTATCTGAAAAATGATTTATGCCAGTGTCTGGTATTTAATTTGTATTACAGATTTGTTCAGAGTATCTGGCAACAAATGTATTTCCTCTACTACTTTCATGAATACCTAAAAAAAAGTACGTTTCTTGTGTGCTATAATAAAAGAAAATGTACATTTTTATTTTTTGAGATACAAAAAAAACAAATTTGAGATAGATCCTTAATAAACAAAGATTTCAGAAAAAAAGTATACAGCAGTCTGCTAAAGCCCTTGAGGTCTGGTGTATAGTAAAAGTTTTGGGATTTTAAAGCTAGAAGGAAATCTGGTTGTCTCTTTATATTTGTGTGTGAATTTTTTTGTTGCTAGTGGTAACTATAGAGAATTTTTTTTGAACAGCACCCTTTTAATAACAATGGTCTCCCCAAATATACTGTGGCACAGTTTTAAACTTTATTAAGTCTGTCTTGGACTCCCCCTTCTTCTCCCTGAGTAAATGGAAGAAAAGTTTGGCAGGCTCCATGCTGTGCACTTGATTGATGCCCAGAACATCTGAAGGACTTTTGTGTCCTGCCTGCTCTCTGTGAGTGCATAATGTGTGAATACTTAAAGAAGGTCAGCCCTTATCACATGTAATCTAGGCCTGAAAGCAGATCAACAGTGACAGTCGTACCCCATAAGTAACAACACAAATCAGCCTCTACATGCTTTAGACAAGTTGTGGGATTTTTTTTTTTTTCTCTCTCTTTTTCTACCCCTTCCCACTCATGGGGGACCTTGGCAGAGCAATAAAAGCAGAGAGAAGACGTGCTCAGAATAATATGTCACTCGCTCAAGGGAGGAAGGGTTTGTTTATTTGTAATGATGTGATGGTCTTTCACTGAGCTGCTGAAGGGACCTTTGGGTTGTTAATGACTAGTGATGTGGAATGCTGCAAATTAGAAGGGGGTGAGGAGGCAGGAACAGCCTGAAAGCCAGCTGAAATGGTGGTCTTTATAAACTCCAAAGTCAGGAAAAATGTTTTTGTGCCCTTCAGTTCTATTGTTCATTTTTTTTTTTGTTCTTTTTTCTCATACTGGAGTAGCTTTGTATGTCACTATGTGAGCCTTTAGCTAAAAATTAGAATAAGAAAATGAATTAATGAGTACCATTCTGAGTGCACTTTCCTGTTTTTGGTGCAACACATATGAAAATTTGAAAAATATTTTAGTGTGAAACTACGGAATTGTGGAGACCTAAGATGCTTCCTAATATGGAGAAAGAAATGACTGTTGTTTTTATGGAAGTTTAATTAAAAGGTAAATTTTATGCCCTAAAATATTAGCAGAGATGTTAAAATAATAAAGAAAATAACACTTATTGTTCTCATTAAGAAAAATACAGATATTGTAACATTTTCTAAGATACGAAAGAAAATATTTCCTAATCCTACCTTGAAAATTTTACTAGTTTCCTTTGAAATGTAATTAGCTGCAAAAAATAGTTGCAGTCAGTGTACACAATGGAAAATAAAGAGTGCAAATACCTCCAGAAATGAAGGCATTGCTTCCCCCTGTATATAGAATAAAATCAAAACTTGTAATTATGAGGTACAAGGCTCTTCCCAACTTCTTTCAGTCTACTTTTTAATTTAATTTAATTTTATTGTGTTTTAGGTGAAAGTTTATACAGCAAATTAGGTCCCCCTTTAACCATCTTTATACACATTGTTCTGTACCAGAGGTTACAGTTTTTACAATGTGTCAGCATTCTCCTTACTTGCATTCTATTTGCTCTGTTTCCACTGATCTAGCTTCCCTTCCCCTCCTTGCCTTCTCACCTTTGCTTTTGGGTAAATGTTGACCGTTGGGTCTCATATAGTTAATTGTTTAAGGGAGCACATTACTCATGGGTGATATTGTTTATTTTAGAAGCCGATCTTTTATTTGGCTGAAAGGTGACCTGGAGAAATAGCTTCAATTCCAAGTTCAAAGGTTATTTTAGGGCCATAGTCTCAGGGGTTCCTCTAGCCTCTATGGGTCCAGTCGGTCTGGCCTTTTTTAGGAATTTGAGTTTTGTTCTACATTTTTCTCCTGTTCTAGCTGAGACCTTCTATTCTGCCCCTGGTCAGAACCGTTGGCAGTGGTAGCTGGGCTCAGTCTACGTTTTTAGACTAATTTTCCTGCTTTTTAGGTATATCCAGCTTCTCATGTTCCCTGCAAACACTGCTCTTTTTCATACTAATAAATGTTTGTACTGACTGTTCCCATTGCTTGGAATTCCTTTGCTCTCTCTTCACCCAGTGAATTCCTACATATCTTTGAAGACCTAGTTCAAATGCCTCTCCCTGGCAAGTCTGCTCCACTCCCCTGTCCTCCCCGCCCCAGTCAGAAATAGGCTTTGTTTAGTCACTGTGCTTCTCATGTTCCCTTAGTGTAGGAGTTGCTGTGTTGCATTGTTATTATTTGCTTGTTTGTTTGTCTTTGCCCATTAGATGATAAGCTTTGTGCTGAAGGCAGGTACTTTGTCTTTTTAATATTTTCATATTTCATTCACTAGACACAGTCCCCCAAATAGAACAAAACAGTAATGTTTGTGACATATTAGGTATGTATACAAAAAAAAAAAAAAAAAATACATAGATCCAGGAGATTTCTTGGGGGTGGTTATTTCTTTGTAAAAATAAACCACAAATTGACATGGGTAATGAAGTAAGTAGTATCGTAATCGAAAACTATCCAGTATACTTCTGCTTCAAATACCTAATGCATTTTTAAAGGAATTAAGTAAAAATAAATCAATGAAATAAACATTCACCTTTGTAGGTACAATTTGAACTTTTAAATTCTTATTTAACCTAAGACATACTTTGTATACTTGTTTTAATGATCCCATTATTTTAGACAGAAATAATTTGGCAAAGTTACATTGTGGCCTGTTATATTAAAGGACACTGTTGTTAACAAAGTTTTCCCGCGGGGAGGCAAGAGAGTGACTAGTGAGAGTTGTCAGGAAGTTGCTGGTCATTTTCTGGCGTCCTCCTGTGTTCTGGATACTATATTTGGTACTTTATATACTTGCTTAATCCACATAATAATCTTTACTTTGAGGTAATAAGCAAACTATACAAGAGTTTAAATAATTTGCCCCAAATTACAGATAGCGCAAAGAAGACTGTTTTTACTCTATAGCACAGTCTGTAAATCTAAAATGTACAGGTTTGTGTAAGAATCCTACAGATGATATGTAGCGATAACATCTCCTACTCATATTTGTGGTGCTCTTTGCCTTTTCTCTTGTCCTTCTCTCATGTGTATGTTTTCAAATTGAGACTTTCTTTTAATCTTCTCTCAGAACTCTCTTTGAAGCCTCATTCTGGGTGTAAATCAACTCAGAAAGTTACTTTGACTGATCAGTAAGTAGAACTATATCTCTGTAAGTAGAACACCTCAGAAATAAACCATTGTTGTTGTTCTTTCTGGAATTTTTTGTTGTGTATTATAAAGTAATTAAAATGGTATCTATTGGAGCAGTGAAGTGAGTCAGCCGTGATAGCTTCTTCACAAGAAGAAAGTATACAAACCAGTTGTCAGCATTGTCTCCTCAGTTGCAGTCAGCTGTATGTTTGATTGTTAGAAATTGAAATGTAAACTATGGATAAAATTACATATATCATTGTGAGGGGGCTAAATTCTTCCATATGCAAATCTGAATTGTTGTGCTAAGTCAGGGTCCTGATCCACATAATAAGGATTTTATTAGGTTTTTTGAGTCTAGTAGTCTGAGCTTTAATCCTGCATTTTATAGAGCATCTTCATTGTTGGCACTGAACATATATTAAACAATAAATGCAAAATAGAGCAAATTAATAGGGGTTTGTCTTGAATTTCTTAGCAGTACTAAATTAAGGAAATCTGTATTACCAAAAAGTTTGACTAAGTGGAAACCTTTCTGCAGATTTCTAATCTAAATTTCTCCTCTTGCCACGTAGTTCAAAGTCGAGTTTCAGAGACTTATCCTACATGCTGAACTCCTGAAGCCTTTTTTATTTATCAAGTTAGTTGCTTAAAAGCCTTTACTTATTTACATAATATGTAGCTTAAACTCTATATAACCTGCATTCAAAGCCCTGTACAACCTGGATCATCTCTCTCTAGTTTTATCTGCATCCACTTACTAACATGAGCTATCTGTTCAGTAAGATTTTTCTTCTCATGTTATTGTGCAAATGACATTATTTTTCCCTGCCTTAATCCTTGTTCATATAGTCTCTTCTGTGTTACCCTTTCCAGCTCCTCTATTGATTTCTAAGTTCAACTCATCTTTCAGGATCCAGTTCTCCCTTCTGACTTTTGGCCCAGATTAATCCATATCTTATTCTGAATTTCCATTTTTATTCGATTTTGAGTCACTTTGTCTAAAATATTTTACATTTTTTACTTAGTTCTTTATTATGTATCTTATTTTTTCAGTGGTATTGAAAGCTTCTGAAGTACATCTACCTCAGCGAGCGTATAGTACAAATTCAGAAGTGGTTTATGATGTCAATTGTTTTGAATTAGAATTCAGGGGAGAGAGCAAAGATTCCCTCTTTATGCTTGAACCATTTACAGATGCCCACATTGGAGAAATCCAAGCAGTAGGAGCTGTCCCACATTTCAGCTATTCACTCCTTGCCCCAAAGCTCAAGGCTGAGTTCCAAATTGGCAGTGGAACCATGTTGTGATTGTGGCTCTGAGCCTAATGTAGAGGGTTTGAACAACAGATTCTATTGATTGATTTTTATCTGTGTTTCCCACATATTACGCTTCTGCTCCTGATCACCCTTATTCATTTTACTATAACCCAGTCTCCCTTCTAGCTAAAAGGATTTCGATAAATGCTAGTGAAAGACTAGCTCTTTTTACCACCCTCACTTCCATTTTCCTGAATGGTAAGTTGCATGGCATCAATGAAACTTAAAATGTTAATTTATTAAGCTTAGGGTAGTCTAAGATTTCCTGTATGGTTCAAAATACCATGTATCTGTTAAATTTTGTCTCATAGAAGGGGTGAATTGAGGGTGTTGAATTAATAGTAGTAATTGTTATTTTTGTTAGTTCCATTGAGTTGATTTCCACCCATACCCCAAGCTAGGATATATTTGAATGGCATCTAGTGGAGTAGTGCTGGGAGGTGCAGGGTGGGGTGTGCCTGAAGTGTGTATGTGCAGTGTCTTAAAAATGAGCAGATTTTTCCCCCCCACAAAAATAATTCTTAAAATATGAAGTAAAATTATGGCAATTTCTTAGATAAAATTATTGAAATATGTCTTCTCTCATACTCATAAATCCATTATCAGGCAAACTAATAGGTTTAATAGCTACTTTTGTTGTATCTGCCTATGTTAACATTGTAATTTGTGCACATACTGGTAATTCAGTGGTATTTCTTGCTTTTCTTCTGTTATTGACAGTACCTAAAGAAAATCACATTTTTTTTAAAGTGCCTTAGTGTTAAAAAAAAATCACTTCGACTATTGTAAAAAATGAAACTTCACAAAAATACTCATAGTTTATATGGAAAAACATCTACAGTTAAAGTCTAAAAATTGAATAATTTACAGTGGTTTTATTTACATAATAAGGTTGGATGTTTATAGCACTTATTTTTCTTCTATACAGGAAACTTAAAACCATAGCTTTTAAAAATAATCGATTAGTGCATAGCTTAACTGAAATACTCTAACTTGAGCTATTTATAGGCGGTGCTTTTTACACGTGACCCTTCTTTCACATTTATGCACTTGATTCAAAGGCCTTAGCTTCATTATTTAAATATTGATATAGTGTGAAAAGACTGCTGTAATGTGACACCTTGATGTGTTGCATGATTTCTGTCATTTCATCAAAGCAAAAATTCTATTTCTACTTGTCTTTCTACATATTCCTAACACTTAGCATTCTTAAAAAAGCGGGGAGGGGGGACTTTGACAAGAGAAATAAGCCATTTCATGACAGCAAAGCGTAGGTGTGATTTAGTTTGAATTCCCTCATAGCTTCCTGAGAGATTTGAGGGGTGGGTGTCCGTGTTGCCAATGCAGAGAGACGCTCCCGCTTGCGCTGGCCCTTGTGTGGGCAGCTGGGTCAGGCTCCTTTCTTAAGAAAACAATCTGGCTTGGGGTCCTCACCACCCTTTGTTGTCCTCCCCACGAGGTGATCGGTTGAAGTCCCTGTGATGACAGAAGCAGTTTGTTACAGGCTTGTCTTTCACAGTCCTGTCACAGACTTGCTGGCAGGCTTGCCGGAAGATCTGACAAGAGTGGCAGCAGAGGAGATTCAGTGAAATAAGAAAAGGCAAGAAACAGGAGGCTTAAACAGGCAGGTCCTATTTACTGCTCTGCTGCTGCAGTGAGTTGGCTGGAAGAACTAAAGTGGCAGCTTCACATTTCCTTGCTCTTTCTTCTGTCCATGCACACAAGGGGTAAGAAGATCAGTGTACCACAATACAGCGCTGACAGGGTGCTCAGTTAATGTTTGATTTCGTGGCTTTTATCACAAAAGGTAAAGTTCAGGGCAGAAGTTCAGTTGCTAAAAATTTCCAACCCCTAACCCCCCAGTTTCTCTGTAGTTTTACTACTCTCTCTGCTAGAGCAAAGCTTTCTAAGTAGCCTTTATTAGAATAATTTTAAAGGGACTTAACATTTCTGTTTTCTCTAACAATTAAGAATTAAATGCAATCCAAGTTGCAAGTTTGAGTTTGAAGTTGGTTCTCAATGTACTGTGACAGTTTAAATATGAAGAATTTAAGGAAATAATTCTAATAAACTTTGTTTTTGATTGTTTTAATTGGAATACTGTTAGATTTTTGTAGATTAGCTACTTAATTTTGAAGTTTATTAGATTTTTATATGATTGCATAGAGCTTAATTGAGCCTGTAATTTTACAGTGGCCATAATTAAAATTTGGAAATATGTCAGATGTTTATCCACATTTAAGAACAGGGACTTGCTTAATGATCATTTTGTCCAGAAGAATTATTCTTATATCAAGTTGACTAATGACAGCAATTAAAAAATAAAAAAAAAATTTTACTGTGGTAAAAATATACACAACAAAGCATATGCCAAATGATAGCCATTAAAAGAAGTATTTAAAAATTTTGAACACAAGAGTGTAATCTTAAGAGTTGGTGAGCAATTTTCAAATTAAGAGCAAGGTAACTTAGTATCAAATAACTAGCTCTGGTAGTGATTGAAATGAGGGAGTTAATGAGGTTGGAAATAAGGAGTTGGTGACTTTATAAAATTAAGCCAGATGATAAAGGGAATATATGTGAGATTGAAGGGCATTTATAATTCAGTTTCATGTACTTGTGAATGCATTGTATAGAACTAATTTAGCTGCAGTATTTATCAGAAAAGAATGTGTGATCAGTTGACATGTACTTTTGATTGACATTTAGAAGATTAATGTTTTCATAATCTCAAAGTTTTCCCTGAGGCTATTAAAATAGTATATTTTGTGACCTGGTGTCATGAAAAAAATCCTTTTAATTCATGGCATAGATAAATGTTAACAAAGGAGTTTTTTGAATTGATATGAAGGGCTAATAAGTAGTTCATGTATCTGGTTTGTTAGTTTATTTTCCAAACATTGTTATGATCTGATACCGTCTAAAAGGAAACGGCTTCTTAAGAATGTTCCAGGAAGTTCAAAGCATGATATATGTGAGGTGCAATTATTAGTTCTCTATTCATGCTGCTACTACTACTTCTTAATTGCCCGAGGCAATTTTTCATTGTCTTTTAGCATTTTCCTGGAAACATGAATTTGGTATTGTGTTACTTCTATAAAAAAGCAAAGAATTCACATGTTACAGACAGAATCTTTGAATCATAAAATACTAGACTTAGAATATACATCAAAATAATACTGTATAAATGTCTTATTCCAGTGAAGAGGTTGAAGCCCAGAGATATTGCCTACCTTCGTCTAAGTCACATAGCACTTTCCCTTGTCTGTGTGTTTGTTTTTACTATTCATGATACACTTAACCTGTTGCTTTAGGGTATGACCTCTGGAGCTAGAATGCCTGGGCTTGAATCTTAGCTCTGTCACTTATTAGCTGTGTGAACTTGAATGAATGAACTTCTTGATGCCTCAATTATCTCAACTGTAAAATGGGAATAATACTAATACCTACTTGGTTTGAGCCCTAAATGAGTAAATATATATAAAGTACTTAGAATAGTGTCTGGCACATAGTATTATATGAGGGTTTGCTATTTTTAGTATCATTATTAATAATAACTGGTTTATGCAGGAATAGGAGGCAACCAAGCTAGAAATACAAATTGAGATAAGACTGTGAAGAATCTGATGGCTCAGCTTAGTGTAATTATCATGCTGAATCCTAAGTTACATTCCTATCTTTGTCACCAATGAACATTTTTTTTTTTTTTGGTTGAAGATTTTCTCTACCTATAAACTTTTGTAAAGTAGGTTTCACATGTTTATGATACTACCACAGTGAAGACAGAATGTGCCGTAGGCAGGTACTATGAGTTTAACCAAGATTAAGCAGTTCTGACTATCAGAGTTAAATATTCATTGACAACTTGTTTGTAACATGCTTTACAATAATTAATTCCACATCTACTTCAGTGAGAATGATTATGATAAAAAAGGCAAATACAAAGCACAGATAAATGAAGAAGTCATGACTTGTGAGTGACAAAGCCAAGATTAATGTTCTGAGACCTTAAATCTTTACTTAAATAAATGTGCTTCAAGATGACAACATGAGACATTAGGAGAGTCTCAAGTGGAGGTTAATTAAAATCCCTTTGCTAATTAAATACATGGAGAACTATAGGTTACAAATGGAAGAGAATGTCTCAGTTCCCTAAATGTTACAAAGCCATGTAATGTCACAGTAAGTGGAAAAGGAACTCTCTGTACCTGGGACAGAGTAGTGCAGGTGACCTGTTTGTAGGGTGATCCATAAGCCTAAATCTTATCACTGCCTAAATCTTATCGTCAGTGTTTTACTTGAGGAGACACAGGCTTAGGAAAAAAGGAAGCAAGGGTACATCTTGGTAGAAGTGTTGAACATCACGTTTTTATATTGACACATTGTGACTGCTTCAGATATGCATTTTTAAAGTAAGGGATCCTGAAATGTGGACTTGCCTTCCTAAAAGTGAAAACATGGCCTGTAATGGTAAAAACCTCTCATGTTCATTTCTATCAAAATGGATTATTTGGCCCCCAAACAGTTAAATGGGGAAAAGATAGCCTTTTTAACAAATGGTGCTGGCATAACTGGATATACATCTGCAAAAAAATGAAACAAGACCCATAACTCACTCCATGTACAAAAACGAACTCAAAATGGATCAAAGACCTAAATATAAAATCTAAAATGATACGGATCAGGGGAGAAAAAATAGGGACAATGTTAGGAGCCCTAATACATGGCAGAAACAATATACAAAACATTATTAAGAATGCACAAGAAAAACTAGGTAACTGGGAGCTCCTAAAAATCAAACACCTATCCTCATCCAAAGACTTTACCAAAAGAGTAAAAGACTACCTACAGACTGAGAAAAAGTTTTTAGCTATGACGTTTCCAATCAGCACCTGATCTGTAAAATCTACATGATACTGCAAAAACTCAACTGCAAAAAGACAAATAACCCAATTAAAAAATGGGCAAAAAATATGAATAGATACTTCACTAAAGAAGACATTCAGGTAGCTAACAGATACATGAGGAAATGTTCATGGTCATTAGCCATTAGAGAAATGCAGATCAAAACTACAATGAGATTTCATCTCACTCCAACAAGGCTGGCATTAAGCCAAAAAACAAATAATCATAGATGTTGGAGAGGCTGTGGAAACATTGGAGAATGAAGAACACCAAGGACACAAGAACACTTATACACTGCTGGTGGGAATGTAAAATGGTACAACCACCTTGGAAATCAATTTGATGCTTCCTTAAAAAGCTAGAAATAGAACTATCATACGATCCAGCAATCCCACTCCTCGGAATATATCCTAGAGAAATAAGGCTTCACACAAACAGATATATGCACACCCATGTTTATTGCAGTACTGTTTATAATGGCAAAAAGATGGAAGCAACCAAGCTGCCCATCAACGGATGAATGGATAAATACATTATGGTATATTCACACAATGGAATACTATGCATCAATAAGGAACAGTGAGGAATCTGTGAAACATTTCATAACATGGAGGAACCTGGAAGGCGTTATGCTGAGTGAAATTAGTCAGTTGCAAAAGGACAAATATTGTATAAGACCACTGTTATAAGAACTTGAGAAATAGTTTAAACTGAGAAGAAAACATTCTTTTGTGGTTACGACAGGGGTAAGGGAGGGAGGGTGGGAGAAGGGTATTCACTAATTAGATAGTAGATAAGAACTACTTTAGGTGACGGGAAAGACAGCACACAATACAGGGGAGGTCAGCACAATTGGACTAAACCAAAAGCAAAGAAGTTTCCTGAATCAACTGAATGCTTCAAAGGCTAGTGTAGCAAGGGCAGGGGTTTGGGGACCATGGTTTCAGGGGATATCTAAGTCAATTGGCATAATAAAATCTGTTAAGAAAACATTCTGCATCCCACTTTGAAGAGTGGTGTCTGGGGTCTTAAACACCAGCAAGCAGCCATCTAAGGTACATCAGTTGGTCTCAACCCACCTGGATCAAAGGAGAATGAAGAACACCAAGGACACAAGGTAATTACTAGCCCAAGAGACAGAAAGGGCCACATGAACCAGAGACTACATCATCCTGAGACCAGAAGAACTAGATGGTGCCCGGCTACAACCAATGACTGCCCTGACAGGGAACACAACAGAGAACCCCTGAGGGAGCAGGAGAGCAGTGGGATGCAGATACCAAATTCTTATAAAAAGACCAGACTTAATGGTCTGACTGAGACTAGAGGGACCCCAGTGGCCATGGCCCCCAGACCTTCTGTTGGCCCAGGACTGGAACCATTCCCGAAGCCAACTCTTCAGACATGGATTGGACTGGACAATGGGCTGGAGAGGGATGCTGGTGAGGAGTGAGCTTCTTGGATCAGGTGGACACTTGACGCTATGTTGGCATCTCCTGCCTGGAGGGGAGATGAGACAGTAGAAGGGGTTAGAAGCTGGCGAAATGGACACAAAAAGAGAGAGTGGAGGAAGAAAGTGGGCTGTCTCATTAGGGGGAGAGTAAGTGGGAGTATGTAGCAAGGTGTATATAAGTTTTTATGTGAGAGACTGACTGGATTTGTAAACTTTCACTTAAAGCACAATAAAAATTATATTAAAAAAAGGATTATTTTTAGAATTGAGGTATTTATACTACCCCACCCCTTTATTTTCACAGCACAGTAGACAATCACAGGTAATCATAATGAATATAACTCAATGTGTAAACAGTATTAAACCATCTTTTTGGTCACTACCATAGTTCTTAGGTTCTTCTAAAGGAATTTAGTGATGTTATAAAGGTGTTAGATTAACAGCCTTAAAAGTTAATGGATTCTTCCTGTTTGTTTTTCTAACTTATTGGTGGCAATAATGTGCCCTTCCTGACATGGATGGGCCTCATGTTCTGGCCTTACAAAGGGTGAGATTTTTATTTGGCTCCCTGTTAAATGTACGTGTGATAATTTCTACATTTTTTTCATAGAATTATAATTATTGGTTATTATAGCAATCTAATTAAAATCAAAGTTGGCAACCAAGTTTTTTCTTTAGGAATGATTCTATACCAATGAAGACAGTTAGAGGAAAAACGTGAGATAAGGAAGCAGCAGTCAGTTCCTTGAATATAGGAAATCTCCAAATTCAATGAGCAAAAAAGGGCCCCAGTGTCCATGGCCCCTATGGTTTTATATAACCAGATTTTACATCTTGTCTTTTCGTTGCCAGGTCATATTCCATAGGTTTCCTATGGTGATATTTATGTCCAACCTGGCTGACACACTGATTTAAAAGTAAAACATATATGTATATATATCTGTTACTAAATATTTTGAGTAAAATTTAGAAATTACAGAGTTCAGTAATAGGAAGATAACAAACATGCCTGAATGGATAGTTTCAAAATTAGATTGGTAATACTCTTATAGGGCATCAATTTTTTGTAGTAGTTTTAAGTGAAAAATGATCTTTGTTACCATATGGCAAAATATAGCGAAAATCTGAACTGTTAGACCGACACAGCTGTTAAATGCATAAATGTAGTTCTGTGTTTAAAAAGTTTTCTACTACAGCTATTATGTGGCATTTTCAACAATTAATCTCAGACTCTTAATCGGCGGTAACTGCAACTTGTGGTGAATATCACAGATGTAAGAAATTTGATCTCTGTGGTAATTCACCTGGGAGGAAAATGGCTAAGCTATAAGTCTCAACTTAAGTTTGGCATTTGAGATTGGATAATAGACATTCACATAACTATTGTGTACAGATTATTTGGTTTCACCTTTTTTTTCTGGGAAGCTATGTTCTTATAAAGTAGTGACAACTATATATGTAAGTATTATATAGGTAAAAACATCCACACATATTCAATGATAATCTAACTTATAAATATATAAAGGCTTCTGGAAGAATAATAGTATTAGAGATATCAGAATAATTCAAATCAGATTTTTTTTTTTTTTTTTCTCTGTAAGCCATTTGAATCTGAAACATTTGGCAAATCTTTTAGTGGCTTAGAACTGCCAGGAAAAAATCTATAAATATGTTCTTTCTAACTTTTTAAGTATATCTGTTTTCAACATTCATATAAGTAGAGCAGATCCTCAAATGAGAGAAAGTGTTGACAATTAATAATGTTAATATTAAGATATCTAAGTATGACTTTGTGACTATGCACGCAAAATAACCTCGTTCTTATTCTAGGTCCCATCATTGTCTTCTAACACTGGAGAAGTTGTGACTTTTGGAGTAATTGACTTCTCTGCTTGATACTCTCTCCATCTCACTCTTTCAATAATTAGTTAACTCTTAATATAAAATCATAGTGTTGATTCAAATTTTGGTTAAAAACATCAGAAATTTGAGTAGAGAAGTCGAATGGAAATGTAGAGAAAAACTAAATGAAACACAGGCCTCATGGAACCCAGAAGACGTTGAGGGCCCGAGCTTCTACTGGTCTGCATCTCCCTGAGGGGTCTTATGAGCATTGTCTTCTTCTTGTCTCTGTGTGGCTGTTCCCTTCTCTTCCTTCTCCTTAAAATTCTTGAATGGATACACCTTGCATTTAGGATAAAACCCTTATCTTTATGTGGCTTGTAAGGCTTGGTATCATCTAGCCTCAGACTCTCCTTCAAGCCCATCTTACGACCTGCTAAGGATCAGCCACATAGGCCTTTTATACAGAATGATCCAAAATTGTTCTCTTCTCAAAGATTTCACGTGTGCTGTTCCACAGCCTGGTAATTTCTTTGTTAATCTACTCTGCTTATCCTTGTTTTTGTTGTTGTTAGTTGCCATTGAATCGATTCTGACTCCTGGTGACCTTATGTATGCAGAGTAGAACTGCTCCATAGTGTTTTCAAGGCTCTGACCTTATGGACAGATCACCAGGCCTGTCTTCTGAGGTGCCTCTGAATTTGCTTCATTGTCACTAATTTAAGTCTTTTTAACAGTCTAAATTATGTCCCTTTGATATAATTCTTTATAGCACATTATCATGATTTATCATTATACATGTGACTGCCCTGGGAAGGGGGCTGGGGAGACTATGTCCGCTGTGTTTATTGCTGTATCCCCAATGTATAGCACAATGCGTGGCATATAGAGGTGTGTAGTTCCCTGGACATATGCATTATCTTTCACATCACCCAAAATGGGGACCACGGTCCTTCATGGTCTAAGACCTTTTTTGCTTAGCTGTCAAGAGTTAACTGGTGTTTCACTATGTCTTATTTTTAATTTTTGGGAGAGAGAATTTGATTAGTTGCTGACCCTTAGAATAATCAAAAAACCCAGCAGTGTGGATATGTAGTCACCCAATGCCAAGATGGTTGCCAGACTCTAATAGGCACTGTGCACAGGCGTGGTTTTTCTAGAAGAGTTTTTGGATCAGGGTGACTATCAAAAACATCTAGTATAGCTGCTGCTGTAAATGATGATAGTAATATGAATACTTCCAGTACTCCTTTGTAATGTATTGTTGTTGGCTACTAAGTGACTTATTTATTAGCTGTATGTTTAGGAAAAAAAAAAAATCAATTTACTATTTCTCACTTGAATGTTAGCATTCAGTAAATGTTACTACCAAAAATAACAGTAATGTATTGCTATAGTTTCTACTGATTTATCTTAATAAATGAGGGGTATGCAGTTTTTTTTTTTTTTTTTTGCTTTTTTAAAATAAGATATTTTGGAAATTCAGGGTTTCAGTGTGGTTGCAGAAATAATATATGAAACAAATAGTGTAATTACTTGACAGACTTTACTTCTAGGAGATTATTACATATAATTTTCTTTCCTGTATTAAAATGGTAGCTGTAAACCTTGAGTCTCACAAAGAGCCGCTCATACACTTTGCGTTTGTGATCCCTAAACAGTCTATGAATTAGAGACTAGCAGTATACATTTTTCATTTGATCAGATTCTGACTATGTAGTATCTGAAAACTATTTTTATCCCTTCTATAGTCCAGAGGAAAATTAATGTACATATCTATTGGACTTTTTAAAAAGCTCATGAGTACATGTTGAAAACTGGGTTAGGTTCATAGTTCTTTTACTGCCTTACAGGTATCCTGTGGTACATAACGTCCCGTATTTATCCTGTTGTCATCACAATTTTAACGTGAGTTCAATATATAAGGAAATAATGGATTATACCACTTTTGCATAAATGGTGGAACTTTTTCGATATTGGAACTGCCCTGATGTGATACCAGCCAAGTGTGAGAAAATTTTATAGTAGGAGGCATCTTAAAAAATTTTTTCTAGTTATCTGTTTTCCTTCAAATACCAGGTATACCAGGGCCAATAGTATGTAGCTGCAGAAAATCTGAGGCCAGATTTGCTCTGCGTGAAATCATCTTTCATGCAAAACTCTTGGGTGAAATGATCTTTCTGTTACTGTGTTTCGGGAAATATTCATTATCATACTATATCTTTGCCAAAGCATTTAGTGTTATTTTGGTTTTTCTCTCAGAGAAAACCAAGATAGTATTTTTTTCAAGTTCACCCCACCCAGAAAAAAAGGGAAATTTGTCAATAATTGCATATAATTTTAAGGCTAGTGCACTTTTTTATGGGCCAAATTTCAGCTGCATGTTTGTCCTCATTAGAATTAATATGCTCAATTGTGCATTGTTTTCAAATTCTATCACAAAGCAAGTCTTTTTATTTTCCTGTTTTGAAAAAGAAAATGTTAATTTTATAAGAGCAATGCTGTACTTACTAGCTCATTTGAGTGAAGGAATGTGTAGAAGCTCTTGGGGGCATATTTGAGTGGGTCTCTGAGTTTAACTTAGCCTCTGATACCAGCTGAAGCTATTGAGGACTGTGCAGTGACCTGGAAAACAAAAATAAAGAGAGTTTCATCATGACATGGTAACAGAAGAAGGGTTAGATGCCACTTAATTGAGGTCGTTAAACAAATTGCCTTATTGTTTCACACACTCTCTCATACATGTTCTACATATACATATACACGTACACATATGTTTCCTATATGTATGTTTTCATAAGATTACTGTAGTTTATTGAAATCAGACAATATCACCAAATATTTCCTGCTTAATTTCCTATGCCCCAAGTGAAAATGTGTTCAGTTGGGGGCTGGGTCAAAAGGAGAAGGATCCTGGTGCTAAATCACGTGATTTTGCAGACACATGACATTCTTTCAATGGGGGCATTTCTGGAGATAGTTTCTGGCCTACGTTTTATGAATATACACAGTTGATTCATAGCAAAAGCATTTTAGTAGCTATTGTGCATATTATTAATCTTCCTTGCTTCTTGTAGTGAAAAATAGTTTTCTGTCTTTTTTGTTAAACAGACTTAATGACAAACATCTTGCAAATTTGATTTTCATATATTTCATCTCTTTCTTATGCTCAATTTAACCTATCAAAGCCACACATTGTAGAAGACATCTGGTACTGAGCTTAAGCAGCTGGGTTTCATTTGTAAAGGTTTTGAGCAAATTTCGGCGCTTGCCAACAATAATAAAGCAGTTGGCCAAGGTGTTTTTTTGTGGCAGTTTTGTGCAGTATGGCAGGAGAGACCTGAGTTCAGAATCAGGTGATTTTCCACCTCTTTCTGGCTTGACCGATGGGACTTGAGGGTTTTATGAAGATGTCGCAGTCAGCAGTGGCTGAGGGTTTGCTGCTGCAGTGGCTGTTGAATGGGAATCAGCCGGTGAGCAGTGTGCCATCAGCATGCATCCATTTGAGAAGCAAGGAGCCTGGAGTTCCCTTACAGCATTGTCTGAATACATCCTACATCAGAATCACAAAAGGCCATTTTCAGGATGCAGATTCCAGATCCCCACCCCAAATCGACTAAACCAAATTCTGGGAGCTGAGCCCAAAAAACACTGCAATTTAATAAGCAATCCAAGCAATTTTGTACACACCAGGTTTGAGTTAATAAGTTTCAGTTTATTCTTTACCTGCAGAAGAAAACTCTAATCCCCCCCTTTTTGGGCCAAGAAAAGAAACTATTAATAATATATATTTAAGTGGAACTGTCAGCATTTGTTTCAAAAGTAATTTACCTGCATACCCACATGTTCAGATGTTCTTTTGTATATTAGCATGATCAATTGTTTAATAAATCAGGGCCCTACTTCTATTTTCTGTTGACATAAGAAAGAATAGTTATTCCTATTTGAAACATCCCAAGTGTGAACTGAGGGATTTCTGAAAGAGTGAAATAGAAATAGAATCTCAGATTTTTCTGTTTTTGCCTCAGAGATATTTGACTAATTTCTGTCTCCAAATATTTATGACACCTGTTGTTGTTAGGTGCCATTGAGTCGGTTCTGACTCATGGCGTCCCTGTGTACAGCAGGGTGAAACACTGCCTGGTCCTGCACCATCCTGGAAGGCTCCCTGAAAGCTTTTCAAGTGTGGCAATATGACCTACCCTCAGAAAACACCGTATTGTTGCTTCGATGGCCCTGAGCCCTCCACCCACCTCTAATTATAGTAAAGTTTTTCTTTCCAATGGAAATAGTTTATGTCTTTGTGGCTGTATAGGAAGTTTTGGGGGACTATTCTGGAAAATAAACCAAGCTGTAATTCCCTTTTCTACTTCTGCTGGAAAAGTGTGTGCCAGAATTCTTACTACTCTAGATTATGATCCTTGTTTCACTAGTTCTGAATCCAGAATTGCGTTTTCCAGAGAAACATTTTTCAGTTTTAGAGCAATAATGAGATATACCATGAGGAATATGTGGTTGATGTGAGGATTGCCTTTTGAGAAGTTAATAGGTAGTGACTGTCATCAAAATGTCATTAACTGGAAGTGTGCTTTTTACCTTATCTTGCTTTGAAAATTAGCACCCAAGATAGACATTTTAGAGAGCGCCTGTATTCTCTCAGGGACTTTATTTAAAATAGGCGCATGCACACACACGCACTTAATGCATGAAGGAACACCTCAGAAAAATATGAAATTAAAAGAGGGTAAGAGAAGGGGACGTCTAAATGCTGAAGATTATCTCCTTCCATGATCAATGTCATGCATGGGCTACATCTGCAGCTTTTTAAAGTTTCTGGGGGAAGCTCAGCAATGCAGCTGTCTCTAATGTACTGTGAACCTTGAGAAGGAATTTCCTTTCAAGTAAGAACGGAAGTAGTTTGTGTGTGGGAAGATGGAGCTGAAGGTTTTCCTTAACAGAAAATAAAGTGCCATTATATAAACAAACACAACTTAAAACACACCAGGTAGAAAAACATACTAGAAGCACCTTATACTCTGATTTGAAAAAGACCTAGTTAATTTTAATGATCTACTTCTGCTCTCTTATTCTGAGAAGTGAGGAAAATGAGACATAAAGTTGTTAGGTGACTTGTCCAGAGTCTCACACTTAGTGCTAGACCCAGGACAAGAACTTGGGATTCCAGAGCTTAGTTCTGTTTCTTTTTAGGAATCACATTTAAATTTGATGTTAGGCTTGCTCTTTTGCCTCTTAGAAAGCCAAAACAAGGGCTTTGCCTCATAAGCATTTTATTTAAGAGGCAGATTAAAAAAAAAAAAAAATCAAGAATTAGTATTCTAGTGTATGAATCTAGTTTAGATTTGATAACTTCTGCTTGGATTTTCCCATTTATTCTAATACATACTATTTTGGAAAAAGTATTCTATATTCAACCACATTTAGGCTTTTTTAATTCAGTGATCCTGGGAAAACAATTTTTGCAGTTTATGCTGAGCCAGAAGCCCTCAGCGTTTGAGGTGAGAAGTTAAGGAACCCATATGAGTTATTTTCTAGGAAGATTTTTGAGTCCAGCATTGAAGAGTGGGCCATCCTTCAATGGGGCACCCTTTTTCCTCTGCCTGAGATTTCTTGCAAATGTAAAGGTAAAGCAGTTACTTGCAAAATATCCTGAGTAGCTATGACCACAAGCAGGAAATGTGATCTGCAGCTTTATACCTTGAGAGTGAGCTCTAACACCTCTACGGATTTATTTCTTAATGCTAAGATTACATGGTTATTGTTCCTTTTGATCGTAGGATATCACTTGTATTGGGCTCCTATAGATTTACACATTGCATTTTATGGTTTGGGGCAGTTGTTGTAGAATGTTTTAGAAAAATTGATGAACTGTCTTTAGCAGATAAAATTGCTGTAGTGTTTATCCTGGTTTTTCTGCCTCTCCACTGATTTCTTCACTGACTCTGAATCCAGACTGGTTTTGTAAGCTGAGTGAGAATGCTTTCTCTTTTGTTCTGTGACTTTAGCTTTGATTCTTGTGTTTGCCACTTAAGGCTTTTTAAAGATTGGCAAAGGATGTCATATCACCTATTCGTGCTTTCAAGATACCTGAGCAAAATTACCCTCGAAAAATTCTGTAATGTTTTTATCTCTTTGTCTTGGCTCCTTATTATTCCTGTGTCTTTCAATGAATCATCACCTTAATTATCTACAAAATAATCACAGTGGTCTGGGGGTAAGATGAATATGGCATTCTTATTGTTGTATTAAATATTAGTCATCTAATAGAAAATAATTGACATATTACATTTGTGATGTTACAACTCACAAATCCAAGGACCTAAATGTCAGCACATTCTTTTTATCTTTTAATATGTGGATGCCTGTATTTAGAGATATTAAACACAGATCAAAGTAAGGGTATTTGCCCTTCTAGATATAAAAATTTATTATAGTTTTACAGTTGTATAGCTATAGTAATTAAAATAGTGTGATTTTGGCCTAGGGTAGACATAGACTGATAGAGCATGCTAGAGGGAAATAATGTATGCCAGTGGGGACATTGGAGATCAGTTAGGGACAGTGAATTATTTAATAGATGAAGCTGGAACAGTTGATAGGACATATAGAAAAAATATAACATGAAAACCTCACCTCATACCATGTATAAAAAGTAGCTCCAGATAGATCAGAAAGCTAAATTTAAAAATAAAGCCTTGAAAATGTTTAGAAGAAAATAATAATAATAATCAAGGTTCATGTATTCTAATCTCCTCACATGTACTAACTTGTTTGAGTGTCACACAACATGAAATAGGTGCTATTATTATAAACCTATAAAACTATGAGTTGAGTCAATTCCGACTCATAGTGACTCTATCGGACAGAGTAGAACTACCCCATAGGGTTTCGTAGGCTCTAATCTTTATGGAAGCAGACTGCCACATCTTCCTCCCTTGGAGCAGATTAAACTGCTAACCTTTTGGTTAACAGCCAAGTGCTTAACCACTGTGCCAACAGTGCTCTTGTTATACCATCCTGTAAACAAGGAAACACGTTCTGAGAAGTTAAATAATCTTTTCAAGGTCACAGGTCTAACATATGGTACAGTGTAGATTCAAATTGAGACAGCCTGCCTTCTGTATTCATTTTGTTAGCAAACATGCTATACAGCTTCTTTTAGAGGAGAAGATTTGTATGATTTAAAGGTCAAACAATATGCAAAAAACATAAACCATAAAGAAAATATTTTAGAATCTGATAACAGTAAAATTAATAGTAGCTCAACAAAGCAAGCCACAAAGAAGCATATAACTGAGAAATGTTTGTTTTCCATCATATATAAAGAATATCTTCAAAATGAGAAATATTAAAAAATCAAACAATCAAAATGGAAAAAGGCTGAACACGCCATTAACAGAGGAGGAAACTGGGAATATATGAAAAGGAAGTAAATAAATAGGGGAATGCAATTTGAAATAATACGAGATACTAAGTTATAGTCAGATTTGCAAAATAGTCAAATGTCCAAGATTACCAAGGTTTGACAGGGATATAGAGAAAAGCAAACTCTTAATCACTGTTAGTTGGAATATAAATTGTTTCAACAGTTTTGAAGTGCGACTTATCATTTATAGATATAGATAGTGGTTGTACAGAAACATTCATAAGGTTAAGAACTGGTTTCTTAGATATGACACAAAAAGCACAAGCAAAAAAGAACAAAGATAAAATGGACTTCATTAATTAAACTTTTTTTCTTCAAAGGACGTCATCAAGAAGGTGAAAAGACAGTCCACGGAATGGGAGAAAATAATCGCAAATTATATATCTGATTTGGACTTGAATGCAAATTACATAAAAAGCTCTTAGAAATCAATAATAGTTGAATAACTCAATTTAAAAATGGGCAGAGGCTCCAAACAGATATTTCTCCAAAGATTTTGTACAAATGGCCAATAAGCACATGAAAAGATGCTCAACATCATTGGTTATCAGAGACATTCAAATCAAAACTTCAGTGAGATACTACTTCAGACCCACTAGAATAAAGCTATACTAAAAAAGACAAGACAGGTAATAAGCTTTGGAGAGTATGTGGAAAAATTGGAACCCTCATACACAGCTGCTGGGAATGTAAAATGTTGCGGCCGCTTTGGACAACAGTATGGTGGTTCTTCAAAATGTTAAATGTAGAGTTACCTTGATCCAACAATTCCACCGCTAAGGATCTACCCAAGAGAAATGAAAACGTATGTTCACACAAAACCTTGTACACA
The DNA here is from genome assembly GCF_024166365.1 of Elephas maximus indicus. Taxonomy (NCBI): domain Eukaryota; kingdom Metazoa; phylum Chordata; class Mammalia; order Proboscidea; family Elephantidae; genus Elephas; species Elephas maximus. The sequence goes on along the minus strand of NC_064823.1, from coordinate 59,321,823 downwards.
AATGTTTAAAAACTTGTACAGCATTAGTCATAATGGCCAAAAAGTAGAAACAGCGCAGATGTCCATCAACTGATAAATAGATAAACAAAATGTGGTATATCCCACCATAGACTATTATCTGGCAATAAGAAGTGAACTACTTATAAAAAACAAAATGGGTAATCCTTGAAGACGTTATGCTAAGTGAAAGAAGTCAGTTACGAAAGACCCAATGTTGTATGATTCCCTTTGTATGAGCAGTTCAGAATTAGTGAGTCTGTATAGGAAGAAAGTAGATTAGAAGCTCCATGTTGCCTTCGCCTGGGGGGCTGGAGGCAGGAATGGAGAGTGACTGCTCATCCATACAGGGTTTCTTTTGGGAGTAATGGGAACATTCTAAAATTAGATAGTGGTGATTGTTGCATAACTCTGTGCATATACTAAAAAGCACTGAATTGTACACTTTAAATGAGTCAATTTAATGGCATGCAAATTATATTTCAATAAAGTTGAAATATTCATAGGAGTGATAAATAGCAATATTATGATAAATAGCAAAATAGAGTGGGTAAGAAGGGAGTTGTACTGATTTGACTTCATTCTGTAGTATTTTATTCATTAAACATTTCAAATTTGTTAAGATTTTATAAAACTGAGCTGTGGGAACCTAGTATTCTCTATCCTCTTGTGTATTTTGAAAAAATTTTATGTAGTGTAAAAGAGAATAAAATTAAATAACTTTCCTCCCCCCACCCCTACCCTTTTAGAGGGCAATAGTTTTCCCTAATAATTGAAAACCTTCGTTCCAGAAAATATTCTCTATACCTAGCAATAAAATACTAAATTCAGGCTCCTACGTGGAATGTTGTTTGGTTTTTCTGATGGCAGTTATAATGCCATTTTATCTCTTAAATCTGAATTTTGGAACGGCAGTTTTACTTGTCATTTTATTATTTGTTTTTGGGAAAAATTCTTTGTGGTTAAGAGTTTTACCCTTAGTCCTGGTTCAAATCAGATCATTTTCCTTTGCTAAAAACTTAGCAGATTAGTCCACCTGCATCCCTGTTCCATCGATTTCATGGAAATGATACCTTCTAGGGACAGCTGCTGGGTCTGGTCCTGGTGGGAATCTGGTAATTTGCCTATGTACCTGTATCTTGGGCTCTCCCTACGCAAATTAAATGATTCCGCTGGACACAGCATGCCTGTAGGCCTGGAAGGCTCATTTCTGAATGAGAGGTGCCGTTATTTTTCTACTTGTTAATAGAGCAAAAAAGTCTTTCCTATTGTGGGGAAGAATGGTTGGGAAATTGCCCTCACTGACAAGCCCATCTCAGATAGAAGGAGCTCATAGTCACAACAAAAACATATCTTCACAGAATATTGTTTCATACTTCTCCCACTCAGGGCCATGGCCGTGGTTGGGGAGGGAAGACGGCCTTGAGAATTTGAGGTTTGTGCGTCGGAGTATTAATAACAAGTGATGCTAAGACTGAGTCAGAGTAGGTAGGTGTATAGTTTTGACAGCATTCAGATACAGTTGGAAATACAGTTTTCCTGCAGCATGTAGGTTAAATAAAATTTCTTTCTTCTAACTCTAGAAACTATAAACACAAAAGCCAGTTGGAATAGTTTAAGCAAATTCACAGGAGAAAAAAGTACATGGAGCCAGAAGTTTGCATACAGGAATGGCGGGAATTGGTGTACAAAACTAGATTGTGACCATACCTGCTGTTGTTAGTTGAGTGAATTCCAACTCATGGTGACCCCGTGTATGCAGAGTAGAACTGCTTCATGGGGTTTTCAAGGCTGTGACCTTTTGGAAGCAAATCACCAGGCCTGTCTTTTGAATCACCTTCAGTTCGAACCACCAACCGTTTGGGCTAGTAGTCAGGCACTTAACCATTTGCACCACTCAGCCTCCTGTTACTGTACCAGTGGTTTTCACATTGAGGTCCATTCATCAGCATTACCTGCAAACTGTTAGAAATGCAAATTATTGGGTCCCACCCCAGACTTACTGAACAGATGAGCCCAGCAGTTTATGGTTCAACAAGCCCTTTGGGTGCTTTTGATACACATTAAAGTTTGAGGAAATTGCCCTAGTGGTACAGTGGTTAAGTGCTCAGCTACTAAGCAAAAGGTAGGCGCTTTGAAGCCACTAGCCACTCCGAGGGAGGAAAGACCTAGCGATCTCCTCTTACAAGATTACCCAGACCCAGTGCCGTCGAGTCGATTCCGACTCATAGCAACCCTATAGGACAGAGTAGAACCCAGAAACCCTGTGGGGCAGTTCTGTTCTGCATATGGGGTCATTATGAGCCAGAACCGACTTGACTGCACACCACCACCACCAGCACAATAACAACAAAGTTTGAGGACTGCTGTACTAAATTATATTGGTTTTTGAATATGGGGTAAGTTTGAACTTTACTGCACAGACAATGGAGATTGATGGAATATTTGTGAACAGAGTTATGGAATAATTAAAGTAGTGATTCAGGTGGGGTAGTGGAGTCTTTTGCCTGATTTTTCTAATAAAGGAGTTTTACTTTAGGAAAGTACAAAAATGCCAAGATATCTAGCAATCTCATTTAACCTGTACACTTCAGAAAGATATATTGGTTTGTAGTTTGTTTTAATTAAAGGAGAAAGTTGTTTAATGTCTTAATAGAATGTTAAAAGTTTCAAACATAAGTCATTTCTATTCATTATACATTATTGAGGGGTGCTTTCCTTCGTGTGCCATTTTACTTCCCAAACTTAAAGCGTTTTACTGATTTTAATATGACTAACGTGTACTACTAAATTCTAAAGATACTATTCAAATAATTGTAGAAAAGAGCATTCAGGTCATTTTGCTGTGTAATTTTTCCCAAGTATGATTTATATTTTAAATGTTTTCACTTTTCCTCTTAATCTTGTTATGTATCAGTAACACATGATGTGTTGGCATTCTCAGGAATGACACATTTGTTCCAAACGAAAAGGACGAGGTTCAGAAAACCTAGTCGGCCAAGAAAGTTACCCGACAGAAACCTATATTGAATCTAAAACTAATGTGTTCACATTTTCCATCAGAATGAACGTGAAATGAAGCCAAGAAGGCAGTATGAGAAGTTTACTGGTCTCTGCTCTGTGTGAACAGCATTAACTAAATATGTCATTTCGTCCTGTTGATGATAGACAGTGTGTTGAAAAAGATACTTTACCTATAAGTCGGAGATGAGGATGACTCCACAAAATCTGATTATATTCTCCCTCTTCTTAAAAGCCATTTCGACCATAGTTAAAACGATTTTATTTTACTTCCAGATAGTCTTATTTTTATGTTTAAATGATAGCCGGTATTACAATGCAGTAGGCAATTTTACTCTGAAACTATCTTCCTTAAAGATTACAGCTTAGGAATCCTATGGGGCTGTTCTACTCTGTCCTATAGGGTCGCTATGAGTTGGAATCGACTCAGTGACAGTGGGTTTGGTTTTTGGTTGATGGGACTCTGGCAGCAACCATTCTGTACGCATGACAAACTCTAAGCGAGGGGGAGATTACTGCCCGTGGGGCCTGCTTCTACCAATGGGGAAAGGAGCTTCAGGATAATCATCTTCCCCTTTTTCCCAGCATGGATGTCCTGAGACTCATTTCATAGCATCTGCAGTGGTGGCCAACTAGATAACTCATCCCCAAATTGCTTTTTTTTTTTTTCTCTTGTTTTACACCCCCAGTTGTGCACTGCTGCTCCTGGGTGTGACATTCCTAGATAAATTACCTCTATGCAAGCAGTTGCCTCAGGCTCTACTTTTCTGGGAAACCAAAGTTATGACACTTTCTTCAAAATGTATCTCAAATCTGACTACTACTCATCAACTCTGGCACTACTACCCCTGTCCCAACCATAATCGATGCTTGCCTTAATTATTGCAATAACCTCCTGTCTCTCCACTTTTGTTTTTGCCCTCTAAAGTCTATTATTACCAGAGTATACAACAACCAGAGAGCCCCTTTTGCAATATCAGATGATGCTAATTGACTTGCCATTTTATGTAGAGTAAAAACCATGTCCCTATAGTTTCCATTAAGGCCCATTAAGATCAGATCCTCATTTCTTCTGACCTTACCTCCTCCTAATTTCCCTCCTGCTGGACAAACTGCATCCTGTTGCTCCTCTGATACACCAGGAGCACGTCCACCTGCTTGCTGTTCCTTCTCTCTGGAACATTCTTCTTGTTTTCTTCATAGCTCAGTCACGTCATCTTTCTCTGCTTAAAAATCATGTTTACAGTGAAGAAATTCTGACTGTTCTCTTTAAAATAACAACACTGTATGTCCTGGCCTGCCTCCCTGCTTTATTTCTCTCCGTAGCACTTACCACAGTTTATATATTTTCATGTTTATTTTGTTTTCTGTGTCTTTTCTTCCAGTGAATGTAAACTCTGAGAGGGCATAGGACTGTGTCTGTTTCTTTTCACTGCTGTATCATTGTGCCTAGGACAGAGCCTTGCATGTGGTAGGTGCTCAGTAAATAATTGTGTAGTGAAGTAAATGAATGAATGCAAGTTTCCTAGGACTGGTACAACAGAGCACCACAAAGTGGGTGGCTTGTAACAACAGAAAATTTTTGTCTCACGATTCTGGAGGCTAAGAGCCTGAATTCCGGGCTTCATCAGGACCATGCTGTCTCTGTTACTTTAGAGGAAAATCCTTTCTTGTCACTTTCAGTTTCTGGTGGCCCCAGGCATTGTTAGTGTCCCTTGGCTTATAGATGTGTCTATACGTGGCAGTCCCCCCTCTCCCCCCGTGTCTCTCTGTTTTTTTTCCCCCTCTCTTTTAAAAGGAAGTTTTTTTTTTTTTTTAAAAAAAGGACACCACTCGGATGGGTTAAGGACCCACCCTACTCTTGTATGACCTTACGTTAACTGATAAAACTTTCAAAGACCATATTTCCTAACAAGGTCACATTTGCAGCTATAGGTGTTAGGACTTCAACATATCTTTTGGGGGACACAATTCAGTCCATAACCCCAACTGTGGCTGTCATTTAACAATGGTTAGAGCAAAGTAGGCATGGAGCGCAGAGATTAGGAGGCTGTTGCAATCAACCAGGTAAGAAATGATGAAGACCTAATTTAGCACCTTTTAACAACCTTAACAGAATGAATAAGGAAAGACTACAGAGATATTTAGAAGATTCAAATGATTATGTTGTTGCTGGATTGAGTATAATGGATATGAGAAAGGGACACATATAGCAAGACTTCCAGGTTTCTGTCTTAGGAAGATAGGTAGATGGAGGTTATGTTCATTTGAGAGAGTACTAAAGAAGCAGCAGATTTAGAAGGGAAAAGGGTAGGTTGCAGAGGCTCTAGGTTGCAGAGGCTACAGGAGGCAGGAATTTAAATATATTGAGTTTGATGTATCAGCAACACATCTAAGTATCAAAGGGTATAAGGCCAGTAGTCAGTTGAATGTATAGGCCTAGAGCTCAGAAGAGTGTACTGTGGGCTTTAACCAATGTGTAATAAGGGGCTGGTGCCTTGAGGTAGGACAGTTGTCTTAGGGATCGTACATAGAAAACCATATATTACTCTCTGTAAGGACAGTTCTTAACTGTTGTCACCATTTCTATCCTAGACCGTATGGGGAAGGAAAAAAAAAAGGCTACAAAGAGAAAAACTTGAAAAAGAGAAAAAGTTTTAAAGAGAGAAAAGAAAAAACATCTTGAGTTCATTTTTGTTGATACATTTTGAAAGAATGAAGAAGGCATTTATCTTAAGGTGAAGTGCCTAAATACATCAAGAGTACGAAAAGAATTTACCTTTTAGCTCGTCCTGGCTAGCCTCAAACTCTGTATTTTGCTTTCGCAGCCATCTTGTTTCATTAAAAACACATTGAAGTACTTTTTCCTTTCTTTTAGTCACCGGAAATGAGTAAGTTCTTTAGTAAAACATCCAGAATCTAAGTAATGAAAAACGTCTAAGCTTTTCAAGTAAGATTTTTGGTATATATGTATCTGTTCAGTAATATAAAAAATTTTAGTGGTTGTGTTGTTCACTAAGACATTTTTCATGGATTTGGAAGCTTAGGTTTTTGCCAATAGCTTCATACTTGTGGTGATTTTTATTACCTTATTTAGTAGAGGAGAGTTGAGCATCTTGAACTGGTCTTCAACCTAGAATTTTATTAAACATTTTGATTTCCCAAGGGGCAACACTGTTGGAAAAGATTACTGTATACAAATCTCTGGGCCAGTAGTAGATAGAGATGGGAAAGATATTGTCCAGGAATTTTTATAGAAACTAAAACAAAATCACTCTGTATGATAAGAGATCATCTTTTAGTTGGTGAGTGCACCTTAGCTCTGGGTGAAATCTTTGACTTATTATTTGAACTCTATCTATGCTGTTTAATCTCATGCTGACACTTTGTAGTACACTAATAAGATGCTAATGATCTCACTGTCCTAGGTTGCATTTGCTCCTCAGCCAGGCACAGAGGTATTAGGGTCTATGTTGCTGAATTGTAATCAGTATCGTATATATTCTGAATACATTTATGAGATCTAAACTATATTCCTGGCGGTGAAATTGCAATTCTTGCATTCTTAGCTAGAACAAATTGTTAGATCCATAGTAGTTCAAGGTGTAAGATTGTTCAAATTTAATTAAAGAAACTTTATTTAAAAAGAACCCTGGGTATTTAAGGAAACTCTAGCAACTACAAATAGCCTCTTTTAAATTCATTCAAATTCAATAAGTGCCTAAATATATCAGTAAACATTTTAGGGACAGCTATGTGGACACAGCAGAAGATCAGACATTTGGAGTATTCAAAAAAAGTTGAAGACAGGTGTCAGATAAGCCTTCAGAGAAACCAAAATAAAGTTTTATAAATTGAAGACCAAACAAAAGTTTTTAGTGATTGTGTTCTCCTCCAAGACCCTTTTCATATATTTTGAAGCCTCGTGGGACTAAAATTAAGCTTCTTACCTGAACTTTAAATTATTAAATAGCTATTAAGAAAACCATATACTTGCTTTTTCTTTCTTTTTTATCCCCCTTTTTATTGTTTATATCACAGTACATATTCATCAGGAAGTTGGTAGCAGAAGTATAACACAGTGAACCATTAAAAACTTAGTATGTTAAAAAAAATAATATCTAGTAGATACTGTAAAAAATATTTCTTCAGCATCTTGTGGGTATAGGGCGTGTGTACTGTGCCCAGGTTGCATTATTCTGTCCTTGTATCATCTTTGAGGCCCTCTGTTTTGTGACTTTTTTTCCCCTAAATTTTATTTCTTTTGTTGTTGTTGAGAATATGCACAGCAAAACGTACACCAATTTCAGCAGTTTCTACATGTACAATCTAGTGACATTGATTACATTCTTGGAGTTGTACATCCATTCTCACCCTTCTTTTCTGAGTTGTTCCTCTCTCATGAACATAAACTCACTGCCCCCTAAGGTGCCTATCTAATCTTTTAAGTTACTGTTGTAAATTTGATTTCATATAGATATAGTTCTTAAAACAGCATAAGGCTCAACCAAAACCAAACCAAACCCATTGCTGTCAAGTTGATTCCAACTCATAGTGACCCTATAGGACAGAGTAGAGCTGCCCCATAGAGTTTCCAAGGAGCACCTGGCAGATTTGAACTGCGGACCCTTTGGTTAGCAGCTGTAGCACTTAACCACTATGCCACCAGGGTTTCCGTAATGCTCAAGGTAGACCTTTTTTACTAGTTAGGCTAAACTATTGTTCAGTGTTAAGATAAATTCAGGTGATGTTTTTGGCTTAAGGTTTAAAGATTATCTCTGAGCAATAGTTTCAGGGGCTTCATCTACCTTCTGTGGCTGTGGAAATTCTAGAGTCCATGAGAATTTGAAATTCTGTTGTGCATTTTCCCCCTTTTGATCAGTGTTCTTCTGTGGAATCTTTGATCAGTAACCATATTCATTTTCTCTAACATTATTTCTAAATTTGACTGATAACATCTGTTGCTTCTGATTGCATGATGAGAAGATATTGTCATGTTACAAGGTCTTTATGGAGGACCTTTATAGAAAGGCTTATATGTGTCTTGTTTGGTGAAATAAAAGTTCTAAGAGATAAGGAAAAAATTATCATTGCCGTGTATCTGGAAATAGCAAACAGCTTTTTCTCCTCTTTTCCAGGTACCTTACTCAGCAGTAAATCAGAAGTGGTGGGTTTTGGAGGGACTTGTTCTTAACGAGTTAATATTTGACTTGCCAGGGTGTTCTTATTTCCTAGAATGACCGTGGGAACACAGGCATTGCCATTTTATCCTGTGGGCACTGCCCCACTTTTGGCAACTATGAAATATTTGGGCCTATGGTTTCATCAAGAGAAGTTTGTCTGTGTGGTATATCCCAGAGGGCTATGTAGAATTGACGTAAAATGCAACACTTTGGTAAATGTGTTCTTTGAAGATACAAATCCAGCATATAAACCTTTTTTATGAAAAAGATTTGTAGCATTTTCGTGATAGCAAGGCTTGCCCTATTGATTTATATCAAAATCATTTCCTCCCCACATCATAACCATTTTACTGTTCAGTGGTACAGAAGGCTTTATAAAGAGGTCGTTAAATGTTTTGGATCATTCAAAATTGGATGAGTGATAAAAAAAAATCACCAACAGATGGTAATGTAGAAAACTTCTTATAAAGGCAAAAAAATATATTTCCATATTAACATTTTCTATAGTGTTCTAATGATATGACTCAATGTTTGAAATTTACATTTTGTTAAACAAAAGCAAATGGTTACAGTTCCACGTAGTGTTTTTTTTTTTTTCATGTCTACTCTACTTTGGAGCCTTGGCTATATTTTCTCTTTTAGCTTTTAGGAATGGGAAACAAAACTTCTCTTAATGGATAATGAATATTTATGAACTAGTTTTACAATTAGGGGCTCATTAAAATTCACTTCAAAAGAAAAGAAATAAAAACACTTTTAAGGTTTGAACCAAAGCAGACTATAGTGCCAAGTAGAAACTCAGACATCTCTTTCATTGTTGTGAACTGTCAAGTCAGAAACACTCTGAAAATGAACTTAGTTTCTTATAAAAATGATTCTAAGTAGTAGTTTGCATGTAATAGGCATATTTGGTTATTACATGATAATTTTAAGTTTGCATTGACTCTTGGCATAATGCGTATTTATTTCTGAAGATACTTGGAAATCCTTCGTTTATATATGGCATATCCTAATGGTTTGAAGGCCAGGCTTTGGAGTCAGATTTTTTTGTTTTCAAATCTCGTTTTCAACTTTTTCTAGCTTTGTAACCTTGGGCGAGTTCTCAGTGCCTCAATTTCCTTATTTGTAAATATGGGAAAGTAATCCTACATGGCTCATAAGTTTTGTTGGGAGAAGCAACTGAGTTCATATATTAAAAAGCACTTACAGTAGTGCCTGGCACACTGGCGCTAAGTGATCCTTGAGAAATCTCTCAAGACATTTTCTGCCTTGAGAAATCTGCCTTGGAAATCTTTCCTTTTCAATTTAGACTTCTCCGGTCTTGCTAGGACCATTTGAAAGTCATTATCTTCCCCTGACTGAGGTGGGGCAAAGTAATAGTTAATACATCTCCACTTCTGATGGATGGCATTTTGACTTCGTCTGTCATCTGTTTTTTTCCGTTCTTTCTTCCCAGGACTCCACGGCTCTCCATCCTGCCATGTACTTCCAGCTCCCGTAGATTGCAGCTATCTCTCAGCCCAAATATAGTCCATAGAATATAAGCAAAGCCTAAAGACACACTCAGTCACTTTCAAAAGCAAAGTCCTTTATGAAGGAGAAATTACTAAACAAGATATTTTGAAGCTTGAGCGGTTAGACCATTTTGGCTGTGTTGGTCCATGTAAATCATTGTCATTTAGTAATGGAAATAAAGAAATACCTGATCAAGAAATCAGATAATGACCTAGAAAGTTACATGCTTGCTGAGTATTGTTTTAAATGCGAAAGAAAACTGTGCACTGGGACGAACAGAGAAATAAGGAAGCATCCATCCATGTATTTCTCTTTCCATGTAGATTAACATTTACAGAAGTAGCCACCCACCTGGAAACTAAAAATCTGTAGTTCCACCGATCCCTCCAAAGAAGTCCCACTTGTTCTTAATTTACTATCCTACTTTATACACTATAGGTCTTAAGATTGAATTTATCTTTGTAAAGTACTGCGTAGCTGTTATTTAACTCGAACCTTATCTTTAAGACAAGCCTTATAAATTTAATAGTAATTAGCCATAGCTTCCACTGGAATTTTTACTGCTCTCACTATCTGTTTTTCTGAGTCTATAAGCAAGGTGTTGGATCTATTTCACAGTAACTGAGTAGACTTTCTCTTATTATATTCTGTTGGAAAAGTGATTGCTTATATTTGTGATTTTTAAGAGGTTGGTGGTGAATCTGCTGCGATTTATTCTTCAGTTTTTTGAGACATATCCCCCCCAAAAACCAAAACCAAACCCTCTGCTGTCAAGTTGATTCCGACTCATAGGGACCCCATAGGGGTTCCAAGGCTGTAAATCTCTAGGGAAGCAGACTGCCACATCTTTCTCCCAAGGAGCTGCTGGTGGTTTTGAACTGCATACCTTTCAGTTAGCAGTTGATTTTTTTAACCGCTGCACAACCAGGGCTCCTATAAATGTATCATAGGGATATTTTATTTTCACGTGTCATATGTACATCATATACACCTAGTGCCATATAGTATTAGTAAAATGACTTTGGTGTTAGACCATTATCCTTTTATCAATTAATAGCTATTTGGACACTTGAATGTATATGCCCTGTTTAACTGTGGTTAAATTTGCCTTTATAATACTTAGCCATCTAGTCTTCATTTTAGAGTGGAGATGTTTTAGTTTAGAAACACAGACAGTTATTTCCATATTTTCCAAATAGGAACTCGGGTATCTTAGTTATCTAGTGCTGCTGTAACAGAAATACCACAAGTGGATGGCTTTAACAAAGAGAAATTTATTTTCTTAATGTCTAGGAGGTGATAAGTTTGAAAGTGAAGGTGTCAATTTTAGGGAAAGGCTTTTTCCCTCTGTCAGCTCTGGGGGAAGGTCCTTGTTATCAATCTTCCCCATTGAAGAGCTTTTCAGCACAGGGACTCTGGGTCCAAAAGACAGACTATTCTCCTGGCTCTTGTTTCTTGGTGGTCTGAGGTCCCCATGTCTCTCTGCTCACTTCTCTCTTTCATATCTCAAAAGAGATTGGCTTGAAACACAGCCTAATCTTGTAGATTGAGTCCTGCCTCATTAACATAAAAAAAACAATTTTTTTTTAACTGCCTCTAATCCTGCTTTGTTAACATCATTGAGGAAGGATTTACAACACATAGGAAAATCGGATGACAATATACTGGACAATCTCACAATACTGGAAATCATGGCATAACCAAGTTGGCAGATATTTTGGGGGACACAGCTTAATCCATAAAACATCAGGTAAATTGGCGCTGACCAGTCTGCTTCCTGGTGTATGAAAGCATCGGTCTCTCAGCTCGGTGCCCATAGCTCCCTTCTCCCATGCAGCCATTATCACAACTCAAATGTCCATTTTCCCTGTGTAGTTGTAGATGCCAGAGGGTCATGAGTAGTTAGGTTGTGTAACATGAAGAGAGAAGAAAGAGAAGACTCAGATGTTAAACTACGAAAGAATGTCTTGTAAGTATGAAATAAGAATTTCTTGTGTGAGTGCTGAAATGTTCAGAAAGCATTCAAAGGGAGTTTCTAAGTTGTGTGTAAGAATGGAACTGTTCATTGAAGAAGTTCATCTATTCCCAAGAGTCCTGTATTGATTTACAGCCCTCATTTGACTGTATATAATAAAATTTCAGGACGAACTGGTGCTTCGCTTGGAGGGATGAGCTTATTTCATGCTCTGCAGGAATCCATTCTGTTGTATTAGTATTATACTCTCGAATGATCTTATACTATAGTTAGCTTGACTTTTAGTCCATTGTGGTATTAGATATGTTTGTTCAAATGTATTTGTTCAGATTTGCTTGGAAAGCTATAAAGAAAACTAGTTATACTAAAAAAAAAAAGGCGAAAAAAACTTAAATGCTGAAAAATGTCTTTCTTACAAAGTTTTGCAAATGCCAAAATCAGAGTTTTATACATATATGAACCATTCTTTAGCCATAGATTGCTGCTAAGAATAAAATACAAAGTGTTCGTACTTGTACGGCAAAACGCTATTCTAGGCACTGTCCTAAGCTTTTTACATATATGAGTAAGTACTATTACTACCTTTAATTTACAGATGAGGAAATAAGGTTCATGGAGATTAAGTAAATTGTCTATGGACACACAACTAAATATTTAAAGTAGTTTATTGGGTGACTCATATGTAAATAAACTGTCCCACTTATAATAACAGACAGCTGACTAGGCCATGGTATATGTGTGTGACTGTTATTCAAGGCAGAGTAAATATACAAGGTTCTATGGAAACGTCAAAAAAGAAACATGTATTTCTGACTGGGAAATGTGCATAGATGGTAAAGGAGAGGGATGCTGTTCTAGGCTGAAAGAATAGCATGAGCAAAGGCATGGGAATATATAAGAACGTGTGATAAGAGTAAGGTATGGACAGGGAACAGACTATTGTAGGAGCGAGCTGGAGAGGTTGGTTTCAACTCATGAAGAACCTTGAATGCTTTCCGGAGGACCTTGGAGCTATTAGAGACTTTTGTTTATTCTGCTTTAGCTTTTTGATTTTGCAAGCACATACTTGTGTTTGTGTTATTTTTAGAAGGCAGCAGTGCAAATAATGGATTATAAAAATGGGAAGGAGATCAGAGACTACTACAGTAGTACTGATTAGGGACAGGGATAAAGGAGATAGAAAGGAGGGGCTCCAGCCAATTGCTTGTATTTTGTTAGAAGGGAACATGGAAGACGTAGGCAAACTTGTCCTTGGGGGAAAAAGAAATCAAAGCTGCACATAGTGACATAGTACTTTTTATTATTGTTGGGTGATTTGATTAAAGCAGTAATGTGGAGCAGCCAAAATTTTAGCTCAGCCTTAAGACCTTTTATATGAGGTTCATTCATTTGTAAAAGTGGGAATACCCCCCCAAAACCCAATGCTGTAAAGTCAATACCAACTCGTAACAACCCTATAGGACAGAGTTGAATTGCCCCATGGGGTTTCCAAGGCACAGCTGGTGGATTTGAACTGCCAGCCTTTTGGTTAGCAGCCGAGCTCTTAACCACTATGCCGCCAGGACTCCAAAAATGGGAATAAATGTACCTAATTTCCGGAGTTCCGTTAAGAATTAAATGAAAACATGTGAAAGCTCTTAGGACAGTATTTCACTTGTGGTGGTGGTTGTTAGTTGCTGTCTAGTTGATTCTGACTCATAATGACCCCATAAGTGAGAGTAGAACTGCTCTTTAGGGCTTTCAAGGCTGCAACCTTTCAGAAGCAGATTGGCAGGCCTGTCTTCCTAGGTGCCTCTTTTGGTAGGTACTCAAAAAAGACAGTAATGTATTATTTTAGCTGTTTTTTTTAACTTGCCTGAAGTATTTACATACCAAGTGTGCCGTGATAATCCTTGTGTACAGTAAAGGGTTTGCTAACAAGCTATTTTCTATATACAACTTTTAAATAGTCTTCAGACATTTCAAAGTATTCATGTTGTGTTGTTGTTAGCTGCCACTGTGTCGATTTTGACTCATGATCTATGTATTCTCTGGATTCTCTTCCTATTTAACAAATAGGAAATTAGAGTCTACTGAGGTTATGTAATTGCCTCCCTAGATATCAGTGGAAACCAGTTGCCATCGACTCCATTCCAATGCATGGCAACCCCATATGTGTTACAGTAGCTGATTTTTTGGAAGTAGATCATTCAGTAGCTGATTTTTTTGGAAGTAGACCACCAGGCCTTCTTCTGAGGCATCTGTGGGTGGACTTGAACCACCAACCTTTTGTTAGCAGCCAAGCCCCCATTTGCATCACCCAGGGATTCCCATATCAGTGGAAGAGTTAAGGTAAATGTTTAAATGTTGACCAGTTTTAAATCCCCTTTAACAGTTTATGTAGATGTTAAGGAATGTGTGTGTGTATACTTTCTGGATCTATTTAACATACACATATATTCATGAAAGTTGCAAAGTATCTGATACTATGAAAATAGAAAATAATGTTAAAAAGTAGTAGCTGATATTATGCAGCAGTAGGTATTAGTTGTAAAGTGAATTGAATATGGCATACAAGACACTATTTTTAAGACACTTTCACGTAAAGTGCTCTGAAGGCAAAGTTGATGTGACATACTAAACAACCCCAGTTATAGTCAGTAGTATCGGTACACTTCACGTCATACATAATGTTCTGTAGTATTGGTTATTGGAACAGTGCCACATTTATTTATCATTTCTAGCAGAGGCCATGATACTAGAATTTCCACTTAACTTTTCTTCCAATTAGTGTATAGTTTTATAAAATAAATTAGAAGGTAGCTAAAATGGGTTGGAAATTGGAAACATGAGTTAGTACCAGTCAGCACCATCCAGGATAAATATGAGGTCATTTTTCTAACTCTAGAAAATAGACTTGTGCATGCTAATCATTTTTTTAATGATTTATTTATTTCATTGTTTTTACAAATATACACAGCAAAATATACACCAGTTCAACAGTTTCTACATGTAGAATAATACAGAAAACCAAACCTGTTGCCGTTGAGTTGATTCCAACTTACAGCTACCCTACAGGACAGAGTAGAACTGCCCCATTGGCTTTCTAAGGAGTGATGGGTGGATTTGAACTGCCGACTTTTCTTTTTGCAGTCATAGCTCTTAACCACTATGCCACCGGGGCTCCACATGTAGAAAGCACATGCATATTTTTAAATTGGTGTATGTCTTAACATCAGTTTGGATTCTGGTTGTAGCTTTATATCTTATATAACTGAAGTAAAGTTTATATCCTCTCCAGTGTTACAAACCTCACAAACTTTACTGCCAAGTTTCAAGCCAGGAATTTCCGAAAAATGAAGGGAATCAACATCCCTTGGATAGTTACTAAAATGCTTTATATCATAATTTATTCATGTGAGACACAGGGATTATTACCTCTATTTTCAAGGTGGAGAAATTGAGGTTTAGAGAAACTAATAAATTTGCCCAGGACACCTGATTAGTAAAGCGGGGGGTAAACTTCAGGACAGCCACTTCCCTTTGTAGGGTGCTGTCCACATTGCACTGGCCTTAGAGACTGTGTTCCAATGTTCCACTCCTTATTAAGTTAAAATAGAATTTAATTGGCTCTGTTATAGTCTGTGATTCTTGGGTTTGAAGGAGTGTCAGAAAAAATCAGCTTTTTCCTATTTTGTTTTCATTTTAAAAAATTGGAGATTTTCCCAAATAATAATTACAATAGAAAATACACACATACACACCTGAGATAATGTCATAATGGTAAATATAAGTGAGATAATGTTTGCACGCTCTCTTGTGTTGGATGTTCCTTGAAACTGTCATGATAGAGAAGTTGTTCTATGTGCTCAGTTAGCAGACATCGGTCTCGTGCCTGCCAGGTCATGACACTCTTCTAGATGTGGGGGATATAGTGGTTAACCACAGTGGTATGAACATTCATCTCATGTGGATGATTACATTCTAATTGGAATATTCTAGGTATTTCCTCAGAGTATAAAATAGTAGCACATTTAAGACCCACTGTATAAGAAAGGAATTTTAGAGTTTCTCCATAGAAAATATTTTCAGGTAGGGAAAAAAGCCTGCTAAGTGTATCCTTTCTTATAGACCTTTATATGACATAAAATCTAATTTTTTTTGATTCAGAACTGGTTATTCCTGCAGCATGTAAGAAAAGCTGACCTGTGTTTGGAAATAAAGATTAAACTAAGTTGAAATCAAAACATAAGCAAACCTATCTAAAAGTAACTTCTCTCAATAGCGACAAATTTTTTGGTATTCAGATCTAATTTAAAAAAGTGCATGCAGCAGAAGAAAATATTTCCTGTGGTACCCTACAACCAAGAACAGAGGCAATCAAACAAACAAAAATCACCCAAAAAACAATAATAATAATAAAAAAAAGCGTTTTGAGAAACGCTTTTTCTGATTTTCTGAGAATGTGAACTCTGTGTCTTTTGTTTTAGTCTCATATTAATAGATTATTTCTTCTTTTATCAAGGAGCCCTAGTGGTGCAGTGGTTAAGCATTCAGCTGCTAATCAATTGGTCATTGGTTTGAATCCACCAGCTGCTCTTCGGGAGAAAGATATGGTAGTCTGCTTCCGTAAAGATTATAGCCTTGGAAGCCCTATAGGGCAGTTCTAGTGTGTCCTACCAAAACAACCAAACCAAACCCATTGCCGTTGAGTCAATTCTGACTCATACCGACCCTATATGACCGAATAGAACTGCCCCATAGAGTTTCCAAAGAGCACCTGGTGGATTTGAACTGCTGATCTCTTGGTTAGCAGCTCTACCTCTTAACCACTATGCCACCAGGGTTTCCACTGGGTCTCTGTGTGTCAGAATTGACTTGCTGCTAACAGGTTTTTTCTTCTATTATCAAGTTTTTGTCAACAGTTTCTAATTGGCAGAATCTAAGTGATGCTAGATTAATCAAGGTTCTGTAGTTTAATTGTGCCATTTAAAGACCAAATAAAAGCATTAAAGGATAAGGTTATATTAGTAACTGTTTACAAGTATTTCTGGTATATATAATAATTTGTGAGCAATTAACTGTTCCTAAGTCAGTTTTCCTTAGATCTCAAGGTTCAAAAAATTACATATATTTTCCTTTTTGAAAATACCATTTTTTATACTTACTCCTTCTCTACAATAGTTAATATTTCCTATAAATTTTGTTTGCTGAATTCTAATGATCAGTAGTCATCTAGTGTAACAGTTCTGAAAGTATGATTCACAAACATAATAATATTAAGGTGTATTATTAATATTTGTATTTATATACAAAAGCCGTGGTGGGTAAAACTCCCAGCCCCTTAGTGCAAATCAAGGTAGGGCACTAAACTGTTCTTGTATTCTTCACTTAAAAAAAAAAAAAAAATCAAACTGACCGGCCAACCAGCCAACCAATACCAGCTTTACTTGAGAATATCCTGAATGAAGCAATAAAAATTATTAACTTTACTAAATCTCAACTTCTTAGAAAATGTCTTTTTAATGTTCTGTGTGATGAAATGTCGAGTAGATCTAAAAAAATTCATGATACTGAAGATCAGTGTTTGTCCTGAGAGAAAGCGCTTGTGTGACTGAGCTATGAGCTCAAGTGACCGCTTTCATGAAACGTTTTTTACTAGAAAGAACAACTGACAGACAAACTCTGGCTATTCAGACTTGGGTATTTGGTAGACATCTTCGTAAAAATGAATGGAATGAGCCCGTCACTTCAAGGAAAATAACCGATAGTATTTATTGCTAATGATAAAATCCAAACTTTTTAGTGACAAATAGGATTTTGGACAGCTTGTATCCGTACTGATTTGCATAACTGAGTCAACTAGATTTGTCCCAGATCGCTGATGCTTATTGTTTCATGTTCATGCGTGGGTCAAAGATTCATTTAAAATACAAGATAGACGGTAGATTTTAATATAACAGAGCACAAAAATGTCATTGATAGGGTTTCAGAATCCACATTGGAACTGATTTTTAAGAGACTTCCACTTGTCTAGTTTTTAGTGTAGTATCAAAGAAGAATAACTGCTAATATGCGAAAAGGCTATTACAATGTTCTTCTTTTTCCAGCTGCCTATCTGTGTGAGGCCATGTCTTCCTCATATTTATCAACCAGTACAACATATTGCAGCAGATTGAATGCAGAAGCAGATATAAGAATACAGCTTCTTCTAGTAAGCTAGAAATTTGGAAAAATATAAAACGATGCCACCCTTCTCGCTACTTAATGAAAAATATGTATTATTTATGTTTATATTTAATGGGTTTATTGTTATTTTTAAATGAATTATACATATTTTATAACTTTTCAGTTTTAATTTCTAGTGTGGTAAATATTGATAGTTTTAATCCATACAATCAAAAGTTGGAGTCCTCAGTAATTTTTGATAATGCAAAAGGGCCCTAAGAAGAACCATTTGAGAGGCAATGTCTAGAGAAATGACTGCTCTGAAAAGTCACAGAGACCTGAGCTTGAATACCACCTTTGTCAGCTGCTTACTTGTTCCCTCCTGGAAAGCACCTGACCTCTCCCAGCATCAGTTCCCTTTATAAAATAAGACTAATAACATTTATATCACAGAGGTGTTTTGAGGATAACATTAAATAATAATTATAAACACAAAATAGGGGATAGGTTAATGATTATATATAGGTAAATGATTATATCCCATTTTGTTGTTGTCAATTCTGACTCATGGCAACTGTCATGGTTTGAATTATGTCCTCCCAAAAATGTGTGTATCAACTTGGTTAGGCCATGATTCCCAGTATTGTGTGGTTGTCGTCCATTTTGTGATTGTAATTTTATGTTAGAAGGATTAGGGTGGGATTATAGCACCACCCTTACTCAGGTAGCCTCCCTGATCCAAGGTAAAGGGAGTTTCCCTGGGGTGTGCCCCACACCACCCTTAATGTCTTAAGAGATAAAAGGACATAGAAGCAAGCAGAGAGTTGGGGACCTCGTACCACCAAGAAAGCAGTGCTAAGAGCAGAGCGTGTCCTTTGGACCTGGGGTTCCTGTGCAAAGAAGCTCCTAGTTCGGGGGAAGATTGATGAGAAGGCCAACAGAGAGAGAAAGCCTTCCCCTGGAGCTAACACCCTAAATTTGGACTTTTAGCCTACTTTATTCTGAGAAAATAAACTTCTCTTTGTTGAAGCCGTCTGTTATAGCAGCACTAGATGACTAAGACAGTGACATCTCATTTAATCCTCTCAAAAACTCCATGAAGTGTTTAAAAACTTACCTTAGGTCAAACTAATAAGTACCAGAGCTGGGACTCTTATATTCTATTAATGAAATATTCAGTACCATGTTTTTATGCTGTAGATGTGAAAAAAAGAGTACTTATGAGCAAATGAGAAGTTATATAGAATTTAATATATTTGAAGTAGAAGAAAGATTAAAGAGCATATTATCCTACCTTCAAATATTACTAATAAAATAATTCAGGGTACAAAAATATACCTTTGGGGCCACTGCCTTGCCTTGAACCTGGTGTCATTTTTAACATGATTGTTCTTACCCCTTGTTAGTTATCTCGGCCAGATCCAACTTGTTCTCTTTTCTTCGCAAGGCTAAAAGAATTCAAGCATCTTTTTTAAGAACTGTACTAACCACTCCACACAGATGCATATGAAAGCAAAAACAAACCAGTTAGAAAGAAGATGGAAAGGTTATAGTAAATAACTTCCATGACTACTGGATGGGTTTTATTACTTCCGTCCGTATGTATTTTTTTTTAAGTCTCAGGAACTTGGTAGTTGTTAGAAGTTCAGCTGAAGTGATTACAAAAATGGAGCCTGGGGTAGATTTAATACTGTAATAAAAAAACAAAAGGAACTAGAAGTGTTTGGAACAGGAAAGTACATATGATAGGGCCAGAGAACCCCGCCACCTTATCAGAACAGGCTAAGAAGATCACCCGATAACACAGCATTTTTTGGTAGTTTGAATTGATGATGCAATAGTACTATACTCTGCACAGTGATTTTCCTCTGTTTGTGCAAAACTAAGAGATACCTTATGTTCTTGTAGTTAGATGCCATCGAGTCAGTTCCAACTCTTAGCAAGCCTGTATACAGCAGAACAAAACACTGCTGAGTCTTGCACCATCCTTACAAGTTTCACTATGTTTGAGCCCATTGTTACAGCCACTGTGTCAGTCCATCTCGCTGAAAGTCTTCCTCTCTTTCGCTGATCCTCTGCTTTACCAGGCATGATGTCTTTCTCCAGGGACTAGCCCCCACTGATAACATGGCCAAAATATGTGAGACAAAGTCTTGCCATCCTTGCTTCTGAGGAACATTCTGGCTGTACTTCTTCCAAGACATATTTGTTTGTTCTTCTGGCAATCCGTGGTGTGTATATTCAGTATTTTTTGCCAACACCATAATTCAAAGGTATCAGTTCTTGTGTCGTCCTTATTCATTGCTCAGCTTTCACATGCATATGAGGCGATTGAAGATACCATGGCTTCAGTCAGGTGCACCTTAGTCCTCAAAGTGACATCTTTGATTTTTAACACTTGAAAGACATCTTTGCAGCATACTTATCCATTGCAGTATGTTCTTTGATTTCTTGATTGCTGGTTCCATGGGCTCTGATTGTGGATCCAAGTTAACGAAATCCTTGACAACTTTGATCTTTTCTTTGTTTATCATGATGTTGCTTATTAGACCAGTTGAGAGGATTTTTGTTTTCTTTATATTGAGGTGTCATTCATGCTGAAGGCTGTAGTCTTTGATCCTCATCAGTAAATACTTGAAGTCCTCTTCACTTTCAGCAGCCAATGTTGTATCGTTTGCATATCGGAGGTTGTTAATGAGTCTTCTTCCAATCCTGATGCACTGTTCTTCACATAGACCAACTTCTCTGATTATTTGCTCAGCATACAAATTGAATAAGTATGGTGAGAGAATACAGCCCTGACGCATACCTTTCCTGATTTCAAACCACACAGTGTTCCCTTATCTTGTTCAAATGACTGCCTCTTGATTCTTGATCTATGTGCAGGTTCCTGCATGAGCTCAATTAAGTGTTCTGGAATTCCCATTCTTTGCAAGGTTATTCATAATTTATGATGATCCCCAAATGCCTTTCGTAGTCAATAAAACACAGGTAAACATCTTTCTGATATTCTCTGTTTTCAGCCAAGATCCATCTGACATCATCACTGATATCCTTCATTACACCTTATCTTCTGAATCTAGCTTGAATTCTTGACAGTTACTGTTGATTTTTGAATTATCTTCAGCAAAATTTTACTTGTGTGTCATATTAATGATGTTGTTCAATAATTTCCACATCCTGTTGGATCACTTTCTTTGGAATGGGCACAAATACAGATCTCTTCTAGTCAGTTGGCCAGGTGGCTGTCTTCCAGATTTCTTGGCATAGACAAATGAGTGCTTCCTGTGTTGCATTCATTCGTTCAAACATCTCAATTAGTATTCCATCAGTTCCTGGAGCCTTGTTTTTCACCAATGCCTTCAGTGAAGCTTGGACCTCTTCCTTCAATTCCATTGGTTCTTGATCATATGCTACCTCCTGAAATGGCTGAACATTGACCAGTTCTTTTGGTATAGTGACTCTGTGTAGTCCTTCCATCTTTTTTTTGATGCTTCCTGCGTCATTTAATATTTTGTCTACAGAATCTTTCAGTACTGCAACTCGAGGCTTGAATTTTTTTCAGTTCTTTCAGCTTGTGAAATGTTGATCATGTTCTTCCCTTTTGGTTTTCTAACTCCAGGTCTTTGTACATTTCATTATAATAATTTAATTGTCTTCTCGAGCTCTTTGAAATTTTCAGTTTAGCTCTTTCACTTCATTATTTTTTTCCTTTTGCTTTAGCTGCTCTATGTTCAAGAACAAGTTTCAGAGTCTCTGATATCCTTTTTGGTCTTTTCTTTCTTTCCTGTCTTTTTAATGACCTTTTGTTTTCTTCAGGTATGATGTCCTTGATTTCATCTCACAACTTGTCTGGTCTGTGGTCATTTGTGTTCAGTGCATCAAATCTATTCTTCAGATGGTCTCTAAATTCAGGTGGGATATACTCAAGGTCTCATTTTAGCTCACATGAACTTGTTTTAATTTTCTTCAGCTAAAACTTGAACTTGCATTTGAGCAATTGATGATCTGTTCCGCAGTCAGCCCCTGGCCTTGTTCTGACTGATTAGATTGAGCTTCTCTATTGTCTGTTTCCACATATGTAGTTGATTTGATTCGTGTATATTCTGTCCAGCGAGGTCTGCATGTATAGTAACTGTTTAAGTCGTTGAAAAAATGCATTTGCAATGAATATTTTGTTGGTCTTGAAAATTCTGTCATGTGATACTGGGGGTTGTTTCTGTTACCAAGGCCATATTTTCCAACTACAAATCCTTCTCCTTTGATTCCAGCTTTTGCATTCCAGTCACCAGTAATTATCAGTGCATCCTGATTGCATGTTTGGTCAATTTTTGGCTACAAAAGTTGGCAAAAATCCTCAGTTTCTTCATGTTTAGCAGTAGAGGTTGGTGCGTAAATTTGACTAATAGTCCTGTTAACTGGTATTCCTTGTGGGCATATGGGTATTATCCTGCCACTGACAGCATTGTACTTCAGGATATATCTTGAAATGTTCTTTCTTATGATGAATGTGACACCATTCCTCTTCAATTTGTCATTCCCAGAATGGTAGACCATATGATTGTCCAATTCAATGTGGCCAATACCAGTCAGTTTCAGCTCATTTATGCCTAGGAGATTGATCTTTACCCATTCCATTTAATTTTTGAGGAAAGAAACATGCCTCACGGGGGATGGAATTAATGTTTTGCAATAAGTCTGCCATACTTGTTTCATCCTTTTTGTATTTCTTCATAATTTGTTCCCATTTTACTATTACTTTTTTGAACTGGGAACTTAAACTTAATTGACTAAATGAGAGTAAAATACAACCTTTATTTAAATATAGTTTGTGGAATTAATAATAAAGGGAAAATGCAGTTTATTTCCAGACTACTCTAACATGTTTGTTTAATTTTGAAAATTCACAGTTGCTGTTCGCTTTTGGCTATCCATCCAGTTATTTCTTTCCTCTTCTGTAATATCATATAATTTTATTTCAGCCTATTCAAACCCCTTTCTCAGTAAACTCATTGATAGAAGTTCACAAGCCTAAATAATTTTATACATATGTAATATTGCCTTTTATGGATTGAATTGTATCCCCAAAACTTTGTGTTGTATATCTTAACTTCTGTGCCTATGGTTATAATCTCATTTGGGAATGGGTTATCTTTTTTATGTTAATAAGACAGGATTAGTGTAGGGTATGTCTTAAGTCAGTCTCTTTTGAGATATAAAAGAGATTAAACAAACAAGGGAGAGAAGCAGAGATAGGGGAAGAGAGATTCCAAGCCTGCAAGCAGAAACTCAAAGAGATAAGGGCCATCCTCCAGAGCTGACAGAGTGAAAAAGTTTTCATCTAACTCTGGCACTCTAAAGTCCTGAATTTGGAATTTTAGCCTTCAAAAACTGTGAGAAAATAAATTTCTGTTTGTTAAAGGTACCCAATTGCAGTGTTTCTTATAGCAGCGCTAGATAACCAAGACAGAATTTGGTACCTGGAGTGAGGTGCTGCTCTTACAGATACCTACAATGTGGAAGTGGTTTTGGAATTAGGTCATGGGCAGAGGCTGGAAGAGTTTTTAAGGTACCTAATAGTAAAAGCCTAATTGCCTTGAAGAAACTGTTGGTGAAATTATGGACATCAAAAGCATTTCTGGTGAGGGCTCAGAAGGGAGTGAGGAGAGCTATAAAGTCTCTATTGTATTTAAAAAAAAAAATCCATTGCTATCGACTCATAGCGACCCTGGGTCAAACTGCCCCATAGGGTTTCCAAGGAGCACCTGGTGGATTTGAACTGCCGACCTTTTGGTTAGCAGCTGTAGCACTTAACCACTACACCACCAGGGTTTCCTGTGTTGTCTTAGAGGATACATACAGCACCAGCAGCAGAATGTTGCCAGAAATGTGCACATTGAATATGCTTCTTGTGAGGCTTTAAAAGAAAATGATGAACACGTGATTGGACAGTGGATGAAGGTTGTTGATTTTAATGCAGCGGCACAGAACTTACCTGAATTACTTTCAAATATTTTGTCGAAGTTAGAACTTGTAAGTGATGAACTTGGGTATCTGGTTGAGGAGATTTCTAAGCAAGATATTAAGGGACCATGTGCTTTCTCCTTGATGCTTATAGTAAAATGCAAGACAAAAGAGATGGACTTAAAAACAAACTGTGCAAAATGAAAACAGAACTTAAAAAATTTGAAAATTCTTTTGTACAAACTAAGGACATGTGTCCTTGAATGTTCACCAATGTTCACATGGCTACACAAAACTTTGTTAAAGACATAAGCCTATGATTGATGGATCTAACCAACCACCACAGCAGAAAACCCATCAGCTTAGACTGAAGGGAATAAAGAAAGAACAAAAGGAGGGAATTCTGCCTGCCTCTTGGAATTCTACAGGCAGGAAACAGGCTTCAGGGGCTATATTTTTTGTCCTCCAAGAAAAGATAAGGACCATTTCTGAAGCATCTCAGAGATCAGCAGAATAGTTGGAAACAGCACAGGAAGCAGGGCATTCTCCGTTTCAAATAGTGGAGCCCCATTCTCCTAGATCTCAAAGGGTGGGGCCATAACCTCCTAAATTTCAAAGAGTCAGATCTTCACCAACCCAGTTATGGGGGGAGTGTAATCCTGACATTAAGGTGTGCCAAGGGGATGGGGCTGTTGCCCAAAGCTGAGTAAGCGGGGCTGCCGTGCCCAAGGGGAGAAGAACCAGGCCTGCTGGGGTCAGGAGGATGGGGCTGCAATTCAGAAGGACTTGGAGAGTGGGGCGGCCCAAAGCCAAGGGAGCAGAATTGCTGTCTCAGTGGGCTCGGAAGGCTGAGCTGGAGTCCAGGGTCAAGGGACCTCCACCTTGAATCCAGAGGGTGTGGCTAACACCCAGAATCTGGAGGGTGGGGCCGTTGACCTGATGGTCTCAGGGAACAGAGAATTCTTTTTTTTAATTGTGCTTTAGATGAATGTTTATGGGGCAGATTAATTTCTCATTAAGCAATTAATACACATATCGTTTTGTGACATTGGTTGCCAGCCCCACAAAGTGTCAACACTCTCTCCCTCTCAACCTTGGGTTCCCCATTACCAGCTTTCCTGTCCCCTCCTGCCTTCTGGTACTTGTCCCTAGGCTGGTGTGCCCCTTTAGTCTCATTTTGTTTTATGGGCCTGCCTGGTCTTTGGCTGAAGGGTGAGCCTTAGGAGCGATTTCAGTACTGAGTTAAAAGGGTGTCTGGGGGCCATACTCTTGAGGTTTCAACAGTCTCTGTCAGACCAGTAAGTTTGTGAGTTAGAATTTTTTCCAGCTCTGTCCAGGATCCTCTCTTGTGAGCCCTGTCAGAGCAGTCGATGGTGGTAGCTGAGCACTATCTAGTTGTGCTGGACTCAGCCTGCTGGAGGCTGTGATAGTTGTGGTCCATTAGTCCTTTGGACTAATCTTTCCCTTGTGCCTTGGTTTTCTTCATTCTCCCTTGCGCTAGATGGGGTGGGACCAGTGTAATATCTTAGATGGCCACCCACAAGCTTATAAGACCCGAGAGCCCACTCACCAAGGTAGGATGTAGAACGTTGTCTTTATAAACTATGTTATGACAATTGAGCTAGATATCTCTCGAGACCATCGTCCCCAGTCCGAACAGAGGATTATTTTCAAGCCTTGAAAGCTAATGTTAATTGTTTGCTGGGTTTTGGACTCATTTGGTGCCCATTGTGTCTTTTTTTCCTCCAATTTCTCCCATTTGTAATGGAAATGTATACCTTGTGCGTGTTCCACCACTGTACTTTGGAAATAGATAACTTGTAATCTAGATTTCACAGGTTCATGGATGAAGAGGAATTTTGCTCCAGGATGGAATACATCTAAACTCACCCATATTTGATTTAGGTGATTCAAAAGGTGGTATTTTGGACTTGGAGTTGATTTAAGACTTTTGGAATGATATAATGGGGTTAATGTGTTTTGCATGTGGCAAGGACATGAATTTTTTGGAGCCAAAAGGTGAAATGTTTTGGATTCAGTTGTGTCCCCTCAAAATGTGTTACAAATCCTAACCTCTTTACCTGTGGTTTTAATCCCATTTGAGAATGGCTCCCCCTTTTTTTTAAATAGTTCTTTAGGTGAAGGTTTACGGAACTGTCTTCTCATTAAACAATTAGTGCAGATATTGTTTTGTGACATTGGTTATCAACCCCACAACATGTCAACACTCTCCCTTCTTGACCTTGGGTTCCCTATTATCAGCTTTCCTGTCCCCTCCTGCCTTCTAGGAAACCCTGGTGGTGTAGTGGTTAAGTGCTACGGCTGCTAACCAAAGGGTCAGCAGTTCAAATCCGCCAGGCGCTCCTTGGAAACACTACAGGGCAGTTCTACTCTGTCCTATAGGGTGGTTACGAGTCAGAATCAACTCGACGGCACTGGGTCTGGTCTGGTCTCTGGTCCTGCCTTCTAGTCCTTGTCCCTGGGCTGGTATACCTCTTTAATGTCCTTTTGTTTTATGGGCCTGCCTAATCTTTGGCTAAAGGGTAAACCTCAGGCGTGACTTCAGTACTGAGCTACAAGCGTGTCTGGGGCCATACTCTTGAGGTTTCTCCAGCCTCTGTTAGGCCAGTAAGTCTGGTCTTTTTTTGTGAGTTAGAATTTTGTTCTATGTTTTCCTCCAGCTCTGTCCAGAGCCCTCTATTGTGATCCCTGTCAGAGCAGTCAGTGGTGGTAACCAGGTACCATCTAGTTGTGCTAGTTGGAGGCTGTAGTAGTTGTGGTCCATTAGTCCTTTGGACTAATCTTTGGGGAAAGGGTTGTCTTTTTTTTATGTTAATAAGGCAGGATTAGTGTAGGGTGTGTCTTAAATCAATTTCTTTTCCAATATAAAAGAGATTAAACAAGCAAGTGAGGGAAGCAGAGATAGGGGAAGAGAGATGTGAAGACACATGAAGGTCCCCTGGAGCTGAAGTTCAAGGAGACAAGACCTTGCTCCAGAGTCCCCAGAATGAGAAAGCTTTCATCTGCAGCTGGCACCCTGAATTCAGGCTCCTAGCCTCCTAAACTGTGAGAAAATAAATTTCTGTTTCTTAAAGCCACCCAGTTGGTGTATTTCTGTCATAGCATCATTAGATAACTAAGATATTACAGGAAGTCCCCGGGTTATGAACAAAGGGACTTACGTACAACTCGTAGTTATGAACCAGCCCCCTAATGGTTATTGTATTAAAAATTTGAGGTACATACAGTGGTCTCTAATAAAAAAACAGGTGCTACTTTTTGACGTGCATCAAAACATTTTTATTATTATTATATTATGTTAAAGAAGTTTACTGTATCTGGAAGTGTTTCTTTAATGTTTTTTATGCATAGAAAGGTAACTATATGTTGTGTACTAAGATGAACGTTTGACTGATGTCAGATACAAACCACACCTAACTGTCCTAACTTACGTACAAATTCAAGTTAAAGACAGACTCTGGACTGGAGCTCGTTCGTAATCTGGGGACTGCCTGTACCTAAATATGTAAATGTAGATGTTAACCTTAAATTCTGCCTGAAATTAGGTGGGTGAAATTACATGCATCCATAGACATCTGTATATAAAATATAATGATATATTTACTTAACTGTGAGTGACGTCTTCTCTTTGTGGCCAGGTAGATATGGATCATTTTTATTTTTCCTATCCATGACTAGTTATGATTTTAGGCAATGAGATGTTTGATGTCCTTCTCCTAGATAAAGGGTAGAGTTGGAAGTATTTAGAGGCATAACATGTTACAGTGCTTTAGAATGTTTTGAATTTACCAGAGTCGCAACTATCATATTTTTATGGAAATCATGCACACCTTCTACATTTGTTTGCTAACCATGCCCTTCCCCCACAAGGTATTTTCATAAGCACTGCTATGCTAATCTTTTTACATGTTGCTGAAAAAAAAATAAGCATAAAAAAAAAGCATAGTGCTCTTAAATACTTCATGGGAGGAGAACGCAGTTGGCAGACAAAGGTAGAAGGCACATTATTTGCATAAAAGTATGGTACTTCTTTTTGGACATGATTCCTTTAGAAACGTCCATTATCACTCTCTTTGTCACTCATCTAGAGACTATGGTCATGGGAAAATCAGTCACTGTGTGCCGGTACTACATTATGATACAGACTGGGGCCATTTCCCTTGTTCCGAATTTCTAATCTAGACATGTATGTTTGGCCGAGTCTTTTCCAGATTCGAATTTATTTACTCAGTATTTATTTCAACAAAATATCGTAAGTACCTACAAATAGGGCCTGATGCTATATTTGGTAAATTACCTCTTTACTGGTTTTCCAAATAAAACATTCTGAGGATTTCCAAGTCAGTAACATAGCTAGGAAATAGATTCTTACACCTGTTTAGAGTCTTGTTATTCTGTTACACGTGTGACTTGGTCTATTGTAAGAGTCGGTGCTTGATTGCATGTTTTGTATATAAGTTGTTATATTTTGATACAAAGGCACAAGCATTAGCACCTCAGATTTTCCTTCCAGTGTTCCCTTGTCCTCATTTTCTCTTTGTCCTAAAGTCTTTCTTCAGCTTGGCTGATCTAGGCTGGGAAGACTATTTGATCACAACCAAGAAAGGAATAGGTAAAGGCAAACCATCCTTTGTGAGAAAGGCTGTGGCTCTGGCTGTGCACCTGGGTGTGTGTGGAGAGATGGGACCCAGAAAACAAATGGTGGAGTATCTCCTTTGAGACCACAGCAAGGATGAAAGACATTTGTTTGTAAACAGTCAAGAATTGTGTGTTGAAGTGGACAGGGGCAAACTGAGACATTTCACACCTGGTGTTTCCTGTCTTGTTAGTGGAAGTTAAAGGAGACATCTGGATCTTGAAGACTATCTGAGATTCCGTTGTGGAGTGGGAGACAAGGGATGAGGAAGGAAGGCACAAAAGGATCTCAGATCAGAAAAACATTCTGCACATACACTCAAGTAGAGAGAGTGTAGATCCCCCATTCCTGTGCGATATGGAATGTTGGAACTAAAACCTTCTGGGTCTGCTGCTTCTGAGGAGAAAAGAAAGTTGAGAAGCATGATACGTGTAGATAATGAAACATATAAGCAAAGTTATCAGCCACTCCCAATGCTGTTGCTGAGGTTTCGGGTGCCTGCTCAGAGCATTAGCCCTTGTTTTAGGGCATGAGCACTCAGGCATCAGATGATAGAATTAGAAGAAAAAATTTGAACATTTTAGGCTTTTCATCATGAGATTGGGGGTTTACTCAGTAGTAAGACATTTTTGATGTTTCAGAAATACCAGGAACATTTGTCAAGAAGAGGCAGGTTTTGTAGGAGTATGTATCCTCACTGTGGACATATTTGTGGTGTGTGTGTTTGTATGTGTGTGTAAAAAATTAAAGCTTATGTAAATACTAAATCTTTTGAATGGGCCCTACTGCGGTTATTTTTTTAAAGTCTAAACCGATGTGATTGTTTGGAATCATTAGTAAAAATAATCAGAAGTCTGATTATTCAGTCATTCCTACGGGTAGGCAGTAGTTTTCTAACTTTGATTGGGAACCCAGCCATGTAAAGACAAGAATTCCTTTTAGTCACTCTTTCTTTTTTTTAATTAGGAACATGTCATGTTTAAGTCACTGTTTGTGTTTAGTAAAGGGTTTTGAATGACTAAGCACACAGTTTATTGGCTTGAACATTGATAATTTCAGATTTGAGTGTACTATTGTAATTTTTCTGTCCCAGGCTTGTTAATAGCAGCCGTCAAAATATATATAATGAAGTGATTCCCCTAAGACCAAGTGGCTATTAATATGAGCCAGTTCTTTTAAAGTATTTGTGACTGATAACCTAACATTTAATTTTTTTGTGGGTTGTCATAGTTTTCATGATGTCACAAAAACTTGTATATGTTGAGTGTTTGTTCTACCTGTTGTTTTGCAGTGAAAAAGAACAGAAGAGGTGACATTGGAGAAAACATTAAAGGGTTATCAAGAGGTGGCAGTGAGTTTGGTATTACTTGTTGTACAGTGTTTTTGAACAATACTGCTAAGGAATAGATCTAATGAGATTTGGGATGTTTTTTCAAAATTAGTCAGCATTAGTTTAATATTCCTTCAGCGAGCATTTGTAATGCCCACAAGAATGTGTCGGTAGTGAGATCAGATTCCAGGCTAACCTTCAGGTGCTTTCAGTAGTTGACATAACACACACCTGTGTGTTCTCTTCTCTGACCTCAAAATTGTTTTGAAAAGCTTCTG
The DNA here is from genome assembly GCF_024166365.1 of Elephas maximus indicus. Classification (NCBI taxonomy): domain Eukaryota; kingdom Metazoa; phylum Chordata; class Mammalia; order Proboscidea; family Elephantidae; genus Elephas; species Elephas maximus. The sequence goes on along the minus strand of NC_064823.1, from coordinate 59,291,756 downwards.
ACATCTGAAAGCATGAAAAAGAGCAGATTTTGATTTGTTTTCTGACAAGAAAGGAAAAACAAGTTCTAAATGTAAAACTTGATCTTTATATGGTACTTGGATTGAGGATTTTGATTTATTGTACCCTAATCATTTTTTAAATCAATTATGGAATAAAACCTCCAAGGTTTCTTGATAGACTATATTTAGCTAGGTAGTATTTCTTTGAAGCATTTTTACATGCAAGAGACAGAAATACCAAACCCAACCAAACCCACTGCCATTGAGTTGATTGCGACTCATAGTGACACTATAGGACAGAGTAGAACTGCTCCATAGGATTTCCAAGGCTATAAATTTTTATGGGAGCATACTGCCACATCTTTCTCCCATGGGGCAGCTGGTGGGTTCAAACCACCGACCTTTTGATTAGCTGCCAGGCACTTAATCACTGTGCCACTAGGGCTCTTGCTGCTTGAGATGGAAATAGGCACATATGTATGTGTGTGTGTGCATGTGTGTTATTTTACAAATATATAGTATATATTTGTAAAATAACACTGATGTTTGCTTTTTCTGAGGGGAGGGGTGGAGAAGGGGTCATTTAGAAGTTTTTTCCCAAAATAGTTAAATTGTTTGTGTGGTCGAATAGCCCTGGTAAAGATAACTGACCTATTCAGCTTTACCTTTTACAGAATAATCTATTTACTTTCCCTGATAATACACGTTTTACTTACCATCAGTATTAGCATAAATTTTTGTCACTTAGAAAATTTTTGTCAAACATTTACTTCAAATTATTCTGCAATAACTGATAGCTGAGTCAGTTGGCCTTTTAAATATGATAAGAGATCATGTTGAATGTTTTCATATTTCAGTATCCTTATGGCTGTGGATTGATTTTTATTAAATTCACAGATTTTTCTTTTCAAAATTAAGCTTTATTTGGTTTGGCATCTGCAGCTTATTCCTTGCAATCTATTTAATTGAGTAGCTTCTATTGTTTATCCTAAAATGCAGATAAATGGCTTTCAGCACACTGTTTATACTTTAATAGTTCCTGAAGTGACTCAATATTATCTGCTAGAGTCTACGAGTCATAACTAATGACCTTTCTGCTTATACTTTCCTGCTAGTGAGGAGACACTGAACTCCGCAGAAGCAAGAGCCTGGCACAGTCGGGGGTGGGTGGATTGTTTAAGATGGCGCTTATTGCACAAGGTGTTTTTTTCCTCATTGGTGTGAACTGAAAAGAGAAATACATCCTTTACAATAATTTTAGCATGCATTTACATTGTCACAAAGTACCTGGGTTGTAATGGCTATAGTGCAGAATTTCTAAAAGGTAGTTATTAGAGGGATTAGTTTTATTCCAGGTTGCCTATCCAATTAATAATAATAAACCAAGAAACCAAACCCGTTGCTGTCGAGTCCATGCTGACTCATAGCCACCCTATGGGACAGAGTAGAACTGCCTCATAGAGTTTCCAAGGAGCAGCTGATGGATTTGAACTGCCAGCCATTTGGTTAGCAGCTGAGCTCCTAACCACTGTGCCACCAGGGCTCCGCAATAATAATAGTTAACACAATTTTGATAATTTCTGTTCAGGTTATTTGACTTTATGATAGAGAATGGGGGCCACCAGGAAATTTAATGAAAGCATTTTTTTTTGCCACCAACAGAGGTAGAAAGAAGTAAATAGTTAACTAATAAATTAACTAATATTTACCATAAAGGGGGGGGCCTATCGATTCTGAAAGATTGTTATTCTCTTTCTTTGAAAACAACTTTGAGGCTTCTTTCCTAGTAAGGATTAACAGGCTGATGGCCGTAAATGTTAAAGCTCTCAGGTTTTCCAATCTCAAATTCATGAAATAATAAGAATTCTTGCCTTTCATACTGAATTATTTTCTGGGTTTTTAGGTAAAAAATGGGTAAACATAGAGGATGGCTTCTTAATGGCTGAAGTATCAGCAAATACATTTTGGTATTTTGTTTTATCTTTTTTTAATATGGGATATTTTCTAACAAGTGGACATTTAAGATAGTCACCGTCTTTTGCCCCTACGTTAGTGTTCTAATTCTTTAGGATCACTTTGGTCATTTATATAGAATGTGAGTATATATTTTTGGATTGACACAGTGGCTGTAACAGTGGGCTCAAACATAGCAACGATGGTGAGAATGGAGCAGGACCAGGCAATGTTTGTTCTATTATGAGTAGGGTCTCCATGAGTTGGAGCTGACTTGACAGCACTTAACAACATATTTCTTACCTTCTTAATCTAAAACTTAAGATCATTTGAAAATATTTTCAATTGAAAAAATTATATACATCTGCCTTATTTTGGTATGGCCTAAAATAAATATCTGAAGAGAGGATTTGTGAGGGGTAATTATTTTTCATGTAGCATCTTAGATTTAGGATTTATTTGTTGTTATTGTTCTTTATTACGTTGTTTATTGTGAGATCCCATATTGATAGTTACTTAAAAGAAGAATAAGGAAATATTTTTACCTTAGAATACATTTGTGAGAACGTTATTGGTATAAATAAGGATATGCAAATCGGATCAGAGTATAAAGAAAGAAAATTTAAAGATCAGTGAGGCTTTTTTAATGACTGGACCACTGAGGCTACTAGACTTTACACAATTTGAAAAATTAAGAGTGCGTTTGAAGAATGTTTTGAGAGCTGAAGCTATTCGTTTATCTAAAGAGGGACAGCTTGAGCAGAATCAGACCAGAATATTCTAATGTGTGCCATGCCCGGGTTTAAGATAACAAAATCATTATAAGAACGTAGTCTTAATCCAGAACTTTCCTTGGTGTTTCTGCCCAAAAGTCAACAAGGTTGTCCTTTGGCAGTCTCATTTCTACAAATCAAAGCAAAAGTGGATGATGGTACAGAATTTCAGCACTGTCTTTATGGCCAATTAGCTGTAATTTCAGAAAAAATATTGTCTTAAATTATGCAGACTCTGCATTGCTGGTCAGACACCCAGAACCCGATTCAACCAGTTTATTTAATTTTGAATGCCCAAACTGGATTATTGGAAATAGGAGATTACTAATATAGTATCTTATGACAGATCTCCTGAATCCTAGTCTTCTTTGAATAATAACAATTGAGCGACCTCAGAGTATTACTTGGAACTTTAAATGCAGTCTTTAACACTAGTGTCTGAGCATAAGAGAAAACTGTAAAAGTTTGATGAGAGAAAGTGTTTTTGTGTACACAGGAATTTCTTTTTACCCTATTGCTGCTAATATATATATATCCTATACATGTATATGGGAAAGCCTGGTGGCGCAGTGGTTAAGACCTATACCTGCCAACCAAAAGGTTGGTAGTTTGAATCCACCAGGCGCTCCTTGAAAACCCTATGGGGCAGTTCTGCTCTGTCCTATGGGGTCACTATGAGTCAGAATCAACTCGAGAGCAATGAGTTTGGTTTTTGGTTTACATATATATGAATTTTTTTCTAACGTTTTTTTGTACAGTGCTTGGCTTAGCAGGTAATTAGTATATGAACAGTGAAAACAAAACAAAAAACTTATTATATACATTCTTTAATACATACATTTAAATATGTTTATATTTTGAAATCGATGTATTTTCTTTGTTTCAACTTTTTTATGTATATAAATGAACTTTTTTTTTTTAACCTCCTGCAATTAGGAAAGGTTGTTTTTTTTTTTTTGGATAAGCTTTTAGGTTATTTGTTTAAAGTGGCTCAGATAAAGGAAAAGCAGTGAAAAGTTTAGTGTGAGTGAACAGTCAGCAGCCCTTTTATGACAAAAGAACAAAAAATGGTTACTTCGTGCCACTTTACACAATTAGATTGCATGCTTCATGAATGTAGACGCCATTTCGTCTTCATTTCTGTGTGGCCCAAGTGCTTGTTAGACACCTTGTGTATAATATATATTTGTTAAATTGATTTGGACTTGCTAGTAGTTTTATGCTGGTTTTAAGTAAATATTTATGCTGGTTTAAACATATACAATGAATAGGTTAGTTGTGTCGCAAATATAAATTTTATATAAAAAATTTTTGAGTCAAGTCAAATGATATGGTGGATTTAATAAAAAAAAAAAAAATCATGTGATTTTAAGTTTTCCCAACAATTTGAAAGGTTTCAAATTATAAAGGGAATTTGACATTTAGTAAAGGTAAATTTTAAAGACAGATTTTTAAAAGTTTATGTAGTTGATCAGTTTGTAAGATTATGCTTACCCTAAAATAAGCCCAAGATACTGTATATTGAAGTGTCATTCTGAATGTCAAAGAGGTATTATAAAAAAGAGATTTCTAGATAATTTAACTACTGTAGATTTTTCTGCTGTACATAAAATCAGAGACTTCTTTTAACCATCTGGAAATGTTACATAATACACTCTGGTTAGTGACTTTCTTTTCTCCTCTTTTTTTTTTTTTTTTTTTTTGAATTCTAGGGTTTCCTTTCTCTTTTACCTTTCTACTGTCATATGCCATGTATCCTGAACATAGCTCAATGCCTGACTAGAATAATCTTTCTTGCCAGCTTATAATCAAAGGGAGAACTGAGAAAAACAGCTGAGCTGTATTAGGCAGCCGCAGTCTGGACTGCATTTCTTAACTGCTGAATAACACACCACAGGTGCAGGATTAGTGCTGCCTATGGTGCTGGGCTTTTTAGTGGAAACCCCTAGCAATTCTGTGCCTCCTCTTGTCTCTTATCCTGGGAAACCTGGCAACAATACATCAAGCATACAGAAATCAAAAGTGAGTAGTGGGACAGCTTTGTATCTTACAGAGGCTGCTTTTTTCTCCTCCAAAAAATTTAAGCAAGATTGGTTAAGCCAATTATGGCACAGAAACGATGTTAGAACTTAGTCTTTCTTGGCATAGAGAGTGGAATGAAACAATTCAGAATGTTCAAAAAATTTTATCTGCAAAAATCACTTGGCTAGGAAAGGCAATTTAGCTTAACTGTCCCAACAGTGTATTATTTAGGTTACTTTTAAACTAGTGAAATTTTTACACATTATTTTGATGTGTGTGTGCGTGTATATGCACCCCAACATATTTGCCAGCGTTGTCATGGTTAAAATCAAGTGTTTTTGCTGTGTAAAGCCTTGTAGTATAATTTAATTTTTATAGCTTTTGACATTGTAAATTCTTCTGTTGTCTGTCATATAACTCTGTTTATAGGTTATAAACGTTAAGATTGCTTATTTGCAAACATACATTTTTAAAAGTGTAAAATTATTTTTAAAAAGAGAATAAATTAATGATTTAAATATTAAATTAAATGCATGCTTTGAAAATATAGTTACTACTTCACCGATACTTACTAAGAAGGTTATAAATTACTTTAGTGAGATAAAGTATTTACTGGGAGAAACTAAGGCAGGTATATTTTAGTGGTTTGTGTCATTTTTGGTATCTATCCTAGAAAATTTTCTATGGAGTATAACATATAGGGGTAAAACAAAGCCATGTAGATAAACAGATTTTAAACAACTGTTTCTTTAGTTTTCAGTTTTTCTCTTAAAACTCCCTAGTGCCTTTCTAATATTTAGCTTTTCTTAAAAAAAAAAAGTTATTTTGTTGCTGGTTATCATTATTCCCTATCGTTTCACCATAGGTAGCTCTTTAAAGTCACTGGCGATGATAGTAGTTGATAATATTGCATTGAGCTTAGTTTCAAAAAAGATATACATTTTATGCCTCAAAGACTTAAACATTTGAAACAGCAATATATACATGTATGTATAGGTCAGTGTGCACCTTAATTAAGGTATTCTATAACAATTATCCAATTATGGAATACAGTAAAGTAAGGATTAGAAACAGAGATCCTAATGCTTTCCAGGTTTTTTCTCAGGGGACAAAAAGTAGCACAAACATGGTGATTTGGTTTCTGATCTCTCTGGCTTCACTGTCCTTTCCCTTCTTTACATAAATGAGTCTGGTCAAAGTAGTTTTATACTTCACTCTGTCTTGGGAGTGGTTCATAAAACTGCATAATAAGTTTTGGTGTGGTGGCAAGTTGGACTCCTGCTTTGATTAGCTTCAGAAGTCTGTGAAGCAAAGCACTGATAGAAAATCCATTGAATAAAATTCTAGCTCCTGGCTTGGAAATCTGCCAAGCCTTACTCGCTTCTTTGACGTTATTATCAAGGAGATCATGGCTCATTTCTTTTCTAATAATGTGAACTTTCACTTCCATATTAAATATTTTAAAATACAGAGATATTTGGAATTTTTAATCATCCTATCACTATGATTATACTATTTTATGGTTGTGGATTTAGGCTGCTGTTAAATATTGCGGTTATTTGCTTAGTAAGTTCATTATTTTGTATATTGATACTTTTATTATAATACTTATAACCAAGTTGTGTTTTAGAGTTTTCTCCAGTTTTAAGTTTGTTTATAAATTCTTGTTGCCTTTCTGATAATTCAAACACATGATAAAACCTGAGAAAAAGGCTAGCTGTGATTTTAACTTAAAAGAGTATAAACGAGATGTCCAGAGAGCTGTAATTGCTATCATAATTATTGTGCTTACTCAGATTCACAACTCTGTACCAGTTACCTACAAAACAAATAAATGTATATGCTATCTCTCGACATTTCCATACAGTGAAACCTGTGAGAGCTGGAACTCAATGAGTCTGCCTTGTTTTTCTGGGTCTTGGAAGTTTTCCGCCTTTGACAGGATGCAGTCTTCCAGCTTTCTATCGTTTATTTCAGTGGGAAATGTTTGAGTTTTCCTTCTCTGATAGGTTTCCTCCTTACACAGGTTCTGGCTCTCACAGGTTTTACTGTATTATTTAATCTTTCCTTGTTTTTCTCATATTATCATCTGGCATACATGACTTAAACACTTGATTGATGTGAAAGTTTCACTTTTTATCCAGATGTTTTGTGGTCTCTTGGGCAGAATGTTTATGATGTAAAATGTTGAAAACGTGATTATCCAACAGAACCTGAGTGATGTGGTAATATGTATGTGCATGTTTGATGAAAAGAAAATCAGTGAATGAAAGCGTGTAGGAGTATTTTATGATAAAAACTCCATAGTTTCTAGAGAGCCAGCAATTCTCTAACATTTTTAATTAAGTGTATGTGTTTTTCTTAACCTACTCAATTCTGTCAGCAATGAACCACCAAGAGGAAAACCTGACAGTAGCTCTGGTTTTGATGCTTATATTTTTCATAAAAAGCATTGCTTGATTACTGCCACCCTTAGTAGCCTTCACGCTTAGGTACTTCTAGCTAGGACTTACTTACATTTGACACTTACAGGTGGCATTGTGACTTCCATTTTACTGTTTTCATATACTGTTACTTAGTTTTTCCACATGTAGTTGATTTGTCTCACCAGTTAGGTTGTTATTTTATAGAAGGCACTATCAAGTGGTCTGCGTCATTGTACTTTGTAAATAAAACCAAAAACCAAACCCAGTGCCGTCGAGTCGATTCCGACTCATAGCGACTCTATAGGACAGACTAGAACTGCCCCATAGAGTTTCCAAGGAGCGCCTGGCGGATTCAAACTGCTGACCCGTTGGTTAGCAGCCCTAGCACTTAATCACTACGCCACCAGGGTTTCCACTTTGTAAATAGAATGTATTTAGTGATGATTTACCAAATAAATGAGTGTACCGCAGGGAAAATAAAAAGAGAAATTAATAACAGTACTGTAGTCATCTTGAACAGATTTTCAGTACATTTCTTAAACCAGAAAAACTTGACCTTTTTATAGGACTTTTTGCTGACAATGATGAACCTAGAAAGAAGAGGAAAGTAAAGAAACAAAAAGAAAGGTGAATTGAAAAGAAAGACAAGAACCAGGAGAGGGGAAAGAGGATAGTGAAGAGAAGAAAAGGAGGAGAAATAGAAACACGGGAGATAAAGGAGCAGGGAAAAGCAGCTGAAAACAAAAAATAAGATGGGAAATGAGGAAAAAACAAACAAACTAAAGAACAAATACAAAAAATTCAAGAGTAAGCATCAGCAGCACAGACAACAAAAACAATTTATTCTTATTATGTACAAGGTACTATGATAGGTGTTTCACTTGGATTACCTCAAGTAAACCCTCACAGCAAACTAATGAATACTGCTGCTCTTCCTCCTCTAAAGGGAGGGTTAAGTAACTTACTAAAGCCACATGGTGAGGACATAGCTGAGCTGGGGTTTGAGCCCTGTTTTTTCTGATTTGTCCTATACCTTGTTCAAGTCTAGGTCCATGCTTGGTGGCTATCCTCTTACTGTTTTGCCATCATCTGTCATTTTACCCCCTTCTGTAGCATGCCCAGGAACTTAGCACCAACATCTTCCTGTGTCTCCTCTGACTCTGAGACTCTTGAAGGAGAAAGATTCCTGTGCAGGTAACGTCACAGTTAGTAGAGAGTCTCCTCTTTCTTTCATTTGACATGTGATTTTGCTCTGGTATTTTTCAAGAGAAATTATATTTATATTTTGTTACTTCCTAGAGTTTTTTTTTTTTTGGAATAGATATTGTTATATTTTGATACTTTCCAGAGTGTTTAGACTCATGACCCATCTTTTTATTAATGACTGGGTTTCATGTTGTTCATCTCTCTCTCTCACACACACACACACTTAATTCTAAGTTTTTGTTGCAAACAATATAGAAGATAATTTATTTAATTAAAAATGCTTTAGTAGATTGAAAGCAGGTCAGGCAATGAAAAGTTATAAAACATAAAAAGTAACATGTTTAAGAGAAGTTCTTTTGAACTGAATGTGACTGAATAAACTTCTTGGACAGTAAATTATATCATTAATCTGAGTTAAATGATTCACGGTTTCAATGGTCAGAATTAAAATTAGTTATCTATTTCAACTCACAGTTTGAGATCACTAAAAGTTATTTTTTAAATTAATATTGTTTTTAAGCTCGGATTCAAATTGTATTTCTGTGCATTGCAGACATTTGTCTACCAATCTGAGTATTTAAACCAGTTTTTGTTGAGAAAATAGGCAGTGATTCACATTATTTATTATGACGGCAGTACGGGTGGGGGAACTGTGGATCATTCCCAAAGCTGATGCAGTAGTTTCAAATTTTTCTTCCACTAACCTTTTTACCCAAGATCTTTAAAGTGCAATCCTGTGTGATATGAATTTCAGTTTCTCTTCTTGCTCGTGCCTGCCCTCTGGTGTGGATGCTGTAGAACGGTGAAGACAGTCCGAATTTTATTAATTTTTGAGATACTCAGAGAACTAAAAGAAGTAAAGAAGAGGATGAGAGGATAGATTGCCAGTAGGCCCTGCGATACAAAATAATTATGTGCCATTTTCCAGTGAACTTTAAAGAATTTCAATTCCATTTTAAGTGAATTGTATATGAAAGTTTGGATTTTCTCTATTCTTCATGGAGATTTTTCTGTATGTGTTTTAATGTGACAGTAGATTCTGATATTCTTTTTACTGTCTATGACGTATAGTATTTTATATCACACATTTTAAATTTTTAAAATACTTTTGAAATGATAATTTTATTACTGAGCAAAATAATTAAAACTAAATAATTGTAACATAATGTAAGATAGTCAAGAAAATACTAATTTCTATCTAACCTTTATAATTGAATGGAAGGTCATATTATTGCATGTTTGTCAATAGATTATTTCATAAAGTTTGCTGAATTTGCCTGAAAATCTGTAGATTGCGTATGTGAGTATTATAAGGAATGTAATTTAGTTGTGATTCATTAAGAACACATACATACACACCTGTATGTCATGAAAGTGACCCTATGGCTCGTTTGCTCCCTAAAAATCTAATGATCTTCAAAAATAACGAGAAACAATTTTAGATTCGCTTCCAAATACCCTATCTTGTTATTATCTTGTTAATTTGGACTGCTGGCTGACCTACCTAGGTTAACTATAATTTAAACAACTAAATTAACAAGGCTTCTGAAGTATCTGGAGTCACACTTTTAAGCTAAGGATTGGGCACTTACAAGGAAGAAAGAAAGGAAACGGAAAAATGAAATGGCTCATAAAGACTGACTTAGTATGGTATTTATTCCAAAGAGATTTCAAGGCAGCCTGGTTGTTCTTGTTTTTTTTTTTTTCCATTTTTTGTTAAGGCGTGTGCATGTTTCTAATGCTAAATTAAAAATATAATCACCTGAAATGCTTTTAGAAAGAATCAATTTTGTTGAAATTCTGCTCAATTAAGGATAAAGTAGTCACTATTTGGCTTTTCTTGATAAAAACTTTTTATGATTTTACTCTATTGATTTAGTAAATACAGCTTACCAAATTACATAATATTTCTTAAATGGTTAGGCATCTTCCAAATAATTTCAATGATAATCTTTTTTTTATAAAAGTTTTAACACAGAATCAAGTTAAATGAGGATTTAATTAATAAAGATATTACATTATTTGGATGAGCCAACTAAATCAAACTTTTTAGTACCTCTTTTGAGGCCTACCTTTCTCCATCTTCAAACGGAGGAATACTTAATAGTATGATAAAATCTGAAAACTACGTTCTGATAAATTGTCTTAATCAGACGTCTTCAGTATTCATTATTGCTGCTCTGCTGTTCATTTAGATGTTCGCTTTTATTATAAACACTTATTGTTTGTGTTTCCTTTTCACTCTCATTTCACCATCATTATTGTCGGCCCACATTCATGTTTTTATAAAATGATTATTTGTACGAGCATGTAATTGCTTTTTTTTATGTCTTAGCTGACGCGATTTGTCTTGTGTATGATCTGGAAAGCCTGGCTTGCCTCTGTGAGGCTGGGTTTTGCAGAAGCTCAGTATGGCTTGATGTAAAAGTGATCTTTTTAAACATCTCTCTTCATAATTAATGACAGTAGATAAAACAGTCCAGTTTCTCTTTTGCCCTGTTTCTCAGATGGGCACTACTCGTTAAGATCTTATCTTTTTAGTGTTCTAACCAGATTTATTCATTGTGCTGCTGCTGCTTCTCCTCCTTCCTGTCTAATATTTGTTAGCCTCCACACTATCTCTCCATTATTTTACATTTTATCTGGTTGTTAGAAATACTGTGAATTGTGCGGTAATGATTTTCATTTCTCAGGGGATTAAACTCCTACAGATTAATTGACTCCTAAACAGCCATCACATGTTTTACATAAATTACTTCCTTGATTTGATTATTTTGGCAAAGGCAAGTGTGAGGAACTCACCACCTCTCACAGATTTGCATAAAGCCATGTGTTCATTTAATAATGCTTAATTGAAAGCAGTCATTTTCCCATCTCACTACTTTTACTTACTCAGTTCTCACTGTATGAAGGCTACCTTACATGCTCATTCAGGATGTTACTGGTTAACTCAGTTTATAGAAATGATGTCTCTATTTGGAGCCCTGGTGGTGCAGTGGTTAAGAGCTACAGCTGCTAACCAAAAAGTCCACAGTTCAAATCCTCCCCGTCGCTCTTTGGAAAACCCTGTGGGACCATTCTGCTCTGTCTTATAGAAAGGTCACTATGAATTGGAATAGACTCAGTGGCAATGGATTTGGTTTTTATTATGGCCTAGCAGTAGTTTTCTTTTTCTTCTTTTTCTTGTGGCTCTGTTTCTGATAAAATAGCATATACACTGACTGCATGTTAAAGTGTTAAGTATTTGTAGAAAGATTAGCAACAACAGTTCATCTTCATAATCTTTATGTGAATGATGCTCACCTGATTTAACTATAAAGGTTGTTTGTAGCTGTCAGACTCACGTACATTTCCTTAATAATAACTGGTGAACTTAGGATGGTCTACAAAATACCACAAAATAGACTGTTAAGAACTCAGAATATAGAACGAGCTATGTAGTTTTACCAAAAATTTAAGCACACATACATGCACATTTATAAAATTCTGGTGAACCATAAGTGCATCGAGTGTTCTAACTAAGCCATGGTCCAGTGGTACATCCCATAATGAGGACTGGCTAGAGAAGTTCCTTCCTCTTGGCTGAATTATCTTTTTGGATTTCCTGATTTTTCATTGATCACTGATGTTCTTCATTCCACATCCAGCTATGAGTCTAATTGTCTGTTTTGACATGATACTTGAAAATACACTTAAGTAGCTCAAAATATTATCTGTTCCTGTTTACTAATCCACGGATATATGCTGTTGTAGAAATAGCAATTATGGTCCTTTGAATGCAAATAATGAGCATTTCATGATATAAAATTCAGTATCTCCTGGCAGAAGTAATTATATTTTTCTACAAGAAGTAGGATTTTCATGTGTTTTATCAATACGATTAAGTGCTGAACTACTAACCTAAAGGTTGATGATTCAAACCCACCTGAAGGCACCTTGGAAGACAGGCCTGACAATCTGTTTCTAAAAAGTCACAGTCTTGAAAACTTGTGGAGCAGTTCTACCCTGCACATATGGGGTCACCATAAGTCAGAACTGATTCCTAACGAAATATTGTTAGGAATCCTTCTGTACATTTATAACGTACACACACGGAGGCTACACTGGGCTCATATTGTATATTTCAAAATCTGCTGTTTTTGTTTCTTTAACATAGTTTAAAGAAGCAAGTAGTTCTAAGAGGCTTATTAAAAAATAGAAAGAGTATGCTACCAACTTCTCCCTGTTCAGTATGTCCCTTTTCATTTTTTTCTTTTAGTATTTACGTCCATATCTCTAAACACTTATTCTGCTAGCTCTTGATTATTCCATTTTAGATACTACCTTTTAGCTTCCCCTTTTGAAAATGGGGATTTAGTTCTATTTTATTCCCCACCCCTACTATACACACACGTTTCCATTCCCCTATTCTGTAAAACATGAGGGAGCGCTGGTGGTGCAGTGGTTAAGTGCTTGTTGGGCACCAGTCACATTGCGGGAGAAAGATGTGGCAGTCTCCTTTTGTAAATATTTACAGCCTTGGTAATCCTACGGGGCAGTTCTACTCTGACCTATAGGGTCGCTACGAGTTGGAATCAACTCAACAGGAATGGGCTTAGTTTTTTATTCTATATAGCATATATAACATAGTGTTTAAAATGTTTATTTTTTGTTTCTTTAGTTTCCTATATTCTCATCACAAATTTATTTCCAAACTCGCCTTCAGTTGTATAAGTCCCCTCTCAAAAATTAAAAATATATGAGGTGTTCTGTCAATTTTTACTTGTTGCAGATCTCTCTCCTAGAGTTATTTTGACCTGCCTTCAGTCAGGCCTGGTTGCTGGTTGGGCCTGATGCACAATTCTCATCTTATTATCCAGCTTGACCATTATCTTGGGGGTATGCTTCTCCTTTCCTTTGGGTTGGCTCTCCATCAGCAGAAAGAGACGTTTTCTATTTTCTTGTGTACACTTTCCTTTGGGTTGGAACATCTCTTCCAATAACTTTCTGAGGAAGATGCATGGAAGATAAATTTTTGATACCTTGAAATTTTAAAATGCTTTCTACCCTCACATTCAATGTATAATTGGCCCAGATAATTGATTTCTGGATCAATTTGCTCTATTTTACTATAATTTCTAATATTTCTGTAGAAAGTCCATTGGCATACTTACTGTTAATCTCTTTTATCTCTCTCTTCCTCTCTATGAACATTCAGGGTCTTCTTTTGTCTCCAGTGTTATAAAGGTTTACCTTTTTCACCAAAAATTGTATTTTAAATATTTTGGTATAAATCTCTTCTTATACTCTGTGGGTCCTATCAAAAAGGAAACTCACGATCTTCAGGTATGGGAATCTTTCATGAATTATTTATTTGATGGTTTCCTCCCTTGTTTTCTCAAGTCTCTCTTTGTATCACTCAATTATTCCAGCCTTGAATTTCCTGGATTGATGCTGTAAGTTCCTTAATTTTCTCATCTCTATGTTTTGCCCTACATTATGGGAGATTTCCTAAACTTTGTCTCTCAGCTTACCCTTTGAGATTTTTATTTATGCAAGCATATTTTTAGAGTACTTTTAGAGTTTTTTTCTTTTGTTGTTCTCTGAATGTTCCCTTTTTATAGCTATGTGTTCTTGTTCCATTCACACAATATATTCTCTTTTAAAGCTGACAGTATTGATAAGAGGTTTTTTTTTTTTTTTAATTTCCTTCTGTAGACTGTTTCTTCCAAGTTGCGTTTCTCTGTTTATTTGTTTTGTTCTCAGTCCTCGATGCTCGAAGCTTTCTTCATATATCTCGTAGTCCTGGATTAGTAGTAGCTTATACAAAAGAGAATGGGGCACTAAAAAAGCCCATGAGAACCTCCATGCACATGGGTAGAGCTTGTCACCAGTGGGCCCACTGAAGTTCGCAGTAGGGCAGTACCCCTCCTGAGTATGCTTGGCTTCCTGAGTCTACCGGCTGTGGTAGTAAAAAGGAAAATAAGAACGGCATCTCAGTGATATTGTTAGATTTACTCTTCCAGTCTTAGCTACTAGCCTGTAGAGAATGGGAAAGGGTATCTGAAGCTCTAACTACTTTTAAAATACATTTTCAGACTCCTTCTGTTTTTATTTCTGTTTTTAATACGCCCTTCACTCTCATTTATAGAAGTACCCTGTGATGCCACTAGGGAGCTTTTGGGGGGTTGAATGGTAACATTGTTCTGCTTCTTGGCTTCTCTCTCCCTTTGGCTTAGGATTCACCTTTCTTGGCTTGTTAAATTAGTTACAGCTTGTCCTGCTTTCCAGGTTTTTATTACTAGTGTCTTCTCTCATGATCTCTCTTATATTGTAGGTTCTTCTTTTTTTTTTTCTTTGCTTCTTTTCCTGTTGTAGTAGTGGGATTTCAGGAAGACACAGAATCGAAAACATGTGTTCAGTCTTTAACTAAAATCCTGTAATCTACCTTTTTCGCCAAAAATTGTATTTTAAATATTTTTCTTGTCAATAAATATACATCCACATTAACATTTGTAATCACGACATAGAAATTCCATTGGGAGATATAACTAATCCCCTCTTATAAACATGGATTGTTATAAGCAGTATTGCAAAGAGTAGTCTTCTAGCTAAATCTTATATCATTCCTCAATTTCAATTTAGAATATGAGAAAATTGCTAATCCTCTCTTAAAATGTTTCTAATAAAATGACATTTTATATAGTATGCCAGTGTTTTCTAATTTAGACCATTCAGTGTAAAAATTTCATTTAACAACATTTCTGACCTGATGGTAAATTTTGTATATACGTAGTTCATCTCAGTTACCAGGCTGTGCCTGGGACATGGCAGGTACTGAATACATATTTGCTAGCTTGACATGCATAATAAGTGAATTTTTATTCTGTTTTAAAACTTAAAAGAGAAGGGTCTGGTCTGGAAGGAAGCAGGGTATTATAAGTTTGAAATACCCTGTTCCCATCACTTTATCTCTTGAGGTAATTCAGATCATAAAGTTATTAAGATTGAGAGGCAGATTTAGAGAGAGGGAGCCACCAAGGCAGGGGGATATACAGGCCTACCCACACGTACTACAACTGCATAGAAAGCAGTGTTACACTCTTATGTGTGCAGAGGGTTTTAAAGGCAAGGTACTAACATGAACTGTGTTTTGATTTCAGCTTATTTTGGAATTTAACTTGAGGATGAACATCCTCTCATATAGATATAATATACACCTTTTGAGATCGTGTGGTTGGAGTAAATAAATATTATTTGCTTCACCTAATCTGGTGCCGTCCAGAGTGGAGCCTACGTATCATCTATCTCTGAATCACATGGGATCTTGTTGAATGCACACTTTGCTTAGCTCACCTGAGACCTACAGAATCAGAATCACTGCCAGTGGGCCTGGGATTCTGCATAATAAACTCCTAATATGCCTCAGGTACACACTGCAATCGACATCTGTTCTTTAGACTAAGTTTACAAGGAATTGTTTGAGAAGGTTAGATGTACATTTTATATGAGTTTCGAAACCCTAATGAAATACTAATAGTTAAGGAGCCCTGGTAGTGTAGTGGTTAAGAGCTCGGCTGCAGCTTTAGTACACCACCTGGTCCTTGGAAACTCTGTGGGGCAGTTCTACTCTGTCCTGCAGGGTTGCTGTGAGTCAGAATCGATTCCACAGCAACAAGTTTAAGTTTGGTTTGGTAGTGTAGTGGTTAAATACTCAGCTGCTAACTGAAACATCAGAAGCTACCAGTGGCTGCATGGGAGAAAAGACCTGACGTCTTGTTCCCCTAAAGATTACAGCCTAGGAAACCTTACGGGGAAGTTCTACTCTGTCATATTGGTTGGCTATGAGTCAAAATCGACTCGACCGCACACAATAGTAATGAATGGGGGGAAATTCTGGTAAATTGATTTAACATATTTTAATACTTTTCCTTCAGTTATTATTCCATAAGAAGTTAACTAATTAGCTCAAGCATGGAGAAAGCCAGGTAAAATGATCAAAGACCTTTGTCTGTGCTTCTCTGTGATGTAGCCAATGGCTAGAGGCATTTGTGGTTTAAAAAAAATAGCAAACACACACTACACATCTATTGCATGTATTGT
Source organism: Elephas maximus indicus (assembly GCF_024166365.1). NCBI lineage: Eukaryota > Metazoa > Chordata > Mammalia > Proboscidea > Elephantidae > Elephas > Elephas maximus. The sequence goes on along the minus strand of NC_064823.1, from coordinate 59,275,294 downwards.
ACTTCTGACTTAGAATTTCAATGTTTTTAACCCAATTATATTTTATTTTAGATAATAGGATTGTTGAAACTTGATCTAATTATAGGCAAGCTGGACGTGTTATGAGATTTTAAGTTGGGCACTACTCAGGGTGACAATTTATTCAGTGATATGGTATGTATGAGAGCTCTTACCACAATGCCCAAGACATAATAGGGATTAATGCATGTCTCCTTCTAGAGCATCATTGCTTTCCAAACTTGATGGTAAAGAAGGAAAATATGAAAGCTATTTCAGTGATATGTTGTCCTATGTAAGTGAAACATTATCTTACGCTTTTTTTTAAAAGGTAAAAACTAGATTTTTCTAATAGCATTAGCTAACATTTATCAAGGATTACTGTGTAACATACACACTTCATCTCTTGAAGTAGGTGCTATAATTTCCATTTAAGGCTCGGAAAATGAGACACAATGAAGTTATTTATGTAAGTTACCCAAGATCAACCATCTGGTAAACAGTGGAGCCTAATTTTGAACCCAGAAAACCTATCTGCTAAAGTGTCTTCAGTCAAAGATGGTAGGACGATTACTAGTATAATAGGTAGACACTTTTGTATGTAAAATATGATAGATAAAACATGTCTTTTGAAATATATCTTGATTAACTAAGTTTTTGTCTTTCTACCAAAGTTTGCAGATTAAATATTTCTAAAAATTTCTTTTAAAAAATACATAATACAGTAGAGAGGCTTCATGATATGGAAGAAAAGACAGTTTTAGGGCCAAAACAGTCTGAGCTCAAATACTGTCTCCATGCTTCCTTAGCTGTGTATAGATCACTTAAACTTTCTGAGTCTCAATTTTCTCATCTGAAAAATGGGGATGATAATATTTACTCACAGTAATATCATAGAAAAAAAAATATAGAGAGTAGAAATAATCTACGTAACAGTGACTCATTGAGCTCCTTGCATTCGTTAAATACACCTATATAGTGAGTTTGAGGGAATTTGGGGCTGATTAAGGAAAGAGATATGACAATGAGGTAGTATTCCACAACAAGCTATTTGTTAGGGCAGACTCATTGACAGCCACATGCAGGGGCAGTTCCCTACAGCAGGAGGTCTTCCAGAGGCAAGGGGCAGGGAGCCACCAGAAGAGGGAGAAAGCATGAAAAACACCAGAGTAAAGTAGAAGGAAAGAGGGGCTTACATAAGTCTTCACGATATCCTCTTGTAGGAAGAGGGGGGGTGTCTCTGGATCGGAGAGCTCCAGAGGCAGCTGCTCCTTGTTGTTGTTAGGTCCCATCAAGTCAGTGCTGTCCAGTCAGTTCTAATTCATAGCAACCCTGCGTACAACAGAATGAAATGTTGCCCGGGCCTGTGCCAGCCTCACAGTCATTGCTATGTTTGAGCCCATTGTTGCAGCCACTGTGTCTGTCCATCTTATGGAGTGTCTTCCTTTTTTTCGCTGACCCTCTACTTTGCCAAGCAGCACCTTAGGGTGCTTATAACTATAGGTTTTATTTTATCTAAGTTGCTTGACGGCAGTTTTTTTTTTTTTTTTTGGTAAGGTGATCGGCTATTGGGTGCAGTTTCGTGGGGTATATAAAGCAGGCAGGTTTTAAGTGGCTATAAATCTGCTTATTTAGTCTATTTTTAAAACAATCGGGTGTATGTAAATCTGAGTTCGGTGCCAGAAGACTTTCTGGGCAAATGGGCCTCAGTTTGCTATGAAAGAATAAACAACTTGGGGCCAATACACACAGGCCATTTTTGACTCATTTATATGACAAGCTATTATGATTTAGTGTATAAAATACTATTCTGAAAGGATTATGGGAATTTCTGTATTCTACATGAGATGTATACGACAAAGAATGTGTACCTTTTAGTATCAAAAGCATCAAAATATGTATTTTCTGTTTAAATCTTTAAGTATCATGAATACTTAATTTTTTATTTAACCTTATATTGTCGTTGGACACAAGACTGTGGTTGGCTATGCTACAGATGCTTAAATCCGCTTTCTCTTTCTCCTTTTCAGCAAACTTCCTGGATAACATGCTTTTGCGAAGTTCTGGAAAATTAAGTGTGGGCACCAAGAAAGAGGATGGTGAGAGTACAGCTCCCACCCCTCGTCCGAAGATCTTGCGTTGTAAGTGCCACCACCATTGTCCAGAAGACTCAGTCAACAATATTTGCAGGTTGGTGCTATAAATGACTTAAACCTAGTGTTAACAGAACATCACATGTGTTTGAACTGCGGGCTGATGTTTCCAAGAACACGTTTTGGTGAATAGTGCCTAACTTGATTAACTCTCTGTGCTGTGCCTGTATTAAGAGAAATATCGAATTGTTTGTGCCCTGGAGTGGTGGTCTGGAGCTCTTCTCCTTTCCCCCAACAACACAACACAATACAATTCTCCTGTTCCTTGTCAGGGAGCAAAAGCCAATTATTTTCTTTCGAAAGACCTGGTCCCCAGAATAAATTCAACAGCAGAAAGTGGAATATATGTGTGATTTTCTTTGTTTTAACCATTCGTGCTGATAGTATTATTATTTTGGAAAGCACACCTAAGATGTTAGAGTTGTTCATAAACTGACTCTGGGAGGGAGTATAGCTTACTTGAATCCACTGAATGTTAGAAAGACATTACCACTGCACTGGAGAATATACTCATCAGTAGGTAATCATGTTTATATAGATGCCTTCTAACACTTGAAACTGGACTACGGTATTTTTATGCAAATAATGCACACCTATGTTTGTTTGCCAACCTCACTCTTCCCCAGGAGGTATTGTTGTAAGTACATTATATTAATTTTTTCTACAGCAATGTGTAAAAAAAATTGGCATAGCAGCATTTAAGAAAATATGTGGGGGAGGGGGTAGGGGAGGAGGGCACAGGTTGGCAAACAAATGTAGAAAGAGCACGTTATTTGCGTAAAAATACAGTATTTGCCTCTTTCCTCCCTACACTTCTTATTCAGCCAGATCTATTTCTCTGGTCACTATGGGTGGTACAAATGATAAGTGTGCTTGGCTGTTAAGAGAAAGGTTGGAGGTTTGAGTCTACCAAGAGACACCTCAAAAGCAAGTCCTGATGCTCTGTTTCTGGAAAATCAGCCATTGAAACTCTTTGGGGCACAGTTTTATTCTGACACGCATGGGGTTGCCATGAGTTGGAATCAACTCAACGGCAACTGGATTTATAGCTGTATTTAGTTCGTAGGATAAGGGCACCCATGAGAAAAGTAGGGTGGCCTCATGAAACCAGAATATGCTAAGGAGAGGTGAATAAGTTAACCAGACAAGTATGGATCTTAGGAGTTAAAATGTCAGAGAATCACATTTGCCTCAAGAGAGGTCATGGACCCAAAGAAGAAGGGCTTTTAGGGTTGGAATCCATGGAAGAATATCTGGGTAACCATTTGTGGCCTCAATAGCCAAGAAGGAACATCAAGCTGAGCTGAATGGTTTTTCCCTCCTGAGAGCTTTTTTCAAGTTTCCTGTTAACACTGGGTCTAGTATTAGCTCACCTGTGTATTCTAAGAACCTAGTATGTATAACTCAAAAAATGCACATTAACTGAATGACACAGGGAGGAAAGTTGGCATATTCACAAATATATATCTTATTTAATCAATAGATCAACTCAGCATGGTAAAATATAAAAACTCAGCATGGTAGGGAGTGGTTAATCTTGGACCAGGGTGGTGCAGGAGAGAGCTGGGTGTATTGGAGAAATATTTAGAAAGTAAAGTTGTTTGTTGATAGAGTGGGACAAACAGGGCTTCACAAGTTTCTGGATGTAGAATTAGATGTATAGTGTAGCCTTTTAATGAAAAGAGGGCAGTGGAAAAGAACCAAATTTCAATTTGGACACGCAAAATTTGAGATTTTTGCCATATTCAAGCGAGAATATCAAAGAGTAGGCAACAGGATATGGGTCTAGAACTCAGATAAGAGGTCTGGGAGAGAGTATAGAGCATTGGGCAGTTTTTACTGTGAAACAGAAACCTCAAAATCACAATGGTTTATAACAGAAAACTTTTTTTTTTCCCCCTTTGTGGGTTTACAAATGGGTTGCAGCTGTGCTGGGCTTTGCTGAGATTGTACGGGGCTGGTGTCAGGCTGCTGGTTGAGTTTAGGCTTGCCGCAAATGTTTCTCCATGCCAGCTACTCAAGACATGTTCCTCACAGGAGCATATAGAGCGAGCCTTTTAAAGCTGCTGCTCGCATCGTGTCCTCTAAAATCCCATTTACCAAAGCAAGTGAAGTAGTCAAGTTCAAACTCAAGGGGAAGCCATGGCTAGATTGAGTCATAAAGAATTGAAAGTAATGATAGAATAATCCAGCCTACCAGAGCAGGACTGAGCCTTGAAACATTTAATGTTTAGGTCAGGGGGGATGTCCCCAGGAGACTAAGAATTAGCAGTCAGAACAGTGAGTATGGTGTCACTGAAGCCAGATTTACAGAGGGTGGTAGTAGGTGGGCTGTGCTGGATGCTGCTAGGGGTCAAGTAAGATGAGAACAAAAACACATCAATCAGATTTATTGACACTGGTAACTGCAGATAGAGATAGTTAATGTGGTGGTAGAGATGGAAGCCATACTGGAGTGGGGTGTGAATTATATGGTTGTCAACCTTTAATTTTGATAGCAAAGAAAAAGAAAACAAAAACACAACAAAAACACCAACAATAGCAATGGAACCCCTCAAAAAAGAACATGGTGTATTCAGTCAGCATGAATGGGTTAACATGAAGAAGGAAACAGAAAACTAAAATTTAGTAGCATTTTAAATACACTAGCATGTTTACTTTCACATGCATTTCATCATCACAACATTCTGATAAAGAATGAAGCATTACCTGCATTTTCCAGGTGAGAAATCCGAGGCTCTGGGAGGTTAAGTAATTTTCACTAGGTCAGTGTTCATGGTGATACAATGAAAAGAAACGTGGCCAAGATCCCACTCTCTAGAATTCTTGACTAGCAGCCAACCCCTGATACTATTTCTCCAAGAAGAGATAACCACCCTAGTCAAATGCATATGCATTTCAGCAGGAAGGCATTGACTTCAGCTGATCTCCTGGTGAGCTTGGATCAATCATATCTGAATCACAGGGGCTACTTGTGCTCCTGTTTCAGAGACTGGAATAAACCCAGGCCTTCTTGCCTCCGTTCCTGTAAGCCCACACTCTCCTCTTTGTCCTCCAGATGACTACTTCTCAAACTATTTGTGGTGAGGTGTTTTTTTTTTTTGCTTAGTAAGTCATAGATTGATATTTTTCTACACTGCAATAAAAATGAATTATTAAATAAATAAACTTAAAAATACATAAAAATTATAAGCACCATAGATAGAACAGACATAAATTTATCCTCTCAGATTGCTTGCTATAAAAGTTTGAATTTCTTTATTAACCTCCTTACAGACCAGCAATAAGCAGTCATGCGTTTAGCCCCTGACTCATAGCTACCCCCCACGTCTCCGGCATGGAAGACAAGAATTCTACCACTGAACCATCAGTGCCCCCACCTTGAGTAATCCTGTCCTAAACCATGCCTCTTAAGGATGTGCTTCTTTAAGGCGTAGACAAACTGGTCTCAAGTCCTCCCTGGTTTGAGGCTTTTTACCAAAGTAGATGTCAGATCTCATGCTCATCACATCAATTCTACCTCATGGAGTTAATAATCCAAAAGATAGCCAAGAGTCAAGAGTGCATTAAATTTAAAGATATTTTTAAAAGAAGAGATACCATGTGATAATTCAGAAACCATGCCTCAAAGGTTAGGGGGGTTTGTAAACTCTCCACTAGTACCAGCCATCACCAGGGCCAAAGCCATTCTTAGCCTTGTTGTCTGTCAGGTACAGATGAGTATGCTTCCAAAATCTGTGCTGTTTTCATTTCCCCACTGCAAGTATGTTAGAGGATATAGTGTAAATATGTCATGACTGAATACACTATAGAACATTTTTTCTTTCTGTAATCCACAACTGGACCAATAAACAACATCATGATAAATTGATAAAATACTGAAGTTGTCAAGGATTTCATTGTACTTGGATCCATAATCAATGCCAATGGAAGCAGTAGTCATGAAATCAGACGATGCATTGCATTGCACAAATCCGCACCAAAAAACCTCTTTAAAAAGGTGTGTCTGAACCCAAGCCATAGTATTTTCAGTTGATACATATACATGTGAAAGCTGGACAATGAACAAGGAAGACCGAAAAAGAATTGATGCTTTGAATTACGGTGTTGGTGAAGAATATTGAATATACTATGGACTTCCAGAAGAACAAACAAATCTGTCTTGGAAGAAGCATAGCTAGAATGTCTGTTAGAAGTGAGGATGGTGAGACTTTGTCTCAAGTACTTTGGACATGTTATCAGGAGGGACCAGTCCCTGGAGAAGAACATTATGCTTGGTAAGGAGAGAGTGAGTGAAAAAGAGTAATACACTCAATGAAGTGAATCGACACAGTGGCTGCAACAATGGGCTCACACATAGCAACAATTGTATAGATGGCACAGGATTAGGTAGTGTATCTTTCTGTTGTAGATAGGGTTGCTATGAGTCCGAACCGACTCCACATCACCTAAAAACAACCATACATCACACAATAACTATGAGCCCAAGAGGCAGAAAGGGCCACATGAACCAGAGACTTACATCATCCTGAGACCAGAAGAACTAGTTGGTGCCCGGCCACAATCGATGACTGCCCTGACAGGGAGTACAACAGAGAACCCCTGAGGGAGCAGGAGATCAGTGGGATGCAGACCCCAAATTCTCATAAAAAGACCAGACTTAATGGTCTGACTGAGACTAGAGGAATCCCGGCGGTCATGGTCCCCAAACCTTCTGTTGGCCCAGGACAGGAACCATTCCCGAAGACAACTCATCAGACATGGAAGGGACTGGACAATGGGTTGGAGGGAGATGCTGATGAAGAGTGAGCTACCTGTATCAGGTGGACACTTGAGACTGTGTTGGCATCTCCTGTCTGGAGGGGGGATGGGAGGGTAGAGAGAGTTGGAAGTTGGCAAAATTGTTAAGAAAGGAGAGACTGGAAGGGCTGACTCATTAGGGGGAGAGCAAGTGGGAGTACAGAGTAAGGTGTATATAAACTTATATGTGACAGTTTGACTTGATTTGTAAACGTTCACTTGAAGCTCAATAAAAAAAAAAACAAACAAAAACACCATACAGAGTAAGGTGTAAAGCCTTTGTCCTATTTCCCTTCAGCCTTATATCTGTATTTTAAACATCTTCCCAGGTGTCACTTTGCATTGTTAATGCTTCCAGTTCCACTTCCAGATTCTTTTCCCAGGACCACAGACCATAAACCGTCACTGCATTTCTTGAACACCACAAATTCTTCTCAAGTAACTCTTCTTAACGCGATTTTTACCACTATGAATTTCTGTCTCATTTTCCTTTCCTAGCCAAGTGTAATCTCAACCAATTTTTTACGCTTTGTGTGATATGGTTCAGCTTTGTGGATCTTCCCTTGTTTTATTTGATTTGATCCGTGATAGTCATTTCACTTCCTATCTTATAAGGTCCTACTGGGACCTTAAATTAGTATTAGTTAAGGTCCTGGTGATGCAATGGTTAAGAACTCATCCGCTAACCAAAAAAGTCAGTTTGAATCCAGCAACTGCTCTTCAGAAACCCTGTGGGGCAGTTTTACTCTGTCCTATATGGGTCGGAACTGAATGGACAGCAATGGGTTAAGGTCCTACTGAGGTTCTACCTCTGTTAAGAAACCTCACCTTGTACTCCAAAACTAAAAAAAGAAAGAAAGAAAAACAAGCCCATTGCCATTGAGTTGATTCTGACTCATAGTGACCCCACAGGACAGACTAGAACTGCCCCATAGAGTTTCAAGGAGCGCCTGGTGGATTCGAACTTCCAGCCTTTTGGTTAGCAGCTGGACTCTTAACCAATAATCTGCCACCTTAAAACATCTTAACTACAGAGTTTCCTACTGAGTAATGTTGTAGTCTATTGTTTATTCACTATTTCATGCCTGCTGGTCTTGCTATTATGTCATATTTAAAAGATTTCTAGGATAAAGCAAGTGAATTTTTGGTAACATTGAAGTAGTTCCATTCAATTTAGACACAGGAAAACTTATAGATACACATAACTTCAGAATTCAAATCTTTAAAATCCTTAATAAATAAATATCCCACATGCAACGAACCTTAAACATCTCAGGGACTTTAAATATACTTAGCAAAAATAGATTTATCTTGAAGCTTAAGTGGAAGCATCTGTCTCCCAGAAAGCATTTAATTGTTTCTGTTGCTGTGTGATGATTGGGTAAAGTAGATGCACTCCTTCTCAATGAGAGGCACATCTATATATTGTAAGACACTAATAAAGGTGTTATCCAAATGAGGATATCTTTATTGGAAAGGGGTAGGAGTTTGCATAGTCAGCTGTCTGTTTGCTACATTATTTGGAATTTACTGAAAATAGAGTGTTTAAGATACAGTCATTTAATTTCTACTTGACCCACTGTCAGGAGAGTCATTTTATCATTTGGATAAAAAAGCATATTCGGGATTGTAAACAAAGCTTGTGTATAGATCATTCTTTCTCATTCTTTTCCCATGATTCTGTTTCTCCTGTTTAGTGTCAGTGAGAACCTGGTAAGGAATACAGAGGACAAGTCATATAAAGTTCTTTCATCTACAATTATTACTCTATGGCAATAATTTCTAATTAACAGGGATTTCAATTGTTTGATAATTGTCTTATCTAAATAAAAAAAATGATAATAGTGTGCCCATATTTCCTTGAACTAAGAACTGGTTGTTAAGAAATAAAAATGGGAAGATAAACATTTGCAGGATTTTTCTTGAAAAGGATTTCAGCTCTCATTTGTGTCAAAAATCTTATTGTATAGAGCAGAAATGTGTTGCTAAAAGGTCAACTCACAATTAGTCAATGACAGACTTAATGCTTATATTCTGGGTCCCCTTACTCTTAGTCCAGTGCATTTATTTATAGTTTTATTGGATCTTTTTCACACCTATTGACCCTGAAGCATTTTCAAATGATATTTTCTTATGTCCATGTAGCTTTAAAGCCCTATAGCTACACTACTGAACTGGGAAGTAATCTTTGAGGAGAAATGGGTTGATTTACTAGGACTGCTGCAATGTGAGAATCATAGTGCATTAAAATATTTTAGCTGCTTTTGTCAGGTACAGTTGGCATTTGTATTGGTCAAATAAACACAGTGTGATACTTTTTCTAGAAAAAACTCTGGTGGCGCAATGGTTATGTACTTGGCTACTAAATGAAAGGTTGGTGACTTGAGCCCACCCAACAGCTTCATGGGAAAAAGACCTGGTGATCCGCTTCTGTAAAAATTACAGCCTAGGAAATCCTGGGTCAAAGTTCTACTTTGTCACATGGGGTTGCTGAGTTGAAATTGACTTGACAGCACCTAACAATACCAATATCGCCCTTATTACCCATCTGTCAGTTTGTTGTATTATGGTGGCTTGAGAATTGCTGTGATGCTGGAAGCTGTGCCACCTGTATTTCACAAACCATCAGGGTCACTCATAGTAGACAGGTTTCTGCAGATTATCCAGACTAAGACAGAGTAGGAAGAAAGACCTGGTGATGTGCTCCTGGAAATTAGTCAGTGAAAACTTCATGAATAACATCAGAACATTGTCTAATACAGTGCTGGAAGATGAGCCCATTAGGTTGGTAGACCCTTAAAATACGACTGGGGAAGGGCTGTCTCCTTGAAGTAGAGTCAGTCTTAATGACCCAAATTGCATAAAACCTTTGGGACCTTCATTTTCTGAAGTGGAACAACTCAAAACGAGAAATAACAGCTGTGAACATCCATTAATAAATCAGAATGTGGAATGTGCGAAGTATGAGTCAAGGGAAATTGGAAGTTGTCAAAAATGAAATGGAATATTTGAAGATTGACATGTTAGGCATTAGTGAGCTGAAAGAGATTGATATTGGCCATTTTGAATCTAATAGTCATATAGTCTCCTAAGCCAGGAATGAGAAATTGAAGAGGAACAGTGTTGTCTTCATTGTCAAGAAGAACATTTCAAAATTTATCCTGAAGTACAATGCTGTTAGTGGTAGGTTTAGATCCATGTGCCTTCATGAAAGACCAGTTAATACGACTATTAATTAAATTTATACACCAAGAACGAATGCCCAAGAAATTGGGGATTTTTTATGAGCTGCTGCAGTCTGAAATTTTTCAAATATGCAGTCAAAACATTTTGATAATTACTAGTGATTGGAATTTGAAAGTCGGAAATGAAGAAGGATCAGTAGTTGGAAAATATGGCCTTGGTGATAGGAATGATGCCAGAGATTTCATGATAGAATTCTGCATGACTAACGACTTACTCATCAGAAATATTTTTTCTCAACAACACAAATGATGAGGATACATGTGGACCTCACCGGATGGGTTACACAGAAATCAAATAGACAACATTTGGAGAAAGAGAAGATGGAGAAACTCAATATGTCAGTCAAAACAAAACAAAAAAAAAAAAAACCAGGGTTAATTGTGGAACAGACCATTTGTTGCTCATATGCAAGTTCAAGCTGAAGCTAAAGAAAATTAAAGCAAGTCCACAAAAGCCAAAGTACAACCTTAAATTTAGAAGTCCTCTTAAGCATAGATTTGGTGTACTAAACACTAATGACTGAACACCGGAAGAGTTGTGGAATGACATATGCACAAAGTAAAAGGCTCTTAAAAAGGCAAGAAAGAAGGAAAAGACCAAAATGGTTGTCAGAAGAGACTGAAACTTCCTCTTGAGTGCAGAGTAGCTAAATCGAATGGAAGAAATGATGAAGTAAAAGGTAGGAGGAAAAGATTTCAAAGGGTAGCTCGAGAAGACGAAGTGAAGCATTATAATGATATGTGCAAAGACCTGGAGTCAGAGAACCAAAAGGGAAGAACACAGTTGGCATTTCTCAAGTTGAAAGAACTGAAGAGAAAATTTAAGCTTTGAGTTGCAGCATTGAAGGATTTTACGACTCAGGAAGTATCAAAAGAAGGTGGAAGGAATACAGTCACTACCAAAAATAATTGGCCGATGTTCAGTCATTTCAGGAGATAGCATATGATCAATAATTGGTGGTGCCGAAGGAAAAAGTCCAGTATGCGCTGAAGGCATTGGTGGTAAACAAGGTTCCAGGAATTGAAAGAGTACCAGTTGAGTTGGTTCAAAAAATGGATGCAGTGCAGGAAGTGCTCATTCCTCTATGCCAAGAAATTGGAAACATAACTACTTGGCCAACTGACTGAAAGAGATCCATATTCATGCCCATTCCAAGGAAAGGTGATCCAGCGGAATACATTATCAAACAATATCATTAATATCGCATGCAAGCAAAATTTTGCTGATGATAGTTGAAAAAACAGCAGCAACTATAGATCAACAAAGGCTTGCCAGAAGTTTAAGCTGGATTCAGAAGAGGATGTGGAATATGGCATATCAGATGGATCTTGGCTGAAAGAGGAGACTACATCAGATATCCTAGGTATGGCTGGCATCTGTCTGTCTCCCAAACCCTGAAGGGCCTTCTTACAGAATCAAAGCCTCTTTTCAAATTTACAGTCCCCAACAGGGACAGATCACCCAGTAAGCAAGGTAAGCACAGGCTTACTTATGCTTACTTACTAATCTATACTCAACAATTTCACATGAGTTTCACCAGATCTTTATGTGGTGAAACGTGTGTGAAATTGTTCACTAAAGATGATCTGGTAAGCAAGGTAAGCACCATGCAGAAGGCTGTGTGGAAAAAGTCTTGTATTTTGTGATAATCCAAATATCTGGAACTGAGTAGTCAGAGCAGATAAAAGCCTTGGAGGTGGCTCTGGGGATCGTGAGCCCCTGCCATGCACATTAACCTGTTAGACGTCAGGTCATGGGTAGTCCAGGGGTATGAGAGAAGGGCCAGGGTGTCTGAGGTGGCACTCAGGTCACTCAAGGCAGTGGCCATTACCAACCAGTACAGGGGTGCTCTAGTATTCTCACAACCCTGATGTTTACAAGTTCCTGGAAACCATACTTCTTGTCTATGACAGACTTTGCCTTAGTTATATAGTGCTGCTATAATAGAAACACCACAAGTGGATGGATTTAATAAAGAGAAATTCATCCTCTCATAGTCTGGTAGGCTAAAAGTCCAAATTCAGGGCTCCAGGTCCAGGGGAAAGCTTTCTCTCTCTGTTGGCTCTTGAGGAAGGTCCTTGTCATCAACCTTCCTCAGGTCAAGGAGCTTCTCAGCGCAGGGACCCCAGGTTCAAAGGATGCGATGTGCTTCCAGAGTTGCTTTCTTGGTGGCGTGAGGTCCTGCTCTCTGCTCGCTTCTCTCTTTTATATCTCGAAAGAGATTAGCTTAAAACACAATCTAATCTTGTAGATTGAGTCCTGGCTCATTAACATAACTCATTAATCCCATCTTGTTAACATCATAGAGATAGGAGTTACAGCACATAGGAAAATCACGTCAGTTGACAAAGTGGTGGACAAGCATACAATACTGGGAATCATGACCTAGCCAAGTTGACAGGTATTTCTTGGGGACATAATTCAATCCATGACAGACTTGCTCTACCAAACAGCTTCTTCCAGGGTAATGAGGAGAGTCTATCTGAGCCCTGAGAAAACACTTGAGCTGACAATTCTGTGAGTCCAAACTGGTGGGGACCTGGTCAGGTGGGAGGGATACATTCCAGGGCAGGGATGGAACGACTCACCTGGTACCCCAATCAGCTGTGTTCTCAAAGTACCTGAGACTTTTTCCAGACCATTAACACCTGTACTGTGTTTTCCTCATTCAAAAGATGCCCCTCAGGACCAAACCTACTGCTGTCAAGTTGATTCTGACTCATAGCAACCCCATAGGTTTTCTAAGGCTGCAGATTTCTGCAGGAGCAGACTGCCACATCTTTTTCCTACAGAGCTGCTGGTGGCTTCAAACTACTGACCTTTCTGTTAGCAGTTGGTTAGTTTAACCACTGTGCTACCAGGGCTCCTTACAAGATGCCTAGACCTCATTTAAAGGCAAACCATGCTATGGGCTTCCAGGATGGACTTAACTTATTTTTCTTCTTGAGATGTAATTGACATACCAGACAACTCACCTTTTAAAGTATACAACTCAGTGGATTTTATTATATTCACGAGGTTGTTCACCTGTCGCCATTATCTTAATTCCAGAACATTTTCATCACCTTAAAGAGAAACCTTGCATCGTTAGCAAGCACTCCCTATTTTCCCTCAACACCTTCCCCTCAGCCCCTTGTTGTTAGGTGCCATCAAGTCGGTTCCGACTCACAGTGACCCTGTGTACAATAGAACAAAACACTGCCCAGTCCTGTGCCACACTCACAATCATTGTTACACTTGAGGCCATTGTTGCAGCCACTATGTCAATCCATCTTGTTGAGGATCTTCCTATTTTCCGCCAGCCCTGTACTTTAAAAAGCATGATGTCCTTCTCCAGGGACTGATATCTCCTGATAACATGTTCAAAGTATATGGGACGTAGTCTCTCCGTCCTTGCTTCTAAGGAGCATTCTCGTTGTACTTCTTCCAAGACAGATTTGTTTGTTCTTTTCACAGTCCATGGTATATTCAATGTTCTTTGCCAACACAATTCAAAGGCGTCAATTGTTCTTTCGTCTTCCTAATTCATCGTCCAGCTTTCACATGCATATGAGGCGACTAAAAACACCATGGTTTGGGTAAGGTGCACCTTAGTCTTCAAGGTGACATCTTAGTTTTTCAACACTTTAAAGTGGTCTTTTGCAGCAAATTTGCCCAGTGCAATGCATCTCTTGATTTCTTGGCTGCTGCTTCTGTGGGTGTTGATTGTGGATCCAAGTAAAATGAAATCCTTGACAACTCCAGTCTTTTCTCCAATTATCATGATGTTGCTTTTTGGTCCAGTTGTGAGAATTTTTGTTTTCTTTATGTTGACATGTAATCCATACTGAAGGCTATGGTCTTTGATCTTCATCAGTAAGTGCTTCAAGTCCTCTTCACTTTTAGCAAGCAAAGTTGTGTCATCTGCATAATGCAGGTTAATGAGTCTTCCTCCAGTCCCGATCTGCATTCCTCTTCATACAGTCCAGCTTCTCAGATTATTTGCTCAGCATACAGATTGAATAGGTATGGTGAAAGGATACAACCCTGGTGCACACCTTTCCTGACTTTAAATCACACAGTATCCCCTTGTTATGTTTGAACAACTGCCTCTTGAGCACAATTAAGTGTTCTGGAATTCCCATTCTTCACAATGTTATCTGTAATTTGTTATGATCCACCCAGTCTAATGCCTTTGCATAGTCAATAAAACACAGGTAAATATCTTTCTGGTATTCTGTGCTTTCATCCAGGATCCATCTGGCATCAGCAATGATATCCCTGGTTCCACATCCTCTTCTGAATCCGGCTTGAATTTCTGGCAGTTCCCTGTCGATATACTGCTGCAGCCGCTCTTGAATGATCTTCAGCAAAATTTTACTTGCCTGTGATATTAATGATATTGTTTGATAATTTCCACATTTGGTTGGATCACCTTTCTTGGTAATAGGCATGAATAGGCTGGTCAGTTGGCCATGTGGCTGTCTCCCAAATTTCTTGACATAGACTAATGCGCACTTCCAGTGCTGCATCTGTTTGTTGAAACATCTCAGTTGGTTTTCTGTCAATTCCTGGAGCCTTGTTTTTTGGCAGTGCCTTCAGTGCGGCTTGGACTTCTTCCTTCAGTACCATTGGTTCCTGATCATATGGTGCCTCCTGAAATGGTTGAATGTTGACCAGTTCTTTTTGGTATAGTGACTCTGTGTTCCTTCCACGTTCCTTTGATGTTTCCTGTGTTGTTTAATATTTTCCCTATAAAATCCTTAGTATTGCAACTCAAGGCTTGAATTTTTTCTTCAGTTCTTTCAGCTTGAGAAATGCTGAACATGTTCTTCCCTTTTGGTTTTCTACCTCCAGGTCTTTGTACATGTCGTTATAGTACTTTACTTTATCTTCTTGAGCCACTCTAGCAGCCATAAATCTACTTTCTGTCTCTATGGATTTGCCTAGTCTGGATATTTCATACAGATGGAGTCATTCAGGATACGGTTGTTTGCATCTGACTGCTTTCACTCAGCATGTTTTCAAGGTTCATCTATGAGGTAATGTGTATCAGAACTTTATTACTTTTTATGGCTAATGATATTCCATTGGATGGATAGACCACAGTTTGTTTTATCCATTCATCAGTTGATGACATTTGGGTTGTTTGCACTTTTTGGCTATCTTGTTTATCTACTATAAACATTAAAGTACAAGTTTTGGTGGGAAAGGCTTAACGTATTTTATCATGTTATTCAAATGTATACATACTAAAATTCAACATAAACTCTTATTTTTATGAGCCTTGTATACTCCTTAAAATAAAATAAGTTAAAAATAAAATAAGTTCACATATTAAATTTGTTATTGCAAACAACACATACTTATTGATATTTACACTGTGTTCTGTGTCCTGGGGATTTCTCCTGAACAAGAGACAGACAGGTTTCTGGCCTCTCCAGCCTGCGTTGATGGAGTGGGGAGAGGGAGAGGTCAGCTGTGCTCACAGGGCACTGCAGGATGCTTGAGCCCCCATGAGGGAAGGCCTGAGCCAGAGACCTGAGGACCCTAGTCCAGTTCCAGGAACACCAAGGACCGTCCACATGCCACCTGCCTGCTGGAGGGACTCTCAGGAGCCCTGATTAACCCTCCAGGCTCTTGTTTACAAAGCAACCCTGACTCTAAGGCTGCTCCCCTAGACCCCAGAACAAAGCTGTCAAAGGATCATCCCATCCACCTGCCTGCTGCCTGCATGGACAGATCTTGGAGCTGGACAGGTTGTCCAGAACTCATACCATCTTTCCTGGATCCTGCACCACTCAGGACAAGGACCCTGAGGCCCAGCCAAGGGCCACCTTGCTTGCCCCAGGCCCCATGCTGTTGGGTCTCCACAACCAGCAATACTCATTCTTTGATTCTGTTTCCCTCGTCTGGGCTAGAGCCTACTATATATAAATGCTAGACTGGAGTTCCTGCCCCTTTCTCAATCCTGTGCCTCTTTTTTCAGTTCCTTAGTGTCTCCGGGCCTCAGTCTTCCTTTTCTGTAGGATGGGGGTCCCAGCTGCCCTGCCCAACTCACTAAATGGTGCAGGAGGATGAGAGAGGGTTTAGAGAAAAACTTTTAGGGATCTTATGTCACTCTTAATTGGACTAGTGGCTAGGGAGAGGATGGTCAGTTTACCATGCACACCTAGATGTGTGTATATGTGTGTGTAGGTGTGTGCGTGTGTTACTCCATTACTATTTTCTCGCTACTGTGGGGGTGAAAGAGGAGCCCTGATGGTGCAGTGGTTAAGTGCTTGGCTGCTGACTGAAAGGTCAGGGGTTCAAACCCACCAAGCCACTCCGAGGGAAAAAGATGTGGCAATCTGCTTCTGTGAAGATTTACAGCCTTGTAAACCCTATGGGGGCACTTACGCTCTGTCCTGTGTGGTTGCTCTGAGTTGGAATCGACTTGAGAGCAACAAGTTTGGTTTTCTTGGCAGAGGTGAAGAAACAGGACCATAGGCCCTGAGGAGTGTGCCCCAGGTCTCAGAGCCCAGTAGTCTGGTGCAGAGTCTGTACTTATTGCTCTTGAGTTGTCCCATTTCCCAGTTCCCAGAATATGGTCTTGACTCCCAGAGCCTCCAGAGGGGATCAAGGAGAGGTTGTTCCTGGTTCTGGTAGCCTGGATGCATGAGTCCAAACATAAGTGATGACAGCCCCGGCAGTCCCTATCTTTCATATGCACGATTCCCGCCTTAGCCTGAGGGCCCTGGGAGCTGAGCCTGTGCCCCGACGCCCTTTTCTCACACTGCTCCTGCAGAAAAGCCCTCCCTCTTAGCCGCTTGACTATGTTCCCACTGAACCTAGTTCCCACTGCCTGGCTAACACCCAGGAAGGGCACACACTGGGCAGTCTAGAGGCTGCTGATAGGGCAGCAGGGAGATGTGGCCTCCAGGGCTGCCTGGGCAGGTCAGGGTGTGAATGGTGCCTCCCCTTCCCGTGGGCACGTTTTCAGGGCCAGAAGGCCTCAGGCGAGGGCTGGAAGTACCTGCAAAAACCCACCAACCGCCCACTGCCCTTGTCCTCCTGGCCCGGGGTGGATTGACCAGTAAGCAAGGTACACACAGGCTTACATTAAGCAAGATATGCATGGACTCACTTGTGCTTACATACTAATCTGTAGTGTGAGACTTCACCTGTTTTTTATCATGAAAAATGGATGAAATTGTGCACTACAGTTTTGTAAGTAAGCACAAGTAGGCCCCTCCATTCCCTGATTATTGGGTAATCCGTCCCTGCTCCTGGCCCTCCATGGTTCCAGCCTCTGAGGTCACCTTCACCGGCTCACAGTCCTCTGACTCACCTCCTCCACACATTTTGGGGCCTTGTTGTAGCTGGTCACTTGGGCAGAGGACCCCACCCACCTCCTCACTGCCCACGATTGGGCATTCTCCTGGCCCCTTCCACCTTTTCACTTCCAACTCATGAGCATTCTGTGGGCCCTATATCTCCTAACTTCCATTACCTGGGGTGCCCTGATTCATCCCTTCCTCCACTCGCTAATCCTGGGGATCTCCTGACCCCTCTCATCTCCTCACAGCCCATAACTGGCCATTATCATGACCCCCTACATGCTCTCACACCTGGCTTTCTCCTTACCTCTCCTTTCTTCCCAAAGCCCATACCTGTGTCTTCTTTTAGCCACTGCCCACACTTGGGCATCCACAGGCAGCCATCTACCTCTTCAGTCACAACACCTAAGCTTTATTACGGCCCCTCAAATGTTTTCTTCCCAAACCTGGGAATCTTCCTCACCACTAAACCTTAATCCCGCACCTAATGCCTTTTTTTTTTTTTTTAATTTTTATTAAGCCTCAAGTGAACATTTACCATTCCAATCAGTCTGTCACATGTAGGTTTACATACTTCTTACTCCCTTCTCCCACTTGCTCTCCCCATATTGAGTCAGCCCTTACAGTCTCTCGTTTCGTGCCAATTTTACCATCTTCCCTCTCTCTCTATCTTCCCATCCCCCCTCCAGTCAAGAGTTGCCAACACACTCTTCCGTGTCCACCTGATTTAATTAGCTCACTCTTCATCAGTATCTCTCTCCCCCCCACTGACCAGTCCTTTTCATGCCTGATGATTTGTCTTCGGGGATGGTTCCTGTCCTGTGCCATCAGAAGTTCTGGGGAGCATTGTCTCTGGGATTTCTCTAGTCGCAATCATACCATTAGGTGTGGTCTTTTAATGAGAATTTGGGGTCTGTATCCCATTGGTCTCCTGCTCCCTCAGGAGTTGTCTGTTGTGTTCCCTGACAGGGCAGACATCGATTGTGGCCGGGCACCAACTAGTTCTTCTGGTCTCAGGATAATGTAGGTCTCTGGTTCAAGTGGCCCTTTGTGTCTCTTGGGTTCTTAGTTGTCGTGTGACCTTGGTGTTCTTCCTTTGCCTTTGCTCCAGGTGGGTTGAGACCAATTAATGTATTTTAGATGGCCGCTTGTTGGCATTTAGGACCCCAGGCGCCACAATTCAAAGTGGGATGCAGAGTGTTTTCATAATAGAATTGTTTTGCCCATTGACTTAGAAGTCCCCTCAAACCAAGTTCCCCTGACCCCAGCCCCTGCTTCACTGACCTTTGAAGCTTTCATTTTATCTCGGAAACCTCTTTACTTTTAATCCAGTCCAATTAGGCTGACCTTCCTTGTTTTGAGTGTGGTCTTTCCCTTCACCCAAAGCAGTTCCCATCTACAGATTGATCAATAAAAAGCCCTCTCCCTCCCTCCCTCCCTCCCCCCTTTGTAACCACATAAGCATGTGTTCTTCTCCGTTTTTTCTATTTCTCAAGATCTTATAATAGTGGTCTTATACAATATTTGTCCTTTTGCAACTGACTCATTTCGCTCAGCATAATGCCTTCCAGATTCCTCCATGTTATGAAATGTTTCAGAGATTCGTCACTGTTCTTTATCGATGCGTAGTGTTCCATTCTGTGAATATACCACAATTTATTTACCCATTCGTCCGATGATGGACATCTTAGTTGCTTCCAGCTTTTTGCTATTGTAAACAGAGCTGCAATAAACATGGGTGTGCATATATCTGTTTGTGTGAAGGCTCTTGTATCTTTAGGGTATATTCTGAGGAATGGGATTTCTGGGTTGTATGGTAGTTCTATTTCTAACTGTTTAAGATAACGCCAGATGGATTTCCAAAGTGGTTGTACCATTTTACAATCCCACCAGAAGTGTACGAGAGTTCCAATCTCTCCGCAGCCTCTCCAACATTTATTATTTTGTGTTTTTTGAATTAATGCCAGTCTAGTTGGTGTCAGATGGAATCTCATCGTAGTTTTAATTTGCATTTCTCTAATGGCTAATGATCGAGAGCATTTTCTCATGTATCTGTTGGCTGCCTGAATATCTTCCTTAGTGAAATGTGTGTTCATATCCTTTGCCCACTTCTTGATTGGGTTGTTTGTCTTTTTGTGGTTGAGTTTTGACAGAGTCATGTAGATTTTAGAGATCAGGCACTGGTCTGAGATGTCATAGCTGAAAATTCTTTCCCAATCTGTAGGTGGTCTTTTTACTCTTTTGGAGAAGTCTTTAGATGAGCATAGGTGTTTGATTTTTAGGAGCTCCCAGTTACCTGGTTTCTCTTCATCATTTTTGGTAATGTTTTGTATTCTGTTTATGCCCTGTATTAGGGCTCCTAGGGTAGATCCTATTTTTTCTTCCATGATTTTTATCGTTTTAGTCTTTATGTTTAGGTCTTTGATCCACTTGGAGTTAGTTTTTGTGCATGGTGTGAGGTATGGGTCCTGTTTCATTTTTTTGCAAATGGATATCCAGTTATGCCAGCACCATTTGTTAAAAAGACTATCATTTCCCCAATTGACTGACACTGGTCCTTTGTCAAATATCAGCTGCTCATACATGGTTGGATTTATGTCTGGATTCTCAATTCTGTTCCATTGGTCTATGTGCCTGTTGTACCAGTACCAGGCTGTTTTGACTACTGTAGCTATATAATAGGTTCTGAAATCAGGTAGGGTGAGGCCTCCCACTTTCTTCTTCTTTTTCAGTAATGTTTTGCTTATCCGGGGGTTCTTTCCTTTCCATATGAAATTAGTGATTTGTTTCTCTATTCCCTTAAAGTATGACATTGGTATTTGGATTGGAAGTGCGTTATATGTATAAATGGCTTCTGGTAGAATAGACATTTTTACTATGTTAAGTCTTCCTATCCATGAGCAGGGTATGTTTTTCCACTTAAGTATGTCCTTTTGAATTTCTTGTAGCAGAGTTTTATAGTTTTCTTTGTATAGGTCTTTTACATCCTTGGTAAGATTTATTCCTAAGTATTTTATCTTCTTGGGGGCTACTGTGAATGTATTGATTTGGTTATTTCCTCTTCGGTGTTCTTTTTGTTGATGTAGAGGAATCCAAGTGATTTTTGTATGTTTATTTTATATCCTGAGACTCTTCCAAACTCTTCTATTAGTTTCAGTAGTTTTCTGGAGGATTTCTTAGGGTTTTCCATGTATACGATCATGTCATCTGCGAATAGTGATAGCTTTACTTCCTCCTTACCAATCTGGATACCCTTTATTTCTTTGTCTAGCCTAATTGCCCTGGCTAGGACTTCAAGTACGATGTTGAATAAGAGCGGTGATAAAGGGCATCCTTGTCTGGTTCCCGTTCTCAAGGGAAATGCTTTCAGGTTCTCTCCATTTAGAGTGATATTGGCCGTTGGCTTTGCATAAAAAAAAAAAAAAAAAAAAATTTTTTTTTTTTTTGATATGCCCTTCATTATGTTGAGGAATTTTCCTTCAATTCCTATTTTGGTTAGAGTTTTTATCATAAATGGGTGTTGAACTTTGTCAAATGCCTTTTCTGCATCTATTGATAAGATCATGTGGTTTTTATCTTTTGTTTTATTTATGTGATGGATTACATTAATGGTTTTTCTGATATTAAACCAGCCTTGCATACCTGGTATAAATCCCACTTGATCAGGGTGTATTATTTTTTTGATGTGTTGTTGGTTTCTATTGGCTAGAATTTTGTTGAGGATTTTTGCATCTATGTTCATGAGGGATATAGGTCTAAAATTTTCTTTTTTTGTAATGTCTTTACCTGGTTTTGGTATCAGGGAGATGGTGGCTTCATAGAATGAGTTGGGTAGTATTCCGTCTTTTTCTATACTTTGAAATACCTTCAATAGTAATGGTGTTAAGTCTTCTCTGAAGGTTTGGTAGAACTCTGCAGTGAAGCCATCTGGGCCAGGACTTTTTTTTGTTGGGAGTTTTTTGATTACCGTTTCAATCTCTTTTTTTGTTATGGGTCTATTTAGTTGTTCTACTTCTGAATGTGTTAGATTAGGTAAGTAGTATTGTTCCAAGAATTTATCCATTTCTTCTAGGTTTTCAAATTTGTTAGAGTACAATTTTATGTGGTAATCTGATATGATTCTTTTGATTTGATTTGGTTCTGTTGTGATGTGGTCCTTCTCGTTTCTTATTCGGGTTATTTGTTTCCTTTCCTGTTTTTCTTTAGTCAGTCTAGCCAATGGTTTATCAATTTTGTTAATTTTTTCAAAGAACCAGCTTTTGGCTTTGTGAATTCTTTCAATTGTTCTTCTGTTCTCTAATTCATTTAGTTCAGCTCTAATTTTTATTATTTGTTTTCTTCGGGTGCCTGATGGATTCTTTTGTTGCTCACTTTCTATTTGTTCAAGTTGTAGGGACAGTTCTCTGATTTTGGCTCTTTTCTTCTTTTTGTATGTGTGCATTTATCGATATAAATTGGCCTCTGAGCACTGCTTTTGCTGTGTCCCAGAGGTTTTGATAGGAAGTATTTTCATTCTCGTTGCTTTCTAAGAATTTCCTTATTCCCTCCTTGATGTCTTCTATAACCCAGTCTTTTTTCAGGAGGGTATTGTTCATTTTCCAAGTATTTGATTTCTTTTCCCTAGTTTTTCTGTTATTGATTTCTAGGTTCATTGCCTTGTGGTCTGAGAAGATGCTTTGTAATATTTCGATGTTTTGGATTCTGGAAAGATTTGTTTTATGACCTAATATGTGGTGTATTCTAGAGAATGTTCCATGTGCGCTAGAAAAAAAAGTATATTTTGCAGCAGTTGGGTGGAGAATTCTGTGCAAGTCAATGAGGTCAAGTTGGTTGATTGTTGTAAGTAGGTCTTCCGTGTCTCTATTGAGCTTCTTACTGGATGTCCTGTCCTTCTCCGAAAGTGGTGTGTTGAAGTCTCCTACTATATATGTGGAGGTGTCTATCTCACTTTTCAATTCTGTTAAAATTTGATTTATGTATCTTGCAGCCCTGTCATTAGGTGCGTAAATATTTAATATGGTTATGTCTTCCTGATCAATTGTTCCTTTTATCATTATATAGTGTCCTTCTTTATCCTTTGTGGCGGATTTAAGTCTAAAGTCTATTTTGTCAGAAATTAATATTGCTACTCCTCTTCTTTTTTGCTTATTGTTTGCTTGATATATTTTTTTCCATCCTTTGAGTTTTAGTTTGTTTGTGTCTCTAAGTCTAAGGTGTGTCTCTTGTAGGCAGCATATAGATGGATCGTGTTTTTTTATCCAGTCCGTGACTCTCTGTCTCTTTATTGGTGCATTTAGTCCATTTACATTCAGCGTAATTATCGATAAGTAAGTTTTTAGTGCTGTCATTTTGATGCCTTTTCATGTGTGTTGTTGGCCATTTCATTTTTCCACATGCTTTTTTGTGCTGAGACGTTTTTCTTGGTAGCTTGTGAGATCCTCATTTTCATAATGTTTAACTTTGTGTTTATTGATTCGTTACATTTTTCTTGGCTTTTTTCTTGAGTTATGGGATTGATATTCCTTTTTGTGGTTACCTTTTTATTTACCCCTATTTTTCTAAGTGAAAACCTAACTTGTATCCTTCTATTTCGCCTTGTATCACTCTCCATCTGGGAGTTCAATGCCTCCTTTATTTAGTCCCTCTTTTTGATTATTTTGATCGTTTATCTATTGATTTCCATGATTTCCTGTTGTGAGTATTATTTTGTTTATTTATTTATTTTTTAGAATTAGTCTTAATTTGTTTGTTTTTGTGCTTTCCCTATTTGAGTTGCGTTGATATCAGGACGTTCTGTTTTGTGACCTTGTATTGTGCTGGTACCTGATATTATTGGTCATCCGGCCAAACAATCTCCTTTAGCATTTCTTGCAGTCTTGGTTTAGTTTTTGCAAATTCTCTAAACTTGTGTTTATCTGTAAATATCTTAATTTCTCCTTCATATTTCAGAGAGAGTTTTGCTGGATATATGATCCTTGGTTGGCAGTTTTTCTCGTTCAATGCTCTGTATACGTTATCCCATTCCCTTCTTGCCTGCATGGTTTCTGCTGAGTAGTCTGAACTTATTGATTCTCCCTTGAAGGAAACCTTTCTTTTCTCCCTGGCTGCTTTTAAAATTTTCTGTTTGTCTTTGGTTTTGGCGAGTTTGATGATAATATGTCTTGGTGTTTTTCTTTTTGGATCAATCTTAAATGGGGTTCGATGAGCATCTTGGATAGATATCCTTTCGTCTTTCATGATGTCAGGGAAGTTTTGTGTCAGGAGTTCTTCAACTATTTTCTCTGTGTTTTCTGTCCCCCCTCCCTGTTCTGGGACTCCAGTCACTTGCAAGTTATCCTTCTTGATAGAGTCCCACATGATTCTTAGGGTTTCTTCATTTTTTTTAATTCTTTTATCTGATTTTTTTTCAGCTATGTTGGTGTTGTTTCCCTGGTCCTCCAGAAGTCCCAATCTACATTCTAATTGCTCGAGTCTGCTCCTCTGACTTTCTATTGCGTTGTCTAATTCTGTAATTTTATTGTTAATCTTTTGAATTTCTACATGCTGTCTCTCTATGGATTCTTGCAACTTGTTAATTTTTCCACTGTTCTTGAATAATCTTTTTGAGTTCTTCAACAGTTTTTCAGTGTGTTCCTTGGCTTTTTCTGCATTTATCCTAATTTCATTTGTGATATCTTTAAGCATTCTGTAAATTAGTTTTTTATATTCTGTATGTGATAATTCCAGGATTGTATCTTCATTTGGGAAAGATTTTGATTCTTTTGTTTGGGGGGTTGGAGAAGCTGTCATGGTCTGTTTCTTTATGTGGTTTGATATGGACTGCTGTCTCCGAGCCATCACTGGGAAACTAGATTTTCCAAGTAGTCGGCTAAAAAAAAATGCAGTCAGATCCCTATCTGAATTCTCCCTCTGGCTCCGGGTATTCGGATGTTAATGGGGTCGCCTGGGGAGGGTGGGGGAGGGATCTGAGAGCTAGGAGTGTAGCACCACAGAATATAGAGCTGAACACCACGTTCACGCTCCGCCCCCGTTCGCCAAAATCCGGGCTGGACGGGTCCCTGGCTAGGACACTGCTTTCCTTGCTCGGAAACCAGTCACTTCCTCCTGGGGACTTCCTCCGGTGCGCGGCACCACTCATGGGCACTGGGTGGGCGTTTCCCGCACGAACGGGTGGGCCCGCCCCCAGGGTCTATTCAGGCGATTATAATTGGGTCCCGTGGTCACGCCCCGCCCGTGTGCGCGCCCAAATCCCAGCGGGATGACTTCCGGGTTGAGACGCTGCTTTCCCCGTTCCAGAACCAGTCACTTCCTCCCGGGGACTTCTCCTTCCGCTGCGCCACTCCTCTGGAGCGAACTGGGTTGGCGTCACCTGCACGGCCAGGTGGGCCCGCCCCCTGGGTCAATTCAGGGTAATAAAAATGGACCCCGCGCTCACGCCCCGCTCGTGCACGCGCCCAAGTCCCAGCAGGATGGCACCCCGTCTGGGACGCTACTTTCCCCGGTTCGGGACCAATCACTTCCTCCCGGGGACTTCTCCTTCCAGTGTGCCACACCTCTTGAGCAAACTGGGAGGGCGTCACTCGCACGACCAGGTGGGCCCGCCCCCTGGGTCAATTCAGGGTAATAAAAATGGACCCTGCGCTCACGCCCTGACCGCGCTCGTGTGCACCCAGATCCCAGCGGAATGGCTCCCTGTCTGGGATGCTGCTTTCCCTGCTTTGAGACCAGACACTTCCGGGGATTTCTCCCTCTGGTGTGCCGCGCCACACGCGCGGACTGGGTGTGCGTCCTCCCGCACGAATGTGTGGGCCCTGCCCTGGGGTCACTTTAGGGAAATATAGTTGACCCCCCCCCCCCGCTCGCGCCCCGTCGGCTTCTCGCCTAACTCCCAGCGGGACGGCACCCCAGCTGGGATGCTGTTCTCCCCCCTCCCAGATCAGTCACTGCCTCCCGGGTGCTTCTCCCTCCGGCTGCGCCTCTACGCCGCCCGCGCCAACCTGCTAGACTTCCTCCCGGGATGGGTTCGGGGGGGAAGGGGTGGGCCCCCTTTCTGTGCCATCTGCCCCCCTGGGCTCTGCCCCAGATCGGGCTCCGAAGGTCACCTGCCTGGTGAGCTGGCTCCTGGTTCTGAAAACAGTCGCTGTCTGCCCGTATTTGTTCGTTTTCCGTCTCTAAGTCTGTGCTTGTTGTTCAGAGTTCGTAGATTGTTATGTATGTGATCGATTCCCTTGTTTTTCCGAGTCTTTGTTGCAAGAGGGATCTGCGGTAGCGTCCACCTAGTCCGCCATCTTGGCCCTGCTCCACCTAATGCCTTTTACTGCCTCCACCTCTCTCCTTATCCCTGATACCTCAGTGGCTTCTGGTCCTTCACACCTCCTCCTTGGCCACACCTATATACTCATTGACTGCCTACCTTCTACTTCCTCCCACATCTGTGCCTCCTGCGTCATCTTCACCGTTACTGGGCTGCCCCCTGAGCTCCCCATCATTACCACACCTGGTGGTGGTGTCCTGGCCCTCCCTACCCTCTCACTTCCCATACTGTGTCTTATTCCTCCTACTTCCTCGCTCACCATACCACACCAGTGTTGTTTCCTGACTCCTGTCTCCTTTTTACCTATGTCTTGGAGTTCTCCCGGCATCTCCCACCTCCATACCTCGCATAGCTTGTCTGCCTCTTGATCCCTGCCAGCTCTCACTCCCTACATCCAGACTGTGTCTTCACCTCACCCTCCCTGCCTTTTGTTTGCCCATCTCTGGGATTTATCATGAAGACAGGCACTCAAGTAAATACTGTACACAAGTGCTCATAGCAGCACTACTGACGTTAGTCAAACAGTGGAAACAACCCAAATGTCCATCCACAGATGAATGGATGAACAAAGTGTGGTCCATCCATACAATGGAAAATATTGAGCTTTGAAAGGAATTAGATACTGCCACGCAGTACAGCGTGGATGGACCTCAAAAATATTAAGCTAAATGAAAGAAGCAAGACACAAAAGCTCGCATTTTATATGATTCCATTTAGGTAAAAAATCCAAAGTAGATAAATCTATAGACACAGAAAGCCAATTAGTGATTGCTGTGGGTTATGGGGAGGAGGTATGGGGAGTGACGGTTTAATAAGTTCAGGGTGGTGATGACAATGTTGGGGAAGTAGATAGTGGTGGTGGTTGAAATGCATTGCAAAAGCACATAAAGCCTCTGGATTATGCACTTTAAAATGATTAAGATCAAAGTTGATTATATATGAAACCTAAACTTTTTTAAAAGAGACTAAACCAAAATGGTGTGGCAAACAAGGAAAATACTATAATAAAACCAAAGAGATGTTCTCAGGTGAGGGGCAGGAAGACTCTGGTGCTGGATCCAGTGCTCTCTGGGGCTCAGAACTGGTATGGAGGAGCTGCTGAAACTGGCCTAGCCTTTGGTGCCCGTGCTGGAGCTGATGATGGAATACCTGCTGATAGATATACCTCCGGTGCTGGTGCCGGAGCCAGCTCTGCCTCAGCTGGTGGTTCTAGACCTCCTTCTGGAGGTGGCACTAGATGAAAGTCTGGCTCAACAGCAGTCTCCACCACTGGAGCTAGCTGGTGAGGAAATAGCTGTGACTAGAGCCAACTCCAGTTTTAGTGCAGGCACCGGCTCTACCTCAGAAGGTAGTACTGGAGCTGGTTCTGGAGGCTTCACTTAATGTGATTCTTCCCTACATCAGGCTCTACTAATGGTGGTGGTACTGGAGCTGGTGATGGAATAGATGCTGACAGACCTGGCTCTGCTGTTGGTGCAGGAGCTGACTCTTCCTCAACTGGTGGTACTAGTGCTACTTCTGGAGGTGGCGCTAGAAGTAGATTTGGTTCAACAGCAGGCTCTGCCACAGAAGCTGGTAATGGAATAGCTGTTGCTAGATCCAAGTCCCATGTTGGTGGAGGAGCGGGCTCTTCCTCAGAATCTGGCACTAGCACTGCTTCTAGAGGTGATGCTAGATCCTTAGCTTTTAGAGCTGGCGCTGTCCCTGGTGCTGGAGCTGAAAGAGTAGAAAAATTCACCAACACGACTGCCTTTCCAATGACAGAAAACATCCCACTGTTATTCAGAGAAGTGCAAGCTTAAAAACTCCACTCCAGGGAGTCTCCGCAGACCGCAGTCCACTAGAAGAGGGATCTCGCGTTATTCTGAGCTCTGGCCCAACCCCACTCAGTGGAGGCTACCCCCATGTGGTCTGGCCTGTGCCCCTCTACACACGCTCACGTGCATGTATGCCCAGTCCTCACCGTCTGAATCTGCCTCAGTGGGCCCCAGGTGCTCCAGCTGGAGAAAAGGAGAAGGTGAGCACGGTGCTCCAGGTCTGAGCTGGTCGTGTTCACCGGCACATATTCTACCAGTAGCTTGAAGCAAGTGAAATCTGGGGGCTTAGAGAAGTCCTCCAAGTATTCATACAGCCAGGTGCCCAGGATGAAGGAGATGGCATTTGGGGTGTATGGTGAGCAATAGGGTCAGGGTCCTAGACTTTCCTGTCACATCACCCTCCCACAGCACCACTACAAAGGGGTGGGTCCTTCTGCCTCTTTCTGACCCTCTGGAGGCCAGCCACACCCTGCCCCACTCGACTCTGGCTGTTCTGGCAGTGGCAGGGGAAGCCTTCACTCATTCCTCCAGGGGAGACTAGGTATGTGGGACTCGGTCTGTCCAACCCCAGTCTGGACACAGTCTTCCCACTAGCTCCCATCCTTCTATGGAGACAGGAGCTCCTCCTTCTCAACCCAAAGTCCACTTACTCTTTCAGCTCACCATGGGGTCCACCGTTCCTGTCAGAGTGGGGGGTGGTTGTATCCATATCCAGAGGAGGCAAGAGGTCATCACATCTAATGCACTGTGGACACTACCCACCTACAATGTCTAGTGTTCCTTTCTGACCCACCGACTAGATTGGAGGCTCAGGGGGCAAGAGTACTGGTCTGCTTTGTTTATTGAATGGTGCTAAGTGCCTAGAAGAGCGTCTGCAAGAGTTCCAAACCAACCCACTGCTGTCAAGTTAACTCTGACTCATAGTGACCCTATAGGCCAGAGCTTCCAAGGCTATAAATCCTTTACAGAAGTAGGCTGTCCTATCTTTCCCCCATGGAGCAGCTGATGGGTTTGAACCGCTTACCTTTCAGTTAGCAGGTGAGTGCTTTAACCATTGTACCACCAGGGCTCCTATGTAGGGCTTCATATGTATTTTTTAAATGAATGAATCCAACCAGCACCATCCTCATTATCTGAGTAGGCCTGGGGCCCATCTGCCGGCAACCAAAAATCCCTGTTCTCCTTCACCAAGGATGAAGACCCACTAGATGGAACCTAAACCCCCCTTTACAGATAGGAAATGGATTTACTCAAGGACATGGGGTCAGTGAGGGGTGAGGCACAGAGATTCTTCACGGGGGAGAGGAAAATAACAAATGTGAACAATCCCAGCCCCTCCAATAGCCTTTTCTGCAGAGCCAGGTTCCATGTACAGTTACCATGGTTCCACCCATGTGGTCCTGACAGTAACCCTACCAAGATGATCCTCTTACAACCCTACTGCTCAGAGGAGCAAACTGAGCCTCAGAGGAATAAAGTGACATTCCCAAGACTCACAGTTGGTAGGTGGCAGTGTCCCCACTGTGCTGTGGAGGGAAGGGTACTCACCTTTGGAAAAGGACATACTGGATGGTGGGGAAGGTTCTGTAGGTACACAGGGAGATACTGATGTAGGAGAGGTCACCCTCTAGGAAGGCGGGCACCTGGTGCTCCATCAGCTTCTTGAGTGTGCTTGCTTTGATGGTCTGTACCACACAGGTCTCTTCCAGGTCTAGGGCTGACCCACGGACACACTAAGGTGGGAAGAGAAGGGACATACAGTCACAGGCAGCACCCTGAACTGCCAGGTGTGTAGGGGGCCGGAGTTTACACTGGGATTCCTGTGCTCAGGGACTTGTGGTAGGAGGTGGTACATGAGTGTCTCCAGCAGAAAATGGTTTTCAGCTTTCAAAGTAGAATTTGAGGTGGGGCATGGTTAAAAGTATTAGAAACCTCAAATCATTTTGATATCTGCCTATACTAAGAGCATTATCCCAGTGAGCCCTCACAAAACATCCCCATTTTAGAGATAAGAAGACAGAGACTTAGCAATGTAATGTGGCTGCTCAAAGTTATGTGGTCAGAGCCCAGAGCCCTCTGATGCTAGAACTATGTCATGTTCCCTCTGTGCTATGTGAGGCCTTACATGAGGGGAAGAGTCTGGTGCAAGCTCATTCCCTCCCCATGTGAAGACAGTGCACAGAGCACATATACCCCGTGAGATTCCCCTTTGTTTGCAAAAAGACATGGATTTTTCTTTCTTTACATTGAAGGGAATACTGAGAGCCTGA
Organism: Elephas maximus indicus; assembly: GCF_024166365.1. Classification (NCBI taxonomy): domain Eukaryota; kingdom Metazoa; phylum Chordata; class Mammalia; order Proboscidea; family Elephantidae; genus Elephas; species Elephas maximus. The sequence goes on along the minus strand of NC_064823.1, from coordinate 59,245,399 downwards.
GGCTGTGATGGTCCCAGATCCAGCCAAAAGTTAAGTCCTGGTGATCTGGGGCGGGGGGTGGGGCAGGGACGGCATGTGACAGAAAGACCCCCATAGGAACAAGGATCCGAACAGACCATTCAGGGAGAGTGGATCTAAATAGCTGATATTAAAAAAAAAACAAAACAAAACTGAGATGTGGCTCAGTTTCTCAAGGGGCAACTACACATCAAAGCTACCCAGCAGTTCCAGTGGACACCCTAACCCTACTTCAGCAAAAATTAAGATGAATGATAATACCCAGGCCAGGCAGGATACCTGCTACAGGTATTTCGGAAAGGAGTCTGGCTCTAGTGATCCTAACTTTAAATGTGCATATCCTTTGACCCAGAAATCCCACTCCTGGGAGTCTGTCCTAGGTGAGGGTCAGTATATGAGGACACACGTGTTCACTGCAGCTCTGCTGAAAGGGTAGCAGAAAGGATCATATCCAGGGCCACTAGCAGTGAAAGGCTCAATTACTGTCATAACCAGTGTCTTTTCAGGAACATTTTGCAACTAAGTCAGGACACAGCTCCTGATCTGGAGGGAACACTATGGTGTGTTTCATGAGACTGCAAGTTGCAGAAAAAAGGTATATCATAGCATGAGCCCTGTTGTTTCCAGGTAAAAAGCCTACTAAGCATGAGGATATATGAGCCTGGGAGGTGTGGAAGGACAGACCAGCCAACTGATGCCTGGAGTTGGGAGTTAAATATTAAAACAGTAGCAAAATGCAAAAATAGGCTAGTGAAAGTAGAAAACAGTATAAAAGATGTTTCTGATATTGCCACAAATATGGGAAAAGAGACTTGGAACCTGGCTGGGACAGGGGTTGAGCAGTAGGGACTGGGGAGGAAGGAAGGTGGTGGCCAGATTCCTTTAGGAGGCCACTGGGGGCCACTCCAGAGGAAAGCCCTGGGAGCAAGCTTGGGGGTCTCCAGGGCAGAGTCTGGTCCCCATGGCCCCCTCTGGCCATTTCAAGCCCTGAGTGGGGATCCCGCCCCCCACACTCATAAGAACCTGCACCAGCCTTTCATGCCCCCTTTCTTGTGGTAGACGGAGTAGATGATGCTGTCCTCCTCCTCCCTGTGAATCTCCTACGTGGAGCTCTGCAGAGACGGTGCTGGGAAGCAGCCCTGGAGGCATAAGGAACCCCTCTGAGGCCACTCCTTCCCTTTCTGCCCCTTCAGGCCCTTTTGCCATCCTGAGCATTAGAGGATTTCATAATTTCCCATCCGTCGCTACTTGATGGGGGCAGGTGTGCAACATGATAGTGCTGGGGTCCTGACTGAGAACTGGGGGTCCACAGAACCCTAAAAGCATGGGGCCTTGCCTGGGATAGGGACAGGGGTTCCTCTGGCTTTCCCCCAGATCCACTGGCAAAAAGGAAAGGCCCTTGTTTAGGAAGCAACAATTTCTCCTGCTGGGCAGGCCTGCTGGGAGCAGCCCCATTTAGCCCTGCCAAGTCCACTGAGCCATGGATAGAGATGCTGACCTGTGAGCAGGGGAGTATAGGAAGAGTTAGGCACAGGGTCATCAGTGGCCCAGTCAGTGCTAGCAGCTATGACTGAGGGGTGACTGCCCCACATAGGGCAAGCTGGAGCTCAGAGAAGGCCCAACTGAAAGTGCTGACTCAACCTGTGACCCCCTGATGCTTTCTTCCCTAAAGCCATGGGTCTAAACTGGGATCTCTGGGTAAAGGCTTAGGTCTCAGTGTCCTCTGTGATCATGGAGGTTGGGCCAGGGATGGAAAACAGTCACCACCTGTGCCAACCCAGATCCACATCTACATGGTACCCAACCTGATTACTGGGTATACCCACCACCCCATGGACCTCATCATTACTGTGTTCACTAAAATAAAACACTAAGTACAGCACCTTAAATAAAGACACCATCAGTGAAATCTTAAACACCTTAAGAAATGAGTCTCTAGCCATTCTGCAACCACTAATGACCAAGTTGGATACCAGAAGGCTGCTTATAAAACTTTGGGACCATAAATCTGCAGTGACTGAGAAGAGTTAAAGTTTGCAGTCTCTGTATGCAAATCTGCCTAAAAAGAGTATTACTTGGTTCCTCAAAGCTTTAAACCAGGTATTTACTTGCTGGTATATGTCCACTTGGGCACGCTAAAAATCTCTTGAGAAGTTAACCAAATGATCCCGCTGATGTTCCACAAACACCTTTGCTTTTTTTTTTGGAGGTGAAATTTGTAAAACAAAAGTAACCGCCTTAAAGTGTACAGTTTAGTGGCATTTTGTGTGTTCATAAATGTTGTGCAACTTCTACCTCTGTCAGCTTGGAAAACATTTTATCAGCCCTCCAAAAAACTATACCAAATAAGCGGTCTTTTTTTTTTTTTCCTCATTACCCCACTTTCCTGGCAAATACCAATTTTCTTTCTGTCTCTATGGATTTACCTATGCTAGATATTTCACGTATGTCGAATCATGTGACCTTTTGTGTCTAGCTTTTTTCCCTTGGCGTAATGTTTTTGAGGTTCATCCACACTGTAGCATGTATCAGTACTTTATTTCTTTTTATTTCTCCATAATATTCCATTGTAAGTATTTTGTTGTTGCTGTTAGGTGCTGTAAAGTCAGTTCCGACTCATAGTGACCCTGTGAACAACAGAATGAAACACTGCCCAGTCCTGCGCCGTCCTCACAATCCTTGCTGTGCTTGAGCCCATTGTTGCAGCCACTGTGTCAATCCATCTCATTGAGGGTTTTCCACTTTTTTGCTGACCCTCTGCTTTACCAAGCATGATGTCCTTCTCCAGGGACTGGTCCTTCCTGGTAACATGTCCAAAATATGTGAGACAAAGTTATCATTCTTGCTTCTAAGGATCATTCTGTTTGTACTTCTTCCAAGTCAGGTTCATTCATTCTTCTGGCAGTCCGTGGTATATTGAATATTCTTTGCCATCAGCATAGTTCAGTTCTTCTTCAGTCTTCCTTATGCATTGTCCAGCTTTTGCATGCATATGAGGCAGTTGAAAATACCTTGAGTTTGGTCAGGCTCAGCTTAGTCCTCAAAGTGACATCTTTGCTTTTTAAGATTATAAAAAGGTCTTCAGCAGATTTTCCCAATGCAATACATTGATTTCTTCACTGCTGCTTCCATGGGTGTTGATTGTGGATCCAAGTAAAATGAAATCCTTAACAACTTCAGTCTTGTCCATTTATCATGATGTTGCTTATTGGTCTAGTTGTGAGGATTTTTGTTTCCTTTACGTTGAGGTGTAATCCATACTGAAGGCTACAGTCTTTGATCTTCATCAGTAAGTACTTCAAGTCTTCTTCACTTTTATCAACCAAGGTTGCATTATCTGTGTATCGCAGGCTGTTACAACTCTTCCTCCAGTCCTGACGCTCTGTTCTTCTTTATATAGTACAGCTTTTCGGGTTATTTGCTCTGTATACAGATTGAATAATTAATGGTGAAAGAATTCAACCATGACATACACATTTTGTGGTTTTAAATCATGCAGTATCCCCTTGTTCTGTGCACAGTTAAGTGTTCTGGAATACCCATTCTTCAAAACATTATCCACAATTTGTTATCATCCACAAGTTACATATCAGTAAAACACAGGTAAACCTCTTTTTGGTATTCTCTGCTTTCTGCCAAGATCCATATGACATCAGCAGTGATATCTTTTATTCCATGTCCTCTGCTCAATCTGGATTGAATTTCTATTGTTCCCTGTAGATGTACTGCAGCAGCTGCTTTTGAATGATTTTCAGCAAAATTTTACTTGCATGTCGTATTAATGATATTGTTTGATAATTTCTGTTGGATCACCTTTCTTTGGAATGGGTACAAATACGGATCTCTTGCAGTTGGTTGACCAGGTAGTTGTCTCTTTTATTTCTTGGCGTAGATGAGCGAGTGCTTCCAGGACTGCATCTGTTTGTTGAAACATCTCAACTGGCTTTCTGTCAATTCCTGGAGCCTTGCTTTTTTACCAATGCTTTCAGTGCAGCTTGGACTTCTTCCTTCAGTACCATCAGTTCTTGACCATATGATCAGATCTTTTTGGTGCACTGACTCTTTGTGTTCTCTTGTTTCTTTTTCTTTTCATGCTTCCCATGTTGTTCAATATTTTACCCATAGAATCTTTCAGTATTGCAACTTGAGGCTTGAATTTTTCCTTCAGTTTTTTCAGCCTGAAGAATACCAAGTGTGTTCTTCCCTTTTGGTTCTCCAGCTCCAGGCCTTTGCACATTTCATTATAATACTTTGTCTTCTTGAGCCACCACCCTTTGACTGTTCAGCTCTTTATTTCATCATTTCTTCCATTAGCATTAGCTACTCTACATTCGAAAACATTCAGAGTCTCTTGTGATGTCCATTTTGGCCTTTTCTTTCTTTCCTGTCTTTTTAATGTCCTTTTGCTTTTGCTTTCTTCATGTGTGGTGTCCTTGATGTCACCCCACAACTCGTCTGGTCTTCTGTCATTAGTGTTCAAAGCGTCAAATCTGTTCTTGAGATGGTCTCTAAATTCAGGTGATAAGTATAGCACATTTTATTCGTACATTCATTCATTCATGGTGGGTTATTTCCACCTTTTGGTTTGCGAATAGTGCTGCTATGTACATTTGTGTACAAGTTTTTGTTTGAACACCTGTTTTCACCTCTTTTGGGAATGTACCGAGAAGTGGAATTGCTATGTCATATAATAACTCTGTGTTTAACTTTTTGAGGAAATGTCAAACTGTTTTCCACAGTGGTTACTGTTTTACTTGTTGCCTTCAGTGTTTACATGCTGTAGATTTTCATAGTAATTTAAGTAAATTGACTCAAAAGCCTGAGAGAATCCAAAGCATGGGCTATTCAGAGGCAATCTTCCTTCCACAACAATATTCATGCATTTGACCTTAGTCCTGTAAAGAGATTCATCATTGGCCCTTCAACTCTATTCATTAGTATGTTTGAATTTTGCTGTGCTGGTTCTTGTAAACTGAAGTATTTTGAAGCACTCGAGGCTTATAGACCAAGTAAACACTTCTGTCGGTGTTGATGATAACTCAAGGGCTGAGGTATGGCAAAATGCTGCTACCACTAATACAGAGTAGACAAACCCACAAATCATGGCTAATATCATTCTCAGAGCTTTCTTCCCCTGACTTTTTAGGACGGCATTGTCACATCTGTCATGGATGTTGAACATAAATATGTATGAGAAAAGAATGGAGATACAGTTCAGTACTTTATTTGTTAGGATGTGGCAATAATGGCTTAAGGCTTAACATTGGGAATCTGCTGGCATTCACCACACAAATTGTGAAGACAGAAATATATGTTTATAAATAGTTTATGCATAACAATTATTGTTTTTCACTTTTAGTCCCAGGAGGAGATAGTGGGAAACAGGTGGGAATGAAGCTAGAGGTCCTTGATTCAAGGCATGGTTCCATAACTGATTTGTAACCACGTGTAATTTTATTAACCAAGCCTGTTGCTGTTGAGTCGATTCTGACTCATGGTGACCCCATGTGGTTCAGGCAGTTGGTTACCAGCTGCCAACCTAAAGGTTGGTGGTTTGAACCTACTCATGGAAAAAACGACTGGTGATCTGCTTCCATAAAGATTACAGGCAAGAAAACCTTATGGAGCTCATTTCTGCTCTGTAACGCACGGGGTCACCATGAGTCAGAACTGACTTGACAGCAGTGGGTTTGGTTTTTGGTTTATAAGTTTATTAAACTCTTATAACTTCTATTTCCTAATCTGTGATATAGAAATAATTATATTATTACTTTCTCATTGTTGAGGGGATTTAGTGACATAAAATAAGTGAGTTTTTAATGTAGTAAACCAAATATAATTAAAAAATTTTGGTTCTTTGCTTTCCAGTTTCATTTGCCAAAACCCCTTCTTGCTTATTTTCCATCTTTACCCCACCCCCAACTCAATCAGACAGTTTACAACAAATGCTTAATTTCTTCATATGACAGCCCAGACCAGAAGCAGAAGTACCAAATGGCAAAATCTTAGTCACCTCAGTTATGCTATGCCCACTCTACCTTCCTACCTTTTTTCACGTTTGTGTGCTTATTCTTATCCAAACAGGAGAGAAATGTAATCCAATAGTTCAGAGTAAGTAGCCAGCATAAACTTTGCCTGCCTGGGTTCAAATCCTTAATCTGCTTCTCACTAGCTGTATGACCTTTTAGAAATTACTCAAGCTTTCTGTGCCTAAGTTTCCTCACATAGAAGATGAAAGTAGAATTACTTTCGTCACAGAGTTGTTTGTCTAGATGTATGAATAGGATACCCATGAAGTGCCAAAATAGATGTTCTGTAATTGGTAAATACAGTTATCGTTGGCAATTAATGGTATATCATATATGGAAATCTTGGATCCTTTTTCTATCCAGTTTCAGGGCAGAGGATATATTGTATATATATTTTTAATTTATTTTATCTGTTGTCAAGAATATACACAGCAGAACATATACCAAGTCAACAATTTCTACATGTACAATTCAGTGACATTGATTGCATTCTTCAAGTTGTCCAACCATTCTCACTCTCCTTTTCCTAATTGTGCCTCCCCCATTAACATAAACTCACAACCCCCCATAAGTTTTCTGTCTAATCTTTTGAATTTCTCTTGTCAATTTGATCCCATATAGATAGGTCTTAAAAGAGCACATTACTCAAGGCAGGCATTCTTTACTAGTTAAGCTAAACTATTGTTTGGTTTTAAGAAGTATATATCCTTTTGACAATTAAATCCACTTTCATAACAGGGAGATTTGGGATCTTCTTAACAGATTGCAGCCTGCAGTGATCATCGAGATTCTTCTGTTTGTAGTGTAACGAATGATAAGCATTCATTCTCCTTTTCCCTAGAGACAGACCAAGAGACACACACATACACACACATACTTACTTTGCCTATTTGGTCTCTAGCACAGACGGATACTGTTTCACAATGATAGAAGAAGATGATTCTGGGATGCCTGTGGTCACTTCAGGATGTCTAGGACTAGAAGGCTCGGATTTTCAGTGTCGGGTAAGAAAGATAACTTGATTTCACTTTTTTTTCCCCCCCATTGGTTAGATTTCAAACAGTCAAATTGGAAGCAAAATATGGCAGTTGTTTCTCTTGGCAAGTCTTTTTTTAGTAATTTGGAAAATAATTTTGAAAACTCTCATTAGCCCAATTCTCCTTTTATTTTAAAATCAAATATTCTTTTTAATTTACTGTTAACTTCTTGCTTAGTGATCCCTTAGATCATCTTGCTCAAACTCCAGTTTTGCTAATTGCCTTAAGTCAAATATAATAGTAATTTTGTTGAAATGCAAAAGTTACAGTAAGATAATACATGATAATTTGAAATAAACTACCTAATTGAAAAGATTTTCAAGATCTGTGAGTAAAATTACCAGAATTTGAAGTGAGTTCTCCAAATAGTGCTAATTTCTTAAATTTTAGATAATGTGACTTTGAAATTTAGAGGACACCCACTAAAAGCTGTTTCGATTCAATTATAGGACACTCCCATTCCCCATCAGAGAAGATCAATTGAATGCTGCACAGAACGGAACGAGTGTAATAAAGATTTACACCCTACACTCCCTCCACTGAAAAACAGAGGTAAGGCGTAAGAAAAGGAAGGTCTTCCAGCTAGAAAAGCTGTAGGCATAATGAAAATAAAACAAGAGTCACTCCTCTATTTCAGATTAATCCGTCTGTACCATTTTCCACTGCTGGAGTGGAGGACTGAGGCAAGGGGACATAATGGAACTGTTGTTGGAAACAGTTGGGAAAGTAGTCCTACCTGGCTTCACTCTTACAATTCTTATTACTGTTAACTGCTCCCCACTTGCTTTCAGAAAACTGCCATTCCTAGCCCTTGGGATGTGGGGCAGGACAGTAGGGCAGGCTTACCTCTGAACGTTATTTAGAAATTGTCCTTTACTCAAAAATTACCATTTTGCAGCATTCATTCTCGAAATTAAAACCTCATAAAGGATGAAAAGGTTATTTGCTGTATGACATTTTCATTTCTCTATACTAATGACTTTTCAGGCAAATCTTTTATCAATATATTCATAAAACTTGTACATTCAAGTGTTATTCACTGAAAAAAGACTATGTTAGTTAAAAACAACCCTCATGTTTCCTTTTCTCCTCCTTGCTCTCACCACAAAAATAAATGATTTGTAATTCTCATAGAGTCCTACAATTTATAGGAATGATTTAAAATAATTCTTCATGATTGATTATATTTCTTGGGAAGAGGAAATCTTTCCTACAAAATGTGATGGTGTTTCATGGTTTTGATGATAACATGTTACAGCATTTGTTCCTGCTATAACCTAGAAAGTTATATATGATTGATTATTCATAATTCAAATAAGTCACACACAGTTGTTGCTTTTTTTGTGATTGTTTTTGCTAGGCCATGTGCTAGGTGTTATAGATTCAAATATTAATGAAGAAAGTTCCTGCTCTTGAGACATTCACTCTGAGATGTGAGAGAGAAGCTTGTAAACACTTAAATGATATTTGGTCATGAATATCTTGGTAATAGAATTAGATTGTAAAGTATATTAAGGACACAGAAGAGTGAATTGCCAGCTCTCTCAGGGGTAGGAGGATATCAAGAAAACTTCACAGAGGTGATACTTGAATTGAAATTTTAAAGATAAGCAGGAGTTTGCAAAGTTGATAAGACAGAAATAAAAATTAAAAAATAAAAATACCTAACATGAGCCAAGCACTGTGCTGTTAAGTGAAGTTACTCATTTGAGCCTTACAATAACCCTGAGGTGCTTGTGTTTATTATTGCCAGTTTAAAGATCCAGAAATTGTAGCACAGAGAAGTTAATTAACTTTTCCTAGGTTACATAGCTTGTGAGTAACAGCTCTTCTAAACAGAGGCACTAGGATGTGCAGAGGTTTGCTTTGTAATATTTGAAAAACACTTGAACATGCAAGCATATGAAACAGCATAGCTGATTGGGGGAAACTTTATAACTAAATTGTCTACAGTATTTCTATTTGAAATACGTATGTGGACCAGCAGCATCAGTACCACTTAGTAGTGTATTAGACATTCAGAATCTCAGACCTCAGCCCAAATTTATTGAACCTCCACTTTTCTTTTTTGGAACCCATACTTTTAACACGATTTCCCAAGTGATTCATATGCACGTTAAAATTTGGACTCACTTTCTGTAGGACAGGACTTCAGTGTGGTCCTAGCATATGGCTAGCGTACGGAGCTAGTGCTGCTTGTCTCTCACCATGTGAGCTCGACAACACTGTGTTTAAAGAGGAGTCCACTGATGTCACATATTTGTAAAAGTTTTAAATGTTTACTCTTAATTTCTATAGTTATTCCTTTGAGGACCAGATATAAAAGTAGGCAGTCCCTGGACAACAGTTTGAATAGCACTGGTATAGGGCTTATGATTTGGGGAATAAGGGATGGTGGAGAGAAAGGAGTGATTTAAAAGGAAGGTGAAGTGTGAGATTTTAGAACCTCGCCCTTCATGGAGAAGGGTTTTTTTTTGGTATGCAAGTGAAAGTCCATGTGTCTTAGCAATGGATGGAGTTTAGGAAAATTCTGACTCTCAAGTGCTGATGGTGCTGCAGTGCATCTACTGTCCTCTAGATGGCGCCAGATTCTAGTTAGGATCAAGAAGATGAGGGAGGATTCTTTGAGGTGATTGAGAATATAGAGTCTTTGTAAAATAATAGAAAAAGTCTCTACAGGACACAGTGAAAAGACTTTGAAAAATGGACACAAATGCGAAGACAAGTCCTTGGTTCAGTGCAGTATGGAAATGAGATGCAGGAGGGGCTTGTGCATTATACGGAGTATTATACAAGTGATAGAAACCCTGGTGGTGTAGTAGTTAAGCGCTACAGCTGCTAAACAAAAGGTTGGCAGTTCGAATCCACCAGGTGCTCACTGGAAGTTCTACTCTGTCCTATAGGGTCCCTGTGAGTCAGAATCGACTCAACGGTAATGGGTTTGGTTTTTTTTGGTTATACAAGTGGTAGGCTTGGATGGAGTTAAGTGGCTTTAAAGTTTAAGGCTTTGAGCCCTGAGAAGTCCTAAGCAGTGCCTAGGCAAAGTCTCTACAGATTCCACCTCATCCTTTTGAGGTAGTAAAAGTCACTGCAGACTGTGATCTGAGAGCACTGGCATTTTTACATAGCTGTACCACAGAGCCACAGAGCTGCTACTTTTTTAATTTTTTGTCTTTATCCTATACATATCCACAGTGTGCTTACTGGAAGTGTACTATATACATTTATTGAAGATCAATAATGCCTTGGTTAGAAACATTTGCATTGTAGCCATATTGGATATATGTGGGAATGTATAGTACCAAAAATAAAGAACAGGGATGATATCAAAGACACATGTGACCATCTTCTGTTGATATTTTTAATTTTAACTGTTTTCGTTAATACAGAGGCCCAGCCCTAACTTTTGTGGGGCTGGGGCAGTAGTACCAATGAAAGTCCACATACCATTTGCCTGTGTATTAAACCTCATAAACCAAGACAGCAGACTGGTAAATAAAATACATTCTGTCAACCTAATTTAAATATACTTTCATAACGACAGGAAATGCCAGCTTGGTATTTAAGATGCTTGAATTCTTGCACTTGTTTACTCTGATATGGGGGTGGGGTGTGAGCAGTGGGGAAGAGACCCACCCCTAGTTTTGTCTAACACTCGTGCATGCGTGTGTACGCCCCAATCCTCAGGTTCATACTCTCCCCAAACCCATTGCTGCAGCTGCCCTTTGGTCACCTCTGGGCAACCCCTCAGGTATCAGGGTACACACACCAGCTGCCTAGTCCACTCTTGGGAGGTCAGGTGTGAGAAAGAGCTTCGCTATCCCTGAACACTTGCACAGAAGCCATTTAGACAAGGAATTCCAGAGTTCTGGACACTGGCAAGTGGTTTCAATGAAAAATGGGGCGGGACAGGCTCTGGTGGACACACTCCCTTGGTCCTACAGACCCCTTGCTCAGTGACAAGGGCATGGTTGGAGGGTACCAGAGCAGGCCTCTCTGAAGGTGTGGGCCCAGATCAACGACTCCTATTTTCTGATCTAAGGCCAGTGGAGATTATCATGTGAAGGGAGGGCTTACTATGGCTCTTTTCTATGTAATTGACATATACTAACTCATTTAATCATAACAACCCTATGGGGAAGGTACTGTTATGCATTTTACAGACATGAAATCTGAGGAATAGTGAGGTTAAGTTCTGTGCAGAGTTACACAGCTAGAGTTAACCCTATGGGGAAGGTACTGTTATGCATTTTACAGACATGAAATCTGAGGAATAGTGAGGTTAAGTTCTGTGCAGGGTTACACAGCTAGAGTTAGGTGGTGGAGTTAGGAAATGGGCCAGTAACTTCATCTCGTTGAATAGTCTTTAGAAAACTCTAACTGGCATTCTCAAATGCATTTCTTATTTAGAGTCAGAAAACCCAAAATAAATAATAGCTAGCCATTTTACATAGTGATAAATAATCAGTATGCCTGCTTTAAAGCCTTTCGTATATTATATGTTCTTGTGCACTTAGAATTTTCTCAGTTATGTACTAGTTTCTATTCTGAGAATATCGTGTTTGTTCTTTCCTCCCTCCCTTTATTTCTTCCTCCCTTCTTCCCTCTAATATTTATTAAGTTTCAGTTGTATACTAGGTCTGTGGTTCTCAAACTTTAAGTGCATCAGAATCATGTGGCTGTTGTGTTCCGTCGAGTCGCTTCCCAATCATAGGTACCCTATAGGACAGAGTAGAACAGCTTCATAGGGTTTCCTAGGCTGTAATCTTTAATGGAGCCAGGCACTGGTGGGTTTGAACCACTGATCTTTTGGCTAGCAGCTGAGCCCTTTAACCACTGAATCACCTGGAATGCTCGTTAAAATACAAATTGCTGGGCTTTACCCAGAGCTTCTGATTCAGTAGATCTGGTGGGCCCCAGTAATTCACATTTCTAAGGCGTGAAGGATTCTATAAGGAAAATATTAAACGACGCAGGAAGCATCAAAGGAAGATGGAAGGAATACACGGAGCCATTACACCAAAAAGAATTAATCAACTTTCAACCATTTCAAGAGGTAGCGTATGATCAGGAACCAATGGTACTGAAGGAAGAAGTCCAAGCTGCACTGAAGGCATTGGTGAAAAACAAGTCTCCAGGAATTGATGGAATATCAATTGAGATATTTCAACAAATGGATGCAGTGCTAGAAGTGCTCACTTGTCCAGTCTAAGAAATTTGGAAGACAGCTACCTGGCCAACTGACTGGAAGAGATCCATTTTTATGCCTATTCTTAAGAAAGCTGACCGAGCTGAATGTAGAAATTATCGAACAATATCATTAATACCACATGTAAGCAAAATTTTGCTGAAGATAATTCAAAAACTGCTGCAGCAGTGTACCGACAGGGAACTCCCAGAAATTCAGGCCGGATTCAGAAGAGGACTTGGAACTTGGGATATCATTGCTGATGTCAGATGGATCCTGGCTGAAAGCAGAGAATACCAGAAGGATGTTTACTTGTGTTTTATTGACTATGCAGAGACGTTCGACTGTGTGGATCATAACAAATTATGGATAACATTTTGAAGAATGGGAATTCAGAACACTGAATCGTGCTCATGAGAAGCCTGTACATAGATCAAGAGGCAGTTGTTCAGACAGAACAAGGGGATACTGAGTGGTTGAAAGTCAGGAAAGGTGTGTATCAGGGTTGTATCCTTTCACCATGCCTATTCAATCCGTATGCTGAGCAAATAATCCTAGAAGCTGGACTATATGAAGAAGAACGGGGCACTGGAGGAAGACTCCTTAACTACCTGCGTTATGTAGATGACACAACCTTACTTGCTGAAAGTGAAGGTGACTAGAAGCACTTACTGATGAAGATCAAAGACCACAGCCTTCAGTATGGATTACACCTCAACATAAAGAAAACAAAAATCCTCACAACTGGACCAATAAGGCGCATCATGATAAACAGAGAAAAGATTGAAGTTGTCAAGGATTTCTATTTACTTGGATCCACAATCAACACCCCTGGAAGCAGCAGTCAGGAAATCAAAAGATACATTGCTTTGGGCAAATCTGCTACAAAGGACCTCTTTAGGGTGTAGAAAAGCAAAGATGTCACCTTGAAGACTAAGGTGTGCCTGACCCAAGCCATTGTGTTTTCAGTTGCCTCATATGCATGTGAAAAGCTGGACAACGAATAAGGAAGACTGAAGAAGAATTGACGCCTTTAAATTATGGTGTTGGCGAAGAATATTGAATATACCGTGGACTTCTAAAAGAATGAACAGATCTTTCTTGGCAGAAGTACAACCAGAGTGCTCCTTAGAAGCACGGATGGTAAGACTGCATCTTACATACTTTAGACATGCAGTCAGGAGGGATCAGTCCCTGGAGAAGGACATCATGCTTGGTAAAGTACAGGGTCAATGGAAAAGGGAAGACCCTCAATGAGATGGATTGACACAGTGGCTGCAACGGTGGGTTGAAGCATAAGAACAGTTGTAAGGATGGCACAGGACCAGGCAGTGTTTTGTTCTGTGGTACATAGGCTCACTATGAGTCGGAACCGACTCCATGGCACCTAACAGCAACAGAGGAGTTCCCATGTAAGGCCAGTACTCTTGGCCCGGAGACCACACCTAGAGAACCAATGTACTGGGCAATGCCTTATATGTCAAATTATTATAAAGAGGAGACTATGTTATTTAAAAGACTAAAAAAAAAAAAAACTAGGAGGCTGAAAATCCAGCTCATTATTTTCTTGTTATTCTGATTGTTCTTAAATAATTCCTCTTCCAAAAAAGTTAAACGATAAACCTTATGAGAAATTGTCTGTTTTATGAGGCTCTAAGTAATAACAGGCTTAGGTGAGATCCTGTTATTAGAAATCAGAGAGTGCTAAGTATAGTTATAAATACCTACCAAACCAAACCATCTTTTCTTTCTGTCCAGGGTTTTCTTAGAGACAATGTGGGGTAGTCAGGAGAATTCGATGAGATTTGTTTTGGATCAAGATACTGTGAGAAAAATGTAGGGTAGACAGGTTTTTTTTTTTTTCTTCCAAAATCATGTATAGTCACTTTATTTAATTTTTATTAATAAGCCCTTAAATAAGTGATGGATTGGAGTTAAAATGAAATGACCAGAGGAATAAGAAATGGAATATTCTGATTTGGCTTTCACAAAATAAAATTTACATAACTTTTTAAGTGGAATGTTTAAATATTTAATATAGGAATTGTTATATATGATATTTAAATGGTTAAATATGGGAATTATTATTTATATATACTATACTTTCTTCATAGAAAGTGTATCAGAAATAAAATTCTGTTTTGAAATATGTTTATTTCGTGTATGTATTTTAAGACAAATTATAATGCAAGGTTTCCAAAGGTAAAAGTTATTTATTTCTTGATTTAAAAAAATTCATAACAGTTTACAGATTTGTTTTCAAATGCTGCCCCTTAGAGATTACAAATTAATTTTGAATTAAAGTGTACAAATAATAAGTATTTAACCAGTGAAACATCTCCTATATCCTCCACAAAACAGACAGATTAAAAATATGGTAATGTCCAGCATGCAAAGATTGTTGTTGTTGTTAGGTGCCCTCAAGTTGGTTCCAAATTTGATTCAAACTCATAGCAACCCTATGCACAACAGAATAAAACACTACCGTGTCCTTCTCCATCCTCACAATCATTGTTATGCTTGAGCCCTTTGTTGCAGCCACTGTGTCAAGCCATCTCGTTGAGGGTCTTCCGCTTTTTTGCTGGCCCTCTACATGCAAAGATCAGTGTCAGAATTTTCCTTCTGAGACATACATTATATTCATAGTGATATAAGCTAATACATGAGTCTGTAGTCCTAACATTTGTGGAATTATTCAGTTCCTGTTTTACAATTTCAGCTTAAGTTTGTATGTGAGAAAGATGTAAGGAATTTAGAGGTAGTCTTTTTCTTTTTCATTGGGGACAATTACATGAATATGAAAAATTTGTTTTAACCTTCTTTGTTGTAAGGTGATGTAATCCCAAATATTTTTATTCAAGGAAAAGACTAGAATGTTGTCTTTTTTTTTTTTTTATAGAGAATTTATTTCTAGAGTTTACCATAAGAGAATTCCAATATCCGAGGAAATAAATTAATTATACAAGTAGATTAAAAAACATCTGATAAGAATACGATTTCAGGTATGGTAAAACCTGTGAAAGCCAGAACCGGTGTAAGGCAGAAACCTGTCAGAGAAGGAAAATTCAAATGTTTTCCACTAATAGCCATAGAAAAGTAGAAGACTACAGTCTGTCAAAGGCAAAAAACTTGTGAGAGCTGGAAAAATACGGCAGTGTTATTGAGTTTGGCCCTCACAGGTTTCACAGGTATTTTGTGCTATATTAATAAAAAAGATAATTTCTGATCTATGCATGATTATGACACTGAGAACACGTATGAACAGGTCTTTGGACAAGTGGTATTCCCAAGATTATTTCTAGCTATTTAACTTTATCTTTGATTTCTTATGGAAATTATTAACCACCTGCTGACCTGGTAAATACAGCCCTGTCATTTTAAGTAGTTACGAACCACTTAATTACCAGAGAGGAGACAGGTAGTGACAGAGTGCTATTTTGTTAGGAAATCACGTATGATTCCTCTTGTTACTTGCCTCTCAGAGTGAACCAGACTTCCCCGGGGGACTTCTCAGTTCTACCTCCCTGAGCAGCTGGACTGACAGCCCAGGTAGAAATCTGTGACCTGGAGAGAACAGCAGGCTCTGCTGTTTTCCTGATAGGCATCTGGTAGTGTTGCCTTTCCAAGGCCCTGGCGGTGGCTTGAATGTTTACATTGTTAGTGCTCTGAGCACAGGTAATGGCAGATTAAAACACGGCCAGTGTGACCAACAGAAACAAAAGGTTTATTGATAAGGACTACCTATTCATGACAGAAGACAAGGAGGCAGTAGATGAGGTCTCAGGGAATAGGGTTATTGGGGTAAAGAAAAGGAACATGGAGGAGGAAATGCTTGTCTTAAAAAAAAATGCATCATCTAAAGGAGAGAATCCATTAGACACTGCTTGGTCTTGTCCTCATACATCAGAAATAATGAGTTATAAATATATAGTTCTTGCAGTTCAGGGTGTAGTTTGCATTTACGTGGAAAGTGAACGGTGGTGAGACTAAAAGGCTTAGTAAAATTAAATCACTGGAATGAAGAAGTATTCTATATTCTAGTCTTTATTGAGTGAGTATCTAGCATTCCCTTTGGATTTGTGCAGGGTAGGCTTTTTACTTTTGTTACCCTTAAAATTGGAAATGGGTTTTAAGCTAATATCTGCAGCAACAATATTTGCATGTGTGTGTGTAATGGTGCTTGTATGACAGTATATGTGTAAACTATGGGGTTGCTGTGAGTGGGAATAGACTCAATGGCAGCTGGTTTGGTTTTAGGAGTCCCTGGATGGTACAAGTAGTTAAGCACTTGGCTGCTAACCAAAACGTTGGAGGTTCAAGTCTACCCAGATGCCCCTCGGAAGAAAGGCCTGGAGATCTACTTTAAAAAAATTAGCCATTATTGAATACCTTGTGGAGCACAGTTCTACTGTCTGACACACATGGGGTTGTCATAGATTGGAATCTACTGAGCTGAAACTAATATTTTTTTATATGTATAAAAACATTGAATTGCACTTACATTGTTGTTGTTGGGTGCCACCAAGTTGATTTTTGACTCATAGTGACTCCATGTGACAGAGCAGAGTGCCCCATAGGGTTTTCTTGGCTGTAATCATTATGGAAACAAATCACCAGTTCTTTCTATGGCAGAACCGCTGAATGGGTTCGCACCTCCAACCTTTTGATTAGCAGCCAAGTGCTTAACCATTGTACCACCAGGTACAATTTCATTGGCTGAGGTATTGTGATCACCTTGGTTTTCTTGTTAACTTAGCATATAACCTAAAGAAGGGAGGGATGGAGGAAAAAGTTTACTAAGACAACTCATCACGTACAGTTTTAGTCTGCTTAATTTTAAGAGCCAATGAATTATTTTCAAACTTTACTAAGCAACGCTTTTCATACATGTGGATAATTATATATAATTCCTGTTTGTCTTAAAGCCTGAACAGCTTTTTGGACACATACTACAGTGGTCAAGTTCACGAACTGCTTTTTCCAAGACCATCAGGAAGATTTTTTTTTTATTAACTTTTATTGAGCTTCAAGTGAACGTTTACAAATCAAGTCAGTCTGTCACATATAAGTTAATATACATCTTACTCCTTACTCCCACTTGCTCTCCCCCTAATGAGTCAGCCCTTCCAGTCTCTCCTTTCGTGAAAACTTTGGCAGCCTCCAACTCTCTCTATCCTCCCATCCCCCCTCCAGACAGGAGATGCCAACACAGTCTCACGTGTCTACCTGATATAATTAGCTCACTCTTCATTAGCATCTCTCTCCCACCCACTGTCCAGTCCCTTTCATGTCTGATGAATTGTCTTCGGGGATGGTTCCCGTCCTGTGCCAACAGAAGGTTTGGGGACCATGACCGCCGGGATTCCTCTAGTCACATCCAGACCATTAAGTATGGTCTTTTTATGAGAATTTGGGGTCTGCATCCCACTGATCTCCTACTCCCTCACGGGTTCTCTATTGTGCTCCCTGTGAGGGCAGTCATCGATTGTGGCCGGGCACCAACTAGTTCTTCTGGTCTCAGGATAATGTAGGTGTCTGGTTCATGTGGCCCTCTGTGTCTCTTGGACTCTTAGTTGTCGTGTGACCTTGGTGTTCTTCATTCTCCTTTGCTCCAGGTGGGTTGAGACCATTGATGCATCTTAGATGGCTGCTTGTTAGCTTTTAAGACCCCAGACGCCACATTTCAAAGTGGGATGCAGAATGTCTTCATAATAGAATTATTTTGCCAATTGACTTAGAAGTCCCCTTAAACCATGGTTCCCAAACCCCCGCCCTTGCTCCGCTCACCTTTGAAGCATTCAGTTTATCCCGGAAACTTCTTTGCTTTTGGTCCAGTCCAGTCCAGTTGAGCTGACCTTCCATGTACTGAGTGTTGTCCTTCCCTTCACCTAAAGCAGTTCTTTTCAGCTAATTAATCAGTAGAAAACCCTCTCCCTCCCTCCCCCGCTTGTAACCACAAAAGTACGTGTTCTTCTCAGTTTATACTATTTCTCAAAGATCTTATAATAGTGGTCTTATGCAATATTTGTCCTTTTGCCTCTGACTGATTTTGCTCAGCATAATGCCTTCCAGGTTCCTCCATGTTATGAAATGTTTCACAGATTCGTCACTGTTCTTTATCGATGCGTAGTATTCCATTGTGTGAATATACCACAATTTATTTACGCATTCATCCGTTGATGGACACCTTGGTTGCTTCCAGCTTTTTGCTATTGTAAACAGAGCTGCAAAAAACATGGGTGTGCATGTATCTGTTTGTGTGAAGGCTCTTGTTTCTCTAGGGTATATTCCGAGGAGTGGGATTTCTGGGTTGTATGGTAGTTCTATTTCTAACTGTTTAAGATAACGCCAGATAGATTTCCAAAGTGGTTGTACCATTTTACATTCCCACCAGCAGTGTATAAGAGTTCCAATCTCTCCGCAGCCTCTCCAACATTTATTCTTTTGTGTTTTTTGGATTAATGCCAGCCTTGTTGGAGTGAGATGGAATCTCATCGTAGTTTTAATCTGCATTTCTCTAATGGCTAATGATCGAGAGCATTTTCTCATGTATCTGTTAGCTGCCTGAATATGTTCTTTAGTGAAGTGTGTGTTCATATCCTTTGCCCACTTCTTGATTGGGTTGTTTGTCTTTTTGTGGTTGAGTTTTGACAGAATCATGTAGATTTTAGAGATCAGGCGCTGGTCGGAGATGTCATAGCTGAAAATTCTTTCCCAGTCTGTAGGTGGTCTTTTGACTCTTTTGGTGAAGTCTTTAGATGAGCATAGGTGTTTGATTTTTAGGAGTTCCCAGTTATCGGGTTTCTCTTCATCATTTTTGGTAATGTTTTGTATTCTGTTTATGCCTTGTATTAGGGCTCCTAGGGTTGTCCCTATTTTTTCTTCCATGATCTTTATCGTTTTAGCCTTTATGTTTAGGTCTTTGATCCACTTGGAGTTAGTTTTTGTGCATGGTGTGAGGTATGGGTCCTGTTTCATTTTTTTGCAAATGGATATGCAGTTATGCCAGCACCATTTCTTAAAAAGACTATCTTTTCCCCAATTAACTGAAACTGGGCCTTTGTCAAATATCAGCTGCTCATACGTGGATGGATTTATATCTGGGTCCTCAATTCTGTTCCAGTGGTCTGTGTATCTGTTCTTGTACGAGTACCAGACTGTTTTGACTACTGTGGCTGTATAATAGCTTCTGAAATCAGGTAGAGTGAGGCCTCCCACTTTCTTCTTTTTCGGTAATGCTTTGCTTATCCGAGGCTTCTTTCCCTTCCATATGAAATTGGTGATTTGTTTCTCTATCACGTTAAAAAATGACATTGGAATTTGGATCAGAAGTGCATTATATGTATAGATGGCTTTTGGTAGAATAGACATTTTTGCTATGTTAAGTCTTCCTATCCAGGAGCAAGGTATGTTTTTCCACTTAATTATGTCCTTTTGAATTTCTTGTAGTAGAGCTTTGTAGTTTTCTTTGTATAGGTCTTTTACATCCTTGGTAGGATTTATTCCTAAGTATTTTATCTTCTTGGGGGCTACTGTGAATGGTATTGATTTGGTTATTTCCTCTTCGATGTTCTTTTTGTTGATGTAGAGGAATCCAAGTGATTTTTGTATGTTTATCTTATAAGCTGAGACTCTGCCAAACTCTTCTATTAGTTTCAGTAGTTTTCTGGAGGATTCGTTAGGGTTTTCTGTGTATAAGATCATGTCATCTGCAAATAGAGATAATTTTACTTCCTCCTTGCCAATCCGGATGGCTTTTATTTCTTTGTCTAGCCTAATTGCCCTGGCTAGGACTTCTAGCACGATGTTGAATAAGAGCGGTGATAAAGGGCATCCTTGTCTGGTTCCCGTTCTCAAGGGAAATGCTTTCAGGTTCTCTCCATTTAGAGTGATGTTGGCTGTTGGCTTTGCATAGATGCCCTTTATTATGTTGAGGGATTTTCCTTCAATTCCTATTTTGCTGAGAGTTTTTATCATAAATGGGTGTTGGACTTTGTCAAATGCCTTTTCTGCATCAATTGATAAGATCATGTGGTTTTTGTCTTTTGTTTTATTTATGTGGTGGATTACATTAATGGTTTTTCTGATATTAAACCAGCCTTGCGTACCTGGTATAAATCCCACTTGATCGTGGTGAATTATTTTTTTGATATGTTGTTGAATTCTATTGGCTAGAATTTTGTTGAGGATTTTTGCATCTATGTTCATGAGGGATATAGGTCTGTAATTTTCTTTTTTTGTAATGTCTTTACCTGGTTTTGGTATCAGGGAGATGGTGGCTTCATAGAATGAGTTGGGTAGTATTCTGTCATTTTCTATGCTTTGAAATACCTTTAGTAGTAGTGGTGTTAACTCTTCTCTGAAAGTTTGGTAGAACTCTGCAGTGAAGCCGTCTGGGCCAGGGCTTTTTTTTGTTGGGAGTTTTTTGATTACCGTTTCAATCTCTTTTTTTGTTATGGGTCTATTTAATTGTTTTACTTCTGAATGTGTTAGTTTAGGTAGGTAGTGTTTTTCCAGGAATTCATCCATTTCTTCTAGGTTTGCAAATTTGTTAGAGTACAATTTTTCGTAATAATCTGATATGATTCTTTTAATTTCATTTGGTTCTGTTGTGATGTGGTCCTTCTCGTTTCTTATTCGGGTTATTTGTTTCCTTTCCTGTATTTCTTTAGTCAGTCTAGCCAATGGTTTATCAATTTTGTTAATTTTTTCAAAGAACCAGCTTTTGGCTTTGTGAATTCTTTCAATTGTTTTTCTGTTCTCTAATTCATTTAGTTCGGCTCTAATTTTTATTATTTGTTTTCTTCTGGTGCCTGATGGATTCTTTTGTTGCTCACTTTATTTGTTCAAGTTGTAGGGACAGTTCTCTGATTTTGGCTCTTTTCTTCTTTTTGTATGTGTGCAATTATCGATATAAATTGGCCTCTGAGCACTGCTTTTGCTGTGCCCCAGAGGTTTTGATAGGAAGTATTTTCATTCTCTTTGCTTTCTATGAATTTCCTTATTCCCTCCTTGATGTCTTCTATAACCCAGTCTTTTTTCAGGAGGGTATTGTTCAGTTTCCAAGTATTTGATTTCTTTTCCCTAGTTCTTCTGTTATTGATTTCTAGTTTTATTGCCTTGTGGTCTGAGAAGATGCTTTGTAATATTTCGATGTTTTGGATTCTGCAAAGGTTTGTTTTATGACCTAATATGTGGTCTGTTCTAGAGAATGTTCCATGTGTGCTAGAGAAAAAAGTATACTTTGCAGCAGTTGGGTGGAGAGTTCTGTATAAGTCAGTGAGGTCAAGTTGGTTGATTGTTGTAAGTAGGTCTTCCGTGTCTCTATTGAGCTTCTTACTGGATGTCCTGTCCTTCTCCGAAAGTGGTGTGTTGAAGTCTCCTACTATAATTGTGGAGGTGTCTATCTCACTTTTCAGTTCTGTTAAAATTTGATTTATGTATCTTGCAGCCCTGTCATTGGGTGCATAAATATTTAATATGGTTATGTCTTCCTGATCAGTTGTCCCTGTTATCATTATATAGTGTCCTTCTTTATCCTTTGTGGTGGATTTAAGTCTAAAGTCTATTTTGTCAGAAATTAATATTGCTACTCCTCTTCTTTTTTACTTGTTGTTTGCTTGATATATTTTTTTCCATCCTTTGGGTTTTAGTTTGTTTGTGTCTCTAAGTCTAAGGTGTGTATCTTGTAGGCAGCATATAGACGGATCGTGCTTCTTTATCCAGTCCGAGACTCTCTCTTTATTGGTGCATTTAGTCCATTTACATTCAGCATAATTATAGGTAAATAAGTGTTTAGTGTTGTCATTTTGATGCCTTTTTATGTGTGTTGTTGACAATTTCATTTTTCCACATACTTTTTTGTGCTGAGACGTTTTTCTTAGTGAATTGTGAGATCCTCATTTTTGTAGTGTTTGACTTTATGTTTGTTGAGTCGTTACGTTTTTCTTGGCTTTTATCTTGAGTTATGGAGTTGTTATACCTCTTTGTGGTCACCTTAATATTTACCCCTATTTTTCTAAGTAAAAACCTAACTTGTATTGTTCTATATCACCTTGTATCACTCTCCATATGGCAGTTCTATGCCTCCTGTATTTAGTCCCTCTTTTTGATTACTGTGATCTTTTACATATTGACTTCCATGATTCCCTGTTATGAGCATTTTTTTTTTTTAATTAATCTTAATTTGTTTTTGTGATTTCCCTGTTTGAGTTGATATCAGGATGTTCTGTTTTGTGACCTTGTGTTGTGCTGGTATGTGATATTATTGGTTTTCTGACCAAACAATATCCTTTAGTATTTCTTGTAGCTTTGGTTTGGTTTTTGCAAATTCTCTAAACTTGTGTTTATCTGTAAATATCTTAATTTCGCCTTCATATTTCAGAGAGAGTTTTGCTGGATATATGATCCTTGGCTGGCAGTTTTTCTCCTTCAGTGCTCTGTATATGTCGTCCCATTCCCTCCTTGCCTGCATGGTTTCTGCTGAGTAGTCTGAACTTATTCTTATTGATTCTCCCTTGAAGGAAACCTTTCTTTTCTCCCTGGCTGCTTTTAAAATTTTCTCTTTATCTTTGGTTTTGGTGAGTTTGATGATAATATGTCTTGGTGTTTTTCTTTTTGGATCAATCTTAAATGGGTTTCGATGAGCATCTTGGATAGATATCCTTTCGTCTTTCATGATGTCAGGGAAGTTTTCTTTCGAGATCTTCAACTATTTTCTCTGTGTTTTCTGTCCTCCCTCCCTGTTCTGGGACTCCAATCACACGCAAGTTATCCTTCTTGATAGAGTCCCACATGATTCTTAGGGTTTCTTCATTTTTTTAAATTCTTTTATCTGACTTTTTTCAGCTATGTTGTTGTTAATTCCCTGGTCCTCCAGATTTCCCAGTAAAATTCTAATTGCTTGAGTCTGCTCCTCTGACTTCCTATTGCGTTGTCTAATTCTGTAATTTTATTGTTAATCTTTTGAATTTCTACATGCTGTCTCTCTATGGATTCTTGCAACTTATTAATTTTTCCACTGTGTTCTTGAATAATCTTTTTGAGTTGTTCAACAGTTTTATCAGTGTGTTCCTTGGCTTTTTCTGCAGTTTGCCTTATTTCGTTTCTGATGTCTTGAAGCATTCTGTAAATTAGTTTTTTATATTCTGTATCTGATAATTCCAGGATTGTATCTTCATTTGGGAAAGATTTTGATTCTTTTATTTGGGGGGTTGTAGAAGCTGTCATGGTCTGCTTCTTTATGTGGTTTGATATGGACTGCTGTCTCTGAGCCATCACTGGGAAACTAGTTTTTCCAGAAAATCCGCTAAAAAAAAATGCAGTCAGATCCCTATCAGAACTGCCTTTGGATTATAACCGTCACCTTGTTCCCTGTAAGGATGAAAGTCTGAGCTTTGGATCATATATGCTTGGCTGTAGCTGGTTCTGTGTTTTTAGTCCAATTAGGGGTGGATTTTTGGTCCCTGGGTTTTTTTTGGTTCCTTCTCTCAGGCCGGAAGAGTGGGTTAGGAAAAGACCAAAAGAAAAAAAAAAGGGGGGGGAAGCAGAGCCTCCGCGGAGCCGGAGCCATTCTCCCTCTGGCTCAGGAAATTCCAATGTTAATGAAGCCGCCTGGGGAGGGTGGGGGAGGGATCAGAGAGATAGGAGAGTAGCACCTCGGAATATAGCCAGAGTTGCTTGTCTTGCTTGGAATGACTATTTTATCTGAGATTCCTGAGGGGCATGTCGCCTATGTGTGCTGGCTGTGTGGAGATTGCCCCCAGGGATCTGGCCCACTGAAGCCGCGGTCAGATCCTCTGATGCCAGTCCCACGCCCAGCATCAAGGTTCCCCTGCTGGGATGGTGCACTCCCGACTCCAAAATCAGTCGCTGTCTCCCGGGGACTTCTCATCCCGCCAGCCGCGTCGCCGCGCCACCTCCGCGAACCTGCTGGGCCCCCTCCCGGGGTTAGTTCAGGGTAGTGGAGCAGCTCCTCGTGCTTGTGCCTTGACAGCGCCCAGTCAAATGCCCGGCGGCACGATTCCCCAGCTGGGATGCTGCTCTCACAGCTCCAAGACCAGTCACTGCCTCCCGGGGACTTCTCCCACTGGCTTCGTCGCCACGCCGCGCACGCGAACCGGCTGGGCCCCCTCCCGGGGTGAGTTCAGGGGGTAGGGCTGCGCCCCTTGTTTGCACCGTCAGCTCCCCTGGGCCCTGGCCTAAATCGGGCGCCAAGGTTACCTGACTGGGACGCTGGCTCCAGGCTCCAAAAACAATCGCTGCTTCCCCGTATTTGTTCATTTTCCGTCTCTAAATGTGTGTTTGTTGTTCAGGGTTCGTAGATTGTCATATATGTGATTGATTCACTTGTTTTTCCGAGTCTTTGTTGCAAGAGGGATCCGAGGTAGCGTCTACCTAGTTCGCCATCTTGGCCCACCCTTCTTTTTTTTTTAATTTTTATTGTGCTTTAAGTGAAAGTTTACAAATCAAGTCAGTCTCTCTTACAAAAATCTGGGTGAAGGGCATATGCAGTTCTTTATCCTTACAGTTTTCCTGTAAGGCTGAAATTATCTCAAAGTAAAAGGAACATATGTTCACAGTGATGATAAAAAAGGAACCGTTGAAATCTTTTAAAGCATAATTTGATGATACGTATGAAAAACCTTAACATGTATATATTCTTTGAGCTAGTAATTCTATTTCTAGGAATCAAGCTTAAGGAAATAGTCATTGATGTATAAAAAGATGTTTTTGAAAGAATATTCATTATAGTATTATTTATTATAGCAAAATCTTGGAAATCAAATAATACAGGAGTGGCTATGTAATTCAGATATACCCGTGTATAATATTGTACCATACCACAACCAAACCCCTTGCTGTCGAGTCGATTCCAACTCATAGTGACCCTGTAGGACAGAGTAGAACTGCCACATAGGGTTTTCAAGGCTGTAATCTTTATGGGAGCAGATGTAGTCTTTAAAAATCATGTTGCAGAAAAATACCTGTTGTTTTGGAAAAAAGAAAAGAAGACACACCTGTTTGCACTGAGTCAGTTCCAACTCATAGGGAACATATAGGTTGGAGTAGAACTGCCCCATAGGGTTTCCAAGGAGTGGCTGGTGGATTTGAACTGTCAGCCTTTTGGTTAGCAGTTGAGCCCTTAACCACTTCACGATATTATGTGAAAACAATCTAGTTATAAATCAATATATATTATTATGCTATTTTTGTAAAATATTTTGCTCATGAACAATTTTATTCATTGAGATGATATGCGGAAGGCATATATTAAATGTTAATATGTAGTCAGTTTTTCTGAGTAGTGAGGTGGTAGTGATTTTATGTATTTTAGTTGGTGCTTCCTAGATTTTCTTCATGGGACATATAGTACTTTTGAATGAAAAAAAAAATTACAATGAATGGGATAAGATTCCCAGCCAATATGCTTATGTTGACATATATTTGACTGAAGCTTGGTTGGACGCTCTTTTGTCCGTAGTAACCAAAGTCCTAAGTTACAGTAATACCCTTTAAAATTAAATAACAGTGATAACTCTTTCAAGAGCGTATGGTTACCTTAATAAGAAAGGTGCTGATGCCGGAATAAGTCAAAGAGCCCTGGTGGAGCAGTGGTTAAAGTGCTCAGCTGCTAACTGAAATGTCAGAGGCTCGAACCCGCTAGCTGCTCCATGGGAGAAGATGTGGCAGTCTGGTTCTGTAAAGATTTACAGCACGGCAACCCTATGGGGCAGTTATACTCTGTCCTACAGGGTCACTGTGAGTTGGATCCACTTGATAGCAATGGGTTTTGGGGTTGGGTAGAATAAGTAGGTCACCTGGTTTTATGCCAGTTTTCTCCAATAATGTTCCAAAAATCACCTGCATAAAAAATCATCTGGGATGATTGTTAAAAAAAAAAAAAAAACACTTCGAATAAAGGTGGTGAATTAGAGCCACCCAGAGGCACTTCAGAAGAAAGCGCTGATGATCTGGTTTTGAAAAGTCACAGCCATTAAAAACCCTGTGCACAGTTCTACTCTGCAACACCTGGGGTTGTCGTGAATCGGAATCAACTTGACGGCAACTGGTCTGGTTTCCGTCATTTACGTTTTTCCTGTCTGTGGTTTTATCAGATATCAAGCCTGTCCCTTCCAGAGGGGAAGAAATATATGCCTTAAACCTGTGCCCATGAAACAAGTGCCCAGTGGAATGATGATTCATGCCAGTCAAACTGTTTAGTTATGAGTATATGTATATAGTTTCACCTTATCATATCAAATAGCATGTTAAGGGTACCTTTTGCTTCTTGTCTGTGGAGCTTAGGAAGTACTTTTAGGAAAGGGGTGCTTCCTAGTTTTTAAGTGACAATATTCTCCGTTTTATGACTTCCTTTACTTTCTTTCTAATTTCAGACTTTATTGATGGACCTATACACCACAAGGCTTTACTGATATCTGTGACTGTCTGTAGTTTGCTCTTGGTCTTTATCATTTTATTCTGTTACTTCAGGTAAGTTTCTAACATGTGGATGTAGAATTCTGAGTTTGAGGCATCTTCCTTATACTTCTTTATATATTCCACCTGCTTTTGCCCAGTGATGTTTTTCACCACAGCTTTCTTTAACCTAATTAGATTTTATATTTAACTGAAAACATCAGTTACTATTGATAAATATTTGCCCCCGTGAAGTTGTAAATGGATATGTAGCTCATTTCTGCCTAAGATATTAAAACCGCACAGATAAATTTAGTCCCTAGGGAATTTAGGGTAGTTAGGGGATTCAGGGACTGGTTGCCACTGAGGTTCGATTTTAAGCAGAGTAATGGCTCTCTTGAAGTTAGCGCTAGTAATTTCTTATTTCATGTGCTAAAAATTTCCCCCTCTATATTGAAAGATTGTAAAGATAATTTGTAGATAAGTTACTTTAAAAACCAGTTCAGTTATACATTATTATTAAGTATGCTAGTTAAAAATTACTTTTTGTCATCTAAGAACTTATTTCCTAGTTTGTGAAATATCAAGGACCTTTTAAACTCAGATCCTTTGCCTTTTGAACAATTTAATACTCATATTTCTAATACTACTCTTCAAATGGATAGATTAGTTGATTCAAGTAAGTTCATTTCTAATGGAAGATATTGCAATTTTGACAAAAAGTTTAATTTTATTTCATTTGTGTTATTTCCTTATACATTACCTTACAGGAGTTAACTCTAATGTCCTTTGTAAATAAGAAAAATTGCATCTTTAATAGATTAATAGCTTTCAAGGGAAAGATTTTAGGGAACGAATACTAGAACTATATAAAAAGACTAACAAAATATAGTCTGCTTGGATATATGCAATTTAAAGGAATAGAAAAGACAAATTGTAGATGGATGAGACTGAGTAAAAAGATGTAGTTGAGTTTAAAAAAAAAAATACATCTTAGCAAAATAATTCTGACTTTTTTTTTTTGAGACCATAACTGAGGGTAGCAAATACCTAAGCATTTAATCTGGTATTTCTGTGCTACAAAAAAACTTCTATGATTACTATTTTATCTGCAATATTTTACATCTATCACTGCATTCCACTGACTAAAATTATTTTCTTTTTTCTATCTTTAGGTATAAAAGACAAGAAACCAGACCTCGGTATAGCATTGGGCTAGAACAGGATGAGACATACATTCCTCCTGGAGAATCCTTGAGAGACTTAATTGAACAGTCTCAAAGCTCAGGAAGTGGATCAGGGCTCCCTCTGCTGGTAGGAGAACAACATATCTTAGAATTTAAAATAAATAGCCTCTGAAAGGAAACGTCAGGAAATACAGAGTGTCTTTTTACTGGACAGGGAAAAAGCTCCGTGCAGACAGTTGGACATCAGATCTCAGATGCAAGGCTTCCTGATAATATTTTGACATATAAGGGGGTGGGGAGGTTAGGGTTCTGATAAAGAGCAGATTAAAAATCATTAA
Source organism: Elephas maximus indicus (assembly GCF_024166365.1). Taxonomy (NCBI): domain Eukaryota; kingdom Metazoa; phylum Chordata; class Mammalia; order Proboscidea; family Elephantidae; genus Elephas; species Elephas maximus. Next base: position 59,217,184 of record NC_064823.1, on the reverse strand, counting down.
ACATGGAACCATCTTTTCTGTGTTTTCTGCAAGGATTGCATTACAGCATATTGGCCTGGCATTTGAAGTCAAAAGTGTTAAAACCGACTGCTTCTACAAAGGAAAAAGGCTGTGTTTCAGCTGTGAGGTTTATGTTTCAGGGTGAAGTCCTGGCTTTTCCATTCAGAAGAGGAATGGAAAATTTTCTGATGGTCAAAACTGCCAACCTAGAAAAATTATATGCATAATTCCAGGGACTTGCTTTAATTGGAAAAGTGTTTGGTACCTTTATAGACCATGCCATCACCAAAAAAAAAAAAAAATTGTTGGGACATAGAATGAAAACAGAATTTTTAATAATAAATATTTCCTTTAATAAACTCCTTTAATAATAAATATTTCCTTTAATAATAAATATTTCCTTTAATAATCTTTATTCTCTGGTTCTGACTTTGTATATCTTATTTACTTGATTCCTTTGCTGACCTTTTGTTTAGTACTAAAAGTAACATTTTTAAGACCAGCCAGAAAACAATGTGTGAAGGAGTTATAAGGACCAAACTGATGGTACTTAAAAGTTTTTTTGTTTCTAATTTTTGGTAAATGTTCTTATTATGAAATTAATATGTAGCCAATATATTTATTGTATTTTAAAATCTCTGTAGTATCCTACATTAAAAGAAAGAAAATTACAAATAATAAAACTTCTTTTGATATTGATGAAACAGACGCTCATGCTTTTAATTGAAACTAATTTCACTTCTTTCAGTGTTTCCCCCCTTCCAACCGATCTTTTTCATTTCTGCAGTTATGTCTCTAAAATCTTTGATGTTATTATGTAGGCGCTTTGTTGCACAGTGTTTAAAGCACTTGGCTGCCAACCGAAAGGTCTGTAGTTTGAACCCATCAGCTGCTCCGCGGGAAAAAGATGTGGCAGTCTGCTTCCTTAAAGATTTACAGCCTTGGAAACCCTATGGGACAGTTTTACTCTGTTCTGTAGGGTTGCTATGAATTGGAATAGACCTGACAGTAATGAGTTTATTATTTTACTTCCCTGGATAAAAGCATTCTCATACCCAGTAGTACTGTGGCTTCTCTTTCCTCGATTGGCATGTATGGTTTGTAAACCCACACTGTCTGCCCAGCCTCTCTTCCCACCTCTCCCCCACCTGCTCCTTGAGCTCTAGAATCACCCTGAAGTAATTGTTTCTCAAATACAGCTTATGTTTTTAAAGTCCGTTTCTTTGCCAGTGCAGTTTCTTTATGGAGTGTTCCTGTGACGTATCCCTGAAGCCCTAGCGCACATTTTACTTCTGTGCTGACTTCCCAGTTACCCCAGACTGAGCCAGTCCCGTTTTCAGCTATCATAACATTTTTTTTCCAAACAGTTTCTACATGTACAATTTAATGATGTTATTACATTCTTCAGGTTGTACAACTGTTCTTGCCATCCTCTTCCAAATTATTCCACCACCATTAATACAAACCCAATGCACCCTAAGCAAAAACTCCCTCTTTCCCCCTTCTCCCACTCCTGGTAACTACTAATAACTTTTGGTTTCTATATATTTGATTATTTAAGTGAGAGCCTAACAACATTTGTTCCTTAGTGACTTATTTTGCTCAGCATAATGTTTTCTAGGGTTCATCTGTATTGTAGCCTGCGCCAGGACTTTCTTTCTCTTTGTGGTTGCGTAACATCTCATTGTATGTGCACACTGCATTTTGTTTATTCATTCATCCGATTATGGACATTTTGATTATTTCCCCGTTTTGGCTATTGTGAATAGTGCTGCAGTGAATACTGGTGTGTACGTGTCTGTTCCCGTTGGCTGTTTTCAGGTCTCTTGGGTGTATACCTAAGAGTGGAATTGCTGGGTCATAAGATAGGAGCCACCAAGCATTTTCCACAGTGGCTGTACCATTTTACATTCCCACCAGCAGTGGATGAGGGTTCCTGTTTTTCCACAGCCTTGCCTTCACCTAATGTTCCCCCTCACCTGTTTTTTTTAACCATTGCCATTCTAATGGGGGTGAGATGGTATATCATTGTGGTTTTGATTTACATCTCCCTGGTGGTACAGTGGTTAAGTGTTTGGCTGCTAACCAAAAGGTTAACAGTTGGAATCTACCAGCCACTCCTTGGAAACCCTATGGGAAAGTTCTGCTCTGTCCTATAGGTCACTATGAGTCAAACTTTACTCAACAGCAGTGGGTTTGGTTTTTGGTTAATGGCTAATGAAAAGGAGCCCTGGTGGCACAGTGGTTAAGTGCTTAGCTGCTAACCAAAAGGTCGGTAGTTCGAACCCACTAGCTGTTCCACAGGAGAAAGATGTGACAGTCTGCTTCTGTAAAGATTTACAGCCTTTGAAACCCTGTGGGGCAGTTCTACTCAGTGCTATAGGGTTGCTGTGAGTCTCAGTCAACACTATGGCACAGGTAATGGCTAATGACTTTGACCGTTTCATGAAAAGTGTGCTTGTGGGCCGTTTGAATATCTTCTTTGGTGAAATGTCTATTCAGGTTCTTTGCCCATTTTGATGCTATCACAACATTTTGCTTTTACTACTAAAATAGCATTTTAAAATAATTTTATAATTGGTATTAGTGTATCTATGTCTTTTGCCCTTTTTAAGGTGGGAACTGAGACTTCTTTAAGGTTGGAACTACATTTTACTCATTTTGTACCCCCAGCACTGCTGCCTGACTCATAGAAAGGATAATAAGTTGTTTTAAAAACTTCTAGCTCCTAGTTTTAATATCTTTGGAAAAGCTATCTTGTTTCTGTAATCTTGTTGTTGTTATTAGTGCCCTGATTCATGGCAACCCCATGCACGATGAAACAAAATATTGCTCAGTCTTGTGATCCGTTACTGTGATCCATTACTGGTTGGGCCATTGTGATTCACTGGGCGTTCATTGGCTGATTTTTAGAAGTAGATCGCCAAGCATTTTTTCCTAGTCCGTCTTAGTCTGGAACCTGTTCAGCATCATAGAAACATGCAAGTCTAGATACAAAAGATAGCATTTGGCTCATATTATGTAATAGTTTAGAATACAGATTTTCGAGTTAGGTTACCTGGGCTCCATTCCTGGTCAGACACTGTTAAGACTTTTTGAATATGATCTCATTTAATCCTCATAGTAACCCTATGAGGTGATACTAGAAATATATCCCCACATAACACACCAGGGAACATAGGCCCAGAGAGTTCAAGTAGCTAGTGGATAGATAAGCCAGGATTGGAACCCAGGTGATCTGCTCTGGAGTCTGTGCTTTAGCAGTTGTGATATGTGAACCAGATGCTAGCGGGAGGGAAGACTCTAAAAACTCAGTTTGGTAGCTTTGGTAAAAAAGACAAAGTCTGAATATTTCAGATTTGATTTCTAAGATAATGCAGAAGTGTGCAGTAGTCTCTCCATGTATTATTATATGAGTGAATGTCTCTCTTTAATATTGGTTTCTTATTTATTGACATAAGAGGAACTTTGTATATAAATGTATGCTTAAATCTAGTGTTTACCAAATGAATTTATATCTGTCTTTTAATTTGGACCTTCTCATTTATAATAAAAAAAAATAGGATATCCATTTTTTTCCTTGCACAAAGGAAGAAATATCATTCTAAGAATTCAGGTAGTGATATGTGTATATTTGTGTTTATATCTATAAACAGAAAAAAAGCCTATTGCCATCAACATCGATTCCTATTCATAGTGACCCTGTAGGACAGAGTGGAACTGCCCTGTGTGGTTTCTAACGCTGTAAATCTTTCCAGAAGCAGACTTTCACATCTTTCTCCCATGGAGCGTCTGGTGGGTTCTAACCACAGACCTTTCACTTACTAGCCAAGCACTTTAAACAGTGTGCCACCAGGGCTCCTGTGTGTGTCTGTATACCTATCTATATCTAATGTGCTCTATTTATTATCTATCCATCCATCCATCCATCCCATCTATCTTTTTTGTATTGTCTCTGTCTGCCTTCTGTCTGCCTGTTTCCTACCTACCTGTGTACCTACCTGCCAACCTAATCTTACCATTTGTCTGTTGAGTTGCCTCTGACTCATTGAACCAACATATGTGTCAGAGTAGAACTGTGCTTCCTAGGGTTTTCAGTGACTGATGTTTTAGAAACAGATCACCAGCCTTTTCTTCTGAGGTGCATCTGGACTGACTTCAACCTCTGTCCTTACAGTTAGCAGCTGAGCGCATTAACCATTTGCACCACCCGGGGACTCCATATGTTAATACATGAAATAATACATATACACATATGCACATACATACATACACACGTGTGTATACACACATGTATATGTCATGTGTTTGTATGTGTGTGTGCATGCATACAGAGAGACAGATGCCTAGCATGTTAACATATAGTATGTATTCAGTGAATAGTATTTTATTACAGTTATTTTTACCTTACAAAGGAACAAAGTATTTAGTAAATTCATAAATAATTAAAATGTAATCCTCTTAAAGAGAAATCTTTTGTGAAACCTTTCCAATTGTAATATTAACTCAGACTTATTAGGCAAACTATTTTGAATAGTATGTTTTTTATGCAGGGGTGTGTGTGTGTGTAACCCAGGGACATATGAGAGGATATAGAGCTGTATTTACAGCTACGTAAATTAAGGCTACATGTTTCCAGTGTCCAAATCTGTCCATGGAGTCCTGGTGGCACCAGTAGGTGAGAGTTACAGCTGCTAACCAAAAGATCAGCAGTTCAAATCCACCAGCTGCTCCTTGGAAACCCTATGGAACAGTTCTCCTCTGTCCCATAGGGTCACTATGAGTTGGAATCGACTCGACGGTGATGGGTTTTTTGTGTGTGTATAGATTTAAATGTTAGAGACTATCAGATATCTGATGACTGGATAAGTGGACATTTCTGAAGTAGAGATAGTTGTTTTTGTTAGTTGCCGTTGAGTTCATTCCAACTCATGGCTACCATACATGTTTAAAGTAGAACTGCTCCATGTAGTTTTCAAGGCTATTACTTTTCAGAAGCAGATTGTCAGGCTTGTCTTCTCAGGTACCTCTGGGTGTGTTTAAACTGTCAACTTTTCAGCTTGTAAGTCAAGCACATAACTGTTTGCGCCATCCAGGGATGGAATAGAGATTAACTCTTTATACTTTATACGTTCTTATATATTCAGTTATACCCAGTTTACATGAAATAATTATTTTTATTTTTGGAATTATTATATTTTATAGATGTTTTATATATGCAATCAAATTTTCAAAAAATGATTTCTAAGAATATAATACAGAAAGTTCACCTTGCAGAAAAACCAGAAACATTTGTTAAATAAAAACTCAAATAAATCACATAGTTGTAAATTTTTTCAAGTTATAATTTCAGACCTTAGATTCTATAATAAACCTCAAAGTACAAATGCACTTATAATTTCTGAATAGTTTTAGTTACCCTTCACTGAGATAAGTTATTCCCTTTCTGAGCATTGCCAATTCTATCAGTATTTTTCATTAGATTATAAGAAGATATATTATCATTAGAAAAGAAGCAAATGCAAGGCTCTTTATATTAGAAACATTCCATAAAGGTATATGAGCAATGCTTTGCAACATGTATAAATTAAATACAATAGTTCTTTAATAAATGTGGGCAGCTTCCTTTCAAGTCTGTAATTTACCTGTTTTTGGATTTTACTTTCAACTTGTTGTTTTGCGGTACCATCAACTTGATTTTTTGACTCGTAGTGACCCCATGTTACAGAGTAGAACTGCCCTTTAAGGTTTTCTAGGCTGTAATATTTACAGGAACAGATCACTATGTCTTCTTTCCAGAGTCACAGGGCAGGTTCGAACCGCTGACCTTTTGGTTAGCAGCTGAGCACTTAACCATTGCACCACCAGGGATCTTTTTAACTGCTTAAAAAAACCAAACCCATTGCCACTGAGCTGATTCTGATTCATAGTGACTCAATAGGACAGAGTAGAACTGCCTCATAAGGTTTCCAAGGAATGGCTAGTGGATTGGAACCACCGACCTTTTGGTTAGCAGCTGAGCTCTTAACCACTGCTCCACCAGGGCTTCTTTAACAATAAGTTGGCGCTAATTATTATATAATTTTTTTATCACCTCGTCTGTGACTGAAATTACCCTGATTTCTTCATTTAGATTTGTAATTGCAGTACCCATGGAACTCAGGCAACACAAAACAAAAAAACTTGCAGTTTACTTAATGCAAAGCATATCTCTACAAAGTGTGCATTACAGTTTTCTAATCAGATCTTTTAATATTAAGATTATTACTATGCTCTGCTCTGTGGATATCGTCTCATTTATGTCCATTGTCACATATACTGAGCCCTTTCAGTTACAGAGCCTACATCAGTGCTCTTAAAATATTGCAAGTGCAGGTGGGATGAAATCATGTATCAAGAGACTTTTAGTATTAGGGAGACAGTGAAGGGGGTGGAGAGGAGTTAATATTTGTTAATACATTGCCAGGGTACTGCTAAACAGTTTGTATATTTAAAGTCATTCTTAAGAACTCTGAGGGTTACGTATTATTGTATAATTTTAAAAAGTACTTGAGACCGAGAGATATTAGGTAACAACCAATGAAACCTAGTCAGAGGTTGTCGTTGTGTGCTATCAAGTCGATTCCAATTCATAGCGACCCTATATGACAGAGTGAGGGTAGAAACAGGACATAAACCATGCCCTATATGACAGAGTGAGAGGTAGAAACAGGACATAAACCATGCCTAGCTTTAACACATATACCTTTCTCTCCACACCAATACGTTACTCCATAAAGTACATAAATAAATTTGATGACCTTAAGCAATATGACAAAAAGGAATTCTGTGGCAGAATAATAAGACCATGTATCAATGTCTGCATAGAACAGAAGTAGACAAACTGCAGTCCGTGAACCAAATCCAGTGTGCTGTCTGCTTTTGTAAATAAAGTTTTTTTGGAACACAAACCAGCCAGTCAACTAGTTGCTGTCAAGTCAATTCTAACTTATGGCGACCCCAAGTGTTCCAGAGTAGAACTGTGTGCCATAGGGTTTTCAATGGCTAATTTTTCAGAAGTAGGTTGCCAAGCCTTCCTTTTCAGGTCCCTCTGGTTGGACTGGAGCCTCTAGTCTTTCAGTAAGCAGCCAAGTGTGTTAACCTTTTGCATCTCCCAGGAACATAGCCAAACCCATTTGATTGTGGATTGTCTATGGTGCTTACATGCTACACACTAGAATTGAGGTACTTTAGAGACCGAATGGCCCATGGATACTAAAATATTAGCTCTGTGGTCCACTACAGAAGAAGTTTGCTGAACCCTGAGGTAGATTATCAATTAAAATTCAGTATACGTATCTAGGAAAATAATGATTTTCTGTGAAGGAAAAGAGCAGAACTGATTTAAAATGAAAAGAGTGTATTAGGAGAGGATGTATTCTTGCGTAGCTATTTCTAATTTAATAAATCCTCTAAGATTTTCTGAAGAATTTGAAATTTCAAGAACATTGTTAATTAAGGAAGAGAGGTAACTTTCCATACAGTGAAAAAAACCAGTAAGAAGGTGGCATATGGTGAAGGGAGGAGGGATGGGATGATAACAATATACTTCTGGGGACCTAGTGATGAAGTACAGGAGGGTGTCACTTTTGCCCATGGAGACAGGTTGTGATCAAATACTTTTCCTTTACTCGTTTGAAGGCCGAATTCACACTGAACTGAAAGCCTCCACTGGTAGTAGCTTTTCTCCATTCTGCTGGTTTTTATTTAATATCTGCCGTGTCTAGCATTGGAGCCCTGGTGGCACAGTGGTTAAGAGCTTACCTGCTAACCAAAGGGTCAGCCTTTCAAATCCACCAGACGCTCCTTGGAAACCCTATGGGGCGGTTCTACTCTGTCTTATAGGGTTGCTAGCAGTCGGAGTAGACTCCATGGGAGTGGGTTTGGGTTACAGAGGTCTAGCATTGCTTCCCTAGTTTTATTCCCAAAATTGTTTATTTCCACCTTTTGTTCCCTTGATGATCCCTCCCAGTTTTCTCATTTTATTAGTGTTCAAAAATCAGTCTTCTGTAGATCTAGTTCACTAATTTTGCCCCCTAAACTTAATACATTTTCTTTCTGCTTTCAATTGACTTTATTTTTCTTAATTCTTAAATTCAATGCTTAGCTCAGTAATTTCTAGGGTATTTCTCCCCTCAAAATATAAGTATTAAAGATTATAAATTTCCTTTTAAATCCTAACTCAACGGTGCTTCCCACAAGTTTTGTTATATAGTACATCCCCTTCCATCACTGAATATTAAAAAAAATTCTTTGACCTAGGAGATAATTTAGAAGACCTTTTAATTTTAAAAAGTATGGTGTTTTTATGCTCTTTATTTCTAACTTAATGTTTCGTGATTAGAGAAAGTTGGTCATAGGAGACTTATTCTTTGACATGGTCAGTACTCTTTTTATGACAATATCGATAAATTTTTATAAGTGATTTTTTTCTGGTTAAAAAAAAACCTGTTGCCATCAAGTCGATTCTGACTCATAATGACCCTAGAGAACATAGTATGACTGCCCCATAGAGCTTCCAAAGAGCGCCTGGTGGATTCGAACTGCCGAATTTTGGTTATCAGCTACAGCTCTTAACCACTACACCACCAGGGTTTCCTTTGTCTGCTTAAAAAGGTGTTTATCCTATAATGGTTTATGCCCTTTTAATCAAAGAAAATTTTTTAATCGTACAGTTCATATATTAGTTTGATCTCCTTGTTCAAAAGCTGAAAGAGATAAATTGAAATTTGCATCATTTCTCACTATAATTCTAAATTTTTTTTATTTGAGTTTGAAGCTATTTCATTAGCTGCATATAAGTTTAAAATAAATATCTTCTGAAGAGAAGTATGCCTGTCAATGTTATGTAGTTATTTTCTTTATTACAAGTAGTACTTTTTATCCTAATTCTATTTTTTCATGTATTAATATTAATTTCTTCATGTTCCTTGTGTTACTGTTTTCTTGGTATATTTTCTCCCATCTTATTTTCAGTCTTTCTGGTTCTTATGTTTTAGGCATGGATCATAAAAAGTATGTGACTGGATTTTTTACTTTTAAATTTTTATCCAATCTGACAGTCTTTGTCATTTAATTGACAAGATAAATCCATTTATATATTTTGAGAATATTGATATATTTAGATTTGTTTCTAACATCTGACTTTATTCTACATTTCTGCTTTTTTATTTGTTTCTCCTTTTTTACCTTTTTGCGGGATTGATTTTTTTTATTTCCTTTTTTATTCCCTTTTCTCTTTCTTTTAATCCAGCTGTTTTTGGTTGTTATATTTGAAATTTAATGTCCTCATTCTTATCTTTAAATCTGAACCCATTTTAAACCCCGCCTGAAGTGTACAAGGTCCTTAGAACATTGTATCTCAAATCATCTACTTCCAAATTTATGTTTTCATTCTTTTAGGTCTCTGTTTTTTTTTAACTTTTGTTAAGTTAGACATATTATTATATAGAGACAATGTTTATTTAGGTTTACCTATATATCAGTTTGCGTCTTTGCCTTGTATATCACTTCATTTTGGGGTCATTTTCCTTATTGAAATACATATTACATTTGGTGCAATGGTTAGGAGCTTGGCTGCTAAGCAAAAACTCAGCAGTTTGAATCCACTAGCCACTCCTTGAGAACCCTATGAGGCAGTTCTACTCTGTCCTATAGGGTCGCTATGAGTCAGAATCGACTTGACAGCAACTTTTTTTTTTTTAAGCTGATGATAAACTTGGTTTATTTTGTTATCTAAAAAATTTTTATTATTTACTTTATTCTCATTCTTGAAACATATGTTTATGGTACACAGTTCTGGGGTGACTTTTATTCTAGATTTAGTACTGTGAAGATATTCATTTGTTTTCTGGTTTGTGTGTTGTTATTAAAAACAGTGGTGTTGATCTAATTGTTCCTTAGTAGGCAATCTGTCTTTTCTCTCTACTTTCAATCCTCTTTTACTTCGAGTTCTGTAGTTTCACTGCATATGTCTAAATATTAACTTATTTTTATTAATCTTGTTTATATAGTACATTCTGTTTCTGAAAGTTCTGAAAATTCATAGCTATTTCCTCTTTAAATATCATTTCTTCTCTCATTTCCCTTTTTCTGCCTGAGAGTCCCACTTTAACCTCTATGTCACTTAAATATCAGATTTTCTCTTTTTCTCTATACTGTACTGTCGTTCTTCAGAACTCTCTTCCAACTTGTCATCTTTCTCTCCTGTTCTACTCTTATGTTTTTCCCCTCCACTATGTTTTTGATTGTGATAATTAGCTATTATATTTCCAAAAAATGTAATTTTCATTAATCTCTTGATGCTTGCTTTTTTTTTTTTTCATTCCGTCTTCTATTTCTTTGCACGTTTTATGTAGCGTAGTATTTGAAAATTCCAGTATCTGTAATCTAATGGGGTTAAATCTGCTGTGGTTATTTCTGCTGACTGTCACTCACAGTGGTTGTTTTCTTTTAAAGAATTTATTCTCTGGAATCTTCTCTCCCTCTTTCCCTTCCTTCTTTTGCTTCCTCTCCATTTTCTTTCTGTCTTTCCTGTCTTCCTTCTTTCTCCTTCCTTCCTTCTCTTCTTCCCCCTTCCTTACCCCTTCGCTCTTCACTCTGTCTCTCCCTCCCTTTCTTTATCCCTTACTTCCTCTGCCTTTTTAAAAAATTTCCCTGTGAAGCCAAAAATGAGTTACATTTTTGTTTTGTTAGATTTTATCCATGATCAAATTGTAGGGTAGTAAGAGATTGTTCAGGGTCTCTTGTATTCCACCATAATGGTAGAAGTGAAAAGTACTGTAAATGATTTCTTCCAAAGACAGCTTGTATTTGCTTTTCCTGGGAGCATTAGTCTGTTACCAGCGGGGGGCAGATTTAGTACCAGCTTAATGTTGACACCCTAGGTTCAGTTCCTCGACCCTGTAAGGTGGTCAAAGTTTAGATTCTGGATCCCAGCTCTGGTAATACTCTTCGCCCAGACAGTAACCCTGCCTTATCTATAAAATATTTTTCATTCTCCACTCTGGTCTCAACGTTTCCTCCTTCCCTCCTTTTCTCTCTCACTTCTTTCTACCCTCCTCCCTCCTTCCCTTTCTCCCTGCCTACTTGAAGACTTTTTTATTGCCTTGTGAGCCCAACAATACATTACCATTTTGTTTTGTTATATTTTATTCATGATCAAGTTGTATGGTGGAAAGAATTTCTTCACATATCTTCACAGTATCTAGCATCCCACCATAGTGGTGGAAACAAAAAGTATTCCGTTCAGATTCTTTCCCCAAAAAAGTGATAATGGGTAGAAAGAAATATTGAATAATTTGGAAGCAGTATTTTGAATATTCAGAATCCAGAATCAGTCTCAAAAATGTATTAAAAAAGACATCATAGATTAATAGAGAAGCACAAATAACGTGTCTGTGTAAAGAAAAGCTACTGCCTAAATATATTTTGCATGAAGTAATTGTTTCTTCTCTGGAGTAAAAAAAGATTAAACAAATCTGTAGTGCTGTGAATACACTAACAGTGTGTTTTGGGATTTAACAGGTCCAAAGGACTATAGCTAAGCAGATTCAGATGGTGAAACAGATTGGAAAAGGTCGCTATGGGGAAGTTTGGATGGGAAAGTGGCGTGGCGAAAAGGTAGCTGTGAAAGTATTCTTCACCACGGAGGAAGCCAGCTGGTTCAGAGAGACAGAAATATATCAGACAGTGTTGATGAGGCATGAAAATATTTTGGGTGAGTACAAATCTGTATAGTAATGTTCAGGGTTTCCTAGCTTTCCTCTGTTTTTCTGTTAACATCTGCATATTAACTCATCTGTCTAGACCTGTTATGAAATATAGAGACATTTTCTGCTTGGCATGGGCCCAAGAACACCACATGTTTCTAATGAGAGACCTCACAGAAGGAATGACTAAGGCATTTCTATGAATGAATGTTGGGCTAGAAATGGGATACTCTAAAATATTTTTTCTTCAGAGATGGGAAATGCAAATGTAATGCCATAATTTCCTAGGAAGGAGCATGTTTTTGTGTAAATGTAGTGAAAAGTGGTGGGAATTTTATCAGTAGGATTTATTTTTATCAAGAGTTCATATAGAGAATCAATTTACTTTTTATTTTCTGAAGTTAATGATCTAGCTGTATCATTCAAGTGGAAAGAATGTAAGCTAATAAGTTGGGGCAGGGGCGTTTTATGCCTTAACACTTTCAAGACCCAGTTTTGTGAACAGTATCTTATGTGTATCTATAATACCATGAAATATTTACTGTTACCTTAAAGTAATTTAAGTATCAAGCACCGATTAGAAAGGGGATCTTATTTTCAGATGCAAACTCCTTATTTTTTCTCTATTCCCAGAATTTTAAATGCCTTTATTTGGTATTAGTAATTTAATACATACTGTCATTTTTGTCATAGGCACAATCAGAAAATTGAATGAGATGCTAAATAAAAGATAGCCCTGGTACACAGTGGTTAAGAGCTCGGCTGCTAACCAAAAGGTCGGCATCGAATTCATCAGCTGCTCCTTGAAAACCCTAAGGGGCAGTTCTTTTCTGTCCTGTGGGGTCGCTATGAGTCAGAATTGACTCCACGACAACAGGTTTTTGTTTGTTTGTTTATGACAAAGAATAAGGAGTGTTGGGGATGCAGTGGTTAAGCACTCACCTGATAACCAAAAAGTCGGCAGTTTGAACCCACCAGTGGCTCCACAGCCTAGGAAACCCTATGGGGCCATTCTGCTCTGTCACGTACGGTCAGATATGACAAAGAATGATGTTTGAGAGTATGCATTATTCTTTATACTATTGAGAAGGCACTTATTTCCAAACCTTTTTGTCCTTTTTCCTTTTAGGGTTCATTGCTGCAGATATCAAAGGGACAGGGTCTTGGACACAACTGTACCTAATCACAGACTATCATGAAAATGGGTCCCTCTATGATTATCTGAAGTCCACCACCCTAGATACTAAATCAATGCTGAAATTAGCCTATTCTTCTGTTAGTGGCTTATGTCACTTACACACGGAAATCTTTAGTACTCAAGGCAAACCAGCTATTGCCCATCGAGATCTGAAAAGTAAGAACATCCTGGTGAAGAAAAATGGAACTTGCTGTATAGCTGACCTCGGCCTGGCTGTTAAATTTATTAGGTTAGTACCAAGCTGAACAAGTATACTTTTTATATTTCTTTTCTATCGCTTTTATGGATTGTATATTTTGCAGTTCACTGCTTCTAGGATATTTAGTAGATGAGGAATTTTATTTATTTCAACTTTTCTTTGGATGCAAATGAAAAAATATTTTATTTACAACACAGAGTTTTCCAGTTAATTCTGTCGATTTTATGTGTCAATAACCTGGCTCAGAGATAGTATTCACTAGGTCACAGCGGTGTTGCTAATAGAGATAGCTAATGCCTGGGAATACATCATCAGAATTCTGCTTAACATTTGTAAATTGTAAAAGGTTTCAAGGAGAGAGCTACATAGTCTCTAGTGATAAGGGCAATAGTTTTTATAGGGCACAGGAACGGTAACTTGCTTAGGTGTTATGTAAGAAACCAATAAAACACAACCAATCTTCAGCACTATTATGCTGTACCTTAAACAGTGACTATAACAGCTGGATATATAAACAGACCATGGCACAGAACAGTAGTTTTCTGACCCCTGGGAGTTACATCCATGGTTTCTGCAAAATTGGAAAGAGGGGATGCCCAGGAGATGAGGCTCTATTCCTCTTACCCCCACTTTAGTCAGGACACCTCCACTTCTGTTCAGCAGATGATTTAATGGTTCCTCTGCTTTAAAAGCAAACCAACAAAATGAGTTTATAAACCACTAGTATGGATGGATCATCAAATGACTTTTTTTTTTTATAATTGTGCTTTAAGTGAAAGTTTACAAATCAAGTCAGTCTCTCACACAAAAACCCATATACACCTTGCAACACACTCCTAATTACTCTCCCCCTAATGAGACAGCCCGCTCTCTCCCTCCACTCTCTCTTTTCGTGTCCGTTTCACCAGCTTCTAACCCCCGCTACCTTCTCATCTCCCCTCCAGGCAGGAGATGCCAACATAGTCTCAAGTGTCCACCTGATCCAAGAAGCTCACTCCTCACCAGCATCCCTCTCCAACCCATGGCCCTGTCCAATCCATGTCTGAAGGGTTGGCTTCAGGAATGGTTTCTGTCCTGGGCCAACAGAAGGTCTGGGGGCCATGACCACCAGGGTCCTTCTAGTCTCAGTCAGACCATTAAGTCTGGTCTTATGAGAATTTGGGGTCAGCATCCCACTGCTCTCCTGCTCCCTCAGGGGTTCTCTGTTGTGTTCCCTGTCAGGGCAGTCATTGGTTGTAGCCGGGCACCATCTAGTTCTTCTGTTCTCAGGATGATGTAGTCTCTGGTTCATGTGGCCCTTTCTGTCTCTTGGGCTCGTAATCGCCTTGTGTCCTTGGTGTTCTTCATTTTCCTTTGATCCAGGTGGGTTGAGACCAATTGATGCATCTTAGATGACTGCTTGCTAGCGTTTAAGACCCCAGACACCACTCTTCAAAGTGGGATGCAGAATGTTTTCTTAATAGATTTTATTATGCCAATTGACTTAGATGTCCCCTGAAACCATGGTCCCCAGACCCCGGCCCCTGCTACGCTGGCCTTCAAAGCATTCAGTTGATTCAGGAAACTTCTTTGCTTTTGGTTTAGTCCAATTGTGCTGACCTCCCCTGTATTGTGTGCTGTCTTTCCCTTCACCTAAAGTAGTTCTTATCTACTATCTAATTAGTGAATGCCCCTCTCCTACCCTCCCTCCCTCCCCCCTCTCGTAACTACAAAAGAATGTTTTCTTCTCAGTTTAAACTATTTCTCAAGTTCTTATGATAGTAATCTTATACAATATTTGGCCTTTTGCAACTGACTAATTTCACTCAGCATGATGCCTTCCAGGTTCCTCCATGTTACAAAATCTGTTTCACAGATTCATCACTGTTCTTTATCGAGGTGTGATATTCCATTGTGTGAATATACCATAATTTATTTACCCATTCATCTGTTGCTGGGCACCTTGGTTGCTTCCATTTTTTTGCTATTGTAAACAGTGCTGCAATAAACATGGGTGTGCATATATCTGTTCGTGTAAAAGCTCTTATTTCTCTAGGATATATTCCAAGGAATGGGATTGCTAGATCGTATAGTAGTTCTATTTCTAGCTTTTGAAGGAAGTGCCAAATCGATATCCAAAGCAGTTGTACCATTTTACATTCCCATCAACAGTGTGTAAGTGTTCCAATCTCTCCACAGCCTCTCCGACATTTATTTATTATTTTGTGTTTTTTGGATTAATGCCAGCCTTGTTGGAGTCATATGAAATCTCATTGTAGTTTTAATCTGCATTTCTCTAATGGCTAATGATCGTGAACATTTCCTCATATATCTGTCTTCTTTAGTGAAGTGTCTATTCATATCTTTTGCCCATTTTTTAATTGGGTTATTTGTCTTTTTGCAGTTGAGTTTTTGCAGTATCATGTAGAGTTTAGAGATCAGACGCTGATCAGAAATGTCATAGCTAAAAGCTTTTTCCCAGTCTGTAGGTAGCCTTTTTACTCTTTTGGTGAAGTCTTTGGATGAGCATAGATGTTTGATTTTTAGGAGCTCCTAGTTATCTAGTTTTTCTTCTACATTCTTTATAATGTTTTGTATACTGTTTATGTCATGTATTAGGGCTCCTAATGCTGTCCCTATTTTCTCTTCCACGATCTTTAGCGTTTTAGATTTTATGTTTAGGCCTTTGATCCATTTTGAGTTAGTTTTTGTGCATGGAGTGAGGTATGGGTTTTGTTTCATTTTTTTGCAGATGGATATCCAGTTATGCCAGCACCATTTGTTAAAAAGACTGTCTTTTCCCCATTTAACTGTTTTGGGGTCTTTGTCAAATATCAACTGCCCGTATGTGGATGGATTTATGTCTGGATTCTCAATTCTGTTCCATTGGTCCATGTATCTGTTGTTGTATCCAATACCAGGCTGTTTTGACTACTCTGGCAGTATAGGAGGTTCTAAAATCAGGTAAAGAAAGGCCTCCCACTTTGTATTCTTTTCCAGTAATGCCTTATTTATCCAGGGCCTCTTTCCCTTCTATATGAAGTTGGTGATTTGTTTCTCCATCTCATTAAAGAATGTCATTGAGATTTGGATCGGAATTGCATTAATGTATAGACCGCTTTTGGTAGAATAGACATTTTTATAATGTTAAGTCTTCCTATCCACGAGCAAGGCATATTCTTTCACTTATGTAAGTCTCTCTTGGTTTCTTGCAGAAGTGTACTGTAGTTTTCCTTGTATAAGTCTTTTAAATCTCTGGTAAGATTTATTCCTAAGTATTTTATCTTTTTGGCATTGATTTGGTGATTTCCTCTTCGATGTTCTTTTTGTTGGTGTAGAGGAATCCAACTGATTTTTGTATGTTGATCTTGTATCCCGATACTCTGCTGAACTCTTCTATTAGTTTTTCAGTAGTTTTCTGGAGGATTCCTTAGGGTTGTCTGTGTAGAAGATCATGTCATCTGCAAATAGAGATACTTTTACTTCTTCCTTGCCAATCTGAATGCCCTTTATTTCTTTATCTGGCCTAATTGCTCTCACTAGGACTTCCAGCACAATGTTGAATAAGAGTGGTAATAAAGGGCATCCTTGTCTGGTTCCTGATCTCAGTGGGAGTGCTTTCAGGCTCTCTCCATTTAGGGTGATGTTGGCTGGTTGCTTTGTATAAATGACCTTTATTACGTTGAGGAATTTTCCTTCTATTCCTATTTTGCTGAGAGTTTTTATCATGACTGAGTGTTGAACTTTGTCAAATGCCTTTTCTGCATCAATTGATAAAATGTGATTCTTGTCTTTTATTTATGTGGTGGATTACATTGTTTTTCTAATGTTGAACCATCCCTGTGTATCTGGGATTAATCTCACTTGGTCATGGTGAATTATTTTTTTAATATGTTGTTGAATTCTATTGGCTAGAATTTTGTTGAGGATTTTTGCATCTACATTCATGAGGGATATAGGTCTATAATTTTCTTTTCTTGTGGTATCTTTACCTGGTTTTGGCATCAGGGATATGGTGGCTTCATAGAATGAGTTTGGTAGTATTCTGTCCTTTGCTATGCTCTGAAATACCTTTAGTAGTAGTGGTGTTAACTCTTCTCTGAAAGTTTGGTAGAACTCTGCAGTGAAGCCCTCTGGACCAGGACTTTTTTTTTTGTTGGGAGTTTTTTGATAACCTTTTCAATCTCTTCTTTTGTTATGGGTCTGTTTAGTTGTTCTACCTCTGTTTGTGTTAGTTTGGTAGGTAGTGTGTTTCTAGGAATTTATCCATTTCTTCTAGGTTTTCAAATTTGTTTGAGTATAGTTTTTCATAGTAATCTGATATGATTCTTTAATTTCATTTGGGTCTGTTGTAATATCACCTTTCTCATTTCTTATTCAGGTTATTTGCTTCCCCTCTTGTTTTCTTTTGTCAGTTTGGCCAGTGGTTTATCAATTTTGTTGATTTTTTCCAAAAAACCAGCTTTTGGTCTTGTTAATTCTTTCAATTGTTTTTCTGTTTTCTATTTCATTTAGTTCAGCTCTGATTTTTATTATTTGTTTTCTTCTGGTGCCTGTGGGTTTCTTTTGTTGCTCTCTTTCTATTTGTTCAAGTTGTAGGGATAATTCTTTGATTTGGGCCCTTTCTTCTTTTTGGATGTGTGTATTTATTGATATAAATTGGCCTTTGAGTACTGGTTTTGCTGTGTCCCAAAGATTCTGATAGGAAGTGTTTTCATTCTCCAAATGACTACCTTTTTAAAAACTCACTGTAGTCTTGGCTTTTATTAAATTGTGGGGCTGTCTTGTGAACATTTTTTCCAAAGAAGAATCCATAGAATGTGGAGAAGGGCATAAAGGAAAAGTTACAGAAATGATTAATCTTTTGAAAAATAGAACTCATGAGAAAGGGCTAATGGATTGGCATTTTCCACCCAGACATGGACACTGAAGTGTGATTTAATAATGAGCCCCAAATATATGAATGCCTTAACCATTTAGAACCAAAAAAAAAAAAAAAAAACCAAACCCACTGCCGTCGAGTCAGTTCTGACTCATAGTAACTGTATAGGGCAGAGCAAAACTGCCCCGTAGAGTTTTCCAAGGAGCGCCTGGCGGATTTGAACTGCCGACCTCTTGGTTAGCAGCAGTGGCACTTAATCACTACGCCACCAGAGTTTCCACAAAATTTTTTTTTTTTTTTTTTTTTTACCATTTAGAGGATGACAAATTGCAGTTCTTTATGTTTAAGAACACAGCAAGAGAAAATTATTTAGGCTGTAGATTTAAATTAGAAATAGAAACCTCCTGCCAATAAAGATTATTAAATCTTTCTCTCCTTTCTGGATTTTTCCTCTGATCTACAAACCTTTTGAGGTCTCCTCTACTAAAAAAAAATATTCCTATGATGCTTCTCAAGTTACCAGCCTCTCTCTTCTTCCCTTCACTGTTAAATTTCTCCGAAGAGTTCCAAAAAGTAATCTGCTTTTACAACCCAGTAATTCTAAAGTTTTGTAATGTGGCTTTTGCCCTGTCCTCCCTAGAAGGTGCTTTATTGAGTTAACACCATTGATCTTTGTAAACAGAGGCCTTCTGTTAGTTTTTACCTCACTATTCAGATGGCACTAGAAAAAAAAAAAAAAAAAAATCCATAGTACCTGTAGAGGGCCGGCGAAGAAGAGGAAAACTCTCAACGAAATGGATTGTCACAGTGGTTACGACAATGGGCTCAAACACAGCAATGGTTCTATGGGTGGCGCAGGACCCTGAAGTGTTTTGTTCTTTTGTACATAGGGTCGCTATGTGTCAGAAAAGACTCCATAGCACCTGAGAACAATCCATAGTACCTCTTTCTTCCTCCTGTTTTTTTTTTTTTAACGTTCTCCGTGTTAACCATTCTCTCTCCTCTGGTTTTCTGCCCTCCTTCCATCTCCGAAATACTTCCCCACTGCTAGATTTCCTGCTGGGTTTGCCTCTCCCTCCTAGTTCCCTGTTTGGGTAGATACGACCCCTTGACTCACAGTGATCCACTCTAGAATGTGAGCTAACTGACATCTTCTCCCTTTGCTCCCTAATTTTCTGATTTGCTTAATTGGGTGATTTCTGTCTCCATGATATTCCCACTTGTACCATGCCAGTTTGAGCCCCCTACAGCATTTTTCTAGATTCTGGGGCATAGCATAGTGCAGTTACTTCCTCTTCTTTCCTCTTCCCAATCTTTCTACATGCTACAGGAGACTGTAGAATCTACAGATTTATTTTCTGGAAGCATAATTTTAGACATCATAATAATTTCACATTTTTCTATGGCTTTGGGTTACAATGTAGTTAGATTTTCTTGGAGTCATGGGTCCTTTCTTTTTGGCCCTGGGCTGTTCTCTAGCCCCAGTCTTACCACATACCCAAACCTACTGTTTGCTAGCCTTGCTCTGAACTCTTCATACTTCCTCACACCCTTCAAGAGTTTTAACATGCTTTTACCTTTATTTGAATCCCCCTCACCCCCTACTCTTTCTAGATATCTGCTACTGATCTGTGCTGTTTCTCTTTTGGGGCATCTTCATTATTCCCTTACAAGTCTGATTTTTAGGTCGTATTCTTATATCCTCTCATGGGACCTTGTGCACACTGCTGTGATGACACTCCTTACGCCGTTGTGCAGTCATTATTGACTTGCTTGTCTGTCGCTCCCAGTGAGCAGTGAGCTTCTTTAAGGCAGATGCTGTGTATTTTTCACCTTGGCGTTGCTAGTGCCTTTCTTTGGTGCCCATTCCTTAAATGTTGCTTAAAAATGTTATATAAGGGCTGAATGGATGATTCTATATTCACTACAGGATGAAGAAAAAAGTGCCTATTCCTAGCTCCAGAGATCCTACACACTCAGGACTCAATTCACCTTTCCAGTTTTACATCCCACAAACTCTCCTACTTGTATGCTTTTTTTTTTTGTTTTTGGCAAGACTGAACTACTTGCATTTTTTCTGTACATACCTTATGCTTGCTACTGCCTTGCTTTTGATTGCACAAAAGCTTGCAATGCTTTGGCTTCTCCATGTGCCTCAATCCAATCTTGGAGGTGCTGCTGAGTCACATTGCTCATCCACCAGCTAGGAACAATGAAACCACCTTCTGTAGTCCTGTAGTAATTTCCTGGCCCTTGACTGCCTTGTATTATAATTATTTTGGTACATGCCTTATCTTTCCTACTAGCCATTAGGCATCTTGAGAGCAGGATCCATGCCAAATTAAATAATGTATTTCCCATTTGATGTAACATAGTGAGTTACCCGTTTCATCATAGGTTTTTCAACATCGTTTTGAATCAATAAGTGTAGGCAATACCAAAGTCATTAAAAACTCATTTTCTTTATATACATCTTAAAGCGAGTATCTATTATGTTTTCTGAAACTTATTTCTCCTTAATGTAAGGGGAATGAACTGAACTGAATGACTGCTCAAATTGCATGCATTCCTCGATTTTAGAAAGTGAAACAGTTTAAGTGATAATTCAGAGACTTATATTGCACATATTGAGTGACTAGATCATGGAGAGGGATGAGGTTGCTGGCTAAGATGAGTAACTCTAATGGCTGTTGGCTGTGCCAAGGCTCATATGGCTAGAGATTACCTGTGGGACCATTTACCTGTATTTGCCATTTGGGAACTCCTTTCATTAAATGGAGGTTGCATTTGGTGATTTCAGATGTCTTTTTTGTGTTTTTATTTTCTTTGTTTCAGAGACTTTGCTCATCTCAGTTCTTGAGCCTAAATTTATATGTTCTATATAAATTGTTTTGTATGTTTCTTATCTTTCCTGAATGTTTCATATTTTTGGTGTGTGTGTGTATACATGTATACATGCACACATGTGAATATTTAGAACATTTTTTACGTTTCTTTTACATAACCAATCTAGTGCTGTGTTCTAGACTTCCTCAGTGAACTTCCTGTGAGAACTTAATCTTTACCCTGATTTCTATGTGGAAAGGGTTCTCTTAGACTTTTTTTTCTGGTAGGGTCCCAAGAAGTTCAAGGCCACAAAGAGAGCAGATGATAGTACCTTAGGATTTCCTTATCATATAATTTTTTTAATCATGTGTTGGTTTCTTTGCTTACTCTCTTGAAAATGAGGTAAGTACTTATGCATTTCCTGACCAACAGAGATTAAATCCAGGTGGTGCCATGAAAAGACGTTACCATTACCCTAAATCTCTCTAGGGAGGAGAATTGACGTGTGGAATCCCTTGAAGGAACTTTTCACTCTGGAGGATCAAGCAGCCCCTCTGGTACTTACTTCACTGTCAGAATGAAATGTTTTCTGAGTGGGAAAATAAAACCTAGTTTAGGGCCCCTCTGGTATTAAAATTTATGGAAGACCTATAGTGAAGACTGGGCTGTCACACAGATCTGCAAATTGATGATGGTCAAATTGTCCAAGTACAAAGGAGATTGGATGGCCCAGCCGAGAGGGTACTAAATTTCCTCAAAGTCTTTCAGATGTCATTTTAGTACTGCCTTTTTTTTTTTTTTTGGTTTACTTAATTTTTCCTTTTAAGGTGACATGTCCAAATTACTTGCCAAAGACACAGAACTGAGCTAATTAGTGGCAAAGTCAGCACCACCAGTCAAGTTTTCTGCGGCCATGTCTGCCTTCTGTTAAGAGTTTTCAGTTCTAAAGTTCTGTTTCTAAGAAACCCCAGGTTTTCTCAGGATTTAATCACGATAGCATTAAATCATGGTGAAAAGTGTTGTAGAAAACTCCTCTCCCTGGTTAACATACAACCAGTCTGAGTTCATTTTAGCAAATCAGTTCCACAGATATGTGCATGGTGCTACAGGACACACAAATGGGTGTAGGCAACTCCTTCTTAAAGTTCCATGGGAACCTTTCATTCTTTTGGGATATATTTAGTCTTTCTAAAAGGTGACTTGGCATTTTCCAGTGTATTCAGTGTGTAGTCAATTTTAAACATTCATGAACCTCAAGGAAGCCAAATGGTCTCCGTCACCCCTTGTGTGTCCATGTCTTTTCATTCCCCTTCCTTCTTCACATTGTCTTTAAGGTTCACTTTATAATTTTTTTTAAAGCTTTTTAGATGATTAAAGGTGTGTAGAGTTTGCACCTCCTATCTTTCTCTGTTACTTTTTTATCTTCCTTCCCCCGTCCCCCTTTCCTCTTTGTTTTAGGCATCAACAGTACCTAGCAGAAGGACCACCCACATGTGTCCACAGGCTCAGTGAGGTGGAGCTGACTTGTTGGTACTAACAACCCCATGCCTGTGCTTGACTCTCATTGCCACCGTGGGCTCTGCTTATGATTTTTACCAAACTCTCACTTCAGTTTATGGTCCAGGGGGGAGTATACACTATGCTGAACCAAGCAGGGGGTGTTCCCTTTGCATAACACTTCTTATAAGAATTCTTGGTATGAACTTAAAACTAGGAAGATGAATTAACATGAAAAATATTTGATACAAAATAAGGCTATAAAAGAGATGTGATGTTTTTTAAAAATCCCCCTTATTCCCCGCTACCAAAATAAAAATTGTTTGCCTACTTTTCATCTAATGCATGGTGGCTGAGCATAAAAGGAACACCCTGTTCCCGTGAGTCCTATGGGGTGCTCATGTTTCATTCTCTAACCCACTCAGCAGCCTAATTGGAGGCTCCACTTTCAGGCCTTCTGGCACTCACAGGCAGCTCTCTGATTTCCCTTCCTCAATTACTCTCACACCTGTAGTGCACACATACCACACCTGGCACTAGCAGCCCACCCCAGGTACAGGCAATAAGAGGTACATTGTCTATAGAGAATTTCAAAACAATGATAAGACTTCTTAAAATGCTGCTTTTTATTATCATCATGTACTGAGCATTCTAAACAATGTCAATGGTAGAAGGTACCTCCTGGTGGGGCTCATGGCTCCCACTATTCCCTCCTTGCTGTGGCCCCACCTGGCACCTTCAGAGGAGAAGAGGAAAATCCTAGTTTTTTAGTTTTCTTTTTCCTCTTTCCCTCCCTCCCTCCTCTCTTTCTCCATTCTGCTTTTTCCTTCTCCTCCTTCTTCTCTCTCTAGTCCCTGCACATCCAAAGCAGTTACCTTGAGGTCTCTCACTTGCTCTGTATCCTCCCTGGGAAGACAGCCCCTTGAAGCATCCATAGACTTAGGCACTTAGGAAGCCTTTTGGTCGTCCGTGTAGACCACCAGCACCCTGGTGTTTTCTTAATCATGTCAGTGTCATCCAGATGGGTTTGGCCAGAATTATGCACTTAGATTTCATGGCTATCCATGTAACCCCAGCTGAGAGCACACTGTACTGTGAGGTTCATAGAAATTAGACTTCTTAATATCCCCATCCCTGGGGCGGGTAACTCAGTATCATTTACAGCATTATCTCAGAATTCCAAGAAGTTCGTTTTCCTCTTTGGCATACCAGCCTTACACATTCGATATGTGTTGTGCCTTGTGCATGTTTTGTAACTGCTGGTTCTGCTCTTCCCGAAGCACTACCAGTTCAAGGTAGAAGATATCTTTACTGAGGATTTGGGACAATCAAGGGCATTGCATACTTTAAACCACATTGGAGAACATAAAAATTAACCGCAAAATTTATGCCACCATGACATCCTTCCTGATTTCCCCTTCCTCCGTAGGAGCTTAGCATCTTGCCATGTCCCTAGGACTTCTCTCTTCTCCCTAGCTGACTTGTTCTTAATCCTCAACCTGAAATTACTGTCGTTTCTAATTCAGCAAATTTCAGGTATTTTTGTTTTAGCATGTCCCAGCCCCACTGTCTTTCATGTTCACGAAGAAAAATTCCCAGTAAAGTGTGATTCTAAAACAAAGCAATTTTTTTCCCCAGAGAGGAATTACCTGGCATCCCTTTATTTTATTTTCTTCAAGTTGTATTTTTATTTTCTTGCAGTTCTTCTTAAGTCTATTTTACATTGGTACTTAGAGTCACAGGGACAAAAGTCATGCTGAATCTAGTTGAAATATTAATTATACCAGTATAAATGGTAAAAGTACCCTGTATTCTGTAAGCCTATTCTTCAGTCACGTCCACTTTGTGCACATATCTCCAACTTTCCTTCCTGGGAAGGGAGAAGACAGATCATGTTTTACAGTGTATCACCCGCGTTTTTGACAGAATATTTTCAGTTCTCCTTGGTAGAAGCTCATCGTCTCTGCAACTTAGTCCAATTAATTGGATCACTTTTGGTCCTTAGGGCCTTATGCCTATAACCTGTTCCTTAATCCTGAAGTGTCCCTTTTTCTAGTTCCTGGTCTAGCTAGGTTCTTTTCTATTTTTAATATATTTCGTTATATTTTAAGCATATAAAAATGTATACAAAATTAATGAGACACATGTTATAATGTAACATTTACACATGTTAAAATTTGCTGTGTTTTTGTCTGGTCTTTCTTTTTAAACGAAATAAAGTGTTGAAGATAGCCTTGCTTCACTCCCCTTCCAGTTCTGTTCTCTCTTATCCCTTTGAGAAGTAACCAGTGTCCTGAACTTGGTGTTTATCTTCCCTGTGTATGATTTTATACTTTGGCTACATGTGTGTGCAACCATTAGAGTATATAGGATTATTTTGTGGGGTTGCAGTTATTTTCTCTGACTATTCCCCTTGTGCAATGTCTGTCTTTTCTTGCCATCCTTGTTTCTCACCCTCCTGGGAAAAGGAGGCCAGGGCAAGCTACACACACCTGACCTCTGCTGCTTCCTTCTTTCTTCTTGATTCATTTCTTTGCGTTACTCTCTGCCCTGTTCTTATGTGCACTGCACCATCTGACTCTGCTTCACCCCTTTTTCTTCTTTCATTCCTGGTGCACCAGTTTTAAGCCACTTTAATTTCTGTTTCTGGCCTTGAAGATCAATACAAGCTGAGTTTTTCTCTGCCGTTATTTGGGAACAGGTAAGGTGAGGTTACTGAGGGAGAAAAAAAAAAAGTACAGTTTAATTACTCTCAGTTGTAGAGGCACCGCTAAGGGAAGAGGGGGCAGAGCTGTCTGGGAGGATCTATTATTCTAACAAATACATACGAATTATTTATTATGAGCATGTTTGTTGTTTAAAGGTAGGGCTAAAGGCATTTGCCATTATGTGAATAGCAACCTTGTTACGAAATTGTTTACAAAATCCCATTTATCCTTCTAAATGTAGGTAATATCTCACTTTTTGGTCTGTATATAACTATGATTTTTAAATTTCTCTTTAAGTGATCCATAGCAAAGTTTATTGTATACAGGTTTTTTCCTTCTTTCATTGCAAGACTCCCTGTGAATGGAGATGGATTGGGGCTGTACTCTTTAGGGACATGCCACATTATTGTGACAGATACTCAGTGCTCACAGGAGTTTAGAATCAGGTTGGAAGACATATTTAATCAGACACTACTGGGGAAGATTTTTTTTTTTTAGTACTACTAGAGAGGGCATTTATTCACTTACTACTACTAGGAGCATATTTACTCAAAGAAAATACCTAGGGTCAGAGAGGAATATGGAGGAGGGATGATAGTGCTGGCCATGGCCTGTGTAAGGAACTGGTTTTGTGGGTATTTGATGGACAAGCAAATTTCTTGATTGTATAGTTTCAAACAATCAAGAGCTGAGAGTAAGAATTGAATGGAGTTGCCTAAAATCTGTATCAGCTATACCAAAAAAAAAAAAAAAAAAGCAAGCAAACAAACAAAAAAAAACAAACCCATCGCCATCGACTCAATTCCAACTCACAGCCACCCTGTAGGACACAGTAAAACTGTTCCATAGGGTTTCCAAGGAATGGGTGGTGGATTTGAGCTGCTGACCTTTTGGTTAGCAGCTGAGCTCTTAACTACTGTATATCTTTGGCCTTTCTAAATGTATGACTGTGGGGCATAAGTGAAGGCTATTCTTGGTTTCCTTTCCCAGTACATAGTCAAGAAATATTTAGGCTCTTCACCTTTTTCTTTGACAGCCCTGGTGGCATAGTGGTTAGGAGCTTGGCTGCTAACCAAAGGGTCAGCAGTTCAAAACTATCAGCTGCTCTTTGGAAACCCTATGGGACAGTTCTACTCTTTTGTATAGGGCTGCTATAAGTCAGAATTGACTCGATGGCAGCGGGTTTGGTTTTTGGACCTTCTTTCCATCTGCAAACCCTATGTTTGCTTTCTCTACACAGAAGCCAGAATTCCCTATATGGGCCCAACAATCTCCTCAAATGATTCAATTAAATTATAACACACACATGCAACACATTAGTGGAAAACCTACTGTGTGGCCACGTGACAGGTGTCAGCAGGTTGAGTAGGAGGAGAAAAATGACTTTATAACTGTAAGTGCAGCATTTGTGGCATCATTTAAATCTGATCTTTTAATAGTTTACCATTACACCTCTTTTTGGCACATTTTCCTTCCTTACCATTTACTGTTTAGGTATGCA
Source organism: Elephas maximus indicus (assembly GCF_024166365.1). Lineage (NCBI taxonomy): Eukaryota > Metazoa > Chordata > Mammalia > Proboscidea > Elephantidae > Elephas > Elephas maximus. The sequence continues at coordinate 59,190,644 of NC_064823.1, read as the reverse complement.
ATTGACAACTTGCTATTATATCATGCTGGAAAATACTGTGAATTAACTTTTTAACGTCTTTTCCTATACTTAGAAAAGAGCCCAGAACATTAGAACCTATGTTCACAGATGGCAAGTAGGACCAGCTCTTTTGTCCTTTCTTTCATTTTTATTTACTCTTTTGCATTTATTTTAAGAATGGAGACTCTTTCATAGTTGTTGCTCCCAAAAGACCATGAGGGGCATAATGAATATGCTGATGACTCGTCTGCTGAAGTAGCTTTAGATTAAGGATTTTAGCAGAAAGTAAATTTTAACAGGTTCTGAGAATGAAGCTTTATATTTATAAATTTGAGCATATATAAACATTTTGACATATATTTAGGGACGTCTCCTACGCTTTAAGTTTTCCTATGTGAAACTACATGTTTTAAATTTTAGAAAACTGAGATGGAGGGAATAAATCAAACCCAGAGGTTTCTTCCAAAAGCCAGTAGTGTTTTGGTAAATTTGGTATTATTTGTCCATGACACAACTTGATAATTGTGCTTTTTGATGTCTGTAACTGTTTTTCATGCTGCAGAGGTTGTGATGAAAGGAAAAACACTTTCTTGGGAGTCAGAAGATAGGAGTGTTTATCTAAGATTTTCCACAAACTTCAGTTTGATAATGAGTTTTTGTACTCTTCCTGCTTTAGAATTTTTTTCATCCATAAAAACTGTGGTTTGCTGCTCTTCTTAATTCCATTGTTTTCTGATTAGACATTACTTATTAAGGAGTCCTTGATTGGTGCAAACGGTCAAGCACTCAGTTTGTAACTAAAAGGTTGGTGGTTTGAGTCCACCGAAAAAAAAAAAAAAAAAAAAAGAGGTACCTTGGAAGAAAGGTCGGACGGTCTACTTCCAAAAAATCAGCCACTGAAAACCCTGTGGAGCAGTTCTGCTCTGATAACACACGGAGTCAGCATGAGTTGGCGCCGACTTGACAGCAACTGGTTATTAAGCATATAATAAATATGTGCCTAGTACCGTGTCAAGAGGGATTTTACACGGTTCATCTCATTGAATCATCGACGTAGCAAGCAGTAGTAGTTCAACGATTTCAAAACAGGGACTCAGACTCACAGCTTGCTACACTGAAGTGATGGTTCCTGAATGCCAGGCTGCAGACTGCATCTGTCCATCATGGAATTTCCCCAGCATATGGGAAGTAAGAATAAAGGGGTCATGTTGTGAAATTTTCATAAAGCTAAGGGTATATAAAAAAAAAAAAATTATATTCCGTTATTTCATTCTTCATTTGTTTATAAACTAAATTATAAGCCAAATATCATTTGATTTATGAAATAATAGTGATAAACATAGTGATAAAGCTTCTTATATATCCATTTCTCAGAATGAAACATTTGCATATCTTCATTGGCTCTTCCCTTCCACCTCTTCTTAGCTTTTTCACTTGTTTGTAGATCTAAAAGCCTTGCAACACCTGACTTTAAAAAAAAATTCTTGTCACATCCAAACCCTGTGAATGTGTACATGCCAACTTTCAGACCAAAGCTGTTAAAATATGAAGGGAAAGAAAGTATTTTTAGACACTTAACAGATATCCAGCAAGAATTTAGAGTTTAAATTTAATGTAATTTCATATGTTGCAACTTCATTCTGATTCTCATTTTCATTGGGCTTTACATGTGATTTTTTAATATACTTTTGGCAAGAATCATTTTTCAAGGAAATGTTATTACTCTCTGGAAGGTTTTCCTTTCACTTAAGCCCTTGTTTAAAAATAACCTTGATTTGTCATCTGTTCATCTTCGGCAGTGCTGACAGTGCTTTGCTTTCCTATTTCTTCAGTGATACAAATGAAGTTGACATACCACCCAACACTAGAGTTGGCACCAAACGCTATATGCCTCCTGAAGTGTTGGATGAGAGCTTGAATCGAAATCACTTTCAGTCCTATATCATGGCGGACATGTACAGTTTTGGACTCATCCTTTGGGAGATTGCTAGGAGATGTGTATCAGGAGGTAAGTAACAGTAATACCTTTGAAAAGCTACAGCCAGAATTACTGCAGATCCTTTTTATTATCCATCTGAAATCAAAGTCATCATAAAAACCAAAAAAAAAACAAAAACAAAAACCCACTGCCGTCGAGTCGATTCTGACTCATACAGACCCTATAGGACAGAGTAGAACTGCCCCATAGAGTTTCCAAGGAGCACTTGGCAGATTTGAACTGCCGACCTTTTGGTTACCAGCCGTAGCACTTAACCACGATGCCACCACCAGGGTTTCCCAAAGTCATCATATTGTCCACAAAATCAGACTTTCTTTTATTTTCCTGTTGACTTCTGTTGATATAGTCATAATCCTCCAAGGAAATGAGATTTGACATCTTAGAGTTATTTTTGATTGCCTCCTTTGGTCTACCTAGTACTGATGAGTCTCCTCTACCATAGTGTCAGCTTCCATTGCCTTTTCAAGGATCACCTTCTTCTGCTATGTGTATTGTCTCGTTTCTCTCTTGGGCTCTTTCTTCAATAGTTGTGCCATCAAATCACACCCTCTTCCTTACCCTTTCAACTTCTTCCCACCAACCCGTTGGGCGCTATCTGAAATCCCAGTGCCCAGTTCCTTGTGGTTTCCTCTCCATAGATGGTAGTAGAGACATAAATGTGGGCTGGGACACCAATTCTGTTTTTCCTCTATTTCTATACTTTCTATAAAACTTCCCCATAAAGCAGGTTGAACACATCAGTTTTTATCAAAAGGAAATTAAAGAATAATAATATGTTATTGTACATGATAATAATTTTCTACAGACCAAAAGATTCTGTAGGAAAACCAGTTTTGACAAGAAGGCATTTTTAAATGTTCAGAGGTTATCATTATTGCTTACATTATTTTTATTATTGCTGCATAATCCATCTTCAAGTAGATACCAACAGCTTTTAGGTAAGGAGCCGAGTCTAGGCTCTTGCATATCTCATACCCAGCATATTGTTCTGCACTTGGTTGTGCTCAATACATAACTTGATGCTGCTGCTGTTCTTTGTAACAGCCAGTTTAATGCATCTTCATGGAAACATGACCTTGCTCAAGATTCTGAAAGTTCAGCTTACACTTAAGTGTCCCGGGGTTTATTCCTGAAGCTGTAATTTATTATCTATGAGACCTTAGGCAAGTTACTAAATTTTTCTTTGTTTCAGTTTTCTCATCTTAAAAATGAGGCTAATTGTAGTGTCTGCCTTTGATGGTTATTGTGAATATTCAATGAATGTAAAGAGAATTGAACCATAGATAGCACTCGCTCCATGTTAGTTATTATTATTAATTTTCATTTTGGTTGGTAGGGCCTTAACTTATATTTAGATTCATATTTAAGTATAAAGCAGATACAGTTTATCAACAGGCACTCATACTTTACTGGAAAGATCCTCTTCAATGCTGCAATACGTTCTAACCACTCTGGGAAGTCTGAGGCTCTTATAAGCAGTTTAAAATAGAACATGTTCCTTCTAAAGTGAGAGAACTCATTTGTAAAAAAGGAAAGATAATGCAGGAAATGTTCCCTAACCAGATATGGAATAAATATTCCATCATAAGTATGAAGAAGAAAAGAAGTCACCAAAATATAAATTAGCTATTGGCTGTCCTCTGACTTCATGCTTTGTAAAGAGTAGGTGAGCCTACTTTTAAATTACACACTTATACTTATTTAAGTTAGGTTTATAGAAGTTGAAGGAGTTTTCTAATTATATGTTTTCTTGAACATCTAAAGCGAGCAGGGCTAGAATAAGCCATACTTGAAAGTCAGTGGGTCTGGATTTAAGAAAAATGATTCTCAGTTTAAAACCAACCAAGCTGGCCTTATTAAACAGCAGGGTATTATTTTCTAGGGCCTGTGGAGATTTGAGAAGCCACTCAGTTGTTCCGTTATCCTTGTATAAAATTAATTGTGTGGCCCTGAGCAAGTTAGTTAACCCTTAGAGCCAAGGTTTCTCATCTGTATAGTGTAGATAATAATGCTATCTCATGAATGTATTTGTGAGGGTTTAATAAGATGAATTATATAGCATACCTACCTCTATGCCTGGCACATTGTAAGTTCTCAACAGGTTAGTTTCTTTTCTCTTTCCAGAGAGGCAAAGCACATGAAATTCTACCCATTAATGCTTTCTTTTAGAAACATATTAAAAGTTTCTGGGCTTGTCTTTGAAGTCCAGATACATTTGGGAAGAACAGACATGTCCAGATATAGGTTATACAAACATTGGAAGGAAAAGAGGGGAAAAAGTCTTTGAGACACTGAAAGGAAAATTTTGAGAACTCGATTGTGTGATTAGGAGAAAGGAGGAAGGTCTGTATAGTTCAAAGCCATACTGTGACTAATTCATAATTTTATGTGGTTAACTCTGCCCAGGTCTGTTGTAGTATATATGCCTACCCCACCGTCCATCCATCAATCCACCCTGGTAGAGGCACCAACACTGGCACTAAGGAAAATATGAGATGAATTAAATAAATATTGTTCTTATCCTCAAGGTGTTTCCAGGGCCACTGGCTTAAGAATTAGGAAGAGGGAACTGAAATGAAGCTAGTATTTCCTGGGTATCAGGCCCTGTGTTTCGTTATCTCATACAGAGATGAAACATAATCAAAGGAAATATTAAGATAGACAATACATATAATCATAGTCTAGGGTCTCAGCTAGAATAGAATTAATGGTGAGTTGGAATGGTCTGAAAAAGTTTTGGAACTTTCTGGACCGTTATGTTCTTGAGTTTACAAGAAAGGGCATAATGCGGACTCTGGATTTTGTAAGAATAAACTACCATGAATTTAATGATGTGGTGTATAATCTGCCATCTTGGTGGCATCGTCTTGTTCAGGTACAGAGCAATGACATTTCTATAAAAGGTGATTTAGAATAGAGAGTAAGGGTGCTCCAGAAAGATTATTCAGAGCAGCGTCTTCTGAAGACAGAGGCTGAGTATAATTATTGTGAGTTGATCAGGTAAAGTTAAAAAGAGGACACAAGTAATCTGCTGTATTAGTTATCTAGCGCTGCCATAACAGAAATACTACAAGTAGAGGGTTTTAACAAAGAGAAATTTATCTCTTCACAGTAAAGTAGGCTAAAAGTCCAAATTCAGGGCATCAGCTTCAGGGGAAGACTTTCTTTCTCTGTTGGCCTTCTCATCCATCTGCCCCCGGACTAGGAGCTTCTCAGGTACAGGGACCCTGGGTCCAAAGGACATGCTCTGCTCCCAGCTCTGCTTTCTTAGTGGTATGAGGTCCCCCTGTCTCTCTGCTTGCTTCTCTCTTTTGTATCTCAAGAGATTGCCTCAAGACACAATCCAGTCTTGTAGATTGAGTCCTGCCTAACTAATGCAACTGTGCCCATCCTCCCTCATTAACATCATAGAGGCAGGATTTATAATGTACAGGAAAATCACACAATACTGGGAATCATGGGCCAGTCAAATTGATACACACATTTTTGGTGGGCATAATTCAGTCCATGACACTTGCTCTTTAAAAAGAACAAGAAGAAATGAATAGAAAGAAGATACTAGGAAAAGATGAAATAGGATCCAGTGTGCTAAGTACCATTTCCCTAAAGATGACATAGGCTTATATTTCATAACACACCTTTCAGCAAAATGTTTTTTCTAATAGTAGTAATGTATGCCTTATAGAAAATGTTGATAAATATAGAAACTTAAAAGAAAAAAACATCAGATAACCTTAGCACCTAAAAAAAGCACAGCTAATATTTTTGGGTATATGTAATTTCTGAAATTTTTAATGTGCAAAAACACATGATTACGCAGAAAAAAAGTAAATCTGGGATATTGTTCAAGTAAAATCCACTGCCAAGTTTGTGATGAGATTCATAACCTCATACTCCAGCAGTAGCAACAGTCACATATTATGCAACATGAGTTCAGACGTGTCTGCCAAATTTGCACTGAGATTTAATATAGATTTAAAAAAAAAATTGGCATACAAGAGCCTTTATAAAATTAGAAATAAATTTGAGATGATTGTTTTACTTAGCTTTCAGAAATTAGAGAAAAGGCTTGAACACCTATAATGATATTTTTCATTAGGCCTTCTATTCATTAAGCACCACTTGGACACATTTTTTTTCAAAGTTCATTTTGCTTTTTTTCAAATTGATCTTTAATACTGATAGCACCTTTCTTTGAGAATAGTTTGCATGTTTTAGATTTTTATTTCCACTTCACAGAAAACAAATACTAATAAAAGCATATTTTCAGGTATTGTAGAGGAATACCAGCTTCCCTATCATGACCTGGTGCCCAGCGACCCCTCGTATGAGGACATGAGAGAGATTGTGTGTATTAAGAAGCTACGTCCCTCGTTCCCCAATCGGTGGAGTAGTGATGAGGTAAGGCTGAGGTAACCTGGGATTACGACGGACTTCTAAACAGACTTTTCTTCTTCTTGTGCCAAAATTCCAGATACTCATTACAGGAATATTTCTCCTTTGTTTTGGTGGTGATGGTAATCTTGGAAACCCTGGTGGTGTAGTGGTTAAGTGCTATGGCTGCTAACCAAAGATTTGGCAGTTCAGATCCACCAGGAGCTCCTTGGAAACTCTATGGGGCAGTTCTACTCTGTCCTATAGGGTCTCTATGAGTTGTAATCGACTCGACGACACTGGGTTTTTTTTTGGGTAATCTTACCTCATGGCAATAATTTCTTTGGAGCTAAGTGCAGTTGTGTGGAGCCCTGGTGGCGCAGTGGTTAAGAGCTCAGCTGTTAACCAAAAGGTCGGCAGTTCAAATCCACCAGCTGCTCCTTCGAAACCCTAGGGGGCGGTTTTACACTGTCCTTATAGGGTCACTGTGATTCGGAATCAACTCGATGGCAACAGTACAGGAAAAGAAAAAATACTTCTTTTTAATGCATCATGATTTGTCTCTAGGACACACCCATGTACAGCATTTTCATATTTTAAGGCGAGAAAATATAGACATCTGAAGAATTAAGCTTTCTATCTACAGAAATGCTACAAGTCACCTGCTTGGGAAGCCTGACTGTGCTGTGTATCTTTGTTAATAACGATGATGAGATGCAATTTAAACATATTTACATTCAGCTTGGCTGTAAGGATGTAGTGATGAGACCTAAACAGATCTGAAAGGAGCTGCTGAGGAGGAGGAAATGAGTCAGGCCGGCCTTGTCTTTCTTGACTCAGTCTCCTCTCCTCTTATTCCACATTCCTCACCATCCTCTCTTTAGTCCTCAGACTCACCCAGTTCCGAGAGTGGTCTGACAGGCTGGACTATTCAGAGATAAGTTTGAGATGCTCTCAGGGGAAAAACAAAACAACAACAACAAAAAACTTTCCAAACATGTGCCAAAGCCCCTGCAGACACACGGGCAGAGTACTGTTTATAAACGGACTCTTCAGTGTGAAATGCAGATAAAGAAATACCTTTGTTTATTGGTTTTGTGTATCGTTACTGAAATGTTAAATAATACAACATATGTTTTCTACCAAACTGCAGAAACCTTTCTGAGACGCTGAAGTTATATTATTTGGAAGGTGGTTATGGGCATTGCTATTATTTAAGCATACCTTCACTGAGGATTTCTAATGAAGTGAAACTGTGCCTTTCAGCAGGAAGACTAGTAATTGATGTACAGCAGGAGAACACTGAAAGTTTTAGTAATGCTGTGCACAGGTCATTAATCTTGTTAAATGGTACAGCGTGATGCTATTATTGGAGCAGACAGCTGTGATTTACGAAGAACCATGTTTGTTTGAATTGTATGGAATTAGATAAAAGATTTAAACTTACCAAGTGTTGTAAACAATCTGGGATTATGGAGTGGAATATAGACTCCCTGGGTATTTTTGTATTTGTTTAATACTGACTCGCAAAGATACCCTTCTGCGACTTGCTACACCACCTGCTTGCTCTTATCACAGGAAGATGTGAAAATCAGTTTTGGTGATATATAATTTTGCCTGAAAGAGGAGTTTTCTAATGGAATTTTATATCTTCATAGTTTGAAGAGTATCTTTTAAAAATATATTCAGAGTTCAGAAATGCAGTAAAAACCAAATGTCAGGTGTCAAAACTTGCATAAAATACATTCCTCTAATGTTGCTCCAGTTTCACTTTTCTCTTCCCACAGTGCCTACGGCAGATGGGGAAACTCATGACAGAGTGCTGGGCTCACAACCCTGCATCTCGGCTGACAGCCCTGCGCGTGAAGAAAACACTGGCCAAAATGTCAGAGTCCCAGGACATTAAACTCTGATTTGAAGGGAAAAGTAAGCATCGCCTGAGAAAGCCAATAGATATCTTTCTGTTTGTGGGCAGAGCAAAAGATGGCAAAAGATGTTACAGAAGCATCCATGGTACAAGCCTTGAACACCATCCTGCTTCCTAGTGGGTCCAGACCTCACCCCTCAGGGAGAAAGAGCCCTGGACAAAGACAGAGACGTTCTCAGAAACACGTTCATCCGTGATGTCTGGTTGTAGGAGGGAGAAACTGCTTGGGTAACTTGTTCAAGATATGATGCACGTTGCTTTCTAAGAAAGCCCTATATTTTGGGATTGTCTTTTTTTTCTTTTTTTTTTAAGACGCTTTAATTTTGCCAAAATAAAACACATGAAGGTGTTTTAAGGTTTGTGCTATTCTAGTTTAAATAATAACAAAAATTCTTCCCAGAAACTCTGCTGGAACGTAAATTAAAAAAAAAAAAATTTTTTTTTCTATTGGTAAAATGGTATTGCACTCTACAAACCAAAAGACAGTCTGTTATGTTGGAAAACCTACAATGGAACTCATTTTAAAGCTGTTGCCCCCCACCCGTCTCCTCAGACCACTTTGGCCAGCCTGTACTTGAGGCAGCCTCAGCAGTGCAGCCTCAGCAATGTGAATGCACCTGGGTATACACGCCACCTGTCTGGGACCACATTTTGAAACCTGCAGGTGACCTTTTGCAGCTTCAGACAATATGGAACAAATGAAGGTTTTATGTGATTCTGATAGGAAAGTGTTGATACTGTTTTTCAGAACCACTTCGTGTTTCTGATTGTTCGGCATTTCTTCCATGGTAAAAATCCTTTCCTTTTCATTAAATACAAACAAAGCTTTTTTTATGTGCAAAGAATTGATCCGTGTATGCTTTTGATCTCTCAAATGAAAGGATCAATATTAACTAAATCTGCCATCTACTGTGTTTAAGACAAGGTGCTTTTAAAACAAAAATCATTTGCTCTTGTAAGAAGAACATGTATACAAGTAGGGGATGTGGATGGGAGTGCAAATGGCTTGTGTCTTGTATATGCAAAAGAGCCAACCTCAGAAGCACAAGGAAAAAAGTATGCACACCTTGTATTGTATAGGTAAAGAAGGTTTTCTTTTTGTTATTGTCTTTCTCTTTTGTGTGTGAGGTAAGGGAAGGAGAGGAAGCACTGTCAGGTTCGTTTAACTAAATTTTAATTTAAAAATAAATATAACCTCTAGGTGGGACAGCAGAAGAGTTAGTGGAGGTCACAAAACATTATGGCTGCTGTGATTTATTATTCTAGAATAGATAGGGAACGAGTATACATCTTAAGCAATAATTTCACATTTAGGAAAGCTGACTTTTATTTTATTCTCATGTTCATTTCACTTTTTAATTTATTTTTTTTCTTCTTCTCTGTGGTTCTTGTGCAAAAGATCTCTTCACCTACTCACTTCCATGGGGTTTTAACTTTTGAACAACATGGGCGTAAACTCTTCAACTGGGCCAGTGCCCCTCAGCACCAGGAAGATAATAAAGTTTAAAGTTGTACCTATCCCTCTCAGCTTTATTCATTTCCATTTCCATACTGTGGTTATCTTTTACTTCTTAGAAGTTCTGTAATGTTCAGTAAAGAATTTGAACATACTCCTCCCTTGGCCTTTTAAAAAAAGACTTTCCTTATAGAATACTCCAGGGGGCAGTGTTCTATAACACATTTTTACCACTCTGTGACTGAAGGATGGAGGATTTTTGAAAATTTGACACCTGCAAAGAAAAACGAGGAAATATTTTTCTCGCTTCTGAAGTAGGCTTGCACCTAGTGACTTGTTCATCCAGAAGACATCCAAGAGCATTGAGGGACTGTGAGCTGTGCTTACAGTTTGAGAGAATCATAAGGAGAAACACAAATGCTCTGTATTCAACATTCGCTTCCCAATGCCTTATCTCTTTTGTAACTAAGAGAGAAGAAGCCCCGAATTTGGGAAGAACAAAATTAAAGATTACAGAAATTTGGTTCCAGATATAATTGCAATGAGAATATTGCATTTACTGATATTAAAATAACCTCAAGTAGCATTTTGAAAATTCCTTTCTCTGTGTCAACTTATTTTCTTTGTTGTAGCTTAGAAGGAATATATGGTTAGAACTGAGTGTGATAATCATATGAGCCTGGGAGAGAAACTCAATTGCCTCTAATAAGAGCATCTATAAACAAATGAGCAAACATGTATGCCAGTTAAGTGGGGGCATATTTGTGTTTTCTGAGTTTCCCCTAAATTTAAATGAGGTTGGGCTTACCTCTTAGAATAAAACAAGTTTTTTTTTTTTTTTTTTGGTTAAGTTTCACGAGTAAGTTAAAATCAGAATATTTTTTGGGGAGGTGATGATTTGAAAGTAAACCAGATTTATACAAAGGTGTTGGTTCCCACAAAGAATGGAAGGAAATTAAAATAGTACCTAGATTTCTTCTATATTATTTGTTTGGTTGCTTTGAAAAATCAGTAGCTTACTTTCTAATTACAGACCTGTTTTACTAACTATGAACATTTCAAAATTATTCCTGAAATACTTAGAAAGGCCCACTTACCTATTATTGAATATATTTTAATAAGATTATTTATGAATAGGTTTTTCTCTATATCTTACCAAAATTCACTTTACTTACAGAATACTAAATTGTTCTTAAAGACTACCTACTCATTTCCAAGTAATCTTTTTTTTTTTAATTTCTAGCTGCCCAAAAGTGAATTTTATTATATCTTGTTTTTGTTGTTGTTTTGCTTTTCAGTGAAATAAGTGGGAATCTGGAAATTAATAATTTAGTTGATTGCTTACTTTTGGGACTATTTCAGAGGCTAAGATTTTCATCTAACTCCCCCCAAAGGAATTCTAAAATATTAGTTATTAGATAATATAAGTTTTGTATCCTAAAATGTTCACGTTTATAGTTTATGTATGTGTGTATATATTATATAAATATATATGTATATATAAATATTATGTTCAGTTTGGGGTCTGGCACAACTCCATTATGTGGATTAGAGAGTAAAATATTATGGATGATAAAGTACTAAATGAAACATAATATTTATTTATGAAAGTGTGTAGATTTTTAAATCACAAGTGACAGTGCTATGAACATTGTACGTGAGGAGACAGACCATTGACTTCCAGGAAAGCACATCTCAAAAGTCACTAGTGACCATTCTTTTTATTCCCAAGACAGAAAGCTTTTTAGGAAAAAAAAAAAGCTAAGATTTTATTTACAGGGAATTCTTTGACACATTTCAATTGGGGTGTATTCAAGTGTAGCAAGTACTTAATGATGGCTGGATTTGATGTTCTTAGAGTCATGCATATTCATTGGAACTTACGGTGTCTTATGTTGTTGGTCTTCTCCATTTGTTCTTTGTTTGTTAGGTGCAAAGACAGTGAAAGAAGTACAGGTTTTTAAATATGAGTGTGTTCAGTAGTTATATCTCTTAAAAAACAAAACAAAACTCAGTCACAGCAATGGGAATGAAAGAAATGGCATCAGAAGCGATTTAGTGTGGCAATCATGATTTCTCCTGTCAACAAAACAAAACAAAAAACAATGCCATATCTTTTGGGGAGAAGTTGGCAATATATAAGGGGTTTTGTTGTTTAAAAAGAAGACTCATTTGTGTTCTTTTAGGGAACCAGTGCCTTGTTGAATTTGTATATACTGTAATTATTCAGGACTAGGGAACAAAAAATTGTATTGTGTTTGTTACAAATTGTATATGGCTTTGTTTTAACATTCCCCCAAATAAAATGGTTCATTCTCCCCTTGGAAAAAAAACATGTCTGTTATCTTGTATTTATGCTTTTTTTTTTTTTTTCCCCCGTCTTTGGAAATATCACGTTGTAACAGGCAGGAAGGCAGCAAGGAAGGAGATGGATTCAGGTAGGTTTGAATATTTGGTGGCAGGAGGGCAAGCGAAGTAGTCTGATGGCTTCTATTTTCTCTGTAAGTAGGAGGCACAGTCATCTGCTGAGTGAGGGCAAAGGCAAGGAAGTCAGCCGTTTGAAAGATGTGAAAAATGAGGGCTTGCTAGGGAAACACAGCCAGATGGTGATGGACAACGCTGAGGGCCCAGGTAAGATTGATAATACTGGATGGCACAGTGGTCAAGAGCATGGACTCTGGACTGCCAGACTGCCTGTCTTTGAATCCATCTCGCTTATTCCCTCAGTTTCTTCTCCTGGAAGATGAGAATAATAGTAGTATCTATCCCACTGAATTGTTCTGAAGATGAAATAATCCATTCACTAAGCATGCAGTAAATGCTTAACTATTATTAAATATTAGCTACAATTCCAAATTCAGGAGCCTTGGTGGCAGAATGGTTAACAGCTCAGGCTGCTAACCAAAAGGTTGGCAGTTTGAATTCACCAGCCACTCCTTGGAAGCTCTTTGGGCAGTTCTACTCTGTCCTATAGGGTCCCTATGAGTTGGAATCGACTCGACGGCACACAACAACATTACAAATTCATAGGGTCACCTTTTTTATACAGTTCTGTGATTTTACTTTCTTATCAGCAACCCAAATACAGGCAGAAACAGAGACAATCGGACTTATTCAGGGCTGTGGTTTCATGAGCCTCATGTGGCATGGGTCATGGAAAATAATTACTGTCATCAAGGGGATGGATGATGTGAACCAGCGTAGGGCAGGCATTAAAGAGGGGGAAGTCGGCTGCTAGGATTGAATTTGTTCCCCCAAAATATGCGTTAAGAGTCCTGACCTCCACATACCTGTGAATTAATCCTGTTTGGGAATAGGGTTTCCTTTGTTACATTAATGAGGCCGCATCAGTATAGGGTGTGTCTTAAACCTAATCACTTCTGAATGCTATAAAGAGCAGCCTAGACACAGAGACGGGTGAACACAAACAGGAGAAAATAGATGCCATGTGAAGATCATCAAGGAATTAAGGAAAGCCTTGGGTACAGAAGCTGAAGTAAACACGAATCTTCCCTAGAGTTGACAGCTTTTCCCTGAACTTGGACTTCTAACCTCTGAACTATGAGAAAATACGTTTCTGTTCTTTAAAGCCATCCATGTGTGATATTTTTGTCATAGCAGCAGTAGGAAAATAAGACAGTGACTGAGAACCAAAAGAAATTAGGGCACAAGATAAGAAATCCTGATGGGGTTGAGGTGGTGTATTTGCAGTTACTGAGAAAGGATGCTGGGCAGCTGAAGGGTTGTGACAGGTCAAGATTTCGGCGGGGGGGGGGACAGTGAGGGCAAGGTTGAGGGTGTGGTCACAGGAGTGGGTGTATTTTAGTCACTGGAGAAGAAGAGGATTGGTGATGAAAATTAGAGAAGCCCAAAACCAAGCCTTGAGATCTGTAGTCTTTGTGAATTTTGAAGCCCCGCAGGATTGTGGCAGTCTTGTGGAGAGGAATACTGTGAGTTAAAATTCTCAAAGTCCACAGTATAGCCAGTGGGCAGCCAGTGAGTGGCAGTGTGTGTGTGTGTTGCGGGGGCATAGAAGCCAATGGGGCCTAATAACCTGGGATCAGAAAAGTTGGTTTTTAAGCAAGGGTAATGATCTGGAAGCAGCAGAAGGGTCTGAGAAAGAACCCATGCCTCCTCTCAACTGTGGGGTCCACAGGGTGTGGAAGGATGAGGTGGTTGCTATTGCTCCTGACACAGTGTCTCCTAGAGAGTAGAAACCCCCTGCAGAGGAAGAGGGAACGTGTTCAGGGTGGTTTTTCCATGGATTGTGGATCCTGGAGGGAGGGTGCAGAGCTTAGTTTGAAGGGGCCGTGCTAGAGATTGGATTAGAATAGACAAAGCTTAGGATGGTTTGGGAGTGTACAGGAGGGGTTGCATCTTAGTTAACTAGAGACTCATAGGGCTGTGTGTGAGTGGATGTGTTTAGCCAGCCGTGCTTTTGCCAAGAGAATCCATCCCAGTATTGGGTGACCTGGCTCAAATCCCATCATTTTCATTTTCTCAGTTCTGTGGAAATACACCAAGTCTGAGACCCAGCCTTCTCCACTGTAAATTGGGATGAAAATACCCACCTGATAGAGCTCTTACGCGATCATATGACATGAATTTGTGAAGTGTGTGATGGCCCCATGCCAGGCTTATAGCAGGTGCTCATAAATAACTGCTTTTCCTTACTGACAGTAGTTTCTCAGAAGACAAAGCTAGCAACGTTTTTTAAACAAGCCAATTTGGTGTTGGTACACACCACCCCCCCCCCCCCGCCCCACACTTGTATGCTGGGGGCTCAAGCCAAACATTTCACAGGACTAAAGGCAGATAGTAAATCCACAGCTCAGGAAAACAGATTCTCCTCCCAGCATTGGGCATTTTATAAGCTGAAGCTTGGGTTGGTTATTCCACCTGCTTACAGCACGAAAGTACCGATGGGCTCGCTCTCAGGAAGATTGTTTCTGCTAAGTAATCCCTAGCCTGGGTTCTGATACTAATCCAGCTGCAGGAATCCCTGGGGCATATGAAGGTTCTTTGCCTGGTGGCCAAGCGCTGGCACAGAGGGACAGACATGGTTTAGGGAGAGGCCAATTTTTAGAACTCGCTAGCTCCACCTCAACTCAGAGATAGGGTCTCAGTCAGGGCCCCTCATTGACCTGACTGTGAAAATGCATGCATGCTGCCCTAGGTACAATGCCAGCTGCTGAGGCTCCAAGTTGGGGGTCAACGGGATGATGTCAGACTCGGTTTGTGCCAACATGTGTCTTCCTTGTCAAGTCTAGTTTTGTAAATTTAATTTTTTTTCCATTTTAGATTGTGTTTTGAGCTAACTCAGCCACAGGGCTCACTTCTCCCTTTTGTTTTACTCAGGGTCCAGTTTACATATTTTTATTATTTCCTTAGCCCTGATAAACGTCTGAGTTTGTGAACCCAGTTTTGAATCCATCTTAAGTCACTGTCTTCCAGCCTGCAGGTATGGCGTAGTATCTCAGGAGGTGGGGTAATTGCTTAAAAACACTCTGGCTAATTAGACTGAGGAGGGGAGGGGCAGGTCACAGTCCATCTAAGGATACTCTAGATATTTCTGCCACTAAGGAAAAAGTCTGCCTTGGCTTTGACTTCTCGGTCTGGCAGCTGCTTTCCACCTCACACTTGGAGCCTTTCTCTTGCTGACTAAGGGAGTGGCTGAGTGTCCACCTGTAACACACTGAACATGTCTGGGTGGTGTCTTTAGCTCTGGGCATCCTGCACTATTGGGCTCCCTTATATTTCCCACCTATGAGTGTAATTGGTTACAAACTTTAGTTAAAAGGGGATCTCTGAGGGTAGAGCCTAGTAATTTGTGTTTGTTTACAGGCTCCCTGTATTCTGATTCTGATGCAGATGTTCTAATGTCCATTAGTATCACCTGGGAGCTTTGACAACTCTCCACGCCCAGTCTGTACCCCATGCCAATTAAGTCAGAGTGGCTAGGGTGGGATCCAGGCATTAGTATTTTCTTAGAGCTCCTGAAATGATTCCAATGCACAGAGATGTTTTAGAACCTTATCCAGTACTGAGGGAGGTTTTGACTTCCATCCATGCAAAATCCAAGGGCTTTCTTAGCCTACCAAGGAAACACATGGTGCCTTTTAACATGAGGGAGGAAATTATTATGAAGAAATGAGGAGGCTGCACTGTCTGTTGCTTATAAATATAATTTATTACCTGTTTAAAAATTCTTTCTTACATTTTGTACATGTTGGCCGACAGAATAAATGCAGGCAATTTACAAACCAAGGGGACTGCAGGAAAAATAGGGAGAGGCAGCCAGGGAGAGAAGAGAGGTCCACCCAGAGCTGGGATCCCTCGCTTCCACCACACAGCTATGCAATGAGCAAAATGCCCAGAGCACTCATCCTCCACCAGGAATATTTTAGAAAAGGAATTGCATAGAAGATACAGCAAGAGGGAATTCCACAACAACAAAAGAAGTGTTCCATATCTGAAAAGCCAAGGTTGTTTTGTTTAAAAAAGAAGAAATGACAAAGCACGAAAACCCTAATCCGACATTTCTGCAGTTGAACTGTTCCAAAGGAACAGCAGGTGAATGACACAGCCTCTTCAACATGACTGTGGGATTTTTTTTTTTTTGTGACAAACATTGGTTGTCTCCTTTAGAAAGAGCAAAGAGGAAGGTCACCAACATTAAACTCAATGAGCACATACAACACACACAGAGGAGTGATATTCCCTGCAACTGGGCTAAATGTGTTCTGTCTGGAGGGTGAGGGGCTCACTACCAATTACTAGTCCCAGGAAAAAGTGAAGGAAAGAATGCAAACCACACACTCAACTTGTTCTGATTGCTGTCCTTTTTCTTTTCCAAGGCTTGCATGAGTATGCCTTTGAGTGTATACCCCTACATTTACAACCGTCATTAGCAACTTTAAGAACGTGAAGGTTCAAAGGCATTTTCCAGTGGCAGTAGTTTTCTTCCTCTTTTATGTGACTCTAAAACAGGTTTCTCTTAATATCTAGATCATAGTTCAGTTCGTGATTCTGTGATGTTGCCTTATCATAGTGCTTAGAGACTAAGTGACTAAGAATTCACCAGTGATAGGCTCCTGATGAGCACAATTGCATTCAATTCACGTTCTGAACCAGAGCACCGAGGTTTTTATGCAACCCCAGGTGAGTACCATCAAGTTCAACAGCATGTTTGATAGGGCCAAGTCCAGTAGACCTTTAGAATTTAAGGATGACACAGGTGATGTCATCTTATTTGTAAGGGACCCTGAAGTGTTGTGACCGTCAGCCATGTATAATTTTGCTGAGGCACAGATCTGAAATGGTATGTTAAGAGGCTGGTGAACAGTAGCACATAATTTGGCTGGTGAGCAGCTGACTCTATCTCAGCACATCTTCTTTGTTTTCTACTCAACAGCTTGTAGTCACACCTCTAACGTATACTGCAGGGATCCCTGAAGATCTCTGGATAGATCCCTTAAATGTACAAGGATCTAAGTATACAGAGGGCTGGGAAACAACCTCTTAAACTGCTTGGTTTTAATCGCTGGTACATTTGTGGAGAACTTACAGGTTTGTCCTGGTGATGCCTTCCTCCACCATGCTAAAAGAGGTCTAGGGGTAACTTACATTTGGTGGAATGAGCCCGTTAATATCCTACCACAGATCAGTACAGGGAGGTGAGAGGCCCACTGGAAAACCCGAGAAGCAGCAACTCTTCTGAAGACAGTTTTAAAGTGGGAATTCTGGAAACAGACAACCACAAGACCGGTAAGACTAACTGATCAGGAAGTTGATTGTTTAGTCTGTAGAGAAAACTCACCCAATGACATACAGGGCCATCTTCCTACTTTTCAAAAATAGCAGGTTTTCAGGCCAGAATTCTTGAAATATTTATGACTTCATTTTACTTAGTTGGCCTGTATGGACACAGGCTTAAATTAACATTGGTCACAATATATTTATTCCCCTTATGCCTTACTCCATTTAAAAAATCATCAGAGATGCAAGGGAAATCTTTCAAAGTGATCATTACAGCCAGAGATTATACAAATAGCTCTCTTAGGATAAGAAACAGCACTTCATTACACAGAAGAAAAGGTTCTCCTAAGCATTTCAGTCTATATTAGCTGAGTAAGGTTAAATAAAAACAATGCAAAATAATACAAAACAAAAATCCAAAGTGTACTAGCTGGTCCTACGAGGCACTGGAAAGGTAGAAAAATGTTTTATTACCTTGAGACAATATAAAGACATTTTTGCTTATTAGATCTATAAAATCTAATGTCCATTGACAATTATTATCTTTACAAATAATTGGCTTTGAACAATCGAGTTCTGTTTCACAAAAGCTCCTCTGTTCCGAAAGAAGATGGATAAAACCCAATTTCATTTCAGCTGTGTTTCCATTCTTTTATCTGCCTTAGACATGCTCTAAGATCTCTCTGAAACTGTGACCTTGTCCAGAACAACTGCTCAGCAAAAGTTAAAACTCATATTCAACTCAAAGACTGAAAACTCAACGCATTAGCCTTTTCTAACTTCTTTATAGCCTCTTGCAGGTAGTAGACCTTGTCGAGGTCAAGGCTTGCGTATTGTGGGGTGATACCGATCAACTTAC
Organism: Elephas maximus indicus; assembly: GCF_024166365.1. NCBI lineage: Eukaryota > Metazoa > Chordata > Mammalia > Proboscidea > Elephantidae > Elephas > Elephas maximus. The sequence continues at coordinate 59,172,271 of NC_064823.1, read as the reverse complement.
TGGATCCCTTCCTCAGACAGTGATTACAGACGAGTAAGCGGACCAAGACCACAGCTGCTGGTCCCTGACAGATCACACGTAAGGATACATAGGACAAGAACCTTGTTTGTTCTTTTCCAGAAGTAACAAGTCTTGATTTCATCCTCTAAATGTTTACTTTTATGGTATCTTTCTTCTAGGAGAAAAAAAAGAAAAAATCCACTACTGAATGTGACCTTTTCAGAGTGTCCTGAACACAGTCCTCATGACTTTTTCCTAGAAAATGGCTCTATCTTTTGACAGTTGAGAGAGAGAAATAATAAAATAGTAACATATATGGAAATGGCTAATGGGTATGGAGTTTAATTCTGAACACTTCACCCAAAGAATTGTCCTGCCCTTTAAGAGCTTAAATTGCTTTTATGTGGATGAGGTTTTCCTGTGTTTAATGGGGGTGAGTACCTCCACTGAAAGATGCTGTTTGTGAAAAGCTGTTACCAGTGAGTACTTCGGCATTACACGTGCTCATGGTCATCACCTTGCACCAGATAACAATTCTGAATCCAACTTCTCCTTATAGATCACTTTAAGGAAGTTTGAATGATGAAATCTCTGCCTTTAGACCACCAAATCAGAAAGAAGGAAACATTCTTCTCCATGATTAACAACCACAATGTTCTCTTCCTTAGACACTGGATTCCCATTTGCAGATGTAAAACCTATTTCTTCCTAAATGGATGCCACTTACATTCCCAAAGAAAAATATTAAGAGACTAAAAGTAAGATGTTTAAAATATATCAAGCACAGTGAAAAATTAAACATTAAAAATAACTTTTTGAAGGTTGCTTTATATATATTTTTCTATATCTCTGTTATTTCTCTTAGCAGAAAGCAACTTAAAACATATTGTATATAAATGAATTGAAGAAGTACTGGTCCAGTAATAACATGAAATTTTGAAATAGGTAGTTTAAGTAAAGCAAAATGTGAGAAAAAGAAAATTACATATTTGAAATGAAAATTTCTCCATGTCTGTTTGTAATAACGATCCTATTGAACTCTACAGGTATTCACTTGGTCAGGCAACTTTTGGGGGACTTTTATACTAGACTCAGGGTGGGTTGTGTTCTTTACCACTAGGTGGCACCATGGACAAGTGATAGGTTTTTTCCACCCAAATGAGGCAAGCCAGCTTTTCCACACCAGCTCAGTAGAATCCTAGGAATGAGAGGCAGGACATATGAATATTGAGGAAGTGAATCCCTATGAAATGAACTGTTGCATCTGGACCTTCTAAGTTTGAGACTATCAGCTATTACTTCAAAGGAGAAAGAAATCAGAATTTGTAGTGAAAATTATTTGACATAAAATGTGTGATGTACGTATAGAAGGGCCATTCACGTGACAGGGAATGTAACAAGGTTCTAGGACAAAGGAGCACCTCACTTACAAGGAATTACTCTTCCTTTTTCTGAGGCTGGTTTGAACCAAAGACCAACCAACATATGAAGTGAACTCAAAAAGGCTTTCTTTCAATGGCTTCAATAATGCAGTTCCTGTGTTCAATATTTGTGTGGATGACCTTTTATTTATTTTCCCTTAGTGAAAGTATGAAATAAATTTATGTGTATAACTACATATTTGCTTCCCTCTACTCTTCACAGGCACAGAAGCCTCTTCGAGTATCCAGATCAGATTTCTGGTTCTTGATTCTGACAGATGACAGCCCCTTCGCCCTAGTACTGATCAGCAATCTTGGCAAGTTTATTTCAAGATACCACAAGGGACTATAGCTCTCCCTCCTCCTTTCTTTTTTTTTAATCTATTTTTTCTTTTTACATAGAATATAATTTTACTACTTTTTGGTCAAATATTATTGATACAAATATTATCCACTGAATTTAGCAGTGTAGCCTCTCCCACGATCAGTGTAACAGATATTTTTATGTATGGAAATCTTAATGCAGAAGGTGGCCTGAGAGAGACAAACTAATTATAGAATATATGCCTAACACAGAAGATAAATAAAAGGTATGAAAGAGGAGGCCCCATAACAAAAGTATAAACAATGCCTCGATGACGTGGGTGGAGGAGCCTGGGGATCTCAACAAGTTACTAAAATAGGAAGGAAGAGGAGATGTGTGTGGAAAAAAGGAGAGAAATTTTATAAAATGATTCTTAATTCAGATCCAGTCAACAACCTGGATACTGGTAGCCCAAAATTAAATTCATAAGCATGGAGGCTTGTTGTTCAATCTTGGTTTGGCTACTGGGCTCTTGATTCTTTTATTCCCCACCGGCTGAATGAATTGAGTGTCTGTGTTTAAGCAAAGAGCTTGTAATGGTCCCAAGGAAACCTCATGGCTTACACAAAGTAGTCTGTTTACTACCATTTTGCAGGATAAAATTTTGTAAAAGTGAATTAAATAACCTTTGTAAATGATACTGAGTATTATGAAAGCAAAGATTAAGAGGGGAGAAAAAAAATGCACCAAATGTCTACTGCTGGATAAGCTTGCAAGAGTTGTCTTATATATCAAGAGACCAAAACAATAATAGAACAGAATGTGCAAATGGTCAGGAAAGCTAGTGGTCCCAAGAGACAACAAGAAAATGATAGTTAATAAAGGATGTAGCATAATACAATGACAAAAAGACAAGACTTGAACACCTAACAAGTATGTTACAGGTTAGAATAACTATCTTCCAAGTCAGAACTCTTTGAAAGGCATAATGTAGCCTGGGGAAAAAAAAAATTAGATGACAGTTTAAATTATCCAAGTCAGAGTACACGTGGTTTTCAGACTGATGCATGAAACTGGAGACTCACACTGTCCAGCATTTTAGAACCTTGAGGTGATTTATTCCAGCCCCTTCATTTTCTAGGTGAGGAAACAGAAATCCAGTGAGGTTAAATGACTTGCCCAGCTAGACAATGACAAACCCAAAAGGAGAACTGGTTTCCTGATTTCCAGTTCCAAGACCATTCTTCCAACCATCCTGCCTCTAAGGTATAAAGAGCACCACGGGGAGTACACATAGGGCCACATGACCACAACACTAAGTGAATTTAATACAGAGCATTTCTCACTGTAAGACTCAGAGGAGAGAGATCCTGCCTGAGCAAGCCCAAAGAACAGACTGACAAAGCCAAAAAGCATTCACTACCCTTCCAAAGCAGAATGGTGACAGAAAGCTACCATCAAAGAAGTAATGCCTGTTGAATTAAACTGGTGACCACGCCCTCACTTGTTATCCAAGAAAGTGAGGCAGGCCTAATCAACAAATCCTAACAGCACTGATAATAAAAAAAAGAAAAAAAAATCTTTTTACTAGAATACTTGCAAATGCTAATTGATAATAATAACAATAATAATATAATAATGATACTTTTTTAAAACCACTTCAAATTGCATATTAGAAACACACATGTTGTGAAGAAATGCTTGTTTGTGTGGTTGAGAAGGAATCACTGTCTTCCCTGCAATGCTACGTCTTTATTCCTCAGTGGGCACCAGATGGGTCCCCCAAGGAAAAGGAGTCTTAGTTATGTCTCCTGTACACTTAGATTCTCCACTTCCCTGATACAAACAGTAACACTGGTTCTACAAATTCTAGAAACAGGACACTGATGGGAGGATTATTTGAGACACGTGATGCGCAAGATTTGTAGCAAAAGTCTGTGATTTCTCTGTAAATTACTCACGTGAAATAGACACAACAAACCGTCCACAGCTTCAACTTCAAATGATTTGAACAAAAATAGAACGAGCCATGGACAGTGTCTGCATCCCTGTCCAATTTGATGTAAACAACGTTTATAGAAATTGGGTTTGTTAAGAAAGTTTATCCATATATCTGGATAGCAATAAAAAGCGTTTCCTAGGAAACTGTAAGATCCTGTACCACACAGCATACAGCCCAACTAAGAGGAAAATTAGGTTGACTTCTAAATTCAAGGTACAAATTTACATAATTTTTCTTAACTTCTGTGATGATGTCCGAGTAAGTGGGCATGTATATTGGCAGTTGTATCTGTTTTCCTTCTCTTTCCCGCTGCAATCTTGCCTGTGAAGCTCATGGGTCTAGTCTGGATTTCCTCCTCAGCTGTGATCCCCTGGACGGCAACAGACTCCCTGTGTATTTGCGTCCTTCATTTTCAGTTCCAGCATGGGTCAGTACTGCCCCTCGGCTGCTAAAGACACTACTGTTTCATGTCTTCCCATTTCTTCCAAGACGGCTGCCAGCATGCTCAGGTTTCCATCTGGGAAGTTCTGTGCTTCCCAAAGATCCAGGATCACGCCAGTCGGGCTGGATTTGGTGGCGAAGTAGTTCAAGTACCTGAGTTGGGAATAGGAAATGTGCCAAATGGTATGATTTACCGATCTATTTTCTCTTCTGCTTTTATTCTGTTAAAACTTTCGGCCTCTCCATTTGTCCCTTAAGTACCCTAATCCCACTTGAAAAACTGTGGCTTACAGCGAGCTGTCCTAAATAACTACCCCGTATTTAATTAGATCAGCCCCAGACAGGAGATGTGATGTTTAACATTGTTAACCTCAACTCTGAGTAAGATAATTTAAGAGACAGGATGTCTATGGGTCATATCCTAAACAGGAAATCAAGAGACTTGTTTTCTCTCCAGCCCAGGCTCTGATGGTCTTTGACAGGTCAATCCCATGCCTTTTGCTTGGTAATGATGGCAACATTCTACAAAGTAGAGACTCCTGAGGTCTTTTTACGACTTAATATCAATACTGTGTTTAGCATGGTAATTACTCATCAGGCACTGGATCCTGCTCAACAGGAGATGGGAACGATAATTATTTTTGTTGCTATTGTCATTCTTAGGTGCCCACCAGTTGATTCTGACTCACAGCAACAGAATAGAACTGCCCCATAGGGTTTTCAAGGCTGTGACCTTTCAGAAGAAGATCACCAGGCCTTTCTTCTGAGGTGCCTCTGGGTGGTTTTGAACTGCTAACCTTTCGGTTAGTAGTTGAGCACTTAACCATTGGGGCTACCCGGGGACTCCTAGATAAGCTTCTCAACACTATGGTCTATGGTGCAAAGTACAAAGAAGGAGCTTATACATGTTTGTGAAAAAAGCAAAAATACATATGGATGGAGAAAATGAATATTTTCCTGTGTCTAACAGTTACCAATCCTGGAGTCCTATGTCAGTCCTGATCCTGGAGCTGATCATACCTACCTGTCCAGGTTTAGCTTATGGGCCAGCATCCTCCAGTCATGCCCTCTGGTCTGTGGGGCATCCAGGCTGCTACAGAGCTTCTGCCGGATGGGGAGAGGGATACTGAAAGCGCTGGGGCCTGTGATGGTGGTGATGGTGCTCGCTGGATCCAGCAGAGGCAAATCGATGCCAGTAGGTTCCTGTAGTTCAGTGACAGGAACAACACAGCATTATTTCTGAAGACAAAAGCAATCCCTGTCGAACCAATCAGCATAATGCTTTGCTTTGAGCGATAAGAAGAGAATGAGTGCTATTATTCTCTTTAGGAAAAATGGCTTCTTCGTGGCCTGGAAGTTGCAATTTCTTATATGTAGCCTTGCTGAAAGGAAGAGGTATATTTTGAGCTGACTTTGCATTGCCTCTGGATTTACGGGTCTTTGGTGAGGGCTGGGCTAGATGGAAATCTCTGGTGAGGTTCAATAGCAGTTTCCTAATGGGATTCTTTGGGACGAGAGAGAAGAGAGAATATCAGTGCTCCTAAAGGTTCAGATTTCAGGAGGGAAGAAATGTTCTAAAGGGCAGTTCTCTGAGAATGGACAGATCTGAGATTAGAGGCGTAAAGTTCAGAGCTTCTGGAAACAACTGGCTGACCCTGCAGGAGCTGCCCTGAGCAAATGCCTAAGTAAATCCCCTTCTCTCCCCTGCGCAAGATGGCTCAGTGCTGCTTTGGCTGAATGAAATGGAAGACAGCTCTACCCTAAATAAAATCAAATTAAAACTAATTATTTTTAAAAAGAAAATGGTAAACACTGTATGCTGCCTAAGGGCATGCTGCTAATGGTATCCTCCCATCACTATACATCCTTATTTTTGTAAAAATCTAATTTTAGTAGAGAAAACCATAAATTGGCTCTTAAAATAGTTTCAGCTCATAAAACAGCATAAATGCAAAATCTGAATTTCGTCTTCAGGAGAAAGTCTAATCATTTTCTGATCACTTCTGCTGGTTGGGAAAAGCAAAAGCAAATGTTGCCTAGGAACTATTAAAGCAATAAAAGAAAATCTACGTAATCTACTTTAAATGTCATCTCTCTCCTTCAAGCAGGTAACTCCTTGGTGTGCGTAATTAGTTGCTGGAGGATAAACCAGCCACATACCGTTTCAGCCATCATGAAATTTCTGGCATCTTGACGAGTGCTCAGAGGAGGGGGTCAGTGCCACCATTGCCCAGAGTCCCCCAAGCCCCACCAGACACTGCTGCAGCAACCTCTCAAGGCACAGTGGGTGGTGGGGGTAACCTGGGCCTGAGTCCCTGTGACTGACAGTGTGTTCCACATTTGAGGATCAGCAGCCAACACTCATTTCAAGGGTTGTATAATGCCACTACACAGGGGCCATCCGGGGGTTTGGAAGGCATTTTAGAGCAAAACTTTTTTTTTTTTTTTTTTGCCATAATATGCACAGTGTTTTTGGCTGTGATCACAGTATTTGGCTTCAAAACCCAAAGCTTGGCACACGGAGATTCCAAGGATTCCAGTGGCTCCTTTGTGTTAGCTCCAGCTCATACCAGGATTGAAAAGACTGTGGTATGAAACACAGAAGCATCAAACAGGAGTTGGAATCTCTGAATAAGGAACATGTCCTGCAGATCCCATCCCTCCCCCTGCCAATGAGGTACGTTGCTCTTTCCAAGGGACCTTGAGGAGAGGAGAGAGGGTAGGGTTCCTGACCTCAAGGGGCATTGGGTTTAAAGAATGGAGACAGAAGAGTGATCTGAGACCACATGTCAGTGTTTATCAATGGAGTTATGTTTAGGAGAATCTGAATATAGCTGCCCCAATGCTTATATTAGGCACAAAAATGATGTATGTATTGGTTGAGGGTGGAGGTGAAGAGAAATTTCATCTTATTTCCACAACTTAATCCCATCGCCCACAATGAGGTCCTGCTTGCTTCTTGTCTGGACAACAACAACAACAACAGACCCTAGAAGGAAACCTACTACATTCCCCAACAGAGTACTACCCTGATATCCCCTGGTTGGCAGTGAAGGTTAAAGTTTGCACAGGGAGGGCTCTGCTTTTTGTAGCTCTGATTCATGGCCCCTAAGATTCTTCTTCCTTTTGACCACAGTAGCTCCACACTCTAGAGAGTCAGCGAAAAAGAGGAAGACCCTCAGCAAAATGGATTGACACAGTGGCACCAACAATGGGCTCAAGCATAGCAATGATTGTGAGGATGGCGCAGGACTGGGCAGTGTTTTGTTCTGTTGTACGTACGGTCGTTATGAGTTGGAACCAACTCAATGGCACCCAACAACAACAACAGCTCCGTACTGTTTACCTGTGACCTACCCTGTAATGTACACCAGACTAATCTTCCTAAAGCTCAGCACTGATTTCTCTCTCTTCCCCTTATTAACCAGTTGCCATCAAGTCAGTTTGACTCATGGCGACCCCATCATGTGCATCAGAGCAGAACTGTGCTCCATAGAGTTTTCAATGTCTGATTTTTCAGAATTACATTGCCAGGACTTTCTTCTGAGCTACCTTTGGGCAGACTTGAACCTCCAGCCTTTAGGTTAGCAGCTGATCACATTAACCCTTCGTACCACCCAGGGACTGCTTCATTCTTTTATTAAGTCTTAAATGGCATGCTGTTCCCCTTTCTTATCACATGAAGTCCTAACTTTTAATCAGGCAGTGAGGGATATTTGGACAACTTGCCTTACTGGCTGGTGTGAGGCCACCCAGGTGATGCATGTTAAGGAACAGAGTCCAGGCTTCATGCACAGTAGGGGTACCATACACATTTGCTTCTCCACTTGACATTCTCACCCCATCCTTCCTCAGATCACACTGTCCTCTGGACATACTGTCCTTAGACTGCACCACTCACTATTCCCAGTGCCTTTTGTAGGGACAGTTCTTCAACTTTGACAGCTCTCCAAACTTTTTCCTTAATCTCAATTGGGCAAACCCTTCAAAGTCTGGTCCAAAAAGCATGTACACTGAGCTTTCCCCGATCAAACCCTCCCATCACTCCAGCAGACCTCTCACAACACTTTCCACAGCTCTGTGGCATTCCTCACAAGTCCCTGGGTGACACAAACAGTTAAGTGCTCAACTACTAGTGGGAAGGGTGGCAGTTTGAACTCACCCAGAGGTACCTCAGAAGACAGGCCTGGAAATCTGCTTCTGAAAGGTCACAACCTTGAAAACTCTATGGAGCAGTTCTACTCTGCACACATGGCGTTGCTTTGAGTTCAAATCCACTCCATGGCAACTAACAACAACAACAACATGGTATTCTTTTATTCTGTCCTGTGTGTGCTGGTTGTATTCATGTGTTACTTCCTTCTCAAATTTCTTGGTGGCGGGAGAATTTTTGTCACCCTCCAAACCCCTATGCTACTCAGCACAGTGCCCTGCATGTTAATTAATATAGATTAATTAATTTGTTAATCAATTCACATTGATTAAATTTTCTCAACTAATATTGTTGAAGTGAATGAAAAACATTTTTTTTTCTAGTGCAGAAAGAGGATTTAACCAGTCCCTGATAGAAGTCCATCCTATAAAATTGAGCCTCCTTTGAACTAAATGTGGCGGAGGCTATGGTTCTCCTTACTGTATAGTCCTAAAGTGGAAGGCCAGTTAAAGGTAGTCATGAACCTCAGGAAGGTCTGCTTCCAGATCCATTTTGTCCCCCATTTCTTGTCACTATTTCATGTGGACATGTAAGTCCTGAGCTCTTGAGCCTAGGGCACTATTTCTATTTAATTCTGTGGGGAGAAACAAGCTGAAGAGGGCATTACTTCTTGTCTCTCATCAAATGGTTGACAAGAGCCTTGGTGGTAAATGAAAAAAAATATATATATATATACATACACTTACATTTCACTTTAGTAATTTCAGTTGCTATTAATTAGTTCTTCTTAACTTCCAGGGGAATGTAGCACTTACTCTCACACAATGCTTATTACAGTAATTGTTTATGATATTGGTACCATCTGTCTTTGATGTTATGATTCCCTTAGTTAAACACATGATTTTTCAACATTAACCAAACAGCTGTTATGGATGATGGTACATATTTTCAGGACTCCACAGCAGAAACAACTTTTCACTCTCATCTTCTGACTCTTCCTAAAGTCACTTAGAAAAACTAGATTTTTCCAATGGTCATTTGTAATAGGCTTTAGAAAAAGGAAATGTAAAAAGGTAAACAGATGGAACAGTTGTAGCAGAATGATTTTACTTTGTCCCTTTAAGTAATACTCTTTGTGTACCCAAAAGTGTCACGTGTCTTATTGTTAATAGAGGTTATAAGACCCAGCAGATGAAAGAAATTAAAATAATTGTTATTACCTGGAAGTATATTAGTAAAATAGATGATTAACACTGCACCCCAAACAGGCACTTTTTGCAGCGTTCAGGGTCATGATCTAAAGCAATGGTGTGATCAACCAGCTCATGGGTCTAAGCCATCTTTTGTTCTCTGGGAGCTGACTGATTTTTCTTTATTTACATTCATTTATTATTCATGTGTTTGTTTGATTTTTGTGGGAAACGACTGAGTTTTCTTATTTCTTTTTATAGTAAGGAAAACTGAAGTTGGATGACAGATCCCACACACTGTAGTGAAGTTTATTCAAGAATATAGGTACCCTAACAACATCAATGGCAACAGTAATAATTGCAAACATATTGAGCCTGTGCTACTGGCCAAGTTCTGTTCAGAACCCTTACTAATATTCACTCATTTAATTCTCACAACAGACCCATGAGGGGATACTATTATTACACCAATTTTACACATGAAGAAACTGAGGCATGAGAGGTTAAATAATTCCCTATATTCCCATTGAACTGTCCACTTGGGAATTTCCTATGATGGGTCTTTGTCTATAAAAAAAAAAAAATTTTGCTACAACTAAATAAAATGAAACCAAACCTGTTGCCATAGAGTCAACTCCAACTCCTAGCAACCCTATAGGACAGAGCAGAACTGCCCCATTGAGTTTCCAAGATGTGCCTGGTGGATTTGAACTGCTGACCTTCTGGTTAGCAGCTGTAGCACTTAACCACTTTGCCCCTGGGGTTTCCAAAATGAAACAGGAGGCCTGGGAAAGTGGAACAATTCTCTCTCTACTCGAGAGCCTTTTTCCCCTGGTGGTGATGGGTCGTAGCTTCCTGGTTATTTCCCCGGCCCACTCCCCAGGGGAGCGGGGAACAGAAAAAAATTTAGCATCTTTTATATGTCGACATTCATTCATTTCCATACTTTTCCAGGCATTTTCATTCTTAAAACTTAATCTCTTTGAAATTAAAGGCTTTTTCTAGTTAAGAAAACCCTGGCAAAAACACCAGAGAGGAACAATTGGCTAGCTTTTAAAATTACCATGAGCTATAATGTGCTCGGCTGCTAACCAAAAGGTTGGTGATCTAAGTCCACCCAAAGTACTTCAGAAGAAAGGCCTGGCTATCTACTTTTGATAAATCAGCCCTGAAAATCCTATGGAGCACAGTTCTATTCTGATACACATGGGGCCACCATGACTCAGAATCGACTCAATTGCAATTGGTAAAAAATGTCATGTTTGCTGTGGGGCCAAGCCTAGGCTGGCTTCTGTGGTAGGCAGCCAGTCCTCACCTTGGCTGGAGAGGTCAACGGCTGCCGTCACTTTATAAATGACTACTCAGTGAGTGCCGCTGAGCGGGGAGCGGCTGGGGTGGGGGATGGCACATTCCTGGCAAGTCAGCTCATTCTCAGGAGCTAGGACATCAGAATTGTTAGTCCAGCCTATCTGCCAACTTGTTATGTGACCCTCGGAAGGAGCCCTGTTCAGAAGAAAGAGGCCACAAATGGAGCCTTTTCTCTATTAGTTTATGGTTTGGTGGTCATATTGTACCCCTTCTCGAAGCTTTTGACGAGGATCAGGGTTGTAGGACTCTCTCGAGTCATGAAGGCAGCGCCAAGCCCTCTGACATCAGCACCCAGGTCCATACTCCCTCCTCCCTGCATCCTGCACCCGCATTCAGAAGCTAACGACAATGGTGGGGATCAGCCAGTGACCCAGAAGTAAAGGCAGCAGAGTGCCCCTTAATCCCCAAAGTCATCTAGACTCTGCTCATTTTTCCCCTCCCTCTGCTCCTCTGTTGCGCACGGGCAAATGCCTCCACCATGACTGGAGGTCTGGCCTCTCTGAGCTAACTGTCACCAAGCTGCAAAAGAAATAATCTTTCCTATATGTTGGCACAAGAAAGAAAGTCCTTAAATGGTGATCACACAATGCAAAACTGTCCTTTCTCTGTGAGGAGGTGCTGGGCCTAGTAGGGGCGAGCAGTGAAGGGCTCTCTTTCATTTGTGGCTGCATCTGATGCACCTTTTCATCACACAGCAAATGTTCATGCTGAACAGAAAGCAAGCATCAAAGGGCCAGACCTCCTCACCCCCCTCCAAAATTCCACAGCCTTTGTTGTCATTGGAGCTGGGTGGTTATTGAACTTTGCAGACCTGCTGGGCCTGGAAAGTGAAAACACCCTCCTAAGCCAGCAGGGGTGGTGCTGTGTGCCTTGGAGATAGGGCCTGCGCATCTGAAGGCCGGCGGTTGCCATGGCACCCTGACACCGAGATCATTCCTTATGAATGTCACTGGGGTCTGTGACTAAAGTTGTTTATGAGTCAAAAGTCTCATGAAACTACAGGAGGAGATGATGACCGCACCGCGGCGGGCTGTGGGAAAGAAGGATGGCGTTGTCGAGGCTGACTTGCTCTTCTCCCCCCTCGGTTTGCTTAGGAAGACAGTCTTTAAATATGACACAGGGAGCAGGAGAAGCTGAACACACTGATGTTTCATTTGTCACTGTGCATGAGACTGTGAGGGAGAAGTAGTATTTTAAATGGTAGACTGTCCCACTATAGTTTTTAAAATACGACAACCCTGTACTTTGTGGCTCAGCAAGCAGCAGGAAGATTAGCGTCATGAGGCCCCAGAAGATTCTGCCTGGTGGCCATTCAGCGTATTCTTTTTCCTTTGTTTCTCCAGTGTGCCGGGTTACCACTTTTCAAACTACAGCCTTTCACTCCAAGATAACAGATAAGGGCATGAGTGCCTCCTGTTTCCTCCCAGAGACATTGTGGCCAGCAGTGACTATCGTTATTTCTATAGTACGAACATACAGAAATGCCCAACTGAAGGGTGTGAAGATCATCAAAGGCCGCCAGGGGAAAAATACATAGATTTTACTTCTATTTCTGGAATATTCCTTCCACCTTGGAGAAAGGGACATATCTTCTTACAGTTGGAGAATGACTTATGAGAAAGGAGACCAAGAAATTTCTCCTTTCAGCACAGAGAAAAGAAAGGGAGAGGAGGTGACGTGGGGGGAGGGCGTTGAGGCTTATCTCTCTTCCTGGCCCCCACTTGGCAGTGAATGATTAGGGAAAGCCAGTCGAACTCCCAGAGGAAAGAGGCAGAAAGGGAGGAGAGACAGATGGAGAGTAGGGTATGTGGGCGCATCCAGGGATGCTCTGAGAGAAGGCATTCCGTGTGTACTTTCCTTAAATTAAACCTTATACTTGAATTTCAGATCTGCTTCAAAAAGTTAGAATATCGTCCTTAAACTCATGTCGTAAAAATAAGATTTGTTTTTCAAAATGGATTCCCCATTAGATTGCTTTAGGTATCTAGTTCCGCACATTCATTAAAGGGGCACTGATCACATCAGCCACGGTAGATTAATGTTTTGTTGTAGTTATAGTTATTCAACTTTTTTAAAACCAAACAAACCCTGTGCAATAATAGAAAAACAAACAAAAAAACATTGTTCTATTCACAAATAGGACACACAGAAAACTTTTCAGGGTTTCCCATATGGCATAAATTGAGATGCCTATTTTTCCACACTCTCCCTTCTCCTGAGGGTCCTCTCTCCCATGGTTCCTGAGATGGCCAGGAGCGTCTTACCTCTGACACAGTACAGTTTAACTGGAAGATCTGTCCCTCTCCTTCTACCTGCCGCACACAGAGTTTGCAAACCAGCTCCACCGTGTTCAGGCTAAATCTTTCCAGAGTGAAGGTGCAGTGCAGGTTTCTTTGAGACCCACTCCAGATATGGTAAAAGGGAATTTCCTAAAGAATAGAGAAGTATTAACCACAGATGAGGGACTAATGGTAAAAATAACGAACAGTCTACTGCCAGATATACCTCTCAGTATCCATATTAATTCGTTCAATCCTCATAACAACCCTGTGCTAAAGTACATCCTGCTTCCCTTTCCAGATGAAAAAACTGAGGCTCAGAGGGGTTAAATAACTCACACCCAGTCGCACAGTTAGTAAATGGCAGAGTTGAGATTTGAACCCAGGGAGTCAGCCTTCAGAGTCCAAGCACTTAACTAGCCTGCCATGTGTCTCTCACTTACGAAAAGACCCATTGTAAATGATTAAAAAAAAAAAAAAGAGTTTAGAAAATTCCCAAAATAAAACCTATACACACCAATTATTGATCGTTAAAAGGAATCCCCTCTGTGATATTCTGGAGAAAAGCAAAGCGAACCTAAAGGATAATGCCCTGATGCAGTTTCCTTTTATGCTTATATCCTCCCTCCGCCCAGGATAGGAGAAAGTCAAAACTCACTATAGTTGGAAAACCGTAGGCTAAATTAGCTGCCACAGGAAAGCCCTTGACCAGAAAAGCACCAAGCCTTTAATGGACTTAAAGTTTTAAAAGTCTAGACCTTTAAAAGTCTGGTTGCCTGGGTGGCACAAATGATTTGTGCTCACCTGTTAACCTAAAGGTTGGTGGTTCAAACCCACTCATCATCACCATGGAAGAAAGGCTGGTGATTGCTTCCATAAAGATTACAGCCAAGGAAACCCTGTGGCGCAGTTCTGCGTTAACACATGAAGAGCCAAACATGAGTCAAAATGACTCAGTGGTGACAGGTTTGGTTTGGTATTAAACCACCTCCAACAGAGCCCATTCTAGACTCTTTCTCTCCTAAAAAAAAGGTTGATACGTAAAAAATTAGAAGAACGTGGCAGTTAAGTGTAGAGGGTCTGGAGCCAAATTCATCAGAAATGAGTACACCCTCACTTCACTTACTTGGTGATTCAGAACAAGTTACTTAACCTTTCCATGCCTCAGTTTTCTCATGTGCAAAAGAATAAGCAACAAAGTGCCTATTCATATACCTGCTGGAGTTAAAGGAGATAAAACCAAAGTGCATGAGAGAGTATCTGGCAGAGATAGTAAGAATTTAGCCAAAGTTGTTATTAGTTGCTATTAAGTCAATTCCAAACCATGGCAAGCAACCGCATGCATTACAGAGTAGAACTACTCCATAGGGTTATTGTGGCTGTAATCTTAATGAAAGCAGGTGACCAGGACTTTTCTTCTGTAGCACCACTGAGTGGGTTCAAACTGCCAACTTTTAGGTTAGTAGTTGAGTGCAAACTGTTGGTGCCACCTAGGAACCGCAGCCAAGGTTAACTGTAACTAATATCACATATTATAATTAAAATAGTAGTTTTCATTATGATTATATACAGGACATTGTTTATAAAAAGGGTAGATTTGTGGAATTTTATGGCAGTCGTAAAATAAAGGAAAGAAGAAAGCAAAGGAAGTCATTTAACAAGAAAGTCAAAAGCTTGACATCTTGGATCAAGAGCTGAGTTATATAGAAGAGAGTCAGACATACAACCCCATCAAAGCTCACGACTATTAACAAACTTGTAGGACTGTTTTCCACACTTTACGTGTAAGTCCTTGACATATGAGAGTAAAAATGGAGCTGAAAAGTCTTTCCTTCACTCCTTTTAGTTCATTCACTGACTTCTATCAGGGAATCACAATGAGTTCAGCTGCAGTGGTTGGCTTGGCATTGGCTTTGCATGTGTGTAGCTTTTTGAAATGTGCTTGGATCTCCCAGGACTAGGTATTACGCTAGAAATCCCATCAATACAGTCAGTCTCCTGAGAGCTAAGGCTGACTGGTAGAGGAGGAGGCGAAAACTCCTTGAGAAGTCTATGATTTCCCACAGGTACATAGCATGAGTCTTGGGACCAGTATTTTTATGAATGTTATTAAACATGATTCTGACTGGTTTTTATTGTTACACGCTATTTCAGTTCCCAAACTGTACTTCAAGTTTCCAACATAAAGTTACTCCTAAAACCAAAAAACAGTGGGTTCAAAACAAAAGCCATTGCTGTCGAGTCCATTCTGACTCACAGAGACCCTCTAGGACAGAGTTCAACTGCCCTGTAGGGTTTCCAAGGCGTGGCTGGTAGATTTGAACTGCCGATCTTTCGTTAGCAGCTGAGCTCTTAACCAGTATGCCACCAGGGCTCAAAGTTACTCTTAGCAAGGTTAAAACCTAGTTGGTATCATATGGAATAACGATGTTCTGCTTTTCCTATGAATACATTTGAGGCCATTTTTGTCAGTCCAATGTAAAAATTTACTCTGAAAACTTATTGAAATGATGGAAGTGTTTAATTTACTAAAAAGAAAACAAGATAGCACAGTTATTTGAGGAGAATTAAAGGAAAAAAGGATTCCTTCAAAAATAACTGTTTTTTCAAAAAATCCTAAATAACCCCAAACTACTTTGGAGAAAAAAGTGCTGATTTAGGATTAATTTCAAGTGAAGAGATTTCTAATGTCTATACAATTTTATTCCCCTTTCTTGGAGCTGTCTCCAAGCCTATAGTTCAATGTGGGAGTATTACCTGATATTTAGCCAGCAATTTGCTCTTCCAGAGGGAATGGGCGATGTCGTGAATTGACAAGCGCAGGTTGTGGGTGCTGCCTTTAAAATGAAGAGCCTTCGGTTCTTCCAGGAGCTGTCCTCCCATCTGTCTCTCGAGCTGTAAAACTTCCTACAATGACATGCCCAAGCCCAAAGCACATTATTGAATGGCATCGCTTGCACCAAGTTTAATCATCAAGCGAGTATGTTTCTTCCCTGTGTCTTCTGAACACCATATGTAACGGGTACAACACCATGAATTCCACTTCTGGTAGCCACAAAACCTTACAGCTGAGGTCTCTGCCATTTTTAGGGTCTGCCTGGACCCTACTGACAATCAACTATGCTCCAACAGTCTTCATCACACTGCTGTGGAGCAAATTCAGTACAGTCTGTTCTCCCTGGCTACAAGTGGAATATTTCATTGAATATAGGGAGCTAATCACAACACAAATTTAGAAGAACCCCAACTAAAAGAAAAAAAAATAGAAAGATAAATAAAGTAAGTCGTTAGCAATTTACTTTTAGGGAAAGGGGCAAATAACAAGAAAATAAACCTATGTCTCGTATCTGGTAAAACCAAAGAAAAAACAAAATTCCAGAATGTGTTTTAGACATTTAATTCAATCTCTTGTAGTTTCTACAAGCACAGAAATAAAACAAAACAAAAAAAATATAGTGATTAATTGCATGATTCCCAGTTATTAAAAAAAAATAGAATTTTTTTTCTTATAGGCTCATTATATCTCCTATTAGTTGAGATTATTCTAATACAAATTAGTGGAAATTATTCTAATAAAATATTTTTAAGTACCAAATGTTGAACTAAATAGTTATTAACTTTCAAAAAGAGTACCTCGTTTTTCAAGAGTTGTGGTTGATCAAAAACTTTGCTATGTAACTTTACTTACCCTATAAAGATGTAACACAAAGATAAATTCTATGTACACTTCCATTTTTTAAGCTAGTTAATGGGAGTTAATAAAGCGTTTCCAACTACAGCTGCAATTACCCAAACCGTAGCAAACCCATAAGTTATCAAAGAACAAAATATCTCGTGTCTCCTTTGCTGTCTGAACCATCCCTATGCACTTTGTTCCTCTTGTGTTTTAAAAGTATTAGTGACCCAAATATGTGGGCAAATTATGATGTTTCTTTTTATTACAAGGGGTTCATGAAAATAATGGATTTTAAAAAAATTTAAAAAGCAAAATAATTTAATTCTCTCGTAGGATTTTACTAGAATGCTTGAACTTCAATAACACAGGCTTATATTCACGTCATTCCACACAAATACTGAGCACCTACCAGGTGTAACAAAGCACAGATGGGTCATAGTGGAGAATTGCTAGTATGGGGACCAGGTTGCCTTATACCAAGAAATGCATCCGCTTTGCATTTGCTGAATGAATTCTAATCTATATACATGTAGCCCAGTAGGTGTGCAGCTTACCAAGATCATTGATTAGAGGTAAACAGCTCATTTCAAGATGCTTCTGTAAGTGATTCTTAGCATCCATAATCTTTGTGCCAGGCCACTAAAAATGCAGGAAATATTAGGATAATGTGGAATATGGTCTTGGACAGGGACTCCCCTAATTAGTTTCTAATGGAAAAGATGAGGCAATGGCACATTGACATAGAGATGTATACGGCCCAGCTGCCTGAAAATATTGACTTGCTATTTAACATTGCTTGCTGATGAGTAGCTATTACTTGTGACAACAGCCTCAGCAGCTAACCAGCCACCAACCACAGTCAGTCAACCAAGTGGACACATTGGCTGTGTCATCACACCATTGCTCACTTTGCCTGCAGCTCAGCAGACTCCAAGGGGCCCCAGTAGGCCAAACAGACCCATCCAGCCCAGAGTCCCATATGTTCCTCAAGGAACATCCTCCCACTACCCTGCACACCCCATTCCTCAACAAGAACCCAGCCATGTGGAAAGGAAGAAAAATAAGAAAAGTGAGGGTTAACTGCAGTTTCTTCTGCTTCAGCAGGAAGGCATAATAAGCTTATGTTGATCATGTTTGGTGTCTAGTTAGCATAATAGAGAAAGCTGATGTTCCCAGTGAACCTGGCACCTGACAAATTCTAAAGCTAAAATGATGTTTGTTTATAAGCCATTAGAAGAAAAGAAACATAATTAGAAATCTTTGAGATTACAGTCATGCCAATCAATCAGTTCTAGCTTCTTTCCAGTATGCCCTAATTACCTCATCAAGATGTCTAAAGAGCAATCGATAGTAATTATCTGATTACTATAGATCTTCATTATGTCCAAATTATCTCCCTGGGATGTCTAAAAGGAGATTCATTGTATTCTGGGAGGTAATTGTACCCAACAATGTATAATCCACACTCCATTCCTATAATCAACATAGACTGCCAGAAAATATGGACAGCATTATCAGTTTTCAAGATCATTGAAAAAAATCTAAACTACCTATTGGCCATGACCTTGATGTTAAGAAACCTAATACCATATTTTGACTTCAAAGTCTGAGTTTGTAATAATAAAGATATTATAATCAATCAATAAAACAAATCCTTGGAAACTAAAATAATCTCAAACCACTCATGAGTTGGAGACAATCTGCCACATACAGTGATGCCCGTATATAAGCCTGGTGTAGAAGATAGAAGAAACAAACCCATTTGATAATTAGGCTTTTGTTGCATACTGTTAGGATTTTAAGTGTTATCGTTTGTGATACATTACAGCAGATCTTATTTTAAAATCGAAGGTTTGGTTTTCTGAATTCCTTCTGCATGAAATCATTTTAGGTATTATACATATAATACAGATAACCATGAGTACATAAAATTCAACAGACACACAAATCAATAAGATATGACTTTACAGGTTAAGTGCTTTTCTCTCCTCAGTCTTCCTGGGAGCATTCATTCAACATTGATGAAACACATATGATGTGCTAGGAACCATGTCAGGCTCTGGAGCACACAGACAAGTAAGTCCTTGTGCCTGCCTCAAACCACTCATGGCCCATGAGGGGAGACTGACATGTAAACAGGTCATCCCAACACAGTGTCCTGAGCTCTAAAACAGCTTCTAGACAGGCTGCTTTTGGACGACAAAAGTGAGGATATTTCACACAACTTAAGAGAGAACAAGAACAAAATATATTTAAGGTCAAAAGATTTAGGAAGCATTAAGACAAATATTATGACCTTGGAAAGAAATGCCATAATTGGAATTACGGTCATCTAGGCTTTTGGGTCTCAGAAATATAAATGTCACCTTCCTTCCAAAAGGTTTTTCGCCTTACTTGCAGTGTCATCGACCTCACTGACTCGTCTTTTGGCTCTGAGTGAATCTACCTACTGATTTGAAGAACATGCTCTGCTTGTCTGAAAAGGGGGTCAGTTTCTGACTTCCTCATACAGTTCCACCTGCACCCCTCCCACATTACCCGGAAAAGACTTTTTTTTGAGGTCTGTTATCAACAGATGTGTTTCCAGCCCATCCCTCCATGCCAACAAGCACCACTACACACACACAAACCCAGTCATAACGTCACAGGGGGCAGGTCCTCTGCATCAGAGCCTGGTGTCTCTGGAGACTGAGGCAGTCCTGTGAGCTGGGCTTCCTTCTCTAATACAGTGGGTGCCTCTAAAGCCAAGTTCCTATGCCAACCCTGAGTGAGGACTGTATTGATTCAGGGAGCCTGTGAGGGATTGCTCTAGGGCAGGGACAAGGGATTCCACAGTAGAAACAAGCAGCTTTCAGAATAACCAATTAAACCAAGACATTATCCATGCCAAGCCATTAGCCTGAGCCACTTAAGAGTTGTAATAAATCCAAACTGTTTTAAAGGCCTGTGCATACACAGTGAACACCTCTTCCCTGTGCCCAGGTCTCTCACAGACTCTTAGATAGGATCTGCCCTCACTTAGGCCTGACAGAGAAAGGAGCCATACAACTCTACCCTGGGCTTTCTAAACCCAGAAATGTTCACTCTGTGTTAGCCAGAGGGTTAGACTACATCTGCCTCCTTTGTTTCCCTTGTTCCTCTTCCTTCTCTCAGTCTTCCCAAGCCTCAGAAAATTTCCCTTAAGTACCAGTCTTACACAATTGCTCACTGGGAGCCCACAGACAACAGCACAGCACACACGCAGATGCTGAGATACTTGAAGTACATCGTTAAGAATATAACAAGTCTCTTCCCACAGGGTCCAGGCTGCAGCTCAGTTACAGATCCAGGCAAAGCGCTGAATTTTCGTAAGAAACTGCTAGGTGCTGGGCTGTCCACAGCATGGCTGACCAGCCCAGTGTTCCCAGGCCCTGGTCATCTACATCCTGTGCTCACCCATGTCTTATGCTCACCCACTAGTGTCACTAGGGGGGTTCGGGGGTGCAGATAGCACAGGGTGACACTGTCAGAGGGGATGACACCAAAATGACTGTTAAATTTTTGTGGAGTGTTTCAGCAGAAATTTATTACTTTTTATAAAAATATCCCTGTAGTTAGTTATAACACAAAAACATTGTTCATAAGCCCGGCTTACATGAATCAATATACCTACAAGACTAAAACCCTATGCTAATTTACTTTCTGAACCTTCTAATGTGCTCCGGTCAGAGCTGTCATTACTACCCAATTACAATGATGCTACGAATCACGTGGTTTTATCTGCATGTGCTATATGCTCACGCTGTTGTTTCATAGCTGCCGGTATTTTTATAGTGGCTGATTTTGTCAAATTTCCTGGTATTTTAGCTGCAATATTGTGGTAATTACTATTTGTGAACCTATATCAGTAACTTTGTTGAGAATGAGGTAGTAATTAGAGGAAAAGGATGAATGATATACAGGAATTACGATTTAGAAGTAACATTAGTACAAAAAACATTACTAAGAATTTTGTATGGGCTGGTATGGGAGGAGGACCATGGCGGGGGTGTGATACCATGAGTTACCGCACTGGGTGACATCAACCCTGATGACACCAGTGTGCTCAGCCATGTCTTGTGCTCACCCACGTCCTGCACAAGAAGTAGCCTTCTCTCTCTCCCCACTTCTCTGAATTGCACCACCTTCTTCCTTAGAGGCACCATTTTAGCTTCCAGTTTCTCAGGAGATGATTACCTTATTTGTGGATTATCTATCTAGCTTTTAGCTTCCTTCTTTCTTCCTCTCTTTCTTGCTCCCTCCCCCCTTCCTTCCTTCTTTCTTCTTCTCTCCAAATACTTTCCAGTCATTCTTTTCCTTTCTTATTAGAAAGCTTACCAGGTAGAGAAAGGGGAAAACAAATGATTAAACTTAAATCTCTTATAACCTATTAAAATCTCCATGGAAGAGAAGGTCAGAGGGAGGTTAAATCAGGGCTTGGCTTCATTTTGTTTAGCTTGGTTCTTGGTATTGTCTCTGGATGTTATCTGTCTGTGTACTCTTTACTCTTGACTGAAACAGTACCATGCACTGCCATCTTTGTTGCTAACAAGACAATTGAGATTGGTAACAGGAAAATGAGTAGGTAGAGGCTGCTATTCAGGAGAAACCACTAAGATTACTGCACAGGAACTGAGAACACAACAGGCAGTCAACGAGACAACAGCCAGACCTGTACTCTAGAAGTTTTCCATTTGGTTCAGCTTTTCTGCTCCCTGGAGATGGAACTACCTACTATACTGCACTGTCCATGGCACTGGAGGAAACACTGAAGGCCGAGTTGTACTGCTTCAGACCTGTCTCCACCTTACCTGCCCTTCTGCAACACACACCCACACGGCTCCCAAAGGCGCTAAGAACAAAACCAGCAAACATTCTGTGTGCCACGGGTGTTAAACTTCAAACGATCATCCCTCCGTGATTGCGCTGACTGGAGTTTAAAAAAAAAAAATCTTCCACCAGATTTTATGGAGCCTGCCTTGCTTCTATTCATTCTTTAATCCTGTGTTCCAAACGGCCCCTGTTGCTTGGGGATGAAAAATTTCTCTTTGCTTCTGTGGCTGTCACAGCTGTGGGCCTGTACTCCACAAAAGCAGAGGCCAGGAAAGTGGCCACCCTGCTCCCCTGCTTGCTGCCAGGTTTCCAGCACGGCTGTTCCCTGCTCCCCATGTGCTGTCTCTTCCTGTGGCCTTAGGCTGCAGAGCGCAGCAATGGGAAACATCTTCACGTTGGCTACTGCCCCTTCCCGCACTCACGGTGGGGTGCTTTGCTCTCCCTCTGAGTTTGTCTGCCTTGCCTCATCCTTAATAATAACAAGGCTGGGCCCCCGTGACCATTTGCAAACATGTCCCTGTCAAGTCACTTAGTTTCTAGGGTTCTGCCTGCTGCTCCCACAGCTGCTACTGCCATAGATACTTGGTCTGAGCTGCCACTTCCATGCTGCCGAGTCAGGGTTCTTTGTGACACTTTTAAAGCAAAGTGCCAAATGGTAGCACTCAGGGAAGTGGCCATGTCACCTGTCTACTTCTGGGCATAAACCCGAAACCTGTTGCCTTTGAGTCAATTCTGACTCACACAGACCCTATAGGGAGTTCTGAAGGAAAAATAACCTTCGCATCTCTGTATTAGGAATAGGACTTTTAAGTTGTTCTAGGACTTTTGAAGTCATCTTGTATTTCTTGTCATCCTTTAATATATTCTGTATTTTCTAAACTTTGGTGTCAAAATTTTCTGTTGCTTTCATAAGAAATTATGAGAAATTTAATGACAAAATAAATTTCTCATCTTAGAGCTCTGTGGCTCAGAAGTTTGACGTGGGTCTCACTGAGTTAAAATCAAGGTGTTGGCAGAGATTTTGCTTTTTTGCCTTTTGCAGCTCCTATAGGCTGACCCTGGTGCCCTTCTTCCATCTTCAAAGGCAACAACAGCACCACTCTCTGAGCTTCTTCTGTGCTGTATCTCCCTCTGATCATAACTAGGAAAAGTTCTCCACTCTTAAGGGCCCATGTAATTACACTGATTCCATCCAGATATTCCCAGACAATTTCCTTATCTCAAGGTCCATACCTTTAATCATATATGCAAAGTCCATTTTGTTATATAAGGTAAGATGGTCACAGTTTTGAGAGATTATGGTCTAAACATTTTTTTTTAAGGGGGGTCATTATTCTGTCTACCACAACTGCTATTTTGTTTTCTTTTTTTCTCTCTCTTAAAAAATAAATTCAATATGGCAAGCAATTTCCCAGATGTATGATAGGACCTGACCTCATAAGAAGATGGTAAAGACGAGGCAAATTTACAGGTACCAAAAGGATCCCCGTCTCCAAATGGTTGACAAATTAGCTAGGCACAAAGTCTGAAACTCACCCCACAATTAGCTCACAATTCCATGTAATATTTGTGGCGACATTATCTTCCAAATGCCACTGCAATCTAAATGTCCACCTAGGGATCATTACACATCATCTTATCAAGTGCCTATTTTGTGCCAGGAGATTTGATAACCTTGATCTCACTGAATCTTCAAAGGGTCCCCAATGCAAACTAAATCACTTCCCAAAAAAGTCAGGTTAAATGACCAGGGCTGCAGAATTGATGAATGGCAGAGCCAATATTCACAGCCAGCCTAACTCAAAATTTCCTTCTATATCACATTCCCATCCATATACTTACAGGGAAAAACTCATTAATAACTATTAAAACTCATTCTTATGTTACCTAATACATGTATTAGATATATGTATGAATTTGAAAGAATATATTAATGTACATATGTATGAATGTAGTGTATGTATGAATATATTAATTCCAGAGACCAGGATTCTGAAAGGTTTGGAAGAGGCAGGCCTGAGGTGGTCCAGGTTCAGTAAGGGCACAGCTTACCATGGAATGGGCAACAGAAGGGCACTCCAGAGGAGGACAGCACGTTGCAGGATGAAAATAAAACTACTACCTTCCTGTAACAAGCTGCCTATGACTGCCTATGACTGTGACACAGGAAATTGCATTTCACACAATTCTCAACTAGATTTCATCTAACCCACTTTCTTTTTATCCATCTTTCAGTATTTCTTTCGTTCTTTTCTTATCTTTTCACATACTAAGATCTTTCATAGAGTTACTATGCTATACTAATGCCTAGATGCCAAACTCATTCCCTTCGAGTCAATTCCGATTCATAGCGACCCAGTAGAACTGCCCCACAGGGTTTCGAAGGAGTGCCTGGTGGATTTGGACTGTCAACTTTTTGGATGGCAGCCGAACTCTTAATCACTATGCCACCAGGGCTTCTGTGCTTGGCTTAGGCTATGTAAAAACTGAATTAATCCAAGAAGATTATTCTCCTTGCCAAATGACTAAAGAAACAAAACCAGATTATGTTAATACTCATTATTTGGTTTATATCACAAACACATTTGTCAGAAATTCAATAAACATCATTCACTGGCCATATTGTATGCAAATAACTCTTCTTTTAGATTCAGAATCTCAGAGTTTAGCATAAACCCATTTATTACGAAAGGAGACTCTTAAACTGAACCCTTTGGATAATGGGGCAGAAATGGTTTATTTCCACATAAAAGTATGTTTTGTCTTGGGTGTCTTAAACTTACCCTAAATACAAACCTGTTCCCTATTAATTTCTGGTCTATTTACTCTAAGATTTAAGTCTCTGCAAATAATGGAAGGAAAATGCCAATATTCTTACATTAATCACCGGAAGAAGAGGGAGAGAGGAAAGATCTGATACACCAAACTCAGTCTTTTCAACAGACTTGACCTCTCTATTTGAGCACCGAATTGCTTCCAAACTATTTGCACAATTCTCAGCATCATTATTTCTTCATGGGAACTCAACTTGAGTGGTCCTCCCACTGGTTCTTCATGTACATATACAGATTAAAAAAAAAAAAAACCCGAAAGGCATATAAAAGACTTCACTGTCTCCCATTGGCCTTGACTTTTACTCTAGCAGTCACCACCCACGTTCAAATTCTACATCAGTGCCTCCAAATTGCTAAAGGCAACTTCTAAGTTTCAGGTGACCATTTTTCTCCCAGGCTTAACAAAACTCATGGAAATTGTTACAAAAGCTTCCATACTCAAAGAAGTGGGTGAGGAGATGAGAGAATGCATCAGAATTGCTTAAGATGGACTAACAGAGAGGTCTCTTTTTCTCCATCCACATGGACAAAACAACCATATTATGACGGAAACTAGTTATTAAGATTTTCGATAAGTTCAGCACCAAAAATTAAGTCACATGTTTTTTTTTTTTCCACCTAATAGCTCTCAAGGGCAGTTTTGACCCTTGAGAATAAATGCCCCACTGGGCTTCCGTAGTTGCACCAGTCCAGTATTTCTGTGAGCTTTACTGAAATTCAGAAAGAATCCCCAGCACGAGACAGTGACTATGAGAAAAGTCCAAAAAAAATCAAGTCCTGAGAGACCTACTTTAGGACATCTTTGATACACTGGAGATGAAGGTGATAGAGGAGTTACAATGAAGCAGAGCTCTCTTTTCATGAAAAAAAAAACTAAATGAGTCAGAAGTAAATGAGAAGAAGTGGAAATAAGAGGTTTTGAGGTATAAAGAATGGCAGTTGAGGGATCTTCCACTGAATCATACAATAAGAGCTGGGTTATTACTAAGCACTAAGGCAGCTGCGATATAACCAAGGACTTGAGGAGAGTGGAAGAGACTTGCAAGAGCTGCTGTGTGAAGTCAAGCTGGGAAAAAATAAATAAAAGGGTTGGGGAGAAGCAGTGGAGGCATAGTTTAAATCAGTTATCTTGAAAGTATATTACACTCAATCAGACATTTATGATTTTTAATAGCAACTTTCAAGAGCCTGGAAGTAGAAGTGGAAGGCTTGTTCAGTGAAGGTTATCCTTAGGGAAATGATAAAACCCTGCAGCAGCTCAAGATGACAAGGGATTTCAGGGTGGAATTGGGTTCACGATAGATACGGTTAAGAGCGGGTAGGGGTTTGTGGACTGGGAGACAAGAGAAGATTAAAGAAGTCCTCCATAAGAATAAAGGGCAGCTTCTGGGCACCTTGTGGGACAGAGATGGAAGATAAGATGATTGTGATCAGAAACGTGGTTTCACAGGTAGAAATCTTGGTAGCAGAGTAGTTGCTAATGCGGATGAAATCTAGGACATGTGGGGTGGATGTGAAGGGCCTAGGATAAGCTTGGGCAAAGGAACTGTGATTTAAATGATGACACTGAATTTGAGAAGATGGTGGGATGGAAAGGACAACAATTAGGCAAGTACTGCGAGGGCAGGGGTATGTAGAGGTCTGTGCTAAAGAACTGAAGTGGGTAATGAGCAACAAAAGAAAGATCCTGCCCGTGAAGTAGAATGATGCCCCAGAAATAGCCACTGGGGATGAGATGTATAGGAACCTCCCTCTTGGCCACGTAGTTAGTTAGGGAGTGTGGTCTTCACTGCAGAGATTGTGAGGGATGCTGTGGTACCTGAAAAATCCACTGGCATTTAATGTGAGCAGGAGAAGGAATGGGAAAGGGAATAATTTGAGGATGTTGGAACGTTTGCTTTTCTTAGAAGTAAAGTTCCACTTAACACTGGCCATGCAACAGAATAACATAAAACCAAAACCAAACCCGTTACCGTCAAGTTGGTTCTGACTCAACATAGGGAACATTAAAGAAAACCCAATATCCAGGCCAATTAAACCTGAACCTCTGGGGAGGTACCTTGGCATGAGTCTTTTTAAAAACTCCCCATCTGATTTCTATGTGTGCTAAGTCAGAGAATTACAGATTGAGGAAGAATATGACAGGAGTTGGGGGAGTCTGAAGAAGGAGGAGGTATTCGGGGGAGGTAGATGTATAAGATAGTATTTATGGGTACCAGCGATTATAGAAGCAGGGAAATGGGAAAAAGACTGGCAGGAAACATTAGCAGGCAGATTGCCAAGAAGGCAGGGTTTAGTAATGAAGGGCCTTTTTGAGCTAATCAGCCCCAAGATTCCAACTGAAGAGTGGGCGGGAGGCAGTGTTGACGGGACTGAACTAATTGTCTTTTCAGTATATTGGCTAGACCGTTTACCTATAACTGGAATTTTGGTATTTCTGCATTATTAAAAGGCCATGAGGTGCAAGAAAGCCTCATCCATAATTCATGTTTGTTTCAGGCTAAGTGCTGGATCCCCAGATGCAGAGAATTTATAAATGTCTATTTGGAAAGCACTGACCATGAGACAAGCTGCTCTTGGGTAGTTTTTACCTCCTAAACCTGCTCATCAGTCTTTCTCAGTGTTCACAATTTGTATTTTTTTTCCCCCAATTAAAGCTATCAGAATTATTTTATGAGATATTTACACTTTGTGTAGATTAATGTGCATCTGCGAGGGGTAAAGAGTATTTAAGTATAAGAACTAGATATGTAAATATAAAATGTGCGTATCAAACATTTCAAATATGATGTAGGTCTTCTATTCTATGATTTTTCTTGGAATTGTTAAAAAGACTCCCCTTAGTCAGACCTCATGGCTCCCCTGCAGATACGGTTTTCCCTAAGAAGAACGGAGAGCTGAGAATGACTTCTGTCTGGACAGTGCCTTAGAAGTATCCAATGTGCAAGGAATATAAAAGAAATATCCTTAAGCTTTACACTAGACCTGTGTGTTCTCAGCATTTATTCAACATCAGAAAATCCTGCAGACTCCACCATCAAAACATATCCAGGGCCACTACCATCCTGGTGTGATCTACCATGAGGAAGGGATGGCTGCAGTAGGCTCCTAGCTGCTTGTATCTATTCTTTCCCTACAGTCTATTCCCCTGGAGCCTGAATCCCAGCAGAACCAGTGTGCAGCACTCAGAGCTCATGGCTCAGACCTACACTCTGGATAGAAACTCCAGAAGGAAATATGCTGAGTTTTAGGAATGATTTCTTCCCTTGGCTTCCTCAACACATTTTTTCTTCCACGTACACTTTATCTGGGTGCTCAGCCTTCTTTACCTCCTCTGCTGGCTGCCCTTCCTCTAACTCTGAAATCACAGGACTCCCCTTGGGCCCCATGCTCTAAGGTGTGGCACTTCAAGCAGCGAAGTGGAGGGGTGGAGGGGTGGAGAACCAGAGTACAGTCACGCTGTGTGGGTGTGAAGTGTCTATCCTTGAACAACTTAAACCTTCTGTGCCTTGGATTGTCCATATGTAAAATGGGGACAATGGTGTCCTACATAGTGGCACAGTGGTTAAGAGCTCAGGCTGCTAACCAAAAGGTCAGTAGTTGCAATTAACCAACCACTCCTTGGAAACCTTATGGGGCAGTTCTAATCTGTCCTATAAGGTTGCTATGAGTTTGAATTGACTTGACTGCAACAGGTCAGGTATAGGGTGGTCATGAAAATTAAGTGAGTTAATATGAAATATTTAGAACCTTGTCCAGCACTTAGGAAGCTCTCAATGATGTTTTATTATTTTTATTATAATTTCCTCCCCCTAGTCTCCTTTGGGGAAATCATGGTGGTGTAGTGGTTAAGTGCTATGGCTGTTAACCAAAAGGTTGGTAGTTCAAATCCACCAGGCACTCCTTGCAAACTCTATGGGGGTAGTTCTGCCCTATCCTATAGGGTCACTATGAGTTGGAATTGACTCCATGGTAATGGGTTTTTTTTTTTAGTCTCCTTTGGAAGAGCCCTGGTGGTACAGAGGTTAAAGTATTCAGCTGCTAACTGAGAATTAGTGGTTCTAACACTACCCTCTCCTGTTTGCTCCACAGAGAAAAATGCGGCAGTCTGCTTCTATCCTATAGGGTTGTTATTAGTCTGAAACTACTTGATGGCAATGGGTTGTCTCCTTTTGTACACTCCCTGATCATGGTGGATGATAAATATCAACACTGTATGGTTGGTTCCTGAATCTCTGTCTCAGGATCTGCTCTATGTGCAGAGAGCCACACCCATACTCCTAACTATCTCTTGGGCATCTTTGTCTGGATGGCCAATTCATACCTCTAACTCAGTATTCCAAAAGGGAAGGTATCACATCCATATCCCAAAGCTATCTGCCTCCCAAGCACCCTGAGTTTGCTACTGTTACTTGCTCTTCTGCTCCACAAATTCAGTCACTAGGTCCTGTAAAGGGTAATGCTAATTGCTCAGGTCCTTTCTTCTTATTCCTCTATCATCATCCTAGCTGAACCCCACGTTCTCCCTTGTTGTTATTAGGTGCCGTCGAGTTGGTTCTGACTCACAGAGACCCGATGAACAACAGGACGAAATACTGCCCAGTCCTGCACCATCCTCACAATTGTTGTTATGCTTGAGCTCATCCTTGCAGCCACTGTGTCACTCCATCTCACTGAGGATCTTCTCTTTCGATGACTGTCTACTTTACCAAGCATGATATCCTTCTCCAGGAACTGGTCTCTCCTTATAACATGTCCAAAGTACATGACATGAATTCCCATCATCCTCGCTCCTAAGGAGCATTCTGGCTATACTTCTTCCAAAACAGATTTGTCCATTCTTCTGGTCCATGGTATATTCAATATTTTTCACCAACACCACAATTCAAAGCTATCAGTTCTTCATTGGTATTCTTTATTCATTGTTTAGCATATGAGGCAATTGAAAATACCATGGCTTGGGTCAGGCTGTCTTTCCAATGAAGCCAGATTAATATTTCTCAAGTATATCTCCAATTATGTCTCTCACCTGTTTATGTCTCTCCATTAACTCAATAAAATCAACCTCAATTCCTCTCTCTGTCAGTCAAGGTCCATCATGATAAAATTCCTATCTTTCATTCTAGCTTAATGAAAATATGCCTGCACACAGCCTGTATTTTCTGTTTCATCTGTCTTTCCTCATGCTGTTCCCTTTACCTAGAAATGTGCTTTTTTTCCCTGCTATTGCTGGTCAGAATCCTACCTTCCTTTAAGGCCCACCTCAAATGTTAGCTCCTTCTCAGATTTCTTCAAAATAACAGGGCACCTCGCTCTCCTGAACTCCCACAGAACTTTGCATCTTATCTACATCGTTCATCACACTCTGACTTTCGTCACAGTCCCTGGCATACTTCTCTTATTCCTTCTAGATCATAAGTTCTTCAAAGGCACTTATTATATCCCTTAAAGCTTCAAATGGGATAAAATGAATGGCAATAATAGCACCAGGAATGAGTCTCATTTATTCTGCAAAGCAGCAGCCTGTTGTCAAATGCAAACTCCCTCACAGCCCTCATAAAAAGAGTGGGGAAGCATATAAATGAAGTAGCACACAAGAGGAACATACAGTTTGAACAATTATGCCAATTCCTTTTACAGGAAGAATACAGCTGATATTAACATGGAAGCAGATTATTTACCATCCACCAGTCTCCTTGCCAAATCCTTCCACTTCTAAATTTTTCATTAAGAGAAATCAAGGAAGGTAAACAAAATTAGCCCTTGGGAGGAACTAGCCTAAAGAAAACAGCTCATGTATCAGCATGGCCTCAGAGAAATGTCTAATATTTTAAAAAATCTGCATCTTGCAGGGCCCAACACGTGTATTCACAGGCCTGGGCACACGCATCTCTGCTGCGCGTGCCGCAGCCACTCCAAACCTTCGCTTCAAGGTGAAGGCGAAGACGGCAGGTCAGGTGGCAGCCACTTACCTTCAGGGCATCCTGGGTGTCATCCAGGCAGTAGACTCTGACGGTATACTCCAGAGAGGAGCAGCAGAGCGGCCCGAAGACGGCGAGCTTCAATCGCTTTGCGGCCGCTTTGGTGATGGACTGCCCGACTAGGGCGTAGGTGCCAAGGTTCTCGGTGAGGATGTGGCAGGCCTCCGAGTCCAGCTGAATGTAGCAAGGGGTAGTGAAGTTTTCCTCTCCGACCACCACCACATCCTGAGGGACAAGAGGGAAGGGTCGGTGGCTAAACCGGCAGGACAAGCGCTGGCCCAGTGGATGGTGTATGCAGGGAGGTCCCAGGAGCCAGGGGCTCTGATGGACGCTGGTGTGGGTCTGGGCAAACTAAACCGATATGTAAACTGTGCATTTTACTTTTTCCCTATTTCTAGGGAATACAGTAGGAACTCTTCTCCTGCGTTTTTTATCCTACTTTTTCCTGTTTTTTTTTTTTTTTTTTTCTCTAACAGGCTTTATCATACCTCTATTTCCTTTTTGGAGCACCTGGATGGCACGGATGGTTAATGTGCTGGCTGAAAGGTTGGAGGCTGGAGTCCACCCAGAGGCACCTCCCAAGAAAGGCCTGGGGATCTGCTTCCGAAAATCAAAAATTCTGCAGAGCACACTTCTACTCTGATGCGTATGGGGTAGCCATGAGTTGGAATAGACTTAATGGTAACCGGTTTAGTTTTCATTTCCTTTCTTAATCTTTATTTCCTTGAATTTACTTTATACTGACAATATTCTTTATTTAGATGGACTTTATTTAGCATTTTTGATCTTCTGAGAATTTACGTAAAAGTTTTTATAAGTTCATAAATAATCCCTTTAATTTCCTTGTGCCTGAAACTTAACAACTGTGTCTGAAAATTTAATATTTTAGTCTCTAAATTTCTTACTTACTCCAAAAAGTGCTGTTTTATTCCAATGTCATTGTAACATAGTAGTTTTCCCCTTAAGAACATAAATATTTAAAAAGAGAAATTAAGAAATTATGAAATACCATTTTACTACCTGTTCTTCCAAAATTTGCCTGCCAATTACTTCCCAAAGCAATGCACTGTTTTTTCTAAATAATCTTGGCTTGTTGGAGTCTAAGGCGAGCAAGATATGACAAACCCAGTGCCTTTAAGATAATTTTTCTCTTTTTTTTCATGTAAGGTACTTAAAATTCTACTCTTTCATACTTCGAAAATATTTAACAAAAAATAAAAATAAATGAGATGATTTTTGTAACAATAGTTAAAAATTCAACCAGGCTTTGATGCGTCCAAATGTCTCAGGCCACAGAAGAAATTATCTGAAAGACCAAGCGCAGGATCAATAAACCAAGGATCACAATTCCAGTGCCTCCTGGGTCAGCCAGGTGACAGAAATGTATGAAGCAGACAGGACAGAGGCAATAAGGAGTGGTGGAGACTCTGGTGAAACAGCCTATCTAAAGAGCTTAGTCTCGTTTTGGTTTCAGCTGTTGCATAACTACGCAGAGATGTAGGCTTGATGTATACAGATCCTTGAATTTTTCAAGAGAAGCTGTAAGTTCAGATTTTTATGAGAAATCTTCCAACTTTTCATGAATTCAAATATAAAAGAAAATTTCATGCAGGCAGGAGAAATAAAATACATGTGTGGGCATGATTTAACTTCTGCCTTAGGCTATTTGGAAACCCTGGTGGCGTAGTGGTTAAGTGCTACAGCTGCTAACCAAAGGGTTGTCAGTTCCAATCTGCCAGGCACTCCTTAGAAACTCTATGGGGCAGTTCTACTCTGTCCTATAGGGTCACTATGAGTCAGAATCGACTCGATGGCACTGGGGTTTAGGCTATTTAATCTCTAGGGGCAGGCACTATGTTTGTTTTGCTTCCCACTGACTCCCAGGACTTGGCACGGACCCTGTATCACAGTGAAGGTCCAATAACCATTTGTTGAAAAATGAATGAATGTCTCATCATAAGTTAAATCCCCAGGGCTGGACAAAGATATGAAAGAAGTAGCCACTTCAGTTTGTTGTTTATTAGTGAAATCTTGTAATGTAGTCTGAGGCTATAAGAAGAGCCGTGTTTTAACAGCATCAGTGAAATCATTTCTTCAATCAACCCTGTACCTGAAAAGGAAGCTCAAACTGAAAAGGAAAAAAAAAACAAAAAAAGAAGCCCAGTGCTGCCAGGTTTATTCCATCCCCAAAGACCACCTGGAAAGAAACTGCTTTGTTACAAAACCAGCAGGAGAAAGGCAACACCTCAGGTGTCAACTCCTAAGTGAATGCTGTAGGAAGCATTCTAGAAGTTGTGGCCATGAATAGGGATGCCTCATTTCTCTGTCACTCATAAGTACAAGGGCATTTTCATACAGATCGTCTTCTTCTATTTTCTCTTAATTTATTATTACTGTTGTGTCATTGTTACTGTAGTCAAACCCAGAAATGGATAGGATATGAGGGAGAGAATCAGCAAACAATTTAGAATCACATGAGATGAAGACTTCAGGATGTTTTCCAAATAAACTACTTCAAGTACAAATAGAATTAAAGTTAGATCTGGTTAAGTCTGGCCTAACTCAAAGTGAAGTGCATCCCTTGACTCTAATTCTGGACTCTTGGTCCTCTGGGAAGGGTAGAACATGTCCGCAAAAAAGACATTCCAGTTAATCCCAGGAATGCCCTACTGTTCTTCTAACTCTGATAATATGTTTCCCAAAATACTAGGGGCTTGAATCTTCATGTAAATTTTTTATAAAAATGTCTTTCTTTAAATAAAATACCATAAGTAATCATAAAGGATATACTATTACATAGAACGGATATTTCTTTTTGTAAATGATAACATAAATATACTTGTTTAGTTTTAGAACTATTTGATTTTTTTAAATAAACATACTCCTGAAATATGCCTTCCTGAGAATAATCCGAAATGTACTTTTCAATTTGGCTATTTCCCATTTAAACAATACCAAACCAAACCAAATCCATTGCTACTGAGTCAGTTCTGACTCATAGCAACCCTATACTGTTTATTCAAGGGATAAGAAAGAAAATATACAAGTATTTTTTATTTTATTTTTAGGTACGAGGCATAACATCTTCATGGTAAATATAGCAAATTCTTCTGCACATAATTAACTTTAGGTGCTAAGTAAAAGGTTCTGGTGTAAGGAACAGGATCTGTTTAAGGCATTATCTTTAAGAAGTTATGATGGCAACAGACTTGGAGTGCCAAGATGCTACAAATTTTTTTCATTCTAGTGGACGTGAAGAGATACACCCTTTCTGTTTGCTATGTTAAGATCAGAAGAACTTTATCCTACACACTTCTCTGCAAGTAAGTGCCTAACACATTCAGAACAAGATGTAACATTTCTCTAGCTCCAATTTTTAACAAATATATGTTTAAGTACGCTTCCCTTCCCAAGATATGGTATGTATATTTTAGAAGGGACTCGTCAAGATTCTTACATGTACTGTGTGTGTCTATCAAGCATTCAGGAATTAGTATCTCTCTCTAATGGGAGCTAAAATTCAATTCATTTTTTGCATTAAAAATAAAAGGCTTTCCATAATTGCTCACACTTGTCTGTATGGATTGTTCCTGCATTTCATCTTTATCCCAACAGAAACTCACCTCCCACTCTCCCTGTGCTGCCTGGTTCTTGAGCTGGATCTTCCAGTCTTCCGTATTGGGATCTGCACAATGATGCATGGTGAGAATGACAGGGCGCGTCAGCAGGGCTCCTGAGGGCCCACAGCTCACCACAGGGGTCAAGAGGGTCTGACTGTCTTCCATGGATGGCCTGGTGGGAAAGCAGAGGCCTGCATCAGTGACGTTTCCATGGCAAATATGTACTCATTGGGATTTTAGATCCAAAGTTGTACACACAGCTCAAATGGTTTTCTTTGGAGTTTTCTTTTTCAGTGAGGGATGAAGCAGAATTAGATAGGAAGACATGCTCTTTACCAAGACATTGATTTTGCAAGACCAGAAGCCTTTATGATAATGATGTATGCCAGCATCTCTTTGATCCCTTACCTCAGACACAGGTCTGCCTTTGGTAGCTTTCTATGAATTCATGTACAAATGCTTTCAGGATGGAATGAGACAGAACAGAGTCCTTACGGGTTACATAACTATCTCTTCTGCTAATACTTGCCATTGTTCCCATAAGCTTTTAAATATTTTCAAGTTTCTAGGACCTTAACTGACAAATACTTAAAAAAAAAATCACTTCAGAATGAGGACATCCTAGAGCTAAACTTCTTCCAAATGACTTCCAGGAATAATTCAGACTAGTATAGCAGATTCATTCTTTCGAATCTGACCAGACTTGTATTTTTACAGCAATTTAAAATGAGTGTTCTCTCACTTGGCCACTTCATACCAGAGAATCTGGATGGAAAGAACCTCAAAAATTCAGTCTTTATTCTCACGTTTCCTTTCACATGTTCCAACATTAAAGTTGCCTTTAATTCTTTCCCTAACAGGGTTGTAATCAGCAAACACATTGTTGTTGTTGTTAGGTGTCATCGAGTCAGCTCTAATAGCAACCTTATGTACAACAGTACAAAACATTGCCCGGTCCTGTGCCATCCTCACAATCGGTGTTATGTATGAGCCCATTGTTCCAGCCATGGATAAATTAATATGTTATATGTTAGGAAGTAGTCTCAAAGGTGTTACGTGCATTGCCCAAGCTCATGCAACTAACGAGTGCTAGTGCTGGAACCAAAACTCATGCCGTCTCAATCACAATACTCAAACACTCCACCCAAATTAAACCAAAACCAAACCCGTTGCCATAGGGTTGATTCTGACTCATAGCGACCCTATAGGTCGGAGTAGAACTGCCCCGTAGAGTTTCCAAGGAATGCCTGGTGGATTCGAACTGCCGACCTTTTGGTTAGCAGCTGTAGCTCTTGACCACTATGCCAAATAGGGAGGCTTAAAAGTCACGTGGACTTCCTGTGTAAGGCAAATGGTTAAGCTAAATGCTAGCTAAAATGTTGGAGGCTTGAGTCCACTCAGAGGCACCTCAGAAGAAAAGCCTGGCAAACTATTTCAGAAAAATTAGCTATTAAAAATCCTATGGAACAGTTTCTTTTTTTTAATGTGATTTTTAAAAATTGTACTTTAGATGAAGGTTTACAGAGCAAATCAGTTTCTCATTAAACAATTAATACACATACTGTTTTGTCACACTGGTTGCCAACCCCATGACATGTCCACACTCTCCCCTTCTTGACTTTGGGTTCCCCGTTACCAGCTTTCCTGTCCCCTCCTGCCTTCTCATCCTTGCCCCTGGGCTGGTGGGCCCATTTAGTCTCGTTTTGTTTTATGGGCCTGTCTAATCTCTGGCTGAAGGTGAACCTCAGGAGTGACTTCAGTACTGAGTTAAAAAGGTGTCCAGGGGCCATACTCTCAGTTTTTCTCCAGTCTCTGGCAGGCCAGTAAGTCTGGTGTTTTTTTGTGAGTTAGAATTTTGTTCTATTTTTTCCTCCAACTGTGTCCGAAACCCTCTAGTGTGATCCCTGTCAGAGCAGTCCGTGGTAGCTGGGCACCATCTAGTTGTGCTGGGCTCAGTCTGGTAAAGGCTGTAGTAGTTGTGGTCTATTAGTCCTTTGGACTAATCTTTCCCTGTGCCTTTGGTTTTCTACATTCTCTCTTGCTCCAGACAGGGTGGGACCAGTGGAATGTCTTAGATGGCCGCTCACAAGCTTTTAAGACCCCAGACAATACTCACCAAAGTAGGACGTAGAACATTTTCTTTATAAGCTATGTTAAGCTAGTTGAGCTAGGTTTCCCCGAGACCATGGTCCCTAGCCCTCAGCCCAGTAATTCAGTCCCTCAGGGAGTTTGAATGTGTCTATGAAGCTTCCACTGCTTTGCTTTGGTCAAGCTATGCTGACTTTCCCAGTATTGAGTACTATCTTACCCTTCACCAAAGTTACTGCTTATCTATTATCTAGTTAGTGGAGCACAGTTTTACTTTGACACACATGAGGTTGCCATGAGTTGAAATTGACTCCGTGGCAACTGGTTTTTACAAATCATGCACTCAGAGAATTTTATAGGAGTAAAGGAGCCCTGGTCACACAGCGGTTAAGTGCTTGGCAGCTAACAGAAAAGTTGGCAGTTTGAAGCCACCAGCCACTTCGAGGGAGAAAGATGTGGTAGGCTGCTTCAGGAAAGATTACAGTCTTAGAAACCCTATTGATTTGACAGCAATGGGAAGGGCCCTGAGAAGCCATATAGTACCACCTTTCGTCTCAAGCCTTAACCTCTCTACAACATGGCTCACATATGGTCAAATCCAGAATTGTTGTCCGTTACTACGGAGGGACCTTCTCGTTTCTGATCAAATAGAATTCACAAAATATTCTTACTTAGAATAAACACAACCTGCCTTCATATAATTCCTCTCCACGTATTCTGGACCTCTTTGTTCTTTTCAGTATGAAAGTCAAATATTTGGAGATTGTTACCATGTCTCTAAAAATCTTCTTTATTTCAGGGTAAACATCCTCATTTTTTTTTTAACCTCAACTAGGAAAACACAGTTTCCAGATCTCTTACTATATTTCTATCTTCATTTTCACATGGAAGTCTCGCAGTGTTTCAATGTCCTCCTTAAACTGAGATGAACACAGTTCTCAAGTAGACAATACAGGAGGATGAATATTTTCTCTGATTTGGACTTGTTATACTAAAGCCTCACAAATATGTTGCCTCAGATTATTTTTACTCAGGAATTATTTATAAATATTATTTATCATGCTCAAGTTAGAACAGAAGATGTAGATCATATGGTTAAGCATCTTCTTTATAAAAACAAGGCAATGAATCTCAAAGAGGTTAAATAATTTGTTAAACTTAACCACCCTAAGTATTCCTGACGTGAAAGGCTCTTATGCTAGGTCTCCACAGTTCTGTGGCTGTAATGATGGCTTTTGAACCTATGTAGAGAAATTTATATTTAGCTGTATAATTTCACCTTAGTAGTTTCAGGGAAAATTTCAGCCCATCTGTTTCTTAATGCTTTGTCTTTCCTCCAAATATTGGCTATCTCTTCTATTCTTTTATCCTGCATAAATCTGAAATGTCTGCCATTTATGTTCTCATTCCAATCACTGAGAACATTGTAACACAAGAATAGGGCAAGGACAGTCTTTTTCAAGGATATCACCTGAAACATCTTTCCAGTCTGACATCAATACTTTGAGTTATTTAGTTTAACAAAATATAATCCCACTAAAAGGTACATTGTTCAGCCACATCTCTCCATTTCATTCACATGGATATTACAAGGGAATATCAAATTCCCTTATAATTGCATGGACACTTAAAATGGATTTTTGTCTCATCTTTATCCATGGTTCATATACTACATAATCTAGAAGTTAGTTTATATCTGTGGCCTTTCCCTCATTTAACACTCAATAAATAAATGATAGCAGCTATAATTATTTTTAATATCATTGGATATCTCTCCATGGATATCTCATTTCCACATGTTTTACAAGTCAGGCACTTACTGCCCTTGTTCCAGATATCTTTTCAAGGATGCTTGTATAGGAGCCTTCTTGGAAGATACAGTATTGACCTCTGAAGCAAAGGGCAGTCATGCCTATTTATCATTATAAAAAATTCAGGTTTTCCAAACCCAGGTCCATTTCCTGTAATGTAACCTCCTGAGTATTTAGGTGTTTGCTCGCTACTTTCCTGTCATTCTTTGGGAATTGGGACTCAGGAAACAGGCACAGAATTATGATACTGTAGCTAGTGCTACTGCTGTGAGTAATCAGCTGTCTTTCATCTCTGACCCAGGAATCTTGTGTCTTCTATCAGCATGTATGAAACTGTGGCAGGCTAACTTGTTAGCTTACAATTAAAGTAAAATCTTAAACCTGTCAGTATTTTTGACAATTATTATTATAAGTTTTAGGAGCACAACTAAAATTTGGCATCTTTTTGCCATAAAAACCCACAGTTATCATTGCTTCATCCCTCATTCTAAAAGTTTGCTAGGATCTCACCAACTTGCAGCTTTTCTTCCTTTTAGAAAATGAAGATAATTTTTACCTACTTTTAGTCTTTTAGTATCTTCTCCATTTTCCTCTATTAAATCTAAAGTTATCTAGGTACCTGGAAAAGTAGTTACATTTGAAACC
This sequence comes from Elephas maximus indicus, assembly GCF_024166365.1. Lineage (NCBI taxonomy): Eukaryota > Metazoa > Chordata > Mammalia > Proboscidea > Elephantidae > Elephas > Elephas maximus. The sequence goes on along the minus strand of NC_064823.1, from coordinate 59,133,607 downwards.
ACAAGGTTATTAGCAGCAGCTTGAGACCTTATTACTGTCCCCTTTACCACATTGGCTTTCAGTCCCTCTTCACACAGTGTGAGCTCCACTCTTCCAGTCTGAAGCTCATTCTCTTAGCGCGTGAAAGAAGTTTTGCTTTCATTCTGTCCTGGTTAATATTACACCATTTTCCCTAGGCAGTGACCTTATTCTTGCTTAATTCTCCCTTTCCTAGCAGGGCAAAAAAAAAAAAAAAAAAGAAGTAAACAAACAAAAAAACAATGACTGCATTTTCCTGAGCATTACTCTTGTCTTTTGGTTTCAAGCGTACCTTGTGAAGTGAGCATTAAACTTTTAAGGAAAAAAACTAAAGTGGAATCCATTTCAAGTGGCCCTTGCAATATAGTTGGGGATTGGAAACATCTGTCTCACAGTCTGGTATTAGCAGTCGGTGCTTGAGGCCGGAAGGAGGAGGGGTTCTTCTCATCATGGAGTTGGAACAGAAGGGAGAAGAAGACTCCCTGCTGGGCTGGGAGCTGTCAAACCTGTACTCTCCAAGCACACCCCTGGCATGCAATATTGATGAACACCATTCTTGGAGGAGGGATAGCAAGGGAAGGAGGGAGGAAGGAGGGGCAATAGGTGTCAAAAGAATTTATTAACCCAGTGAGGTGCAAGAATGTAATGAATAGGGAAGTGGTGAAATGGAATTCATAACGGAATGAAAAACAAAGGAGAAATAATGATAAGACTCTTTTATGTGTTTTCAAGAAGAAAGAAGTAGCATTGAAATTGGAAACATTTCTGAGGATACTTGGAAGGAGTGACTTAGGAAAGGTAAGATTTAACTGTGTGAAACCAAATGTCAGAATGTCTAAATTCACATTTCCTTTATTTCTATAAAGGCAGGATATTAAGATACATAAAACATAATAGCAGGAAATAAATATATAACTCCAATTCATGTTTTTTGCAGAGAAGGGCTTCACTCTTTTATGTTATCTAAGCTATTCAAGCAAACATTCTTGTTAATATTAATTGCAGATGATATGGAAATGAACACAGAGCAAAAATTAGCTGCAGGAGCAGCAATTAAATAGAAATTCAGCAAAGAACAATGATTAAATTTTTAAAGACCTTTTAGAGCCCAACAAGGATAATAAACGGTTAACCCTGGATGGGTTCTGTGGCCTCTAGGATAAAAGCCCACAGAGTTTTAGTTTTCTGTCAGAGAGATTTTTTCATCCTTTGCTTGCTGTTATTAGTGAGGAGAACTTCTAAGCAAAGTACATAATTTACAAAAAGCTTTCGTATAAGCAATTTCAGTTGCCCCTACAGCATACCTGTGAGGTGATTAGGGTGAATATTGTATTACCTCTTTTCCCAGAAGAGGAAATCGAAATCTAGAGATGTTACCACTTCTGCCCACAGACATGAAGCTCATGATCAACAAAACTAGTTTTCAAACCCGAGTCACTTGGTCTCTTTCACACACAGTATATTTTGATTTGCTTCTACGAGTTTAGGGTCTTTATAATTTTTTTTGTCTGTTTTCTAGAACAGCTGCAAAACTCCTTCTTGAGAAGAATCTGTCCCCATCCACCTCTGTATGGGGATGAGATGCCTTCTACTAATGCACATGTCTTTTGTCAGGTCCCTCAGGATGACAATCCCACCCTAGGCTCAGCTGCCTTTTAAAGCATATGGCTTCACACATAACTGGCAACTTGAAATATTTGCACTGTAGGTATCTGACAGGGAATATCTAACTCACTTGTGATCAAAAGCTCAATTGAGTGAAAAAAAAATATATTTCTGGAAGCCACTCTGAAGGGTATGTCACCATTTATCTAGACAGGCCAAAATCTATAGCTGGCTTAAGCTAGACCAGCTAAGCATTGTACCTTGGACTGAATTGCTGAATCCTTGGGAATTATTTACTAGATTTGGTCTTATGCTACGTTGGGCCTTATAGCCATCTACTTAACATTGAGGGACACTAACAGAAACAGCCCTATAAAAATTTTGCTACTGTTTTTACTTTAAGGATGCTGTTCATTATATTAACTAAATGTATTCTCTATGAAGAACCATAGGAGAAATAACTGAGTCTTCTGAACATAGAGTTTTTCCTCATGAACACATGGATCTTGTAATTTACCATGTTCTCCTATTAAAAGCTTTGTAGTAGTAAATTCATGACCTATTATAGGAAATGTTCTGGGAATTATATCAAGTAATTTGTATTCTAACTGTTCATCTGACTTGATCTTATATTTTCCCATCTCTTTTATTTACTTACTGAATTTTTTTTTCTGTTGAAAAGAAGACATTTTCATAAACCACTTTGAATTTTTTCTTACGTAAGTAGGATTTCAACAAATAAATACTTTAGAGAACAGTAAGAGAATAAGATTTAGATACTTCAGGGCTTCCCCTCCCCTCTGCCCCACACCTTTAGTTTTTTATAGCCATTCCTTCAAACCGAGAAACTGGGGACTCAGGAATGAGAAAAAAATCTCTACCTAAAAGGAGAAATATCACTGAGTTTCCTTGAGAAATAATAGTCAACTTCTATTTTATAAAGTTCCAAACAATAACATGTTAAAATATATGAAAAGTTTCTCCTCTATGAGAGGAAAAATGAAGAAATTTTGGCCCTCTACTTTATTGTAACATATTACTTTATTATTTATATTCAGTAAATATATATGATAGTTTTAACTACTTCCCCACTACCTCACTGCTTAAAGTCTTTCTGTTGGGATTTCACCACAATCACCACAAACAAAATATCCTAAGAGACCACCAATGTCCTCTAGCAGACAAACCCAATGATAGTTTTTCTTGTTCTTCCTCTTTCTTCACATTTTAAGAACACCTCTAAACAGAAACCCTGGTGGCACAGTGTTTAAGAGTTCAGCTGCTAACCAAAAGGTTGGTGGTTCAAATCCACCAGGTGCTCCTTTTAAACCCTACGGGGAAGTTCTACTCTGTCCTATAGGGTTGCTATGAGTCGGAACTGACTCAGTGGCAATGGGTTTGGTCTTGGTTCTCCATGGTTTGTTCTCTGTCCTTCCAATTATTCACTCTTTCATTCAAAAATATTCATTGAGTATCCATTATATGTTAAATGCTGTTCTAGGTATAAATTCTTTTTTTATCTGACTTGTTAGCTGCTGTGGAATGAAACATTGCCTGGTTCTGCACCATCCTTATGATAAGTTGCAAATCAGACTGTTGTGAGCCATATGGTTTTCACTGGCTAATTTTTCGAAGTAGGTCACCAGCCTTTTTTCCTCATCTATCTTAGTTCAGAAGCTTTGTTCAATATCCTAGCAACATGCAATCCTCCACTGACAGCCAGGTGGTGGCTGTGCATGAAGTATATTGGCCGGGAATTAAACCCTGATCTCCTGGATGCAAGGAGAGAGTTCTACCACTGAACCACTGCTGCCCTCAACTTATCCTTACATGTCTTCTATTTAATTTCTCACCACACTCGAACTTTATGTAGGAATGTTTTCCGAGGTTCTTTCTTCAACTCTCTGTGGCTCTGTATTTTCTCCCTCAGAAGTTCCACTCATTTCCGTGACTTCACATCTTCTCCTTAGCACAAGGCTCAGATACCCACTAGCATATGCTACGGTAAGTCAAAGTGAACACATCTAAGTCTGAATTTGTCCTTTCCTCCCTCAGACTTCCGAGCTTTTTCGTTGCTTTCACAATTCTCATAGTGCCCAAAGCTTGATTGCTAAATATATTCTTTTTTTTTTCCCCACTCCTTTGTAGCACTTCTAGTCAATTGTTAAATACCATTTCTTGTAAAATATATTTCACTTTCCAACCTCACAGACACCGGCCTTGCTCATTCCCTCTCTCCTCACATGTAGATTATTGCAATAGCCAGACCAGTCACCAAGCCTTCGGGGAGTCTTTCTGTTCCTTCCACGAATCCATCCCGCATACCACCACAGATCAATCTTTAAAACCCAGAACCCAGTGCCATCAAGTCGATTCTTTAAATCTTTAAAAAGAGCTGCAATTACTATATCACTTGGTAGCTCAGAAATCTTCTGTGGCTCTCTACAGTTTACCAAAGAAAAACATTCTGTTTATCTTTTTATTTGGTATTTTTAAGTTGATTTTTTGGCCTTTTGCTAAAACTGCTAGGTGAGTATAGAATACTGCAGAAAGGGAAGATTAACTTTCATATCTTCAATTGACATTGTTGTTCAATAAGAACTGACAAAAGGAAAATTTGAGTCAGACTTTTTAAAAACTGCTACTAGATACAAGGCAAAAATGGCCCATGTTAGCACTATTATTCACAGAAATTGTACCCACAAGGGGAAACAGAGGCTTTGCCGCCTCTCTAGGGACCTGCAATGCAGGAGAGGCAGAAGTCCTGAGCACAGCCTCACAGCTCTGCATCCTCTGTCATAAGAGACGGCTGGGCCCATCTCTGTGGTTCATTTAGGCTGCTCATCTGCCATCCAGTGCTTTTCTCTTAGAGCATATTCTGTAATGATAAGGCCCCTCTTGTCACACTCACTGTGCCACATGTAATTCAGTTCACGCCTCCCTTCAGACAATTCAGCAGCAGCAGATGACCAGCTGGATAGCAGCCAGCTGGAAACATACCCAGTTTTGGATGAAATAAAGGAATCAGAGAAAAGGACAACTGAGAAATATCATCAGATTTTTCCTATAAATGCCTTGAAGTAGCATTCACTACTTCTGATGTCCTCAAAGTATCTTTTCCCAAAGAAACTCTATCTCATATCATTTGAGGATAGACAGGACCTTAGGTGATCAATAGAAACTGTGTTCATGAAAGCACTACAATAAGAAGGCAGAGGCTGGGTCTGTAGTAGTATTAAGGAGATGGGATAGCATGCTAGAAAGAGGATGAGCGTTGAGATCTAATGAACCTGGGTTTGAATTCTGCCTCCATCAATTATTAACTGCGAAACCTTAAGCGTGTGACTTAATTTCTCTGAACTTTAGTTTCTTCATCTTTAAAGTGAGGCTCATCAGAGTTTAGAGAGTTGTGGTGAGGATTAAATGAAATAAAAAATATGCTGCAAATGGTAGCTGCTCTCAGCATTATTATGATATGCTATAGCATATTCTTATCATTGTGTATTTACCATAAAACACATCTAATTCACAACATAAAATTGATAAAGAAAGGACGTTTTCCATTTATTTGAGACAGTTATCTTCTTGTGTTTGTTTCTGCGCATCATGGTTTCCTCTGCATATTACCTTTTGAAATGTTGAAATTTCTCTAGCTTCCTTTTTAAAAACAGAACCTCCTTGATACACACCAAATTCAAGAGAATAATGCCTTCTCCACCTAACTTCAGGTGGTAGGCATAACAAGGAGTGATTTATAGTTTCCTTTTCTTTATAGTCAAAGGCAGCGGAACCTAAAAGCAGAAATATCTAGCTTTATTAAAAAAAAAAAAAAGTTCTATTTTTGTCTTTCCTTCATCTATAAAGTACAATTATCTGGGGTAGGGTGCCATCTAAGCTATGGAAAGGTAAACCATGCGAGGCAAGTGAGTGCATACATTTCAGCTTCAACATTCTCTGGCAGCAACCGCTTTAAGGCTTGATCTTCTCTTAGCCCAAAGATAATGGTAATCAGAGGGAAAATAAGACCATGAGCCACTGCATCTTGGTATAAAGCACAAGTCAGCATGAGCCAATACCCACTTCTGTTTAAACAGAATGTCCATGTTGGCAAAGGCCTTGAGAGATGGATGTACTTAGTGCTAACCTTGACTATGCACAAGAGAAAAAAAGAAATAAAAGGATCTCCAAGTTTGCTAATTTTCATTTCTCTTGCTGCAAAAAGAGAGAGTGCTATGGTCTGTGAGTGTTGCCTTGCATGGAGAATGAAAAAAAAAGAATATTTAATGGGAATAAACACAAGCCTTTTAGTGATTTTCTGTTGCTCAAATTTAAGGCATGAATAATGCTCAAAGAATTTTCCTGTTTTCTCAGACAAGCTAGTGTTTATGTAGGTGAAAGTACACCACCTGAGGAAAAACACGTTCTGGGTCATAGAGATTATAAATACCAATATCTCCACCTAAGAGCATGATAAAAGTGCTTTTCTCTGACTGAAGAGCAAAACTAAAAACGGACGTTTTTCTGAGGATCAGAGAAAGGGAGAGAAAAGGTATAATGCATCATAATGATAACCTAGTTCTACATTTGTCACTCATGCTTTGTATTCAGAGCTCACTGCTAGGAGCCTGATGCCTTTCCCCTTGGGGAAGACAATGATGATTGCATACTAAGGCTCTCCATTTCCACAACATCTTTTATTTTAAGATCTCAGGGTACTTCAGAAACGTTAATCAGTCAGGCCTCTAAAGCTCCATTTAACACACACACACTTTAAATGGGAACTAATCAAAACCATGTATGATTTGTTAGAGGCCACACTGAAAATTGAATTTAGGGCTTCAAAACTCTTGTTATTTTTACTTAAACAATAATTTCATCTTTAGGATTATGACACACTCAGAACAGAGCCTTCAATGACATCTAATTTTAATCAACCCTATAAACCAGTTTAAAAGACCTGAATACGGGATTTATAAGTGCTAAACAGAAGAAGAGCCCTGGTGGTTCTGTGGTGAAGCATTCGGCTGCTAACCAAAAGGTTGGCAGGAGAAGGAGGTTGATAGCACTTAGAAGAAAGCCACAGAAGGAGGAATTTGTGGGTAAGAGTAAAGTCCTAGGCTAAGGTGGGGGTGGTAGGCCAGGGGTTAAAAGGTTGTCCAATTCTTTGTGACCTTTAACCCCATAATGGGAACAGACTGAATTCCTGAATCAAGCCACATGAAGCTGATATTCCTATGTCTGCCCACATGTCTCTCTAGACAACCTATGGATCACATTTCTGCCCATTTTTTTTTTCAGCTAACATGGCCACATGTCTACTTGAGAAAAGATCATTGGCCTTCTGCCCATACTCAAGACCTACAAAGGTACCTAGAGCATCGAAGATGAAGAAAAGGAAAAGTTGATCTTTTACAGGTCTAGGGAAAAAATGTATGGCCGAAGCAGGGCACTCAGGTTAAAAATACGTTGGTTTTATTCTTTCATGTAGAATTTTCCTCCAAGTTAGACACTGATAAGCACCAGAAAAAGCATATTTACCTCATACTCTCTTTCCTGTATACAGTCACATACATTTCGTAGACTCTCCCTTGAGGAATGGCCCCAGCAGGAATCAGCAAGCTTACTCCTGAATAAAAAAAGAGAAAAGCAGTCACAAAGACCTATGAATCAAAAAGAAAATTTCCATTGAATGCCTATGCAGCGAGAAAAAAGGGCAGGAGGAGATTTTGTGACCATCTGGCCATAGGCCTACTTCTTTTTCTCTAATGACATGTAAATATTCATAGCTGTCCTGCTTTTCCTCCCTACTGCCTTGTTTGTTGCCACAGCTCCCTCTGAACTGTTATGGAACTACTTAAAGAATGATGCAATTTTTTAACCTCTTGTTTTACTTAAAGAATAGACAGATGGTTCCACTGTTGTCTTCCTTGTAAAACAAGGAGAAAACCAACAACTGCTCTTAAAATTTCAAACAGCTGTAATGATGCATTTTTCTAATTAAAAAAAAAAAAAGAAGGAAGAAAAGATCCCCGCAAAATTCAAAGTCAGGGAAATGCTAACTTGAACGATATAAAGAAACACCTATTTCTGAAATATCTGGTTTGCATCAGTGTTTATTCCATCACAGAATAATAATTGATTATGAAAATTGTTTCATCATACAGAACTCTGGAAAGTGGACAATAACTGCTAGTTTTAGTCACAGCAGGTCAAATGGTTTCCACGTAGTTGCTCATGGAAGCTCGTTCTTAGGACTATGGGATTGAGCTGTGTTCTAAACTAACTGTGCCTATAACAGCAGTTCTCAAACTTGAGTTTGCAACAGAATTACCTGGAGGGCTTGTTAAAACAGAGATTATTGAACTCTACCTCCAGAGTTTCTGATTCAGAAGTCTGGGAATGGGGCCAGAGAATTTTAGTTCTAACAAGTTGCCAGGCTATGCCATCGATGGTGGTCTGGGGACCAATTCTAAGAACCACCTGCCTACATCACTTCTGTGTCAGCAGGAAGAGTAACTTAGAGTGGGTGCCGCTCTGAAGATGTTTGGCTCCCTCATTTCACTCCAATTAAATTCAGTCCAAAAAACATTTATTGAGCACCGTTTGTGAGCCTAATACAGTGGTTGGCACTGTTGTAAAATGCAAGAAATGAAAGATAGTACTCTTGATTTTGAGTAGGTTATGATTTAATTAGCAAGCAAACAGAATATGCCAAAGGAGCACTGGACAATAAGGAAACTTGCCTGACTAAGATGAAAAGTCTCAAGAATGAAGAGAAGAAAGGTAATGGAGGAATAGTTACTCAAAGGCCTTTTGCATAACTGGGTGAAAATGTTGCACCATTGCATTCTGGAGATGGAAAGTCATGTAACAGCAGTGGTGTCCTGGGAAGTGTAAGTCAGTACTAATGTACAGGATGGCTTGTTGAGGGGAAAGGATGGGAGAAGGAAGACTACACAAGACTGCCAAGTCTCAATGTTTTTATTTTTTAAAATGGAGATAATGTGTCTTCATGTTTATTATGAGAATTAAGAAGAATTGTGTATGTAAAATGACAAGAAGGACTGACACATATTAGGTAACTATTCTAGTCTATTAAATGAAATAATGTATGTAAACAAACTTTACATAGTGTATAGAAAGTATTTAAAATATATTAGCTACCTCCCTTCTGCTTACAAAGACTTTATAATTCCCCAAGGAAAAAATGGCAGGTGTATAAATAAGAAAAGGTAGATATTTCTGATAATATGAAAAAAAAATTATCTTGAAAACAACTATACTGTTTAAACAATGAAAGAACAATATATTTTGATCCATCCATTTGATGGACTATTGTAAAGATACTTAAAAATCATGATTTTAAAGAGCATGCAATAGCATGACAATTAATGAGAAAAAGATAAAAAAAAATTTATACAAAGTGTGATCTCAGCTATGTAAAAATGTATAAAAAACAGGAAAATTATATTCCACTGTATTTCCATTTTATTCAAACCCAGAAAAGATACTTTTAATTATATGGAGTGAAAAACTTTCAAGGCGTTGAAATGGAGGACTGGATAGGAGGAAAGAATCAAAGACCTGAAGTTCAATTGGCCTGTATATTAACAGAATTGATTCTGACTCATGGCAACCCCATGTGTGTCACAGTAGAACTGCACTCCGTAGGGTTTTCAATGTTTTTTTTTTAACCATTCAGAAGCAGATTTCCAGGCCTTTCTTCTGAGATGCCTCTTGGTGTATTCTAACCTTCAAACTTTTGATTAGTAGCCAACCCTTTGGCCATTTGCACCACTCCCTGTCTCTGGTCTGTGTATTATTGGGCCGTATTTACTTTTTTGTTTCCCTTTTTGCTACCTGAGGACTTTAGGTCAATTGCATTGGTCCTTGTGACTGTATTTACAAAATACATTTTTGTCCAAAAGAGTTATGGTAACTCTTATGATTGATGATTCCAAATCTATTACTATTATTGATTAATGAGTAGCAACCTTTGGTCAAACATTATCATTCATCATTTAAGACCTTTACGAGATGTATTCTCTAGATGCATATAAAATATTGAAAACAAAATAAAACTATGCAAGGACACAAAATGATGCTCTGACTCTAGATAGAGATATCAGAGGTGGGAGTGAATGGCTAATTAATCCCTTCAAGTTGAAGTCTATGTAATGAAGAGTTAATAAATGAAGCTTTGCTGTCTATTGCAATGCCTTCTGATCATCTAAAAATTAGTATTCCAAAGTATTACTTCCTGTAGAACACTGGAACTGAACCAATTGATATGTTTTCTAATTAATTTGTCCTTTTAAAGTATGATGAGAACAGTGAAGGGTTCTGGCTTGATGTTGCCTTCTGAAGCTGTATTAAAAATGTCAATGACAGTTCTAAATTATACCTCAGCAGAAAATTGTGAGTATAATATTTTAGAGGAAGTGTTTTCAAAGCTGGTTGGGGGAAGAAAAATGGTTTTTCTGATTTTGTCTGAAGTACTGTTTGGTTTCCGTTGAAAGTAGATTTGGGTTAGATAGCCTACATTTAACTTTTCGGGCCTAATGCAAACAACAACAAAACGTTTTAGTTCAAAAATACATTTTTAAGCTGCATCTTTGCAATTTAAATTCCTAGGAATTACCTGAATTGGGAACAATAAGGTGACCCCCAAGGGAATTGAAGGTGCCAAATGCAGTACAGGATGGATCAGTCTGCCTGGCCAGACTCTGATTCTTCAGGCTGAGGGCTTCATTCTCCAACAAGGATTGCGTCATTTGAGGGGAGAGCTTGGATGTAAACTCAGACAGGTCATCCTGCGGGGTGACAGCCCCTGAGGTGTTGTACACTTTGATTTTCAGGTTAGGCAGTGGATCCAGAATTGGAGAGTTGGTCATTGGGATTTTGTCAGAGACATCATGCAAAGCATAGACAGGTCCCCTGTACATAGCTGCAGCTGAAGTGAGGTCTGGGGGTACTGCCAGGAGATCTGAGTCAGAAAGAAAAAAGAATTGCATTTGTATTCTCCACTCAGCCAATTTATGTTAGTCAAACTGCCCCTCATACTTTCTGAGCCAAAAGCAAGGCAACTCAGCTAATATTGAAGATGTATGGTCTCCAAAGTTCTGCAGAAAATGAGGCAATTAGGTAAGTATGATTCATTTACTACTGGCTACAAATACGTAGCCATGTTCATTCTATGTTTTGCCTTAAGGTCTACTCATTACTCATAAGGTATTTAGCTATTACAGCAGATTAGTTTCATAGACACTGAGCCCCATTGGTGACTATTAGGTAATAGTCTTCCTTCTCAATACTGGATTTAGGTTCATCTGTAAACCACTATGTTCATAGCAATGCAAGATATCTTGTCAAAGGGGAAAAAAGGAGACTCAAGAAATCAACCACTCAAATCCATCACTGTATTCTTTTCAAATAGGGAAGTGACAAGTCAAGACTACAAAAGCAAAACCTGTCAGGAAAAGAAAAAAAAAAAAAAAAAAGATGACTTGTGCATCTTGTCAACTCTAAATTGTTAGGTAAATGAAATTAATACAATAATAAACAAAACAGACACGAATGCCTGCTTTCATGAAGCCTATATTCTAGTTGAACTGGGTATCCTGAATTTCACTGGTTTCGAAGTAACCTATGGAAGGTGTTTAATTTCGTAAGTATTAACTAGAATGTCTACTGACCTTGCCTTGCTGCCTTGATGTTTACAGGCTGGAAGCCTCCATTGAGTGCTGAAGAGTCAATAATATCAGACTCAAAGTCACGATGATTCTTCCGATACACAAACAAGGCCACAACTACAGAAATCGCCAGGCAAACAATCACCGCTATTACAATGCCGACATAGAGAGCAACGTCGTCTGAATCAGGAGCAGCTAGAGGGGAAGAAAGAAACATCGGACCAACTGGTTATAGAAATTTCCCACAGCACATATACGTATTGCTATAATTTCTTCAGACATTTATTGCCTTTTTTATAGGTTAATTTCAAATCTATTTCAAAAGCTATATAAAACGACTGTGGCCTTTCAGTGGAAAATGATCTCTGATTTCCTTTCCTTTCTCACTTTACATCTATCCACCCACTAATCTATCTTATAATTGGGCAGCATAACAGACCATTTATTACTAGACATAGAAAGAAACTGGAGCAAAAACCAGTCCAACCCACAGGAAAAAAAAGTATATTACTAATTTCGGGTGGAAAAGTTTGAAAGAGGGCTTTGAATTCCCTGATAGTTCTTTAAAAATATAAACATAAATACTCTGTAAGAAATATCTGGCATGTTCTGAATCTGTATATTTATTGAACCAGAATATTTTCCTAAGTATCATTCCAAGTCATAAAATTACTTTCCATAGCACTCTTCTCACTTTCCCTTAAATCAATGGAGTGGCGGGTGGGAATGGTAGAACTAAGCAAAGCAAATATTGGGAGCAAACAAGCTGGATTTGAAAGGTGTGCTTTTAGGAGACTCAGATCTGCAGAGAAAAGGTTAAGGCCAATAACCTTCTCTTGAGTCCCTGGTTTTTGATACAGATATAGTATTATCTGTGAGAACCCTGAGCTTCTCACGGTCTCCTGTCAGAAATTAACATTTGAGCTACTCATTACTGGAATAAAATATAGCTCTGTGGTGCACTAAGTATGATAAAGGCTGATTCAGTGGTTAGAAAGGTCAGGCTAGCCTAGAAGGCAGTTAAGCATTTGACCAACACAATGAGCGTAAGTTGGGGGTCACTTCTGGGGGGAATGAGAGCAGAATTCCCGTAAGCGTTACATGATGCCTTGATGACAAAGGACATGCTTTGATCCAATTGGAAAAGGTAATAAAAAAAAAAATATGGAATATGTGAACAGGATTTTTTTTTTTCAGACTATTGTCTTCCAGAAAGTTTCCAGAACATTCAGTTTCCCATCAATCAAGTCAATATTGACAGATATTTCCAGAAACCCAGTGACGTCCGAAATACTCTTGGTTGTGGGCATACTGCTGTCAAAGTACTAATTTCACCTTGGCTGCAGGGTTTTATTTGAGGCCCCGCAGCTGGACTCTAAACTCTGGTCAGAATATTACAGCTAAATCCTTAATGATTTACTTTACTAGGCCATACTTACTTATATTCAAGATTCATGATTTCTAACTCAATAGACCTGGATTTTCTCAACCTCCGCTTTTTAGCATTTGAACCCTGCCCTTTATTTATATCATTATATTTCACGGTATGTTTTGTTAGCTTCTGGGAAACAAGCTTTGAGTAATAGATTGATAGATTTTAAAGCTAGCAGGGTTTGAAATGACCCTTTCTTCTCTTCAGCAGTGAAAATCTAATTTGTTTCTCGTGTTAGAAGATATTAAACTCCTATTTCCTGTGTGCACATCTGTGATCCAAAGAAAGGTAAACTTGAACTGGGGCAATAACGTTAAATGATTATTCAGCAACATAAAAACCAAACATCAAACTTACAAGAAAATCCATATTCATTCTGGGTTCTCTGTTCAGTTGAAATGGGATAAATGAAACCTTGAAAAGAAAAAAAAATTTAAACAAAAATGGGAACAAAATCAAATTAATGAGGGAGACACAATGGGAAGCATGAAAAATGGTTTAATTAAAAGAAAAGGAAAAGAAACCTGTGGTCCTTTACAATTCTGATTCTGTGTGGAATTATGATTTTGCATCTCCTGTCTGCTCTGGAGCCTCACTAAGAATCAATAAGTAGGCAGATTGAATTTCAGAGCAAAAACTGGTTTCGAGTCACTAACTTTGGAGTGCTTAAAGTCTTTCTTTTATTGAGCATAAACTCTAATGGATCTAATTTATTTCAGACATCAAGGGTTATTAGCATATGGAAAATCTTTTTTCCTTATCCCTGCCATATGCTTTAATTCCCAGGACATATTCAGTAAGGCTCTAAACAGTTTCTTTCTTTCTTTTTTTATTTAATCATAACAGCTTGCTCTTGGCCTAATAGAACTAAAGAAGACCTGTCGTCATTGGTCAAAGGTTAAGTACCCATTTACTGAACTGGGCTGGGACCACCATCCTTCCCCCACCCCACCCTACATTTCAAATCCACTTTTTGGATTTTTTTGTTGTTTCTTATCCCTGTCATTTAATAGGAATCCAATAGGTATTGCCCAGGGACTGAACAGTTTGTCAATGAAATGGAAGCTGGATGCTTTTTATTTGAAATCATTCGAAAATCAATAAGGCCTAGAGGTTATAAGGTTATTTATTTTAAGGCTTCAGAGAAATAGTATAAGCTGGGAAAAATAAAAACCTCCTCTCAACTATAAGTGTAGAGATAACACTAGAAGTTTTATTTTTCTTTCTTATTAGTGAATTCCAAGGTAGAAAACTGACAGTGATAGTAATAATAATAATGTGAAATGAAAGAGGGTTGGGGTGAAAACATTTTAAAAATACAGAATTGAACTTTCCGAAATAAAAACGATGGAAATTTCTGAAGTATAACTTTTAACTGCAACCACAGTTCCCAAGATTTAATATTCTGTAACATATGAATTAATCAAATGATACAGCACTGTTTCGATTAATCAAATGATGATGAATAGGAAACATGTGAATTAAACTTTCCCAGTAATACTCAAGGGTAAAAATGTATGGAAAATGCAAGAATCACAATTAATTGGTTCAAAATTAAAGGTCTCTAAAGCTTTGATACTAAAAACCTAAAGCCCAGTGCCGTCAGGTCAATTCTGGCTCATAGTGACCCTATAGGACAGAGTAGAACTGCCCCATAGAGTTTCCAAGGAGTGCCTGGTGGATTTGAACTGCCAAACCTTTGGTAAGCAGCCATGGCACTTAACCACTACACCACCAGGGTTTCCAACGCAACTCTAAATTGTGCCTCGGGTAGCTCATCTATAGTTCTCAGAACACTCTGTTCTTACAAGCTATTTACCTATTTGGGGGAACTAATTGTACAGAAACATGCAGTGCTACCTTAATGAAAGAAAGCTTTGCTGTAGCACAGACAGGTTTGCTCTGAATTAATTTTTAATGCTTTATTTTAGAGCAATGATTGCAACCTCCTACTCTGTTTTATAAATATTATATCCGTATTCCAGTTGTCCGAGTCCATGTATTAGTTTTGATTTTCATTTTTAAACACCTCTGTCTGGTAATAACCTTTTTCCATTTGTGTTCTGTGAACTCAATAAAAGGACATAGACAGGAACTAGGGAAAAGGTTATTCATTTCTGAAACTCAAAGAAATAAGAAAAAACATGTTCATTGCTAGCAAAGGAGACCAGAAAAGTGATGCTATCATTTTGGGAAGGACGAAGTTTAGTAGACAGATGTTATAAGCCTTTTTTTTTTTTTAGATAAGAGGCCCAGGTACTGAGTGCCAATAGGATATCTGGGGATGTTCCGATGTTCACCCTAAGAATTATGGCAAGGATTCAGCATGGGCTTGCTTGAGTAAGCAGGACAGCTGTATCTTACCGAAAGAGAAGCATATCTTCAGAGAGAAATCACATGATTTGAAATTTTTCCCTGTGAAGCATTTCTGGGATTTTGTTGGCTTCTATCCCTACTTCCGAACAGAATTCCTATTTTTGACAGCCAGACAAGGAATAATAAAAAGGAACTTTATAATTTTGATTTTAATCTCAACTTTCCCTTAATTTATGTAGATCTGGACAACTCAAGGAACTCTGGTGGCATAGTGGTTAAGAGCTTGGCTGCTTACCAAGAGGTCAGCAGTTCAAATCCACCAAATGCTCCTGGGAAACCCTATGGGGCAGTTCTACTCTGTCTATCAATGGCAATAGGTTTTTTTTGGACAACTCAATAAATACTTTTGTGCCTTATAGTAACTTATATTCCAGGCATAGAACTGGAATCCATTCATTCATTATTTTGACAAATATTCTTGAACCCCACTAATTGCTGGGTTTTATTCTAGGCATGAAGGTACAGCAACAAACAAGATGGGAAAAGTCCCTGCTTTCATGGATCTTACATTCTAGTTTAACAGAAATTAAGCAAGTAAACAAAATAACAAGTATGACCATTTTAAAAATAAAAATCTTTTAAAAAAATAAAACAAAAGAATGTAATGTGGTTGAAAATACGAGATGGTCAATTTAGGGGACTGATGAAGTATTTTCTGTTGAGATAAAATTTGAGCTAAAGCTTAAACAATGGGAATCATTCAAACAAATTTTGGGAGGGAACAATGTTCCACAAAGAGGAGTCAGTAAGTGCAAAAGTCCTGACATAAAAAAATGGAGCGTTTGGAGAATAGTGAGCAAGAGGAGAGAAGGAAGAGTTAGAGTCAGAAGGGTGGGCAACAGCCAGATCACATAGGTCTGGTGGCTCATGGAGAGGGGTTTCAACTTTATTCAAAATGAAATGCAAATCCTGTGATCAAATGGAATTTTGAAAAGATCATTTGGTTTCTCTATAGGTAATGGATTGCAGAGGGAGCAAACTGGTAGGATTCCATGGATGGCTTCTGTAACACATGGCTTAGGAGATTCCCATCCAAAGATTTATCAATACATTTGATGAATTATTTGCCTTTGAGGTTGTTCTAAACTAAAGTAAAATAAAAATAAATCTACCATTAATTATTCCTCATAGTCAATTAGGATCAATCTAGCTAAAATGTTATTTTCCTATATGGGAAAATTTAAAATACACCAGTATTAAGTATACTCACCAATGGTTCAACACCCCACTTTCTTCTGTTACGAGAACTCTGATAAAGGATTTTGGAAGGCAACCTTGTAAAACTTTTCCTATCCTTTTCAAAACACCTCTGCAACTACAGAACTAAAGCCTCACTTAGGAGGTTGGGAATCAGAGAAGAAGGGTATTATTGTTCCATTCCCTAAATGACAGGAACACAGAATCACTTTCTAAAGTTTGTTTTTATGCTTCTCCATCTGATCCGTCTCTCACGGAACAACAGGGGACATTTTCTTCAGCTAATGAAGCGACCCTGTTGAGAGCAGTCTTAGCAATAAGGAAAAATAACGTCTCAGGCAGAACACAGTGCAAAATAACTGTCCTTAGTGTCACTATCAACAGCCTGGTTCATAAGTTAGGGATTTCAGTTAACTTTTTTACTACTTAAGAGTCGGGCCGACTGAGAAAGCACCACGGTTGTTGGTCAAGGCAGTAGAATGCTGTTTTTTTTTTTTTCCCCCAATCTCATGAACTTCAGTTTGAATCCTAGCTCTGCCACTTCTAAGCTGTGAGAGCTTGGTTAAACTACTTCATACCTACTTAATTTCTCTAAGGAACAGTTTTCTAATCTGTGTAAGGGGATAAGAATACTTACTTCCATAGCTGGCACCACCAAAGTGTAAATCAGATTTGTAAAGTGCTGGTACCCTTGCAAGCAGCCATCGTTTGTATGACAACCATATCAACATCATTCTAACGAACAGTACTAAGGCACAGTTGCCTGTACTAACATGAAGAAGCTGGATTCATAAGGGATTTTGCCTGTAGAGTCAATGCAACCTATTATTTAATGAGTGGCCTTGGGAAACTTATGTGAATTTCACTTTCCGCAGTTATTACAGAGACAACCAGCCCAATTTTTCTGAGAAATCATGAGCAATGCATTCTTTTAAGTACTATCTATTCTTTCACCTCTTTTAAGTGATGTTTATGCCTGGCCTTTGTGGCTTTGGCAATAATACTGTGGCATGTTTCAGAAGCAAATTTCCAGGGCCAGAGTGCAACTTGATGCTGAAATGGTTTCTCAACCAGTGGTGGTCCCACTTCTAAAGGGGGTGTTTGGAAATGGGGTGGGAGAGGGGAGTGCTATTTGGTTATCATAATGATCAAGGGGTTGTTTTGGGTATTTAGTGAATGAGGGCCAAGGATACTAAATGCCCTGCAATATGAAGGACGTCTTGCCAAGGAAGAACTGTCTGGAACAAAATGCACTGCCCTTGAAAACAACTTTAAAAATCACGTCCCTTGGACTGATAGAAGGAACAGAGCCATGGGGCTCAGGGAAGAGCTGAGGACTTGCTTCCACTGGTCACAGGAGGTTCAGGCAACCCCAGAGCAGCACTTCTGCTTTTCAATGGGGAATGCTCATCTCCTATAACTTTTTTCCCTTTTTTTTGTATTTTTAAAGAAAACTTATGTTCTAAAGAGAATTTTTCTGACTGGGGAGAATAGGAATTCGAGGAGGTTTTATTGTGGAAAGAAACTTCATGTATTATGGACAAGGATGGACAGTTTGAAAATCTGAGCAAGAGCAGGCTGTCTTAAGTAGCCAGTGAAAAGCTCCTTTCACTGAAAGCCATCCTCTTTAGAGCTTGTGTACGCCAACCTTCTTTCGGATGGGGAAACTGAGGCCCAAAGATGAAAACTGATATGTTCAAAACTACCCCAAGTATTGGACTAAAATTTTTTCCCCAGCTTCCCAAGTAAGGCTGACGATGTGCAAGTTTTGCACTGTCCAACTCTGGGTGACACTGCTCACAATTGTATCTACTGTA
This sequence comes from Elephas maximus indicus, assembly GCF_024166365.1. Lineage (NCBI taxonomy): Eukaryota > Metazoa > Chordata > Mammalia > Proboscidea > Elephantidae > Elephas > Elephas maximus. The sequence continues at coordinate 59,115,470 of NC_064823.1, read as the reverse complement.
GATTTGGATTGTTAATATAACAATTTTCTGGCTGATTGTGGTAAAGTGACTTGGAAAAGGAGTGCCTTTTTAGAATTTGTACAAGGTCATCATTTAGACTAGAGTCGGGATTGCCCACTTCTTTCAGCTGATGTCCATGTCCAACTGTCACAAAAAGAAAAGAGAGCTTTCCTTAATTTTATACTGGCAGCAAGTTAAATCAAGCTGCTCTTAAGTACAGTGAATGCTTAGTAACAGTGCAGTAAAATGTCCAAATATAGCCTATCGGATGGCTTTATACTTGGAAAATCTTAGAGACAATGGCAGAAACTGTATGTAAACATTCATTTTCCCAGTAAATAGTAAATGCTTTGACTTTTCTAGTCTTTAGGTTTTTTTTCTTTTTATGCACTATATATAGTTTTGTTTTTTTTTTTATATATAGTAGATGACAGCAAAAAATGATCATGGTTTAATAATTCAATTACTTTTTTTTTTTTTAAAGGCAATACAAACTGTTTTTGTCCCATAAACAAAATTTTAATAGAAAAGGTATTAAGAAACTATGCTTATTTGAGAAATATTATAACCTCTGAGCATCACTGGCCAGGTTTAAATTCCTCAAACCAAGCCTATGCACTCACCAACCTGTAAAATTCTAGAATTTTAGAGTTAAAAGAAATCACTGATTACAATTTTCAAACCTAACCCCTTACTATCTGTAGACTAAGGAGGCTGAGCCTGAGAATGGTGAGAGGGCGTATCTAACATCCCAGGTCTGTGAAAGAGCAAAGCAGGGTTAGACTCCAGCCCTTAAACTACAGCCCCATAGTCTTTGTAAGTATTATCAGAGCATAAATTAGTAGATTTAAATGACGATAGACAAGGAAATGATAGAAAAGAGTTTCACGTGTTCATTGCTTAATTTGTGTATCAGTTATTGAATGAGATAATGCAAATGATTTATATTACAAAATAGTTGTCCATTTGAAACATTATCATTGGTATTCAAGAGAAAACTAAAATAACAGAGAGGATTTTGCCTTTATGGGGAATGATTTCCAAACAGTGTGTTTTCTGTTTGTGTTTTTTTTTTTTTTCCAATTTCAAATGTGGGGCAAACAAAAGGATGCACTGAACTCTGGCATTTCTACTCTAGTGTAACTGAAGAACCTTACTAGAATGATGTAATGTAGTCCTTGCTGCATGATAATCACATTGTATTTGGCTTAAAACCATGTGATAAATACTTAAAGGAGGAACACTGTTTCCCTCAAAAATGATACCAAAAGGATAAAAAGAATAGATGTGAATAATTGGAGGGACTCTATACAGTGGAAGAAAATAACAGCTTAAAGCATTTGCTTCTAGCATTTAAGAGCCCACATGATAAAGGGCTTACAAAATCAGACGGATCTGGGTTCTTATTGCTGATGCAGAAACCCTGGTGGCGCAGTGGTTAAGTGCTACGGCTGCTAACCAAAAGGGCAGCAGTTTGAAGCCACCAGACGCTCCTTGGAAACTCTAAGGGGCAGTTCCACTCTGTCCTATAGGGTTGCTGTGGGTCGGAATCGACTTGATGGCAATATATATATATTTTTAATTATTAATCCTGGTCCATCTTTGATAGACTATTTCAGCTTTCTATGCCTCCCCTTGCAAAATAGATTTACTATTAAGGGATTATCTAAAGCACCGTTTGTAAGGTTTTTTTTTTTTTTTTTCTATGTTCTTGGTATTAATAAAATTGAATTCAAGTCAACTTTGTTTTAGCCTGGCCATGTCTAACACAGTGGGCAGGAGCCAGAAGCAATTTATGCCAGGGCACTAGGTGGAAAGCAAATATATGTAACATTACATCTGAAATTCCTCTAAACTACATTGTATTTTTAAGCCCTCCAAAGTTTGAGAACCATTGAGCGAGACTTAATGCCTAAAAGGAAAGTCTATGCACTTTCTAGGAATTAAAACTGTCTTTAAATTAGATATCGAAGGGGAGATTGGGGAGTTTTATAAGATATTCCTGTTTGCCTTCAAGGTTTACTCATTATATTCAAATATGGAGCTGCTTCTATGACTTTAATACATGTAAACAGATTTTATGATATTATGAGGGTTAAATAGAGAACTGATTTATATCTTATATGGTTGGGTCAGTATATAAGTTCCATATGACATAACTCAGTTGTAAAAGCATTTACTGTATCCTATAAAAGTATGTATTTTTAAATCACCAAGTAGTTCCTTATCTTTAGTTATATTTTATCTATTTGATGTTCACTAGGACATTTTATAAAGAGCCCTGGTGGCAAAACAGTTAAGTGCTCAGCTGCTAACCAAAAAGTTGGTGGTTTGTAACCACTAGCTGGTCTGAGGAAGAAAAGACCTGGTGATCTGCTCCTGTTAAGATTACAGCCAAAGAAATCCTATAGGGCAGTTCTACTCTGTCATATAGGGTCGCTATGAATTGGAATTGACTCCATGGCACAGAACAACAATAACAACAGAACACTTTATAAGATCTTTCCTCATTTTTTATGATCCTATCATTAGAAAAATACAGGTTCACCATGGGTTTTTCCACTCCTTGACCTGGTTGCTTGGTGTTTCTGCCAGTGACTTTACACTCAACCACGATATGTGATTTCGCTCAACTCAATTACATTTCTTTTGATGCAAATGTTCTTCTTAAAACCCCCAAGGGTCATTCAAAATAAACATGTTCAGATTTCTTTTTCCCTCTTTGGTCTTCCTTGCAGTCTGTTCTTATCGGGCTAGCCCATCAGTATTGTACTAATGATGTCAAAGGTCAGGTCTGTCAAAGACACCCATGGTCATTTATTATAATTTACTGCTCTTCTGAGGGTTTATTTATTGACAGGGACTTAGGGAACTCCAAATAAACGAATACATAAATTTTATGACATGACAACAAAAGTTGAAATGAACATTTGCCTATCACTGATGTCGGTCATCTAAATTGTTGTGATAATTTGCTGCTCCAGCCTTCAGACAGCAGCTGGCCTTGCCTCACTAAACCAGCCCATAGCCCTGTTTGTAACAGTGACCAACCATGCCCTTTTTGAAGATGAACAGCAGGTAATAATCATCTTAGGTTGTATAAGAGTCTTATCTCTTGACACAGAATAGGTGAAGAAGAAGTGCCTGAAATTTATCTTAAGAGTCGAGTAAATTCAAACTCTTTCAACACCTACCCAAGTGTTTTTATGTAGCAGACACCATGCTCTTCGATGCTCTTTAAAAAGAATAAATAAGCAGTTAAATCAAAAGGTAACGATAATGTCCTTCCATGGTAGTAAATAATGCAGGTGACAGAAAAAGTGAAATAACCAAGAGTACTGAAGTGAAGAGGCTGATTTCTAGCCTCCATCACCACATCTGCTGCATTATTAGGCAGAAAAAAAAAAAAAAAAGCGTTAAACTAATAGCTCTGGACTTCCACCTATGGAAGGAGTCCACGCTTTGCTGCGGTTGTCTGCCTGGCCGCACCTTTCTTGATACCCTCAGGGTTTCTTTCTCATCCTAGAAGCTGAAGACCTTGAATTTGTCTTCCCACACTAATCTGTTTGGGGAGCTCCACCCGTGTTCATCAGGTTTCTGTGGGCTAAAGTTTCTAAACCACATCCCTGCTTTTAAAAGCAGGAAAATGTTTCACCAGAAAGGAAAAAAATTAAAAGCAAGCCACATTTATTACACCAGAGACTGTAGTGCACTGTGTTGGGCAGGCACTCCATGTACAGAATATTTATATGCGAGCTGGGACACTACACATATCAAAAACTATACAAACAGCTATGACATCAACTCCTTCCAAACTAGAGATAAAAGCACTCACTCAGTGTCTAATACTCACAATTATGCTTTCCTATCAAACTGCTGTGTTGACAAGAATTTCACTGGAAACTGACTAGCACCTTCTCATATGCCTACCACAGGCGCTTATAAACACTTCATACTGAAGTCAAGAAACCACTATTTGTAAAGTAAATTCTTTCCCCATATTAAATGCACCTGGGATTCCAGGGCTCTGGTATTCAGTGTGTCCACACCACAATTTACACACAGTGCATCCTGCCACTTCCTCTGTACGTGAGAATTAATGGAAGTGCTCTGTGACATGTAAATTTTTTAATGAGTAGAAAGTGCTAAATTCACAGAATGCATAACATTTTAATTTCCCAAAGTCAGGAAATTCACTGATGCAGACACAATTCCAGGCAGTTCGTGTTTGTGAATTGCAATTTTTAAATTGTCTACTGTGGCAGAAATCCCTTTCAATACGAAGGAGTAATTCTAAATTTAAATTTGGACAGTTACATATCCCTATTTGGGATTCTTATCTTCAAACGGAATTAAAAACTAAAATCCATAGCAATAGCTGAAGTAATCTAAATCTAATCTAGTATATTCACCTATATATCTCTATCTTTATATCTCCATTTCTTGACCAAGCCATATATGTGGTACTTCAATCACTAATTACAAAATGAAGAGGTAAGCATGAATTAAACTGTTATTTGCTAACCACGACAAAGTATATGTTGCTAGAAATTTATTACAAAGATAGAAAAGTTAGCAGGTCTTAATAATACAATTGTATTTAAAGATGACAGGTAAATATGCTACTGGCTTAGCATTTTTGGAGATTTTCTTATCTCTCCCTCATTCATTCTTTTTCTCTCATCTCTTTGGAACCATTATATGTGAAGTCAATTTCAAAAACATATTGCAAAACCAGAAGCTACTTTAATAGAACTCTAGGAATGACATACAGAAACCTAAACATTTTAGTGGGCAGAAAGGACAATGGAGCTTCCAACGCTGCTTTCCAAATAACATAGACTACTGATTACAGTTATTAAGTGAAATCTGTGGAATCTGTTATTAATGTCCAGTCCTTTCTCATATTAAACATATCAGACTCGTACCTTAGTTATTTTGAACAGTGACAAACATTCCAAGTCATCTACACTTTCTCGTTTAATGCAATCCATGCCTTTTAGGATGCCTTAGGACTTAATTTTTAATTTTTTTTTTGTAAATTAACAATCTGCTTAAAACCCAAAAATGTCCAACTTCTTTCTGGGGCATTAAGTGACTCTGATGGCTTCTAATTACTCTTTAGTAACACATTCTGGTGTACCAATTTCTGGAAGTGCTTAAAGCAATTTGAAGGCACTGAGGCAACGTCTCCAGTGTAGGACTTATTTTTCAGGCCAATGACTATATGTTTGTACCTGGGTTTACACATATATTAATGTAATACATATACATATTATACTTGAGGATGAACTAAATATGTATACAATGGCCTAAAAAGTTTAGTGGAGCTTCCAAAATTGCTTAATGAGTAATGCCTTGTCTCACAAATGAAATTATAGACTATTACATAAGGAAGCCAATATATCACACAGTTATATGACAAGTTTGGCAAGTTTGGCAAGAACAGAGTGGTAAGGATATAACAGGCAACTTAGAAATAGTTCAATTCTAAATCTCCATATCTTCAAAAGAGTTGACTATAAGTAACCGTTGCCTACTAGAATTTTATTTGATTAGGTATTATCTGAGGAGTTTATGCAATTTTTTTTCATAATCTAATTTCAATCAATGTGACCAGATTCACAGACCAAGTCAGTAGCATTGCTATATCGCAAGACAGAGACTCCTAGTTCCATAATCAGGCTATTCGTTGCTCTAGTCTATTCTCAACATCTTTTTTAAAAAAAGTCATTTTGTAATTACAAAGATAATGGATTACTAGGTATAAAAGATGTGGACAGTGGAAAGCACATAAACCAAAAAAACCAAAACCATTGCCATCGAGTCGATTCTGACTCATAGCAACCATATTAAACAGGGTAGAACTGCCCCATAGGGTTTCCAAGGAGTGCCTGATGGATTCAAACTGCCGACCTTTCGGTTAGCAGCTGTAGCTCTTAACCACTACATCATCAGGGTTTCCAGAAAGCATTTAGAAAAAGAAAAACATTGACTTGTAATCTTACTAGTCAAGAAAATGCATACATTTCCTTCATCTTTTTACAGTTATGACTAAATGCATATACAAGCCCATATTCTCCTTTTCCATGTCAAACCATCACAAATATTTCAGTGACTGTATGATATTCCATTTTTTGGAAGGACCATGTCTTAACCATTCTCCTAATATTGCATTTTCTGGTTTTCCATTTTTTATAATATCAAAAAATAAAGAATATGAACATATTCGGCATACATATTTTTATGCATTCATAATCATTTTTAAAAATGTATTCTTTGAAGTAGGATTACTGAGTCAAAAGCCATGAACATTTTAAAATTCTTGACTCATATGGTGAAATCATTCCCTCAAAATAACAGTCACACCTCATATTTTCATTTACAATACACATTTCCACTTTATTACACATTTGCTAACAATTAGCATTATATTTTTAAAATATTCAATAATTTTATACATAGCCCTAAAAGCCTTTTGATTATAAATTTAATTGCTGTTAAGGAAAGGCCTGGATTTCTAAGATTTCTTATGCAAACATCGAATCACCTGATAAACAATTTAAAAGACCATTTGATTAATTATTCAATAGTAATTGGCTCAATAGTTAAGGACTCAGTTGCTAACCAAAAGGTGGTGGTTTGAACCCACCAGCAGCCTCTGAGAGAGAAAAGAGCAGGCTATATGCTTCAGTAAACATTATAGGCTAGGAAATCCTATGACACAGTTCCACTCTATCCTATAGGGTTGAAATGAGTCAGAATTGACTCATCAGCACACAACTACAACAAAAAATACAGCCTAAGAAAAAAAAAGAATCTAAATTAGAACTATGAGCAAAAATAATCTCTACTATATGTTATTGTTGTTGTCCTGTGCCATCAAGTCAATTCTGACTCATAGCGACCCTACAGGACAAAGCAGAACTGCCCCATAGCATTTCCAAGGCTGCAGTCTGAATTATTTCTGAATTTATCTGAATTATTTCTAAGAACATTTCAAGATCTATCCTGAAGTACAATGCTGTCAGTGATAGGATAATATCCATACACCTACAAGGAAGACCAGTTAATATGACTTTTATTCAAATTTATGCACCAACCACTAAGGCCAAAGATGAGGAAACTGAAGATTTTTACCAACTTCTGCGGTCTGAAATTGACTGAACATGCAATCAGGATGCATTGATAATTACTGGTGATCGGTATTTGAAAGTTAGAAACAAAGAAAGATTGGGAGTTGGAAAATATGGTCTTGGTGATAGTAACGATGTTGGAGATCTCATGATAGACTTTTTTTTTATTTTTATTAACTTTTATTGAGCTTCAAGTGAACGTTTACAAATCAAGTCAAACTGTCACATATGAGTTTATATACACCTTACTCCGTACTCCCACTTGCTCTCCCCCTAATGAGTCAGCCCTTCCAGTCTCTCCTTTCGTGACAATTTTGCCAGCTTCCAACTCTCTCTATCCTCCCATCCCCCCTCCAGACAGGAGATGCCAACACAGTCTCAAGTGTCCACCTGATACAAACAGCTCACTCTTCATGATAGACTTTTGCAAGACCAATGACTTATTTGCTGCAAATATCTTTTTTCATCAACATAAACTGCGACTATACATGTGGACCTCACAGGAACCAAAATGACTACATCTGTGGAAAGAGACAATGGAAAAGCTCAATACTATATGTCAGAACAAGGCCAGGGGCTGACTTTGGAACAGATCATCAATTGCTCATATGCAAGTTCAAGTTGAAGCTGAAGAAAATTAGAACAAGTCCACATAGTGTCATTAAAAAGGCAGGAAAGAAAGAAAAGGCCAAAACGGATGTCAGAAGAGACTCTGAAAGTTGCTCTTGAACACAGAGTAGCTAAAGCAAAAGAAAGAAATGATGAAGTAAAAGAAATGAACAGAAGATTTCAAAGGATGGCTTGAGCAGACAAAGTAAAATATTATGATATGTGCAAAGACTTGGAGTTAGAAAAACAAAAGGGAAGAACACATTCGGCATTTCTCAAGCAGAAAGAACTGAATTAAAAATTCAAGCCTTGAGTTGCAGTAGTGAAGGATTCTATAGGAAAAATGTTAAACAATGCAGGAAGCATCAAAGGAAGATAGAAGGAATACAGAGTTACTGTACCAAAAAGAATTGGGCAATGTTCAACCATTCAGGTGGTAGCATATCATTGGGAAGCCATGGTACTGAAGTAAGAAGTCCAAGCTGCACTGAAGGAACTGGGGAAGAACAAGGCTCCAGGAATTGACAGAATACCAACTGAGATGTTTCAACAAATGGATGCAGCACTGGAAGTGCTTGCTCATCTATGCCAAGAAATTTGAGAAGACAGATACCTGGCCAACGAACTGGAAGAGAAGAGATCCATATTTATGCCTATTCCAAAGAAAGGTAATCCAACTGAATGTGGAAATTATTTAACAATATCACATGCAAATAAAATTTTGCTGAAGATCATTTAAAAGCGGCTGCGGTAGTATATCGACAGGGAACTACCATAAACTCAAGCTGGTTTCAGAACAGGACGTGAAACCAGGGATATCATTGCTGATGTCAGATGAATCCTGGCTGAAAGCAGACAATACCAGAAAGATGTTTACCTGTGTTTCACTGACTATGCAAAGGCATTCGACTGTGTGGATAATAACAAATTATGGGTAACTTTGCAAAGAATGGGAATTCCAGAACACTTAATTGTGCTCATGAGGAACCTGTATATGAATCAAGAGGCAGTTGTTCGAACAAAGCAAGGGGACACTACGTGGTTTACTATAAGAAAAATGTACATCACGGTTGTATCCTTTTACCGTATCTATGCAATCTGTATGCTGAGCAAATAATCTGAGAAGCTGGACTATATGAAGAAGAATGGGATATCAAGATTGGAGCAAGACTTATTAACAACCTGCATTATGAAGATGACACCACCTTGCTTGCTGAAGCACTTACTGATGAAGATCGAAACAAAAATCCTCACAACTGGACCAACAAGCAACATCATGATAAAGAGAGAAAAGACTGAAGTTGTCAAGAATTTCATTTTACTTGGATCCATAATCAACACCCATGGAAGCAGCAGTCAATAAATCAAAAGATGCATTGCATTGGGCAAATCTGCTGTAAAAGACCTCTTTAAAGTACTGAAAAGCAAAGACGTCACCTTGAAGACTAAGGTGTGCCTGACCTAAGCCATGGTATTTTCAATCATCTCATATGCATGCGAAAGCTGGACGATGAATACAGAAGACGGAAGAAGAATTGATGCCTTTGAATTGTGGTGTTAGCGAAGAATATTGAATATACCATTGACTGCTAAAAGGAGGGATAAATCTGTTTTGGAAGAAGTGTAGCCAGAACGCTCCTTGGAAGCAAGGATGGCAAGATTTCATCTCACAGACTTTGGACATGTTATCAGGAGGAATCAGTCCCTGGAGAAGGTCATCATGCTCGGTAAAGTAGAGGGCCAGTGAAAGCGAGGAAGACCCCCAAGAAGGTGGATTGACAGGGTGGCTGCAACAATGGGCTCAAGCACAGCAATGATTGTGAGGATGGTGCAGGACCGAGCAATGTTTTGTTCTGTTGTACATTTCGTTGCTGTGAGTCGGAGCTGACCTGAGGGCGCCTAAAAACGACAACAACGATGACAACAACAAAACAATCTTTACAGAAGCAGACTGCTAAATCTATTTCCCTTGGAACAGTTGGTGGGTTTTAACCTCACATCTTTCAGTTAACAGTCAAGCGCTTGACCACTTTGCTATGAGGGCTCCTTTTTAGTAATGTACAGTGAAATCTGTGCGAGCAGGTTTAAAACAAGGACTGCCTTGTTTTCCTGGGTCTCAAAGTTTTCCGCCTTTGACAGGATGCAGTCTTACCACTTTTCTGTTGTTCATATTAGCGGAAAATATTTGAGCTTTCCTTTTCTGATATGTTTGTGCCTTACGCAGGTTCCAGCTTTTGCAGGTTTTACTGTATATGTTACTTAGGTGTGACTGGACATGAGATTGAATTAGAAACGATACAATCAGATAGTCAAAGCCATTAATTGGATCATAAAGATTGAACAATATGGTAAGTTTCACCTCTTAACTTTCAATGTTTATATATAATTATGATTTAGGTATGTCTCTTGTAAACAGTATAAAACTGATTTTTTTCTACAGTTTTGAATCTATCTCCTTTAATAACCAGCCCCCCCCCCACAAAAAAACATTGCTGTTGTGTAGATTCCAACTCAGTGACCCTGTAGGACAGAGTGGAGCTACCCCATAGAGTTTCCAAGGAGCGCCTGGTGGATTTGAACTGCTGACCCTTTGGTTGGCAGCCACAGCACTTAACCACTATACCACCAGGCTTTCCCTCTTTTAACAGGTGAGCTTAATTCATTTACAATATTATGATTCTCGGTATATTTAGATTTATTTCTACTATCTTATTATTGTTTTTGTTTACCACATTTTTTCGTCTATCTTTTTTGTTCCTTTTCGCTTTCTCTGGGAATGTGTTCTCTTCCCTTAAAAGTCTTATTTTGAATTTATGCTCAACCTTAATATTTCAACTGAAACACTTGAAAGTCAATTTTAATGCAAAGAGTATTACTATTATTTTCCTGAACAATATATGGAAATTAGAAAATTTTAACTTAGATCACACCCTATAAATTGTATGATAACATTGTCTGCAATTTAGTTCAATCTTATTTTCAACTGTTCCTCAATTAGTCTCTCTTTTTTTGGAAGAGTCAATTCTTATTTTACATTTTTAGTAGCTTATTCAGTGGGTGCTTATGAGAAGTACATCCTTTTTGCCTTGATTGCCTGAAAATTTTTTTAATTTTCTCTCTTAATAACTGTTGGATTTTCCCATTACAGCCTTCATGTGTTTTAACCTTTCTTTTTCCTAATCACTTCCTTTACCTTTCCTTCCTACCTTCTGGGAAATTTCATAATATCTACATTCCAGTTTATTGATTTTCTCTTCAGCTTTTTCTAAAGCTGTGTCTGATCTGATACTTAATTTTCTACTACGTCTTAGATTTTGATGATCCTGTTTTGCATTTCTAGACTTCCATTTGATTTTCTCCAAATCTGGGTGTACCTTTTACAGCATTCCATTCTTTCATTTGTGCTTCCTTTAAAAAATATGGCTTGTCTTTTTACTTACAGGTTCATTTAGAACTGCTCTATGAGTCCATTTGAGTGCTAATTCATCTATTTATTATGTTTGCCGACTCCTCCTTACTGTGGACTACTCCCTTGGGTGATTTGTAATTTTGAATTGTAATTCATTTTCTGAAGTGGGCTATTTTTGTCACAGACCAATGCAATTGAGTTGTGGACGTAACTCTAGAGAGTGGTTTGCTGTTTGCTTCTACTGGTACCCTAGAAGTCATACCAATTGTGTTAATTACATATCTTTTGTTTCTTGCTTTATGCAGCATATCTTAGATTCCATACCAGAATTCGGTGTAGGACTGTGGTTTCTATATTGGTTTTATTTAAATGAAGCTTTCATTTTTCATTTCCTCACCATGAATCTTCCTGTGGGTAAAAATATTTTAGTTATTTTTCATAATGGAGGCAGCCATTTTTGAGTACCAGCTTTATTCCGGGTTTTTGCTTTCAACTCTCAGCCTCAGGCTTTCACAAAGCCAGGGCTCTGCCTCTGTGCCTGGACTATAGCTGTAACTCCCCAAACCCCAGTCCCTAGGATCTGCATCCACGTCCAGTGTCCTTCTTTGTTACTCTGATGTGCTTTCACCTCTCTGGCTTTCAGTTCCTACTTATTTCTGGCACTTAGGGATTTCTTTGTCTTCCTTCGAATACACACGCACACACACACACACACACACACACAATGTGTGTATATATAAAACTTGTATACACACACATAATTTTTTTAAGTTTGTAATTTATATTATTTTATTCAATATATCTACATATCTTGAGTTGAAGGTGTTTATATTAAGGAAGAGAATGATTTAGGAAGAAATAATGTGTTTAAATATTGTTTTTGGAACTAATGAATGAATAAATATGAACAGTAATATTTTCTATATATTTCACATTGTATTTCTCTTAAGCACCAATTTGGCTTTTAAAATATGGTAACTGAATCCTACTAACATGCAATCTGAATTTCTTCTAACCTAGCAGTACACTTTTATATCGGAACCGTTGCATTCTAGTTTGAATAGACTTAGAGGTTGTATCGTATACCTGGCTCAAGAAGAACTAGGCTAGCTTTATTTTCAGATGATATTGCTGAAGGACTGTTTGTTAGTACTTCCAAGACACTAATTCTCCCAAAGGAAATAAATATTAAATGACAATTCCTAATTTTCCGTTCCAACTTTCTGGCTGCCTTTTCTAGTCCCCTTCCTTTTCTTACAGACCTTGTCCATCTTGCAAGCTTGGTAGTTTCACTGTTAAAAAGCCTTTTGTTTTCCAAAATAGGGGACAAGAGAAAGATTATTTATTTGCAAGAACTTGGCAGCCAACACTCTGCCCGAAACACCAAACTTACTGGTAAACAGAAACTATAGCTTTGACTATAATACCATAATTACACATCACAGTAATATCTCCATGGCTTTTATCACTGAGGAAATCAATAGTAGTGTAGACTATAATTCTCTGTTGGACTAAAGGAAAGCAGATGAGTTTATCGACTTAGTACAGACTGTGACTATAGCAAATCAAAGTTGTTTTTAAATGAATGATTTTAACCAGAACACCAAAATGTTTCAGACTAACAAGAGACCTGGTAAAAATAAATAAGTACAAACAAAAAACTCCTCCTGTACCCGCATTTCACTGACTTTTTTACACATATGTGTCAGGCCATCATTATTGGCAAATATCCAATCATAAGGAAATAATTCTATTAATAGTGCAAGAAATGATGTGGATATCAAAGTGATGCTATGTCAGGGAAGTCTTAATTTGAGTATTTCATGTCTTTATTTGATATATGTCATTTTGTATAACTAATAAATAAAAGTTCCAGTGTTCTATCACACGGCACCATATTCTTTGTTAAATAGGATATTTGCGGGATTTTAAAATATGGATAATAGAGGTATCCATTGCCATTCAGTTAATTCTGACTCATAGCAATCACATAAACCACTACCCACTGCCGTCGAGTCGATTCCGACTCATAGTGACCCTATAGGACAGAGTAGAACTGCCCCATAGAGTTTCCAAGGAGCGCCTGTTGGATTTGAACTGCCGACCTCTTGGTTAGCAGCCGTAGCACGTAGGACAGAGAAAAACTGCCCCACAGAGTTTCCAAGAAGCACCTAGTGGATTCAAACTGCCATAGCAGCCATAGCTCTTAACCACTACCCCACCAGGGTTTTAAATATTAAATCATCCAATGTTGAAATATACTGAGAGAGGAACACAGAGGGAAGGGGAAAAAAAGAGAGAGAAAAAAAGAAACTGCAATTATTGCTACTTTTCAATATCATGGATCAGTTTGTTCAACAGTAAAAAGGGAATAATAAATGATACAAATGTTAAAAAGAATGACTTTTGTGTGGCATATTATTATTTTAGCCCTGAACTCCAACTCATGCCTAGAGGAGCAAACCTTGCATCCCTGGATAAATGCTTAGTAAAACAGCTGTATTCGTTCTTGTAGTTCTGGTACAAACTTAGCAAGATCCGCAGTAGCAATCCCAGATCATAACCAGAAGCTGTGCTTTGTACTCAGCAGCAGCCTGTTCTCAAAGAGTGCAACATACCATGGACATAAAAATAAGATGTCTATTGGACTTCTATTCTGTGTTAACAGCATGGTTATTTTTTTTGCATTTGAAGTGAGGTTTCTTTTCAAAAAGGTCCCTGTAGATGTAGACTCTGGTAAACAGAACTCTATAAACATGGTGATAATAAAATGATATTTTGTCTTAAGTGGCACATACAAATACTTCTACACAAATATATTTGGTAGTTTGTATTCTGCAAGTAACGTGTAATGGATGACGAGGAGTGTCAGCATTTGAATACTACTGGCTAAGATCCAAAATAGCACATGGTTTGGTTCAGTCGTCTGGGTAGGTGTGAGTTCAAAACAATTCTTAGTACCTTAATTCATGGTCGTTAGTAGGGATGGTAAATTCTGTAAATCTAAGGGCTCTTCAGTAAAAGGGTAAGAGTTAGTGAGCATGGAAATCAAACTGCCATCTGTCTCATAAAAACCAAAGCTTGAAATGGAGAATATTCAGCTGACAGCCCCCACTACATTCCTGAAACAATCCTTGCACCACTTTAAAAAATTGTTTTATTTATGTTGTTTCCTTTAAAGGAGCTAAATCATATCCACACTATAATTTTAAATATATATTGTAAATTGGCAAATCTACCCACAGAAATGTTTATTCTCTTTATGTGTATTTTACATTCCATGGACATTGGTTAGGCAGCAGCCGTAAATTAAAAATAAATAGCTCACGTTTTGGAGATCATATCTTGATTCTATGAGGAGTTTAGGGGTGCCTTTTTGTGCACTCTAAAAATACTGAGCAATGGTTCCCTGGTCTGGAAAGAATGAAATCCCTTCCATGGAAATGACTAAGTTACTCCTTGGTCATGGAAAAACAATACTATGCTTCACATTGTTAACAAGATATAGTTATTCATTTTGGTTCCTGGAAGATGAGCTTTTCCAACATCAAGAAAGCTAAGATATTTCTATATTACTTTATTTTTTGTTGTTGTTCAAAGAATTCTTAATTTTTAATATTTCCTTCAGAGAAATATAAAAGGTTAAATCAATGGTCTCCTTAGTTTCTGTCATTTGCTCAAATCAACTTACTCTGCATGCAAAGCCCATCAGTGCAGTTCTTGGATTGTAAGACGAGGCCATCGCAGTCCTTGCCTCCATTCTTGGGGGCTGGTGCTGTGCACTCCCTCCTGCGCCAGTGTGTGCACTCGGTCCCACAAGTAGACCACTTGCTCCATGAGGTCCACCTGCCATCCACTGCCACCAGAAAATCCAGCATCAGTCAGAAGGAGAAACAGATGCTTCAGGGGAGGAGAGGGAAGTTCTCATGTATAAACAAAATAAAACAAAAAACTGAAGAAAATGTCCCACTGAGGGCACAGCATTCATTTCATCTGCTGGGAAGTCAAGTGTCCTCTACCTCCTTTGGGTTCTGTGACAAGGTATGTGGCTGTTTCCTCACTGACCAAGCCAAGGGTAGCTTCATGGGACAAACAGAAACCAGAGTAGCCATCCCTGGTAAAATTAGGTCATGGCAATACCTCTTTTTTTTCTATTAAAGGGGAAGCTTCTAGGCTTTTGTGTTAAAAAATTAGGGGTACTCTCTTTGATCCAAGATTCCTTCTTGCACAGTGTCAGTGAGAAGTGAAAGTAAACTTGTATGGGAGTTGGGAGAAGAGGATGAGGCAGGGTGAAGGAGTCTGTTTATTCATCATCCATCCATCCGTCCGTCCATCAACCCGCCTGTCCGTCCGTCCATCCGTCTGTCCGTCCATCACATATTTATATCCATCCATCCATCCATCCATCCATCCATCCATCCATCCATCCATCCATCCATCCATCCATCCATCCATCCATCCATCCATCCATCCATCCATCCATCCATCCATCCATCCATCCATCCATCCATCCATCCATCCATCCATCCATCCATCCATCCATCCATCCATCCATCCATCCATCCATCCATCCATCCATCCATCCATCCATCCATCCATCCATCCATCCATGCCTTATATACCCCTTCTATTGCTTTTTTTCACCCGGGCTGCTTGACTCTGTTGAATCCTTCTGCAATCTCATCTTGAAAAGATTAAATTATTTTTTTATTTATTATTTGATGATTCTTAGCAGAAAAGCAATGGAATGTTTTTATTTTAAAGATGACATTAAGGTAGAGTCCTGATTTTTGCTATAAATAATTGAAATCATATTTCTGATTCAATTATTTTCTTCTGATTCAATCGATTTACTTCTAATTTAGCTTATTGGCTTGTCTGCAGTTTCAGTGATAATGAACTCAGATATCTCTATTTTAAAAGCACACAATTTAAATCCCAATTAAAAAAACACACATATATATAGCAAATTTCACTAAGGTCATACTTACAAATGTATCCTTCTGTGTTTTCCACAGAAATAAGATATAAAAGTGAAATGACAGTTTGAAAAAAAAATCCCTGAAATAATTAATGATTATCAAGAATTCAATGTAAAATAATGCCAAACATCATTTATTGAACATCTAAACCCCAATATGTGCAGTTCCTGGAAATGATATTAATTTTAATAGTCTACACAGTTTGGGAAATCTATATGATTTCATGTTCAAATTGTTGTGTAAATATATTATGCAAATTATGTATAAAGATATAAACATGGCCACATGAAAAAGTGATGGAAGCATTAATACTTCAGTTATATAGAGTTGGCTATACAAGCAACTGCCAACTATTTGCAGCAAAAACATTCGTTTTGACTTAGACCAATCCAAAGTACACACACACACACACATACTTCTATTTCAACTCAAAATGCTCAGTGCATTTTTAATTGTGGAAATCAACACCTATATAAAATATAGGAGAGTACAAGATAAAGCACTGAAATTCTAAGCCTAGCTAAGTATCAAAATTTGTTCCATAAATAAAAGCTCTCAAACAGTTCAGTGTGGGAGTGAGACTATTTTGATACTCGAAAATCAACATTTGGGAATGTAAAATGTAGATTATATTTTTCTCTCCAGTTTGTTTCTCCAACCCATCTCTGAGAAAGGTTCTATTAAAGGATGAGCAGTCCAAAAGTTAGACAAAATAAAGAGAAATAAGGAGGCTATGTATCCAAATAATAAAATTGAAAATATAATACCTACCTCAATGGAGTGTATTAAATTTATGGTTCATTTCAAAATAATTTTAGCTTAGTTTTTGGACTATATTGTATAATTAGGAATTTTAATGGTTTTTTGTTTTGGAAAATATTAAGAGTAAGTTCAATTTATTTATGGGTAAGAGCAAGTGCAATACAAGATAGCAGAGAAAAATGCCGAAAGGTAGAGGAATGCAATCTTGGTATACGCCTCCCTACAAATAACCCACAAAGTAGATAAGCAACGTGTACAGATAATACAGAGCTGACTGCACTGTATTTGCAAAATCCATTAGCCCATGTGTCAAAAAGCTTTCCCTTCCTTCTCAGTCATTCCAAATGTCTTATTTACCTTTACCCAGGAACTGACAGCAGATATCAAATATTTTAGTCTAAAACATTTTCAGTTCCAATTAATTTCCATGGTTTTCAGGAGATCAAGGATTGTTTTTTTTTTCCTAGAATGTGTAGCTTCCAATGCTGCTCACATACCTTGAATTATAGAACCTGCAATTTTCGCTCCAGGTGTTTTGTGGAATAATATGGAGGGATTATGTTCACAAGTGTTTGATCCCTTGCTTTATACTGTTTTGCATGTTTGGGTAACAAAGTTAAGTAGTCTTTTGGGGGGAACATACTTGACTTCCCAGCAATGAGAGCATTGGATAGTAAGATGAATTTAAATGATGTTTATCATACATTCAGGTCAAGAATAAGGCCTTTGTATCCATTCTCTAAAAAGCATTTCTGGAATGGTGGGAGACATGTGGAGTGAGGAGGCTGCTGTATTTACCTGGGCATAATGTAGTGCAGGCTATTTTCTGTACGCTCTGCCCTTCACAGAAGGCACCGCCGTTGAGTGGTGCTGGGTTTGTACAGGTCCTCGTACGTTTCTGATAGCCTCGTCCACAGCGGCTATTACACACTGACCACTCTGTCCAGGTGGACCAGCCACCATTTACTGAAAGAAGGCAAACGATAAAAAGTGGATTAAACATGTGCTTAGACACAAAAGCCACACACAACACACATATATATAAAAAGTCATCTCCCGGAAGCCAGCACAACCTGTACAAGGCAAGGTCATGACAGCTCCACAGACACATCCAAACTCCCTGAGGGACCAAATTGCTGGGCTGAGGGCTGTGGGGACCATGATCTTAGGGAACATCTAGTTCAACTGGCATAACATAATTCATCAAGAATATGTTCTACATTCTACTTTAGTGAATGGCGTCTGGGATCTTAAAAGCCTGTGAGTGACCATCTAGGATACTACACTGGTCTCACCCCTTCTGGAGCAAGGAAGAATGATGAAAACTAAAGATACAAGGGAAAGATTAGTCCAAAGGACTAATGGACCACATCCACCATGGTCTGTACCAGACTGAGTCCAGTAAAACTAGATGGTGCCTGGCTACCACCACTGACTGCTCTGACAGGGATCACGACAGAGGGTCCTGGACAGAGTTAGAGAAAAATGTAGAACAAAATTCTAGCTCCAAAAGAAAGGCCAGACTGGCTGGCCTGACAGAGACTGGAGAATCCCTGAGAGTATGGACCCCAGACACCCTATCAGCTCAGTAATGAAGTCACTCCTGAGGTTCACCCTTCAGCCAAAGATTGAACTGGCCCATGGAACAAAACAAGACTAAAGGGGTGCACCAGCCCTGGGGCAGGGACTGGAAGGCAGGACGGAACAGGAAAGCTGGTAATAGGGAACCCAGGGATAAGAAGGGAGAGTGTTGACATGTGGTGGGGTTGTTAACCAATGTCATAAAACAACGTGTGTACTGTTTGATGAGAAATTAGTTTGTTCTGTAAACCTTCATCTAAAGTACAACAAAAAGCTGTCTCCCACGTGACCATTAAAAATTTACATTTTCAAAGCTAGTTTCACTCAACCTTTTACTATATAGCTAAATAGTTTAAGCACACCAAAAAACCAAACCCATTGCCGTCAAGCGAATTCCAACTCATAGCGACCCTATTTATAGGACAGAGTAGAACTGCCCCATAGTGTTTCCAAGGAGCTGCTGGTGGATTTGAACCGCCAACCTTTTGGTTAGCAGCCTGAGCTCTTAACCAGTGCGCCACCAAGTCTCCAATATAAGCAAAACCCGTTGTCGTTGAGTTGACTCAGACTCACAGCGATAGAGAAATACAATTGTTTATCAAGGTTTACTCATCTACTCCAAAAAATAAATAACAGTGTGTTCTCTTTTCCTTGGCCAGTGTTCTTTTTAAAGAGATATATTCTTTTAACCAGATAAGCTCCAAAAACTAGGTTTGATGGCTTATTTCAAATAATAAATGTTTCTAGCCTTATGCCAAGGCTGCAAGTGTATCTGATGCATAAAAACTAAATAAAATTATTTAGCACTTGTAAATAACAGATTTTTATAACAGATTAGTTCTTTTTCTTTCATTATTTGTAAGCTTTATGACCTTTTAAGAATTTTTAGTCAGTTGGATTATCTAAACAGTGAACCTGGATAAAAAAATAAAATCTTACGTTGATGGATTTTTATTTTTTTTTTTACTAATTGAGTGGCTATTTGTGTGAGCTGGCAATTAGTTGACAAAATTGAAATGGACATCTATTTTGAGTGTCAGGGCCAATTATAGTGTTCCACGAGGCTGTCAGTGTGCATGTGATTTTAAAATCCATACCCCTCACAACATACATACACTCTTTACCTCTGGAGGTCTCTCTCTAGGGGACACTCTAAAATATTTTAGTACTTTGGTAAAGTGAGAACATGAAATTACTATAATTAAGCAATTTCTAACAAAAATTATTGGCTGGTAGTTAAAATATGGCACAACTAGAATATGTATCTGCATCCTTTTGTAAAGAAGGGTATTAGCCATTTTGGTAACACAAAGCTTACATATATACATCATTTTCCCAACATTTCCTTTCCTAGAAACATATCCGATAGGGGATAATTACGAATGGGTAATATACACCAGTTGCCACTGAGTAAATTCCAACTCATGGCTACCCCATGTGTGTCTGGGTAAAACTGTGTTCCATAGAGTTTGCAGTGGCTGATTTTTCAGAAGTAGATCACAAGGCCTTTCTCTGAGGTGTCTCTGGGTGGACTTGAACCTCCAATCTGTTGGTTAGCAGCCGAGCACATTAACTATTTGCACCAGGGACTCTGTGATATATACAGACAATGGTATTTTTCACTGCAGGATTATTTCTTTTTTAATGTATAAGTATTCGGATGAATTATAATGCTGAGCAAGGAAAATGGTAAAAGAAACCATGGTATGTTCATGTGATTCCCAGGCAGCCATTAAAAATAATGTTGAATAAGGCTATTTAATAATACAGGGATATTTTGACAATGTTATAAGTAAAAAAAAAATTATATATATATCTTATTTTAAAATCATATCTATGCACAGAAAATACCAGTAATATACACATCAAAATATTTTAAAAACAAAACCTATTTCTGGATGACAGATGACAGAATTACACGTATTTTGTTCTTTGAACTTTTCTGTGTTTCCCCCAATTTTTTATAATGACTATATATCTGCAATCTAAAAATGATATTAACAAAAGTAAATACATAAAACAGTCTTGCAATATGAAATACCGGTTAGATGCATATGTTTTCTGTGGATGTTCGGTGAGACTGACCTATGAGCTATGGACAACTTCTTTTAAAAGGCCATGACAAGGACAAGCTGATAGTTGATAGGCAGGGTTTCAGTTAGAGTTCCAAAAAAGCAACTTAACCTGCTCAACTTTACTGAACTCCATATGTCACCTAATTGTCAGCGTAAGTTGCTTACAAGCCTACTAGCAAGCTGATATTTAGGGTTATTATATACACGTATTGTTTTGCTAGAAATTTAATGAGAAATGAGCAATCGTTAACTTTCAGGGACAGAAGGGTCTTTCAAGATCCTTGTCTCCCCTCATTTTACAGAGAAGGAGGCAAGAGCTCAGATAAGGCTAGTAAGTGACTAATTGAAGGCCAGTTAGTAGCAGGACAGTCCTGGAACACAGGACTACTGACCCCCAGTCCAACACCATTTTCTTAACTCAAAATGCTTTAAGTTCCTTGTTTTTGATCTTTCTTAAAGGCAACGTACTGGTCGCATTTATGGGTACTGAATGCATGCTATACACAGGAAAAGAGATTTGCATGTATATGAAACATCTATATAAAACATCTATATATAGCTGTGCCTACATTAGTTTTTTATGATTGCTACATGCTGTGATTGTGCCTCATTTCTCTTTTCCATTTCAAATGCTGTTAATCAACTTGTTCAGGCAATTTAGAAAAAGACAAAAAGTAAGAAACATTTTATTGTGACTTAAGAAAGGCCATTGCTTACAATTCAACATAACCATTATCTTGACTAGGAAATGAAACTACAGAGTAATCAGGGGATTAAAAAAAAAAATGATGCATCCGTCCTGTAATTAAAATGACAGTTTTAAAATGTCACTACAATCAGCCTTTTTAACATCACAGCGGTTTCTGTTCTAACTCCCTACATCGTGGGGACACATCCATTCAAACGGTGGTATCAGCAATATGTAAGTACCAAGAGCCAGATAATTGCCAATGGCTGTCCCTTTGTCACAGTCAATCAGACACCAGGGTCCCCGGAGTATCTTTACCACTGAGGCAGCAAAGTAAAGCTTCACTGTGTTCTTAATGGTGGTGAGACATGGTGTATCATTCAGAAAGTAGCATAACCACAAAATACTTCCCAGAATTGGTCAGTTTCCTCTGAGAAAACAAATCACCAAGAACATAAGCACCTATTATGTGTTTAACAAGGACCTACTATGTGTCTAACACACAGCTGGTGGCAAAGTTGTTAAGCACTCGGCTGCTAATGGAAAGGTCAGTGATTTGGACCTGCCAGCTGCTCCATGGGAGAAAGATGTGGCAATATGCTTCCATAAAGATTATAGCCTCAAAAACTGTATGTGCATTTCTATTCTGTTCTGTAAGGTGGCTATCCACCACTCGTCTGTCAGTTTGCCATACTATGGTGGCGTGCTTGTTTCTGTGATGCTGGAAGCTATGTCACTTGTATTTCAAATACCAGCAGGGTCACCCACACTGGACAGGTTTCACCAGAGCTTCCAGACTAAGACAGACCAGAAAGAAGGGCCTGGAGTTCTACTTTTGAAAAAATTGGCCAGTGAAAACCTTATGGATTGTAGTGGAACATTGTCTGACATAGTGCTAGAAGAGGAGCCCCTCAGGTTGGAAGGTACGCAAAATATGATTGGGGAAGAGCTGCCACCTCAAAGTAGAGTCTACCTTAATGATGTGGATGGGATCAAGCTTTTGCAACCTTCATTTGCTGTTGTGGCGTGACTCAAAATGAAAGAAACAGCTGCAAACATCCATTAATAATTGGAACGGAAAATGTATGAGGTATGAATCAAGGAAAACTAGAAGTTGTAAAACTGAAATGGAACACTTGAAGGTAGTTATCTTAAGCATTAGTGAGCTGAAATGGACTGGTATTGGCCATTTTGAGTCAGACTGTCATATGGTCTGCTATGCTGGGAATGACAAATTAAAGAGGAATGGCATTGCATTCATTGTCGAAAAGAACACTTCAAGATCTGTCCTGAAATACAGCACTGTAAATAATAGGATAATATCCATAAGTATAAGAAGGAAGACCAGTTAATATGACTATTATTCAAACTTATGCACCAACCACTAATGCCAAAGATGAAGAAATTGAAGATTTTTACCAAGTTCCTTAGCCTGATATTGATCAAACATGTAATCAAGGTGCGTTGATAATTACTGGTAACTGGAATGCAAAAGTAGGAAACAAAGAAGAAGGACCAGTAGTTGGAAAATATGGCTTTGGTGATAGAAACTGCGCAGGAGACTGCATGATAGAATTTTATAAGGACACTTTATTCATTGAAAATACCTTTTTTAAACAACATAAACGGCAACTATACACTTGGACCTTGTCAGATGGAATGCACAAGAATCAAACCAATTACATCTGTGGAAAGAGATGACAGAGAAGCTGAATATCACTAGTCACCAGTAAGAACAAGGCCAGGGGCTGACTGTAGAACAGACCATCAGTTGCTCATATGCACGTTCAAGTTAAGCTGAAGAAAATTAAAACAAGTCCACAAGAGCCAAGGTACAACCCTGACTATACCCCACCTGAATTTGGAGACCACTTCAAGAATAGACTTGATGGATTGAATGCTAAAGACTGAAGATGAGTTGAGTTGTGGGGAGACATCAAGGACATCATACATGAAGAAAGTGAAAGGTAATTAAAAGAAAGAAAAGATCAAAATGGATGTCAGAAAAGACTCTGAAACTTGATCGTGAATATACAGTAGCTAAAGTGAAAGGAAGAAATGATGAAGTAACAGAGCTGAACCTAATATTTCAAAGGGTGGCTTCAGAAGACAAAGTAAAGTACTATAATGAAAAATGCAAAGACTTAGAAAACCAACAGGGAAAAATATGCTCGGCATTTCTCAATCTGAAAGAACTGAAATAAAAATTCTGGCCTCAAGTTGCAATTGTTATCAGGAGGGACCAGTCCCTGGAGAAGGACACCATGCTTGGTAAAGTAGGGGGTCAGCAAAACCTAAAAAGGAAGACCCTCAACAAGATGGATTGACACAGTGGGTGCAACAATGGGTTCAAGCATAACAGCAACCTGGGGGATGGCACAGGACTGGGCTTTGTTTTGTTCTGTTGTTTATAGGATCACTGTGAATCGGAACTGACTCGACAGCACCTAACAACAACATGAGCAAAAAATTGAAGGATGTAAGAAGCATCAAAAGAAGATGGAAAGAATACAGAGAATTACTGGCCCAAAAAGAACTGGCCTACGTTCAGCCATTTCAGGAGGTGGCATATGATCAACCAGTGGTACTGAAGGAAGTATTCCAAGCTGCCCTGAAGGCACTGGCAAAATCAAGGCTCCAGGAATTAATGGAATATCAGTTGAGATGCTCCCACAAATGGATACAGTGTTGGAAGCACTCACTCGTCTATGCCAAGAAATTTGGAAGACAGCTACCAATGGACTGGAAGAAATCCTTATTTGTGCCCATTCCAAAGAAAGGTGACCTGACAGAATGTGGAAATTATTGATATCATCAATATCACACGCAAACAAAATTTGCTAAAGATAATTAAAAGCAATTGTAGCAGTACACTGACAGGGAACTGTCAGAAATTCAGTCCAGATTAAGAAGAGGAAATGGAACAAGTGATATCAGTGTTAATGTCAGATGGATCTTGGCTGAAAGCAGAGAATACCAGAAAGATGATTACCTGTGTTTCATTGACTATGCAATGGCATTCAACTGTGTGAATTATAACAAATTATGTATAACATTGCTAAGGATGGGAATTCCAGAACACTTAACTGTGCTCATGAGGAACCTGTACATAGACTAAAAGGCACTTTACTCAAACAGAACAAGGGAATACAGCATGGTTTAAAATTAGGTAATGTGTGTGTTAGTGTTGTATCATTTCACCATACTTATTCAATCTGTATGTTGAGCAAATAATCCAACAAGCTGGACTCTATGAGTAAGAGCTCAGCATAAGGATTAGAGGAAGACTCATTAACAATCTGGGAAATGCAGATAACACAGCCTTGCTTGCTGAAAGTGAAGAGGACTTGAAGCACTTGGTGATAAA
Source organism: Elephas maximus indicus (assembly GCF_024166365.1). NCBI lineage: Eukaryota > Metazoa > Chordata > Mammalia > Proboscidea > Elephantidae > Elephas > Elephas maximus. The sequence goes on along the minus strand of NC_064823.1, from coordinate 59,090,861 downwards.
GATCAAAGACTACAACCTTCAGTATAGATTACACTTGAATATAAAGAAAAGAAAAATTCTCACAACTGGACCAATAAGCAACAATATGATAAATGGAGAAAATATTGAAGTTGTCGAAGATTTCATTTTACTTGGATCCACAGTTAATGCCCATGGAAGTAGTAATCAAGAAATCAAGTGATATATGGTGCTGGGCAACCAAACCTGCTGCCATCAAGTCGATTCCAGCTCATAGGAACTCTGTAGGACACAATAGAACTGCCCTATAGGGTTTTCAAGGCTGTAAATCTTTACAGAAGCAGATTGCCATATCTTTCTCCCAAAGAGCGTTTGGTGGGTTTAAACTGCTGACCTTTTGTTTAGCAGAAGAATGCTTTAACCACTGTGCCTCCAGGGCTCCTTGCATTGGCCAAATTTGCTGCAAAAGATCTCTTTATAGTGTTAAAAAGCAAAGATATCACCTTGAGGACTAAGGTATGCCTGACTCAAGCCATGATATTTTCAATCACTTCATAAGCATGTGAAAGCTGGACAATGAATAAGGGAGACTGAAGGAGTACTGATGCCTTTGAATTACAACGTTGGTGAAGAATACTGAATTTACTGTGGACTTCTGAAAGAACGAACAGATCTGTCTCAGAAGAGGTACACCCAGAATGTTCTTTAGAAGTGAGGATGGCAAGACTTCATCTCACACACTTTGGATATGTTATCCGGAGGGACAGTCCCTGGAGAAGGACATCATGCTTGGTAAAGTAGAGGATCAGTGATAAAGAGGAAGACCATCAACAGGGTGGATTGACACAGTGGCTGTAACAATGGGCTCAAACATAGTAAAGACCATGAAGATGGTGCAGGGCCAGGCAGTTATTCCTTCTGCTGTACACAGGGTCACTATGAATTGACTTGATGGCAACAGATTTGGCTTTTTATGTGTCTAACACTGTGAGAAATACACAAATGAACAGGCCAGTATCTCAGCCTGCAAAGGACTATAAAGCTTAGCTCTTTTTTCTCCAGTTACCATCAGGTCAATTCTGACTCATGGTGACCCCATGTGTTGCAGAGTAGTACTATGCTCCTTCGGTTTTCAAGGCTGTGACTTTTCGGAAGCAGATTGCCAGGACTTCCTTTTGAGGTGCCTCTGGGTGGGTTCAAACTACCAACCTTTCAGTTAGTAGTCAAGCACTTAACCATTTGCACCACCCGGGTACTCCTAAAGCTTAGCTAGGGTGATAAAACTACTCATGAAATGCCTAAAAAAAGAAAAGAAAACAACAACAACAAAAAAACCTGAGTGCTAAACAGCACAGAGAAAGAAAAGCATCATATACCTCAGCAATAATAAAAAAAATATTGAGTGCAAAATTGTTTATTCTCCTGGAGAAATGATAGGTTTAGCTACGTGACATTATAATGGGCTAATGAATGGCAGGAAGCCTTCTGAAGAAGTCCTTCTGTTGGACATTGCCACCTGGTTAAGATTAGGGCTGTTTGGGGATGGTAGCTTTCATCTTCACTGCGCATACCTCTAATGAAGGGAGAAAAGCAGTTTCTAGGAAGTTAATATTCTAAGAAATGTGTTTAGGGAGTACATCAGCTCCAGGTCCTCTGAGCTTTTGCCATCATTGGGCTCAGCCAAGGCCCAGAGAAATAGCATCTTCATCTCTGGAACTCAGTCTAGATTTGGTGGTGCAGGTTATGGGGAGGAGAGGGCTTAAGGAAGCAGGGAACGTCTGTTGGTTTTGGCAGCAAGCACTTAAGTAGACTTCCATCACTTTCCTATTAGCTAACTGACAGGAGGCTAGGAATTTCCAAGGCTAGCCTTTCTCATGAGTATCAGAGAAGTGGTTAAACCACACTGTCCATGTGAGAGGCTAGAAGAAAGCAGTAATGGGAGTGGGAAGGGACCTCTAGCTTGACATTTTAAAATTAAAATAATGATATCCATAAGAACCTGTAGTTTGACATGAACTAGATTGAGAGTCATTAAATCCGCTCTGCACTTAAGTGTAATGAGAAAAGCTCACTCACCATAGACTATGACAGTTGCAGTTGTGCTTTTCCTCTTGGCAACAATGTTTTTGGCAACACAGGTATAATTGGCCGTATCGGAGAGGCGCGCCTGCTTTATGATGAGGTTGTGATCAATAGTAATATAAAAATTCCGATCTTCAACTGGATCAATTATGTCTTCATTTTTCAGCCATTCCACCTACAGATGCACAAGAAGAATATATAAATTCCTGGCATGGATCCCTTGATCCGTACTTGTGTTTTGTAATGTGTATAACATTGTTTTATGTTATGAACTTTTGCAAACTGGGGGGAAGGAACTTTCTGAGGTCATGTTAAGTATCACTCACCTGCCAAACATGCTGATTCTGTCTGTAGTACATTATTCTCAAATGTCGATGAGCCAACTGGGAAATACAGTGTTCAAATTGTTTTCACTTCGCCCTGCAGGCAGGAACACTAGAATGTGCACTGCCAAGTTCAGAACCCAATCAAAAATAATAGGCTAAGCATTTCAAACTGAACTCAAACCTCTTCCTATTTGATTTGTTTACTCTTGGCAAGTTACCTGCTGCTTTTCAGAAAAGAATATAAGGACTATAAAAAAAGCTCAAAAGGCATCTTAGACATCATGTAGCTCTAATAAAACAACATATGGATGATTTACTTGTAGCCTTGCTGAAACATATGGATTAAATTTCCCTGAAAATGCACTTGAAAGTGTAGCAAAACACATATTTGGAGATGCATCTAAAGCTAAACTATTTGGGAAAAAAAATTTTTTTTCCTACCAGCTCCCAGTACAATCCAAATAGCTTATTAGTCATATTCAAATCTCTTCTTTTGTATATCACTGGCATTAAATTTTTGGCTTATGCTTTGCTTTTGGGGAACTCAACCTAAGACATAGCTGCTCAAAACTATTATTTCTTCCATGTAAATGATACCAATGTAGCAACCCTCATGCTATCCTTACAGATAAAAGGAAAGAAATATACCCTTGTAAACTGGTCTTATGGAGGACAAACTATTTCTTATTCTGTAAACTGCTTTGTTTTTTGTTTGGCTATGTACAGATTTTTCCATAAAGCAAAACAACATTGATATTTACCACACTTAAACTTTCCCACTGCATTATCTTGGAGGTGGTAACCTTTACTGGTAGGGAGTCAATAGTTTTGCCATTTTCAAAATCTTAAAGAGCTTCTCCAACACCCCAAGAAGTCTGGAAATTAATCTCTAAATCTGTCAGTGGACTTGATGTTGTTGCCCAACTCCAAATTACATCTAATGCAGAGACTCTAAAATCATGCTTCTCTACTCCTTAGAAGAGAGGGCAAAACAAACACCAACAACAATCCTGAAATAAAGAGACATGGGAGGATGCGGATAAAAGCAACTACTTGTAATATGTAAATTTGGAAAGAGCCAAACATTCTTGATATTTACACTATTAACAGTGAGGAAGGGAAGACACATCTACCTAAACCAGTGGATTTTTCAAAGACACATTTGTTTTTCAGATACAAACTGCACATTCAGTGGGGCCATATCTGGCTATATCTGATCAGATGCTCATACTCATTTGACCTCTGTTTTCCACAAAAGTTGGCCCCGTGCTTGGGTAACATGATCTCATCAGAAGTGTAACAAGGTTAGCAGGAGTCATACTATTAGAAACCTACTTAAAGACAATTGAAAGTTTATGTTAACATTTTTTTAAATTCTGATTTCTACCTAAGTTGTCTATGTCATTCTAATTGAAGTGAGCATTGTATTTGTAGAAGACACTGCTGTACTCCACTCAAGTGCTCTTGAATCCCTTTTACCCTTTTTGTGAGTTTTTCTCCTAGGCTCACCCTGCTTTTCTTTCAAGGAGCCATATATACTACTCTTGTTTGGAGCATGGCCTTCAGACTACTGCACTCTCTTTGCCTGGAAGTACCTAGGAATTCATATCTTCCCCCACCATAAGCCATTGAGTTGATTTTGACTCTTGGTGACACTTACAGTTTTCAACAGCTGATCTTTCAGAAGTAGATCACCAGGCCTTTCTTCTGAGGTGTCTCTGGTAGACTCGGACCTCAAACTTTTGTGTTAGCAGCCAAGTGCATTGACTGTTTGCACCACCAAGTGACTCCTTATTCTACAATAGCCTTAGCTATGGACTCATGCCCCCACGTGTCTGTCAGTTTGTTGTACTGTGGGGGCTTGTGCACTGTTGTGATGTCACTGGTATTCAGGTACAAGCAGTGTCACTCATGATGAACAGGTTTCAGCTGAGCTTCCAGACTAAGACAGACTAGGAAGAAGGACCTGGCTGTCTACTTCTGAAAAGAATTAGCTAGTGAAAATCTTATGAATAGAAGTAGAACATTGTCTGATATAGTGCCAGAATATGAGTCCCCAGGTTGGAAGGCACTCAAAAGACAACTGGGGAAGAACTGCTTCTTCAAAGTAGAGTCGACCTTAATGACATGGATGGAGTCAAGCCTTTGGGATCTTCATTTGCTGATGTGACATGACTCAAAATGAGAAGAAACAACTGCAAACATCCATTAATAATTGGAATGTGGCATGTACAAAGTATGAATCTAGGAAAATAAGAAATCACCAAAAATGAAATGGAATGCATAAACTTTAACATCTTAGGCATTAGTGATCTGAAATAGACAGGTATTGGCCATTTTGAATGGGACAATCATATGGTCTACTATGTCAGGAATGGCAACTTGAAGAGGGATGGTGTTGCATTCATCATCAAAAAGAACATTTCAAGATCTATCTTGAAGTACAATGCTGTGAGTGATAGGATAATATCCATACGCCTACAAGGAAGACCAGTTAATATGACTATTATTCAAATTTATGCACCAACCACTAAGGCCAGAGATGAAGAAACTGAAGATTTTTACCAGCTTCTGCAGCCTAAAATTGATTGAACATGCAATCAGGATGTATTGATAATTACTGGTGAGTGAAATGCTAAAGCTGGAAACAAAGAAGAAGAATTGATAGTTGGAAAATATGGCCTTGACAATAGAAATGATGCCAGAGATCACATGATAGATTTTTGCAAGACCAATCACTTCTTCATTGCAATTACCTTTTTTCACCAACATAAATGGTGACTACACATATGGACCTCACCAGATGGAATACACAGGAATCAAATCCACTACATTTGTGGAAAGAGATGATGGAAAAGCTCAATATTATCAGTCAGAACAAGGCCAGGGGCCAACTGCAGAACAGGCCATCAGTTGCTCATATGCAAGTTCAAGTTGAAGCTGAAGAAAATTAGAACAAGTCCACGAGAGCAAAGTATGACCTTGAGTATATCCCACCTGAGTTTAAAGGGCATCTCAAAAATAGATTTGATGCATTGAGCACTAATGAATGAAGACCAGACGAGTTGTGGAATGACATCAAGGGCATTATACATGAAGAAAGCAAGAGATCATTAAAAAGACAGAAAAGAAAGCAAAGAGCAAAATGGATGTCAGAAGAGACTCTAAAACTTGCTCTTGAATGCTGAGTAGCTAAAACAAATGGAAGAAATGATGAAGTAAAAGACCTGAACAGAAGATTTCAAAAGGTGGCTCAAGAAGACAAAGTAAAGTATTGTATTGACCTTTATAGGAGGTAGCATATGATCAAGAACTGGTGATACTGGTCCAAGCTACACTGAAGGCACTGGCAAAAAATAAAGCCCCAGGAATTGCTGGAATACCAACTGAGATGTTTCAACAAATGTATGAGTACTGGAAGTGATCACTTGTTTATGACAAGAAATTTGAAAGACAGCTACCTGGCCAACTGATGAAAGAGATCCATATTTATGCCTAGACCAAAGACAGGTGATCCAGTTGAATGTGGAAATTATCGAACAATATCATTAATATCACACCAAGTAAAATTTTGCTGAAGATAATTCAAAAGTGGTTGCAGCACTACATCGCAGGGAACCGCCAGAAATTCAAGCCAAATTCAGAAGATGTGGAATAAGGAAAATCAATGCTGATGTCAGATGGATCCTGGCTGAAAGCAAAGAATATCAGAAAGATGTTTAACTGTATTTTACTGACTATACAAAGGCATTCAACTGTATGGATCATAACAAATTATGGATAACATTGCAAAGAATGGGAATTTCAGAACACTTAATTGTGCTCATGAGGAACCTGTACTTAGATCAAAAGGGAGTCGCTGGAAGAGAACAAGGAGATACTGCACGGTTTAAAATCAGGAAAAGTGTATGTCAGGGTTCTAGCCTTTCACCATACTTACATAATCTGTATGCTGAGAAAATAATCAGAAAAACTGGACTATAGGAAGAAGAATGGGGTATCAGGATTGGAGGAAGACTCATTAACAACCTGTGAAATACACATGACACAACATTGATTGCTGGAAGTGAACAGGACTTGAAGCACTTACTGATGAAGATCAAAGACCACAGCCTTCAGTATGGATTACATCTCAACTTAAAGAAAACGAAAATCCTCACAAATGGGCCAATAAGCAACATCATGATAGAGAGCATATTGATGTTGTCAAGGATTTCATTTTACTTGGATCCACGATTAACACCCATAGAAGCAGCATTTGAGAAATCAAATGACGTATTCCACTGTGCAAATTTGTGCAAAATACCTTTTTATAGTGTTAAAGAACAAAGATGTCAATTTAAGGACTAAGGTGTGCCTGACCTAGGCCATGGTGTTTTCAATCACCTCATATGCATGAGAAAGCTGGACAATGAATAAGGAAGACAAAAGCATAATTGATGCCTCAGAGCTCTCATGTTGGCACCGAATGTTGAATATACCATGGACTGCCAAAAGAATGAACAAATCTGTCTTAGAAGAAGTACAGCCAGAGTGCTCCTTGGAAGCAAGGATGGCGAGCCTTTATCTTACGTACTTTGGACATGTTATCAGGAGGGACCAGTACCTGTAGAAAGACATCATGCTTGGTAGAGTAGAGGGTTAGTGAAAGAGAGGAAGGCCCTCAATTAAATGGAATGACACAGTGGCTGTAACAATGAGCTCAAGCATAACAAAGATCATGAGGGTGGTGCAGGGCTGGGCAGTGTTTCCTTCTGTTGTACATAGGCTCACTATGAGTAGGAACCAACTCGACAGCACCTAACAACAACAACATGGGCAAGATATTGAATGATGCAGGAAGCATCAAAAACAGATGGAAAGAATACACAGTGTCACTGTACCAAAAAGAATTGGTTGATGTTCAACCATTTCAGGAGGTAGCATATGATCAAGAGCTGATGTTACTGAAGGAAGAAGTCCAAGCTGCACTGAAAGCACTGGTGAAACACAAGGCTCCAGGAATTGTCAGAATACCAACTGAGATGTTTCGACAAACGGATGCAGTGCTGCAGGCACTCGTTCGTCTATGCCAAGAAATTTGGAAGACAGCTACCTGGCCAACAGACTAAAAGAGATCCATATTTGTGCCCATTCCAAAGAAAAGTGGTTCAACAGAACGTGGAAATGATTCAACGATATCATCAATATCAGACGTAAGTAAAATTTTGCTGAAGATCATTCAAAAGTGGTTGCAGCAGTATATGGACAGGGAACTGCCAGAAATTCAAGCTGGATTCAGAAGTGGATATAGAGTCAGGGATATCATTGCTGATGTCAGATGGATCCTGGCTGAAAGCAGGGAATACCAGAAAGATGTTTACCTGTGTTTTATTGACTGTGCAAAGGCATTCAAAGGTGTGAAGCATTGTGGACAATACTGTGAAGAATGGGAATTCCAGAACACTCAATTGTGCTCATTTGGAACCTGTACGTAGACCAAGAGGCAGTCGTTTGAACACAGCAAGGGGATACTACACGGTTTAAAATTAAGAAAGTGCGCACCAGGGCACCTAATAGCAAACAACAACAATTGTATTGTTGTGATGCTATTTGTCAGCTAATCCAGAAGGACCCGGCAGTCTACTTCTGAAAAGCATTAGCCAGTGTAAATCTTATGAATAGCAGCAGAACATTGTCTGATATAGTGCTGGAAGATGAGCCTCTCAGGTGGGAAGGCACTCAAAAGATGACTGGGGAAGCGCTGCGTCCTCAAAGTAGAGTCGACCTTAATGATGTGGATGGAGTAAAGCTTTCGGGACCTTCATTTGCTGATGTGGCACGACTCAAAATGAGAAGAAACAGCTGCAAACATCCATTAATAATCGGAACCTGGAATGTACGAAGTATGAATCTAGGAAAATTGGAAATCATAAAAAATGTAATGGAACTCATAAACATCAATATTCTAGGCATTAGTGAGCTGAAATGGACTGGTACTGGCCATTTTGAATCAGACAATCATATAGTCTACTATGCTGGGAATGACAACTCGAAAAGCAATGGTGTTGCATTCATTGTCAAAAAGAACGTTTCAAGGTCTATCTGAAGTACAACACTGTCAGTGATAATATCCATACACCTACAAGGAAGACCAGTTAATATGACTATTATTCAAATTTACGTACCAACCACTAGGGCCAAAGATGAAGAAATAGAAGATTTTTATCAGCTGCTGCAGTCTGAAATTGATATAACATGCAATCAAGATGCATTGATAAATTACTGGCGATTGGAATGGGAAAGTTGGAAACAAAGAGCAGTAGTTGGAAAATATGGCCTTGGTGAGAGAAACAATGCCGGAGATTGAATGATAGAATTTTGCAAAACCAACAGCTTCTTCATTGCAAATACCTTCTTTCACCAACATAACGGTGACTATACACATGGACCTCGCCAGAGGGAACACACAGAAATCAAATTGACTATATCTGTGGTAAGAGACAATGGAAAAGCTCAATATCATCAGTCAGAACAAGGCCAGGGTCCGACTGTGGAACAGACCATTAATTGCTTATATGCAAGTTCAAGCTGAAACCGAAGAAAATCAGAGCAAGTCCACGAGAGCCAAAATATGACCTTGAGTATATCCCACCTGAATTTAGAGACCATCTCAAGAATAGATTTGACGCATTGAACACTAGCGACCGTAGACCAGATAAGTTGTGGAATGACATCAAGGACATCATCCATGAAGAAAGCAAGAGGTCACTAAAAATACAGGAAAGAACGAAAAGACCAAGATGTATGTCAGAGGAGACTCTGAAACTTGCTCTTGAATCTCGAGCAGCGAAAGCAAAAGGAAGAATTGATGAAGTAAAAGAACTGAACAGAAGATTTCAAAGGGCATCTTGAGAAGACAAAGTAAAGTCTTATAATGACATGTGCAAAGAGCTGGAGATGGAAAACCAAAAGGGAAGAACACGCTCAGCTGTTTTGCAAGCTGAAAGAACTGAAGAAAAAATTCAAGCTTCGAGTAGCAATATTGAAAGATTCCATGGGGAAAATATTAAACGACGCAGGAAGCATCAAAAGAAGATCGAAGGATTACAGAGTCATTATGCCAAAGAGAATTAGTTGATATTCAACAATTTCAAGAGGTGGCATATGATCAGGAACCGATGGTACTAAAGGAAGAAGTCCAAGCTGCCCTGAGGGGATTGGTGAAAAACAAGGTTCCAGGAATTGATGGAATATCTATTTTGAGATGTTTCAACAAAGAGTTGCAGTGCCGGAGGTGCTCATTCGTCTATGCCAAGAAATATGGAAGACAGCTTCCTGGCCAACTGACTGGAAGAGATCCATATTTATGCCTATTCCCAAGGAAGGTGATCCAACTGAATGTGGAAATTATAGAACAATATCATTAATATCACATGCAAGCAAAATTTTGCTGAAGATCATTCAAAAATGGCTGCAGCGGTATATCAACAGGGAACTGCCAGAAATTCAGGACGGTTTCAGAAGAGGATGTGGAACCAGGGATATCATTGCTGATGTCAGATGGATCCTGGCTCAAAGCAGAGAATACCAGAAGGATGTTTACCTGTGTCTTATTGACTATGCAAAGGCATTCGACTATATGGATCATAACAAACTATGGATAATACTGTGAAGAACGGGAATTCCGGAACACTTAATTGTGCTCATGGAGAACCTTTACATAGATCAAGAGGCAGTTGTTCAGAAAGAGCAAGGGGATACCGATTGGTTTAAACTCAGGAAAGGCGTGCACCAGGATTGTATTCTTTCACCATACCTATTTAATCTTTATGCTGAACAAATAATCCGAGAAGCTGGACTATAAGAACAAGAACGGGGCATCAGGATTGGAGAAAGACTCATTAACAACCTGCGTTATGCAGATGACACAGCCTTGCTTGCTGAAAGGGAAGAGGACTTGAAGCACTTACTGATGAAGATCAAAGACCACAGCCTTCAGTATGGATTACACCTCAACATAAAGAAAACAAAAATCCTCACAACTGGACTAATGAGCAACATCATGATAAACAGAGAAAAGACTGAAGTTGTCAAAGATTTCATTTTACTTGGATCCACAATCAACAGCTATGGAAGCAGCTGTCAAGAAATCAAAAGACGCATTGCACTGGGGAAATCTGCTGCAAAGGACCCTTTCAAAGTGTTGAAGAACAAAGATGTCACCCTGAAGACTAAGATGTGCCTGACCCAAGCTATGGTATTTTCAATCACATCACATGCATGTGAAAGCTGGACAATGAATAACGAAGACCAAAGAAGAGTTGACGCCTTTGAATTGTGGTGTTGGTGAAGAATACTGAATATACCATGGACTGCCAAAAGAACGGACATATCTGTCTTGGAAGAAGTGTGGCCAGAATGCTCCTTAGAGGCAAGGATGGCGAGACTGCGTCTTACATACTTTGGACATGTTGTCAGGAGGGATCAGTCCCTGGAGAAGGACATCAAGCTTGGCAGGGCACAGGGTCAGCAGAAAAGAGGAAGACCCTCAATGAGGTGGATTGACACAGTGGCTGCAACAATGAGCTCAACCATAACAATGACTGTAAGGATGGCGCAGGACCAGGCAGTGTTTCATTCTGTTGTGCACAGGGTTGCTATGAGTCAGAACCGACCTGACGGCACCTAACAACAACAACAGCAAATCCAGAATAATCAGGAGTCAGTACTCTCTTCTGGCCCCTGAATTTTGTTCATATTCTGGTCATTCCAATGTTTCTCATTGATTTTACCAATAGTCTCAGTTCTCCTCCTAGCCCTCACCCCCATTTACCAAACAGATTTACACAAGGGGAGAAGTGTTTCTGAGTTAGAAGTTATTTTTAGCTATGTATAAAGCATTCACAAAGAGAAAAATATGTCGGAGTTCAAAAACAATAAAAGACTTCAACCATAAACCATGCCTTGTTGTCATGGTTGCAGTGATGCAGAGTACTACTCAGACAGCTTCTGTCCTTGTGGCTCAGTAACTGTAGCCTTTTCAAGAATTTGGGTCATGTTAAAAGGAATTTAATCAAGTATTTACAATTTTATTAACAGGTAATAAAAGTAGTTACAAGGCAATGTTAAAATGATCTATTTGCATATTCTGTTATGTTTGGTGCTGATTAATCCCCATTGCATGCAGTTAAAAATCCTACTTGAAGGGGCAGTTCTTAATGTAACAGCTAAGACAGGGACAGGAGCCAGTCTGCCTGGGTTCAAACGGGAGCTTTTCTGGGCTAACGTTTAAGTCTCCCTTGAGTAAATTTCTCATCCTCTCTGTGCCTCTGTGCCTTGGGGTCCTCATTTATCATATGAAGATCATTCTAGAACCCATTCCATAAGATTTTTTTTTTTATTTAAAATAATAAGATCTTTATTTGAGTGTAAATTTACACACATTTTATTGTGGTAAAAATATATATAACATAAAATCTGCCTTTTTAACCATTTGAAGTATACAATTTAGTGGCATTCAGTATATTCACAAGGTTGTGCAACTACCCTGCTTTTTGTTTCCAAAACTTTTTCATCACCTACACAGAAACTGTGAATCCCTCTGCTGAGCCCATGGGGACCACTAATTTACTTTCTGTCTGTATTTGCCTATTCTAGGGTCACTATGAGTTGGAATTGACTCAACAGCACTGGGTGCTGAGTTAGATATTTCATATAAGTGGAATCCTACAGTATTTGTCTTTTTGTGTCTGCCTAAAACAGTATAATGTTTTCAAGGTTCATCCATGTCATACTGTGTATTAGAAATTAATTTCTTTTCATGGCTGAATAATATCCACAGGATTATTAAGGCTGAAATGAGTAAATTCATAAAACTCTTAGTGCCTGGCATACAGCAAATATTCTAAAATTATAATTAATATTAGATTAAAAATATTCTACAAGGAGGTGAGACAAAACCTAAACAATTTTAAAAAATAAAAATGGTATTAATCTACAAACAAGAAAGAAAAATCTTTTTTTTTAAAAAATTTATTGTACTTTAAGGGAAAGTTTACAAATCAAATCAGTCTCTCATACAAAAAGTTATGTATACCTTGCTATGTACTCCTAGCTGCTTTTCCCCTAATGAGACAGCACATTCCTGTTCTCCACCTTGTATTCCCTGTGTCCATTCAACCAGCTCCTGTCCCCCTCTGCCTTCTCATCTTGCCTCCAGACAGGAGTCTCATTTGTCTACTTGAGCCAAGAAGCTCACTCATCAAGAGTATCATTTTCTGTCTTATAGTCCAGTCCAATTCCTGCCTGAAGAGTTGGCTTCAGGAATGGATCCAGTCTTGGGCTAACAAAGGGTCCGGGGACCATGATCTCCAGGGTCCCTCCAGTCTCAGACAGACCATTAAGTCTGGTCTTTTTACGAGAATTTGAGGTCTGCATCCCACGGTTCTCCTGCTCCATCAGGGATTCTCTGTTGTGTTCCCTGTCAGGGCAGTGATAGGTGGTAGCCAGGTACCATCTAGTTCTTCCAGTCTCAGGCGGATGTAGTCTCTGGTTTATGTCACCCTTTCTGTCTCTTGGGCTCATCTTTACTATGTCTTTGGTGTTCTTCATTCTCCTTTGCTCCAGGTGGGTTGAGACCAATTGATGCATCTTAGATGGGCGCTTGCAAGTGTTTAAGACCCCAGATGCCTTTCACCAAAGTGGGATACAGAACGTTTTCTTTATACATTTTGCTACGCCAGTTGACCTAGATATTCCCTGAAACTATGGTCCTCAAACCCCCTGCCTGCTACTCTGGCCTTTGGAATGTTTGTTGCATTCAGGAAGCTTAAAAGAAAAATCTTTTAATGTCTGAGTTCTTTTAGCTGTCACTGACGTTTCTACTGAGCCAAAGTACACTCCCTATTAGATTACAACTCTTTATTATTGTACCAGGGATACATAAGTGATTAAGAATTAAATTGACCAATCTAGTTTGTACGCTAAACCTAAACACATATTTCCATTTAAACTCTATGACTTCATAATCCTACAGATATCATTAGCATGTATTTGTTTTACAGATATTATAACATAATATTTTAATCAAGCTGTATAAATATTATTTTCTAATTCTTTTAGGTTATAAGTCAACCGTCACAGTACATTAATTTTTAAAAAGTAGAGGAGCTTTTTAATCAAACATATTGTACCAAAATTAATCTGAGAAATATTTATTATTGTACTTGGTTATAAGGCATAAATGATAGGTAGTTTATATGTTAATAGCACTTTTACCTGGACCATGAACATTTTGTGTAGTTTTTATTCTGCCTTTGTGACTTTTCTTGCTTTTTTTTCCCCCTATTACTTCTTGAGTTAGTCCTCATCATTTTTCTTTTTAATGACATCAGCCTCTAACTGATCCCATACAATAGCTTTAACACCTTTACTCAAGTCCCCAAGGGACGAAATTTCCTTTCAGACAACTCTTCTCCTTTCTGCACCCAGGTCCAGGAATGATTCTCCCTGGGATGCCTTCTCTGCTTCTTCTCCTCCACAAACAGGATACTGGGACAGAGGCTAGTCTAATGGGAAAGAATAGGTAGATATTATGGGCTTGTGGCTATAGGATAATTACCATTTGTTGGGGTGGGTGAGGTAGAGGATGGAGACATGAAGGAGGAGAGGGCACTCTCTGTTCCCTAATGTGAATCATGACCTGGTTTAAGGGAGGAGAGAGAGTTCACAAAGAGAATACTTCCCTGTGCTGAATTTGGGAAAACAGGGGGTGGGAGGGATTGAGAGTGATGGCAGAGGGCAAAAATGGAGTGAAACAAGGAAATTGTACTGAGCGTTCCAGGTACCTTGGTAGATACTTTATATATATAATCTCCGCTACTCACAACAGCTCTGTGACAGGTATTTTCAGATGGGAAAAATGAGGCTCAAAGAGAAGAACTTGCCCAGAACTTACAAAGCTTGTGAAGGAACGGGGATCTGAATTCAGGACTGCCTCAGCTCTGGGTTCTTCTCTAAGCAAAGAACTTGCAGGAGGCAGCTACCGTGTTACAGACTTGAGTACTGACAGGCTTGAGGGCTACAGATCATGATATGGCGGCTGGAAGAAGCTGGGACACCAAAACACATCTTAACCACTCTGGGACCTGTGCTTGGGCTAGCTTGAGGCTGGTGCTCTCCAGGAAAGTAGTGAGCTCCTTAGGAAAGAGACAATGGACCTACCCTTCTATTATCCTCACTACGCTGGTCACTCTTAACAGACAAACACAAGTTTACTTTTCGATAGGATTGGGTGCATTTTAAGAGGCATCAGGAAAGCCTCACTGTCCTCTAAAATTGTTCTCCAGCGTATTTGGTATTGCTGAAAATATCTTTAAGTGGGACCAGTTTTTAACTCCACCATTAAGAGGTTCTTTTCACATGCAAATGGCCCAGAGACATAATATCTTAAACCAAATCATACAAATTATTATAAAACATGGCATGTAAATGACTAAGGGAAAATCCTTTTCTGTTTTGATAAGGAGTTAGAAGGCACTAGAATTTCCAATTGGGATTTAAGTGCCCAGCAGCATGCGCACATTTCTAAGGGGGTTCTTCAGAGGTTGATTTGTGTTCCCCCCAAAACATATGTTCAAATCCTAATCCCTAGTACCTGTGAATGTGAATTTATTTAGAAATAACACCTTTGTAGATGGAATTAGCTATGTGTACATGAGGTCTGTAGCTATGTGTACATGAGGTCTAATCCAATTTGACAGATGTCCTTATAAGAAGAGAAGGAAAGACACAGAGACAGACAGGCACACGGGAAAGATGCCATGTAAGGATGAAGAGATAGGAGTTAGGTTGCCACGATGCAAAAATGCCTGAGACCACCAGAAGCTGGAAGAAGCAAGGAAGGATCTTCCCCTAGAGCCTTCAAAGAGAGCACGGCCCTGATGACACCTTGACTTCAGACTTCTAGACTTCAGAGCTGTGAGAAAACACGTTTCTCTTCTTTTAAGCCACCCAGTTTGTGCTGCTTTGTTACAGCAGCACTAGGAATCCAATACAGGGGTATACAAGCAAAAGTATTTTTTAATCAGTAATTATAATTTTAACTTCTATGTGTACTCCTTCTTAAAACTAATTACCCTGAGAACTTTTCCTTCTGCTTTTCCAAAATTGGCACCTCTGACATCCCAATTTTAACATGGTTACTGTGTCAGAGTATAACAACCTCCAGGGTGCCAAACGGGAGGATAACTAGAAATACAAGTGTGGTTGCTGAGAAAGTAAGAGACTGTGATGACTAAGTGGCAAATTGTCTTGCAAATCAGGTGGCTTCCAATGCTTTGCTTTCATCAAAATTGAGGGAGGGCCTAATTGAGATGTCGGCTGATAGATCATTGAACATAAATTTTGAAGATGGGAAGCTAATAATTTTTGGCATATAACTTGGAAGGTGTTCAGAGAATTGAGGGACATTATAATATGTGTGTGAAGATAGTTCTCAGTATTTGCATTTATTAAAAATGAAAAAAAAAATTCATTTCAACCTGTCTTATTTCAGCAGTAAGTAACATTCGAACATGGTTAATCTGGAGAAAAGGGTAAGATGACAGTACCATTTCCCCCCAATAAAAGACGCATACCTTGATTACTGGTTAATCCACCCCTGAAAAGTCACATAGCGTCAGTGATTAGCAGCCCAGCTCTTAGTCACCGTGCTATTGCTTCATTGAACCACTTAATTTTTTTTTTTCAGATGTAAAATGAGAATAATAATACCTGCCCTAACTCCTTCATAAGGTTCCTGTGAGATATAACAAACATATTATATAAGAAAGCATTTTTGATGATTACTATACAATTTTAAACTGGTCTTATGATTATTCTTCCACAGAATAAATACTTCATTGCAGGGATTTAAGTTTAGTGACTGACTATTATAAATTAAGATTTAAGTTTTATAAACAGAGAGAGTTATATCTTGCACAAAATGAAACATATTTTAAAATATTTTTAATGGATATATTTTTACTTAGTGGTCCCTGGGTGGCACAAACCGTTTGTGCTGCACAACTGACCTAAAGGTTAGTGGTTTGAACACATCTGGTAGCTCCACTGAAGAAAGGGCTGGTGATCTGCTTCCATAAAGATTACAGCCAAGAAACTCTTATGAAGCAGTTCTACTTTCTAACACATGGGGTCACCATGGGTCAGAATCAACTCAAAGGCAACAGGTTTTGGGTTTGGATTTTTACCTAATAGCATTCCATTAAATTCTGTCCTAAAGACACCTGTTTATACACATCCAGATGCTATGATTCCCCTGTGTTAAATCTTACTGAACATTCTGTGGTTTGTTATTTTTTTAGACAATATGCTTCATGGCAAGGCTGCTGATCAAGGTGATATAGTTCTGTAAAGAACAATCTTCACATTGTGAGTCCTTGTTAGCTTATGTTTAATATTCAATCAAAGAAAGATGAACAAAAATAAGGTCTTCCTACTCTAGCTGAAAAGTATTAGAGTGTAGGAAGAAGAAAGAATGTTTACCCAGAAGACATAAACTGAAATGTGCATGTACCACCCACTCCTATGGCCATTGTGGCACGGTCATGACTTGAGGAATTCCACATTGCTGAAATCTTGTATTCAGAAACTGCACTCACTGGTCTCTTCCTATTCTTCTACCTCTTGGGCTGTTTGAAGCCCTAGGTCATCAACAAACTATTCAATACTTTTTGTGACCTTCCTTAATCTCAGCAGATGACATGTCTTTTTTTTTTTTTTAACAGACAAAATAGGCCAAAAGGCATAGACTCCTCCTAAAACTCTTCCTTTCTTCTGAGTCTCAATCCACCTGTAAACATGCACGCGTCTCCTTAATCCTAAAATCAAAACAGCAAAATTACCCTCTGACCCAACCTCTCTCCCAGCTATGTCTCAGCATTTTCTTTCCGTTAGCAGATAAGCACCTTGAGATGGTAGAACAGTCATAGTGTCCAGCTATTCTCTTGTCCATTTACTCTTCAACTTACTGCTGTCTGGATTCACATTAACCACTCTACTCAAATTGCACTCTCAAAGGCGAACAGTAATCTTCCTAATTGCTAAATCTAATGGCATCTTTTCTTAACTGACCTCTTTATAGCAAACACCACCATTTGTATGTCAGTTTGTCCTAATGTTGCGGCGTACTCATTGCTGTGATGCTGGAAGCTATAACACTGGTATTTCAAATACCAGCAGAGTCATCCATGGTGGACAGGTTTCAGTGGAGTTTACAGACTAACAGACTAGGAAGAAGGACCAGGCAGTCTACTTCTGAAAGAACTGGCCAGTGAAAACCTTACGAGTATCAGTAGAACACTGTCTGATAAAGTGCCAGAAGATAAGGCCCTCAGGTTGTAAGGCACTCAAGATACGACTGGGGAAGAGTTGCCTTTTCAAAGTAGTCAACCTTAATGACGTAGATGGAATCAAGCTTTTGGAACCTTCATTTGCTGATGTGGCATGACTCAAAATGAGAAGAAACAGTTGCAAATATCTATTAATAATTGGAATGTGTAATGTAAGAAGTATGAATAGAGGAAAATTGGAAGTTGTCAAAAATGAAACGTACTTTGTCTTCTCGAGCCGCCCTTTGAAATCTTCTGTTTAGCTCTTTTATTTCATTTTTTTTCCTTTTGCTTTAGCTACTCTACGTTCAACAGCAAGTTTTAGAGACTCTTCTGACACCCATTTAGGTCTTTTCCTCCTCTCTTGTCTTTTTAATGACCTCTTGCTTTCTTCATGTATGATGCCCTTGATGTCATTCCACAGCTTGTCTGGTTTTCAGTTGTTAGTGTTCAACACGTCAAATCTATTCTTGAAATGGTCTCTAAATTCAGGTGGGATATATTCAAGGTCATACTTTGGCTTTTGTGAACTTGTTCTAATTTTCTTCAGTTTCAACTTGAGCTTGTGTATAAGTAATTGATAGTCTGATCTGCAGTCAGCCCCTGGCCTTGTTCTGACTGATGATATTGTGCTTTTCCATCATCTCTTTCCACAGATGTAGTCAATTTGATTCCTGTGTATTCTATCTGGTTAAGGTCCATGTGCATATTCACCATGTATGTTGGTGAAAAATATTTGCAATGAAGAAGCCTTTGTTCTTGCAAAATAAATCATGTGCCCTATGGCATCATTTGTATCACCAAGGCTGTATTTTTCAACTGCTAATTCTTCTTCTTTGTTTCCAATTTTCACATTCCAATCACCAGTAATTATCAGTGCATCCTGATTGCATGTTTGATAGATTTCAGACTGCAGAAGTTGGTAAAAGTCTTCAATTTCTTCATCTTTGGCCTTAGCGGTTGATGTACAAATTTGAATAATAGTCGTATTAATTGGTCTTCCTTGTAGGCATGGGGATATTATCTTTTCCCTGACAGCACTGCACCTCAAGACAGATCTTGAAATGTTCTTTTTGATGATGAATGCAATGCCATTCCTCTTCAAGTTGTCATTCCTGGGATAGTAGACTACATGATTGTTCGATTCAAAATGACCAATACCAGTCCCTTTCAGCTCACTTATGCCTAAGATGTCGATGTTTAGGCATCCCATTTCATTTTTGATGATTTCCAATTTTTCTAGACTCATAGTTCATACATAACAGGTTCTGATTACTAATGGATGTTTGCAGCTGTTTCTTCTCATTTTGAGTCATGCCACATCAGGCAATGAAGGCCCCAAAAGCTTGACTACATCCACATCATTAAGGGTGACTCTGCTTTGAGGAGGTAGCTCTTCCCCAGTCACATTTTGAGAGTGCCTTCCAACCTGAGTAGCTCATCTTCGGCACTGTATCAGATAATGTTCTGTTGCTATTCATAAGGTTTTCACTGGATGATATTTTTCAGCAGTACACTGCTGGGTCCTTCTTTCTAGTCTCTCTTACTCTGGAAGCTCAGCAGAAACCGGCCTACCATGGGTGACCCTGCTGGTGTTTGAATTCCAGTGGCATAGCTTCCAGTACTACGGCAGCACACAAGCCCCCACAGTACAACAAACTGACAGACACGTGGTGGAAAGAAAGTATGGTGATGACGCGCAAACAAATGGAGATAGAAAACCAAAAGGGAAGAACAAGCTCATCATTACTCAAGCTGAAAGAACTCAAGAAAAAATTCAAGCCTTGAGTTGCAATACTGAAGAATTCTAGGGGGAAAATATTAAACAATGCAGAAAGTATTAAAAGAAGATGGAAGGAATACACAGAGTCACTACACCAAAAAGAATTGGTAGACATTCAACCATTTCAGGAGGTAACATATGATAAGGAACCAATGGTACTGAAGGAAGAAGTCCAAGCTGCACTGAAATTCTGCCAATTCCTGGAGCCTTGTTTTTTTTGCCAGTGCCTTTGCTGCACTGGCTCCAGGAATTGGCAGAATACCAATTGAGGTGTTTCAACAAATGGATGCAGCACTGGAAGTGCTCACTCATCTATGCCAAGAAATTTGGAAGACAGGTACCTGGCCAACCAACTGGAAGAGATCCATATTTATGCCTATTCTGAAGAAAGGTGATCCAACCAAATGCAGAAATTATTGAACAGTGTCATTAACATCACAGGCCAGCAAAATTATTTTGAAGATCATTTAAAAGCGGCTACAGCAGTATAAGGACAGAGAACTGCCAAAAATTCAATCCGGATTTAGAAAAGAATGTGGAACCAGGGATATCATTGCTGATGTCAGACAGAGGCTGGATGGAAGCAGAGAATATCAGAAGATGTTTATCTGTGTTTTATTGACTATGCTAAGGGATTCGACTGTGTTGATCATAACAAATTATGGAAAACATTGCACAGAATGGGAATTCTGAAACAATTGTGCTTATGAAGAATATGTACATGGATAAAGAGGCAGTCATTCAAACACAGCAAGGGGATACTGCATGGTTTAAAGCCAGGTTGGATTCTTTTGACATATAATCTGTATGCTGTGCAAATAATCTGAAAAGCTGGACTATATGAAGAACAGGACATCAGGATTGGAGGAAGACTCATTAACAATCTGCATTACACAGATGACACAACCTTGCTTGCTGAAAGTGAACAGGACTTGAAACACTTACTGACAAATATCAAAGACCATAGCCTTCAGTATGGATTAAACCTCAACATAAAGAAAACAAAAATCCTCACAACTAGACCAATAAGCAACACCATGATTAAAGGAGAAAAGATTGAGATTGTCAAGGATTTCATTTCACTTGGATTCGCAATCAACACCCATGGAAGCAGCAGTCAAGAAATCAAAAGATGCATTGCATTAGGCAAATCTGCTGCAAAAAAACCTCTTTAAAGTGTTGAAAAGCAAAGATGTTACCTTGAGGACTAAGGTGTGCCTGACCCAAGCCATAGTGTTTTCAATCGCCTCAATGCATGTGAAAGCTGGACAATGAATATGGAAGACTGAAGAAGAATTGATGCCTTTGAATTGTGGTGTTGGCAAAAAATATTGAATATACCATGGTCTGCAAAGAATGAACAAATCTGTCTTGTAAGAAGTACAACCAGAACGCTCCTTGGAAGCACGGACAGTGAGACTATGTCTCACATACTTTGGACATGTTATCGGAAGGGATCAGTCCTTTGAGAAGGACATCATGCTTGGCAAGGCAGAAAGTCAGCAAAAAAGAGGAAGACCCTAGACAGGATGGACTGACACAGTGGCTGCAACAATGGACTCAAACACAGCAACAATTGTGAGGATGGCGCAGGACTGGGCAGTGTTTCATTGGGTTATCAGCATGACTCAGAATTGACTGGATGGCACCTAACAACAACAACAATAAAACTGAAATGGAATATCCATACACCTACAAGGAAGACCAGTCAATACCCACCACTAATGCCAAAGATGAAGAAATTTAAGATTTTTACCAAGTTCCTTACTCTGAAATTGATCAAATATGCAATCAAGATGCATTGATAATTACTAGCAATTGGAATGTAAAAATTGGAAACAAGGAAGGATCAGTAGTTAGAAAATATGGCCTTTGTGACAGAAATGTCAAAAAAGATCGCATGATAGAATTTTGCAAGACCAATGACATTAATTGCAAGTACCTTTTTTCAACAACATAAATGGCAACTACATAAGTAGATCTCACTGGATGGAATACACAGGAATCAAACTGACTACATCTGTGCAAAAAGACTATGGAGAAGCCAGAACAAGGCCAGGGGCTGACTATGGAACAGACCATCAACTGCTCATATGCAAGTTCAAGTTGAAGTGGAAGAAAATTAAAATAAGTCCAGGAGAGCCAAATACAAACTTGTGTACATTCCACCTGAATTCAGAGACCATCTTGAGAACAGATTTGATGCATTTGAACTGAAGACCAAATGAGTTGTGGGATGACATCAAGGACATGATACATGAAGAAAGAAAAAAGTCATTAAAAAGACAGGAAGGAAAGAAAACACCAAAATGGATGTCAGAAAAGACTCTGAAACTTGCTCTTGAATATAGAGTAGCTTTAAAAAAAAAAAAAAAAAAATTTTTTTTTTTTTTTTTTTTTTGGTCTTGAATATAGAGTAGCTAAAGCAAGAAGAAATGATGAAATAAAAGAGCTGGACAGAAGATTTCAAAGGGCAGCTTGAGAAGACAAAGTAAAGTATTACAATGAAATGTGCAAAGACCTGGAATTAGAAAACCAAAAGAGAAAAACACACTCAGCATTCCACAAGCTGAAAGAACTGAAAAGAAAACTCAAGCCTCAAGTTGCAATACTGAAGGAGTCTGTGGCCAAAATGATGAATAATGCCGGAAGCATCAAAAGATGGAAGGAATACACAGAGTCACTGTACCAAAAAGAATTCGTCAATGTTCAGCCATTTCGGGAGGTACCATATGATCAAGGACCAATGGTATTGAAGGAAGAAATCCAAGCTCACTGAAGACACTGGTGAAAAACAAGGCTACAGAAATTTAAGGAATACCAATTGAGATGTTTCAACAAAGGGATGCAATGTTGGAAGCCCTCACTCATCTATGCCAAGAAATTTGAAGGACAGCTACCTGGCCTATGGAATAGAAGAAAAACATATTTGTGCCCATTCCAAAGAAAGGTGATCCAATAGAATGCAGAAATAATTGAACAATATCATTAAAACTACATGCAAGTAAAATTGTGCTGAAGATAATTCAACAGTGGTTGCAGCAGTACATCGACAGGGAGCTGCCAGAAATTCAAGCTGGGTTCAGAAGAGGACATGGAACAAGGTCTATCATTGCTGACGTCAGATGGATTCTGGCTCAAAGCAGAGAATACTAGAAAGATGTTTATCTGTGTTTTATTGACTGTGTGAAGGCATTCAACTGTGTGGATCATAAGAAATTATGGAGCACATTGTAAAAAATGGGAATTCCAGAACACTTAATTGTGCTCATGGGAACCTATACATAAACCAAGAGGTAGTCATTTGAACGGAACAAAAGGATACTGCATGGCTTAAAATCAGGAAAGGTGTGTTTCAGGGTTACATCCTTTCTCCATACTTATTCAATCTTTCCGCTATGCAAAAACTCGAGAAGCTGGACTATAGGCAGAAGAATGTGGCATCAGGATTGGAGGAAGACTCATAAACAATTTTCAACTTGCAGATGACACACCTTTTCTTGCTGAAAGTGAAGAGGACTTTAAGTACTTACTGATGAAGACCAAAGACTACAGCCTTCGGTGTGGATTACACTTCAAGATAAAAAAACCCAAACCCAGTGCCATCAAGTCGATTCCAACTCATAGCGACCCTACAGGACAGAGTAGAACTGCCCCATAGGAGCACCTGGCGGATTTGAACTGCCGACCCTTTGGTTAGCAGCTGTAACACTTAACCACTAAGCCACCAGGGTTTCCCTTCAAGATAAAGAAAAAAAAATCCTCACGACTGGTCCAATAAACAACATCATGATAAACCGAGAAAAGATTGAAGTCAGGGATTTCATTTTTCTTGGATCCACGATCAACGCCCACGGAAGCAGCAGTCGAGAAATCAAAGGATGGATTGCATTGGGCAAACCTGCTGCAAAAGACCTTGTCTTAAAAAAAAAAAAAAAGCCAAGATGTCACTTTGATGACTAAGGTGCACCTGACCCAAGCCACGGTATTTTTCAATCACTTTATATGCATGTGAAAGCTGGACAACAAATAAGGAAGACTAAAGAAGAATTGATGCCTTTGAATTATGGTGTTGGTGAAGAATATTGAATATACCATGGACTGCCAGAAGAATGAACAAATCCATCTTAGAAAAAGTACAGCTAGAATTCTCCTTAGTTGCAAGGATGGCAAGGCTTTGTCTCATGTACTTTGGACATGTTATCAGAAGGGACAAGTCCCTGGAGAAGGACATCATGCTAGGTAGAGGGTCAGCAAAAGAGGAAGACCCTCAATGGGATGGACTGACATTGTGCCTGCCACAATGGTCTCAAGCATAGCAACAATTGTGAGGATGGTAAAGGACCAGGTAGTATTTCATTCTGTTGTACATAGTATTGCTGTGAGTCAGAACAACTTGATGGCACCTAACCACATAGCAAATTAACTATGTTGTCCATCTGAACACCCTCTCTCAGCTACTTTTCTTGCCACCTGATTATATGTTCTTTCTCAGGCCTCTTTCACTGGTCCTTTCATTTCATTTACCATTTTCACATAGCCCTCAGGAATCTCCTTTGTTGTTTTCTACCCATTTTATTTTACATCTGTGGTTACCAACTTTCGCGATGCATCAGAATAATCTGGAGAGATTTTAAGACCTTCTCCTGGATGGACCTGACCTACAGAGGCTCTGGTTTAATTAGGGTGAAAAGGCCTGGGCCTCCGTGTCTTTAAAGCTCCTCAGGTGTTGCTAATGTGCTGCCACGTTTGAGAACCATTGTTCTGTATGCATTGTCTGGGTCATCTCATTCATTCTCACAGATAATAATTCAAAATCTTTACCTTCAGCCTCGTTTTTTTTTTCCTTTTTGGTTACGCTCCATTCTCATATTTCCAACTACATTCTAGATAATTCCATTTGGATGTTCAACGTATAGAAAAAGCGTATCAGGTTTTGAACTGATCTCAACATTTCCTTACATCAGTCCTCTATAAACATAATCCTCCTCTTATTGTTTCAGTTTTAATTAACAGATTAATTATCTTCCTATTCATTAGCTAAAATCTTACAGTACTTGTTGAGCCTCTCTTCAACACCATTTTATCAATTTGTAGTATCTACCTCAAATGTTTCTTTTCCCTAGCTCCACTCTTCTTAAAATGTATCTTAATTCTAATCATTCTCTCTAAAATGTAAATCTTGAAAACAATAACATCAACAAATTTTTTCTTCATTGTTTCATGTTGTTCCTAGCTTAAAATGTTAGCTTCATAATGTCCCATATGAATCATTTTACAAGCTGTCCAAAGTCCTTGCTCCTACCCTGGTGGTGTAGTGGTTAAGTGCCATGGCTGCTAACCAAAAGGTCGGCAGTTTAAATCCACCAAGCGCTCCTTGGAAACTCTACGGGGCAGTTCTACTATGTCACATGGGGTCGCTGTGAGTCAATGGCATCCAACAACAACATAGGATATTGGACTTCCTGAAGTTTCCTTAGCATGTAACAATCATTACGTGGTTATTCATACCTTTGTATTTACTGCTTACTCTACCCAGAATGCATTTCTCTTCCTTTTCTGCTTATAGAATTTCACTCATTCTTTAAAATTTATCTCAGAAGACAATTCCTTTCTGAATCCTCTCTGTTTGTCCTAAGCAGAGTCAGTGTTTTCCTTTTATGTGCAGACACGATGGCACCTAACAACAACAAGCACTCTCTTCAAACCACTGACCATATGGCACTATAATTATTTATAGTTTGTGGACTCCTACCTGGGAGCTCTTTGAAAGCACGATCTATATTATTTTTTCTGTTTTGTATTCCCAGTATCTAGCATAGTGCCCAGAATATAGTAGGTGTTAAAAATTTATTGATTGTTTGAATAAATATTTGTTGAGCATCTATTATGTGGCCTCACTATTCCTGGTACCTGGGGTATATCAATAAACCAAATGGTCAAATTGTGTTTTCTGAGTGATTCTCATGGGAAAAGAAAGATAATATATAAACAAATAAATATTTTGGGTAATTTCAGTAATTTAAGGGCTAGAAAGAAAATAAATCAACATTATAAAAAAAAATTTTTTTTTTTTATTTAGAAAGAAAATAAATCAGCATTATAGAGTACATTAAATCAGGAGTCAGCAAACTTTTTCTGTAAAGGGACAGAAATATTTTAGGCTATGTGGGTCATAGGGTCTCTACACAGCAGCCATAGGCAATATATAAGTGAATGAGCATGGTTGTGTTCCAATAAAACTTTATTTACAAAAACAGATGGAGGGTGGGATTTGGCCTAGAGGCTATAGTTGGCTGACCCTTACTTTAGATGATAGGGGAGGCCTCTCTAAAGAGGTGACTATATTCTAGGACATTGTTATGGATTGAATTGTGTCCCCAAAAAATGTGTATAAACTTGGTTAGGCCATGGTGTGGTTGTCCACCATTTTGTGATCTGATGTGATTATCCTATGTGTTACAAATCCTAATCTCTGCCTGTGGTTCATGAGGTGAGATTAGGTTATATTAAAGAGGATTAGGGTGGAATGCAACACCCTTACTCAGGTCACACCTCTGATCTGATATAAGGTGAGTTTCCCTGGGGTGTGGCCTGTATCACCTTTTATCTTACAAGAGATAAAAGGAGAGAGAAGCAAGCAGATAAATAGGGGACCTCATGTCACCAAGAAAGAAGCACCATGAGTGCAACGTGTCCTTTGGACCTGTGCTGAGAAGCTCCCAGACCAGGGGAAGACTGACGACAACAACTTTCTCCCAGAAACGACAGAGAGAGAAAGCTTTCCCCTGGAGTCGATGCCCTGAATTTGGACTTGTGGCCTACTAGACTGTGCGAGAATAGATTTGTTTGTTAAAGCCATCCACTTGTGGTATTTTTGTTACAGCAGCACTAGATAACTAAGACAAACATGAATATCTAGAAAAAGCCAAACATGCTGAGCCAGATTCTTCCAGAGAGAGAGAAAAGCAATTGTAAAATCTATTGTTTGAGAAACAAAAATAAAACCTTTGTGGCTGGAATGTGGTAAAAGAATGAATGAATGAACACAGGAATGGATGAATGAAGTTTATGTTACCCATAGAGAAAATAAATTAATTTATCTATTGAACAGCTACTAGGCACCAAACACTGTTGAAGGCACTGGGAATTTGAGAAAATGATTTAATTCACTATGACTTCTAAAGTTTCAGACAATCACAGTGTTGGATTTCACTGATTCTTAACAATACATATATTTTTTTCTAGAAAAAAAGCTGAACTAGTCAGATTAGTGTACCAACAGCATTACTGTGATAAATGCAAAAAATGTAAACTGGGAACATAGGAAGCACACTATTTAATTTTGTTTAAAAATTTTGCTTAAAAAATATTTTGGAAAAAAATTTTGGATATCACAAAATAAAAAATATTTTAAACTATTGAGATATTTAATAAATGCGCCCATTGATTCAGAAGTTGAGTTTAATAATTTCCATCATTTCATAGTATGTGTAGATGATAACAACATAAAAATAAATGTGCCTACTCTACTGTTAGAAAATTGATAAAATGATGTAATACTTTTAAAATAAATGGCTTTCCCCCCCCAAAATATCTTTGTCTGGATACTATCTGATTAACTCATGCAAATCCATCAAATAAGGCCACATATACAATTTGTGTCATTTTAATGATCTAAGTCTAAAATGGAGCCCTAATGGTGTAGTGGTGAAGCTCGGCTGCTAACCAGGTCAGCCGTTCAAATCCACCAGCTGCTTCTTGGAAACTCTATGGGACAGTTCTACTCTGTCCTATAGAATCTAAAATGTACAGTCCGTAAAACTATTTTCATTACAGGAAAATAAATGTGGGGGGGGGCGGCTTTGAAGTCAGACAGACTTGCCGCTATATATAGTCTTTCCACTAATTGAGTTTGCAGCCTTATAAACTATAAGCTCTCAGATCCCATCCCCAGCTGTATAATGGGGAAGAATGACCATCCCATTGTTGTAGGAGGATATGGAAGGGAAAGCACCTGGTATTAGGATGTACTCAATAAATTTAATTCTTCCCACCTAGTACTAAGTTTGCCCCAGACAGAGCTGTATCTGCATAAGTGCATTTTAAAGGCTGATGATTCAGTGCTCCTTAGTGTCTCTATTAGGAAGTATATATATTTAAATTTAAAATACCAATCATGAAAAAAAAAAAAAAAACCCTGGGAAAAATCTGACTTTCAATTCATCACTGCATGGGACTATTTGTATTGGTTTATGAGTCTTCTTTTATAAAAACCCTCTGAGTGAGAGAAGTTTCTCCTTATTGATACCCTCAATCCCTTCTAGTGTATGTGCCAGAAAAGATTGCGTATTTCTAGGCTTTCCATATGAGGCCTGGCCCCCAGCTCTCACAGTAGAATGAAATGTTTAGAAATCCCTTCGATAGTTACATCATTCAGTTCTATTGACACCTTCAGTCTGGCACACAGCTTTCAAAACCTGACACAATTTTATTAATGAAGATGAGCGACTCCCAATTTGATTATAAGTTTCAGGATTGCAACATATTGACCTTATAATGTGTGTTCCTGGAAAAGGCGTATGGGGGGGGCCAAGATGGCGGACTAGGTGGACGCTACTGCGGATCCCTCTTGCAACAAAGACTCGGAAAAACAAGGGAATCGATCACATACATAACAATCTACGAACTCTGAACAACAAGCACAGACTTAGAGACGGAAAACGAACAAATACGGGCAGACAGCGACTGTTTTCAGAACTAGGAGCCAGCGCACCAGGCAGGTGACCTTCGGAGCTCGATCGGGGGCAGAGCCCAGAGGGGCAGACGGCACAGAAAGGGGGCCCACCCCTTCCCCCCCGAACCCATCCCGGGAGGAAGCCTAGGAGGTTGGCGCGGGCGGCGTAGGGGCGCAGCCGGAGGGAGAAGCACCCGGGAGGCAGTGACTGATCCGGGAGAGGGGAGAACAGCGTCCCAGCTGGGGTGCCGTCCCGCCGGGAGTTAGGCGAGAAGCCGACGGGGCGCGAGCGGGTGGGGGGTCAACTATATTTCCCTAAAGTGACCCCAGGGCGGGGCCCACACGTTTGTGCGGGAGGACGCACACCCAGTCCGCGCGTGTGGCACGGCACACCAGAGGGAGAAATCCCCGGAAGTGTCTGGTCTCAAAACAGGGAAAGCAGCATCCCAGACGGGCAGCCATTCCGCTGGGATCTGGGCACGCGCGCGCAGGCGGGGCATGAGCGCGGGGTCCATTTTTATTACCCTGAATTGACCCAGGGGGCGGGACCACCTGGTCGTGCGAGTGACACCCTCCCAGTTTGCGCGAGAGGTGTGGCACACCGGAAGGAGAAGTCCCCGGGAGGAACTGATTGGTCCCGAAGCGCAGAAAGTAGCGTCCCAGACAGGGTGTCGTCTTGCCGGGGCTTGGGCGCGCGCACGAGCGGGGCGTGAGCGCGGAGTCCATTTTTATTGCCCTGAATTGACCCAGGGGGCGGGCCCACCTGGCCGTGCGGAGGAACTGATTGGTCCCGAAGCGCAGAAAGTAGCGTCCCAGACGCGGTGCCGTCCTGCCGGGGCTTGGGCGCGCGCACGAACGGGGCGTGAGCGCGGAGTCCATTTTTATTGCCCTGAATTGACCCAGGGGGCGGGCCCACCTGGCCATGCAGGTGACCCCAAACCAGTTCGCGCGAGAGGTGTGGCGCTCTGGAAGGAGAAGTCCTGGGGAGGAAGTGACTGGTTCCCGTACAGGGAAAGCAGCGTCTTAACCCGGAAGTCATCCCGCTGGGATTTGGGCGCGCGCACAGGCGGGGCGTGACCGCGGGACCTAATTATAATCGCCTGAATAGACCCTGGGGGCGGGCCCACCCGTTCGTGCGGGAAACGCCCACCCAGTGCCCACGAGCGGTGCCGCCCACCGGAGGAAGTCCCCAGGAGGAATTGACTGGTTTCCGAACAAGGAAAGCAGTGTCCTAGCCAGGGACCCGTCCAGCCCGGATTTTGGCGAATGGGGGCGGAGCGTGAACGTGTTGTTCAGCTCTATATTCTGTGGTGCTACACTCCTAGCTCTCAGATCCCTCCCCCACCCTCCCCAGGCGACCCCATTAACATCCGAATACCCGGAGCCAGAGAGAGAATTCAGATAGGGATCTGACTGCATTTTTTTTTAGCTGACTACTTGGAAAATCTAGTTTCCCAGTGATGGCTCGGAGACAGCAGTCCATATCAAACCACATAAAGAAACAGACCATGACAGCTTCTCCAACCCCCCAAACAAAAGAATCAAAATCTTTCCCAAATGAAGATACAATCCTGGAATTATCAGATACAGAATATAAAAAACTAATTTACAGAATGCTTAAAGATATCACAAATGAAATTAGGATAAATGCAGAAAAAGCCAAGGAACACACTGATAAAACTGTTGAAGAACTCAAAAAGATTATTCAAGAACATAGTGGAAAAATTAACAAGTTGCAAGAATCCATAGAGAGACAGCATGTAGAAATCCAAAAGATTAACAATAAAATTACAGAATTTGACAACGCAATAGAAAGTCAGAGGAGCAGACTCGAGCAATTAGAATGCAGACTGGGACTTCTGGAGGACCAGGGAAACAACACCAACATAGCTGAAAAAAAATCAGATAAAAGAATTAAAAAAAATGAAGAAACCCTAAGAATCATGTGGGACTCTATCAAGAAGGATAACTTGCGAGTAATTGGAGTCCCAGAACAGGGAGGGGGGACAGAAAACACAGAGAAAATAGTTGAAGAACTCCTGACACAAAACTTCCCTGACATCATGAAAGAAGAAAGGATATCTATCCAAGATGCTCATCGAACCCCATTTAAGATTGATCCAAAAAGAAAAACACCAAGACATATCATCATCAAACTTGCCAAAACCAAAGACAAACAGAAAATTTTAAAAGCAGCCAGGGAGAAAAGAAAGGTTTCCTTCAAGGGAGAATCAATAAGAATAAGTTCAGACTACTCAGCAGAAACCACGCAGGCAAGAAGGGAATGGGACGACATATACAGAGCACTAAACGAGAAAAACTGCCAACCAAGGATCATATATCCAGCAAAACTCTCTCTGAAATATGAAGGAGAAATTAAGATATTTACAGATAAACACAAGTTTAGAGAATTTGCAAAAACTAAACCAAGACTGCAAGAAATGCTAAAGGAGATTGTTTGGCCGGATGACCAATAGTATCAGCTACCAGCACAATACAAGGTCACAAAACAGAACGTCCTGATATCAACGCAACTCAAACAGGGAAAGCACAAAAACAAACAAATTAAGACTAATTCTAAAAAATAAATAAATAAACAAAATAATACACACAACAGGAAATCATGGAAATCAATAGATAAACGATCAAAATAATCAAAAAGAGGGACTAAATATAGGAGACATTGAACTGCCAGATGGAGAGTGATACAAGGCAAAATAGAAGGATACAAGTTAGGTTTTTACTTAGAAAAATAGGGGTAAATAAAAAGGTAACCACAAAAAGGAATATCAATTCCATAACTCAAGAAAAAAGCCAAGAAAAATGTAACGACTCAATAAACACAAAGTTAAACATTATGAAAATGAGGACCTCACAAGCTACTAAGAAAAACGTCTCAGCACAAAAAAGCATGTGGAAAAATGAAATGGCCAACAACACACATGAAAAGGCATCAAAATGACAGCAATAAAAACTTACTTATCTATAATTACGCTGAATGTAAATGGACTAAATGCACCAATAAAGAGACAGAGAGTCACGGACTGGATAAAAAAACACGATCCATCTATATGCTGCCTACAAGAGACACACCTTAGACTTAGAGACACAAACAAACTAAAACTCAAAGGATGGAAAAAAATATATCAAGCAAACAATAAGCAAAAAAGAAGAGGAGTAGCAATATTAATTTCTGACAAAATAGACTTTAGACTTAAATCCACCACAAAGGATAAAGAAGGACACTATATAATGATAAAAGGGACAATTGATCAGGAAGACATAACCATATTAAATATTTACGCACCTAATGACAGGGCTGCAAGATACATAAATCAAATTTTAACAGAATTGAAAAGTGAGATAGACACCTCCACGTATATAGTAGGAGACTTCAACACACCACTTTCGGAGAAGGACAGGACATCCAGTAAGAAGCTCAATAGAGACACGGAAGACCTACTTACAACAATCAACCAACTTGACCTCATTGACTTATACAGAACTCTCCACCCAACTGCTGCAAAATATACTTTTTTTTCTAGCGCACATGGAACATTCTCTAGAATAGACCACATATTAGGGCATAAAACAAATCTTTCCAGAATCCAAAACATCGAAATATTACAAAGCATCTTCTCAGACCACAAGGCAATGAAGCTAGAAATCAATAACAGAAAAACTAGGGAAAAGAAATCAAATACTTGGAAAATGAACAATACCCTCCTGAAAAAAGACTGGGTTATAGAAGACATCAAGGAGGGAATAAGGAAATTCTTAGAAAGCAACGAGAATGAAAATACTTCCTATCAAAACCTCTGGGACACAGCAAAAGCAGTGCTCAGAGGCCAATTTATATTGATAAATGCACACATACAAAAAGAAGAAAGAGACAAAATCAGAGAACTGTCCCGACAACTTGAGCAAATAGAAAGTGAGCAACAAAAGAATCCATCAGGCACCCGAAGAAAACAAATAATAAAAATTAGAGCTGAACTAAATGAATTAGAGAACAGAAAAACAATTGAAAGAATTAACAAAGCCAAAAGCTGGTTCTTTGAAAAAATTAACAAAATTGATAAACCATTGGCTAGACTGACTAAAGAAAAACAGGAAAGGAAACAAATAACCCGAATAAGAAACGAGAAGGGCCACATCACAACAGAACCAAATGAAATCAAAAGAATCACATCAGATTACTACATAAAATTGTACTCTAACAAATTTGAAAACCTAGAAGAAATGGATAAATTCTTGGAACAATACTACTTACCTAAACTAACACATTCAGAAGTAGAACAACTAAATAGACCCATAACAAAAAAAGAGATTGAAACGGTAATCAAAAAACTCCGAACAAAAAAAAGTCCTGGCCCAGATGGCTTCACTGCAGAGCTCTACCAAACCTTCAGGGAAGACTTAACACCATTACTATTGAAGGTATTTCAAAGTATAGAAAAAGACGGAATACTACCCAACTCATTCTATGAAGCTACCATCTCCCTGATACCAAAACCAGGTAAAGACATTACAAAAAAAGAAAATTTTAGACCTATATCCCTCATGAACATAGATGCAAAAATCCTTAATAAAATTCTAGCCAATAGAATCCAACAACACATCAAAAAAATAATTCACCCTGATCAAGTGGGATTTATACCAGGTATGCAAGGCTGGTTTAATATCAGAAAAACCATTAATGTAATCCATCACATAAATAAAACAAAAGACAAAAACCACATGATCTTATCAATTGATGCAGAAAAGGCATTTGACAAAGTCCAACACCCATTTATGATAAAAACTCTCACCAAAATAGGAATTGAAGGAAAATTCCTCAACATAATAAAGGGCATATATGCAAAGCCGACGGCCAATATCACTCTAAATGGAGAGAACCTGAAAGCATTTCCCTTGAGAACGGGAACCAGACAAGGATGCCCTTTATCACCACTCTTATTCAACATCGTACTTGAAGTCCTAGCCAGAGCAATTAGGCTAGACAAAGAAATAAAGGGTATCCAGATTGGTAAGGAGGAAGTAAAGCTATCACTATTTGCAGATGACATGATCGTATACATGGAAAACCCTAAGAAATCCTCCAGAAAACTACTGAAACTAATAGAAGAGTTTGGAAGAGTCTCAGGATATAAAATAAACATACAAAAATCACTTGGATTCCTCTACATCAACAAAAAGAACACCGAAGAGGAAATAACCAAATCAATACCATTCACAGTAGCCCCCAAGAAGATAAAATACTTAGGAATAAATCTTACCAAGGATGTAAAAGACCTATACAAAGAAAACTATAAAACTCTGCTACAAGAAATTCAAAAGGACACACTTAAATGGAAAAACATACCCTGCTCATGGATAGGAAGACTTAACATAGTAAAAATGTCTATTCTACCAAAAGCCATTTATACATACAACGCACTTCCAATCCAAATACCAATGTCATACTTTAAGGGAATAGAGAAACAAATCACTAATTTCATATGGAAAGGAAAGAACCCCCGGATAAGCAAAACATTACTGAAAAAGAAGAAGAAAGTGGGAGGCCTCACTCTACCTGATTTCAGAACCTATTATATAGCTACAGTAGTCAAAACAGCCTGGTACTGGTACAACAACAGGCACATAGACCAATGGAACAGAATTGAGAATCCAGATATAAATCCATCCATTTATGAGCAGCTGATATTTGACAAAGGACCAGTGTCAGTCAATTGGGGAAATAATAGTCTTTTTAACAAATGGTGCTGGCATACCTGGATATCCATTTGCAAAAGAATGAAACAGGACCCATACCTCACACCATGCACAAAAACTAACTCCAAGTGGATCAAAGACCTAAACATAAAGACTAAAACGATAAAAATCATGGAAGAAAAAATAGGATCTACCCTAGGAACCCTAATACAGGGCATAAACAGAATACAAAACATTGCCAAAAATGATGAAGAGAAACCAGATAACTGGGAGCTCCTAAAAATCAAACACCTATGCACATCTAAAGACTTCACCAAAAGAGTAAAAAGACCACCTACAGACTGGGAAAGAATATTCAGCTATGACATCTCAGACCAGCGCCTGATCTCTAAAATCTACATGATTCTGTCAAAACTCAACCACAAAAAGACAAACAACCCAATCAAGAAGTGGGCAAAGGATATAAACACACATTTCACTAAGGAAGATATTCAGGCAGCCAACAGATACATGAGAAAATGCTCTCGATCATTAGTCATTAGAGAAATGCAAATTAAAACTACGATGAGATTCCATCTGACACCAACTAGACTGGCATTAATTCAAAAAACACAAAATAATAAATGTTGGAGAGGCTGCGGAGAGACTGGAACTCTCATACACTGCTGGTGGGGTTGTAAAATGGTACAACCACTTTGGAAATCCATCTGGCGTTATCTTAAACAGTTAGAAATAGAACTACCATACAACCCAGAAATCCCACTCCTCGGAATATACCCTAAAAATACAAGACCCTTCACACAAACAGATATATGCACACCCATGTTTATTGCAGCTCTGTTTACAATAGCAAAAAGCTGGAAGCAACCAAGATGTCCATCAACGGACGAATGGGTAAATAAATTGTGGTATATTCACACAATGGAATACTACGCATCGATAAAGAACAGTGACGAATCTCTGAAACACTTCATAACATGGAGGAATCTGGAAGGCATTATGCTGAGCGAAATGAGTCAGTTGCAAAAGGACAAATACTGTATAAGACCACTATTATAAGATCTTGAGAAATAGAAAAAACGGAAAAGAACACATACTTTTGTGGTTACAAAGGGGGGAGGGAGGGAGGGAAGGAGGGAGGGAGGGAGAGGGCTTTTTATTGATCAATCTGTAGATGGGAACTGCTTTGGGTGAAGGGAAAGACAACACTCAAAACATGGAAGGTCAGCCTAATTGGACAGGATTAAAAGTAAAGAGGTTTCCGAGATAAAATGAAAGCTTCAAAGGATAGCGAAGCAGGGGCTGGGGTCTGGGGAACTTGGTTTGAGAGGACTTCTAAATCAATGGGCAAAACAATTCTATTATGAAAACACTCTGCATCCCACTTTGAATTGTGGCACCTGGGGTCCTAAATGCCAACAAGCAGCCATCTAAAATACATTAATTGGTCTCAACCCACCGGGAGCAAAGGCAAAGGAAGAACACCAAGGTCACACGACAACTAAGAACCCAAGAGACAGAAAGGGCCACTTGAACCAGAGACCTACAATATCCTGAGACCAGAAGAACTAGTTGGTGCCCGGCCACAATCGATGTCTGCCCTGTCAGGGAACACAACAGACAACTCCTGAGGGAGCAGGAGACCAATGGGATGCAGACCCCAAATTCTCATTAAAAGACCACACCTAATGGTATGATTGCGACTAGAGGAATCCCAGAGACAATGCTCCCCAGAACTTCTGATGGCACAGGACAGGAATCATCCCCGAAGACAAATCATCAGGCATGAAAAGGACTGGTCAGTGGGGGGGAGAGAGATACTGATGAAGAGTGAGCTAATTAAATCAGGTGGACACAGGAGAGTGTGTTGGCAACTCTTGACTGGAGGGGGGATGGGAAGATAGAGAGAGAGGGAAGAAGGTAAAATTGGCACGAAACGAGAGACTATAAGGGCTGACTCAATAGGGGGAGAGCAAGTGGGAGAAGGGAGTAAGATGTATGTAAACCTACATGTGACAGACTGATTGGAATGGTAAATGTTCACTTGAAGCTTAATAAAAATTAAAAAAAAAAAAAAGGCGTATAAAACAGCCATTCCTACTTGTGTGTGATTTGATTTAAGGATCAACTTTTTTATGGCTCCTGGATGCACAGTTTTATAGTTTCATTGTTACTGGTATTTCATAAAATTCAGAACTACTGGCTGCATAAGTGCTATCAAAGGAAGAGAAGTTTTGCAGCAAAACACAGAGATCATTTTGGAATGTAACCTCTTTTGAGCAGCTACTCAACCCTCTGTTCAAATATTCTCTACTACCTGTTCCCTAAATACTTTATTCTTCACTTTGAACTTATTTCTTGATTTATAGAGCCAGCAAAGACAGAGAAAAGTAGATTAACACTCCCAATGGATTATCCATTTATAGTTCATAATTAAATATGGATAAATTATAATCCTCAGTTTAATCTTGACTTTCCATACTCATTTTCTCACCTTTATTTACTCCCCTGCCATCTTTCTAATTAAACTTCATAAAAACTAGGCAACCTAAGACAGATTCCAAAACTTCCAATTGTGTTCTCATATTAAGTATATTAAGTGGGAACTCATTTAGATATTTTCCAAACAGTATTTATTTCTGGTAATTATTTAATATCTTACTATTAAAACTGCTTAAAAATATAATTATTTTCATATTAAAAAATAAAAGACAAATATTTTCGGCTAGAATGATGTAATTTAAAAAATCAACAACTGTGTTCTCCTCCTGGATGCCTCAGCTGTCTCAAACTCCTAGGCAAAAAGAATATCCCAGGATGATTCATATACTAGGGGTTCTTGAATGCCTGATACTAGTATTAGCAAGCATTATTATTTTCAAATATATTACATGTCTGTTATGAGTTGTTCCTTTTCTTTCTAGCAAATCACTGCAAAAGCAAGAAAAAGAATGTACAATTTGACATTCCAGCTTTATTTCTGACTGTAACAAAACAATAGTGACAATATATTTGAAAGAAGAATAATAATAAACATAATAACAAATGATGATATTGTACCTTTAGATGATAAAAGTACATAGTTAAATATTATCAAATGTTGGGAATTTGAGCCATATTTGCTAGAAGGTGTATACTTTAAATTCTAACCTAAACAGTTTTGTATAAGAAAGTGCTTAAGATATGCTTTGGCTACCTTGAAGAAGACTAATGTGTTGATTTCATAAGACTCTTCGTTCCCATACGGCTAGAATCAACACAGGAATAGAGGTATTACCTGCATTATGAAATAATTAGGCTACAGCAACTCCATCTCTCTCTGATACCCTGCCAGGTATGGAACTTACATGCCAATAAAATAACAACAGAAACAAAACCATGTTTCCATTATTCAGAAGGCTCCAAAGTGCAAATACATGAACATATGTAAGTAGATAAAGTAAGGAATTGAAAGTTGATGGTGATTTCCATATGTTTCCATATGCTTACCTTCAATATAATGCTATAGCCGGAATTTTCTGATTTCTTTCAGTGTCATCTTTTATACCAATAAAACTGAATTCTTTTCAAAGTATTTAAAACTTCTACTTAAGAATTTTTTTTTTCTCTCTCTGCAGTTCAGGGTAAATAACATACCTGCATCTTACCAAGAGAGAAATGTAATTATTATTATTATTTTTTTTTAAAGGAAAGGCCATTTAAGTTTTTGCAGATATTCTTCAGAGATACTAAGACTTTGGTGAGGACAGTGCTAGCAATGAGTGGTGATCAGCCCCGCATCCTGTAACCTTCTGATACATGAACTTGTTAACCCTGTGATTGGTCAAGGAATTGTCTAATCACACATGCCAATAATAAAGAGCAAAGCACCTTGCAGTTTTTCTTTCCTATTCTACTCCGTTGCCGAAAGACAGATGTATTGTATCTAATTATTCACTGATTGGTATCGGGAGAAACATTAACATAATTGGCACATTTGTTCTAATTAACAGAGGGAAACTGCCACATGACACCCAACATGAAAAGTGAGTCCAGCAGCCATTAGCTAGAAAAATCCACATCTATCCAAGGGGTTACTCTGTCAAACTCAAACTGGGATCTATCGAGTCAGAATACTGGGATTGAAAATGACACAACCAAGTTGGGAAGAGCATGCACGCCTAAGAGAATGGAGATTCCACCTGGAATCATTGTATGCAGGTACCTTAATCAAACAAATGGGAAAAGCAATTATGGGGCAATTATCAAATGCTCTTTCAGCCAAGCCAAGCTTCTAGGAGCAGCATTAGCTAGAAGCTGGAGAGTCTTTGCCAAGTTTTACTGAGTGGTTTGGAAGCAGGGGTGGATTATCAGATAAAAAAGGTAAGCATGGTACTTACCTCGCTAACTGGATCATCTACAGTGAACAATTTCACATGGGTTTCCCCATATCAAAGAAATTGTTAACTACAGATCAGCAAGTAAGCACAACAAAGTCCCTGCTTACCTTGCTTACTGGGTCATCCGCCCTTGTCAGGGATTGTAAATTTAAAAAGAGGCTTTGATTCCCTAGGAAGGTGCTGTGGAGTTGGGAAAGAGACAGATGCCAGCCATACCTAGAAGCAGAATTTTTGATGTGATAAAAAAATATGAAATTGTTCACTACAGATGACCTGGTAAGCAAGGTAAGCACGGTGCTTACCTTGCTTATTGGATAGTCTGCCCCTGCTTGGAAGTGACAGAGCCCTGGAGAAGCAGTGCTTAAGTGCTCAGCTATTAACCAAAAGGTCATAGGTTTGAACCCACCAGTTGCTCCATAGTAGAAAGATGGGGCAGTGTGCTTCCATAAAGATTTACAGCCTTGGAAACCCTATGGGGTAGTTCTACTCTGTCCTCTAAGGATGTTATGAGTCAGAATAGATTCCATGGCAATGGGGTTGGTTTTGAGTTTTGGAAGTGACAAATTTGAGGCTTTTTGTGTATTTGATTATTTGTTTTAAGCTTGCCCTTCGGACCAGTGTTCTCACACTTTGCTGCAATTTAGAACTACTTGAAGAGCTTTATAAAATCTTGGTAGCCAGGCTGCGCATCATACAGATTAAAGCAGCATATCTCTAGGATAGAGCCCTGTGGTACAGAGGTTAAAGAGCTTGGGTGCTAACGAAAAGGTCGGTAGTTCAAACCCACCAGCTGCTCCTTGGAAACCCTAAGGGGCAGTTCTACCCTGTCCTATATGGTCACTATGAGTCAGAATCGACTCAACGGCAATTTTTTTTTTTTTGATATCTCTTTTTTTTTTTTTCTAGGATAGGACATAAGCATCAGCGATTTCTAGTGATTCCCAGGTGACGCCAATGTGCATCCAAGTTTAATAACCAATGCTGAACTCTGGGGATCTTCTAAAATACAGATTCTGATTCAATGATCTGGGCCGGGGCCTGAGATTCTGCATTTCTTAAAAGTTCCAGGTGTTGTCAGTACAGATGGCCAATGAACCACACTTTGAATAGCAAGGGCTTGACAATTCTAAACAATACGTATAAGCTTTCTGTGTATAGACTATTACCAGGTAGGATTTGGCTTCAATTGTTCCAGAGGTCAAAATCTCAATATTATTTTCTTCTTGTTTCTCACAAGTGTCTTAGTGGCCTTCATAGTTTACGTAGGTTCTTCATCTGACCAAAAAAGTTCTCATAATAGAACGTCAATGAATGTTCTTACACAAGTTGCAAATAGAAAGTATCTTAAAATACAAGAAGGAAAAGGCCATTTGTCCAAAAAAGAAAGTTCAGAGAAAAGGAGCCGACTGCCTGAGCTACTGTGGAAAACAACATTGTGCCAGATGTTCTTTCTTGTCAAGACCCAGGGCTACTTTAGCTGTACAGATATTTGCTTCTCAGACTTGCAATAAAATAAGACGCGCATTCACTTCAATATTGACCACTATTCAATATACTTCACACTCTTCTTTGGGTTTGTGAAAGTATGTGTTATTTCTATGCTTAAAAAAATGCTAGTCTTCAAGCAAGCTGAAATTATATCCTTGGACAATTGTAAAAAATAAAATAGCCAAAGGATAAAAACAGCAAGTGGAAACTGTAGTGGCATTTCGTTCAGTTGTTGTAACTTCTGCCTCCTTTGCCAAGACAGGGAATTTGTTTTCCTGCTGAGGAAACACTCCCTTAATTGCACATATGTCTGGCTCATTGCTTTTGAGAGCTGACTCTACGTAGACCATATTGTGGAAGCTAACTTGTCCTGAAATCTGAAAACTTATATTTCTAAAGCCTAAATTTTACCAGGAGGAGATAAAAGCATGTTGACAAATGAACTAACAACAAAACCCCATTGTAGAATGACTATATATAATAACACCTTCCAGGGGATAAAAATGGTATTGAAGTGTCCTTAAAATGCTAACTTTTCTAGAGAAAAGACTACAAGTTGACTAGTCCCTCTATAGTTCCTAATCAGCCTTTACTATAAACTTGCTTTTCAGCATAAGTATGCCCCACCAACATTTCTTTTTAAATGTCCAGTTAAAATCTTCAAAACTATTGCTAAGTCTGACCGCCATTCGAGAATACAGGCTTTTTACGCTCTATGACTACCATTTTTCATCCACAGTAAGTTTATGATAAATAGCGCCTGTAAGGATATGAAAAAACATTGAAGAAATTCCAGAGCAAGAGAACTTATAGGAAACAACAAGATAAACTTTTTAAAAGAAACACTGTCCTGTGATTATGGATGCAGGCTCGGCTGTTCCCTATTGTTGAAGCTCCACTGAGATAGGTATTATAATTGAACACAGCTGAGGTCTCCTAACCAGGCCATCTAAGAAAAGCTCATTTTGGGTCTGTTGAGATTTAGTATGGAAAATTTCACTTTTTCCTGAAAGACCAAATATTTTCTGGATTTTATTCATTTAATAAAATCAAATTTAAATACTATGTTCATATAGTTTTCCTTCCCATGAGAATTAAGCCATGCTATTTATCTCTTCACTTTTCTCCACTTTCACTACTTCCACCTTAAAACAAGCAACCATCTTCTCTTGCTTCAGTTGCTGCAAAATCCTACAAATGCTTGCATCCTTCCACTTCAGAAGTCTGTTTTCCATACAGCAGCCAGAAAAATCAGGTCGTGACAATTTCTCACTTAAAATCTCTGGTGGCTTCTCACACATTTAGAGAAAAGTTCAAACTTCTTATCATGTCCTGGATCTGTCCTTCCCAAGCTCTCTGAATGTCTTTCTGCTCTCCCCATTGCTCGCTGTGTCTCAGGCACACTGGCCTCCTTTTTAGTCCCGTAACGACCTCAAGCTCCTTCTGAGGGCATTTACCCTTGCTGCTCACACTACCTGGAGCTTTCTGCCCCAGATCTTTTTAAGACTGGCTCCTTCCTGCCATTCAGATTTCAGCTCTAATATCATCTCCTCAGACAGACTTTCCTTGGACTCTAA
This sequence comes from Elephas maximus indicus, assembly GCF_024166365.1. Taxonomy (NCBI): domain Eukaryota; kingdom Metazoa; phylum Chordata; class Mammalia; order Proboscidea; family Elephantidae; genus Elephas; species Elephas maximus. Next base: position 59,049,445 of record NC_064823.1, on the reverse strand, counting down.
AGTGATTTCCAATTCCCGGAAGCCAATACCCTCTTGCATATGACTCTGTTTTATTTCCTTTAACTTATAATCATCTGAAAACATCTTGTTCATTTATGTGTATTTCTGTTTATTGTTTTTTTTTCTCCTCTAGGAACTTCGACTGACCTGTATCTCCTGCTGCTAGAACAGTGTCTGATACACAGTGGATGCCCAGTACATATTTCTTGCATAAATGAATTAATGACTAAAAAATAAAAACTGCACTGTGTACTATAGGCTCAAAGGGACCACTGTGTGTTTGCAGAAATCAAGCCACAGTTTAGTATATGTCAGATAAGGTCTATTATTGCTTGCCATTTTTTTGGTCGATGTTGATAATTTTATTATTATTTTTAACTTGACTTACATGGCTATCTGAATTTGTGATGATCTCTATGTATAATTATTAGAAGCAGGTATTGGAAAAAAATATGCAATTACCATAATAAATGTCAAATGTTGACTGGACCAATGCAAAGCTTGCACGCTGAATAATAGTTGCAGAACCTAAGACTTTTGAAAACCTATTTGCAAGGCTGATAATCATATCATAATCAAAACCCCTTCTTTGTTGCTACACACGTTAGCAGAAAATTCCAACAGATTTACTGGGCACCGAGAGCACTGTCTCCCTCCAAATTAGTATTCATGCCCAATTCTTCTTTCCTCTCTAAACCTCTTTTGCCTGCAAAGAATATAAAGAAAGCACAGATTGGAAGACAATGCACCTGCATGGAAATGCATCAACATGAAGGTTCAATTATGAGGGAATAGCAGCAAAACATGAATGGCTCTCATGAAACAAAGCATTCAGGGGCCATATTAATAATCAATTAGGTGGAGAGCCACCTGATGCTGCACATGGGCGGAGCCTCCAGCTGCCAGCAGCTTTTTGTCCTGGCAACATCAGCTTAAAAGATTTTGTTCCCTGTTCATCAAGACTAAACTCAGCAAATTAATCTATTCTTTTGCACTTCACGCCATATTTTCCCACTTGCTAATTAGAGATGCAAATGTTGATAAATAAGATGATGGTTTTTAAGCACAACTAGGTCAATAAGTTGTACATTGTGCGCTATTCCTCCAATTAAACTCCTGTGAGAAACAGCTCAATTATAATTAGGGAAGCAATTATCCCCTTGTTAAAGGTGAAACAAATCACAAGTTTTAGTGAAAAATTCAATTTTGCTCCTTCTGCCGTACTGACAAATCTTGTATCCATTGATGTTCTGATCCCTGTAGTCTCCAAAAGAGATAATTTAACAAAATAAAGCATCTCTGTGTATATTTCTGGCTCACCATGTGACAGCAACTTTTTCTAGGCATAAACTAAAATGAGCAAAGAGGGATTCATTTCATAGAGTGCTGCTATCATGCCACTGAAGCAACCCAGCACTGGTTCCATGAGCATATTAATTTTCATGCATCTTTAGGGAGATGGGGGAGGTCTGTCTGTTGAAAGAGAGGCAAATGCCTCAGCATAAATGGAAGATAAGAATTATATTTTTGACTTAGTCTTAGCAAAGAGTTGTAAAAAAAAATTCTGAGGATATTAGAGTATTTACAGGATTTGTCTTTTACCTATTCTTGTTGTTGTTAGGTGCCGTCAGCTGGGTTTCGACTCATGATAATGCTATGTATGACAGAATGAAACACTGCCCGGTCCTGTGTAGTCTACTTTTTAATTTTAATATTATTATTATTATCATTAACCTCTTCAATAGTTCTTGAACTAAAGAAACTTTGAGAGGCTTTTTATTCCTGCTTGTAGTGGGTATGAACCCTGATTTCAGGGTTCAGACCGATGGGTTTCCTCACTCCATACTGAGTTCTTTCAATAGGGAATAGTTCTTTCACTCTTCAGGGGTGACAATATCCTTCTTCTAGAAAGTTCTGTTTCCTGATGCTTCTGTGTCACATCAAAAAGGGCCTCTTTTTAATTTTTTTTCATTTAGTCAAATATGCATAGTGAATCCACTTAGTGACCTACAGTCTGCTGGTACAAGAGATAAAAGATGAACAGAAGACATTTTTGCTCCATGTATGTCCACAATTTAGTCAGGCAGGCAGAAGAATAAATAGGTACATTTCAGTAAAAGTGCACTCAGCTGCTAACTGAAAGGTTGGTGGTTAGAACTCACCAGCTGCTCTACAGGAGAAGATGTGGTGGTCTGCTTCCATAAATATTTCAGCCTCAGAAACCCTGTGGGGCAGTTCTACTCCATCTTATAGGGTCACTATGAGTTGGAAGCAACTTGACAGCAATTTTTTTTTTTCTTGGTACTTAGAGCTTTATAAAATTGTGGTACAGAGGGGCTGAGATTCAGTCAGTCACGCTGGTTCCCCCATTGTTGTTGTTGTTAGCTGTCCTTGAGTCTGCCCCAACTAATGGCCACTCCATGCACAACAAGTCAGATTAGGCTTTTCAGTGGCTGGTTTTTGGAAGTAGCTAGTCATGCCTTTCTTTCTAAACTGTCTTGATCTGGAAGCATTGCAGACATTTCCTCAGCATCACAGCAACATGCAAGCCTCCACTGACAGACAGGTGATGGCTGTGCTTAAGATGCATTGGCCAGGAATTGAACACAGGTCTCCCACATGGAAGACAAGGATTCTACCACTGCCTTTGGTTTGTCCATAACCAAAATCCAAAAACCCATTGCCGTCCACTCGATTCCGACTCGTAACGACCCCACAGGACAGAGAAAAACTGCCCCATAGGGTTTCCAAAGAGTGGCTGGTGGGCTCAAACTGCCAACCTTTTTGTTGGCAGCCAAGGAACAGTGGTTAAAAGCTACGGCTGTTAACAAAAAGGTCAGCAGTTCAAATTCACCAGCCACTTCTTGGAAATCCCATGAGGCAGTTCTACTCTGCCCTATAGGGTTGCTTTGAGTTGGAGTCAACTTAACGGCAACAAGTTTGGTTTTGGTTTGTCCCATAGAGTTTCCAAGGAGCGCCTGGCAGATACGAACTGCCAACCTCTTGGTTAGCAGCCGGTTTGTCCCTAAAAAAAAAAAAAAAAAAAAATACTGAAATACTTCCATATTTGCTGCTAAATAACTGAATGCCCATTCCCTATTTCCTACAGGCTCCCTAGAATCCCTGGACCACCTCATCATCTAGCAGATAAAGAGTTTATACTTGATACAGCAAAGAACCTTCAAGACTGTTCCTCTGCTAAGGGAGTTGTGTGCCGTGGAGAGGATTCTGACTCTTAGCAACCCTACAGAACAGAGGAGAACTGCCTCACAGGGTTTCCTAGGCTGTAAATCTTTACACGAGCAGATTGTCAGGTCTTTTCTCCCATGGATCCACTGGTGTGTTCGAACTACCAACCTTTCAGTTAGCTGCTGGTGCTTAAAAATTGTACCACCAAGGCTCTTTAAGGGAGTTGTGCAGTTGTAAGAATTGTTTCAATAGCACCTGTAGGTGTAAAGAAGTGTTTGTCAAGACTGGAGGAAAGAGCAGCCAAGTCTAGAGGCCTTGAGCTTCACCCCTGGGGTCCCCACAACATAGATTTTGTTAACTGATGAGTATTGACAGAGTTCATACGTCAAACCTGTCAGCACCTGGGGAGATGGAGGATAATGGATCCTGGGTCAGCCTCTTTCTCCTCTGAGACTTTTTTAATCTCTTTCTTTGGGCTCTGAAAAGTAGATCTACTAACAGTAGCCTCAGTCCAAAATTTCTTCTTTGGGAGAAAATATGTTAGTCTAGTATTTGGGGACTGTGAAGACTAAATGAACAATGCTACCTTTAAAAATCAGAGTAAGGGCAGCAGTGCATCATAGATATTTACACTAATGAGTCATCTGATAACCCGTAACCATTGCCGTCAACTCAATTCTGACTCATAGCAACGTTACAGGACAGGGTAGAACTGCCCCAAACAGTTTCCAAGGAGCGCCTGGTGGATTCGAATTGCTGAACTTTTGGTTGCAGCCATAGCTCTTGACCACTACACCACCAGGGTTTCCAAGTCATCTGATAGCCTTGATAAAAAGGCATTTGCTTGTTTTAGAGCTCACGAAGTCATCTTCTTTTGACTTCGATCAAAGCAATCAGCTACAGAATGTAGGAGGGCATGTTGGTGATTCTTCATAGAACAGAAAGTTTGTCTGTGCATACCCTACAGTGCAGAGCAGAGTGACTTCCTTGGAGCAAGGTACTCAGTGACTATTTTGACTTTAAGACATTGAATTCAACCTTCTGGGAATCAATAGGAGATAATTTAATAATAGTACTAGTAATGGACAATATTTCTTGAGTGTTTTTGGTGTGTTCTAAGTGATTTTCATGTATCATCTCATTTAAACCTTACAACATTATGAATAAGTACTATTTCTCTATTTTATAACTGAGTAAACTGAGGTACTGAGAATTTAAATATCTTACCCAAAGTCAAAGAGTTAAAATATGGTGAAGCTTGGATTCAAACTTGGTGTTCTGTAAGGAAATCATATTAATATTCTATACTAAAGAATTAACGAATTTAAGGGAGAGAATGAAATGTTAATTACCATAGAAATACCTAGACCATTACTTGCACCAAAGGTGATGCCATCACAACTTAAAAATTAGATTTCTGTGAAACTTACTAACTTGGATCAGAAGGAAGAAAATTATTACTCCTGATATTCTGCAAAGGATCTACCAACAACATCCTCAGTGGAGCTAGACATATCCTTATAAAACAAAGATCAATTAAACCAATCAGCCACGTATTCATTGAACATCTGTCATCCGACTTTGCCAGGGTCATCTGCCACAGGATACAAAGAAGCACAAATACCTGCCCATCTTCCCTGATATCTTAAGGGCCGATTTTACTTATGGTAAATCACAAGAGTCTACCTATTGGTTTCCCTTTAAGATCGATATTTCAGTTTATGCTATATCTGTCCTGTAAGATTCCTCAAAAAAATAAATGAAATACTAAATAATCATTGTTTTTATCTTTAAATTAAAATAATCATGTAATTCTTCAACTCTTCAAGTTAGCTTTCATCCCTTTCTTTTTAAATTTATCTGTTCCTCCTGAGCAAATGGCAGTTGTAATGTGTCACGTTGAGATATTCATTAGCTTTCTGGTCTTGGTAATTTTAATAGGGTCGAAAAGAATTTACAAAGGAGTTTATTAGCCTGCTCTCAAGCATGTGTGTTTGATCTTACTTCTGACTTCAAAAAAAGAAAAGGAAATGTGCATTAAATATAGTTCTTTGAATGTCAAATGGGTATATGATTTTTGAGCTTGCCAAGTGTTAATTGGTCTCTTCCCTAGCGATGATACAAATAAAATTCATAACCAGTTAGTTTGCAGTCATGAATCTTCACTCCCTGACAAAGTGAACCATTTTGTGGAGGAGATTGAAAATATGAAGCAGTTATTAGAATCCCCTCAAAGTTTTTGCAGGGATTGTTTACCTTTAAGAAATTTTGAGTAAAAATGAGGCTGGATATCTATGCTACTCATGATATATTTGAGTATAATTTATCATGTAGTTTAATGGAGGAGGTTTGCATTAGAATTTTAGAAATACAACTAAGGAGACAGATGCAAGTATTATAATAACTGAAATGAAATATCAACACAGAGAATGTCTTCTTTCTAATTGCACTAAATCACACTGTGTCTCAATGCTGGAAGAAGGTTTTGATGTTGTTGGATGTAACAACTACAATCATGCCAAGTCTCTGATAAGGTGCTAGAAAACCATGGATACCAGTCACAAGGCAAAAAAAAAAAAAAAAAATTTCTCTTCTTTTAAAGATAAAAAGGAAATCTCATTACGAGTACTACCTTGAATTTATGCATTGACACATGTAGATATGAATGACTGTATGACAAAAAAAGTAGTCTGGTAAGGTTGTGTCTAAATTTCTAATTAATTTTTTATTTTTAATTTGGAAAGCATAATCAGATGTTTGATTTGATTGTCATGGAGTCAACTAACTGAGCCAACTCCTTCCTTTGTTTCAATCTTTAAAAATCAAAAACCTATGAGAAATCAAATACTAAGTGCATTGTTAATTACTAATAGTGTTTTTTTTTTTTTTTGGCATAATGTTGTAACTCTCAAGAGTATTATTTTTCATCTTCATGTATGGGCAAAATTCAGGGACTGACTTTTCAAAATATCAGCTGACTGAAGTATACGCCTATATTGCAACAACCAAAAAATGCTACTTTTCATATATACAATAAAGAGTAATAATTCCAAATGTAGTTTGGAAGGTAACAAGGAACCATCAACAAAGTGGCAACTATGTCACATGCTAAGTTAAAGTGTGCCTGAGTTTGTAGGATCCAAGATCATCTAGAATAATACTGTTTGATTCATATTAGGATGTCTCCTAAACATCACGGAAACTCTGGTGGCGTAGTGGTTAAGAGCTATGGCTGCCAACCAAAACATTGGCAGTTCAAATCCACCATCATGTACAGTAACATTTTTTAGAGCTTAAAATTATCAGTTAACTAATGAAAGACACAGTATTAGATGATTTTCCTCAACATTATGCTCTAAGATGATGGTGAATGTATCAAGGAGAACATGGCACTTCCTCTTGTTGGCCTATTTTCCAGAGACAAGGCATTTTCAAAGGACATTATATCACTTGGTGTTAACGGCAAGTCACAGTATGAATCTAATGTGTAATACTTCATTGGTGGTCAATCAGTGTTGTTGTTAGTTGGCATTGAGTCATTTCCAACTCATGGTGACATGTGTGTACAGAGTTGAATTAGGCTTTGTTTTACACAGAATGGAAACCCTGGTGGCATAGTGGCTAAGTGTTAAGGCTGCTAATCAAAGGGTCGGCAGTTTAAATCTGTCAGGTGCTCCTTGGAAACTCTATGGGGAAGTTCTACTCTGTCCTATAGGGTCACTATGAGTTGGAATCGACTCGATGGCACCGGGTTTGTTTTTTTTTTTTTGCACAGAATTAAAAGATGAAAATGAAGAGTTTAACGGAAACTTACAGGATGAAACCAACTGACACTTGCTTCAAATACCTCTCTTACATGGTGTTAGATATGACTTCTAAGAATGTTCATAATTACATCATGGAACTGGACCAGGAGATACATATGTGGGGTATATACAACCACACACACACATACATATACATACACACTTTTTATGCTTTATTTTTTCTGCATATTACCAAGAATAATAGTAAAATTTATGGCATACCTTCTATCTTTACGATAGGTGACCAATAAAATAATGCAGTGTTTCTGAGTTCTTGCAAGCAAATGACAAAATTAAACCAAGCTGCCTATGGCTCTGTCCAGTGGTGTATTCTAATTGACTCCTAAGTCATTAATCAGTTCCCAATCAATCTATTTTGCCAGTAGCATGCAATTAGGACTCCATTACCATCCATTCATCATGCCATACCCTAATTCAGTGTGCTATTAGCCACGGAGTAGGCCTCCATTAGAATAACTGAGTGCCAATTGCTAAATGCAAAAAACTGTTGTTACTCACCTCAGCCGTTGGGATGCCTTCAGGTGGCCGACACTGGAGCAAGACTTCCTGTTCCAAGGACACTTCTTTTCCTAGTGGTTCCTGCTCAAATGTCTTCCGTAGATCTGGAAAGTACAGATGATAAAGTATATGTCAAAATTAATTAAAATTTAATCATTTATAAAAAGTACAATAAAAATTCCTGGGTTTAGTGTATGTGCCTTTGTATTTTTTATTTTTATTTTTTTAACTACATGTTGTTAATAATCTAGGTGGTTATATTCTGTGTGGTAGAATTTATTAAATTCACAGGCTATGAATTATATCTTCTTTAAACTTCAATGGAATGCTTTTGGAGATCTTCATTTTAGGAAACAATAAACCAATATCCCCCATCCAGTCGATTCTGACTCCTAGTGACCCTACAGGACAGAGTAGAACTACCCTATAGGGTTTCCAAGGAGTGACTGGTAGATTTGAACTGTCAACCTTTTGATTAGCAGTTGAGCTCTTAACCACTGCACCACCAGGGACGGCTCCTTTAAGAAGCAATTAATTGTGTTTCTTTAGTATTCCTTGATAATCAACTATGATAATCACATTTTTAGTCAGAAACCACATTCTCATTGTTGTTCTACATGGAGTCCCTCATGCACATGACTATTTTACTCTTTTTTCACAATAGATACAATTAAATTTGTAATAACCCTGAAATATTTGATCAGTAAGTTAAAAGTAAATTTCTGTTTTAGAGTTGAAAATAGAACACTGGAGGCCTAAGAGGATGAATATAACTTCTTGAAGATTCTCAAGCACAAGGCAGAAAATAGAGTAATGTTGGGAAGAATCCAAAATATGTCAATATGTAATCATATATGTGATCTTTCTTCAGTTAGAAGATTAAATAGCCACCTCTGCTCAGATATACCAAGCACCTAATTATGTATATAGCTACAGTTACTACAGCAATATGAAGCATAGTTTTCAAAACAATTATAAGTGGAACAAAAAAAAAGTTAAAGACTAGTTCGTCATTTTAATCACCAAACTTTGTTTTTAAAAAATGATTGTGTCATAGAGCTTAGAAGTAGTATTTTTTTTTAAGTGCACATACAAACTTTATTTCATACATGTACAATTCATCTCCCACCAATAAAAATTATTGGAATTTTATCAACTGGATTTTAATAATTAAATTAATGCTTCTGTACTTCCATTTCATGACCTCGATAAAGACATAAGAATCTCAAAGTACCATTTCAGCCTATTGAATTAATGGATAGAAACTCAAAGGCTCTGGAGGTATATCCCCAGTGTCTTCCAATGACCTACCAGAAAACATCACCTGAAAAAATACATTGAGAAAAAAAAAAAATCCACTGTTAAACACTTGCCATTTTGCTAAATTTATTGTGAAAAGAAAACTTCCAGACCTTAGGGATTATAAGAAAATTATGGGTTTACATAGATATGAAGAACAATAAGGGAACCCCTGGACAATGACAGAGCATCTGTCAGAAGGTCAGTTCTGTTTTGATTATCAAGAAACTGAGTATATGGCAGAAATAAACTTTTATAATCCACAAATTATTAGAATTTGAGAGTGATCTAAATCACGTCCTTATATTACATATGAGGAACATGTTCACCAAATTACCAAAAGTTCCACAGCAAAATAGTCAACACTAGTTTAGAACACACTGACTTGATTTGATAAGAATATTGCCATCCCACATTTCTTTCTAACATCTCTTCTGGTTACTTGGTGTCCTTCCAAAAGAAATATGAAAATCTTTTCTACTGACTTGGTAGTTGCTCTTTGTTTTTAATTGTCACTGAAATATTTTGGCAAAATGCCAAATAATGATAAAAACAAGAGCAGCAATTAATACTTTTCATGGGATAAAATGTTTTTGACAAGGTATATCTTGTTTGTGAAAAATGATTCTGAAAAGCTCTCTTCTGATGTGGGTTAGGGCCAAAACATGATGACTGGAATTAGTTCTCAAAGCAAATAACATACTGACTCACTCTCACTGAGGCTAATCAGCATTTCACAAAATGTGGGTTGGGAATAAGAAAAAGTAAGACATACTGTATCAAAAGAGTCAAAGCAGTTTCATCTAATGTTTATTAATTACTTCTCATTTCTACTCTGTAACACATGAGGTTGCCATGAGTTGGAATCGACTCGATAGTAGCAGGCAGCAGGTTTGAATTTTTGGTTTTCTTATACTAGACACTTTATTAGATACTTAGATGAAGATGGTAAGATATAGAATTAAGACTAGAAGGGTAAGCTGAGGTCTGGATATGAAAAGCCATTCTTGCATGCTAAAGAATGACAAACCCTCAAAGGCTTCTAAGTAAAAGAAGGAGATGAGATGTTACATATGACCATTAGTGTGACAGATGGATTGAGATGGGGATGAGAAGACAGAAGGCATTTCAGGGCCCATTTGAGTAGATGAGGAGGGATGATGGAGCCCTGAACTCAGCCGGTGATAGTGGACAGGAAGAGAAGACAGGTCCTAGAAATAGGCAAAGAAAATATTATATTATTAGCTACTGCAATTGTTAAGTTGGTACCAAAATTGAATGAAATAGTACCAAATTGGGCAGGGAAGTGGGGAGAAAGATAATATGTTTATTTTGGTAAATGTTCAGTTCAGTATGTTTGTAAGATAGTCACACGGAAAAGTCCAGTAAATTTATATTATGGTTTATAAACATCAACACTATTGACTTTTGGGGTGGAATAATTCTTTGTTGTGGGTGGTTCTCCTGTGCATAGTAAGACGTTTAGCAGTATCCCCGGCCTCTACCTACAAGATATTAGTTGCATCCCTCCCAGTCATGACAAAAAAAGAAAAAAATCCCTGAATATATTGTCAAATAATGCCTGAAGAAAAAATTACACTTGTTTGAGAACAATTAGTCTAGAGCTAAGAATCCCACGTGTCTGTCAGTTTGTCATACTGTGGGGGCTTGTGTGTTGTTGTGATGCTAGAAGCTATGCTACCAGTATTCATATACCAGCAGGGTCACCCATGGCGGAGAGGTTTCAGCTGAGCTTTCAGACTAAGACAGGAAGAAGGACTTGGAAGTCTACTTCTGAAAAGAATTAGCCAGTGAAAACCTTAAGAATAGAAGTAGAACATTGTCTGGCATAGTGCTGGAAGATGAGCCCCTCAGTTTGGAATACACACAACGCGACTGGGGAAGAGCTGTCACCTCAAAGTAGAGTCAACCTTAACGATGTAGATGCAGTCAAGCTTTTGGGACTTTCATTTGCTGATGTGGCACAACTCAAATTGAGAAGAAACAGCTGCAAATCTCCATTAATAATCAGAACCTGGAATGTACAAAGTATTAATCTAGGAAAATTGGAAATCATCAAAAATGAAATGGAATGCAAAAACACTGACATCTTAGGTATTAGTGAGCTGAAATGAATTGGACAAACCTATGGCCTACTATGCCAGGAATGACAACTTAAAGAAGAATGGCATTGCATTCATTGTCAAAAAGAACATTTCAAGATCTATCCTGAAGTACAACACTGTCAGTGACAGGATAATATCCATATGCCTACAAGGAAGGCCAATTAATAAGATTATTATTCATATTTATGCACCAGCCACTAAGGTCAAAGAAGAAGAAATTGAAGATTTTTACCAACATCTCGGTCTGAAATTGATTGAACATGCAATCAGGATGCACTGATAGTTACTGGTGATTGGAATGGAAAGTCGGAAACAAAGAAGAAGGATTGGTAGTTGGAAAACATGGCCTTGGTAACAGAAACGATGCTAGAGATCGCATGATTGAATTTTGCAATAGCAACGACTTCATTGCAAATACATTTTTCATCAACATAAACAGCCACTATACACATGGACCTTGCCAGATGGAATACGCAGGAATCAAATCGACTACATCTGTGGAAAGAAAGGATGGAAAAGCTCAATATCATCAGTCAGAACAAGGCCAGGGGCCGACTGCAGAACAGACCATCAAGAGCTTATATGCAGGGTCAGGTTGAAACTGAAGAAAATTAGAACAAGTCCACGAGAGCCAAAGTATGACCTTGAGTATATCCCATCTGAATTTAGAGGCCATCTCAAGAATAGACTTGATGCATTTAACACTAATGACCGAACCAGACAAGTTGTAAAATGACATTAAGGACATCATAAATGAAGAAAGCAAGAGACAGAAAAGAAAGACCTAAATGGATGTCAGAAGAGACTTGGAAACTTGTTCTTGAACATTGAGTAGCTAAAGCAAAAGGAAAAAAAAATATGAACTAAAAGAACTGAACAGAAGATTTCAAAGGGTGGCTTGAGAAGGCAAAGGATTATGATGACATGTGCAAAGACTCGGAGACAGAAAACCAAAAGGGAAGAATACACTCAGCATTTCTCAAGCTGAAAGAACTGAGGAAAAAATTCAAGCCTTGATTTGCAATTCTAAAGGATTCTATAGGGAAAATATTAAATGATGCAGGAAGCATCAAAAGAAGATGGAAGGAATACACAGAGTCATTATACCAAAAAGAACTGGTCAACACTCAACCATTTCAGGAGGCAACATATGATCAGGAACCATTGGTACTGAAGGAAAAAGTCCAAGCTGCACTGAAGGCATTGGTGAAAAACAAGGCTCCATGAATTGACGGAATACCGACTGAGATGTTTCAATAATCAGAAGCAGCTCTGGAAGTGCACACTTGCCTATGCCAAGAAATTTGGAAGATAGCTACCTGGCCAACCAACTGGAAGAGATCCATATTTATGCCTATTCCCAGAAAAGGTGATCCAACCGAATGCACAAATTATCCAACGATATCATTGATAACACATGCAATGAAAATTTTGCTGAAGATCATTCAAAAGTGGCTGCAGCAGTATACCCACAGGGAGCTGCCAGAAATTCAAGCTGGATTTAGAAGATGATGTGGAACCAGGGATATCACTGCTGATGGATATCAGGATCCATTGTCAGATGGATCCCGGCTGAAAGCAGAGAATACCAGAAAAATGTTAACCTGTGTCTTTGACTATGCTGAGGCATTTGACTGTGGATCATAACAAATTACGGATAACATTGTGGAGAACGGGAATTCTGGAACACTTAATTGTTTTCATGAGGAATCTGTACATAGACCAAAAGGTAGTCATTCAAACAGAACAAGGGGATACTGTGTGGTTTAAAGTTAGGAAAGGTGTGCATTGGGATTGTATCCTTTCATCATACCTATTCAATCTGTATGCTGAGCAAATAATCCGAGAAGCTGGACTATGTGAAGAAGAACAGGACTTTAGGATTGGAGGAAAACTCATTAACAATCTGTGCTATGCAGATGTCACTACCTTGCTCGCTGAAAGTGAACAGGACTTGAAGCACTTACTGATGAAGATCAAAGACCACAGCCTTCGGTATGGATTACACCTCAACATAAAGAAAACAAAAATCCTCACAACTCGATGAATAAACCACATCACGATGAACAGAGAAAAGACTGAAATTGTCAAGGACATCATTTTACTTGGATCCACAACCAACAGCCATGGAAGCAGCAGTCAAGAAATCAAGACGCATTACATTGGGCAAACTGGCTGCAAAAGACCTCTTTAAAGTGTTGGAAAGCAAAGATGTCACCTTGAGGACTAAGGTGTGCCTGATCCAAGCAATGGTGTTTTCAATCACCTTATATGCACGTGAAAGCTGGGCAATGAATGAGGAAGACAGAAGAAGAACTGATGCCTTTCAATCACGGCACCGGCGAAGAATATGGAATATACCTTGGACTGCCAAAAGAAGGAATAAATCTGTCTTGGAAGAAGTTCCAAGATTCATCTTAGATGCACGGATGGCAAGACTACGTTTCACATACTTTGGACATGTTAGCAGGAGAAAGACATCATGCTTGGTAAAGTAGAGGGTCAGTGAAAAAGAAGAAGACCCTCAACAAGATGGACTGACACAGTGGCTGCAATAATGGGCTCGAACATAGCAACAATTATGATGATGAAGCAGGATTGAACAGTGTTTCATTATGTTGTAATAGGGTCACTATGAGTTGGAATTGACTGATGGCACCTGACAACAACAATGAACCCTGGTGGTACAACAGTTAAGCACTTGGCTGCTAACCAAAGGCTGGTGGTTTGAACCCATCAGTGGGAGAAAAGACTTGGCAATCTGCTCTCGTAAAGATTAGAGCCTAAGAAACCCCATGGGGGCAATTCTACTCTGTTCTATAGGATCACTCTGAGTTGGAATTGACATGATGGAATACATCAACAGTTTAGAGCTAGGAAAATAGTCCTTGTTGAAGATTTGTGATTCATTGTTTGAGAGACAGCTGAAGCACTGGAAATAAGTGACATCACCAGGGGAGACAGTGGGCATAAAATTCATCGAAAGCATTTAAAACATTAAAAAGAAGACACCAACATTTAAGAAGAAACGCTGCCAGCAAATAATGGCATAGACTGCACAAACAGTTGAAAGAAAAACCGGAGAGGTTTAAGTGTCAGAGGAGCCAAGAGGAGAACAAAGTATTAAGAATTGGGGTGGCCGTTAGGTCAAGTGAAGCAAAGGATTCAAAAAGAAGTCATCGGTTTGGGCAACTTAGGAGTGGAGGAGAGTGGAAGCCAATCTGATTCAGCTGAATCAGTTGAGGGTTGCCTGGGAATTGGGAAAGTAGACTTAGTAAGTACCTGCTACTCTTTTCCAAAACTTTATGATAAAAGAAGTGGGCAGCACCAAGTCTGAGTGCAGTAGGCTCACATTCTTCTTAGGGTATAGTGTGATTTTGGGCACAGTTTTCAAATTCCTGTCATATGAAGGCACAGTTTACGTAGATTCTTGTTTCCTAACTGAGAATAGTGACACCACATCAGAGGCACATGCTTCAACGGACAGGTCTAACTGTAAACCACCATTGAATACTATATAATTATTTTACTTTAATGGTTTGACTGTAAACTCTATATAAATTTTATCTAATTTCTAAAATAATCTTGCATTTAACCCCCCCTCGAGGTAATACTTCTTCCTGAAAAACGCTTTTAACTCTTGCCATAAAACCTCTTTTCTAGCTTTCAGATCGTGTAATAAGCGTAGAATATATTGTGGCTGTGCCGTACGGCAGCTGCTCAGTGCAGTATGCCTCCACGTTCCTCTGCCAGTAGAGGGTGGATAACGTTTTAAGTATATCCTTTTTCATTTGGAGAGATGTGATAGAAGGCAGGCCAATGCCTTGCAGGCAGAAAGAACACAAGAGTAGACAAATAGGCATGAAAAACAGACACTTGTCAACTAGCAATTAGATGTAAAACAGAATGCTTCAGAATAATGTGGGTATTCTTTTCAAAAAAAGATGAATTTCTGCCCTTGGAAGACCTTTAGGATTCTACATTTCTGTTTTCTTTCCATTATTTCTAAGGCTGCTACTAAAATATGTATCAAGTCCTTTCATTATAACCTAGATTACTTTTGTAAAGTCAACTTGGCCTACCTTTGATTTAGTCATTGATTCTCCCAATTAAAGGAAAAATCAGCCTTGTCATATGCATGCATTCAGAGAGATGTTTACTTAAGAACATGAATATTGGCTTACTAAATTTTTTTTTTTTTAAATCCATACAACAAAATCCAATTAGCAGGTATAGAATCAGACTTGAAACTACGGATTTCTATTTACCATTTACACAGTCATCAGCCAAAGCTTTTTTTTTTTGAAGACACACACACACACACACACAGTCTATTTTTTTTAATGGAATTTTAATGATTTCAATGAAATTTTTGCATAATAATGAAGACTGTGGTTACAAATTATCTATGATGTAGAATACACTAATTCATGACATTCTACAAACATTAACTCTGCTTTCTGACAATGTAGTAAACAGAAAAGGCTAACTGGGAGTTAGGAGACTTTCTGGCCTTCACATTGCTCATTTGTAAAATGAAAGTAAATGACTGGATACTTCTGAAGTTTTATTTTAGCTACAAAGGCATATGACTGAATAGACTGACATTTTAAATACCCATGTTAGGAGAAAAAAAAGCTCATCCTTTGTGGAATAAGATACTTCTTGGTTGTGATGGCTCTTTATGGATATCTGTCCAAAGAGAAATAATAGAAGAAATTATTTTTCAATAGTCTAGCAGTTTATGCAACTTTGGAAAAAACTCTTTATAATTTTCTCCTAAGGACAACTTTTATGGACACTTAGATCTAAGCATCTATGCTTACAGGCAGGAGTTAGAAAATGCAAGAAGGGTTGGTTCTAGAAGATCCAGTAAAAATATTAAGTTTTTTGCCCAAATTAAAAAGAAAAATATGATATGTATCAGAAAACCTGATGAAAATTATAGCTCCGATGATTGCAGATACACTGGGAATGACTTTGAAAAGCTTCATTGCCTTCATGGGACAGAGGATGGGGGAGGAAAGTGCCTACCCCAAACAGCATCCAAGAAAGCCCACCATGCCAATATGGTTACTTACATGAGGGGCACAGAATCGTGTCTCCTCCCCAGTGACATCCCTTGAGCAACCGTGCCTAACACTTTTGGAAAAGGGTGAGTGTGGTATAGGAATGTTGAGGCTGAACAGGCCACAGCTTGGAGGATAACGGGTCACACTGCCACCTAAGCATGGTGAGCCCTGCTGTTTTTGGGAGAAGACTAGGAGAAAACATCAGCAAAGGGATGTGGTGGGTGTGCAAAAAGGTTTGCTCTCGACTACTAACCCAAAGGTTGCTGGTTGGAGCCCACGCAGTGGTGCTGAGGGAGAAAGGTCTAATAATCTCCTTCCATAATATAAAGACTACATCCAGGCAAACCCTAGACAGCAGCTCTACTCTGTAACACATAGGGCTGCCTTGAGTTGTAATCAACTGGACAGCAAGATTTAATGGGTGGGTTTTTAAGCAGGTAGGTTGCTGCTAGTATTGCTTTTGAAGAGGATAATAAACACTTTCTTACCACAAGTTTAAAAAAAAATTATTTACATTAAAAATGTTTATTCCCTCAGCAATGCTACTTCATTATTAAGAGAGATTTACTAGAATAAAATATTTCTTAAAAGACAAAATCTTGGCAATGTGATAGACTGAAACTGAGTCAGAAATTCTCCAGTGAGTATACTTCAACAGACTATTCTGGTGGAAATTAAAATCCTTGCATTTCATAGAATAAGAAGATATAAATGAAATACTACATTATTGATGCTGATTTAGATCCCATAATAATTTGTGAATATTAAAATATATACTGAATATGAAAGGAAATTATAAAGCATAAAACACATGTAATAAATTATTACTAATTCTATTACTGTTACTCAGAGAGTTCTGGAATGAAAGATAGTTGCCCATACAAGTAAATTTTCAACATATTCTTCTCTTACATACTTTGACCACATGGTCTGTAAACCATAGTATCTGCTATCCTTTATTTTCCTTAAGGAATTTATAGTCCATTGCTGAGTTTTTCAAACTGTGTGTCATGACCCTTTAGAGGGTTATGAAATCAATTTGGTGGACAACAAACAGCATATTAAAAAATATGAAATAAAATAAATAGAAAATATCAAGATGTAACATAAATGAGTAAGATAAGTACTATTCGTGTACGTGTGTCTATGTACACTTATCTGTGTGTGTCTGTGTGTATATGGGATGAATATGTGTTTACTGGATCATGATATAAACTTTTTTTTAAAATTGTAGATCTCTATGAAAGGGGTCTGAAAACCACTGAGAGGCAGGATAATACTGTGACTAAAAGCAGGTCTTTGGTGTAGCAAACAGGTTCAAATCCTGACTCTACTCTTTGACTAGTTGTGTGCCCTTGGGTAAATTGCTTACCCTCTTCTTGCCTTATTTTCCTCACCTGAAAAATGAAAGTGATAATGGCAATTCTACAGGACTATATATGAAGAAGTACCTATAGAATTCTTAACACCCCGCCTGGCATATAGTAAGTGCCTCGTAGATATTAAACTCCCCCCCACCCCACTCCCGGTTTTCCCACAGTATTACTGAATTTTATTATCCCACACAAACATTAGGTCTCACTAGTAGTAGTAAAAATAAACATAGCCAAGTGGGACAGAGCAATTGCAAGTACAGGAGGACTAATGGCTAAAGGCTGTGCTTCACAAAGAGAAATTCAGGGATTACCACGCTGTGCTTGATAAAAATGCAGACGCTCTACTCTGGTTGGGCCCCGGGAATCAGCAGTTTTAACAGTCTGCACAGGTGCATTTTATGCACAGCACTGAAATCTGAGAACCACTGACTAATTAATTCATTTATGCTACACTCACTGTTTGCCTGTCACAGTGCTAGCCCCTGGTGGGGGGCGGGGTGGCGGGGAGGGTGTTTGGGTGGCTGTGGGGAATTAAGAAGACCTGGTCCTGCACTGTGGCTATTAGCACCTGGTTTATAATGAATTTCTGTTGATGTTTCCACAGCTTCAGCAGAGCTCGCTTTTGTACTGGCCGAAGGCTAATGTTGTCTAGCACATGAATTAAAAATTATCCTGTGTATAATGGTTAGGCAGGTAACATGTGTTAGGCAGGTAACATATATGGGAGCAAGTTATACAGAGGATTTTTTTTTTTTTCTTCTTGAAATACAACAACCATATTTTTTGTTTTCTAAAGTTTGAGCTGTCCTTTCTAAATTTTGATAGAGGCATGGGTACAAAATTAACCCACTCTCTTCTTTACTCTTGCCACTCAGCTCTTAGCTGCAGGCTGAAATACAGGACTGCAGGATCAGTGGGCTGCAGGCTCCACCCATATTTATTTTCTAACACAAGCTGGTAATGGGTATTTTTAGGTGAATTAAAAAAAAAAAATTGTAAATGCTTCCAACTAACACCTTTATCAAAACAGTTGTGTGGGCCAACAGTTTTGAGAGCAAAACCAAGAAGTTGGTGGGCCATATTGTATCTGTGGGCTCTTCATGACCACTGCTCTACCAAGTTCAGTGTTGAGAAGGTCAAAGTTGCATTAATATTCCTGTGGCTTCTCTTCCATCTCAAACACAATCCCCAAGACTTTTTCCTATTTCCCACCCCTGTCCCCTACCCCTCCTCCATCTTCTGACCTTCAGATACTTGACCAAGAATGGTGACCATGAGACTTTGGCAGGCAAAGTTGTTTCTGCTAATAGGATTGCATACATAATATTTTCTGAATTAGCATTTTATAATTATTGATTCCCCCATGTGCCTGTCAGTTTGTTGTACTGTGGCGGCTTGCGTGTTCCTGTGATGCTAGAAGATATGCCACCAGTATTCAGATAGCAGCAGGGTCACCTATGGTGGACACGTTTTGGCTGAGTTTCCAAACTAAAACAGAGTAGGAAGAAGGACCCGGCAGTCTACTTCTGAAAAGCATTAGCCAGTGAAAACTTTATGAATAGCAGCAGAACACTGTCTGATACAGTGCCGGAAAATGAGCCCCCAGGTGGGAAGGCACTCAAAAGATGGCTGGGCACAAGCTGCCTACTCAAAGTAGAGTCGACCTTAATGACATGGATGGAGTAAAGCTTTCAGGACCTTCTTTTGCTGATTTGGCATGACTCAAAATGAGAAGAAACAGCTGCAAACATCCATTAATAATCAGAACTTGGAATATACAAAGTATGACTCTAGGAAAAACGGAAATTGTCAAATATGAAATAGAACGCATAAACATCGATATCCTAGCCACTAAAAAAAAAAAAAAATTAGTGAGCCCAAATGGACTGGTATTGGTCATTTTGAATCAGACAATCATAGTCTACTATGCTGGGAATGACAACTTGAAGAGCAATGGTATTGCATTCATTGTCAAAAAGAACATTTCGAGATCTGTCCTGAAGGACAACACTGTTAGTGATAGGATAATGTCCATACACCTACAAGGAACACCAGTTAATACAACTATTATTCAAATTTATGCACCAACCACTAAGGCCAAAGATGAAGAAATTGAAGATTTTTATCAGTTTCTGCAGTCTGAAAATGATCAAACATGCAATTAGGATGCACTGATAATTACTGGTGATTGGAATGCGAAAGTTGGAAATGAAGAAAGGTCGGTAGTTGGAAAACATGTCCTTGGTGATAGAAACAATGCTAGAGATCGAATGACAGAATTTTGTAAGACCAATGACTTCTTCGTTGCAAATACCTTTTTTCAACAACATAAACAGTGACTATACATGTGGACCTCGCCAGATGGAATACACAGGAATCAAATTGGCTACATCTGTGGAAAGAGAGGATAGAAAAGTTCAATATCATCAGTCAGAACAAAGCCAGGGGCTGACTGTGGAACAGACCATCAACTGGTCATATGCAAGTTCAAGTTGAAACTGAAGAAAATCAGAGCAAGTCCACGATAGCCAAATTACAACCTTGAGTATATCCCACCTGAATTTAGAGACCATCTCAAGAACAGATTTGATGCATTGAATACTAATGACAGAAGGCCAGACGAGTTGTGGAATGACATCAAAGACATCATACATGAAGAAAGGAAGAGGTCATTGAAAAGACAGGAAAGAAAGAAAAGACCAAGATGGATGTCAGAGGAGACCCTGAAGCTTTTTCTTGAATGTCGAGTAGCTAACGTGAAAAGAAGAAATGATGAAGTAAAAGAACTGAACAGAAGATTTCAAAGGGCAGCTCCAGAAGACAAAATATACTGACATGTGCAAAGAGCTGGAGATAGAAAACCAAAAGGGAAGAACACACTTGGCATTTCTCAAGCTGAAAGAACTGAAGAAAAAATTCAAGCCTGGAGTTGCAATAGTGAAGGATTCTATGGGGAAAATAATAAATGATGCAGGAAGCACCAAAAGAAGATGGAAGGAATACACAGAGTCATTAATGCAAAAAGAATTTGTCGACGTTCAAACATTTCAAGAGGTAACATAGGATCAGGAACCGATGGTACTGAAGGAAGAAGTCCAAGCTGCACTGAAGGGATTGGTGAAAAACAAGGCTCCAGGAATTGATGGAATATCAATTGAGATGTTTCAACAAATGAGTGCAGTGCTGGAAGTGGTCACTCATCTGTGCCAAGAAATTTAGAAGACAGATACCTGGCCAACTGACTGGAAGAGACCCCGAATGTGGAAATTATGAAACAATATCACTAATATCACATGTAAGCAAAATTCTGCTGAACATCATTTAAAAGCAGCTGCAGCAGTATATGGACAGGGAACTGCCAGAAATTCAGTCTGGATTCAGAAGAGGACATGGAACCAGGGATATCATTGCTGATGTCAGATGGATCCTGGCTGAAAGCAGAGAATACCAGAAGGATGTTTACCTGTGTTTTATTGACTAATGCAGACACATTCAGCTGTGTGGATCATAACAAATTATGGATAACATCAGGAAGAATGGGAATTCCTGAACACTTAATTGTGCTCATGAGGAACCTGTATGTGGATCAAGAGGTAGTAGTTTGGACAGAACAAGGGCATACTGTGTGGTTTAAAGTCAGGGAAGGTGTGCATCAGGGTTGTATCCTTTCACCATACCTATTCAATCTGGATCATAACAAATTGTGGATAACACCATACCTATGCAATCTGTATGCTGAGCAAATAACCTGAGAAGCTGGACTATATGAAGAAGAATGGGGCATCAGGATTGGAGGAAGACTTATTAACAACCTGCATTATGCAGATGACACAACTTTGCTTGCTGAAAGTGAACAGGACTTGAAGCACTTACTAAAGAAGATCAAAGACCACAGCCTTCAGTACGGATTGCACCTCAACATAAAGAAAACAAAAATCCTCACGACTGGACCAATGAGCAACATCATGATAAATGGAGAAAAGATTGACGTTGTCAAGAATTTAATTTTACTTGGATCCACAATCAACAGCCATGGAAGCAGCAATCATGAAATCAAACGACACATTGCATTGGGTAAATCTGCTGCAAAGGACCTCTTTAAAGTGTTGAAAAGCAAAGATTTCACCTTGAAGAGACTAAGGTGCACCTGACCCAAGTAACGGTATTTTCAATGGCATCATACGCATGTGAAAGCTGGACAATGAATAAGGAAGACTGAAGAAGAATTGACGTCTTTCAATTGAGGTGCTGGAGAAGAATATTGAATATACCATGGACTGCCAAAAGAATGAACAAATCTTTCTTGGAAGAAGTACAACCAGAATCATCCTTAGAAGCAGGGATGGCAAGACTACATCTTATATACTTTGGACATGTTGTCAGGAGGGACCAGTCCCTGGAGAAGGACATCACGCTTGGTAAAGTACAGGGTCAGTGGAAAACAGGAAGACCCTCAACGAAATGTATTGACACAGTGCCTGCAACAATGGGCTCAAGCATAACAACGATTTTAAGGGTGGCACAGGACCGGGGTGTGTTTCGTTCTGTGGTACCTAGGGTCGCTATGAGCCAGAATCGACTCAACGGCACCTAACAACAACAAATTACTAATTTAGGCTCCCTTACCCACTTTCAGAAAGAATGTTAGGCAATAAATTAGAACTTCAGAAGTTTAATCAACATTTTAATGTAAATTATTAATTAGCACTTAGGTCAGAAGAACATAGTGCCTTTATAGCTGAAAAGACACTTTGTTCTCATTCCTGTAATTTTTGATGACTACCTAGGATAAAAATGTCTCTACACTCTTTTCTGAACTGATGTCTTCATTGCTACAGTTGCCATGTACAAATACTTGAGGCTCTTTCAGGTATAGAAGGAAACTCTTACAAGCGGTTATGATAGGTGCTCAACTCTTGTCCTTTAGAGTATGAATGCGAAACATTTGGCACCACTGCCTCCCCTTCCTGCTCATGTGTGCATAGCTACTTGATCATGATATTCTTTCCCGTGGCGTCTAGATTTGGCCTCATGATCCTCCCCAACACAGGACTCTGGGTTAGCAGCCAAGACGTGACGCATTTGTAGCCACAGCATAGAGTTCACTGTGTAGAACTTCCTGATAAGGGATGTGTCTGCACAGTTGTTGACATCTTTCTACCAGATATATCACTGCTAAATTTCACTTCAGAAAGACAAACTAATCCCATCCAGTTGAATAGTAAATGTTTGAATTTAAAAAAATTCCTTGAAGTCAGCTGTATCTTAGTGCTTAATAGCTGTTGTTAGTTGCTATCTAACCAATTTCAATCCATCGTGACCTCACGTGTGCAGTGTAGAACTGTACTCCATAGAGTTTTAAAGGCTGTGACCTTTTGGAAGCAGATCACCTATCTTCCAATGTGCCTCTGGATGAGTTCGAACCGTCAATCTTTTTTCTGGTAGTCGAGCACTTACCTTTTGCGCCACCCAGCTGACTTGATTAATAGTAGCTCCTTAATAAATACTAGGAGCCCTGGTGGGTCAGTGGTTAAGTGCTTGGTGTTCAAACCCACCTGCCACTCCGAGGGAGAAAGAAGTGGCAATATGCTTTGGATTACAGTCTTGGGAAACCTATGGGGCAGTTCTACTTAGTAGGGTTTTTTTTTTTTTTTAAATAAAAAACAGACTGAATTCAATACCCTAGAGGACACGGTTTCCAAGGAGTGGCTTGTGGATTCAAACTGCCAACCTTTCCGTTAACAGTCATAGCTCTTACCATTGTACCACCAGGGCTCCCGTTTAAATAACTTTAGAATAGTCATAGCACTTTCTCAGCTCTCCAACCTTCCTTTCTCTGAATGCCCAACCCATGTTTTCCTCACCTTCCTGACAGATTTCTCAGGATCCATGTGAATTTATCATCCCAGTAATCATTCCCCCTGAGTATTTTTTTTTTTTTTAAATGTTTTTGGTTCTTTGCTTCAGTGAAGTAGGAGCTGATCTCTCTCCCCACTGTGATGTTGCCCTTTTTTATCACTGCAATAATTCCTTCCCTTTCCTCCCTTCCCTCACTCATTTCCCTTGTCTTCTTTACAATCCTTTTTGAATAAAATCATCTTTGCCTGTTTTAACACTCTCCGGTGCAATTTTTTCTCAGATGTAAATATGGCTACACCATGATGTGGGTCTACATGAAGAAGCAGTGTTACATAATGCTTGGGTTCATACCCACTGCTTGGGTTCATTCCTGGTATCATAAAATGAAGATAATAACAGTAATGATAGGGTTATTGTAAAGATTAAATACAGTAATACACATGAAGCACTTAGAACGGTGCCATTACATAAAAGGCCCTCTATGAATGTTCTCATGTAGCTACCCACTCCATCAGTCCCTCAAATGAGTGTAGCTGTCAATGGTTGTTTGCTGATTTTATCTATGTCTGTCTGTCTGTCTATCTATCTATCTAATCTATTTATCATCTATCTATCTATTTGCCAAGAGTTAGATGTACAAGGGAGCCCCTGGGTGGTGCAAATGGTTAATGCGCGTGGCTGCTGATGGAAAGGTTGGCGGTTGGAGTCCACCCAGATGTGTCTCAGGAGAAAATCCTGGTCATTTACTTTGGAAAAATCAGCCACTGAAAACCCTTTGGAGCACAGTTAGTTCTACTCTGACATATATGGGGTAGCCATGAGTCAAAGTCAACTCAACAGCTGCTGGACGGTTGTGTGGGTAGAGGCACAGGAAACTCCACACTCCAAGTACCAGAATTAAGCTTCTTGTCTCTCAAACTGAGTTGGTCTTGACAAACTGGCTGTAAATCTAGGGGAATCCTGTACTTATAAAAGCTTCATGTTGTAGTTATCTTCTGCTGGCCATGTAATGTACTTCCTGACACAGACTGACCTTGTTTCACTTGCTTTACTATGATGCATATTCTTCGTAGTGTCTAGATAGTTCTCAGTTAATTCTTTTAAGTGCTCAATGAACAGAGGTACCGATCATATTTTTTAAAAAATTAATTATTTTTTTTAATTTTAATGGTCTTTCAAAGTGGTCCTTTAAGGAATAATTCCATGATTCTATAAAGTAATAATACTTGTGTACTTAAAGAGAAAAAAATGTACCTTTCTTCTTTTTCTAAAAATGATAGAAGGAGCTAATTATGTTTTCACGGTAGACAGCAACTTCTGCTTAAATCACCAAATCAGGATGTGAGAGGGTAATAGCTTCTGTGAACAATGCAGTGTGGCATATACTGGGAGAACTATATTAGTCTTCAGAGCTTTGGGAACTTGTTAAAAGTGAAAAATACCTAATCTAAAGCCATAGAACTCTACAAATTTGCCATGGTTTTATTTTTCAGCAATAGAGTACCTTATCTTTGTTGGAATTGAAAAATTGGTTTTTTTTTTTTTTTTTTTTAGCAAATCTGAAAGGTCGGCGGTTCGAACCTACCAGCAGCTACATGGGAGAAAGATGTGACAGTCTGCTTCTGTAAACATTACAGTCTTGGAAACTCTATGAGGCAGTTCTAATCTGTCCTATAAGGTTGCTATGAGTTGGAATTGACTCAACAGCAATGGGTTTGGTTTGTTTTTTTACCATGGTTTTTAAAGGTAAGGTACACAGTACGTACATAAGTCAAATGGTGTCTTCTATTTTTACTTGCCTTTCCTTCTCAAATATTTTAAAAAGAAAATAAAACGAAAACATACAAACAAGCAAAAATAAGCTACATAAAGTTCCTTCTATGTCTAGATAAGAAAGTTAAGAAATATTACATGTTTTTGAAACTCTGTAGGACGAATTAGACTGCAGAAAGAGAAGTTTGTTTAAAGCTTAGATTCACTATTCCCTCACTACCTGACTTGCTCAAGTTTCCTAATATTTCCATGCTTCCATTTTGTTATTTGCGAAGTAAGGATAATAATAGAACCTACCACATAGGGAGTCTTTGACTGGCACAGTTAAGTGACTAACTCTAGCCAAAAGGTTGTTGGTTTGAACCCACCCAGAGATGCCTTAGAAGACAGGCCTGGTGATCTGCTTCTGAAAGCTCACAGCTTTGAAAACCCTACGGAGCAGTTTTACTTTGCATACATGGAGTCACCATTAGTCAAAATTGACTCCATGACAACTAACAACAGCAATCACATAGGATTGTTGTGAGGACTACAATAGTTACCATGCCTAAAAGATTTGGAACGGCATTTGGTAAACTCTAAGCACACCATCAACAATAACAGGATTTTTTTAAAGCAGGAAGAATGAAGATGATAGATTTTGATCTTGTTCCTGTTATGACAGCTTAACTTCCTTCTGTTTTTTAAAGAGCTAATATTTTTGTCCACCCTTAGGAGTTTACTGAAAACTTTCACAATATCTTAGTTCATATTCAGGGACAGAGGTTAGAACGATCATTAAGCAAATCAGCTGAGGATAATCTTGGTAATGTCTTCAGTTGCGCCAAGGCACACAATCCCTTACTGCGCTGAGACCATTTAAACAGAGAAATCTCAAGTGAACAAGTCCCTGCAGAAGAGAAGTATAATTTCAGCCATTCTTCTTTATTTCTTGACTTTGGGGGCATTCATAGGACAAATACATTTCTATTCAGACAGTCTTGCTGAAGAGTTTTTTTTTTTTTTTAAATAAATATCTTAGAGCTAGAGCTCCAAATGACATCCATTACAGAGAAGAAGGAAGAAAAACAGCAAAAGCCACTCTTTTATATTCACACTGCATCTTTAGTTTCAGAAAAAAAATGATTATATGTCATCACAATATTTTTTTAAGGTATGTCTTAGGGATAAATAGTAAGAAACATGCCAACTTAATGGATGAGGAAACTGACATACCAAAAAGTTAAGGCTCTTTTCTCAGAGTACAAAAAAAGAACACAATGACTGTAGACAAACTTTTTGCAAATAAGCTTTTTAGTCATAAACTTCCCTTTTCATATAGCATAAAATGTTACTTTAATGATACATTTTAGTCTGGTGGGTTAGCAGCTCTGCCTACATACACAGATAGATGATTTCCCCCAAATATGACTTATGAGACAGTGGTCTATCAATTGGATGTCTACCTTTCAGAATAAATATGGGCAGTAAATGTCTATGGATTTGTGGGGCCTTCACATAATTCAACTTCTGCCCATACACAAAAGCAAGTATGTTTTGGAAAAAATACAGACTGACGAAACCAGGTATGTCTTACAGTTTTTAATCGTGAAACAGGAATGTTATCATGAACTATGTAATCCAGCTGCTGAGATTTATATTCAATAAAAGAAAAATATATAGCTAATTTCTCTCTCATCTAAAAAAGTCTAAATGATGCAACAAATCTCATCTAATTCAAAATGGGAGTCCCTAGGTGGTACATTGATTAATCAGCTCGGCTGCTAACAGAAAGGTTGCTGGTTTGAGTCCACCCAGAGGCTCCTTGGAAGAAAGGTCTGACGACTTACTTCCAAAGTATCAGCCATTGAAAATCTTATGGAGAAGTTCTACTCTGACAGACAAGGGGTTATCATGAGTTGAAACTGACTTGACAATAACCACCACCAACAATACAACAATTCAGATATGGCCTCTGTAACTTATAATGGTTAACTGGAGCCTTAGTGGTTGCACAAAAGATCAGGTCACAGCTCAGGAATGTACCCCAACAGCCAATTATCCTGAGATGCAGGGAACCCTAGTGAGATCTATTAAGACTTTTGGCATGAGGTGCTAGATACTGTTCACTTATGAACTAAACTTTTTGGAATGCCTAGTTAAAGAAATGCATTATTTGGTTAAATTGCATAAATTAAAATTTTCTTAATGCCAAGTAGATTAGACAGAAAATGGAAAAATACTATATAAAGTCATATAAGGCCATATATATAAACCAACAAAATAATTCACAAGGCTGAGTATATTTTTAATTGGAGATACTATTACTCCTACCACGGAAATGTTCATTTGTTCATTCCTTAACAATATTGTTTTTGAGTGCCTAACTTTGCCAGGTATTTTCCCAGGCAGTTTGGACACATCAGTGAACAAACCAAACAACATCTCTGCCTATGTGGCGCTCATTTTCTAATGAGGGTGTGGGTAGAACACCAACAATAAACACCACAAGTAAGTACACATATAGTAGGTCTGAAGTTGGTAAGTGTTATGGAGAAGGAGAATAAGCAGAAGAATCTAAGGGGGGCTGGGAGTAGGGGACACACAGAGTTAATCACTCCAGATTACCTGATGTTCTTGAATTCTTGGAGCGATAAAAAAGCTGCACTAAATGAACAAATGATAACTGTTGAATAATACCATCACATTGCCCCATAGTATACTTTCAATCCAATTTTATTTAATTCCATTTATTTATATCTTCATTTATTTAACAGCAGACACTATTTTTAGGCACTGGGAATACGGCAATAATGAAAATAAAGTCCGTGTCTGTGTTCCAATCGTCCTCTCATTACTCTTATAAATACACCACTCATTACATTTAGAACCCACCCTAATCCAGTATGACCTTACGTAAACTTGATTACAACTGCAAAGACCCTATTTCCAAATAAGGTTACATTCATAGGTACTGCGGTTAGGACTTCAACATATCTTTTTGGGGAACAGAATTCAATTCACTACACTGCACTTGTGAAATTTATATTCTCGTGAGGGAGACAGTCAACATAAAAGAAAACAAATAAAGATGAAGAAAAATGACACCAAGAAACATAAAGCAGACTGGAGTTGGGAGAGTGACAGGATTGGGGACAGTGTGTTTTAGGTAAATTGGTCAAAATAAGCCCCTGTGAAGAGGTGATATCTCAGCAGAGATCTGCATGAATGAAGTAAGTGAGCCATGCTCAGAGGTGGGGGGGAAAAATTCCCATTGAATCAATTCTGACTTAGCAACCCTACAGGACAGAGCAGAACTGCCGCATAGCATTTCCAAGGAGTGGCTGGTAGACTTGAACTGCTGACCTTTTTGGTTAGCAGCTGAGTTGTTAACCACCACACCATCAATGCTTTATGCCTAGAGTTAGGAGAACAATAGGTGAGAAGGTATAGCTATTACAAATAGCCTGAATCTGGAATGAGTTATGGCATTCTAGAAACAAGGAAGCTGGTGTGGTTAGAACAAACCAAGCAACAGAGAGGCAGGTACCAAGGTCTTTTTATACTTCTGTACTATAGATTACAGTGAGTTTATAAGCATTACATATGCAGAAAATAAGATGTTTTTGCTAACTGCCGCCTGACATAGAACTCATTGTCACCTCCTTCCTTATTTGCATCCAGCATGTTAGTTAAAAGCATGAACTCTGTTGCAGGACTAATTGGGTTAAAACTCCCATTCTCCTCAGGTGTGTAACCTTGGTCAAGATTTTTAATTTCCCTCAATTTCCTCACCTGTAAAATGGACATAATAATAATACCCCATAGCATAGTGTCGTAAGGATCAAATGAGCTAATACGCGTAAAGTGATTAGAACAGTGCCTGGTACATCATTATCATTATTCTAGAGCCTGTCTGTCTTCTTAGCCTCATGTGGCTGTTAAGCAGTTGACACGTCACTAGTCTGAACTGAGGAGTATTTTAAGTATAAAAAGGAGCCCTGGCGGTATAATGGCTAAGTGCTCAGTTGCTAACTGAAAGGCTGGCGGTTTGAACCCACCAGTAGCTCCATGGCAGAAAGACGTGGCAGTCTGCTTCCTTCAAGATTACAATCTATCTTGGAAACCCTATGGGGCAGTTCTGCTCTGTCCTTTAGGGTCGCTATGAGTCAGAATCGACTTAACAGCAATGGGTTTGGTTTTTGGTTTGGGTAAATGTAAAGGCAACCCTGGTGGTGCAGTTGAATGCTCATCTGTTAACTAAAATATCAGCGGTTTGAAGCTATCAGCCACTCCGTGGGAGAAGGATGCGGCAGTCTGCCTCCTTAAAGATTATAGCCTTGAAAACCGTACAGACAGTTCTGCTGTGTCTCCTAGGGCCACTATGAGTCAAATTGACTTGATGGTGATGGGTTTAGGGTTTGAGAACGCGTAAACACACCAGATTTAAAAGATTAAACAATACGTTTTTAATGTTGATTACAGGTTGAAATAATAATAATTTAGATATACTGAACTAAATAAAATGCATTATTAAAATAAATTTTACCTGTTTCTTTTTACATTTTAAAACATGTCTACTAGAAAATTGCATATGTGGCTCTCATTATATTTATACTGGACATCACTGTTCTAGACAATGTGCTAGATACTGAGTTGTTGTTAGATGCTGTCAAATTGATTTCGACTCATAGTGATCCCATGAGACAGAGTAGAACTGCCCCACGGGTTTCCTAGGCTGCAGCCTTTTTGGCAGCAGATTGCTAGGTCCTTCTCCTGCAGAGCTGCTGGACAGGTTCGAACAGCCAAACTTTTGGTTAGCAGCAGAGCACTTAACCGTTGTGCCACCAGGTTTCCTTCCTAGATACTATAGAGTCACAGATATGAACAAGGCTTGATCTAAACCCACATGTAGCTCAAAAGGTAGTTCTGATCCCAGAGAAAGGACAAATGAGCAGTGGGAAGAGAGCAAAGA
The DNA here is from genome assembly GCF_024166365.1 of Elephas maximus indicus. Taxonomy (NCBI): domain Eukaryota; kingdom Metazoa; phylum Chordata; class Mammalia; order Proboscidea; family Elephantidae; genus Elephas; species Elephas maximus. Next base: position 59,019,472 of record NC_064823.1, on the reverse strand, counting down.
GGGCCCCCTGATCACTTTAATATTCTTTCCAGGAACTATCTTACTCTTTTCTGTAGCCAGTGGCCTTTGTGATGATGGTTGTGATTTACTGGTTTACACACATGATAAAGAGGAAATCCTTAAGAACTAACCTGCCATTCCCAGGAAGATGGATTCTCAATGCATTTGAATCCCACTATAACTCATGAACTATAGGAGAAGGGTGACCCTATGGAGTTCTCCTCCACCCTCAAGCATGGGGAAAAATTATAGCCTAATTTTATGTGAATCAGAAGAGAATTACAACCTCTAGGATTGACAACCCAGGCCCAGAACATGTGTTAGAGAATGAAGTGGTAAAAAAGGAGAGGCTTTTTAATTTTTAAAGTTTGCTTGGTATCAGTACATTTTAAAATATACATATAAACCAAACCAAAACCAAACTCACTGCCATCAAGTCAATTCCGACTCATAGCAACCCTATAGGACAGAGTAGAACTGCCTGATAAGAGTTTCCAAGGAGTGCCTGGTGGATTCGAACTGCCGACCTCTTGGGTTAGCAGCCATAGCACTTAACCACTACACCACCAGGGCTTCCAAAAAAAATATATATATATATATATATAAAAACATATATACGGTTGTTTACATTATTATATCTGTTAGTATGAGCCCTATTATCACTCACTGAGCACATGCTTTGTGCTAGGCACTAAGCCTCAAGCTTTGCAAACTTCATCTCATTTAATCTTAAAATAACCCTATCATTTTCATTTCATGGCTGATGAAATTAAGGCTCAGAGGGGTTAAGTAACTTGACCACAGTCACATTAGTAAGTTACGGTACTAGAATTTGAACATAAGCCAATCTGGTCCTAAACCTTGTGCTCTTAACCACCCCAATATCCTGCTCTTCTCACGTTATATTCCTTCCCTCAAATAACACAACGACAATAACAGCAGCAACAGTGATATTAAAAACCAAGACATTTCCTGAAGAAAGACAATATGTGCTAATTTTTTGCTTTAATTACATCTTCCTTCCTTAACCGTGGAACTCTCCAATTGACCTTGGAATTCTCTTGGAATTGGCCTATATCAAGGGACACTGGAAGAAACAGCCCATGAAACTGGTGGCTGTATTACCGTAGGGATTCTACCTGGGACAGTCATGATGGTGTCCACTTGAGCTCTCTCAGAAGATACTTCTCTCTGCCATGGGAGCTTCAGCACCTAGGAAATCTAGCACTGCGCTCTAGTAAACGTGCAAGTTATGGTCTCAACTCATCCCTGGCTAAATCCTAACTTTCATATTTCCATTTTTTCCCTCTGTCCTCAAAGCTATTTTCCCTCAGAAAGATGTTTTTATATTTCACATAGTTTGAATGTATCAATTATTTTAAGCACACAAATACATATAGGAAGAGTTAACATTCATTCTCTTCTATGAATCTCTGGTAATAGACCTTTTTTGGGAAAGAACTATGGGCCCTCCATCATACTCCTAATGAGCATAAATCTAATTAGGTGAGAGGTAAATGCACTTATTTAACCTTAGCATCATGGTTATCTTCACCTGAGATAAAATCAAACCTTAATTGAAGTTTATATGATGGCCTTTTTTCTGTCAAGTATTTTTACACAGGGCACCAAAGCTCACTTGATGCAGGGCAGCCTAGAAAAATCCATAAGCTTTCTGCAACAGTAGAAAGGACCTGCTCGGTATGAGTCAGCCCTGACTAGAGAGCCTGAAGTTTTTTCCCATCATGATGTAAATTTATATGAGTAAGTCTTTACACATTGATGGTGTTCCTTAGCCGATGGTCACACACATGTGACTTTAGTTACTAATAGAATTACAGGCAAATAGCTCTTCAGTTTTATTTCATGGGGGTGAAAAGGTGCTGTGGGTAAATTATTCTCTTCCTAGAAGAAGAGTTTGCTTTATTACTATTTGAAAATGTCAAACTACATTTAAAAGCCAAGATGTAAATAACAAAGTTTTATAGGATATATCACAGAGAAAGACTGGGATTTATATTTATATATTAACTTTTATCTGGAGCATAGGAATATAGGATGATATATATATATATATATATATATATATATATATATATATATATATATATATATATATATATATAATATAGGACATTATACTTATCAATATCCTGAGCCAGGACTAAGGAGTCTTTTAAAATTTTTTCTAGAAGTAAAAGGACATAAGGGTCAATGGTACAAATATTAGAGCAATAATCCTCATTAAAAGTCAATGAAGATCAGTGCCTGGCTACCACTACTCACCGTTCTAATCAGGGCCACAATAGATGGACCCTGATAGAATGGGAGAAAAATGTCAAATAGAACCTTAAATTCCTAACAAACAAACGAAAAACAGACTTAGTGGATTGGTTGAAACTGGAGGACTCCCCAAGATTATTGCCCTGAGAAACTCTTCAAATCTTGAACCAAAACTAACCCCTGAGGTCACCTGGTAGCTAAATAACAAATTGACTCAAAAAATAATGCATATTACCCATAAGAACTGTGTACCTTTAAAAAAATCACTTATATGAGACCAGATGGTCAACAATTACTTCAAAAAACAAGGATGAGAATGTAAAGGGCAGGGAAACTAGATTAATGGAAACAGAACCACCAGAATGGCAATAATGAGAACATTCATTCATTGTAAAGAATGTAACCAACATCACTGAACAACTTGTGTAGAAATTGTTGAATGGGAACCTAAACTACTATGTAAACCTCAATCAAAAATACAATAAAATATTATTAAAAAAAAAAAAAGTCAATGAAAATAGAATACTTGTTGACCAGTCTATGTGGGGTGAGGGAATAAAGGCATGCCCATGGCTTTTGCCTCAAGGCCGGGCAACTCAGAAGGGCCATCTGAGCCCTGTGCCCTCTATAGATCAGCCTTTGTTTTACTTGCACTGCAGCTCATTTTTTCCCCTCTGCCCAATCCTGCTGCCTTCACTCCTCTACTCCTTCACTTGTTCCTAAAAGCACTCTTCAATACATTTTCTGTATGCAGGTCTCCATTTCAGAGTCTTTCATGGAGAATCCATTTCCTTTACATATGCTGAGAGAGGAGAGACTGATGTGGAACATTTCAATAAACTTGCCTGAGAAATCTTTGGATTCTCACTACCTCCACTGCTTGCACTGTGCGACAGCCCAACACCTCATAGGTAGCCCTTCAACTGTTGTCTTGCCTCTACCCTTGCCTCACGTGACCTATTCTCACACAGCTGCCAGGAGTGGGTCTGTTAAATGGAAGTCAGATCATGAATTCCTCTGCTGAAAACATTCCTAAGTGTCTCCATCTCATATTAAAAACCAAAGATGCCACAATGCCTACAAGGTCCTACTCATTTCAACTGCCCTCACCCTCATCTCCAGGTTTATCTCTCTCATCTCATTTAGGAATTGCCTCTCACTTAGTCTGTTCCAGCCATCTCCGGCCCTTGAACTTCCTGCAACCTACCAGCATGCTCCAGCCTTAGGCCATTTGAACTTGTGGCACGTACTGTTCCCTTGCCTGATTCCCTTCCTTCCCTTCTTCCAGTTTACTTAACTGCCAACTTCTTCCAGAGACCTTCCCTGACCACCCTCCCCCAGCATTATATACCCAGCTTCCCTGCCTTATTTCTCTTCATAGCACTTACCATCTTCTCTATACCTGATTATTATTTCTTTTATTTAGAGTATGCCTTTCCTCACCAGACCATAAGCTCCAGGAGGGCAAGGATCATATATGTTTTGTTACTGGTACCATCCCTGATACCTCCAAAGCCCCTAGAACAGAGAAAATGCTTCTAAATATTGATTGAATAAATGAATTTTTAAAAAATGATGCACAGCAAGAGAAGGGGGAAATCCTTTAGTTTGAACAATAGCTGGGAGGCATGGAAATCAAAGTATTTCTAATTTAGTGTGACTAGAGTGTAGAAATCCTTAGAGGTTGGAGCTGAAAACATACATTGGATACGTAAGTCATAACATATTATATGTGACATCTTAAGGAATTTTCACTTTGTCTCACAGACCACTTTACAATTTTAAGTGTGGGAGAGGTGAGATGAAACCTGAGTTTTAGGAAGATTTCACTTGTGATAATAAGGTGGGAGCCTTGGAAAAGGGAAAAGACTTGAGCCATGGAGACGAAGTCAGAAGTATCTGCAATGGTTTTGATCTAAGATTAAGGAGATAAGAAGGAAGAGGTGAGTAGAGAATTGGGAGAAGCATCAGAGCCAGGATTGACAGGACAGAGTGACAGATTAGATGTAAGTGATGGTGATATCCATCACAAAATGGAATTTAGTAAAATGCAGATGCAAGGGGGCTCAGATAATAAAACATATCTTGGATTGCAGTGATCTCATACATGAGAACATTTCTCAATATGTAACCTTAAGACAGGTTATTTACATTCATGCTACTGAAGACAGGGATAGTATTTATTGAGAAAAGAGTTCTGTAGGGAGAGCTGAGGGCTACATCTCCCTCTTGGGGATAATATACACATCGGGGTATTAAAGTATCTGAGAAGTTTCACAATGAACATATCTCTTTAATTTGTCAAGACGAGTGTTTTCCATATTTACTCATTTATTTGATTATGGAACCCTATGTTGTGAGTCACATTTTAACCTCTCCCTGAACATGATTATTCTAAAAACCAACAGCCTGGAAGATAGTGAAATAGTGGATGCCAATGCACTAGAACAATTCTAAAACTAAATAGAGAAGCTTTATCTGAGTAATCGCTATTTCAAATAGCAAAACTAGCTAACAGTGTCTTAACAAATTGGCAGAACAGACTCATTGAGGAAATACATTTGGTTTTCCCATAACCTGTTTTTTTTGAAGGTAGCACTAATTCTTTCACATCCCTAAAGAAAAACTAAATAGTGCCTTGAAACAGAAAAGAAAATGACATTTCGGTGGCTTAAGAAGCAAGTGTGGCTCAAATGCAGAAATCTGGGAGCAGTTTTTGAATAGGATGTTAGACCAGGGTTCTTTGATGCTAGAACAGCCAGAGTCTAAATTTTCCCATTTTATCCTTGGCTTTCCATCAGCTTCTGAAAGCTACGATGTCAGTATGCAAGGACTCACAGGCAATGCGTACGTAGGCCTTCCGGCTCTTGGTGGTGCCCGCTGAGCTCCAGGCCACACACTGGCACCAGTAATCTTCGGGCCCAAAGAGTTCCTCCACTTGCTGGCGCGAAATCTCAATGCTCACTTCCCGGACAATAAGACCTAACAAGACACAGGAAATTTTAATTCAGGAGAAGACATACACTAAAGAAATATAAAACATCTAGGGCATCTTTTTTGTCCTCCATGATTCTTCTGGAAGTCATATATCAACATCCCAGATATTGTCTCTTATCTCCTCTGATTTTCCTCTGGCTCCACTTATTTTACTCACAACTCTTTCATCCTCTTATTTGCTTTTTTCAAATCTTCTGGAGTCATTCGAAGATGACAGTGGAGTGGATTTTCTGTTGCACAAAATTACACCTTTCCCCTTTGCTTAACTAATATTCACCTTTCACCAAGTTATCTCCTGCTGTGTATTCATTCAAACAGGAACGTAAATTTCACATCTTCTAAGGATTCTACCTCAATCATATAGGTTGTGGGTAAGATACCCACTGTAGGTACACAGCTTTATAAAACCTAAATCTCCCTAAATCTGACATGAATTGAGAAAGATATATATATATATATATACACACACACATACTTATTTTATACACCAAAAATAAGTATATAAATCATAACTTTATATATCTACATATGTAATTACATATGTACATATAAATATTAGATTTCATTAGTATATTATCTAGCACTTTATAAGTATGTGGTGATTATTTAACTTTTTTTTTTAATTTACTTTAATGATTGTTTTGATTTTTAAGACAATTTGCTTTTCTTGGAAGGAATATTAGGCCTAGTTAACAAACCTCTGTTAGCCTATCCAAAGAATATATGACTAAGGTTTTTCATGAGTAATATTTTGAAAACCTAAATATTTCTCTGTAATTGTAATGTAACCAAAATCATGTCAAAGGTAAAGTGACTTCCAGATAGAATATGCAAGTAATCGGAATTTATTTCACAGAATTATGTAATCCCAAATAATAAAAATTGAATGAAGAATCTGGAATCATCATCCTGGAGGTCTGTACCTAGAGGTTCCAAAGCTTGTTTTAGAGAGTCTCTCTACAATAGGTCTCTTTACCCTGAGCAAAAGGAATTACCTAACTATTGTGGTCAACTTTCAGTTTTTCTGGAGAATGAGTACAGAAACTTCTAGAATATAGTCTCCATTTTGAGAACTATGAGTAGAGGTCTCTTAAGGGAGTAGGAGAATTTGCTGTGGGTCAAGTATAAGTCTATGGGCATAGTAAAAATGATTAAAGTTATGGCTCTGTACTATTTGTTTATTCGTTCATTCATTCTTTCAACAAATACTAAGCACTTATTATACAGAATATACTGTATTATGGTAGAACAACATGGTGAATGAAACACGTCAGTCATTTTACACTTACAAATGGTTAAAATGGCAGTCTTTTTGTTACATATGTATTATTGCAATTAAAGAAAGAAAATTAATGTACTTGGCACTCATGAGACTCTGATGAGTAACAGTTATGGATCTTGCTCTTAATACACTTATACTATTGTGAGGAGAATGTTTATTTACAGCTGGTTATACACTTTATTATTTATTGTGTTAAATTCTATGAAAAAGAAGCATAGGAACAATGAGAGTAACAGGGAACCCAATTTAGTATGAAAGCTCCAGTATGAGTTAGTTTGGAATTTTATTTTCATATTTCACATGGAGGAGAGGGATAGCGCATACAGGAACAAGCAGCAAAGATAATTAGGAGACTGAGAAGCCAAGGGAAGAAGCTGAGCACTAGATACAGAGAACAGTGGCATGGGATAAAGTAGGACACGCCAAGGGTCCAGATGATATACAGTCTCGTATACCAGTTATCCAGGCATAGCCCCCAGAACAGTTTCATCAATATCAACTGAGAATCTATAGAAAATACAAATTCTTGGACTTCATAGCCAGACTCACTTAATACAAAACTTTAGGGATGGGGCACAGCGGTCTGTGTTAACAAGCATTTCACAGTATTATGGTGTATGCTGAAGTCTGAGAACCACTCCTGTACACTATGTTTCAGATTCTGCACTTAATTCTGAGAGTTGTGGAAAGTCATTAAAATGTTTTAAGCAAGTAGATGGCATGATCAGATGATAATGAAAATATACATGCAACATAAATGGGACAAGGAAATATGTAAGTGAGTGAATATGGGTGCGTTTATTTCCTAGATCATGCTTTAAGGTTTAACAAGTTCCTAAAGGTTACGATGTCTTAAAATATTTTATCCTAGGTGACATGAGAGGTTGTGGTTTCTGGAGGCTCTAATGAAGAGTATTTGAGAACTCAACCTAAGACCTAGGAAATGTTCAAATTGGAAAGGGCACTCAGGGAAATGATCAGCCTCCCATTAGATGTACAACCTATCCTACTGAGGGAGTAAACAATATTTCCTATTACGAGTTAATGGAGCTTGAGTCATAGGAGCTACTAGGGCCTTAGTTAGGTCGATTAAAGAATGCCTAAACTTGAACAAAGCCCAGCAAAGTGGGTTTTGTAATTTAAAGGCAGGGCAAGACCCTGAAGGGATAACTCTTATCCTCAAAAGTTTATTCATTATAGTTACACTGTTAAACCAATTGCCATTGTGTTGATTTTGACGCATGGTGATGCCATGTATTGCAGAGTACAACTGTACTTCATAGAGTTTTGAAGGCTGTGAACTCTTGGATAAAGATCACCAGGCCTTTCTTCTGAGGTGCCTCTGGGTGGGTTTGAATCACCAACCTCTTGGTTAGCAGCTGAGTGCTTAACTGTTTGCGCCACCCAGGAACTCCTAGTTATACCGTTAAGTGTATTTAAAATTGTTTTACATTTCTGAAAATTATTAATCCTTTTATTTTGATACAGTAGCCATTTTAAAAAGAATTAACATACCCCAATTTCTCATTGCTCTATGAAAAGGTGATTAGTATATTATTTTAGCCAATGCCCAATGAATACAGCAATCTCCAAGGCAACAATACTAATCTATTAACAAATAGCACTACTTTCCTTGCTCTTAACTGCTCCCAGCGCAGGCCTTCCATCTTCCTATCTTACTGTAATGCTTCTCATTGTTTTGATATCTAGAAATCTGTGGCAATATGGAGCACAGCCTCTTCTCTCTCTCTGCTCTTTCCTTCCTTTTCCCTCCTCCCTATTCACTTCTCTCTGCTCCATCTCCCTCCCTGTTTTACTTGTTTATACCTTCCTCCTCCTTCATGCAGAAATTCAGTTACTGGAAACGAAATTCTTCCTTTAAGGTTGTTGTAGTAAATTTACAGTCACCAAAGGGCTGATAAACCTGCAGTATATTTCCTTAGGACCATAATGGCTCTTTCTAAAATGCAGAGCAGCAACAAATGGGCTCAGGATATTAAAACCACATACAAATATTTTGTGTCCCAAGATGATAACCTAAAGTTTCATTCTCCATTCTCCCCACCCCCATTTTTTTTATTTAAAGCAATTACAGGAAACCTAATTAAATGCTGGGAGAAACTTCACTAGATATATTATATTCTTGAGCCCAAATAGGCTTATGGATGTTTCTACTGACCACAAATCTGAAGCCTTTTAAGAAGCCACAGACCTACCCTCCTGCTCCAGGGATTATTCATGGGATGAATGTTCTGAATTGTGTGGCTCAGGGCTCCCTGTGGGTGCTGGCGTGGAGCACACACCAATTTTGTATTCAGCTTCACAGACGCTCCATTCAGGAGAAGGAGGATTAATTACAGTTGTGGACAGTTGTCCTGTCCTATGGCCCAAAGTTTACATTCCAACTTCTGGTCAACAACATAAGCACCAGGAAGAACTGAAACATTAAATATTTAACCAGAATTCCCTAGCATCAGCTGCATTATTTAGACTCTGACCTACTTGGTTACATACCATCTTTCATTATATTACCAGAGGTAAGTTCATTACCTATGACATTTTGCTCATCAAACCGGAGCCTAGTGGTTTAGGTAAAATCTTCTCTCTTTGAAAGTAAAATTTCAAATCTGCTTGAAGTCTCAAGATGGCAAAGAGAGCTGCCTTGAAATTTGAAGTGCCATCAGCATTACTTCCAAGGCGGCCTGCTTTGAAGGACATTTGGGAACTGGAAATTGGTTTCAGATTATGTAAGGGAGGCAATGCTTAGTTCTACAGGACTTAACTCAAATACAAGTGTGTATTTTCCATCATGTCTGATAACATCAAAGATTTCCCATTGCTGTGCATCCTTTAATAGTGGCACCTCAAGGATGCATGCTGTTTGAAGTTTGCAGTAATTTGCTTTTACGATGGGATTCACTGTGCTTTGGGAGTCAGGGTGCAGGAAGGTAATTATCAAGAAGTCTCAGAATGAGTATAAGCGTACACTTGTAACAGGGAGTTTCAAATTATCTGAGAAATCCAAGTGCAAGTGAGATCCTCCAGTTGGCTCATTGTGAAGTCATACATGAATATGGCAATAAAGCCTGGTAAATGGACTTTTATTCCTTATCTTTAGTATAATTGTAATTTCATAATAGAAGCCAGGCACTACAAATAGTGTTTTTCTAGATTATTATAAAGTGATCACAGATATATGATGAATCCTACAATTATTTAAAACAATATTGATGTTGTTGTTAGTTGCCAATGAATTGATTCCGATTCTATGGTGACCCATGAGCAATACTGATAATCCCTGAGAAATTTAATCCATAGAGCCCTGTTCGTTGAACAAATACTTATTCAAAGTCCCCTAACGTCAGATGGTATGTTTTTTTCTAGAAATGTAAAGATAGATCCAGTATCACTCGTAGCCTTAAGCTGTTCATTTATTGTATAAAAGCATCTTGTTCATCAGGTCATACTCACAAATCATGTATCAACTTAAAACACTATTAAAAATACAGTCATCAATTGGCACGTTCTGATAACTCCTCTATGTTTCACCAAAAACATACTAAGCCAACATTCAATTTAGGTGTTACGTAGGCTTGAGTCGTATTTCTCATTCCTCACTATTACTTTATCTTCAGATGGCAAAGGGAAGTTTTGAGGCATCATGTTGAGCAGGCCTGGCAAGTCCACGTCCTCTTGCACTCTCCCTATCGGGTAAAGAGCTGCAGAGGTCACTCTACAAAATCTCATTAGAGCACGCTCATAGTTCTGACATGGGTTGGTGGGAAATGTACAAAGCAGCAGGTAGGGATGTTCTGGAATATATTACAACATTTTATTGAATTAGTGTGGTCTCTTTTTTATGCTTTCTTCCAGAGCTGAATCCTATTAGTTTTCACTAATATGATCTAAAATATGAAACATATCAGTCATAGACATCTTAACGTAAATTAAATCACTTAAATAATACCATCATTATTTAAAAGGATGTCATACCATTAAAAACTGATAATTATTTTAGCAAGTTATAACCCTCACCTAAATAAATCAAAATATGATAACTTGACTTCATAATAAAGATACTGTGTTAGCTTAAATGAAGTAATTTGACAACCTCCTTCAAACTGCAGTAGGAAGACACCATAAACATAATTTACCAACTGTTCTCTCAAATGTCCATGATTTTTTAATATAACATTTAATACATAAACAGGCTATCTAATGTAACTAAGATTATTTTTTGTGTAGTTGGGAATTGCAAGTTACTGATATATTGGTTTTATTATGAGTATACTTTTGTTAAAGCTACTTTTTCCCTTTGGGATGTATTTATCCAAAGGTTAAAGAATAATATGGCTGGGTCTAAATGGCTCAAGGGATTTATACAGAAGCATTTCATATCTCGGTCATTGACGTGATTCCTTTTTATGTGGTAACTTCTAGTCACTTGGCTCTGTTTGACAGTCTGTGCCAAATGAGGAAGTGTGTTTTGTTTTATTTTTGTTTATGTTTTTGCTTTGTCTAGACCTGAGGAGAAAATACTCATTGTACTGTGTATCTGGGGTGGAGTGACTTCTAATGCTCCTAGAAAGCTACATGACAAGCATCGATGAATGCATAGCTTTCCCCTACAGACTTGACATTTTAATTCTAAGACAGTATTAAAATAGAGTGATGCATACCTGCTCTGCCAATCCGGACACTGTTTTCTCCTCTCCTTTCTCGGATCTCCCAGGAGAATAAGTTGTCCTATTTTTTATTTGACTTTCCAACCACCATCACACTGAAAGCTGTAAGTCTGAAGGATACTTGGGGTGGTGGTATGAAAAATCTCTCTCTCTTTCATTTAGAATTGTAATGAGCTGACAGAAATCAGTCTTACCAGCTTTGGCTCATCACTTAATTTCTATTCTTAACTTTGGCGATGAAAACCTGTTGAATCTCTGTGCCAAGATGCCTTTCTGAGCCCAAAATGTGAACTGAAATGCTTCCTATAATTAACCTCTGACTTTCAGGTTTCAATGTTCTTTAGAATATAAAGAAGCAACTTTGTAAACACATGAAAACATGATAGCAATGTGTTTAATTTGGAAGTGTACAAAGCACATTCCACTGAGTTAACAAATGTATTAACTCTCTAAGTATTTCCATAAAACACTAAAGCAATTATATGTGTTTGAATATATATTTTCATCCTTTTCTTAGAAAGTATAATTCTCAATAATTATCTACACCTAACACATGTGTTCCTTTGTTTCCTTATTCCATGGATTTCCTTAATAATTTTAACAAAATAAAAAAAATATTACTGAGAATAAGTATGGGGATAACAATGTGTTCTTGGAGATCTAGTCAACTGAGTAATTATAAATTGTAGGCCTTACTATTAGTTTTGCCCAGTCATTCATTCAATAGTTATTTATGGAGACTCTGCTGTGCGCTAAGCCCTCTTCTATATGCTGGGGATACAATGGTAAGGAAGGCAGATAAAGTCCCTGTCCTCCTATGGGCTGCCTTCTTTGGTGAACATAGTTGTTCAGCACTTATTTACTGTGTGATAGTTTCCTAATTCAGAAGAAAGACTGGGTGTTCTATTTCTGAAAACCAGCCATTGAAAACTCCATGGAGCATGTTCTACTCTGACACACTTGGAGTCAGAATGAGTGTGAATTAACTCGAAGGTTAGTTCCCTAAAAAAAAAAAAAAAAAAACTAGGTAGGCATAAAGATGACTCACTTATTTCCTAAGTTTTCTTCAAATACTAAGATAAAAATAAGAGTTCTATGAGTATAGGGACTCTGTCATATGCATTCTGTGTTCTTCAGTAAAGGATCTGGCACAAAATATTTGTCCAACTAATGCATATTAAATAAATTTATGAGTTGGAGCTCTGGTGGCACAGTGGTTAAAAGCTTGGCTGCTAACCAAAAGGTCGGAGGTTCAAATCCACCAGCCACTCCTTGGAAACCCTATGGGCAGTTCTAGTCTGTCCTGTAGGGTCATTATGAGTCAGAATTAACTCTACGGCAACTATGGGTATGGGCACATATACGGGTAGTCCCTGACTTTTGATGTATTTGAGTTATGATGAACCTTACTTAATAACCATCTGTTTTTTTAATTTCTTGTACATCTTATCATTAGTAATGTTGCAGCACATAATTTACTATCATTCTTAGATGTTTATATGCAGCTGTTTATATGTAATGTTCCCAATCCCCAAAGAAAAATAAAGACTGGATTTATAAAAATACTGATAATAAAAAGCAATAATAATGAAGAGTAAAAAAAAAAAAAAGTATATTACTTACACCAGAATGATTTACAATGGAGTTATTGGAACAGAACCTCGTCCTAAGATGAGGACTACCTGTATAGCCATAAAACAATGTAAAAATGTTAAATATTGACCTAAAAATTTTCATTGTGATTCTATAGAGTAAAAGTAATTAATATTTATTGAGCAGAGCTTGGATGCTAGCCAAAGGGTCAGCCGCTCCATGGAAACCCTGTGGGGCAGTTCTACTCTGTTCTATAAGGTTGCTATGAGTTGGAAACAACTCAACAGCAATGGGTTTAGTTTTTTGGTTTTGATCATGTGTCTCAGTTAATCCGTATAATAATCTTGGAGATTAGTGTTGTTATAATATAGGTAAGAAACAGAAGCTCAGAATTCAAATGATTGTTCACACAGCCAATAAGTATTGAAATCAGGATTTATACTAACATTTGTCTGAATTCAAAGTTCTTGTGCTTTTCACCAAACTAATACTCCCCAAACTGTGTCCAGTGAGGTGCTAATAAGTGTACCTCCAAAAAAAAAAAAAAGCTAATATCAAAGAAGCTTGAGAATATCTGTTTGATACACCCTCCTCTCAGAAACTCAGATTGCTCATCAATATATTGAAGGCTTTGGTCACAGGTTCTCCTGTAAAGTTGTAGTGGTCATTGCTATATACTGTTGAGTCAATTTCCTACTCATAGCCACCCATAGGGTGACAGAATAGAACTGCCCCATAGAGTTTGCTAGGCTGTAATCCTTACAGGAGCAGATGGTCAGGTCTTTTCTCCCGTGGAGCCGCTAGGGGAGTTTGAACTGCCAACCTTTCCATTAGCAGCTAAGTGCTTAACCGTTGCACCACCAGTGCTCCTTTTCCTATAAAGAAGTCTGTTCAATTTGGATTAACACTAATTTTTCCACATTTATTAGACCAGAGAATCCTACAACCAACATAGACACAGAACTCCCTTTCACCATGGCTTTAAATGCATTTTCATTTAGCATTCTCTGTATGTTATCTCTTGAACAAAAGTAGTCCACAGCTTGGAAAACTCTGACAACCCCCAGAAGAAGCTATAGTGAGATAGCTACGGACTGAAGGATCAGGGGAGGCATGGTGAAGTGGAATATTTGAGATTGACATTGGAGCATAGTTTGGGTTTAAATATTTGGAGAGGAATCAAAGGCATCTCACGATGAAAGAATAGCACAAATCCAAAGAACAGAGACAAAAAAGTATGCAGCAGTATAAGGGAGAGAAGTTCGCATGGACTGAGTAGAGAAATATGGACAACGAACTAAACAGAAGAGACATTTATGTGGAGCCTTAAATAGCAGATAGAGAAGTTTGTTCTTTGGAGTAGGGAGCTTGTGAAAATCGTAAGTCAGTGAAATCACATTTTTGTCTTTAATAACATATGCTTGCTTTAGGAAGACTAATTTGTCTCTTCTTAGTAAAAAAGGCTAATATGACTCACTTTAAATGGAATTTTAATATTTTGATTTTAATTATTACTAAATTTGTTTTGAGATCTATGAGGTTATAAAAAAATTATACCAAGTCATTAATCATGAACATTAAGAGCAATATTCTTGGTGACCCTCTGAAAACAGTGTCTGACAATGGAAGCAGGGACATGTATACAGAATAACAACTGCTTATACTGTTGAGCTGGCTTTCATTTTGTATTTCCTCCAAATGTTTTGAAAACAAGCATTAAGAGCAGTCACCTCTGGAGTGACGGCCACTGACAACAGTTAATACACAGTATCTTCTATTGGGGACAGCTATTTGTTTATCCTAGAAGTAATACTTCTATATTCTTGAGAAAACTTTTTAACAAAGCTATAAAAGTTTTTTTTTTTTTTTTAATTTTTTAGTTCAACTTACTTGAGGAAGTTATTATTACAACTGGGAGACTGGACAAATATTCATTTCAATAGTAATTTATTTAGATTAGAAAAAAAAATCCTGTTCTGAATTTATGATCTGAATTTTGGCAAGTCTTAAATTTACCAAGCTTTTGTTTCCCAAGTTGTAATACAGAGCTAAGAATCTGTTATGAGAAAAGAAATGGAATAATGGGGTAAAAGATACTTGAAATCTGTAAAACACTTTTTAACTGTACCGTATAATATTTATGAAGACACCTGGATGGCACAAGTGGTTTGCTAACCCAAAGCTTGGTGGTTGCCCACCCAGTGTCTCCACAGAAGAAAAGGCCTGGCAAATTGCTTCTGTAAAGCAAAACTAGAACTAGAAATACTATACAATCCAGCAATCCCACTTCTAGGAATACACCCTAGAGAAATAAGAGCTGTCGCACAAATAGACGTATGTACACCCATGTTCATTGCAGCACTACTCACAATAGCAAAGAAATGGGAACAACCTAAAGGCCCATCAACAGATGAATGGATTACCAAGTTGTGGTACATACAAACAATGGAATATTATGCAATAATAAAAAACAATGATGAATTTGCAAAACATCTCACAACATGGATGAATCTGGAGGGCATTAAGCTGAGTGAAATAAGTCAGTCACAAAAGGACAAACATTATATGAGACCATCATTATAAGAACCCAAGAAAAAGTTTACACACAGAAAAATGCATTCTTTGATAGTTACCAGGGTAGGGAAAGAACAGAAAATCACTAACTAGGGATAAGTGTCAACTTCGGTGAAGGGAGGGACAACACACAATACAGGGGAAGTCAGCTCAACTGGACTAAAGCAAAAGCACAGAAGTTTCCCAGACACATCCAAACACTTTGAGGGACTGAGTAGCTGGGGCTGAGGCCTGGAGACCATAGTCTCAGGGGACTTCTAGGTCAGTGGGCATAACAAAATTTATAAAGAAAATATTCTATATTCCACTTTGGTGAGTAGCGTATGGGGTTTTAAAAGCCTGAGAGTGACCATCTAAGATACAACTATTGGTCCCATCCCATTTGGAGCAAAGGAAAATGAAGAAAACCAAAGACACAAATACTAGCCCAAAGGACTGAAGAATCACATGAACCAGAGACTCTACCAGCCTGAGACCAGAAGAACTAGATGGTGCCTGGCTACTACCAATGACCTCCCTGACAGGAATCACAACAAAGAGTCCTGGACAGAGTAGGAGAAAAATGTAGAACAGAATTAAAATTCACATAAAAAGACCAGACTTACTGCTCTGACAGAGACTAGAGGAATTTCCAAAACTATGGGTACTGGAGGCTCTGTCAACCCATAGCTGAAACTATTCCAGAAGCCCACTTTTCAGACAAAGATTAGACAGGACTATAAAACAAAAAATAACACACAAGGAATGTGCTTCTTAGTTCAATGAAATATACAAAACTAAATGGGCAACTCCTGTCCAAAAGGAGGATGAGAAGGCAGGAAGGGACAGAAACTGGACAAATGGACACAGGGAACACAGGGAGGAAAGGAGGAGCATGCTGTCACATTGTGGAGATTGCAATCAATTGGTCAAAACAAAATGTATATAAATTTTTAATGAGAAATTAACTTGACCTGTAAACTTTCACCTAAACCACAATTAAAAAAAAAAAAAAAAGATTACAGCCAAGAAAACTCTATGGAGCAGTTCTACTCTGTAACACATGGAGATGCCATGAGTCAGCGGCTGACTCAATAGCAACTAACAAAAGCACCATAATTTCATAAATAATTATTTTGAGAGTAAATTTATCTTTTACTTAGAAATTGCCATTTGAGATACTAAAATAGGCTAGGAGGGGAAAGGAGCATCACCGATTAGAAATTGTATGAGGAACATGCCCAAATGAGAAAGACACAGCTGGTTTTAGAAATTTCAGGAAGAGTTGGAGAGAAAGGTTTGAGTCAGGAAGTCAATTCTTCAGGGCAATACGGATGAGGCTACAATATTTTGAAAAGAGCTTAATTCAGTAGAAACAAGTTCTAGGAGTTTGCCTTTACGCTACCTGTCATTCAGCAATGTCTCCTGGGATTTCACTAAATCGCCCAGAGCCCCACCATATTGAGATACAGAAATAGTGGTGCTGCCCTGACATGTAAGTGGAGATATGTAAGTCCTACTTATTTTAGCAATCAAATGCATACACAGCTTATCTACTAAGAATTCCTTGTATCTCTGCTTTATGGCACAAGTGAGGCAGGGACATTAAGCAACTGAATGAAAAGTACTAGATGGGCTCATTCTGAGCATTTCTGTGCACAATAATCACGCTTCCATAATTTATTGTAGATCTAAAATCAATGACTATAGTCATGTCTTCCCTTCACTTTCCAACTGGAATACCAACTCCATGAGAGTGAAGATATTTGTTTTCTTACATGTTGTCTTTGTGGCCTAGAATAACACCTGGCATATATTGTAGGCATACAATAAATATTTGTTGATTTACAGGTAATGAAAGAATATTTCCCCAGCATACTAATACATACTTATTTAAAAGCTATGTGATTATCTATAATTATATCTTAGAGGAAAGGAACTGTCAGTCATGATAACAGTTGTACATTTCACTGTACCCAGAAAGACATTATCAAGCACAACTTTGATTTAAACTTTGAATATGCTTGGTATTCCTACCAACAATGGAAAGAAAAAAAAGTGGGATTATCGTGTTTTGAAACTCTTTAAAGTTGTCTAAAATAGCTGAGTAAACACAGATCAAGTAACCAATGAAAACATTCTTTTTATCTTTTTTTTTTTAATTAAGAGCTACAATATGCAAGGATTACTCACTAATTTACAGTAAGAGGGAGGAATTCAACTTGTGAAATTCCAAGTAGAGATGAAAAATGTTAGCATTTCATATATTTCAAGCCAGGAGTATGTATTTTATACTCTTGCTGACATACCAATTTTCAATTTCAACTTTATATATGAATTGAAATTAACAATGTGTTGTGATATTTCAAAAATATTTCTCTATATTCAGAGATCTTTGCCTCAAATTATTCTTTTATCATTCCAGAGGGAAAGGAAGATGGTTTAATAGAAATGATGTATAAGCCAAGCATGACACATTTTTTTTTTAATTTATCTTTTAAAAGTATATAAGGAAAATGTCTCTTAGCTCTTCTGCTGATTTTAAGTTACATATATTTAGTTTTTGGTAAACATAAGGCTTTAGGTAGAACACTACTATATAAATATACCAGTAATATTTTAAATAAATCCTTGGCAATTGATTTAACTGAGCATGATCTTTGCAGAAGGATCTGTTTCAGATTCTGGTTCTTCCAATAACTAGATGTGTGACCTTGAGAAAACTCCTTTACCTCACTAAATCCCAATGGCCTCAACAGGAAAATGAGAATTTAAATTTCTAACTCAATGTATTGTAAGGATTAAATGAGATAACACATGTAAAACTCTTAGCACAGTAAACCCTTGATAAGCTAATCGACAGGATTTTAGAAGCTAGTATATATATATATATATATATATATTTTAGTATATTTACACTATACTGTATGGTGCAGTTCTACTCTGTCCAATAGGGTCGCTATGAGTTGGAATCGACTCAACAACAACAGGTTGTGTTTTCAGTTTGGTGTACCAAATAACACCCGAAATTTCAGAGGCTTTACAAAATAAACCTTTATTTCTCCATCACAAAAAGTCTGATGAGATTCAAGCAACTCTCCAGGGTAATTGTCCTACATGAGATTTCTTAGTGATCCAGGCTACATCTGTCTTGAGTTTAAACCCTGTCAAACCATGGCTACCTGGGCCTCTGAGCCATGAGAAGAAAGAGCACAGAGAATTTCCATTTTTTCTTAAATATCTTGGTTTGGAAGTGCCAACAGACTTTCACTTACAGTCCATTGGCTAAAAGTAATCTCTAGGCCTAGTAATAATTGAAAGGAGGATGGGACTTGTAGTAATCCTGTATGCCCAGGGAGGCGAGGAGAACTGGATATAGGTAACTACTTATTGGAAGTCCTACTATAATAAAATGAAAAAGCTCCTTGAATAGAAATAACAAGGAATTTAAGCTTTAATAAACCACAATGATACTCAAATACTAATAGTTATTGAGTCAAAATGAATTTTGGATTATTGTTTTCTGAAGTAGCAAAGTTCTTTAATGACAGGGCTATATAAAGTAAGAAAAACAGAACATTAGACTAAAAGACAGAAAGCCTGATTATTGATCTGGCTTGGTTACTACCAAATGAGTAATTTTCGGCAGGGCATTAAGTTTTTCATTTTCTTAAACTTAAATTGATTAAAAAAAAAAGTCCTTTTCCAATGTACTTCACAGGGTTGTTAAAAGATCACAAGAAATCTTTAAGAGACAGTACTTTTATACACAGACTGCCAATTTTTTATATCTTCCAAGGTATACAACTTGACCACATTTTTTAATCTCCTTTGTATTGGATGTGGCCACAAAAGCAACTCTAGCCAATAGACGTAAGTGGAAGGCACATGCAGCTTTTCTTGGCCACGCTTCTTAATAAGCTGTTGGATTTTGTCCTCTTCCTCTTCCCTCTTCTGCTGATTGGATGCAGAACAGGATGAGGACTTACAGAATGGCAGAGCCACAAGGTGGAAGGAACCTGGGGGCATGCATGACCAATGGCAGGAGACCTGTTCTCCAACCAAGGACACCTTCCTGGACTGATATATAAACAGAGTAACATTCTATCATACCTGAGCCATTCTATCTTTGGAGGATCTAATTGTTACCTGAAACTTAGCATAATACAGACTTAAATAGTACTTAAGTAGTAATATGCTTGGAACAGAGTCAGTTCAATAAATATCTACTAGATAAATAGATGAAGAAAATACTCATAATCCTACAATTTTTTTTTTTTTTTTACCATGGTTCAGTGCTTAACTCCAAATTATTTTTAAGTTTATAAAAGTTGACAATACATTTATTGTTAGATGCCTCAGGATTCAATTTCTATTGATTCTGAGAGTTTTTAAATAACTGAATATTTGATCTTAATATTACACTCAAAGTTCGATAACATACAGAGGAAGTTATTTAACAGATAACAAAAATATTATTTCCAACATGTTATGTTGAAAAAATTTTTGAAAATATCATTTCCAACATCACTGTTGAACAAACAAATGTAGGTGACATACTTGTCTTTGACTATAGGTTAATATTTAATTCTAACTACTTTTCTTATTTTTTCTATCAATTTTGCTTTAATATTTTCACAAGAGACAGAAAAACATAAACCTGAAACAAAAGAAGACAGTCACCAGATTCTGAATATAGTTTGTAACTTGTAATGCCTTCATGTCCATTCTATGCTAGCATTAAGAAAAGAAAGAAAAATGATTGTTTCCCACCATGCGCCTGAATTCCCTAAGATATTTATGTAACTGTATAATGCTGCCAACTGAACAAACAGCTTCAATCATATTTCTGTTTATATCTCCAGGCAAAGTTTTGTCCTCCTTCTTTTCTTTTACATACGCGTTCCCTTCAAAGGACACATACTCTAGTGGAGAAATAATTTCCGCGGGGAGAACACGAAAGCTAGTTATTTAATATGTGCAGTTGAGAGTCATAGTAAATAATATTTTGCATTGATACTAACACTAATAAAGATGATGACATTTTCATGATTAGCTATGTTTTTAGAAAAGAGAAATTAATAGATAGGAAGTCTCAGTCTGAAGGATACATACAACATGTTGACAAATAAAGCTAGGTTTCAGCATAGATATGTTACATAGACAGTATACATATGTACCTAACATTACTGTATATATTTGTATGCATATTATCCATCTAGCATTTTGTTTTTTATCTACTAGTAGGAATGTATTTACTTTATATCCTATTATAAGCCCATTTAGTTACCTTTCTGTCAGATCCCACTTGCATACGCATTGTTGAATAAATCAGTGGTTAATAAATGTTTTTGGAAATGTGTGTAGAGATTAAATAATGAACTGCTGCCTCTGATCATAAATGTACATCAAACCTACATTTTTTACTTCCAGAATCCTAAAAGAAAGATAGATCAACCTATTTACATACATGGAAAAAGAGAAGTAATTATGGCTCATGTAAAAGGAGCCAGGTTTATTACTCTTGAATGAATACATAACAGGCCAAGAAAAAAAAAACACAAAAAACCAGTTACCATACTGTTCAAAAGTTTTTTAATGGGAAGGAAATACCAAATGGAAGTGGAAACTCGATCTTTCTTTCATAAGTGCTTCTTTGTTACAACTCCATAGGCTTCAGGTATGGGTCTAACTCCACAGCATGCAAACCTGCAGGGCTGTCTGGTCAACCCTCTGGATTTCGACCCTAAGTGGCCTGCCTTCTTGAAGGCCCTGCTAAGAGCTGACTACAGGGATGCTTTTAATTTGTGGTAAAATGATCTAACAAGCGGACTAGGAGACAGAAGTGAAAATACAGCTCAAGTACAGATAAAAATATGTTCACCTTGAAAAATACAAACAAGACTTATAGGTAACAATGTACAGGGATGAACCTCACTGAAAAATGAAAAGAATACACTCAAGTCTTTCTTATTAATAATTTTCCCAATCCCCTTTGGGTTCTACCTCAACCACTATCCATGATCCAATACCTGTAGTACACTTGCTCCATCTGTACTTACTTAAATCACATGGATTTATATCCTCTGCACATATCATAAATGTCAACCCATCCCCCCTCAAAGCTTCTTGCTATTCAGTAGGTTTTCGGGTTTATTTTAAAAATCTATCATGTTGGTGATTCCTTAGCAATACCTTGAAGTATCATTCCTCCTAAAATTGAAGAAAAAGGTGGGGTCCTAAGGAGAGAAATCATGACAGAGAACAGCTATTGTTTCATATTTTTCTGAAAGGGAAGCTTATTGCTTTAAAAAAATTAGAACATATACTGCTAAGGTAAAAAAAAAAGGGGGGGGGGCAAAAAATAAAATCTAGAAAGTAAAAGGGGCCACATAAAATCTTGCCAAAAGTTCGTGTTTTACATAAAGCTGCAGTTGGGACTTCACAAAGGAAATCTCTGTACTTTTTATTTCCGGTTCAGAGGATTTACATGCTCTTTCTAATGATCTGGGCCTTCAGCACTGGGTAATGTCTCCCAGTCCCCAGCTTAGCGCTCATGCAAAATTGAAGCACTTTGGAGGCAGTTTAGTAGCTGCAGATGAATCTCAATGTGCAGGAAAAGGCATAATGGCTGTTTAGCACTTGCTAGGAGAAGCTGAGGAAATCAGGGGGAAAAATCTATTGAACTTATGCCATCTGGGAAGCCAACTGAGAGCGGCTGCATTAACAACGTGTTTATATTCCCATTGTGTAGAAGGGCCGAGTAAAAATAAGTGTGTGTGTGTGTGAGTGTGAAAAGGAAATTATAAACTGAAGCTCTTTTGATTTGTACTTGCTATTTTGGCTTTGGCAGCTCTGTGGGGAAAGAATTTTCATGAGAAACGTGGCCATGACAATGTTCGGGTCTCCGTGAGACTGAGCGCCTGTTACAGTGCAGGGGCTGGCAAAGATGCCAGGGACATGAGGAAAATCAGTGATACGATGTGCAGGGGCCTGGCTGAGCAGTTCCTTTTCTGTCTCTAGCTGAGAGTACAATGCAACATACTAGGGAGACTTGAGAAGGCTGATTCCAGGGAATACTTTGCCTGTTACATTTATAGTTAAATTAACTTAGAAATCTTGAGGGAAAATAGGTAAATGCCTCCATTTTCAGTCCCGATCACCCTTACTCACTGCCCTTTTGAACTGTCATAGTATGTTATTTTTTACCTGACGGATATTTAGTGACTGTAGTGGGATGGAAGATATTGTTGTTGTTAGCTGCCATCAAGTCAGTCCCTGACTGGTGGCAACCCATGCACAATAGAATGAAACCCTGACCAGTCCTGCACCATCCTGGTTGGGATTCATAGAATTTTCATTGGCTGATTTTCAGAGCAGGACTTCTTCGTAGTCCGTCTTGGTCTGGAAGCTCCCTTGAAACCTGTTTAGCATCATAGCAACACAGGAGCCTCCACTGATAGACAAGTGGTGGCTGCACTTAACATACATTGGCCAGAAACTGAAAAAGGTCTCCAACACGGAAGATGAGAATTCTACCACTGTATCGCCACTGCAGCCATACCGTGGGCTGAATGGCAGCTCCCAAAAAGATAAGTCTACTTCCTCATTTCCAGAACCTGTGAATGTTATTTTATTTGGAAAGAAAGGATCTTTGCTGATGCAATTAAGTTAGGAAGCTTGAGATCAGGAGTTCATCTTGGATTATCCAGTGACCCCTAAGTCCAATGACAAATGTCCTTGTAAGAGATACACAGAGGAAAAGACAGACACAGAGGAAAGGCAATGTGAAGACAGAGGCAGAGATTGGAGGGTGTCATGGATTGAATTGTGTCCCCCCAAAATATGTGTATCAAATTGGCTAGGCCATGATTCCCAGTATTGTGTGATTGTCCACTATTTCCTTATCTGATATGATTTTCCTATGTATTGTAAATCCTAATCTCTGCCTGTGGGTAATGAGGCAAGATTAGATTATGTTAAGGAGGAATAGGGTGGGATGTAACCGCCTTGCTCAGGTCCATCCCTGATCCAGTGGAATGGGGAGTTTCCCTGGGGTGTGGGCTGCATCACCTTTTATTTTAAAAGAGATGAAAGGAGAGGGAAGTGAGCAGAGAGTGGGAGACCTCGTACCACCAAGAGAGCAGCAGTGGGAGCAGAGGGGGTCCTTTGAACCTGGGGTCCCTGCACCTGAGCAGCTCCTAGTTCAGAGGAAGATTGATGACAAGGACCTTCTACCAGAGCTGACAGAGAAAGCCTTCTTCTGGAGCTGACACCCTGAATTTGACTTCTAACCTCCTAGACAGAGAAAATAAATTCCTCTTTCTTAAAGACACCCACTTGTGGTATTTGTTACAGCAGCACTAGATGACTGAAACAAAGAAATGTGCCAGAAGCCTATGAATGCTGATGAAGCCACCAGGAACTGAAAGCGGCAAGGAATGGATTCTCTCCTAGAACTCTCAGGGGGATTTTGGGCTGCAAGCCTCCAGAACTGGGAGAAAAATTAAATTTTCTGTTGTTTTAAGACACCAAGTTTGTGGTAATTTGTTGTAGCTGCCCTAGCAAACTAGTGCAGTGACAGGACATTTGCTGTCCATCTCCACATTCAAAGAGTTGACTCAAGAATCTGACAGGCAAACAGGTAAGGAAAAGCTGCTTCCCATGTGCCATGCAGTGCTTTTCTGATTTCACAAATGCCCCACAGAACAGTTGTGGGGAGGTAGCCTTTTAGTCACTAACGTTATTTCTTATGGAGGGCATCATTGTCAAGGATCATCAAGGCTACAGCTACAAAAAGAGGCACGTCATTTATCCGCCACCATTCCAGGACTTTCCTTGTACAGAACAGTCTTTTGGGTTTTTCCAGCTAAATTTTAATTGACTCAAGTACTGTCATTTCCCCCATGTTCCTCAGGAAGCTGCTATCTCTCAGTCTTAAGTTTAAAAGGTAGAGGCAGGGGAAAGAATATTGAAGTAAGCAGGGGTTCTATACCATGTAACCCTCTGAAAGTATCAAAGGGCTTCATGAATTTGTTCTCATAATGAGAGTAAAACCTGAGACAATGGTCATGCATAATCTTTTTTTTCCCTCATGTCTTCCCCACCCCCGCCGATTGTGATCTCCTTAAGTGCAGACATCAGGTGTTAGTTGTATCTGTACTTAGAACACCAAGTCAAGTATCTGGGGTCCTAGCAAGCATTCAACACATGGTTTTTGAACAGGTGTTTACATATTCACTCTATGTACCACTTTCACAATACGTAGTGTCTCTCTCAAGCCTGACTGTCTGTTAGCATTACTTAAAAAAAAAAAAAAATCTGTTGCCATGGAGTTGATTCAGACTCATAGGGACCCTATAGGACAAAGTAGAATTGCCCCATAGGATTTTCAAGGTTGTAAATCTTTACTGAAGCAGATTGCCACATCTTTCTCCCACAGAGTGACAGACGGGTTCAAATCACCAACCTTTCAATTAATAGTCAGGTGCTTTAACCACTGTACCACCAGGGCTCCTGTTAGTTTTACTAGAGAGTTTAAAACAATCAGACAAAGGAAAAGTTATACAAAATTCCCAATTAAACCATTATCACTGGGGATGGGGCCAGGACATAGGTGTTTCCTCCCCTGGTGCAGCTGAGGTCAAGAATTACCATCCCGATAGTTCCTTGTTGTTCTCGCCTTCCTGTTCTTTCGCATTTCTTTCAAGGAAGGTTTTTAAACTGGGTTAAACCCTCAGTGAAATCAGGAATGAATCCAAGACTTCCCTAATGTGATTGTTTTTCATTGCTAGACATAATACTTCCTACATGCTGTGCTTACTTTTTTTGCCAGAACCTGATATTTCGCTAATTGTAGTTCTCATATTATACATGCTGATTTTGTATCTCCAAATAGCACTTTTCAGAGAACTTGGCAAGAGTGGATATTTCAACAGGCATTCCTGAGAGGAGTCTGAGAATTGCTAACTAAGGCGTGACTCAGGATGGATGGTAAAGCACCCAAAACAGTTGCCTTTGAGTTGATTCCAACTTTTTTTTTTCATGGGAACCCCATGTGGTCAGAGTAGAATTGTGCTCCACCGGGTTTTCTGTGGCTGATTTGTTTTCTGAGGTGCCTCTGGGTGGACTTGAGCTGTCCACCTTCTGGTGAGCAGCTGGGCATTTTACCATTTGCGCCACCCAGGGACTCCAAGGATTGATGTCATGTGGGGGAAAAAAATGAAAGAATCCTGAGCTCGTAAAACCCTCTACCCTTATGTTTTCTCACTAGATTATCCATTGATTGTGGAAATTTTTAACTAAAAAATCTCTATTATGTCTTTAAAGGTGTTAAAACTGCTGGAGCTGGGAGAGAGAAAATGGCATAACAATTTTGAGCCAATTTTTGATATAATAATAATAATATTTAGTGATAAGAGACTCAAATGGAACGATAACAAATCGTGACATCAAAGAATAAAAAGGCAACCACCTGGGACGTTATTTGGTAATTATCAACAAGGTTTATTCATATTTAGCACAATAGGTACAGGCAACAAAAAAGAATATTTTAATTTCGGGAGAAAAACTGTGCTCTTCAGGAAGCTGACCCTCTCTTTGAAGCTGAAACTGTTTCTTAATCTGTCTGGTATTACAATACAGAACTCTGCTAAATATGCACTTTCCTATGGGAATAAGTACAACAGCCTGTCCTTAAACCCCACACATATTTTAGCCAAAAGTTATATTAAAATACACTATGGCGTCTAACAATTGTGCTGTTCTCACTTTGAAGTGGGCATATTAAAACTCTAAGCCACAGCATATGTGTGGTTGCTGGGCACACGGCAAAATTGCTATAGCAACACAATCACTTGTTTTGCTCCTGAAATGCCTTGTTTGAGTGGAGAGTGATCTAGATAAAGAATAATCCTTGAACTCCTGCTCCTTATTGTAGCATTTGTGTGAGCTTGGGGGTAGGTAGGATTTGATTTTCTCTTTTCTAAATTTGGGGGAAAAAATACACATGCGTACATATGTATGTGCCATATTCTTGATTAAATTGTATTAATCAATGTTTTCATCTTAGCTGTGGGAAGAAAAAGGAGTAATATATTACAAGTAGCCTTGCCCTAAGTGTTAATTGGCAGGAGAGAATTTCTTTGTATTTATTACATGAAAAACCCTCACTGTATGCAATTTTGGAAAATTTCTGTTTTCCCCTAATGAAACACAGCTCACTAAAATTGCATCAAATGGTGTAATGCTTTCTTGCCTCTACTCAGCAATCATGTTCTGGGTCATATCTGCTCAATAAATACATGCTATTAAAATTGTCTATATAGTATGTAATTCAAACATCGAAAATCTTCCTCATGGGATATAATTAGATTAAAACTACATAGTTCTGCAAATATGGTGAAGTCAGGGTGTTTTGTAGTATGTGCAGGGTCTACAATATCGATTTTACAAATATTGGAATTACTAAAAAAGAACAACAAAATCTTCATGACAACAATAGAAACAAAAGGAATCTAAATATGTAGCCTACATTTTTTTCAAGTACTGACTTCTTTTTGTAATTTAAGAAATAAATGGAAACAGAATTTTTTATACATAGTGGGTGAACCAAAATTGTTGAACTAGCATGAGACTCATCTCCATGCTAGAATGGAAATGAAAACAGTAACTTAATTCCAAGTCGGGTAGCTCTGACTCAGCCCTGTTTTTACAATTGTAGCTGATGTTATGTTAGCCATCTTAACTAAGGTGTTTAAAGTCTTAAAGTCAATGTGAAATAAGGATAATGAATATTGTGAGCACTACCAAATGAAGAGTAAGCAAAAGTTTATCATTCAGGCTATTTGATGTTCTGTTACAGCTGACTACCAACTAACCCTCATGATGTCATCAGACTGACTCTGTGGAAAAGCCTTCATGTACATGGACCTTTACCAATTTTGTATTTTTATGTACACAGCCCTGGGGCCATTCATAGTGAAAACAAAAACTGTTAGCTTCTGGGCTTGAAATAGTACCTCTGAGAAGGACCAAAAGAAAAAAAAAAAAAAAAACCTGTTGCCGTGGAGTCAATTCCAACTCAAAGTGACCCTATAGGACTGTCCCATATGGTTTTTTTAACTGCCAACCTTTTGGTTAGCAGCCGTAGTTCTTAACTACTATGCCACCAGAGTTTCCCCGAAAAGAATATCAAATAAACAATTGACTTATATTCTAGAATCATTTATCTTCATCGGCAAATATATTACAGACATAAGGATCCATTCTCGCAGAAGCAATACTTCCACTCATGTAAATAAATAATTATGGAATGAAGTTGAAATAGAGTTTCTAAATTTTATGCATCATCTAATGAAATTTAAACAAAACCCACCTTTGAAAATATGCATTCTGTTATTGAGAACTGACTTTAAAGCAATTATTTTAATGAAGAATAAAGATTGGTATGATGTGTGTACTTAATGTGTAAAATAACTCTTCTTACAGAAGATTAAACTATCTTTATGTACTCCTCAAACTACCTGTATGTGAAATAGTCCAAATAAATAAATCGTCATCACATCACACTAAATTTCAGTTCCTTAAATTTTTCAGGATGAGTAGCTATAATCCCACAAAGCAAACACTTATTGATGATCTCCTGTATTTAGTGGCTTGAAATATGAACTTCAGGAAGGACAAAGATTTAGGAAACATAATCTATACTACGCTCTTACAATCTAGTTGAAGAAATGATTATCCATCTACCTATCCATATACATGTACACACACATATACATACATATCTATGAATATATGAAATAAGTTTCATAAATGAGATTGAATTAAATGAAATTACCACTTTTATACCTCAAAAATGGTTGAATATTGATTATTTCATATAGTTTAACCTAATACACATATATAATTCACAAATATGAGTATAAGGGACTAAAAAATCGAAGTACAAATGAGAGAAATAAGGAAGTGTTTACTTAAGATTTGGGATTTTATAGAAAGATTCATCTACTACACTGTATTTGAGATACCTCTTTAAGAATTAGTAGATTTTGAAAGAGGTGGGGTGGGGGAAAGTATGGTGTAATTGTTCACTAATTCATTCAACACATATTTATCGAGCACCTACTTGATATCAAACATCACGTTAAGCATTAAACTAGGGCAGTGAACAAGACGGACATAATGCTTGATATTATGGAACTTACTCTTCAGTTCATAATACTTAGACTAAAAAGGAGAAATGCCTTTGGAAAGGAGATAACAGTTCCAAAAAGCCGTTGCCTTTGAGTTGATTCTGACTCATAGAGACCCTATAGGATAGAGTAGAACTTCCCCATAGGGTTTCTAAGGAATGGCTGGTGGATTCGAACTGCCATGCTTTTGGTTAGCAGCTGTAGCTCTTAACCACTGCACCATCAGGGCTCTAATAGTTCCAAGTATCTAAGATTATTTATATGACAGAAAGTGACTAATCTTATTTTTAAAACTTTCAGATGACATAACTAGGACCATTAAGTCAATATAATGAAAAATAGACTATACACAATTTAATGAAGGGTTAGGCAAGAATTCAACTCAGTGTAACTAAATGACTTATAGTTTCTCACAACTTAGACAATTTATAATTTTAAGACACAGAGTGTAAAGGAAAGAGTGCATGCCATATTTAATAAAATTTAAACAAATCCCACCTAACTTCCCTTTGAAAATGTATGAGCAGCATTTCCTAAAACATGTGCTGGTACGACATTAGGGTCCCATGATATATTAATACAGATTCTGTGAAAAAGAGTTCTGTTGCCAAAGTAATATGGAGTTACAAAGGTTTTTCCACTATAGGCATTCCCTGGGAATTTTACACACCAATATACTTTATGAAACTCTGAAAAGGTAATAATAATTATTGTACTGTTTCCTAAATTATTTGACTGCAAAGTCGTCCCCCCACCCCATGCCAAATAACACCTATTAAGAACTTATAGGTCGCTGGTGGTTTGTCGAACACAGTTTAAGAGGAGAAACCAAATAGGCCCAGAATACAGAGCAGCTGGTGTGGGAGAAAGCCTTTACAAGAAGGATAGAAAGTTTAATCAGGAGCCGATTATGTGGAAACTTTAGAAGATGTGCTTTATTCCATGGACAAAGGGAAGCCATTCCACATTTTGAAGATGTGGAACAGCACAATCACTTGGAGCTGTGTTTTAGGCCTCTAACTATCAGGCTTATGAAAATGGACTGTTGAGGCAAAAGAACTAAGGCAAGAACAAGGTCAAGAAAGCTACTTAAATAATTTAAGGGGTATATAATAAAGTCCTATACTATACTAGGGGAGTAGTGCAAGAATGAAAAATAAAAGGATGATTTGAGGGAGAATTCTGAGAAGGAACTGCAAGTACTTGATGACCACTTTGGTGGTTGGAATGAGGGATGAAGCTGGGATTTCTATCGTTTGTGCTGGAATGGAGAGAAGAGGTAACAGAAATAGGAATATAAGAGGAGAAAGAGTTTTAATTATGCCACTCCTGCAACAAAGGGGCAAAGGAGTGAGCACAGGATATCTCTGAAAGCTCCATTTTAAGTAAAGGCAACTATTTAAATCTGTGCCCAATTACAGCTTCTCTTCATCAATTTCTCTTTTTTCTTACCACTTTTTTTTTTTTCTGTTACGGCTCACCTTTTGCTAATTGTCCAAATGTTAAAGACCTTCAAGCATAAAAATATTCAAATTCTAAGCACTAGCTTATGTTCCTACACTGCTGTTTTTAGATACTGTCAAGTCGATTCCAACTCATAGCGACCCTATGTACAACAGAACGAAACACTGCCCCGTCCTGGGCTATCCTCACAATCATTGTTATGCTTAAGCCCATTGTTGCAGCCACTGTGTCACTCCATCTCGTTGAGGGTCTTTCTTTCTTTCGCTGACCCTCTTTTTACCAAGCACGATGTCTTTCTCCAGGGATTGGTCCCCCCTGACAACATGTCCAAAGTATGTCAGACACAATCTTGCCATCCTGGCTTCCAGGGAGTATCCTGGTCGCACTTATTCCAAGGAAGATTTGTTCATTCTTTTGTTCTCCTCCCCTCAACCATGGTTTCGGGGCACATCTAGGTCAACTGGCATAACAAAGTTTATTAAGAAAATTTCTGCATCCCACTTTGGTAAGTAGCATCTGGGGTCTTCAAAGCTTGTGAGTGACCATCTAAGATGCATCAATTGGTCCCAACCCATCTGGAGCAAAGGAGAATGAAGAATACCAAAGACACAAGGAAATATTAGCTGAAGAGACAAAAGGGCCACATAAACGAGAGACACAATCAGCCTGAGACCAGAAGAAATAGATGGTGCCCAGCTGCCACCAATGACCACCCTGACAAGGAACACAACAAAGAGTCCCTGATGGAGTGTGGTGCAGAGCTCAAATTCATGTAAAAAGACCAGACTTAATGGTCTGACTGAGACTGGAGGAACCCTCAAAGTACGGACCCTGGATGCTCTTTTAACCTAGAACTAAAACAGTTCCTGAAGCCAACTCTTCAGACAAAGATTAGACAGGACTATAAATCATAAAATAATACTTGTAAAGAGTGTGCTTCTTAGTTCAAGCAGATACATGAGACTGAATGGGCAGCTCCTGTTCAGAGGCAGGATGAGAAGACAGAAAGGAACAGGAGCTGGTTGAATGGACACGGGAAACCCAGGGTGGAAAGAGGGAATGTGCTGTCATATTATAGGGATTGCAACTAGTGTCACATAACAATATGTGCATAAATTTTTATATGAGAAATTAACTTCAGCTGTACTTTCACCTAAAGCACAATAAAAAAAAAAAAAGGGATTACATGAAATAAGGTTTGTAATAGACTGATCAACTAGCACCTGGCAAATAAAAAGCTCTAAATAAATAACCCACTACCATCACCAGCTGCCATTGATCCCATGTGTGTCAAAGTAGAATTATGCTCCACAGGGTTTTCAATGGCTGATTTTTCGGACGTAAATCATCAGGGATTATTCTGAAAAAAAAGAAAAAATTATTCTGAGGCACCAAAAAAACAAAACAAAACAAAACAAAAAACCCTGACACAAGGAAATGGAGGCAGATGAGAACATGAATGATAAATATTTAGCGATATTCTGAACCAGGTGTTTCCTGAGAAAAGGGATAATTTTATCGCATAGCTCCTTTTTAGACTAACAGTCCTGTGCTCAGTAGTTACAGCAGAATTTAGGGAGGCACTGGGCACAAGGTGAAGAGCAAAGGCTTTGGAATAAGAGACTCCTGGGTTCACAGACCAGCTCTGTCACCTCCTAGCTATGTGATTGGGGATGTGTTTAAAAATCCTGCAGAGCTTCAGTTTCCTCATTTATAAGAGGAGAATGCCAGAAACTATCTACTAAGATTGTCATGATGGCTAAATGATTTAGTAAAAAAAAAAAAATGATATAGTACATAAAGGTATTTGGTATAAGACTTGAAGCTATTTTTTATTGTTGTTGTGTTACTGATACTATTCTGCTAAGGTATGAATAATTAAAGATGAAAAGGAAAATCTGGGGGATTATTAAAATTTCAAACGAACCTTGGTTTTCTAAACTCCCTTGCTTCTTCACAGAGGAGAAATATTTGCTTTTAGATGGCAGATCTTAGATATCATGGAAACTAGAGTTGAAAAGACTTCAAGCAAATAGAAAGCAAGCAGCCAAACTTAGTTTTTCTTAAAAAATATAGCCATATTAAGTGTCAAGAAATTTTAAAGGTAACCTGGGTAGTTATTACTATATTATCAAGTCAGGAGTTTCCGAATATTGAAAATTTCTAAACCATCTAATCTACGCTGTTTTCTACTTTTCTGTTTCTTACATTACATATATGCCAGAAATGCAAATGTTGTTTAACAGTAATGGTAATGAATGATCTTTAATCAGTACATTTTGTTACGTTCAATGATATAGCTCTGCTCAGTGAGTACAAATGGTTGTTTGCTTCAAATTCTAGAGCAAAACTGGCTACTTAATGCCGTCATGATTTAAAAGAATTTCGTGAGGTGGAGAAAATCTTTGGTTCTTTTTTTACAGTTTATTGTGTTGTTGGTTTTCAATGTGAAGATACCTTTGATGAAGATGTTACTACTGAATATACTTGATTTTTCTTAGTTGCACGGGAATGTATCTGATTGCCACTAAAACATGCTTCTAGTACCGTTATTCTAAAGGGGAGGTATCTATAAATACTAATGTGTTTTCAATGACTTCTCTCTGTTCTACCACCCAAGAACCAATTTGATTTTTAAAGTGTCTAGAATATTTATGTTGGTAATATATTTCAAAACTTGCTATCAAATCCACTGAGGCCCCTAAAATACTATAGTCAGACTGTAATAGGTGAAGAGCTGAGGACTAACTGGGCAGGTAAATCCACCTTTAAGGGAAAATTAAATTTTAATTCATTAAAGACATTTTTGAATGGTGCCCAGCTACCACTGATGACTGCCCTGACAGGGAACACAACAGAGAATCCCTGATGGAGCAGGAGAACAGTAGGATGCAGACCTCAAATTCTTGTAAAAACACCAGACTTAACAGTCTGACTCTGACTAGAGGGAGCCCGGAGGTCATGGTCCCCAGACCCTCTGTTAGGCCAAGACTGGAACCATTCCCAAAGCCAATTCTTCAAACAGGGATTGGATTGGACTATAAGACAGAAAATGACGCCGGTGAGGAGTGAGTTTCTTGGCTCAAGCAGACACATGAGACTATGTGGGCAGCTCCTATCTGGAGGCAAGACGAGAAGGCAGAGGGGGACAGGAGCTAGTTGAATGGTGTTGGGGGATACAGGGTGGAGAGGAGGAGTTTGCTGTCTCATTAGGGGGAGAGCAGCTAGGAGTACATAGCAAGGTGTGCATAAGTTTTTGTGTGAGAGACTGACTTGATTTGTAAACTTTCACTTAAAGCTAGGACTCTGCTTTGAGGTGTCTCTGGGTTGATTCAAACTGCCAACCTTTCGGCTCATCCTCCGGCACTGTATCAGACAATGTTCCACTGCTATTCATAAGGTTTTCACTGGCTAATTCTTTTCAGTAGACTGCCAGGTCCTTCTTTCTAGTCTGTCTTGTCTGGAAGGTCAGCTATAACCTGTCCGCCATGGGTGACCCTGCTAATACCTGAATACCGGTGGCATAACTTCCAGCATCACAGCAGCACGCAAGCCCCCACGACAAACTGAGAGACATGTGGGTGAAAGAAAAGAAAGAGTATACAAGTATATTTGCATATGCAGTGGAATTTCCTGGGGAAATACACAAGAAGCAGTTGACAGCTTAGAATCTAGGGCAGCAAGGAGCCTTCTAGGAGTCTCTGAGTGTCACAAAGACTTAAGAGCTTGGTATTAACCGAAAGGTTGGCAGTTTGAATCAACCCAGAGGCACCTCAGAAGAGAGTCCTAGCGGTCTACTTCTGAAAAGATCACAGCCATTGACAACCCCATGTAGCACCTGACTACTCTGAAATACATGGGGTCACCATGGCTTGGAATCACCTCGATGGCAACTGGTTTGGTTTTTGTTTGTTTTTTGAGACTTCTTTTTATTGTTTGATTTTTTTTTAACCCTGTAGGTTTTATCTTCTGCTAAGGTGACACTCTTTCATTTTATTTTAGCTTTAAAACATATTTATAAAGAGCTAAATTTCTCTCATTACTATTTCAGAATTTTCCCAGCTATTTTCACAAATTACTTTTCATACAATGTTGTTGACTTTACAGATTCATTTATAAATAGCAACCCCCCCAAAATCCACTGCCTGTTGAGTTGATTCCAACTCACAGCAACCCTATAGGACAGAGTATAGCTGCCCCATAGGGTTTCCAAAGCCGTAAATCTTTATGGAAGCAGACTTCCGTATCTCTCTCCACAGAGTGGCTGGCTGGTTGTTTCAGATCGCTGGCCTTTTGGTTAGCAGAAAACACAGAATGAGGAGAGCTATGAAATGGAGATCCCCTACCAGCTAATGTGGCACAGATTCACTGTCTTGGACTACAGCCACCAAGGAATGCAGACAAGCTTTTAACCACTGCTCCACCAGGGCTCCTTTATAAATAGCAGACACTTAGAAATATTCCATCCTTTTATTCAAGAACAAGATGTCTTTCCATTTATTCAAGTCATTCTGTCTTTTTTGTCTCTGAGTAGAGTTTAAAAATTTCATTTTTAAAATCCTGCAAACTTCTTGTTAACTTTATACCTATATATTTTCTTTTACATTACTATCGTAAATGAAATCTTTTATTCCATTTTGAATTGACTGCCATCTGTACATAAAAAAAGTTAATGGGTTAGGTGAATTTTACATCTGTCATTTTTCTGCATGATGTTTTCTCTAGTTTTTTATTTGATACTCCTTCAATTTCCCAGGTATACAGAATCATACGGTCTGTCAAAAATAATCATTTTTTCTTCACAATTTTTCCACTTCTTAATCCTCTACCTTGTCTAATTGCACTCGCTAGTATGGTAAGGACAATGTTAAATGGTAGCGGTATCTGTGGACACGCTTGTCTTTTTTTCCAACTTTAAAGTTAATACTCATTTGCTTCTAGAATGTCAACATTTGACTGGATGCTGGTCTTTCTTGTAAAGTTTTGGGTAGAAAAATGAAAGACAATGGAAAGCTATGTTACCTTCGACTTCGTCCCTGCCTCTTGGGAGAACAGTGCAAGTATGGAGCTGCCAAAT
This sequence comes from Elephas maximus indicus, assembly GCF_024166365.1. Taxonomy (NCBI): domain Eukaryota; kingdom Metazoa; phylum Chordata; class Mammalia; order Proboscidea; family Elephantidae; genus Elephas; species Elephas maximus. Next base: position 58,984,342 of record NC_064823.1, on the reverse strand, counting down.
CTTTTCTTAGTTCTCATCTATCCCATCCTTTATATGAATGAAAATATGCCATATATTTTAACTTAAAGTTGTTTAAAAAGGTAGTTTTAATCATTGGTGTATGCAATATAAATTAATTTTTATGTAGAAATGTGGAAAATGTAATGTGTTCCAGAAAAGCAAATGTCCTTTTTTTTAATTACAAACATAGCATGAAGTTGAGGCAAAAGTGCTCAATATCAGAGCTGTTTTTTTTTTTTATTTCTAATCTTCCTATATACTAATTTTCATTAATTTAGCAAAACAAAACAAAACAGACAAACAAGAAAAACTTTTGCTGACAGGTCAATTCCAACTCATAGCTATCCTATAGAGCAAAGTAGAACTGCCCATGGGGTTTCCGAGGAGTGGCTGGTGGATTTGAACTGCTGACTTTCAGTTAGCAGGCATAGATCTTAACCACTGCATCACCAGGGCTCCACTTTAGCAAAGACAGGCCTAAATATGTTTGTGACCTACATTTTAGCTTTTGTGATTTCTTTCTTTTTTCCTCTTACTGTTGAAAGCTTATGTGTTTGAAATCTCTACAAATAGATGAGCTGAACCAAATAAAACTCAATTCATTTGAGATATTGAAGACATCTGGTGGAGTTATAGTCTAAGTAATTAGACTAAGAGGTGGGGCAGTTCCCTGAAGTATCCCTACAGTTGGATACCCAGTTCTTTCTGCAATCATCTGCTCCCATGCAGTGAGCATATTGAGATTCACAAATTGACAATTATGTGGTGTTGCCACCTGATTGTCTAAGACTATGTATGTTACATGTGTACATGCTTCACATGCTGTTTTAAAAGGTACTTTTTTTTAGTTCTTTCACAGTCTATTTTATTTATTATGTTGTATCACCTCATTATATTCTTCATGTTGTTAGAAACATAGTAAATAGATTTGCCTCAAGTGCTGGTTCTATTCTTCCTTGGTTAATCCAACAATTGGACACAAATATAAATTATTTACAACTTGGATCATGAAAACATGGATCTATTTTGCACACATACATTATATCTATGAAGGAAAATGAAATATTTAAATACTTCAATTTTTTGTCATATTTGTCGCTATTTACCTTGGGAATATTGACCATTGAAGTTGTAATATTTAAAATATATGTTCTAATATCATAAAATCATAGGTCTGGAAGAGATCTGAGGGTTCAAATAATCCTTCTCCTTACCAGATAGCAAAGGCACTTAAGCCATAGTAGGAAGATACACATCTTTCCAATTCAAAAACCTCTCTAAGAGTCCATGACTACCTTAAGTTATCCAGTGTGGAGTAAAAAATCACCATCAAGTAAGTCTTTATAGCCAATCTAAATCTCACAGGTTATTACAATATAGTTCATCCTCTCTATGGCTTTGATATCTTACTTTTAAGGATGATGTTTACAAAGTCATACAGTCAGGAATTTTAGCCATACCAGGGGCAAAGATGCTCTGGCCAAGATCCACATAGAAGGTAAATACTCATGCAGAAGCTACAGTTACTTCTCCACTTCCCTTGGATCCCACACTGTCACTATCCTCAGTCAGATAAGGGTTCAGATAAGGGTTAAGCAGTTAGGATTCATTTTTGGATGTAAGTTAAGGATAAAGGATGCTTTGAATCTGCAATGTTTACAAATTCTTTAAGAAAATATAAGGGGAAATTATGCAAGTGAATTCACATTTTGATAGTGATGTAAATAAAAATAATTTATCTTTGGTTGAACTTGCTCCTCAGATCTTGGGGTATTTAGCTATGACATCAGCTACCCCACCAAGCGAAATTCAAGAGTAGCTCTTATTAAGACACATTTTACATTAATTCAGTCTATCCACTCTGCTAATCCTTCTAAGCACGAACAATGTTTTAATTCCCTATCGCCTAACAGGAATCAAATCAGAGTTTATTCATCATATTTTACTTGGAAATGCATGAAATGAGTTTACCAAATCTTAACCAAACTGATTATTATTATTATTTACCAAAGGAGAATAACATCATTTTCAGTTTCATCAATTGAAAGGGCAGTATGCCAACACATCAAAGTAGTGAGTAAGTGAATCTTAAACAGCAATCTAAATGCAATGGAGAACTCACCAGAGGTTTCATCTACTCTCTCATCTACTATGTGGTCCTTCTGATGAACCCATTCACTATTGCACTTGAAGTAGATCTGGGTGGCGGGGCTGGCTTTACAATACAGGTTCACAGGCTTATTCTTCACAATGTAAGCTTCTTCAGGCTCAATAAGGAAATGTGGCAGAGGCTCAGGTGGATCAGATGGAAAGGTTTCTGGGAGTTCATGAAAAAAGTCATCGTCTAGTAAAACAAGAAGAAAGTGGAAAGTGGTCAAAACATTGTGGCGATTTGCCTTTCATTTGCTTCTGACTTAAAAATAATGACTCATAAATGAACTAATTAAGTCATCTGAGTGCCTGCTACATGACAGGCAGCGTGGTAGGTCCATTACATGCATGATCCCAATTAAGGATTGGGCATTATCTTCTTATTTCTACACAGGGCAAAACTGAACGTCAGGGAGGATAAATATCTTGCCCTGAGTGCACACCTAGGAAATGGCAGACAGGGATTGAACCCAGTTTGTTTCCTTTAAATAAATTCTCATCTTTCCAATATATAACTGTATCTCCCACTATAAAGTGTTTCCTTGAGAACAGACAAAAGAAAAAGCAACTTCATTAGAAAAATTTGTTTGAAAAGCATACCAAACCTGTTGCTGTCGAGTTGATTCCGACTCATAGCAATCCTATAGGACAGAGTAGATCTTCCCTATAGGGTTTCCAAGGAGCAGCTAGTGGATTTGAACTGCTGACCTTTTGGTTAGTAGCTGAGCTTCTAACCACTGCACCACGAGGGCTCCTTGAAAAGCATAAGGCTCACAAATAAACCTCACATTCTTTGCAAGGAGCTGAGTAGGAAGGCCAGAAATTTGAATTCAGAATTTCTAAGTTCAAACTCAAGTCTGTTATTATTTTCAAAACATGCTACTACATGAAATATTTGTTCAACCAAAAAAATTTTATTAAGCTCAGAATTATGCTAAACACTGGGGCTATAGATGATAAATAACATCACATCAGCCAATAACATAGTGGAACCTGTTGCTGTTTGGTGCTGTCGAGTTGATATTGACTCATAGTGACGCCATGTAACAGAGTAGAACTCCTCTATAGAGTTTTCCAGGCTTTAATCTTTATGGGAGCAGATCACCAGGTCTTTTTCCTATGGAGCTCCTGGGTGGGTTCGAACCACCAACTTTTCGGTTAACAGCCAAGCACTTAACGGTTGTGCCACCGCGTTCCTTCTAGTGGAGCCTAGGGTCTAGCAATGCTATTCAGTCATATTTTGAAATTATACTTCAAATGTCATATGGTGTTATGACTAGTCAAACCTGTCCTCATTAGCATGCTACTGAGTGTCATCACGAATAATAACTTCATTTTACGTAACACTGAAAATGATCAAACATACTGTTCCCCGCCCTGCTGTTCTAGCATCACTGAAAAAACAAAACCTAAAAACCACTCGGAGCCCTGGTGGTGTCGTTAAGAGCTTGGCTGCTAACCAAAAGGTCAGCAGTTCAAATCTACCAGCTGCTCCTTGGAAACCCTATGGGGCAGTTCTACTCTGTCCTATAGGGTCACTAGGAGTTGGAGCTGACTCCATGGCACCTAACAACAACAAAAACCACTTGAGATATTTTCACACTTTGAGGTATGTTTTTCTTTAACTTGGCACTCTGCATGATTTCAAATAATAAAAATTAAATCTCCTATCCCACAAAGGCTCCTATTATGTTTTACAGAAGTGCAGATAAGAAGATTCTTTCCAATAGACTATAATTTAAGCCTGATGATTCTCTTCCTATGAGGGACACTGGAGAGCTAAACTGTTCTTAATTCTTGCATTGATTAAGGACCCTAGGCTAATACGTAAGGTTAAAACTCCAAGGTCAAAATAAACCATTTTTACAAGTCCTTTTAAAAAACATATTCAGTAGCAAATATAGGATACAGTATTGGTAATTAATGACTGGTTACTCATATGTTGCCTTGAAACTCATTTCATTCACTCATTTAGTTGTTGCCTGTCTTGGGAGATAGCCATTCATGAAGTAGACATTAATCCATTAAGTAATCTGGCCTGGGAGTTTTTTCATCTAGGTCATGAGATAGCTGTTAAATAGCGGTGACTTCTTGTCTCTGCCAATCCTTTTGCAGTGAAAACTGTCTTCACTTACATCACAGACAAAACTAGTTTTCAAACCTTCTCCACAATCCTAAATTCCTGACAGGAATCTGAATGATGTTCCCTGTAGCTCGTGTTCTTTCTCACTTTACCTTGTTAATTTGCTTTCTTCTGGCAGGGAATCATTTCTACTTTTTCTATTGTTGAACATCAAGGACCCAAACTGTCAGCTTACTAAAGAATAACCTTGTTTCCATCAATTTCAGCTCCTTTAGTCAATATGCAAGAACACTCAAGACTGCTTAAATAAACATAGCTCAGAAAGGCAGAGGGATGGCGAACTGAGCTATTGACATCCATCAGCACGAAGCCGATGTCTTGAAGGCCTTATCTAACTCGTTTTTTTTTTTTTCTGGAGCACTTACTGTTACACGCAATGACGAACGGTGCTGATGATCAATAAAGCTCCACAAAAGATCAAACTCGGAATACCACAGAAGGTTAGCAATTGTTTTTACTTATTATTATTCATGAAGACATAGGGTCAATTAGTTTCAATCTTGCATACAAAATGTGTGTATGCACTTCATAACTATTTACTTAAGTATGTGAAGTGTAAAACACCTTAGAAAGTGAGACTTTTTCCTTTAGAAGGAACAATGAATGCAAGATACCATGTGTTTGTATACCGTTTACCGTATTAAATTATGCAGCAAAACTACTTTATTTCACTTCCTACTGGAAGAGTTTACAGGGAGACACTAAATGTTGATTATTACCCTGCCTTGCCAAAGGATATATTTTTCTCTTTCTTTTGGTTATTTAATTGTAAACTACTGGGGACATTAATGGAAGCTGAGAAAGTCACACAAATGTTTTCAAATCAAAGGGTCTCTGTCATGGATTGAATTATGTCCCCCAAAAGATGTGTGTATCAATTTGGCTGGGCCATGATTCCCAGTATTGTGTGGTTGTCATCTATTTTGTGATTGTGACTTTATGTTAAAGAGGAATTGGGTGGGATTGTACCACCCTTACTAAGGTCATATTCCTGATCCAATGTGAAGGGAGTTTCCATTGGGTGTGGTCTGCACTACCTTTTATCTTACCAGAGATAAAAGGAAAGGGAAGCAAGCAGAGAGTGGGGGACTTCACACCACCAAGAAAGCAGAGCACGTCCTTTGGACCCAGGGTCCCTGTGAATAGAAGCTTCTAGTCCAGGTGAAGATTGATGAGAAGGCCTACAGAGAGAAAGCCTTCCCCTGGAGCTGATGCCTTGAATTTGGACTTTTAGCCTTCTTTACCGAGAAGAAAGAAATTTGTATTTGTTAAAGCCATCCACTTGTGGTATTTCTATTATAGTAGCACCAGATGACTAAGACAGGCTCCGTTAAATGATGGAGAAAAAAAAGTAGTAATGTTTAATAATGTATTTACAAAATGCATGGACAAACTAATTTGTTACTTTCTTATTTTTGAATTTTAAGGTAAGAGGATTACTACATGTAAAGAGAAATAAATCTATGTCTTGGTTTGAGGCTTCATACCAATATTTGCTTTTTCAAAGTCTTTGTTAAATAACACTTAAAATGCAACCCATGTATTCTTCATGTAATAAATCAAGGGTTTATTTTACATATCATTCTAGTTTCTTCTATATGACCCCATTTCTTAAATGTGACACAGGGAGATGTCTTAACCATCTTGATATATTATTTTATTAACATTTTTTTGTAATAAAAAACCCAAAAAACCAAAACCCATTGTCCTTGGCTAGATTCCAACTTATAGAGGCCCTATAGGACAGAGTAGAACTGCCTTATAGGGCTTCTAAGCCTGTAATCTTTATGGAAGCAGATTGCCACATCTTTCTCTTGTGGAATGGCTGGTGGGTTTGAACTGCTGAACTTGCAGTTAGTAGCCAAGAACTTAAGCACTGTGCAACCAGGGTTCCTTCTTGCAATGTTAAGTCCAGTATATTCAAGTCTATGCCCTGGATGAATTCACATCAGGCAATGTGTTATACAGCACTTCTAATACTGAATTTAGGTACTGATAATAGCATTATTAAAAATAATTTTCAAGATCTTGATTCAGCAAGGTATGTATAGATAGATATGGTATACCAAACTCATTGCCATTGAGTCGATTCCAATTCATAGTGAGCCTATAGGACAGAATAGAACTATCTCAGAGGGCTTCCAAGGAGCAGGCTACTGGATTTGAACTGCTGATCTTTTGGTTAGCAGCTGAACACTTATATATATAACAAAATGCAAGTAGGCTGATTTTCAGTGGCTCACAAGATGTTGTGTAATTCTTCCTTTCTCCATTTGCAACAGATGGCCTGGCTATCATGCCCAAACATAGAAGCTGGCCCAGATGACAACTCCCCCACTATCAAGTTAAGCATGGTGAGAGAATACTTTCTGATGCTTGCTCTAGACAAAAATGGCAAGTGTAAGCATTAATTTCCAGATACAGTGATATTTTAGGAATTGTCTTTTTATGAAATTCTACGTTAAAATTTGCTTCTCTATGGTAAGTTTTGAAAACCAAACAGGCCAATTTTTTCAGTCAAAATAATAAAGGGTGACTTTTGAGAATTTAAAATTTTCATTATGGTTATATTTCTATGTGTATAAATGATCATCTGCAAATACCACTTATTCTAGGTGAACATTTGGCTACTCTGCACTATGCGTTTACTTCTCACATGTAAGGAGGATTCTATTTTTCAGTTTAGGCAACCAGGTTTACGCAACTAATTTCAATAACAAATGCTTAACACAAGAATGAGAGCTCTTTGAAGATGGGGACTATATTATTTTCCAAAAGTCTAGCATAGTGCCAGGCACTTGTTATTGCTCTTGTTAGCTGCCATTGAGTTGATCCTTGACTCACCTGGGCACTACACACAACAGACTGAAATGGTGCAATTTCTGTGCCATTCCCATAATCAGTTGCAGATTGGACACTTGTGATCTGTAGGGTTTTCACTGGCTCATTTTTGGAAGTAGAGAGCCAAGTCTTTCTTCCTAGTCTTTCTTAGTCTGGAAGCTCCACTGAAACCCGTTCAGCATCATGGAAACATGCGAGCCTCCGCTGATAGGCAAGTGGTGGCTGCACACATAGAAGGCAAGAATTCTACCACTGAGCCATCAATGCCTCACAGGCACATTTAAGAGGTCAGTAAAAATCTTATAAAAACTTGCATATTATACTAATGACAACTTTGACCATTCCTAAAAGATTCATAACGTATTGTAGAGTTTATAGTGCCTCAAGTTCATTTACAATGATAAAATGTCATAAAAATTGTAATATCTACAAACAGGACTGGCTACAAAACTTGTGGGGCCCAGTGCAAAATATAAATGTGGGGCCACATGTTAAAAAAAATTACTGAGAAGTCAAAGATAGTGACATAGAGCATTAAACCAAGAGCAGCTCCTGTATGACTGCACAGGACACACGCCCATGAAGACCCACTGTCCACAAACATCAGGTCACTGAGTGTCCCACTTTATGGAAAATCTGAGGAGTGAAGTTACATCTTTACAAATGGATATTCGTTTTTCAACTTATTTTGGTATTTCTCAGCTTCTTATGGCGACTAGATATGTTCCAGAAGAAGGCATTGTTTTCCAGACTGAGAAATCAGCTCTCTAAGCTGGTGTGTTTGTAGTGATGTTCAAGTGAAAATGCGTCATTATATCTGTTTGTGGGCTCCTCTTTTGGATATAATCCAGTTCCCATTCTTGGGCTTGAGCCTAAAAAAGTAAAACCTCTGCTATATCGAGGTGCTAGAGGAGTGCTTAATACATGGTGTCATGGATTGAATTGTGTCCCCCAAAAATATCTGTCAACTTGGCTAGGCCATGATTCTCTATATTGTGTGATTGTCCACCATTTTGTCGTCTCATGTGGTTTGCCTATGTGTTGTAAATCCTATCCCTATTATGTTAATGACATGGAATTAGTGGCAGTTACATTAATGAGGCAGGGCTCAATTTACAAGAGTAGATTGTGTTTTTTTTTTTTTTTTTTTTTTTATAATAACTTTTATTAAGCTTCAAGTGAACGTTTACAAATCCAATCAGTCTGTCACATATAAGTTTACATACATCTCACTCCCTACTCCCACTTACTCTCCCCGTCTTGAGTCAGCCCTTTCAGTCTCTCCTTTCTTGACAATTTTGCCGGCTTCCCTCTCTCTCTATCCTCCCATCCCCCCTCCAGACAAGAGTTGCCAACACAATCTCAAGTGTACACCTGATATAATTAGCTCACTCTTCATCAGCGTCTCTCTCCCACCCGCTGACCAGTCCCTTTCATGTCTGATGAGTTGTCTTCAGGGATGGTTCCTGTCCTGTGTCAACAGAAGGTCTGGAGAGCATGGCCGCCGGGATTCCTCCAGTCTCAGTCAGACCATTAAGTTTGGTCTTCTTATGAGAATTTGGGGTCTGCATCCCACTGCTCTCCTGCTCCCTCAGGGGTCCTCTGCTGAGCTCCCTGTCAGGGCAGTCATCGATTGTGGCCGGGCACCAACTAGTTCTTCTGGTCTCAGGATGATGTAGGTCTCTTGTTCATGTGGCCCTTTCTGTCTCTTGGGCTCTTAGTTGTCATGTGGGCTTGGTGTTCTTCATTTTCCTTTGCTCCAGGTGGGTTGAGACCAATTGCTGCATCTTAGATGGCTGCTTGTTAGCATTTAAGACCCCAGACGCCACATTTCAAAGTGGGATGCAGAATGATTTCATAATAGAATTATTTTGCCAATTGACTTAGAAGTCCCCGCAAACCATGTTCCCCAGACCCCCGCGCTTGCTCCGCTGAGCTTTGAAGCATTCATTTTATCCCGGAAACTTCTTTGCTTTTGGTCCAGTCCAATTGAGCTGACCTTCCATGTATTGAGTGTTGTCTTTCCCTTCACCTAAAGCAGTTCTTATCTACTGATTAATCAATAAAAAAACCCTCTCCCACCCTCCCTCCCTCCCCCCCTCGTAACCACAAAAGTATGTGTTCTTCTCAGGTTTACTATTTCTCAAGATCTTATAATAGTGGTCTTATACAGTATTTGTCCTTTTGCCTCTGACTCATTTTGCTCAGCATAATGCCTTCCAGGTTCCTCCATGTTATGAAATGTTTCAGAGATTCGTCACTGTTCTTTATCGATGCGTAGTATTCCATTGTGTGAATATACCACAATTTATTTACCCATTCATCCGTTGATGGACACCTTGGTTGCTTCCAACTTTTTGCTATTGTAAACAGAGCTGCAATAAACATGGGTGTGCATATATCTGTTTGTATGAAGGCTCTTGTATCTCTAGGGTATATTCCGAGGAGTGGGATTTCTGGGTTGTATGGTAGTTCTATTTCTAACTGTTTAAGATAACGCCAGATAGATTTCCAAAGTGGTTGTACCATTTTACATTCCCACCAGCAGTGTATGAGAGTTCCAATCTCTCCGCAGCCTCTCCAACATTTATTATTTTGTGTTTTTTGGATTAATGCCAGCCTTGCTGGTGTGAGATGGAATCTCATCGTAGTTTTAATTTGCATTTCTCTAATGGCTAATGATCGAGAGCATTTTCTCATGTATCTGTTGGCTGCCTGAATATCTTCTTTAGAGAAATGTGTGTTCATATCCTTTGCCCACTTCTTGATTGGGTTGTTTGTCTTTTTGTGGTTGAGTTTTGACAGAATCATGTAGATTTTAGAGATCAGGCGCTGGTCGGAGATGTCATAGCTGAAAATTCTTTCCCAATCTGTAGGTGGTCTTTTTACTCTTTTGGTGAAGTCTTTAGATGAGCATAGGTGTTTGATTTTTAGGAGCTCCCAGTTATCGGGTTTCTCTTCATCATTTTTGGTAATGTTTTGTATTCTGTTTATACCTTGTATTAGGGCTCCTAGGGTTGTCCCAATTTTTTCTTCCATGATCTTTATCGTTTTAGTCTTTATGTTTAGGTCTTTGATCCACTTGGAGTTAGTTTTTGTGCATGGTGTGAGGTATGGGTCCTGTTTCATTTTTTTGCAAATGGATATCCAGTTATGCCAGCACCATTTGTTAAAAAGGCTGTCTTTTCCCCAGTTAATTGACACTGGTCCTTTGTCAAATATCAGCTGCTCATACGTGGATGGATCTATGTCTGGGTTCTCAATTCTGTTCCATTGGTCTATGTGTCTGTTGTTGTACCAATACCAGGCTGTTTTGACTACTGTGGCTGTATAATAGGTTCTGAAGTCAGGTAAGGTGAGGCCTCCCACTTTCTTCTTCTTTTTCAGTAGTGCTTTGCTTATCCGGGGCTTCTTTCCCTTCCATATGAAATTGGTGATTTGTTTCTCTATCCCCTTAAAATATGACATTGGAATTTGGATCGGAAGTGCGTTAAATGTATAGATGGCTTTTGGTAGAATAGACATTTTTACTATGTTAAGTCTTCCTATCCATGAGCAAGGTATGTTTTTCCACTTAAGTATGTCCTTTTGAATTTCTTGTAGTAGAGCTTTGTAGTTTTCTTTGTATAGGTCTTTTACATCCTTGGTAAGATTTATTCCTAAGTATCTTATCTTCTTGGGGGCTACCGTGAATGGTATTGATTTGGTTATTTCCTCTTCGGTGTTCTTTTTGTTGATGTAGAGGAATCCAAGTGATTTTTGTATGTTTATTTTATAACCTGAGACTCTGCCAAACTCTTCTATTAGTTTCAGTAGTTTTCTGGAGGATTCCTTAGGGTTTTCTGTGTATATAATCATGTCATCTGCAAATAGTGATAACTTTACTTCTTCCTTGCCAATCCGGATACCTTTTATTTCTTTGTCTAGCCTGATTGCCCTGGCTAAGACTTCCAACACGATGTTGAATAAGAGCGGTGATAAAGGGCATCCTTGTCTGGTTCCCGTTCTCAAGGGAAATGCTTTCAGGTTCTCTCCATTTAGAGTGATATTGGCTGTTGGCTTTGCATAGATGCCCTTTATTATGTTGAGGAATTTTCCTTCAATTCCTATTTTGGTAAGAGTTTTTATCATAAATGGGTGTTGGACTTTGTCAAATGCCTTTTCTGCATCAATTGATAAGATCATGTGGTTTTTGTCTTTTGTTTTATTTATGTGATGGATTACATTAATGGTTTTTCTGATATTAAACCAGCCTTGCATACCTGGTATAAATCCCACTTGATCAGGGTGAATTATTTTTTTGATGTGTTGTTGGATTCTATTGGCTAGAATTTTGTTGAGGATTTTTGCATCAATGTTCATGAGGGATATAGGTCTATAATTTTCTTTTTTTGTAATGTCTTTACCTGGTTTTGGTATCAGGGAGATGGTGGCTTCATAGAATGAGTTGGGTAGTATTCCGTCATTTTCTATGCTTTGGAATACCTTTAGTAGTAGTGGTGTTAACTCTTCTCTGAAAATTTGGTAGAACTCTGCAGTGAAGCCGTCCGGGCCAGGACTTTTTTTTGTTGGGAGTTTTTTGATTACCGTTTCAATCTCTTTTTTTGTTATGGGTCTATTTAGTTGTTCTGCTTCTGAATGTGTTAGTTTAGGTAGGTAGTGTTTTTCAAGGAATTCATCCATTTCTTCTAGGTTTTCAAATTTGTTAGAGTACAATTTTTCATAATAATCTGAAATGATTCTTTTAATTTCATTTGGTTCTGTTGTGATGTGGTCCTTCTCATTTCTTATTCGGGTTATTTGTTTCCTTTCCTGTATTTCTTTAGTCAGTCTAGCCAATGGTTTGTCAATTTTGTTAATTTTTTCAAAGAACCAGCTTTTGGCTTTGTTAATTCTTTCAATTGTTTTTCTGTTCTCTAATTCATTTAGTTCAGCTCTAATTTTTATTATTTGTTTTCTTCTGGTGCCTGATGGATTCTTTTGTTGCTCACTTTCTATTTGTTCAAGTTGTAGGGACAGTTCTCTGATTTTGGCTCTTTCTTCTTTTTGTATGTGTGCATTTATTGATATAAATTGGCCTCTGAGCACTGCTTTTGCTGTGTCCCAGAGGTTTTGATAGGAAGTATTTTCATTCTCGTTGCTTTCTATGAATTTCCTTATTCCCTCCTTGATGTCTTCTATAACCCAGTCTTTTTTCAGGAGGGTATTGTTCATTTTCCAAGTATTTGATTTCTTTTCCCTCGTTCTTCTGTTATTGATCTCTAGTTTTATTGCCTTGTGGTCTGAGAAGATGCTTTGTAATATTTCGATGTTTTGGACTCTGCAAAGGTTTGTTTTATGACCTAATATGTGGTCTATTCTAGAGAATGTTCCATGTGCGCTAGAAAAAAAAGTATATTTTGCAGCAGTTGGGTGGAGAGTTCTGTATAAGTCAATGAGGTCAAGTTGGTTGATTGTTGTAATTAGATCTTCCGTGTCTCTGTTGAGCTTCTTACTGGATGTCCTGTCCTTCTCCGAAAGGGGTGTGTTGAAGTCTCCTACTATAATTGTGGAGGTATCTATCTCGCTTTTCAGTTCTGTTAAAATTTGATTTATATATCTTGCAGCCCTGTCATTGGGTGCGTAAATATTTAATATGGTTATGTCTTCCTGATCAATTGTCCCTTTTATCATTATATAGTGTCCTTCTTTATCCTTTGTGGTGGATTTAAGTCTAAAGTCTATTTTGTCAGAAATTAATATTGCTACTCCTCTTCTTTTTTGCTTATTGTTTGCTTGATATACTTTTTTCCATCCTTTGAGTTTTAGTTTGTTTGTGTCTCTAAGTCTAAGGTGTGTCTCTTGTAGGCAGCATATAGATGGATCGTGTTTCTTTATCCAGTCTGTGACTCTCTGTCTCTTTATTGGTGCATTTAGTCCATTTACATTCAGGGTAATTATAGATAAATAAGTTTTTAGTGCTGTCATTTTGATGCCTTTTTATGTGTGTTGTTGACAATTTCATTTTTCCACATACTTTTTTGTGCTGAGGCGTTTTTCTTAGTAAATTGTGAGATCCTCACTTTCATAGTGTTTGACTTTATGTTAGTTGAGTCGTTACGTTTTTCTTGGTTTTTGTCTTGAGTTATAGAGTTGTTATACCTTTTTGTGGTTACCTCATTATATACCCCTATTTTTCTAAGTAAAAACCTAACTTGTATTGTTCTATATCGCCTTGTATCACTCTCCATATGGCAGTTCAATGCCTCCTGTATTTAGTCCCTCTTTTTGATTATTGTGATCTTTTACCTATTGACTTCCATGATTCCCTGTTATGTGTATTTTTTTTTTTAATTAATCTTAATTTGTTTGTTTTTGTGATTTCCCTATTTGAGTTGATATCAGGACGTTCTGTTTTGTGACCTTGTGTTGTGCTGATATCTGATATTATTGGTTCTCTGACCAAACAATATCCTTTAGTATTTCTTGTAGCTTTGGTTTGGTTTTTGCAAATTCTCTAAACTTGTGTTTGTCTGTAAATATCTTAATTTCGCCTTCATATTTCAGAGAGAGTTTTGCTGGATATATGATCCTTGGTTGGCAGTTCTTCTCCTTCAGTGTTCTGTATATGTCGTCCCATTCCCTTCTTGCCTGCATGGTTTCTGCTGAGTAGTCAGAACATATTCTTATTGATTCTCCCTTGAAGGAAACCTTTCTTTTCTCCCTGGCTGCTTTTAAAATTTTCTGTTTATCTTTGGTTTTGGTGAGTTTGATGATAATATGTCTTGGTGTTTTTCTTTTTGGATCAATCTTAAATGGGGTTCGATGAGCATCTTGGATAGATATCCTTTCGTCTTTCATGATGTCAGGGAAGTTTTCTGTCAGAAGTTCTTCAACTATTTTCTCTGTGTTTTCTGTCCCCCCTCCCTGTTCTGGGACTCCAATCACCCGCAGGTTATCCTTCTTGATAGAGTCCCACATAATTCTTAGGGTTTCTTCATTTTTTTTAATTCTTTTATCTGATTTTTTTTCAGCTATGTTGGTGTTGATTCCCTGGTCCTCCAGATGTCCCAGTCTGCATTCTAATTGCTCGAGTCTGCTCCTCTGACTTCCTAGTGTGTTGTCTAATTCTGTTATTTTATTGTTAATCTTTTGGATTTCTACATGTTGTCTCTCTATGGATTCTTGCAACTTATTAATTTTTCCAGTATGTTCTTGAATAATCTTTTTGAGTTCTTCAACAGTTTTATCAGTGTGTTCCTTGGCTTTTTCTGCAGATATCCTAATTTCATTTGTGATATCATTAAGCATTCTGTAAATTAGTTTTTTATATTCTGTATCTGATAATTCCAAAATTGTATCTTCATTTGGGAAAGATTTTGATTCTTTTGTTTGGGGAGTTGGAGAAGCTGTCACGGTCTGCTTCTTTAAGTGGTTTGATATGGATTGTTGTCTCCGAGCCATCACTGGGAAACTAGTTTTTCCAGAAAATCCGCTAAAAAAAAACTGCAGTCAGATCCCTATCAGAGTTCTCCCTCTGGCTCAGGCTATTCAGATGTTAATGAAGCCGCCTGGGGAGGGTGGGGGAGGGAACAGAGAGATAGGAGAGTAGCACCTCAGAATATAGCCAGAGTTGCTTGTCTTGCTTGGAATGACTCTTATATCTGAGATTCCCGCGGGCGCGTCGCCTATGTGTGCTGTCTGTGTGGAGATTGCCCCCGGGGGGTCTGGCCCGCTGGAGTCACGGTCAGATCCTCCGCTTCCAGCCCCACGCCCAGCGTCAAGGCTCCCCTACTGGGACGGTGCACTCTCAACTCCAAAATCAGTCGCTGCCTCCCGGGGACTTCTCGTCCCTCCAGCCGCGTGGCCGTGCCGCCCCCGTGAACCAGGTGGGCCCCCTCCCGGGGTTAGTTCAGATGGGTGGAGTAGCTCCCCGTGCTTGTGCCGCGACCGAGTGTCCCGGCTGGAACGCTGTTCTCCCCGCTCCAATACCAGTCGCTGCCTCCCGGGGACTTCTCCTACCGGCTGCGTCCCACGCCGCCCGCGCGACCCGGATGGTCACCTTCCCGGGGTTAGTTCAGGGGGTGGAGCAACTCTCCGTGTTTATGGCGTACCTGCGTGCAGTCCAAATCCCTGTGGGACGGTTCCCCGGCTCGGATGCTACTCTTTCTGCTCCAAGATCAGTCACTGCCTCCCGGGGACTTCTCCTAACGGCTGCGTCCCACGCCGCCCGTGGAACCGGCTAGTCCCCCTCCCGGGGTTAGTTCAGGGGGGTGGAGCAGGTCTCTGTGCTTGTGCCGTACCTGACTGGTATGCTGGCTCCAGGCTCTGGAAACAATCGCTGCTTCCCCGTATTAGTTCGTTCTCCGTCTCTAAATCTGTGTTTGTTGTTCAGGGTTCGTAGATTGTTATGTATGTGATCGATTCACTTGTTTTTCCGTGTCTTTGTTGTAAGAGGGATCCGAGGTAGCGTCTGCCTAGTCCGCCATCTTGGCTCCGCCTCCCGTAGATTGTGTTTTAAGCCAATCTTTTTTGAGATAGAAAAGAGAGAAGCAAGCAGAGAGACATGGAGTTCTCATACCACCAAGAAAGGAGCACGGGGAGCATAAGGCATCCTTTGAACCTGGGGTCCCTGTGCTGAGAAGCTCTTTGACCAAAGGAAGATTGATGACAAGAGCAGACAAAGAGAGAAAGCCTTACCTTGGAGCTGGCACCCTGAATTCAGACTTTTAGCCTCCTAGACTGTGAGAGAATAAACTTCTCTTTCTTAAAGCCATCTACTTGAGGTATTTCTGTTACAGCAGCACTAGATGACTAAGACACAGGGAGATAAGAAAGTCTGAAATTCTCCTTGAATTGGTAGACTGTTTACTGAGTTCAGTTCCTAGCATGCAATTCATTTTACCATGCACATTAATCCAGCTTTCTGATACTTTTAAATTCATGCCTCAAAACTTAAAGCTATAAAAAAAAAATTTGATTTTTTTTCACCAGGGAGATCAGTGAGAACATCTTCTTACCACTTCATTTCTTAATATAAATATCTGAAGCTGTCTTCTGAAGTCTTCAGGGTAATAACAGGAATTCAATTGGTGAACAGCAACTTATAGACTGTGCATTTATTTTTTGGTAACATATCATATTATCCTAAATTGTTATATTTTGTATAAATGCAAATACCAGCGGCTGATACTGACTGTATTACACTATTTGGTAAAAAGAACTTGATTAATTAAATTGGTAAACAAGTCTTCCTCATATAGTTTATTCAAATTAACAAAGCAAAATTTCCAAACTTGCTTTTATTCTGTATGTGGAATTTAGCATTTACTTAAATCTATAATTACCTTTTCGATTCAGTATGATACTATTAATTTTATCCTCCTCTAACACTGACTTAATTTTCCACTTTCTACCACTACTCAATAATGATATTCTAACAGAAGTGCCATTTTTATCTTAATATCAGGTAAATTTCAGAATTTGCTTTGAGATTTCCACCTCAAAGAAAGCACAATTTTCTTGTTAGCGCATATATCCATTTGCTTTTTCTTTTATATACATGAAGAGAAAGCTTCGCACCATGCATTATTTTTATAGACATTCATTCCACCTAATTCTTCACAGGAAAATATTATACTATGAACATCAATCAGGAAGCTTTAGGTTGCTAGTTTTATTGTTACATATCAAGGCTTAATTTTCATCAACTTGGTACGTACGTATCTATATTTCTGAATCATAAGACTTAAACTATTATTGCTTATATCATAAAATGTAGGCCCATTATCTCTTTGTCTGAGACTTGAAGCATATTCTTCTGAAATGTAATTTACTTCCAAATGATTCAAGAGCAATTTAAAATGAATGACTGCAAAGCTAATTTTATCTGCATTTGGCTACCCATCCATCAGAGAGATAATTCATGATATATTACAACAAA
Organism: Elephas maximus indicus; assembly: GCF_024166365.1. Taxonomy (NCBI): domain Eukaryota; kingdom Metazoa; phylum Chordata; class Mammalia; order Proboscidea; family Elephantidae; genus Elephas; species Elephas maximus. The sequence continues at coordinate 58,967,285 of NC_064823.1, read as the reverse complement.
AAGGCAGCTGAAATTAACTATTTGAATGAGACCCTAGCTTATTTTTAATATTTTGATTAAAATATTCTTTGGAAGATGACTATAAACTATATTTCAAGTGTCATATTAATAAATTCATCATATTGGTAGTTGAATAATGCCTGAAATATATTTCACAATTTGTAGGTACTGAATGATTTATAACTTCAAAAGAAAAAAAAAACTTCTTTTTTTGTTTGTTTTTAAAGAAATACTTGCCAAATCATTTCCATATGTTATTAATAGCCATTTAAGTTAATATGTGCTTTGACATGCATTTACCTCTGAAATAACCACCCCCTTCTGCCCGTTTAAATATTCACAATCTATGACTTTTACTAATATAAAATCCTCCAAAGTGGCTTCCTGCCTATAAACCCAGTGCCGTCGAGTTGATTCCGACTCATAGCTCATAGCTGCCTATAATCTTCTTAAAAGTAGTTTGTATCATACTCTTCGAATTTTTCAAAGACACATTCACTCCCTTCTTTAAATAATTTAGTAAACACAAAGTAAAACAAGATAATATGCTTTTTTTGCTAATCATATTAGCTAAAAATATTGAAATGATTGAAGAGAGGTTGAGGAAAAGTATATTTGCATATGCTGTTGGAGTGTAAATTGGCATTTTAGTAGAGAACATTAATAGTATGAAAAGAAATTAAATCTCTGCAGATAGGCAGTCCAACTTCTTGGAATCCACAATGCAGACATAATGGCATCAATATGTAAACAAATATGTACAAAGATGTTCACTGTAGCATTGTTTATAAAATAAATTTAGAACAACTGAAATATTTATCAACAGGAGCAATGACTACATAGTTTACGAAATGTCTGTCCAAGAGAACACTGTTTGGCTAATAAAAACAATGAGGCAGACTTGCCTATGTTAACCTACTAAGCAAAAAAAAAAAAGTAATTTTGGGACCAATTTGTATAGCCATTAAAAAAATAAAAATTAAAACTGTGTGTGTGTCTGTGTAGATGGTTGTATCAACAGATCACAACAAATACAAAAATGACTAGAAGCCAATGCATAAAAATAACAGTCATTACTATTGAGGAGAAATATTGGAAGGATTTAGGAAAAATACTTAATTTTCCTTGACATTTTATGTTTGTTAAAAGTTAGGATTATGAATGATATTTCCTTCTTTCTTTTAATTTTAGTTCAATTTGAAAGATAGAGAAATCAAAGAACCCATGTAAAACCTATTGCTTCAACCTAGAATACTAAGCGACCACAACTTTCTTCACTAAACTAAACGTTCTCAGATCAATGACACTGACGGTTACTTGGTATCTTCATTAAAACCTGTGTTTAAACACCATGTTACTTATAACTGCATAGCATTTATTTCATTCTGCCTGATTTCATCTCATTTATCTCTTACTTTCCATTGTCCTAATTGCCTCATTTTTGTGGCCTCTGACTTTGAACTAACATAGTTACTGTGCTTCTCATATTTTGTTCAAAAATAAACATTTGTAGATTACCCTCTATATGCTAAGACTGTTTTAGCTGTTTTTCTGAAGCTACATTTTATCTTTCAGTGAAGTCCTCTTACCTATAAAAAGCAAATCAAGAAATAGAAGATGCTAAATTTATGAAAATCTGCATTTGTAATAATTTTTTTAATAAAATTAGTCTATTAGTCTGGTTATATAAATGCCACACTTATAATTAATTTATAATTCATTAATATTTGACTTTCACTATAAAGTGCTTAACTTTAGGAAATTAGGAAGGTTTGCTAACATATGTAGACTTACATAAGCAAATTTAGGTAAAGTTCTATTTTTTACTCTTTATTAATGGTTAGAATCACAAATTGTTTATTTTTATGAACTTCAGGAATCTCAAGAATAAAAAGAAATAATTCAAAGAAATATTATAGAAATTAAGCAAGTACAGATAAATAAATGAGAACCTAAACTTAGACTAATCCTTACTAGTTAATAAGAAAAAATAAATAAATAAATAAGGATTTATAAATTAGAAGAATCTAATAAAAATATTCAAATTCAATATTATGATATATTTGCATGATACTTGCTAACCTCTTTCCTGTAAAACTCTCTCTGATGGTCAGTTTTATGTGTCAATATGGCTCAGTGTTGCTCTATAGGTATTTTGTAGATGTGATTAAAATCCATAATCAGTTGACTTTAAATAAGAGAGATTATACTAGATAATCCAGGTGGGTCTGATTCATTTGGTTGAATGGTCTTAAAAGCAGAGATGAGCTTCCCTGAGAACACTTAGATTCAAAAAACTGACCATGACTCTTCCCATAATTTCATCCCTATCCTCTTTCTTAACTCTTACTCCATTCTTCAGATATCCATTTAAACACTCCTTCATCTGAATGCCTCTCCACTCCAGATTCTAAACATTAGCTCCTGCTATCATCTCCCACGGAAACCCTGGTGGCATAGTGGTTAAGAGCTATGCCTGCTAACCAAAGGTGGGCAGTTTGAATCCACCAGGCACTCCTTGGAAACCCTATGGGGCAGTTCTACTCTGTCCTATAGGTTTGTACTCTATTCTCCTTGTTTAAATTTCTTCCCCAGTAGACAGCAAGTTCATAGAGGTAGAGAATGTCTGCATGACCAATGTCTAGTCAGTGCCTGGCCTGAACTTCCAGAATTTTTCTTTCAGTATGAATTTTTATTCTAAAGAAGTTCTGTAAGATAAGATAAAAGTATATAGGAATTATTCTACTAACATAAATCATAAGATACACTTTAGAAGAAATCTTTGCATAAAATATAAAAGGAATATACATATTAAAAAGGTATTCCTTTAGTGCTTATAAATATGGATTCAGTTCCCACTTCAAAAAATTGCATCAATCATCTATGCAAGTGTTAATGCCATATATCATGAGGTGTACACAGCCTTGGTCTAAATGTATTCTCTCACTAAATAATCAAAGTTGAATCTAAACCATTGTGTGAGTGGGAAATGATATGATACATCTAATTACAGAGCCATGATCTCAGTCCTCAGCCTCTTCAGCCTTTTGGCCTCATTTGACACTTGGCTTCATTGCACCACTCCCTCCTTTTTGAAATTTCCTCCTCTCTGAGGGACTGCGCATTAGCACTGTATTGCCTTACGTCCTACCTCTTCGACCTTTCTCTTCTTTGCTGCCTGAATACAGTCAGATGCTTATCAAGATTCTGTCCTCCAGTCAGTCTCTCCCTGGGGCATCTCATCCACAACACCAACTTCAATTATCAGATCATGTCACACACACAACCTTCCAAACACCCCTGCTTCTTAAAACTCCCTTTGCCTTTGCATTGACCTAGAATTAAGTCAGACTCTTTACCAAGGCAAACAAGGACTCACCTGATCTGATTGCTGCCAGTTTCTATGTCTCACTTCCTACCCCCCTGTCCTTTCCTCACCGTGTTCTATACAGGCAGACTGGTGTTTGTTCTTTGAACACACCAAACTCATTCTCACCTTGGGGCTTTTGAACTTGCTCTTTGCTCCTTTAGGAAAGATTTCCCTCTCCTTGCCATTCTGAATTCAGCTCAAAATGTCGCCTTCTCAAAGGGAATTTCTCGGATCACCTAATCACAAGTTGATGCCTCCCTCCAAGAACACTTCATTGGATTTTATTCCTTCTTATCACCTCTCCCTATCTCAAATTATCTTATTTACTAAGTTAGTTGTTTATTTTTCCTTTCCACTAAACTCCAAGCTTCACAGGATCAGGAACTTCTTTAATTTTGCTCAACGTTGTTTCTTCAGCATCAACATCAAATGGACTGATCTTCCTTGTAAAACTAGCTTCTCCACTTGATTCAGCTCCCCACTTCTGACTATACTACCTTTCTAACAGTCACTCATGGCTGGGAGTCTTATCTCCCCACCAGTTCCAACCCACTGACAAGTACAGCCCAGGCCAACCCTACATTATCTCTTTCATAATTAACCCCCATTCTCTCTTTTCATTGCCAGTACTCAGGAGCCTTGTTTATGATTTACGCTGCTCTTGACTTTGCTTTCTCAATTCCATTCTACTATATTTGCATGGTAAACCCTGGTGACGTAGTGGTTAAGGGCTACGGCTGCTAACGAAAATGTTGGCAGTTCGAATCCACCAGGTGATCCCTGGAAACTCTATGGGGCAATTCTACTTTGTCCTATAGGGTCACTATGAGTCGGAATCGACTCGACAGCATAGGTTTTTTTTATATTTGCATTCTCAAATGGAAGGTGGAATCATGACAGCTTCTGCTGGAAAATATCACCATTCCACATAACATAGCCCCAAATTTATTTAATTTCCAGCTCATTTATCACCTCTCCACCAAAGCCAAATTTAGTGATTCTGCATTCTGTGAACACAGTCTTTTCATTTTTTTTTCCACTTCCATATATTTGCTTGGCACAAAATGCCTTATTTTCCATTGATTCTTCAATGCCTTTCTCAATGCCATTCAAAAATCTATTCTTAATCCTCCCAGATAAAACCATTCCTTGCTGTTCAATTGTAAAACTCCTTTAATGCAAGTCAAGAGTCTCACTCATTTTTGTATTCCTTACTGCAGCTCTGCAGTATTATACACCTACTAGGCTCTAAAGCTTTTTCTTAGTTCAAGGGGGGAAAAAAAAAGAAGTCACCTAAAATTACTTGTTTTGAAAACTATGAAGAAAATGTGTAATCTCCATAGATAATGTATTATGATAATTCAAACTATAAATATAATCTACGTATCTAAAATCTACATATGTTTTTATCTTTATTATAGGAATTTTCAAATATACACAAGAAGATGGAACAAAGAACCCTAAGTACCCAGCTTCAAGGATTTTTAACAATGTGCTAGTTTTGTTTCATAAAAACAGAATTCATAGCTTCAGGATTCAAATGTAAAAGAAACTTAGGCTATCAGAGTACTAGGCTGAGATTGTGAAGGAAACAAACATCATTGAATTAAGAATAAGAATTAGGTTTATAATATTACAAACTATGAAAAGAAAATCAGTGAGAATGTGCTGAAATAAGAATATTTTGATTTTGTGGTACAATGTTCATCCTTAAAATTCAGACACCAAATATAATTACTATCAATAGTAAGGCCATGTGATTTAAAGTACATTATAACAGATATATTCATTAAAAAGCTTCATAAAAATTATAAACTCTGCTTAGTGACTCTGGAGTGAAAATCTTACCCTTTAAACTTACTGGAATGGTTTATTAATGATATGCGTAAGAAATACCAAATGTCGTTACCATCTAGTCCATTCTGACTCATAGTGACCCTATAGGACAGAACAGAACTGTCCCATAGGGTTTCTAAGGAACAGCTGGTGGATTCAAACTGCTCACCTTTTGGTTAGCAGCTGGGATCATAACTACCGCCTCACCAGGGCTAAAAAAACACTCCATAAAGTCCCCTGGGTGGTACAAATGTTTTACTCTCCACTACTAACCTAAAAGAGGGCAGTCGAAGCACACCAGTGGTGCTGCAGGAGAAAGGCCTGGTGAACTGCTTCTGTAACACGAGGGCAGCACGAGTCAGAATCAACTACCAATGGTTTTTTTTTTTTTTTATCTACCAACGTTTTCGTTTTTTTTTTTTTAATATAAGTCCGTAAAAAAATCCATAATAGGTATAGAAAATTTCAAAATTATAAAATCTCAGTCTCTCCTAGGATTTTCCCAAGCTACTTTTTTTTTTTACAAGTCTAAGAACGATTTCTGATTTTTTTTATCACCCTTACTTCCAAAGTAGAAACAATCAACAAGTCTCACAAATTATGCGACCTATGTACATGTTGAATCTATTTTTCTCTCTCTGTCTCTGACACCATTGCAGTCATCATTTCTTGCCAGAATATTTTCAATGCCACGTACGTGATGTCCTCTTACCCAAAGGCCAGATCTGACCAAGTTAATTATCTGTTTAGAATTCTTCTGTGGCTTCTCATTTCCTATAAGGTAAATCCAAGCTCCTCAACATGTTACACAAGGTCCTCCATGATCTGAAAGTTACCTACCATTCCATCCACATCTCTCACTACCCTTTGTCTTGTCTCTATAGTCCAACAATATGGATCATATATTGTTCTCTATACACACCATGTGGACTTTAAATTAAAACAAATCCACGAGAGCCAAAACACAACCTTGACTAAACCCCACCTGAATTTGGAGACCATCTCAAGAATAGATTTGACACTTTGAACCCTAATGACTGAATACAGGTGAATTGTGGGAAGACATTGAGGACATCATACGTGAAGAAACCAAAAGATCATTAAAAAGGCAGGAAAGAAAGAAAAGACCAAACGGGATGTCAGAAGAGATTTTGAAACTTCCTCTTGAACACAGAGTAGTTAAAGTGAGTGGAAGAAATGATGAAGTGAAGAGCTGAACAGATTTCAAAGGGCAGTTCAAGAAGACAAAGTCAAACATTGTAATGAAATGTGCAAAGACCTGGAGTTAGAAAACCAAAAGGGAAGAATGTGCTGGGCATTTTTCAAGCTGAAAGAACTAAAGAAAAAATTCAAGCCTTGAATTGAAATTTTGAAGGATTCTATGGGCAAAATATTGAATGACGCAGGAAGCATCAAAAGCAGATGGTAAGAACACAGAGTCACTATACCAAAAAAGAATTGGTTGATGTTCAACCATTTCAGGAGGTAGCATATGATCAAGAACTGATGGTATTGAAGGAAGAAATCCAAGCTTCATTGAAGGCATTGGAGAAAAACAAGGTTCCAGGAGTTGATGGATTACCAATTCAGATGTTTCAACAAAGTGATGCAATGCTGGAAGTACTCACTTGTCTATGGCAAGAAATTTGGAAGAGAGTTACATGGCCAATGGACTGAAAGAGATCCATATTTCAGCCCATTCCAAAGAAAGGTGATCTAACCAAATGCAGAAATTATTGAACAATGTCATTAATATCACACATAGATAAAATTTTGCGGAAGATTATTCACAAGCAGTTGCAGCAGTGCATTGACGGGGAACTACCAGAAATTCAAGCCCAATTCAGAAGAGGACCTGGAACAAGGGATATCATTACTGATGTCAGACAGATCTTGTCTGAAAGCAGAGAATATCAGAAAGATGGTTACCTGTGTTTTATTGACTACACAAAAGCATTCGACTGTGTGGATCATAAAAAATTATGGATAACATTGCAAAGAATGAGAATTCAAGAACACTTAATTATGCTCATGAAGAACCTGTACATAGACCAAGAGGCAGTTATTCTAACAGAGCAAGGGGAAACTGCATGGTTTAAAATCAGGAAAGGTGTATGTCGGGGTTATATTCTTTCACCGTACTGAGTGAATAATCCAAGAAGGTGTATGTCAGGGTTATATTCTTTCACCGTACTGAGTGAATAATCTGTATGCTGAGTGAATAATCCAAGAAGCTGGACTATATGAAGAAGAATATTGTATCAGGATTGGTGGAAGACTCATTAACAACCTGGGATATGTAGATGATACAACCTTGCTTGCTAAAAACGAAGAAGACTTGAAGCACTTACTGGTAAAGATCAAAGACGATAGCCTTCATTACAGATTACACCTCAACATAAAGAAAACAAAAATCCTCACAACTGGACCAATGAGCAACGTCATAATAAATGGAGAAAAGACTGATGTTGTCAAGGATTTTACTTTACTTATATTCACAGTCAACATCCATGGAAACAGCAGTTATGGCTTGGGGAAACTTGGATGAGTATTGCTTGAGGTAGTATTTTGTTGCATAGTTAAATATCTATAATCCTAGAATTTTAGAATTGGTGTAACCCTCTCATTTTATAGAAGAGAAAACTGAGGCTTAGGTAATATTAGTGATCTGTCTGAGATTAGATAACTATTAAGTGGGAGGGGCAGACTTCCTAGACCAATATAAAAATTTCAGGATTCTGATATATATTTTTTATTATGTGAGCTCTTGACATGGCATCAATCCCCTCTTTGAACTCCCCTGATAGTTTACTTGCTGTCTTATTTTTCAGCTACCCCATGGGCTACTGCTTTTTATTTGAAGCCCTGGTGGTACAGTGGTTCAAATCCACCAGCTGCTCTTTGGAAACCCTATGGGACAGTTCTACTTTGTCGTATAGGGTCTCTATGAGTCAGAATGGACTCGAGGGCAACAGAATTTTTTTTTTTTTTTTGGTTTGGCTATTTTTTCTTTATTAAAATAATTATACTAGTAGGATATATTAGTTGCCAAACATTCTACAACATACAAACAGATAATAAAAACAGAAAATCACTCTTCAAGCTCCATCCCTTCCCTGGAGCTACCTACAGTTGACAGTTGTATATTTTGTTCCAGACTTTTCTCTATGTATTTATGCAGATGTGTATATAATATGTGTGACTGTACAAATACAATTAAAAAAATGCAAACGGGATCATGCAACACATGTTGTTCTGTGTCTTGACTACTGCATTTTACAGTAAATTCTGTATCACTTTTCATCACTTGCAGAAGATGGTACTATCATATGTCTACTATGTGCCTACCACTGTCCTAAGTATGTTTAGAATAATCTAACATCCAATATTATGACTTTGGTAGTGTTCGCATGACGCCAAACTTCCTGCAGATGTTTATAACAAAACCAAACAAATATCACAAGGCGTATTAATGCCACTGTTATCTTAGGTTCTGATACCTGAATTCTGGACTCGTGTCTTTCTCTAAATGATTATTTCCTGAGACATGTGACATACATTAATATTTTAGGACTTTGTCAGGAAAGGGTTCATTTCTGTTCTTTAAAGCCACCTACTTGTGGTATTTGTATGATAGCAGCACTAGCAAACTTACTTAGCCAGGGTTAATTCTGCTTGTTGAGCGAGGGTGCTGATTACGAACCAGTGCCTCTGTTTGTAAACTTTTTGATGGGCAAATGACATTCTCCCAAAATTTATTGTCTTGGAAGACAATATACCCAGTACCTGAAGCAGATAGTAAGGGTATGAATTATCTCCAGCAAAGTGCAAGGTTGGTTAATGTTCCATATTTTCACACCCCCTGCCACTGAAAATCACAATACTTGACACCGGGTCACAAAATGATTAAACCTTCAAGCAGCAACACTTCCTTCTCCATGTGAGATCTAACTTCTCCTTGACACTTCACTTCTGAAATTGCTTCAGGCTCCTGGCCTGTTCTTTCCCCCTATAGCCCCTGTAACTAATTAAATCTGGACAAGTCTTTGGTGAAAATAGTTTTTGTTCAAAGTCATTCATTCAAAGTTTCCCTTAAGGCACTCTTTGTCACTTTAGCCAAGCCTGTCATCTTTACATGAAGTTGAAAGAGGTGAGCTATTTTTATAAGATAAAAAAAAAAATCTTCCAAGACTTGGATCTACCTTGATGCTCAAGACGAAGCCAGCATTTTGAAATATGACAAATGCTTCAGCAGGCATGAAATTGTTATTTTCTAGCAGTTTAAAAGTAAACAAAAATTTCCAAAGATTCTGGTCTAACTGAAAGACAAACTTTTTAAGATTCAACCTTGTATGTGTTACTTGTGATCTCTAATTAAACTTTACATCAAAACTGAAAATGGATCAACCAACTAGTGTAGTTGAACCCATTTCTAATAACTTTGCTTCAGGAATCATTTCAGACCTCAGAATTAGGAGCCCTGGTGGTACCGTGGTTAAGAGTTTGCCTCCTAATCAAAAGGTTCGCAGTTTAAATCCACCAGCCACTCCTTGGAAACCCTATGCGGCAGTTCTACACTGTCCTATAGGGTCAAGTCGGAATCAACTTGATGACAACGGGTTTCATTTTTTTTCTTTTTCTATTATCTATTTTAAAAAAAGAAAGATTGTGATAAGGGAGTCTGGGAAAATGGCACTGCTCAGTATTTTCTTTGTTGAGATAAACATTTTCCAAGTTGCCAATTATTTAAAACCTACTTCCACATTTTACAAACAGAAAATATTGCCTTTATTTACTTAAAAAATTTAAAGGTCAGGCATGAACCTTTTATCAAAGGTGATCATCTGCAGGGTAAAAGATTGAATGAGAATTAATGATGGGCCCCATTACCACTTGCTTGAAGCCAGAAATGTGTTTTCTCAGTTTAATGATTGCTATGTTTCTAATAAAAGGTGAAGAAGTTTTCTTTATGAAACCAATATGTTTTTTCTATATTATTGAATAATATTTCCTACTCATTGTTCAGCTGTGCTTGAAATGCTGATGTTCCCTGGTGCTCTAGTGGCTAGGATTCAGCGCTCGTGGCCCAGGTTTGATTCCCTGCTAGGGAAGCCATTCTTCTTGCAAACTCTGGTGGTGTAGTGGCTAAGAGCTATGGCTGCTAACCAAAAGGTCACTAGTTTGAACCCACCAGCTGCTCTTTGGAAACTCTATGGGGCAGTTCTACTCTGTCCTATAGGGTCACCATGAGTCAGAATCGACTTGATGATAAAGGTTTGGGTTTTTTTTTTTTTTTTTTGAGTGGAATGCTACTTTTTATAATAAGCTCTCCATGTTTTTCGTAGATGAAAACTTAGTATTTGAAAGTTTGAGTGCGTTTCTCAAGACTATCTATTCAATGTAAGAGCTAGGAAAGGAATCCAGGCACTTCTAATTTAGCGAGCTTTTTTAGTGGCTTATCACATGAGACAATCACTACCTCCCACACGTGAAAGCTTGTTTATGAAGACAATTATCTTACACTACTATAAAACCCATTGGTGTCAAGTCAATTCCAACTCATAGTGACCCTACAGGATAGGGTAGAACTGCCCCATAGGGTTCCTAAGGAGCAGGTGGTAGATTCAAACTGCTGACCTTTTGGTTAGCAGCCTGAGCTCTTAACCTCTGTGCCACCAGGGCTCCTACGACTAGCAAAAAAATGACTTAAAAAAAAAAAAAAAGACTTTAAAGAATAACAAACACTTACAAAGCACTTACAAAATGCCAGGTACTCCACCATGCACTTTAGATATACCCACTCATGTCATTTTCTCAACAGTACCAGGAGGTTTTATAGTTTTCTCTGTTTTAAGGATGAGAAAACAGAGGCACAGAAAAATCAATTAACGTTGCCCAGGGTTCACACAGCAAATGAGTAGCAGAATCCTAGCAGTCTGGCATCAGCACTTGTGCTATTAACCACTAGATTTTATACGATTCTTTGCTTTTATACTAGGAGTCCCTGTGTGTTGCAGATGGTTAAGTGCTGGGCTACTAACTAAGAGCTGGTGGTTGGAGTCCACCCAGAGGTATGTCAGAAGAAAAGCCTGGTGATCAATTTCTGAAAATGCCATCGAAAATGCTGTGGGAGCACAGTTCTACCCTGACACCCGTGGTGCCACCATGAGTTGGCATCAACTCAGTAACAACTGTTTTTTTTTTTTATTTGGTTCCTTTGACTAACACTCAACACAGATTTTGAGAATACCTGATGAACAGTCATTTCTATGAGTTTTTCAAGGTGGGTACTAACATGCACTTATTAGTTTTTGGTCAAAATGAGAAGTATACAAACACTGCTTTTTCAATAAATTATTCCATACACACTGTACTTACTGGGGCCTTCAAAGATCACAATGATATATTCTTATTGCTTTTTTATTTGGCTTACTTTCTAATTTATTCAAGGAACATATTTATAAGAACTGCTTTAAATTACCTGTGAAAGCTATTATCTAAGTTAAAGGAAAGAGTCTTAAGAAACCATTGTTCATGACATGGAGAGGAACACTAAAACACAGAGGCACAGAATATGGGTACTCATTGGAAAATTGTGAACTGCTCCACAAAGTAAGGCATTAGCATTGTTAAAATTATTGTCAAATAAATAATAACAAACGGAGGCAATCTGCAAAAAAGATTCCGAGATAAATAGTGCCATGCAACTCCCAATATTTAACAATCTTCAGCTGTTACTCATGTGCCGGAAATCTTAACTTACATTTTATCCACCTATAATGTGCTTCTTTAGAATCTCTCTAACATAAAATAACAATTATGGGCTAATGTAAACTGAGGCAGAGGAGGTGATTCCCTCCCCCCCACCCAGGAAGATGTGCCATATTTTTTTTTTTTTTATTGTGCTTTAAGGGAAAGTTACAAATCAAGTCAGTCTCTCATACAAAAATTTCTATACACCTTGCTATATACTTCTAGTTGCTCTCCCCTTAATGAGACAGCACACTCCTTCTCTCCACCCTGTATTCCCGTGTCCATTCAGCCAGCCAGAGGACGTGATTTGTGGGCAGACAGGGACACTGTGGATGCAGTCCTGGCCGCTTTTGTTACAGCAGGTGGATTTGTTTGAACAGTATCCATTTTCCTCTCACCAAGGCCCCTGCTTTATCAAACCTCCGAAAAAGAAATGAGAGTTGACAATCTTTGCAAATACATAAAGGAGGTAAACGATTTTTGGCAAAGGAAGAATGACACGATTTCTTCATGTTAAGGAGGTGTTTTATCAGAAATGCTCTCATGCCTAGAAAATATAGGACTTTGAGCACATGTTGTTTTCAGGAGGGCATATCCTTTCCCTTCCCCTTCAGTAAACTTGGGGAGTGAAAAACCATTTCTGTGAAGGCAGCTAGTTCATTGACATTAACGGCATATCATTTTCCCAAAGTTGGAAAGAGCAATGGACTGATTTCAGGGTTCACAGTGGGGCAGGGTAAGACAGCACAGATCACATGTCTTTCGGAAACAATATAAATTCATAGAGCTATTTCAAGGCTTCATGAAGATGTGATAAACTACTGGATTTGGTTACACATTTCCTCCTGCTGGGACTATTTCCATCCACTCCTCTTAGATAAGTCAGGCTGATTTGTTGTTCTTAATCTCTGTGTTTCTTCAAATCTACTTAAATAAGCAGGTTGATTTCAGGGCAGGCCCCTTAACTCCCTCTTCCTCTCATGGGTTCAACTAAAGTTCTTGTGAAATCATTACCCTTTTCATACCTTCAGGACTGGCTGCCACCAAGTGAATCAAAGGTGAGCAAAGCTAAACTAAACTAAACTGTGTTCATCAAGGGTGTGCTGTTCTGGAAGACGTGAACTCAGAATCACGCAGCATTGATGAAAATGGCTCCTATGCCGTGTGGGCTGCCTGCAGACCTGAATGTCATGACTCTCAGAAACACACACGGTCCCTCAGGCCAAAGTGCCACTTTGCTCTCACCACAACCAGAGCCACATCCAAACCAAAGCACAGAAAATTCTTTCGGGAACCAGGATAGCAGAGAAACAAGGCAGCCATGTGAACTTGATGATTCCTGTCGAAATCACTGCTAGTACTTCAGGAAAATCTTCCACTTGGCAGGAAAATCAAGCTGCCTGTTTTCATAAGTTGGGAAGTCAAGCAGAATTCTACTACATGTAAGACTCAAAAAATATTCTTATAATTCTCATCATCAATTTATCCATTCACTGCTCTGGTTCGCCAGTATTCTCAGATCACCAAGGTCTAAAAAATCATCTTGATTGCTGATCGCCTACAAATCTCATACTTCACAGGAATAAATGAGAAGTAATATGCAAAAAAAAAAAAAAAATTGGACTCAGAATAAGAAAACCTGGGTAGTCAAGACAAGAACCCTCTCTGAGTGTTAGTATAACCCAGCCCAGTACCGTCGATAGCCTTAGTATCATCATCTGTTAAATGAGGGTGATGTAGCGGATAATGCAGTGTTGCTTTTCCCTGCCTAGCATCTACTGCATCTTGTTTTGTAACAACAACATCTTCCACACTCTCAGGTCCTGTGGTTCAGCTGTCCACCCACTTCACCTCTACCCCATAGGAGCATTCCAATTCTCTGACCACAGTTACTGGTTCCAGTATGGACAAATGACCCAAGGAAGTACAATCAGAATGGACTTTGGAATTTTGTTGTAACGGAAAGAAAACAATTGCTCAAAGTATTGAATGTTATGATGCTGCTGTTAGTGGCCATCTTGATGTGGGATGGAAAGGGCAAGCTTGAATGAAGGCAATGCAGGGAAGGCCAAGTTGAAAGACGCATTGAGGGCCATCATTTGGGCCACTGGATCTGGCTGTGCCTGAAACCACATGGATTTAACCCTGGGATTTTCTAATACATGAACCAATAAATTATTATTATCATTAAAAAAAAATTTAAAACTGGGAGAGCCTGGGTGGTGTGCAAACAGTTAACGTGCTCAGCTATTAACTAAAAGACTGGAGGTTCGTGTCAACCTAGAGATGCCTCAGAAGAAAGCTCTGGCATTCTTTAGAAAAATCAGCCATTGGAAACCCGACAGGGCACAGTTCTACTCTGAACTGAAAACCCTACAGAGCACAGATCTGCTCTGACACAGAGCACAGATCTTCTCGGACACAGAGCACAGATCTACTCTGACATCCTGAGTCAGAATCAACTCAACAGCAACCGGTTTTTTAAACCTGATTGATTTGGATTTCTTTCACGTGCATTCAGAAAAGTTCTAACTAATACAGTGTGAAGACGGAGCTGACATATCAATATGAATAGTATTTTGTAGAGTTCTTATTTATTTAAACGCAACAGCTATAATCTTTGGCTTTGCAAAATGTATTTGAACTTTTATTCAGTTCAATGCAGAAGCTTACTTTTTTTTTTTTTTTTCCTATGCCATAGGCACTGTAGTAGGACTTGGGTGTATAAAGACAAAAAAAAAGAGAATTAGTGCTGAAATAGTTTATAGGCAAATAGGGACACAAATATGTGATAAATAATAATAAAATAGTGTGAAAAGGGCAACAACTTCAGAGTGTATGAAATACAGAGCTGTCATATTACACAATTCTAGGGGACGTCATTTAAATCAGAGTTCATGTAAATGTCCCCTCCGGAGCCATGCACAGGAATTGGAGTCACCTACATCTTTTCCGCTAGTGGGCTGGGCCAGGGAGACACTTGGACCAGTGTTGTCCACTGCCATCATGGCTCTTCTGGCTGTTGCACGTTTTAATGAACTGATTATTGCCCACTATATTTGTACTTTTAGGGGGAGTTTCTGGAAGACAGCTGGCACCACAGATTTACCATTACACAAACCAGATGCCAATCTCCCTGGTCTTGTTTGGCTGTGCTATCATTTGTTAGCGATCGACTGGCAGAACCACCACTAAATCAAGCATCTGCAAACATAAAATGTCACATATCAGGATTACAGAGGTCTTGGGTTAGTGGGAGATTCATTGGACATCAGATTATTTGGCAAAACAAGTGGAACTTTTATGACTCAAAGTTCGTTGACAACAACATATTTTCACACTGTTGCCTTAGCTACAATACTTCATTTTAAGTGGCAAAATCAAACTGTAAGTAAATTAGCGCCCACATTAAACCAACAGCTGTGTGTTTTGGTAGTGATTAATATGCACTATATGAAACAGGCTTTGCTTCTCTCTATTTCTCTGTTGCGAGAAAGAGAAAGAGAGAGAGAAGGAAAGAGAAAGAGAGAACAAGTTCTTTGATATAACATTCCCTTTGAAGCAATTACAAGGTAGTTTATTGTTTAATTACCAAAAACATACTCTGAGAGACGCTGCTTTTCTTTTCTGGTGGAGTAAGAGCCACAACTCCATTTGACACCCTAGAAGAACTCAAATGATGCCTCACTTGCCAAATCAAACTCAAACCAGGTTACCTTTTGCTTCACAGGGCAAGGCAGCTTCAACCCCTGGGATTGGCTTGATGATGGTTTACGGTAGTTTGATACTGAATCTCACTCTTACAGAGGAAGCAATTATAAGCAAGCATTTGAATCATGCTGACCTAACTATTAAGATAAAGATCTTGGGATGACAAATCAATATGCTTTCACAAAAGTATTTACTAGCATATTAAGACTTGCTACTAGTTTGACTGCATGTTCAAAACTGTTGTTGTTGCCGCCGTCAGGTCAACCCTCGATTCATGGAGACCCCACGCACAATGGAATGAAATATTGCCTAGTCCTGTGATGGATTTCAGATTGAACCATTGTGATGCATTAGGTTTTCATTGGCTGACTTTTGGAAGTAGATTGCCAGGCCTTCCTAGTCTGCCTTAGTCTGGAAGCTCTGCTGAAACCTTTTGAGCGTCATAGCAATTCACAAGCCTCCACTGACTGACAAGTGGTGCCTGCAAACGAGGTGCCCTGGCAGGGAATGGAACCTGATTCTACCACCGAACCACCAGTGACCTCTACGTTCAAAATTACCTAGTTCAAATTATTCCTAATCCCATCTTGCACTGCCACACTTACCATGACGGGAGACTTTCTGAAGCTGCCTCTGACCTGCATGCTACAAAACACCAAATATCTGAAGACTGAAAGGTTTGACTCTAAACTGAGCTGGCAAAATACGACTGTGCTCTCCTGGCACAAACAGGTGACTTCACCTACAGCTCCACAAGCCACATGGTGATTTCTGGAGAAACTGAGGAGAAACATCTTTTTGATACTCCAAAATTCTACTAAAATGCTGATATACAAAGCTGTGAATATTTCAAGAGATACCACATTATTGACACAGGGATATCATTTGACTCATGGTATAGTTTAATATATGGTGCAATGAGTCAGTTTGATATATGGCTGTAGAGTATTTCATTTTTTTATTTCCCTACAATAATGATATATTTTGCCTACTCATGCTATGATTGTGTTTTCAGCTTTAGTTTAGCTGCAAAAAGTCTTAGGACCAAATTTTTGTCACTCTATAGAAAGTACATAATTCTGCATGCCAGTTTTGGGAAGAAGATAAAGGTACTCAGTGTCCAAGAGTCCAGGCTTGAATTCCAGGCTGTGGGTTTTGAACATCGGTACTGGCTTCAGTAACAATGGTACTGAAGGAGTAAGTCCATCTGCACTGAAGGCACTGATGAAAAACAAAGCTCCAGGAATTGATGGAATACCAGCTGAGATGTTTCAACAAATGGAGGCAGCACTGGAAGAGCTCACTCATCTATATCAAGATTGGAAGACAGTTACCTGCCAACTGACTAAAACAGATCCATATTTGTAGTCATTTCAAAGAAAGGTGATCCAACAGAATGCAGAAATTATGGAACAATATCGTTAATATCACATGCAAGCAAAATTTTGCTAAAGATAATTCAAAAACGGCTGGAGCAGTACATCAACAGGAAAGTGGCAGAAATTCAAGCCAGATTCAGAGGAGGCTGTGGAATGAGGGATATCATTATTGATGTCAGATGGACCTTGGCTGAAAGCACAGAATACCAGAAAGATGCTTACCTGTGTTTTATTGAATAGGCAAAGGCAGTCGACTGTGTGGATCATAAAAAATTATGATAACATTGCAAAGAATGGGAATTCCAGAACACTTAATTGTGCTCATGAGGAACCTGTACATAGACCAAGAGGCAGTTGTTTGAACAGAACAAGGGGATGCTGAGTGCTTTAAAATCAAGAAAGGTGTGGGTCAGGGTTGTATCCTTTCACCATACACATTCAATTTGTATGCTGAGCAAATAATCTGAGAAACTGGGCTATATGAAGAAGAACGGGGCATCAGGATTGGAGGAAGACTCATTAACAACCTGGGTTATGCAGATGACACAACCTTGCTTGCTGGAAGTGAAGAGGACTTGAAGCACTTACTGATGAAGATCAAAGACCACAGCCTTCAGTATGGATTACACCTCAAAGAAAACAAAAATCCTCACAACTGGACCAATAAGCAACATCATAATAAATGGAGAAAAGATTGAAGCAGTCACGGATTTCATTTTACTTGGATCCACAATCAACAGCTATGGAAGCAGCAGTCAAGAAATCAAAGGACTTATTGCATTGGGAAAATCTGCTGCAAAAGACCTCTTTAAAGTGTTAAAAAGCAATGACGGCACTTTGAAAAAAAAGGTATCCCCGACTTAAGCCATGGCATTTGCAATCACCTCATATGTGTGTGAAAGCTGAACAACGAATAAGGAAGACCGAAGAATTGACGCCTTTGAATTGTGGTGTTGGCGAAGAGTATTGAATACACCAAAGACTGCCAGAAGAATGAACAAATCTCTCTTGGAAGAAGTACAGACAGAATGCCTCTTAGAAGTGAGGATGTCAAGAACGTGTTATCAGGAGGGACCGGTCCCTGGAGAAGAACCACGCTTGGTAAAGTAGAGGATCAGGAAAAAAGAAGATTAATGAGATAGATTGGCACAGTGGCTGCAACAATGAGCTCAAACATAGCAACTATTGTGAGCATGGTGCAGGACTGGATAGTGTTTCCTTCTGTTATAAATAGGGTAGCTATGAGTCAGAACAGACAACATGGCACCTAACAACTACAACTGGACCTGTGATTGAGGCATAAACTGTAATTTATTTTCCTGTATGATGGGGACAGTAAAAGTTCCTATTACATATAGTTTTTGTGGAGATTAAATGATTTCTACATTAAAAGTGTTTAGAACAGTACCTGGTATTAACTGAACACTGAATAAATATGTCATCACATCTTCAATTCATTATCATCGCTTTATGATTTTCTTGCTCTACCAACTTCCTCAATAACTTATGATAGTCATGTGGTTTCTGCTGTTTTCTAAGCATTGCCAATTTATTTATCAAGCACCCAAAACCAAACCCATTGCCATTGAGTCAATTCCAACTCATAGTGACCCTACAGGTTAGAGTGTAACTGCCTCACAGGGTTTCCAAGGCTGTAACTCCTTAAGGAAGCAGACTGCCACATCTTTCTTGCTAGGAGCAGCTGGTGGGTTTGAACCGCAGACCTTTCGATTAGCAGTGGAGCACTTTAACCACTGTGCTTCCAGGACTCCTTTATCAAGCACAATATGGCATAAACAAAACAAAGTAACATAAATAACTCATTCTTTTACTTCTCAAGCAGGGATAGTACCCCACTTGCTCTTTTAATCATGTCCTTATTGGAAACATTATTTCATAATGCTAGTTTGGATGTCTCATATCACATTCAAAAGTGTTCCCAATATTCAGGAATTTGCTCAAATTTTCATTGATCTTTACTCTCTCTTAAAACACAAATTAATTTATAATATCCATATATATATTTTTATATACAGTTAAAATTAGACATGCCCTAGCAATCTCAAAGCATTATGGAGAATAAACAACATAAATGGTAGGTACTATAATGAGGCGTAGGTTGGCGGAGTGACTAGTGGTTTCGAGACATTAGGCACTCACCCTGAAGACAAAACCTTTCATTTATCCAAGGTTTAGCTGTTATGTACCAAGCAACTTTTGTTTCCCAGGATTTCTCTAAAGAGTTCCCTGAGAAGTAATTTTTTTTTCTTTTGCAAATTATAAGATATAATGAGATATTTTTTCTCTCCCTTTTAAAGAAAAATAAAATTTGGTTTTGAGGAATATCATGGAGCAAAGGTGCTGCAAACCCATTACTGGTCCTATAAATTACCTACTCTTTTATAGGGTTGCTGTAAGTTGGAATTGACTTGATGCCAATGGCCTAAAAGGAAAGGTACGACTTCATAATTTTAAGAAATAAAGTTAAGGTAAGGATTATTTTATAGTAATAAAAATACAAGTGACATTCAAAACTCTAATCAGCATACAAGTTATATTTTATCCAAAATTTGTTAAAGGAAGGAGACACTATATCCTTTTAAACTTCTTGAAAAACTCTGAGCCGCCTGGAAGGTACAATAACAACAAAGACAACACAATTAAAATCCAATCTCTTTCCTGGATTCCTTTAGGTCTTGAGAAACTGCTTCACATTTCAACATGTCATTTGAATAAAAGGAAGTCAAATATTGACCCAGTCATAAGTTTGTTGTAAAATGTATCAAGAAGCTATTACTGGTTGGACCTCTGTCCCCATAAAGTGCTAGCTGGAAACCTAAGAGTAAAAGAGTTTGCAAAGGCAATAGTTACATGTTACCAACCCTCTATGGTCTTCTGACGGAATTCTGTCAATCCTAACTTTGTATTTTAATTTTTTTTCCAATTGTTAAATTAATTTTTGCCACATTAAAATAGTAGAGCTGGGAGGCGGAGCCAAGATGGCGGACTAGGCAGACGCTACCTCGGATCCCTCTGACAACAAAGACTCGGAAAAACAAGTGAATCGATCACATACATAACAATCTACGAACCCTGAACAACAAACACAGATTTAGAGACGGAGAACGAACTAATACGGGGAAGCAGCGATTGTTTTCAGAGCCTGGAGCCAGCGTACCAGTCAGGTACGGCACAAGCACAGAGAGCTGCTCCACCCCCCTGAACTAACCCTGGGAGGGGGACCAGCCGGCTCCACGGGCGGCGTGGGACGCAGCCGGTAGGAGAAGTCCCCGGGAGGCAGTGACTGGTCTTGGAGCAGAAAGAGCAGCGTCTGAGCCGGGGAACTGTCCTCCAGGGATTTGGACTGGACGCAGGTACGGCATAAACACGGAGAGTTGCTCCACCCCCCTGAACTAACCCCGGGAGGGGACCAGCCGGGTTGCGTGGGCTGCGTGGGACGCAGCCGGTAGGAGAAGTCCCTGGGAGGCAGCGACTGGTATTGGACGGGGAGAACAGCGTCCCAGCCGGGACACTCGGTCACGGCACAAGCACGGGGAGCTGCTCCACCCATCTGAACTAACCCCGGGAGGAGGCCCAACTGGTTCTCGGAGGCGGCACGGCCACGTGGCTGGAGGGACGAGAAGTCCCCGGGAGGCAGCGACTGATTTTGGAGTCGAGAGTGCACCGTCCCAGTAGGGGAGCCTTGACCCTGGGCGTGGGGCTGGAAGCGGAGGATCTGACCGTGACTCCAGCGGGTCAGACCACCCAGGGGCAATCTCCACACAGCCAGCACACATAGGCGACGCACCCGCGGGAATCTCAGATATAATAGTCATTCCAAGCAAGACAAGCAACTCTGGCTATATTCTGAGGTGCTACTCTCCTATCTCTCTGTTCCCTCCCCCACCCTCCCCAGGCGGCTTCATTAACATCTGAATAGTCTGAGCCAGAGGGAGAACTCTGATAGGGATCTGACTGCATTTTTTTTTTAGCGGATTTTCTGGAAAAACTAGTTTCCCAGTGATGGCTCCGAGACAACAATCCATATCAAACCACTTAAAGAAGCAGACCATGACAGCTTCTCCAACCCCCCAAACAAAAGAATCAAAATCTTTCCCAAATGAAGATACAATCTTGGAATTGTCAGATACAGAATATAAAAAACTAATTTACAGAATGCTTAATGATATCACAAATGAAATTAGGATAACTGCAGAAAAAGCCAAGGAACACACTGATAAAACTGTTGAAGAACTCAAAAAGATTATTCAAGAACATAGTGGAAAAATTAATAAGTTGCTAGAATCCATAGAGAGACAACATGTAGAAATCCAAAAGATTAACAATAAAATAACAGAATTAGACAACGCAATAGGAAGTCAGAGGAGCAGACTCGAGGAATTAGAATGCAGACTGGGACATCTGGAGGACCAGGGAATCAACACCAACATAGCTGAAAAAAAATCAGATAAAAGAATTAAAAAAAATGAAGAAACCCTAAGAATTATGTGGGACTCTATCAAGAAGGATAACCTGTGGGTGATTGGAGTCCCAGAACAGGGAGGGGGGACAGAAAACACAGAGAAAATAGTTGAAGAACTCCTGACACAAAACTTCCCTGACATCATGAAAGACGAAAGGATATCTATCCAAGATGCTCATCGAACCCCATTTAAGATTGATCCAAAAAGAAAAACATATTATCATCAAACTCACCAAAACCAAAGATAAACAGAAAATTTTAAAAGCAGCCAGGGAGAAAAGAAAGGTTTCCTTCAAGGGAGAATCAATAAGAATATGTTCTGACTACTCAGCAGAAACCATGCAGGCAAGAAGGGAATGGGACGACATATACAGAACACTGAAGGAGAAAAACTGCCAGCCAAGGATCATATATCCAGCAAAACTCTCTCTGAAATATGAAGGCGAAATTAAGATATTTACAGACAAACACAAGTTTAGAGAATTTGCAAAAACCAAACCAAAGCTACAAGAAATACTAAAAGATATTGTTTGGTCAGAGAACCAATAATATCAGATATCAGCACAACACAAGGTCACAAAACAGAACGTCCTGATATCAACTCAAATAGGGAAATCACAAAAACAAACAAATTAAGATTAATTAAAAAAAAATGCACATTAACAGGGAATCATGGAAGTCAATAGGTAAAAGATCACAATAATCAAAAAGAGGGACTAAATACAGGAGGCATTGAACTGCCATATGGAGAGTGATACAAGGCGATATAGAACAATTCAAGTTAGGTTTTTACTTAGAAAAATAGGGGTAAATAATAAGGTAACCACAAAAAGGTATAACAACTCTATAACTCAAGATAAAAACCAAGAAAAACATAACGACTCAACTAACATAAAGTCAAGCACTATGAAAATGAGGATCTCACAATTTACTAAGAAAAACGCCTCAGCACACAAAAGTATGTGGAAAAATGAAATTGTCAACAACACACATAAAAAGGCATCAAAATGACGGCACTAAAAACTTATTTATCTATAATTACCCTGAATGTAAATGGACTAAATGCACCAATAAAGAGACAGAGAGTCACAGACTGGATAAAGAAACACGATCCATCTATATGCTGCCTACAAGAGACACACCTTAGACTTAGAGACACAAACAAACTAAAACTCAAAGGATGGAAAAAAGTATATCAAGCAAACAATAAGCAAAAAAGAAGAGGAGTAGCAATATTAATTTCTGACAAAATAGACTTTAGACTTAAATCCACCACAAAGGATAAAGAAGGACACTATATAATGATAAAAAAGTTATTCTTAAAAATTTTTTAAACTGTGAATGAAAAATAAGTTCTTGTGGGTTGGCCTGATAAACTAACATACAGGACTATATCTCCAAGTTAATGTGTTCCAAAGTTCAAACAAGGGACTTGTAAATCAGCTCTTAGATTCCTGCCTTTCCTAAGTCACGGCACTGACTTCTTTGGTTCTTTAATTCCTTTTTAGGTTAGCCTTGCCACCATCACCCTTTTTCTGCCAAAAAAGACTAGTCTTTTAATTCTCATACCAAACTTGAACCAGTGCCCAGAGGATTGCCCTTTTCAAATCTGTCTACCCAGACTGGGCACCCTTTTCTAATTTATCTGCCCAGAAGGGGTGTATTTTTCTAATTCATCTATCTGCCTTATTTCTAATTGCACAAAAGTACTATTTAGGCTAGTAGGGGCCCTAGCTATATGCTTCTCAATGTAAATGCAGGAATAAAGAGAGGGTATCTACCCCTTAAACTTTTTACAAATCTTGAGCTTCACTCTTTGGATCAGTATAGGACACATGCCCATTCCTGTACCAATAGCTGTAGCCACAGAAATGGGATTATTCCAATTGACTTGACTATCAGGGTCCACCTGTGTACTTGATAGTATAGATAAACCCATACTATATGGCTGTGAAATGTTAAGAAGGGGACAGGGGGTTATGGATGCTGGATAAGCAGTCAGCCAAGTCCACTACATCATCTATTTCAATTAACCATGAGGGAAGGTAGCATCTATTAGCTATTGAGCACGATCAGATTTTTTGTCAAGATCTTTACATTTGGCCTCCCTGACTGTTATGGATTGAACTGTGTTCCCGAAAAAGATATATGATGAAGTCCTACCCCCTATACCTGTGAATGTGACCTTGTTTGGGGGAACAGGGTCTTTCTTTAAAGATATTATCAGTTAAGTCATACTGGAATAGGGTAGGTCCTAGTCCTAATCTCTTCCGAGTGGTATTTTATAAAAAGAGAGTCACACACACGGAGAAGACAGACGCCACGTGACAACAAAGGCAGATGTATCTATTAGTAGCAAAGGAACACCAAGAACTGCAGGCAGCCCCCAGAACTCGGAGACAGGCATGGAAGTTCCTCTCTCAAAGTCCTTGGAAGGAATCCACACAGCTGATTTGGACTTCTAGCCTCTAGAACTGTGAGAAAATAAAGGTCTGTTCTTTTAAGCAAAAAAAAAAAAAAAAAATAGTAGAGCTGAACATTGATGCTGCTATATTAAAATAACAATAACCTTTCTTTGTGAGTCAGTTTAGGCCACCAAAACATTTCTAGTTGTGTCCAAGTCTAATTTGCAATGATAACAAGTCTAAAGGCAGCCAAAGAGAGCAAAAGGACATTAGAAGTCTTCAAAGGAATTTAGGAAATTAGATTTATAATAATGCCCTGTATTTGACTAGTCATTTAAAGTTCAGCAAAACTTCTTCACAAACTTTATCTCACTTGATGGTCACCAAGACCCTATAGATCAGGCACGGCAGGGTTAGTAATCCCCAATTTACATATAATGATATCCAGACTCAGAAAGCTTAATGACATGTCCCGAAATCATACCACTTGCCAATGGTTAAGTAGAACTGGAATCCGGGTCTTCTCCCTTCTTCTTGAGTCCTGTTTAACACTGTGCCATGTTGCCACTGTATCTGAATTTAGATATGACAAATTCTAAATATTCTGTATATTAAATATTCTACATTTATCTACCAAAATTTTGATAGCCTCTCACACATTATTGTTTACTTACAGAAAACTAGAATTTACTGAGACTGTGCCTGACGATATTGAGATTTTTGAACATTATTTATTATCTTGTTGTTAGGTGCCATTGAGTCGATTTTTGACTTACAGCAACTCCATGCGCCAGAGGAGAAGTGACTCACGGGGTTTGCTGAACTGCAGTCTTCATGGGAGCAGATCACTACGTCATTCTCCTGCAGAGCTGCTGGGTGAGTTTAAATCGCCAACCTTCAGTTAGCAGCTGAGCGCTTACCCATCACAGTATACTGATTTACTACCATCTGTCTCTGTTCTGATGTTTAAACTTTTCACACAGTTTATTGTGAATGATTCATGTAGCTTTCAGTTGTTTCAAGGAAATAGATCATATGCCTGCAGTACTTAGCCCGTAGTAGGTACTTTAGAAATGCTGTTCGAACTTAACAGCTTTTATCAAAGGTGATGTTATAAATTGTGTTCACAATGGAATACAACTAGTACATGTGGAAAATTATTTTACATTATCTTCCCTAGAAATGGCTGACAAATTTATTCTGATGAAAGACAGATATGGTGCAGTGAATAGATGCTTTCACGGAAGCTTTGGAGGCCATGAAAATAACCCAGACACAGTCTAAATTAGCCTCTGGTGTGCTGACAGCCTGTTCTACATAGTATATGAATACCCCTTTCATGATTTAAAAACATTTTGACATCTCAAATAACGTTAAGTCTAGTTATCTGTGATGTATGAAGTTATAATATATCATAACTGAATAGTTCAATTGAACATTGAGGTATTTGGAAAAGCCAGTTCAATAAGCTAATAAGTCTATGTTCTTTCTCTCTACCCACAGAACCTAAGTAACAAAACTTGGGCTTTTATAGCATCCTTTTTCACTGTCAATTTCTTACAAATTATAGGCCTACTACTACATTTCAGGCCACATGGTGGCATTGGTAAGAATTGCTAATTCACTTAAAAAATGTAAATGTACGAATAAAATCCAAAAATCTAGAAACCAAAGAGGCGAAAACATTTCAAAGGGCAGTATGTTGAAAGGTAGGCTGGCTCTCTTGGCTTGTAATTTTTATTTATGATGCACTTGATTAAACCTTTTGACTTTTTAAAGGGGCCACCTGTAAGCCAGTTTTGATTTATTGGCTTTAGGAATGCATTCTACTCTCAGCCATCACTCTCCAAGCCAAGTATTTGAGACACTCCCAAAGTGCAGGTGAGTATAAGGATCTTAGCCAGCACTGTCTAGTACAAGCATCTTGCAAACCACATATATAATTTAAATTTTTCTGGTAGTTGCATAAAAAAAGTAAAAAGAAACAAGTGAAAATAATTTTAATAACCTAATTTACTTGGTCTAATATACCCAAAATATTGTCATTGCAACATACAGTCGTCCCTCTGTATGCACAGAGGATTGGTTCCAGGAATCCCTGAGTATACCAAAATCCACAGATGCTCAAGCCCCTTATATAAAATGGTGCAGTATATGCATATAACCTACACACATCCTCGGGTATACGTTAAATCATCTCTAGGTTGCTTATAATACCAAATACAATGTAAGTGCTACGTAAATAGTTGTTATACTGTATTGTTTAGGGAACAACAAGAAAAAAAATCTGCACATGTTCAGTACAATGGCAACCTTTGTAGGCCTGACTACATGGTACACATCAGCAACAAAGTAACATTTTTTTCCTAGTATTTTCTGTCTGTGGTTGGTTGAATCCAAGGATGTGGAGCCTGTGGATACGGAGGGCTGACTGTATACTCAATGTAAAATTTTATTTAGATATTTTACCTATGTTTCTTGTATAAGCCTTTGAAATCAATGTGTATTTTACTGACACTTTCGAAATTGAGTCCTAAACTTTCAGTGGAAATACTTGATTTGAGTTTAGTTTTTATAAAAATTATAGTTGAAAAGGTAGATTCACATACCTATGTTGTTCCAAACATACTTAAAAGTTTTCTAATAACTGACTTCAGTATAATTTTAAAGTTAAATTAATGAAAATTTGGTAAAATTAAGAATTTAATTCCTCAATCATACTAATAACATCTCAAGTCTTCAATAGTCCGATGTGCCTGGGATGACCATACCAGACAGTTCAGATCTAACTAGTATTAAACAACAGCAACAACAAAAGAGTTTCAATTACAGCAGTAGGTACGAGGGAAAACAGAATGGCATTCTAGAGGAAGAAAACAAGTAGAAATGGCAAATGTAGATAAGGTTGCTTTATGCAGACCTAACTTTTTAAAAACTGTTTCCAAGATTATCCTACCTTTTTGTGGTTTCCAGGTTGCCATCTGTTTATTTGCTTTCAACAAGAGAACAAAGATAACAGACTTAGGTCTAGAAAGGAAATAGTGAGCATCCATTTCAAATCTTTTCTGTCAATAAGGAAAGTCTGGTATAGGGTTGAGCTATCTAATACATAAGCCACGAGACACATACAGCTATTGGGGACATGAAATATGGCTACTCCAAGTCGAAATGTAATGTAAATGTAAAATACACACTGGATTTCAAAACTTTAGTATAAAAAAAGTAAAATATCTCATTAATAAATTTTAATATTGAATTCATATTAAAACGATAATATTTTGGGTCTATTTGGCTATCTACATGTATTATTCAAGTTAATTTTACTTTTTTTATTGTAACTACTAGGAAATTTAAAATTGCATATGTGGTTGCATTTATTTTTATTGGACAGTGCTGTTTAGAGAATGAGTTCGTGTTTACTGCATCGCGAAGAATTCGCGCCCGTAGCTGCATTGCCCAGCTTTTGCCTAATTTTGGGCTTGTGATTACTGATATTCACAGAACTCCTTTTCACTGAATGCTACCAAGAAAAGGCTGTATATTCCTGGTCATAGTGGAGCCTTATGACCCAGTTTCTTGTCACTGGCTTTTGCAACCAAAGTTAGGGTAGATTCCAAGCCTACCATGAAAGGGAAGGTTTATTTGCACTCATTTTCAGCTAACTCCTGTTTTGTTCTGTTAACCTTCCTTTGCTCACTTAAGTTTGGCAGCTTGATTTGTGCTTTTCATTCTTCAGGAATTGCAGAAGTAGCAAACCGCACCACCCATCGTGGGTGACTCCATGCAATTACTGCATAGAGTTTTACATTTTTATCACAGTGGGATAAAGGCATCACAAGAAAAGCACTACATGAATGATTATATGAATAAAATAATCAACAGGTCACACAAAAGAGTATGTAATTCAAAAGAACATGCAGTTCAAAATGATCATTCATTTTCTTAATAGGTAGGCAATCTGCAGAAGGAAAGCTATAGTTTTATTTAGGCCCCAGTGTTTACATTGTCTATCTGGTTATGACAGATGTAGCATGAACCTGTGGCTGTCAAGAAGGTTGAAAGGGTGTCGGGAGGCTCTTGAAGTGGAAGGTTGCTACACAGCTACTTCCTTGTTGGGCAAGGAAGAAGGGAACCCATGATGTTATACCAAGAGATGCTAAATGATTGCTTGGATCTGGATTGCTTAGGTTGTTGGTACACACACTGAAGTAGTATCTGGAAATGTCAGTGTGGAGAACTTATAAAGTGGCATTATCATAACAGATTTTTAGGGACCTTCTCTGCAGAAGCCCTGGTGGCCCAGTGGTTAAGAGCTCAGGCTGCTAACCCCCCCCAAAAAACCCAGTGCCGTTGGCGATTTGAATCCACCAGCCTCTCCTCGGAAACCCTATGGGGCAGTTCTACTCTGTCCTATGGGGTTGCTGTGAGTCAGAATTGACTCAACTGTAACGGGTTTTTTTTTTTTTTTCCTGCAATCACGTCCTGTCTCTGCACTTTGTCTTAGTATGAGGCCCTGTTTCCAATTCCTCAGTGAAAAGTGAAATGAAATGTGCTTGCCTCATTCTGCTGAGGTGCAAGCACCACATCTGATGTCCGCCATCATCCTTGGTAAAGTATCCTGACACCTACCAAAAGCTTGCTCTCATACCACAAACTGTGTTTGGCTCTTGAAAGGAATGTTGCCTGTAGCTCTGGGACTCTAATACAACACACTCTTGCACAGTCCAGATAACAAGGAGCAGATTTCTACCCTGCCATGTAACACTGTGGTAATGTGCCTCTAAGGCCCATGAAGGGAGCCCTTAGAATACGAAATAGTCAAACCTCATTAAAAATACACCATTTAATAATACCATTTACAAGCACAGACTTTCAACAGGAAACATAAAAGGACAGAGTTACACAGAATGATTGCCTACTGGAGATCCATCAACTTCAGTACTTCCTTTTAAAGCATTGCTACATTGCTTGTATGACTCAAACAGAAAATAGCAAATACAATTCACCTTTTTTAAAGGTTACTCTTGCTGGGAGACAAGATGTTAAATGGCAGCTTATGTAAACACTGACTTTAGCACCCCATGTGGGTATCCGTGTATATTTCAAATACATATAACAACACAGTCTAGTTTTAAGAAATAATCATTTTTCTAATTATTAATTTAGGAGTATTTCTAAAAGAGGCAAGCTGACCAATTAATAACAGAATGCCTGCCTATTTCTATCGGAATTATTTACCTGAAATCTCAATTATAAATAGACTAAACATATCCTTTGTAATACATGTTGGAAGGATGAAATTTTGATACACCTGTTTTTGTATCAGGGTCGCTATGATTTGGAATCAACTCGAAAGCAATGGTTTTTGTAATGAAAATTTAACAAGCGTTGGTAGATGGACAAGGTAAGCAGGAATGCTTGCAGGGGGCATGTCTAATATTTGTTAATTTATGGCTTGAATAAAATAGAACTGACTTCATTAAATAGTTTCTCTGGTATTCTTTCTTTGTTACTATGACCAATATCTACCACCTTCCATTCATATAATTGACACTTCTTTCTCAGAAAGAATTTCTAAGACTTAGAAGGAAATAATATTACACACAGGCACAGTACTGGGCACTTAAATACATGGCTTTCTTAATCCTTATAATAATCCACTTAAGGATGAGTCTCATATATAGATAAGGAAATCAAGATGGGCAGTTTCCCCAAGGTCATGTGATTATTATGTGGCTGTTCTGCCAGACTGGAGAGCCTGGCTTTCCATTGTGCTACAGGGCTACCGTGGAAGGAATCATGCAATGGTAAATAGGAAAATCTGGGGACATGCTACTACTTGTTACTGGAGGACAGAGTATTGAGCTAGGAATTCTGCCTTCAGAAACCCCTAGGCAATTATTTCCTGGTAATAGAAAATAACATAAAACCTCTTCTGGTGATAGACTCAAGTGTATTTCTCAGTCTTCCTAACCACAGTCTACGAAATGAGGAATCACAGATATGATCTCAGGTCTGATCTAAGCTTTTAGTGTTCTTTATTTCCACCACTAGGCATTAATTTACTTACTTCTTTCACTTACTTCTACTGAGCTAACAGAGAAGCTGCCATATGCTGAAAAAGATGCACCTGAGATAAGGCTGGGAGATTATTATAAAATAACATTACTGCAGCAGTTATTCACAAATGAGTGCTAAGGTTAGTTTTTCAAGCTTGATGATATTATGACTTTATTTCCATTTTATTTTTTTTTCCTTGAAATACTATGTTGATTAAGCTTAGGGTTGATTTTCAAGAGATAAAATAGTAATTCCACCCTTGAGGGCTACACTCTTTTAAAAAATTATCTGTATGAGTCCAAATGAACAAGTTACTCTAAAGCAAGGATGAGAAGGTTGCAGGGTGGGCAGTGAGGCTAAGTGAATGGGCATGCAACAAGTAGAATGGAAATAATGAGAATGCTGACACAACGCGAAGAATGCAATGTCACTGAGCAATATCTATAGAAATTGTTGAATGGAAACCTGTTTTGCTGTGTATACTTCCACCAAAAAGACAATATTAAAAAAAAGAAAAAAAATAATGCTAATTTAGGATTAAGTAATGTTAACAATAACTATCAATAAACTGGAAATCATAAATATGTCTTTGGCATTGCCCCTTGCTTAAATAATGTTCTAAATATAGATATGTAAGAAAACCTATAAAGAAAAGATAACTGCACAATAGATGTACATTTCAGTGACATTTAATAAAGCTATAAAATTTTTACTCCTACCCCACCCTCCATGTGTTAACAGTAACTTTAAGCAATGCATAAATAAGTTGACCTAATTACGTAACAGAACAAGCTTCTAAATCATTCAGGCCACAAATGGCACATGACTGACTCTGACCTGGATATCCGAAAGGCTATTTCATGGACTACCTTCCATCTAAACGTGGAAAATGTACAAGCTTATGACCCTCTGAAGGAAATGTCATAATTTCCCAATAAATTCATGATTCTATATGCATCTATCTGTATACATATTTCTCTACTACACTCTTGAGAAGATATTAAAGGCAAATAACAAGTTTCCTTCAAGATAATTACATTTAAACGTGGCAAAGAATAAACTTTCGTGGTTTTCCTCTCTAATTCAGTTTTTGGTATGAACTGATCATGGATAGGCTGGGAAAAAAAAATCAAGGGAATAAAAATATTTCAGGATAAATGTCAAGCGCTTAGAACTCTAAGGTGAATAATTTATGATTGCATATTTATATGTGTATATATATATGAATTGACTCGATAGCACTGTTTTTTTTATATGTATGATAGCATAGTATAAGACAATATATTATAGCGTTACCAAGAAAAATTATTGAAAAGGTTGAAAGGAAAAATGGTGTCTTTAATCAAATCAAAGACTTAAATTTTAATTAACATTTCAATTCTTGTGATTATTTGAATGAAGAATACCAGCATAGTTTTACTCCTTAAAGTGGAATTCTTTTCTCTTCCTTTTCCTGCATACTCTTTGTCTGACTTTAGTTCTATGATTTATCTCCAGGCCTGTTTGGTCAAATGTAAGTTGCTATCTTGTTGGACATCTTCACACAAATATATGGCTAGCTTCCACAAATTCAACCTGTTCACAGTGGAGAGAAGGGAGGGAATATAAGAAAACTAATGTTTTGTGTAAGGTAAAGCTATACAATTCGTATTCTGGTAACTATGAATCTGAATCTCTTGTGTGGTTCTTAGCTCAAATACAGTCAATTAAATATCACTACCTTCTCAAGCCAAAGTTTGAAATCTGGAAGTCAAGTTTAATTCTTCCCTCTTCCTTACCCACCACAACCAATCCATTTCAAGTAGTTAGTGGTAACTCTGACATGCTTCTCCTGTGTCTAAACTCTACCCCCTGGCTTCCATTCCCACAGCTTTTTGTTGAGTCCTCATCATTTTCATCTGAATTACTTACCAGATCTGCCTACTGATTCTTCTTGCTTGGAACCAAACCCTACCCAGACTATGTTTGATAGTTTATTTTTCTAAAATGCAATCTAACTGTCTTTCTCCCAAATCCTTTCATGTTTCCTCTTTACTTCTGGCATTAAAGTCAGTCATGTTTTGTCTGCAACCGAAGTTCTTTATAATATGGCTCAAGTCTTCCTTTCTGGCCTCATCTGACATCTCCCTACCCTACTCTGGTCATACAGAATTTTCATTCTTGGACTTAATCTAATTACTGAATTTACCCTTCATTCTTGACCTTAATTTTCACTCAGTTTATTAAATGGCAACCCCAAACCCATATGCAGCACTACTCATCAGTCTTACGTTAATCTGCCTTTTCTTTCCCCCTTCTTCTAACCTATGAACGATTTACTGATTTCTCTATTGTTTTCTTGTTGTCAGCTGCCATGGAGTTGGTCCTGACTCATGGCAACCTCATACACAATGGGATCAGACCGTTATGTTCTGTAGGGTTTTCATAGGTTGATTTTTTGAGAAGTAGATTGCCAGGACTTTTGTCCTAGTCTGTCTGGAAGTGCCGCTGAAACTTGTTCAGTATCATATCAACACACGAGCCTCCCCTGACAGATGGGTGGTAGCTGCGCATGAAGTGCTTTGGCCAGGAATGGAATCTGAGTCTCCTGCGTGGAAGGTGAGAATTCTACCATTGAACCACTCGCACCCCCCTCTATTTCTCTATTATTTACTGACAATTTTAATCCAGTAGAATTCAGCCTCAACCAGGGAAACAATTTTTGTCTATTTTTTCTCATTCATGTATTTATCATTGCAAATACCTAGAGCAATTCCTTAAGCGGAGTAAGTGTTCAATAAACAGTAACTGAATGAACTACTAAAATCCCTGAGTGACTTTGTTCCTTGGATTCTCCAAGGCACCCTCAATCCCCGCCTAGTTGCCCATTCTCTAGCTGGCAAAATTTTACCTATCCTGCAACTCACAGGTCTAATAACCAAAACCAAACCCATTGCCATTGAGTTGATTCTGACTCATAGCAACCCTATAGGACAGAGTAGAACTGCCCCATAGGGTTTCCAAGGAGCCTCTGGTGGAATGGAACTGCTGATTCTTTGAGTTAGCAGCCCAATGTTTAACCACTGTGCCACCAGGGCTCTACAGATCTAATATTGCCTTCTTTTTTAGGTTTTTCTTAATGCCTTAGGTGCGGTTAATCAGTACTTATTCCATGTTTCCATAGCACTTAACCCTTTGTTTAGTTTGGGTTTTGGTTTGCTCTCTCCACTATCAAATTGGGAGAAATAGATATTCATTTCTTGTTCTTCCAGCCTTGTACACAGTAGGACCACAATATGTGTTTAGTGAATTGGTTGTTTAAACAGAGCTGCAAGATGGGACCTAGGTTGAGAAAAGTGGGATATAAATTTAACAAATGGAATCATTATACGGATACGATTGTCAGTGAGAAACAGCAAGGACAAAGGGAGACAAGGTAGAATTTCTTAAACTTATATTGACTCTTCATGCAGAAAGGGCTAGAAAAGATGGAATGACCTGTATTAAGCCAGTAGAAGGAACTTTGGAGACTCATTATCATCTAATACTTTTAAAACTCCTGACATTAATTTCAGATATGCATCAGAATCTACTGGATGGCAATGGGTTTGGTTTATACTTAAAAAGACAAATGTCATCTATGAAATCAGGATTTCTAGAGCACTAAAGAAGTCCTAGGTATTTTTGCAACTTGCTTTGTCTAACACAGCTTAGCTTAAGAGATCTAACAAAATCACAGCAGTGAAATTTGCTTCAGGCCACCAGTGAATTCTCTGTGTTCTAAGAAACTACATAGTATGTCAAATGTTAATTAGACAATGAAATAAACCAGAGTTGGCATTACAAAATAGGTAAGCATTGATTTTGTTTTCACTTTTTATTTATTCAAATGCTATAAAGGAAACAGATAAACTTTTCTGGCTCAATATTTATGACCAATTTTTTCTCTTTTAACTAGGTGAAGCAAGTGCCGTCAATTGTGGATTGAACATCTGTCCACTTTCAGCAAGGCTTTGGTTAAGTAGCTTTTTCCTGACTACAACAGGCCCCTCACCACAATGCGCTTCGATGAAGTTTTCCCATCAGTTATTTCTTGACAGAAAATGTGTCATAACTAAAACATGTAAAAGATGAGGAAATCCACGCCACTTTAAAAAATGATGTACACACTTTACATAAGACAGATCTATCATTGTGTCGCAACACTTCCTGAATCTAGAGTTACGATAAGGAGCCCTGGTGGCTCAAAGGTTAAGCACTCAGCTGCTAACTGAAGTTTGGTGGTTCAAACCTATCCAGCAGCTCTGAGGGAGAAAGACCTGGTGATCTGTTCCCATAAAGATTACACACCAGAAAACCCTATGAGGCAGTTCTGCTGACACATGAGTCACTATGAGTCAGAAATTGACTTGATGGTGCCTAATAACAAGACTTAAAATGAAAAAGAAATGAAAGCACTGAAAGTGTTTTTTAGGTGAAACCTAATGGGATTCAGATTATTGTTGTTGTGTGTCCCTGAGTCGATTCCAACTCATAGCAACACTACAGAACAGGGTAGAACTGTCCCATTGGGTTTCCTAGGCTGTAAATCTTTATGGGTTCCTGTGTATTCCATCTAGCGAAGTCCACGTGTATAGCTGCCATTTATGTTGTTGAAAAAGGTATTTCCAATGAATAGGTTGTTGGTCTTGGAAAATTTTATTGTGCAACTGTCCGATGGAATACACAGGAATCAAATTGACTGCATCTGTGGAAAGAGGTGATAGAGAATCTCAATATCATCAGCCAGAACAAGGCTGAGGCTGACTGCAGAACAGATCATCAATTGCTCATGTTCAGGTTCAAGTTGAAGCTGAAGAAAATTAAAACAAGTCCACAAGAGCCAAAATACAACGTTAAGTATATCCCACCTGAATTTAGAGAGCATCTCAAGAATAGATTTGATGCATTGAACATTAATGACCAAAGATCAGATGACATCAACGGCATTATACAGGACGAAAACAAAATTTCATTTAAAAGGCAGGAAAGGAAGAAAAGATTCAGATGAATGTCAGGAGAGACTCTGAAACTTGCTCTTAAAGGTTGAGTAGGCAGAGCAAATGGAAGAAATGACGAAGTAAAAGAGCAGAACAGAAGATTTCAAAAGGTGGCTTGAGAAGACAAAGTAAAGTGTTATAATGGAATGTGCAAAGAACTGGAGTTAGAAAATCAAAGGGCAAGAATGTGCTCAGCATTTTTCAAGATGAAAGAACTGGTGAAAATATTCAAGTCACAAGTTGCAAGATTGAAAGGTTCTATTTTTTTATGGGTAAAATATTGAATGCAGGAAGCATCAAAAGAAGATGGAAGGAATACACAGAGTCACTGTACCAAAAATAATTGACCAACGTTCAGCCATTTCAGGAGGTAGTGTATGACTGAGAATCTAAGGTATCAAAAAAAGAAGTCCAAGCTGCACTGAAGACACTGGTGAAAGACAAGCCTTCAGGAATTGATGGAGTAATAATTGAGATGTTTTAACAAATGAATGCAAAGCTGGAAGCACTCTCTTGTCTATGCCACGCAATTTGGAAGACAGCTTCCTGACTAACCATCTGGAAGAGATCCATATTTGTGCTCATTCCAAAGAAAGGTAATCTAACAGAATGTAGAAATTATCAAACAATATCATTAATATCACACACAAGTAAAGTTTTGCTGAAGATAATTAAAAAATGGTTGCATCAGTACATCCACAGGGAACTGCCAGGAATTCAAGGCAGATTCAGAAGAGGATGTGGAACGAGGGATATCACTGCTGATGTCAGATGGATCTTAGTTGAAAGCAGAGAATACCAGAAAGATGTTTACCTGTGTTTTATTGACTATGCTAAGGCATTCGACTGTGGATCATAACAAATTATGGATAACATTTTGAAGAATGGGAATTTCAGAATAATTAATTGTGCTCATGAGGAATCTGTACATGGATCAAAGGGCAGTCATTCAAAACAGAACAAGGGGATACTAGATGGTTTAAAGCCAGGAAAGGTGTGCAACAGTGTTGTATCCTTTCACCATACCTATTCAATCTGTATACTCAGCAAATAATTCCAGAAGCTGTGCTATATGAAGAAGAACAGGGAATCAAGATTAGAGGAAGACTCAATTAACAACCTTCGATGTGCAGATGACACAACATTGCTTGCTGAAAGGGAAGAACACTTGAAGCACTTACTGATGAAGACCAAAGACTACAGCCTTCATGGATTATACCTCAACAAAAAGAAAACAACAATCCTTACAACTGGACCAATAAGTAATATCATAATATAACAGAGAAAATATTGAAGCTGTCAAGGATTTTATTTTACTTGGATCCATAATCAATGACCATGGAAGCAGCAGTCAGGAAATCAAACAATGTATTGCATTGGGCAAATCTGCTGTAAAAGACCTCTTCAAAGTGTTAGAAAGCAAAGTCGTCACTTTGAGGACTAAGATGTGCCTGACTCAAGCTATGGTGTTTTCAATCGCTTTATATGCATTAGAAAGCTGCACAGTGAATAAGGAAGATCAAAGAAGAACTGAAGCCTTTGAATTATGGTGTTGGCGAAAGTAATGAATATACCATAGACTGTCAGAAAAAATCTGTCTTAGAAGAAGTACGGCCAGAATGCTCTTTAGAATCAAGGATGGTGACTTTGTGTCACGTACTTTGGACATGTTGCCAGGAGGGAACAGTCACTGGAAACAGACATCGTGCTTGATAAAGTAGAGGGTCAATGAAAAAGAGGAAAACACTCTATGTAATGGATTGACACAGAGGCTGCAATAATGGGCTCAAGCATAGCAATGATTGTGAAGATGGTGCAGTACTGGGCAGTGTTTCATTCTGTTGTACATAGAGTCGCTATGAGTCGAAATCAACTCAAAGGCAC
This sequence comes from Elephas maximus indicus, assembly GCF_024166365.1. Classification (NCBI taxonomy): domain Eukaryota; kingdom Metazoa; phylum Chordata; class Mammalia; order Proboscidea; family Elephantidae; genus Elephas; species Elephas maximus. The sequence continues at coordinate 58,930,386 of NC_064823.1, read as the reverse complement.
CTAACAACAACAAACCTTATTGAATCAGACTGTCATATCTTTCTCCATGGAAAGGCTGGTATGTTTAGCCTGCCAACCTTTCAGTTAGCATCTGAGCACTTAACTACTGTGCCACCAGGGTTCCTGAGATTGAGATTCGAGTTGGAAAAGTCCAGTGCATTTGGTTACTCTAAAGGTTAAGGAGATACAGCAGTTAAAAGACACATCTCTGTATCTGCACTGCCTGAGCTCACCATTTAAAATGTGTGTGATCTCTGACACCTTACTTAACATCTTTGTGCCTTGAATTTTTCATATACCAACCTCAAAGCACTGCTATACAGTTTAAATGAGTTGCTATGTGTAAAGTACCCGGAACGCAAAACCTGTATAAGTGTTTGTTGAATACATAGCTTTTCAGAGAAGGAAGCAAGATCAAAATCTCATAGCAGACAGAGCACTTGAGAAGCGATAAATCAAATGGGTATTTAATTCAAATTTTCACCGAGCAAAACATCTGTTCTCTTCCAAATCATAACATTAAAATGCAATAATCCTTACTAACCTTTCATAATTTATTTATAAAAGCTGTGTTCCGTATTTCTTAGTCAAGGTTTTCAAACTACCTTTTTCTGGTTTCTAGATTCTAACGCAACTAGCACCAGAGACAGGAAAATTACACTGTTTCCTATCAATTACCTCTTCAACGCAACGCCTCCTGAAACCATTTCCGAAAACGTGCACCAATCCTATCACGCAATTGTGTAGAACTCGAGCAACAGATGCCTGTTGTTTCATGCTAATTTCCTTGAGCCTCCTAAGAGGAATTGCTATTGACTACTTTCATTAGGAAACTATTGACCCTTCTCCACTGGAGCATCCTGAGAAGAAATTCACTAAATATGTCCATATTTCATCTTTTGAATATCAAGGTGCAAGAGGTATGCTGAAGGATATGGTTTATTTAATCCAAAATTAAAATTTTATAGGCTACATTACCTAACGTAAATTGCTTAATATATTTAGTGGAACAGCTGCTTTTGGAGTGCTTGGCATCCATGCATTTGAGGCTTAAATTAGGCTAAATCGCAGACATAAGTGTAGACATGATGGATTCCACGGTATTTCAGATCATATCTAGTCTTCCTCTTTCTCACTACACCCGGAGAAACACTTTACAATCAGGAAAGATTTTCTCTATCAGACATCATTGGCTCCAAAGAGATTTCTTAATTCTCCTTCTTACTGTCTTAGTCTATAAAATTGAGAGATATTCAAAAACATTTTTTTCAGGATTTTATGTCCTGTTTATCAGCTTATTTCAGTCTTGTTCAGGTAATACTACATTTTTATTAAAAATTAATGTTCATTCAAAATTGAATTAACAAATTTGAGGCAACTTACAATAAAAATAGATGTACAAGGGAAAGATTAGTCCAAAGCACAAATGGACCACCTCTACCACGGCCTCCACCAGACTGAGTTCAGTACGAGATGATGCCCGCCTATCACCATTGACTGCTCTGACAGGCATCACAATAGAGGGTCCCGGGCAGAGCTGGAGAAAAATGTAGAACAAAATTCCAACTCAAAAAGACAGACCAGACTTGGTGGCCTGACGGAGACTGGAGAAACCCTGAGAGTATGGACCCTGGACACCATTTCAGCTCAGTAATGAGGCCACTCCCAAGGTTCACTCTTCAGCCAAAGATTGAACAGGCCCATGGAACAAAACAAGACTAAAGAGGCATATCAGTCCTGGGGTGGGGACTGGAAAGTAGGAGGGAACAGAAAAGCTGGTAATAGGGAATCCAGGGTTGAGAAGGGAGAGTGTTGACATGTCATGGGGGTTGTTAATCAATGTCATACAACAATGTGTGTCCTAACTGTTTGATGAGAAACTAGTCTGTTCCCTAAACCTTCATCTAAAGTTCAATTAAAAAAAAAGAAAGAAGGAAAATAAAAGAAAAAAAAATAGATGTAAAACCCAGCATTTGAAATAAAGCAGGAACTGGTGTGTGGGAGTGGAGAGGGGAGCCCTGGTAGTGCAGTGGTTAAGAACTTGGCTGCTAATCAAAAGGTAAACAGTTTTAATCCACCAGCCACTTCTTGGAAACCCTATGGGACAGTTCTACTCTCTCCTGTAGGGTCACTATGAGTTGGAATCGACTCTATGGCAAAAGATTTGGGTTTTTTTGGTGTGTGGTTGATGATCACTGAACACATTGGAAACTTTCTTGCTCTGTTTGCAAAGCACCCCAAGACCATTCCATTTATATATATTCCATATATATATAGTATATATACATAGTGCTCCGTGGAAGCAACTATAACAAAAGAGTATAATCTAGATTTCTATTCAGTTGGGTATAAGAAATGGCACAAGCCACTAGGCCCAGATGGGAAAGAATCCTCAGGAAGCAATACTACTAAAAAAAAAAAAAGGTAGTATGATTCTGCTAGCACTACTCTAGCTAGGATTAAGCAAGAGCTGATTTCCACAAGACCAGAAATACCCCAAATTCGACCATTTCCTACTGCATCCTCTGCTGTCATCCAACTCTGAGTCACCATGGTCTCTTGTCTGTACTACCATAATGGTCTCTGAACAAATTTGGGGGACACCTTAACTTGAAACCCTGTAAGTGTGACTATCCTTCAACAGCCCGGTGATCTTTTTAAAACACACGCACACAAAAAAGTCATAATACTGCTTAAAACCCTCCAGTGGCTCCAGTTTACTATGACCTAGAAAGCCCTATGTTTCCATGACCTCAACACAATCTTTCCATCCTTATTTCTCCCCAACTCTGTTTTAACCACTTGGATTTTCTTGGCGTTCCTCTAACACCTGTCAAACAAGCTCCAGCCTCAGGACCTTTTATGGTTCTGTCAGCTGGGAACGCTCTTTCTTGTTATTCACATACCCTGCTCTTTCAAATCATCCAGAGCCCTTCTCTACTGCTACATCCTCAGAGAAGCTTTCCCTCATCAATTTCTGTCTCCTTACTTATTTTTTATTCATCTTTATGGCCTTTGTCTTCACCCAACATTATGTTGTTGTTAGATGCCATCGAGTCGATTTTCAACTTGTAGCAACCTATGTGACAGAGGAGAACTGCCCCTAGGGTTTTCTAGGTGGCACATTGGTTAAAGCACTTGACTTATAGGTGAGCAATGTGAACCCACCAGCTGCTCCGCAGGAGAAAGATGTGGCAGTTGACTTCTGTAAAGATTTACAGCACTGAAAACCCTATAACAACCAAAATCCGAACCCATTGCTGTGGAGTTGATTTTGACTTATAGTGACACTATAGGACAGAGTAGAACTGCCCCACAGGGTTTCCAAGTAGCGCCTGGCAGATTCAAACTATGAGCTTTGGGTTAGCAGCTGTAGCTTTTAACCACTACACCACCAGGGTTTCCTGAAAACCCTGTAGAGTAGTTCTATTCTGTCCTATAGGGTCATTATGAGTCAGAATCGACTTGACGGCAATGGAATTTTTTAAAAAATCTTAATAGGAACAAATTACCAGGTCTTTCTCCTATGCAGCTGCTGGGTGGGTTCAAACTGCCAACCTTCTGGTAGGCAGCTGAGCACTTAACTGTTGAATCACCAGGGCTTCTTCACCAAACATTATGACATACGTTCATCCACTAACACGCTTTTATCTGATTCTTCCTCTCAACTGTCGTAAATTTTGTTTGCTTCACTGCTGTATTCTCAGCACCAGCACAGTAACTGGTACATTATAGATCAATAAATAACTACTAAATAAGTGAATGAATGAATCCCTAGTTTGTAGGAAATAAACTTCTTAGTTGTTAGAATATGAAATAAGGGGCATCCACGACTTTTTTTCAAATACGTGAGGGGGTGACATACTTATATCAACTACCCTCTTAATGTTGAACTAGATTAAACCAAAACCAAAACAAACCAAAACAAAAAAACCAAACCCGTTGCCACTGAGTGGATTTCGACTCCTAGAAACCCTACAGGACAGAGTAGAACTGGCACATAGAGTTTCCAAGAAGCAGCTGGTGAATTTGAACTGCCAACTTTTGGGTAGCAGCCAAACACTGAAACCTCTGCACCACCAGGGCTCCACTGTTGAACTGGGTTAGGCTTTAAAATAAGGGGACAATAAGTATATTGCTTCATTTTGGTTTGTTAAACAATTCTAAATATAATGGAGTTGTTTGGATGACAATTGTTCATAAAACCACCATACATGAAACCTGATCTCTAGTTGTCTTCCAACTTCCATCTGCCCCTGAATCTAAATAATGCCACTGAATTAGCTTTTTGATTGTGTTACATGCAGGTTTTTACCTCAACGCAAAACTCAGGGAGCATGTACTCTGATGTTAAGTGAATAACATGGGATGTCAAAGCAGCATCCCACAAGGACTGATCTCAACAAATTAGAAACACAATTCAAGAAAACAAAGGAAAATGGTATCTCAACACAGGCTTGCCCCTGATATTGGCAGGGCTCAGGACAAAAGTGCTAAAGGAAGCCCATATACCATATGTCTAAATATTTTAAGGTGATAAACCAAGATAATGAACTATTATATAAAATATTTATTATCCTCTGACCTGGACAAATATACCTTCCAGAAATTTGTTTGTAGGGCCAAGCTCCAAATTTGTAACACTTTAAGTGCCATGAACTCCATGCTCAATTCCATGTACGTATGGGGACAGCCGACCCCTTCTCTTTCTACCTCTGGTTCCTTCATTCTCTACAAGTAGCCTTATGTGTACCTGTATGGCCATCCAAGCCCACCCACACAAGCTCTGTCCACACCCTTTAGAAGAAGTTGCTCCTTGGCCACCCTTTAAGCCTAAAAATATACACACTGACAGCTACGTTTGCTCTTCGAAGAATAGCCCAGGGAAAAGGTCCTTGAAGGCCTTGGAAGCAAGCTCAAGTCACTTGAACAGGGAACTCGAGGTTCTGAATACCCATATCCTAGTCTGAAAGAGGAAATCCTGGTGGTGTGGTGGTTAAGAGTTATGGCTGCTAACCAAAAGGTCTACCAGACACGCTTTAGAAACATGAGGGGGGCAATTCTACTCTGTTCTGAGGGTGTTGTGAGGAGGGGCATGGCTGGAGGAAGGTCAGAACTGGGACCCTTTAAAGTGTGAGTGCCAGGCAGCAGACCCACTTACCCAGGTCTAAGGGTGGTGGTCTGACACTAGTCAGACTCTTTCTACACAAGACAAAAAGAAGAAAGCAAAAATTTATTCAAATCAGACAGTACATATGCCGTATGAAGTAAATGTAGAATTCAGAAAATAATTGTATTATTAATTCTCAGGAAGTTGAAAATAATAGGGAAGCTAAATTACAATAATGTAATGCTGAATATTTAAATCAGTGTTGTAATAGTGGATATTTAAATTAGCTTGTCAAGCATTAAACAGAAGAACTGATATAGAAAACAACACAGACTGAAGAATCATATACTGAAAATACTTAAAAAGAGACTGGGAAATGGGCATTTTATCCCATTTGTCATCCATTTATCCCCTTGTCTAGTGGCTTATGACATAGTAGACTCTCAATAAACATTTGGGTAAGAAGTGGATAAACTAATAAAAAGCCAAATTAAGAAGAGGTGACAGAAGATAACATATACGGACAGTAAGATATGAAGATTAACCTTTATTATGCCAGAAGTTTTGAATCAAAATAAAAATGAATTAGAACTGATTAAGGACATAATTGAAGAAAATGTGGATTATAGCTCAACATAAAGAAAACAAGAATCCTCACAACTGGACCAATATACAATATAATGATAAATGGAGAAAATATTGAAGTTGTCAAGGATTTTCATTTTGCTTGAATCAACATCCATGGAAGCAGCGGTCAAGAAATCAAAAGATGCATTGCATTGGGCAAATCTGCTACAAAAGACCTCTTCAAAGTGTTAAAAAGCAAAGATGTCACTTCGAGGACTAATGTGGGCCTGACCCAGGCCATGGTATTTTCAATTGCTGCATATGCATATGAAAGCTGGACAATAAATAAAGAAGACCAAGGAAGAATTAATGCTTTTTAATTATGATGCTGGTGAAGAATATTCAATGTATCATAGACTACAAGAACAATGAACAAATCTGTCTTGGAAGAAGTACAGCCAGAATGCATCTTAGAAGTGAGGATGGCAAGACTTCATCTCACATACTTCGGACATGAAATCAGGAGGGGCCAATACCTGGAGGACATCATGGTTGGTAAAGTAAAGGTCAGGGAAAAAGAGGAAAACCCTCAAGGAGATGGACTGACACAGTGGCTGCAACAATGGGCTCAAACATACTAACGATTGTGAGGGTGGTACCAGACTGGGCAGTGTTTCATTCTGTTGTATTATGGGTCACTACGAGTCAGAACTGACTTGATGGCACCTCACCACAACAACATATATATATAACCCATTGCCATCAACATTAGTTAACATTAGACACAAGTGGTATAAGCTAACTGTAAACATTCATATGAAAAATAGAGCCTTTCGACATCAGGCCAACATGAAATAAGAATATGCTGTATAAGTTTTTACTTAAGCATTTTCAAATTACTGTTCAGATAAAGCACTGTTATTTTCCATAATATACCACCCATCATATATTTTATGGTTAAAAATTCAATTTGACCATTTAAAATGTAAGCATTTTTTCTTGAAAATATTGTTTCTTCTTGCAAACTGAGTGGAGACTCAAGGGTCTCCCCAGTGCCCCTTGGCATGGTTTTGGTTCTCTTCCTTTTCTCTGGTGTTTTAGGCTAAACCTAATGAAGTGTTAATATTATTCCCCAATCGTAGGTCTCAATACTTATTATTTAACATTAGACACAATTGGTATGAACAAATCACTTATTCCTGAGTAATGTAATATTCAAGAACCGTAATCAGTTTCTTGATTTTATTTTGGATTGTAATAGCACTGAGGGGGAAAAAATCAAGCAGCAATGACAAAAAGAACAAGTAAGTAAGAAGGCTTTATTTGGTGGGAGACAGACAGGCTGCACTTAGTATTCTTATTTTAAAATCACACATTTCAATTTTCTGCTTTATAATGAACTACAGCCAATTTCTTACCAACAACACTGATAAAAAGAGCTGTCCAACTGTTCAACATTTGCTCTACTAATTGAACGATCAATTATTCAAATGAATGATCCTCCCTACCAAGCTCTAGGAAAGTCTTGGTTGCTGTTCCAGCCCCAGTTATAACAGTGCAGAGAAACAAAGAGATCAAATCCAGATAGAATTCTAAAATGTTAAGAGACAGTCCTTCTAATCGAGCTAAAATTTATGGCAATTGAAACTGCTTTGGCATTTCGTAGACTCTTGATCTTTTCCAAGACTGCTAATCTCACTTTCTCATAGTCTATTTTGCTGATTAATTCATTGGCAAGTATCACTGTGTTCCTTAAGAACATGCACTTTGTTAGGTAATGGGTTTTAATGATTTGTCTAAATGCACTCCTTCCTTGCCAGCGAAGAAAGACCTCTCCCTAAGTTATCTTAGCCCCAAGAGGACTTTATGGGGAGCGGGGGTTGGGAGAGTGGCAGGGGAATTCTCAACTGGCAGATGGCAGATGTATTCTGCATTCAGGCCTACATTTAGATGGATTAATAGTAGCTGAAGGTCATTCTGTGGATTTGTGGACAAAATAACTTTTAAAACACCCAGATTGCATGTGTAAGTGGATACTACCCATAGTGTTGCTCGTATTCAGAAGGATTCCTTCTCAATAAGTGACTTGCTTTAAATATATACACAGGCATCCAAGCAAACAGAGTTCTCACCAATGGAAGCAGCCTCCCCAACTCCCCCCACCCCTTAATTATTTTCACACATATAGTCAGTGCAGAAGCGTTTTCAATGATTTTCATTCATGTCTTACCTTACAGGGAAACAAATATTCTTTTCTATCACTACCTATGTCCAAAAGCCACCTCGTTAACAGAAATTCAAGATCTAGTAGTTTATATAGAGAGTGGCCTACCTTTCACTGGCAAGTCATGCTCCTCCCCAAATTAAGAATACGATGATGAGAATGAGAATTACAGTTCTTAGAATTCAGATTAGCTTGCAACTGACTCTTAAAAAAAAACCCAGTGCCGTCGAGTCGATTCTGACTCATAGCGACCTTATAGAACAGAGTAGAACTGCCCCCACTGACTCTTGCACATGAAAATTGTACCGTAAATGCTAAGTGTAACCCACTTTCACAACAGGAATTAAAAACCAGATTCTCAGATAAAGACATAATCTACTAATTACAAAAAATCAAAACCAAACCAAACCCACTGCTGTCAAGTCGATTCCGACTCATAGTGACCCTATAGGACAGAGGAGAACTGCCCCATAGAGTTTCCAAGGAGCACCTGGCAGATTTGAACTGCCAACCTCTTGGTTAACAGCTGTAGTAGCACTTAACCACTATGCCACCAGCGTTTCCAAACTAAATTGGGCAGAATTTTATCTCAAAACAGGCTAGATTAAAGTACTGATAAAAGCGTATGTAACTATTTTTTATGATATCCTAAGGCCATTATGGCTGATAATCATATCAGAAGCAAAAAAGAGTCAATCTTTTTTGCATGTACCACAAATATGGCTTATGCCATTCCAACAAGTAACAGCTTCCCTTATAGACTTTGGGATGGACCAATGGATTATGAGCATTTTAAGAGTCAGGGCCTTTGTCCCAGCACCCATCAGTACATGACTACCAGGCAGCCTGGCACATCACAGGTCTAAAATAGATAGCTGTTTAATGAACGAAGGAATGACTCCAGGTATCTATAACCATTTCAAACTGCATTTACTAATTCTGTCATAATAAATTTGAGCATGTGATTTAAAAATCTTAATATAACTAGATTAAAAAACACAATTTCTACATCAGTGACTTCCTGTTGACTCAGCATAATAATTTAGAGTTCCTTAAGTTTATTTAGAAGTAACCAGCCATCTGTGGTGGCCTGTTTGTAGCTGTGATGCTGGAAACTATGCCACCAATATTTCAAATATGAGCAGGGTCACCCATGGTGACAGGTTTTAAGCATAGGGTCCAGACTAAAACAGACTAGGAAGAAGCCCTGATGATCTACTTCCCAAAATTAGACAATGAAAATCCTGTGGATCACAACAGAACATTGTGCTGACAAATGAGCCCTGTAGCTTGGAAGGTGCTCAAAATACACAGTGCCTGCAACAATAGACATGAGCATACCAATGATCATGGAGATGGCCCAGGAGCGGGCAATGTTTTGTTCTATTCTACATGGGGTCACCATGAGTGGGAGCTGAGTTGGTGACAACTAACAGACTTACTGACTTTGTCTTATGTTTCTAAAGATGCACTTCCTTATAAAACTTAGAAACTTTGGTAATATTTTACTGGCATTTTAAGACTTAACTGGCCACAAGGATAGTTTATTGGTTCAAACACACATAATTTAAAAACTACTGGTGAACACAGGAGGGAGGATAACTGGGAAGAGGAGTAGAGAGTCAATAAAGAAATAGTCTGATCAATAATAGGATACTAAGAAACGCCCCAGAGACTCCATGCCTCCAAGTTCACTTAAGTCTTAACGTACTTTACATTTCAAATCATATCTCACAGAACAAGTGATAGGATTACACGGCTAAATCCCTAAGCATTGATTTTTGTCTCAGTCACAGATGCACACGGTGCACTATTGGAAAATTCACTAAAATAGGTTTCTGCCGAACAGTGACTACCATGCAGCAAGCACTATTTCTACAAACTTGCTCAAGTCTTTAATAAGCAATTATCTAAGCTTCGGAAAACACAAACAACGTTAAATTATGCAAAAACCTCCCTGAAGATGCTCATGAATCCTTCCCATTTCTACCATTTTTTCAGAGTTGCAGAGGCCTTCCTATTCCCCAAGCAGAGTATCCTGCTTTCTAAAAATCACAGCACACACGTGTGAGCTTTTAGGATATAGCCCCAGTGGACTCTGGAGAGCTTGCCTTCCGGTCAGAGAAAGCAGCAGTGCTCAAATGGGCTATTATTTTCACTGAAAGATTGACCCCATTCCTTGTGGAATTTTGCGTTTAGTTTCACATGATTTATTTTCACGCGGTGGTAGATGGAAGCACAGCAGCCATTCGAATAACGACTTGGCACTTCTCAGGCACACTCCGGAGTCTCTGAGCACAGGCATTAAGTATGGAGGGGATGAAATGGCAGGAGGCCCCTGCTTTTGTTGGTTCTGTCAACTATTTCCGGGGAAGGGTTGTTGGATTGGGCCTGCAGATGTGATAAGAGCCATGAATAGACATTGAAAGACATGTGGCTTGATTATGTAAAAAGCATTTGTTGTATTTATCACTTTGCTCCTTCCCCATTAGGAAGCTCCCTGAAATACCTGTTTACAGTATCGGTTCTGAAAATTCTCTTTGTTCTTTGTTCCATTTTCATGCTTTCTCTGTTGACTTAACTCTCTGGGTCTTTGCTCACTTTGATGGGAAAAGGAATCACATTTTGCCCCATTTTGTCCTGTACTCCAATTTTTATTTTAGCTAGTCTGGATTCTTTCTACAGTGAAGCCTGTGAGAGCCGGAACTCAATAGGACTGCCCTGTTTTTCTGGGTCTTGCAAATTTTCCACCTTTGACAGGTTTTTGTCAAATCTTACCTCATAAACACCCACTGAGTTTTCCTTCTCTGACAGGTTTCTCTCTTACATTGGTTCCTGCTTTCACAGCTTTTACTGTATATACTTTACAAGTACCTTAAAAATTATTTTGATTTTAATGTTTAAAATAATATGGAACATTTTATATTTATTAAAAAAAAATTAAGGCTATCAATTTGCATTTTATGTCACATTGACATGGTCAAGTCTGGATAAAATATAAACAAAAAACATAGATAACAACACAGAATCACTAATATAATTATTATTACAAATCAGTATATTTTCTTATGCCTAATGACTTTTGGAAACCCTTCTGGCATAGTGGTTAAGTGCTACGGCTGCTAGCCCAAAGGTCAGCAGTTTGACTCCACCAGGTGCTCCTTGGAAACTCTATGGGGCAGTTGTACCCTGTCCTATAGGGTCACTATAAGTTGGAATTAACTCAATGGCAACGGGGTTTAATGACTTTTATTTTCCTTATGTGACCATTTTTAAAATAACTTCTTAAAAGTAGTTATTTATAAAAAAAAAAAAAAACCCTGCAAACTAAATCTCAGATTTGCTGCGATGCTATTTTTCTCACTTACTTTCAATGTGTGACAAACAAGTAACTCTTTGTGAATATCCTAGAGTGAAACCACACTGTTTACTCAGAACTTATTAAGGGATCATCTTGAACTTTTATGATTAAGCATTTAGCTTCAGCTGTTGCATGTAGCTAATAGCACTAAGCCCACTCTAATTCACTTAACCTCATTACAGAAAGTCTCTCTCTCCCGGGGACCACGTGACAAGTACGGTGTGAAAGTTCATATTCTGTTCAATCTTACCACACCAATTTAAAACAGTCATTGTGATAAATATTTATCAAGTATGCATTACATTTTATTCAATACATAGGAAAAGGAAACATTTAGGACTTTCTGTAATTTTTAATTCTAAAACCTAATGTCATTATGGTTTATACATATTTTCTTAATGAGCTTTTTATATTAGAATCATATGTTTTTTAAAATTTTACTGCAATATCATCAAAGAACAAAACCTTAGATTCCTCAGAGGCAGAAACTGAGACGTATGCTTTGCTTCTGAGTACGCACGCTCATTATTATCGAACATCTATACAGCATCTGAGAGAGCCACTTTGGAGAACTTACATCATGGAACTGGATGTGTCGATTGTACATTTCTGTGAAATTATTCATGAAGGTGCTGAATGGCTTGAAGTTCACAGCAGATCTGCTGTGAAAGGAAAACGTGTATGTGTGGGGGTGCCATGTTGCTAGAAGAAAATGGAAATAGAAAGAGTGACTGTTTCTATTCTTATAGCTTCTTATGCCATCTTTTCAAATTACACGCCTCTTCTGGCTTTGCCAAAAAAGAAAAATCACCCAATCCCTCCCACCACCCTCCTTACCACTATCTGTAAGAAAGCAACCTTAATATTAAATTTTTTTAAATAATTAAGTTTTAAAGAATCTGGCTAAACTTCAGATACTAGAATGTCAAGTTAAATGTTCATCCTAATTATTCAATAATTTAATCCTAAATGTTGAATGCTTTACTCTCAGTATCTAATGGAGATAGGGAAATATTATACAATGTGTCATATATACATTTAACCAATTACCTAAATGGCAACATAAATGTATAGATTAAAAAAAAAAAAAAAAAAGACTGCTAAAACATTAAGTCAAAAGAGCAGATCTTCATGGCTATTGAGATATTGAGAAAACCGGGGAATCTCATACTAAGATGATCTCAGTTTAAGAATGATTAAGAATGATTGCCCTGGAATGCAGGTATATGTGTATGGGACTACAGATTGGTAAAAGAATCTTTCCTAGAAGAAAAGTGTAGGGTCTAGACTCTAGGGTTACTAAAATATACACTCTCAAACTCAGGAGCCCCAGACCAAGCTGAATGAGAATCTGGTCTCCCAGGTTCTCAGACAGTCTACAGTTGGTAGTGATGAGTTGCTTTAGATCAAGAGCATTCTGCTTTAAAACTCTGTGTCAGCACTTGGCAAACCTGAAGTCCTTTCACCAAGGCTGTCATCGCACACCTTCAGGAACATATCCACGTTTTTTGGGACCTATGAAGCTTAAAAAATCTGGGAGGCTTTGTTAAGAGCAAGTCCCTGAGTGGTGCAATTGTTTAAGTGTTTGACTACCAACTAAAAGGTTGGCAGTTCAAACCAACCGAGAGGCACCTCAAAAGAAAGATGTTGCAATCTGCTTCCAAAGGGTCCCAGACTTAAAAACCCTATGGATCACAGTTCTACTGTGTACATATGGGGATGCCATGAGTTGAATTCAACTTGATGGCGACTGGTTTGGTTTCTTTTTGTTTTCATTAAGAATAATAATCCAAAATTAAGTACATAATTTAGATACAAAACTGAATATTCCATTTAGAATAATAAGAAATCTGAAAAAAATGACAAATATCTCAAAAACAACACCAAATTTAGAAAAGTGATTTTTTTCCCTTAACTGCTTACCATACTTCTATAATACTTTTTTCCTACTACATTTGTTTTGTTGCATGCTCTTTGATGGCCTTATCATGTGACAAAACAGACAAAGGTTTTGCATTTAGTATGTACTAATCCAATTAGTCTTATTTCCCTGGGTTATAATAATGCCCTATAATTTTGAGTTTTCAGTCCACTGTCGTGTTGGTTTTGAAACATTTTTCAGCACAGTTTCCCTTTAGCTTCTTGTTTCTAAGCAGAGATGCTCAGCTCTGCTTTTGATGGCATGCCAACACCGATCTCATTAGTATACCAGAAAATCATTTTTTGGTTGGACTGCCCAGCAGACATGACAATGGGTTTGGTTTCATGGCCACCATTGGCTTCTCCCTGTCACAGCTGAGTTGTCTGTCCTGATTCTGCTCTCATTGGCATCTCTGGCTTTTCCTCACTGCTAATTGGTGAGCAGAATGGGAATCTTGAACCTGAAATCTTTGTTTAAGGCAGGAAGGAGTAGACAAAGAGCCACCAGGTAACTATTCACCCAGCATTGGAAATCCCTTCTCCAATGGTCATATCTAAGTGCCTCATTGGTCTACCATGGGAAATTTAATGAAATAACTCTATGTAGTTTAAAAAAAAAAAACAAAAAACCATAAAAGCTTATATTCAAAGAAGTGCTTCCCAGTTTGGACACTGAAAGCTTTTTTATTCCTTTTAATTCCTTTAATGCTTCTGGCCTACTGTAAATGCGGTAAATTTCTGTACATAAAAATAATGTACATATTTTCCTAAGATTTGTATTCCTTGGAACCATAGGCATCATTTGGCATATTTTGAGAACTTCTAGTACTCTGCATGGGAGAAAACTTCAAACTGTCCTTGTGTCACTTTGCATAAATAAATCTTTTGGGAACAGAAAATAGCTTAACCTATAATCATGTTTATTATTAGTGAGCAAACTAGCACTAAAAGAAGTGAATAGACATAGGTGGCCTATCCTCTCCTTTAGGTAACTACATAGTATAGAGTCCTAAGGCACAGTAATCTACTGTCTACCTGTGTCCACTTTTGGCAATGGGATAAATAGCCCTGCCATCATTTGATTCTAAATTGATTCTCCTGTTTAGCCACCACTTTATCAATGCTGAAGGAACCCTGGTGGCACAGTGGTTAAAGCACTGGACTCTAACCAAAAGGTTAGTGGTTTGAACCCACCAGCCATTCCGTGGAAGAAAGATGTAGCAGTCTGCTTCTGTAAAGATTATACTCTTGGAAACCCTATGGGACAGTTCTACTCTTTCCTATAGGGTTGCTATGAGTTGGAATTGGCTTGACAGCAGTGGGTTTGGTTTTGGTTTGGTTTTATCAATGCTTGGCTGAATGTAAAGCTAGACATGAGAAACTTCCTCAGGGTGCACTGCTTTTGATGGGTTAGCTGTCAAATGCTCCATTGTCCAAATTACACTGCCACTGTAGATGTCCTGCTAAGAAACAATTTACTGCAGCATTGGGCTATCAGTCTTGTGGGCTGTGTTAGTTTTGGGGTATCAAAGTCTGATTAACGTACTGCAGATACACAGCAGTTCCTACTGTTGCTTTCCCCAAATTTCCATTTACTGTATTGTTAGCAGGATATGATAAGAGGCTCTATACAGAATGCATCCCTAGAATAAACAGTAAGCAATGTTACCAGCACTTGATGCAATGCCTAAGCTGAAGATAAGCATGGAAGGAATGAAAACAAAAGAAGAAAAAGAAGCTAAATCAACATTTTCTTATATTTTTCTTCTTCCAACAAGATTTTATATATATATATATTTTTTTTCTTTTGACAAAGATATATATATACATATATATATATACATATATATATATCTGCTCCTTGGAAACTCTATGGGGCAGTTCTTCTCTGTCCTATAGGGTTGCTATGAGTTGGAATTGGCTTGACACTTTTTTTTAAAATATGTACCAATATACATACGTGTGCGTGTATATATATATATATATATATTCTAGATACTTTTCCTAAACTTATAAACTGTTATAACGGGACAAGCACTTCAAACTGTATGTACAGGGATTTTTTTTTTTAATTGTTGCTTTTAAATGAGTAAAAATAGTGGAAGGTTATACGTCTCTTCTAGTGACTTAATGTTTTCTCCTTTTTAAAAAACTATTCCCATAATAGCCACATTCCAGACTTCTGTTTTGGTATATTCAGACTCAATTTATCACTTAACTGATTCAATATAAGGACTGAATGATGATTCTGTTTACCTTTTTCTAAGCTCTTATTTATATAAACACCCAGTGACAGCATACCAAGGAGATTTGTGTGATAAGAAAAATGCCAGGCTGTTCAGTCCTTATTCAATATGAAGGAGCTGAGCAGGAGACTTAATTTAATCCTTACATTCAAGACAGGACCAAACTTCAGTTCTAATATTGCATTTGTGATAATATTGACATCTATATTTGCTAACTTAATTAAAGCACAACAACCAGCTTTCACATAAATGAACCAATTTTTAATAAGTTGAGATGTGAACATTCTCATTACACTGGCACACTTAACCTTTCCATCTTAATACTCAGTAAGACCTACTGGCTTCCTCTTCACATTAGGATATGCAAACTTGTCTCTTTCATTATGAAAGAGGACTAGAGTCTCTCAAAACATTATTTTACTCTACTGCATTGTCTTAGTTTCTTAGTGCTGCTATAACAGAAATATACCACAAGCAGGTGACTTGAATGAACAGAAATTTATTTTCTCACAGTTGAGGAGGCTAGAAGTCTGAATGCAGGGTGCCGGCTCTAGGGGAAGGCCCTCACTGTTTGCTCTGGTGAAAAATCCTTTCTTAGCTTCTTGGTGTTCCTTGGAGATTGTCATGAATTGAATTATGACCCTCTCAAAAATGTGTGTATCAGCTTGGTTAGGCCATGCTTCCCAGTATTGAGTGGTCGTCCTCCATTTTGTAATTTTATATTAAAAGATTACAGTGGGATTGTAACACCCCTCAGGTCACCTCCCTGACGCAATGTAAAGAGAGTTTCCCTGGGGTGTGGCCTGCACCACCTTTTATCTCTCAAGAGATAAAAGCAAAGGGAATTAAGCAGAGAGTTAGGGACCTCATAACACCAAGAAAGCAGCACCAGGAGCAGATCATGTCCTTTGGACACGGGGTCCTGTGCCTAAGAAGCTCCTTGACCAGGGAAAGATTGAGGACAAGGACCTTCCTCTAGAGCCCACAGAAAATGAAAGCCTTCCCCCAGAGCTGACACCCTGAATTTAGGCTTTTAGCCTACTTTACTATGAGGAAATAAATTTCTCTTTGTTAAAGTCATCCACTTGTGGTACTTCTGTTATAGCAGCACTACATGACTAAGACAGAAATCTCCACGTAGCATCTCTTTCCCCCATTACTGTTTGCTTGCCTCTGCACCTAATCTGCCCCTTTTCTATCTCACGATGATTAGTTTAAGATATACTATACAATGATGTGGCATCATTAACATAACAAAGAAAATCCTATTCCCAAATGGATTACATCCACAGGAATAGGAATTAGGACTTGCAACACATATTTTGAGGGGACACAATTCAATCCATAACATGCCCTAAACACTTTTGTCAACAGCATTAACTAATTTACTTTCTAAAACATTTATTAAATTAGTACTAAACCAGTTGCCATTGAGCTGATTCCAGCTCATGAAGGCCTTACGTGGGTCAGAGTAGAGCTGTGGTCGATACGGTTTTCAGTGGCTGATTTTTGGGGGAGTAGATTGCCAGGTCTGTTTTCTGAACCTCCAAACTTTGGGTGAACTCAAAACTCCAACCTTTCAGTTAGCAGCTAAGCACGTTAACTGTTTGTACCACCCAGGACTTCAAATTAGTACTAGTTTACAGAAAAATTATTTACTCTAAAAGAGAGTAATGACTAGTACGATATGTTCCAAACTAAACATACACACACATACATATATATGTGTATATACATACATACACGAAACCTTGGTGGCGTAGTGATTAAGTGCTACGGCTGCTAACCAAAGGGTCGGCAGTTTGAATCCACCAGGCACTCCTTAGAAACTCTATAGGGCAGTTCTACTCAGTCCTATAGGGTAGCTATGAGTCGGAATCAACTTGACAGCACTGTTTTTTTTTTTTTTTTAAATACGTAATATATGTATGAGTATATGTAGGAGCCCTGGTGGTGCTGTGGTTAAGTGTTTGGCTGTTATCCAATAGGTCAGCAGTTTGAATCCAGCAGTGGCTCCTTGAAAGCCCTGTGGGGCAGTTCTACTCTGTCCTATAGGGTTGCTATGAGTCGGAATCCACTGGATGGTGGATTTTTTTTTTTAAAATCTATGTACGTACATATGAGAAGCCTTGGTGGCGAAGTGGTTAAAAGCTCACGCTACTAACCAAAAGGTCAGCAGTTTGAATCCACCAGCTGCTCCTCAGAAACCCTATGGGGCAGTTCTACTCTATCGTATAGGGTCGCTATAAGTTGGAATTAACTCGACAGCACATGACAACAACAATATGTATATATGCATAAATATATATGTATATGTATTACATATATATATATTGACAAGCTTTCTGCAAAAGCTTCCTGTGAAAGCTTGTCAATGGTACTGTTAAGAAGAGAACCGAACATTGTCCCAGCATTAAGCCCATCTCAGCCTACTTTCTGAATTCATCTTCTTGTGAGAAATAATTACTGAGTAACTATGAAGCACGAGGTTCTGTGCTTGGTCTTGCAAATACAAAGTGGTTACATATAGTCCCTGTCCTTAAGGAGCTTGAGGTGTAAGGAGAGGTTGAAAAATAATTGCAAGTTCAGGACTAATCAATATAAGTCTAAAGCAAAGGGAGCAATGTGCCTGAAGGGCAAGAGGTCAGATCTTGAATGATGGCCTGGTTAGGTGGGCAAGTGTGTAAAGGGCACTACAGACACAGGCCACCCTACGGAAATGGGGCTGTGCAGAGCAGGTATGAAGAACCACGGAAGTCTGGTAGAGCTGGATGGAATACAGGCTACACATGCATGTGTGTGGATAAAGGCTGAAGAGGAGGTAGGGGCCTGGCAGGTCTAGCCAATGAACTTGAATGGCATTCTGACAGGAGGACATTTAAAGTTTTTTTTTTTTTTTTCTGGGGGTGACAGGTCCAGATTTCCATTTGCCACTTGAAAAATGGTTACGCTGGTGTGTGTGGAGAAAGGACTGGAAGGTGTAGAAGACAGAGAAGGGGATGAATAGGCAGAAGGATTTTGCGAATCTGGGCATCGACCAAAATAGTGGCTTTGGAGAAGGTGAGGAAGAAAATGTAAAAGACCCTAGAAGGCTGAATTGAGCAGATTAGATCTTTGATTGGATATGGGCCCTAAAGTGAGGGACAAGTTAGGGATTAACTTTCCGGGTTGGAAGACTGGTGCCACCAGTAAATTCGATGAGGAACATGAGAACAGAGTTAAAAAGAGCAGAAGGGAGCTGTATTCCTTCACGTTGCATTTGTGTTGAGAGGGAGGTCTGGAGCAGAGGTACAGGTTTGGAAGCGGCAGTGGGAGGTCTCCCAGACTGAGTGAAATCTCTTGAACCTTCAGAACAATTATGCAGTCTCTGTTTACATCATCCATTCACTCAATGCTTTGTTGACTCTCAAGTAAAAAAAAAAAGAAAAACGTTTATGTTCACAAAGACTTCATTTTATTTCAAACACACTTTGAAAATAACTGTGCACCTCGTGATTTTTTTTCCCTGTTGTGTAGATGAGCTGGATTGCTATAGCCTCTAAAAAATCATAGATTGCAATTTTCAGAAAGATGGAAGAAGATATAGCGTTAAGCTAATTAATTTCATTTTATTATTTTGGAAAAAAATATATTTTCATTCAAATTCATTTTATTGCTTCGTATAACTGTAGAATATAGAAAAAGGAATTTAAAAAGCACAATGTATTGTTCTGTGGTTACAATTAAAAATGTTGTAAGCTTGAATTGCTATCAGATAGACTACCATTACACTAGAAAGAGGAAACAAAAAAAGTAGTTATTAACTGATGTGTGAGGAACCTCGTAAATCTTTATATTCTTGCAACAAAATATTATTCTTTTTGCTGATGGCTACAAAACTTTATCTCCAGTTAGTGGCTGCAGGTCCAGCCCCATGATGGCAATGGTCACTAGACAATTAAGCTGGATGTCCCCCTGGAACCTCATATCACACGTTTAAGAAATACATCTCCACAGCATTTGTTTTTATTTAATATCTTTTCAAGATCTTATTTAATACCCTTCATGCTTTCTGTGTGGTGTGTCCAGAATTCTCTCTCTGGCCATAGTTTAGTAATGGCCTGAGAAAATCAGGCTGTGTTATAGCATGACAATTGTCACAAAAACCAAAACCTGAAAGTTACTTAAGGGCTGAGTCAGGTTTACATAAATTTGAAACATCAGAAAGCCTCGGTTTTCTCCAAATGTCCCCTAATACTCTCTCTACCGAAGCGTCTATTAACGTTACCACCATTATCACTGATTCCCATTCTGAAATTTTTCTCGGCTCATTTCTGATCATTCATCATTACCTGCAGTACTTATCCCTGTAATGCATTTTTTGTTTCTCCTATCTCTCCCTTCACTCATTATTACAACCAAATTCTAACTAGTCTCTTTGACATTATTGTGATGTTCAGATACTTTTTCTGTATGTACCCTTAGCTGAGCATTCAAATCTCCACATATTTTAATCTTATCTCCTCCTCTACTGATCCTTTGACCCACTCAAATATTTCTTCCTTTGGAGCATGCTCAGCAGAGTTGCATAGCTTGGAATGAATGCCTTTGATCACATCACTGTCTCTACCTGAAGCCCTCTGTTCTTTACTATCTAAAGTCTGTTTATCCTTGGAGATACAGCTTATCTCTCATTCTCCTTGACGCTCTCCCAAACTGCTACAGACAAGCTTCTGCAGGAGCTGGTGGCTTGTTGGCCTCCTCTGGGCCAAGAATGTTGACAGCAAGAGACATGATGGCCATGTCCTTGTCTTTGCTGGGAGGGGCAAATGTTGGGCTTGTTCTCACTTTCCACTATAAAGGTCCCTATCTTGTGCTCCTCTTTATGCTCAACTTAATGGGTTAAAGCACTTCTTTTTTCTCTATCAGGGTCTTGTGAATGTGAGTTGACATTCCTATGGATTACAATTCAAAGTTAGAAAGCTACCCAAAATGTCAACAAAACACAGGGTAGGCTTGTGACTACATTGTGAAGGCCTGGACTTCATTGCAATGTTTAAACTCATCTAAACTCTGATTATCTAGAAACACTCTTCTTTCCCACCTCACATAAATAAAGTGAGAGATTTAAAGAACATCAATTCAAATTCTGGAAGAAATATATATATATACATATACACACACATACATATATATCTCCACACACTTACATATTATAGCTTAGAAAGAAATATTATTTTGAAAACACATTAATATTTTATGTGACATGATGCCCTATTTGTTTGAATTCACTATCGTTAAACAGCCATGCCTCAAATTTACACCTGACATTTCTAATTTTGTGCCACTTTTTGATCTCATTCCACTTTTAAGGAGTAAAAACAAGTGCTCTGAAATTCCAGCCACTTGCAAAGCTGTAACTCAATATTAATAGTATTAAAAATAATGCTTAATATATTCTAAAACTCTATTTTTCAGCCATTGCTGACTTAAGTCTGAACTTTTGCTACCAACCCCATCAAAAGAACAAAGTAAGATTATGTTGCCAGTGATAAAGCATCTTAAATAGCACGTCAGGAGAAATTTTCACTTTAGCTGACGGAGATCCACTTCCTAAAATGTTTTTACTTGTAATAGCCTGATTAGCTACAGGAGTTTGCTATTCAGTGGAAACTGCCTAAATGATTGACTATTCCCCAAAAGTATGGGAATGACTTCCAAGCTCTGTTTTCAAGGCAGTTAGGCAGATAAGCAAAATCCGCAAGAATTCTACTTAAGAGATGGATAGTCCTACATTTGTTCCAGGGGGATGTTTTTCATATTCAATGAGTTAGCACATTTGCTTCAACATTGGAAACCACGTAGCAGAGATGATCTATTTCTGTGTAAACACTATAAACATTACACATGCCACATTAATAATAAATAATACAGAAAAGAGTTCTGAAAAACAGGAGTCCAGGAACATGAAGGATGATGCAAATTAAAAAAAAACAACGAAAGACAGCAATAATAGAACAGCAAAAAAAGCACAGTAATTTACAAATCTGGCACTACATAAAACTAGCAAATGTACTTATGATGTTTATCTTTGCTAGAGTTTTCACAACATAAAATCAGACCTTGATTAAAAGCCTGATCTAGTATTCATAGACTCATTTTAGAGAATTCATTTATAAATTTTTGTTTTGAAACAGATGCAAACAAACTATCTTGAAAGAAGTAGGAAAAGAAGGATCTCTCACAGTGAAACTGCTAAACAATTCCTTTTGCTTCATGAAAGACCTTAATACGAAAATAAATAAATAAACAATAACTGGAGTTGAGACCTTTGACCCTCCATTCTTCAAGGCTTACATACTTTGAGCTTACTTCACCTTGCTCATGTACAGTATTTGCTTTCCTCTTCTTAACCTTTGGAGATGGGTTTAAAGTGTGATGATGTCTAAGGTTCTACCAGTCTTGTACAGAAATTGGTCACATTCTGAGTACTTGCTCTTTGCCAGGCACCAGGCTAAGAACCCTCCCCCCGACCTTTTATTTTTTATTCTCCAACAACCCTATTCCCAAAAAACCCACTGCCGTTGAGTCAATTCCAACTCAAAGCAACCTCAGGTGTTATAGAGAAGAACTGCTCCACGGGGTTTTCTTAGCTGTAATCTTTATGGAAGCAGATCACCAGGCCTTTCTTCTGTGGCACTGCTGGGTAGATTTGAACTGCCAAGATTTAGGTTAGTAGTCAAGTACTTAACCATTTGAACCACCTAACCAAAGCCAAAACCAAACCTGTTGCTGTCAAGTCGATTCCAACTCATAGGGATCCTAAAGGACAGAGTAGAACTGTCTCATAGGGCTTCCAGTGAGTGGCTGGTGGATTAGAACGGCTGAGCTTTTGGTTAGCAGCTGAGCTTTTAACCACTGTGCCACCAGGCCTGCACCTAGGGACCTACGATCCTAGTAAGTAGGTGCTACTTCACTTTATTCTTATCTCCCCACCACCCGTCTATAAGTTCGTCGTACTGTGGTAGCTTGCGTGTTGCTATGATGCTGGAAGTCATATCACCAGTATTTCCAGTACCAGCAGGGTCTTCCATGGATGGGTTTCAGCACAGCTTCCAGACTAAGACAGACTAGGAAGAAAGGCCTGGTCATCTACTTTCAAAGATTAGTCAATTAATACTCTATGGATCACAACAGAATTTTGCCTAATTCAGTGCTGGAAGATGAGCCCCCTAGGTTGGAAGGCAATGAAAATCCACATAAGCTGCAACAGTGGACTTAAGCATACCAAAATCATGAAGATTTTGCAGGACCAGACAATATTTTGTTCTGTTGTGTATGGGTGACCATGAGTTGGAGCCAACTGGATGGTAGCTATCAACAACATTCTTATCTCCACTCTAAAATGAGGAAACCAAGGCTTAGGAAGATGAAGTAACTTTGCTCAAATTCCCATAATTTATAAACGGTGGCATCAAGATACAAACACAGCCTGTCTGACACCAGATCCATGCTCTCACTTCCTGTGCTATAGCGTCTCCCTGTATGACCCCAGAACAACAATTTGTTTTAAAAGTAATGGAAACTAGCCAGTCTATATATACGGAAACCCTGGTGGCATAGTGGTTAAGTGCTATAAAGCTGCTAACAAAAGGGTTGGCAGTTCAAATCCACTAGGTGCTCCTTGGAAACTCTATGGAACAGTTCTACTCTGTCTATACGGTCACTATGAGTCGGTATCAACTTGACAGCACTGGGTTTGGTTTGGTTTTATATATTATATGGAAACCCTGGTGGTGTAGTGGTTTTAGTGGTTAAGAGCTATGGCTGCTAACCAAAAGGTGGGCAGTTCGAATCCACCAGGCACTCCTTGAAAATTCTATGCAGCAGTTCTACTCTGTCCTATAGGGTTGCTATGAGTCTGAATTGACTCGACGGCATGGGTTTGTTTTCTTTTTTTTAAATATATATGCATATATATTATATAGACGTGTTTCTTAGAATTTGCCAGTTAAGTATCCGTTGTGCAATTGAACATTCTTTCTAAAATCCTTTGCCAGGTACAGGAAATGCTGCAAAAAGCTGCCTTAAGCATATTCCACCAATCTCTCAGTTGGCAATTCTATAGGCCTGTTATTATTCAGAAACACTTGTCCTTAACCATACTAGAGTAATCCAGTGAAAAAAGGCAGGTTACATTGAAAGTATTTATAAAGCAGGACACAACAGTTAAACAAACCCACAAAGCATTCAAAGCTGTAGGAAAGAAAACCTGGTCAATTCCAACAGGAACAATCACCGTTAAAGCAATTTGCCAAACATTTATTTTCCCACCAGTTCTCATAATGGCTGTTTTACAGTATAAAAGGAAAATCTAAGTATTTAAGACAGAAGGTATGTGGGAGAAGTTTGCATTAACAACTTTATCCATATAAACAGATAGATACTAAAGACTAGAGTGTGGCACTAGTCTTTTAGTCTTCTAAAACTGTGTAATCCTTTATGGTAGCCACTAACTACTCACGGTTATTGTGCACATTGGAGACCTCGTGTCACAGTGGTTAAAGTGATCAACTGCTAACTGAAAGGTTGGCAGTTTGAATCCACCAGCTACTCCTTGCAAACCTCATGGGACAATTCTACTCTGTTCTACGGGATTGCTATGAGTTGAAATCGACTCAATGGCAATGGGTTTTGTTTTTTTTTTTTTTGATTGAGCATACTAATATGACTGAGGAATTGAATTTTTAATTTTAATTTAATTCACTAATTTAAATTTAAAATAAAAAAATGATACACAATTTAGCCATTGGAAAAATTTTAAGCATCTCTGAAACGACTTGAATATATACATCTACTTGTTCAAATGTAAATTTTATGATATCAAATGCAGATAATATATTTCCAATGAAAATTTCAGGTCAAAATTAAGATGTGCTGTGAGCATAAAGTACACCCTGGATTTCAAGGACCCTTTGGGACATCTAACTCATTCCATTGTTCCAGAACCTCCTGATGGGTTAAAGACAGGATTTGGTAAAGTGCTTATGTTGAAACTAGCCAAGCAACTAGTGCAACATACATTTATTTCTAATGTTTTCAAAAACAGGCACGCTCCCTAGAATGTCTAAACAGGGAAGCTTGCAACTGAAGATATCTCTATAGCCTTCTCTTTCTTGGATTCTTCTACATTTTCCAAAAGAAACAAAAATTACAACTGTATCCTTCTTAAAGACTCCAACGTTGTTTTGTACTTCGGACTACAATTAGAATTAAACTAGAATTACAACTAGAATTAAAAGTATATAACTGAGTGAAACAAATATACAAGCAATCAGGATGGCTCAATGTGTCAAGAGCTCTGAACTGAGTCAAGAAAGTTGGATTCAAGTCCTGTGCAACCTAGAGCAAATGTCCCTACCTTTCTGGGCCTGTTCCCTTATTTCCAAAATGGAGAAGGGGAGGCTCATTATCTCTGAAGGCTTCTTCCAGTTCTAAAAGTTGGTGACACTAAATAAATTCTAAGAAGCTAACACTTCTTTTTCTCTAACACTTCATGTGTTTTATATTTCTTATAGCACCTTCATATATTTTAATTCAAAACAACCTGGTGACAGGCTTCTTAACCCCCTTTTACCAAGGAGAAATCTGAGACTCAGAGAGACAAAATGGTCACTAAATTGACACTAAAAATGTGTCAACTGGTGCCTGGGAAGACAACTGATCTAAATCAGTACATTCTACTCATTGTCATTTTCCAACAATCATGGAAATTATGCCAAATTTTTCAAAATTTAATAATCATTTATTAGGTATGGGATAGAAAAATCAGATATCTGTCATTTTTATTGTTTCTTTTTAAAATTCTTTCCAGTATATCCAAAATATTATCATTTCAAATGTAACCAATATAAAAATTATTTATTTTTTTATGGTACTTTAGATGAAGGTTTACAGAACTAGTTTCTCATCAGTTAGTGCCCATCTTGTTTTATGTATCTAATATTCTCGCACTCCTTTTCTTTTCCTATCAGCACCATTTATTTTATATGCAAACTCTTAGAACTCAGTGAAAATGTCTATTAAATATAAATAAAAACTATTGAGTCAACATGTCATAACTACATTAATGATAACAAATCTCTTAATTTTTTCAGATACCATGTTGTGCAAACTATGGAGTGAGCAATGGGCTCAATATTTTATTGTAGGTTTTACTGCAAACATTTTATTGTAAGTTGAAAAATCCCTAAATGAATTTTTTTTTTTTTAACAGAAAAATAGCTTTCAGGCCTAGAAGAACTTAGCTTCGAAAAGTACCTAACTTTCAACCAGGGATGCCCCCTCTTCCCCAGAAACCTTGCTCATTATTGAGTAACTAGTCATTCCTAGCATTTTTGGTAAGTCAGTAGAAAATAATCACATGACTGACGATATTTTTAGGCTAAGAGAAAGCATCCCAATTAAAATGATTAGTCATTAATTAGCCTAAAGATGATACAACTTTTTGACATAATTTAAACAATTGGCAGAGTCAGTTTTAAGAGAGTTTCAATTATCTACACACTTTTCAATGGACTATTTTACTACTAGACATCTTGGCAGTGCCAAGTGGTTAAAAGTTTCTCAGAAAGAAAATGTTGTTATAAACCCATTCAGCTAAACATATATTACTGGTTGAAAAGGACTGAGGCCATATTGATTTAACTGTGGCTGTCTAAAAGTAAAATCTCCCAGGAGGCTATAAATAAGATATATATACATCTCACACTCCCCCAGGGAAATTCCTTCAGATCAGCATGCATGGTATTAGATGTCCACAAGTGGCCCCTTTAACCTAGAAACAAAAGAGAAAAGAAGCCGAAGGGATTTCTACCCTTGGGGAACCACAGTAAGTCATTGGCTCAGATTTATTTTACTGTTCTATCTTGTGTCACTTCATGATAAAATGCAAGGTGGGAGTAGGACAGATGGAGAAGTGAGATGGTTCTAAAGGAATCTAAAAGTCAGGTCTATTGCTTGCAATGTTACCTCTGTCCCCAAGTATAATAGGAGTTATTATTTTAAAGAAGTCAAAGGACAAGGCATAAATATTGAGTGACTGAGGTACCTGAAATTTTCAAGATGCAACTTTTGTGACCTGATACTACTAGTCAACTATAGAGAACTCTGGGAGGTGTCAAGAGGGAAATATACAAGAAAGAAGACAAAAAGTTCTTTTCTTTTAAGATGTTTATAACACACACTATGTAGGCTGAAGAGATAACCTGCTAAAACCCTTCTATATCTAAAGATTCATCTGGTGTATATTCTCAGAGTTTTTCCAGTTGGCACTCAGGACTTGATTCCAAAGTTCTAGTCAGTAGCATTAACATTCCAAAATATTTAATTTTGTGATGGTTCTAAATATTATTATTAGGAATGAGGAAACAATATTATTTCTGTGGTCTAATTATCCACCCTTCTCTCTGAAATATGACCATGAGTTCAATTTTACCAGGTTTATGTGAAGAATATTTAAAATGTTCATACTTTCTTACTATGGTAATTTATTTATTTGAAATTAACAACACAAAATGGACTTTTTCTTGATGTTTTGTTATAGCCAGCTATTCCATAAGTGATAGGGTTTTAAAAATAAAATTCAAAAAGCAATTTCTATACACTCTGTTTTTCTAACATAGCTTACTACATGCCTCTCCTCTAGGTATCAATCTTTGAGAACAGTTTTGAATTTAAACAAGATAAAAGTTATGATAATGCCACCCAGTTTTGAAACCTGTCCTCTGATAGTTTTATTAATAGAAAAGCAAGTGAAGACATATGGTTGTGTAGCTAAGAACATCTTATCTGCAGACCTATACTGAACATTGCCCTTAATTGTGCTTTTAATGTACTGACACTCATACTGATACTGTGAAATAAGTTTACTGTTTTTTTTTTTTCTTTTCTTGGCAGTGCTGCTACTCCATATGCTTTATTGTAAGAGTTAACTAAGCTTAATTTCTGCACCCAGCTTCTATGACTACATTGAGACTTCTATTTACTTCTGAACCTTTATGAATAATTTGTAAAAGCATCTCCAATTTCATTAAAGTAATTTTTGAAAGGAGGTTATGAAATCTCATATATTGGGTGGAGCTAACTGCAGTCAGACCCTTCTTATGCTATGAATAAAGTATTTCTAATTGGTAAACTCCTCTTGAGAGAACAAGGATTGATCTATACCTGCCCTTACTGCCAAGGATGAAAATCAACAAGCAGTAAATCAACACGATTCACATTAAGAATAAAAATATGAAGTAATATTTTTTCCACTGATTTCAAGAGATAGAATATGAGTTAGGCTAGAAAAGTTCAATGCTGGGACAAGTCACTCCCAATATATTTCTTTACATAAGTCAAAAGGGATGACAAAAACATACAGTCACAATCCTGGCATCTGCTATGAAAAAGTACTTGCTGTATTTTTCTCATTTGTCATTATCTGGGATTATTTTTACCCTTTGTTAGTGTTATCCTGCTGTTTGACAGAAAATATGCTCTGCTTCAAGATGCTGGTTGAAAGAAACTCAGCGGCACAGCAGCACTAGAAGAATTGAAGAAGAAAATGGAACAAAAGCCAAACAAAAATAAAATAAAAATAACCTCAATCTCCTATATTCCTGACACCTAAAACAACAAGCTGTGAAAATGGTTTCATTAAAAAATAACAAGCCCGCACTCACCAGGGGATAGTTCAGGGCAAACTAAATAAAAAATTCCTCAATCATTGCTCAAATAGTTCAACTAGAATTAATTCAAAGGACAAAGATTCAGAGTGAGTTCCTTATTTCTCACCAGTCTGCTTCTACAGCCCTCTTATCCAGCCTGGAGATAAATGGTCTGGAGGACTCCTCCATGGTGGGTAGGTCCTTTGGCCAAGCCTGTCTTTATATCAGTGTAAAAGTGCCCCACACCCTACATAGTATTAGTTTAAGTTCTGAGCCATTTCTACATTTGAAATATTAACAGATCATTAATTAGATCCAAAGTTATTCGATTTTTAGCAGTGTATTTCTGTAATTTTTTAAGTTACTTCCTTACTCTTCTCAACAGAGTCATTAGTCCAGTTGGATGGTCAAAATGGTGGTCATCATCATAGTTAAGCAGTTCTTCTCTTGCACAGGTTCTAATAAAGCATAGTTAATTTTCATCTTATACATAAATCTATATTCTTTATTCAAAAAGCAGAACAATTTCCCTTTAGATCTTGGGAGGAATTAGTCAAGGTTAAGTCTACAGAGTTCTATATCTTCATGTCATCCTCTATGGCCTCCCCAAGGTTCAAGCAGGTCTTTTCTCTTTTGATGCCCTATCAAAGCCAGAGAACCCTCTTCTTAGATAAAGTGCAAAATAGTGCTCTAGTAAAAATGCAGTTCTTGTCTATATTACTAATTGGGGGTTTATACTGCTGAGTTTTGCTATTAAAACTGTGTCCATTCTTCCAATGCAAAAGCAGATTTAAAATTTCCTGAGTTTCCAGAGACTTACCACAAAGATCCAATACTTCTACACAGGATTGTGTACATAAATAATGTGTGGGGCCTAGAGAAAAATGAAAATGTGGGATTCCTTGTTCAAAGTTATTAAGAATTTCAATATGGTGAGAGCAGAGCATAAACCAGACCATGGGACTCAGATTGCATGCCCTTGAAGTCGGCCCTGCCTTTATGCCATTGCCCATGTCTCGCAGTGCTGGAATGAGCTTGCTGCAGCTTTCACAGCAGCACAGCGGCTCTGACTTCACCATAAAGCAACTTTTATATTTCTCCTAAGAGCCGTGGTGGCACAGTGGGTAAAGTGATTGACTGCTAACTAAAAGGTCAGTGGTTCGAAACCACCGGGGGCTCCTGGGGAGAAAGATGTGGCATTCTGCTTCCCCTTAAAAATTTACAGCCTTGGAAACCCTACGTGGTCACTAGGAGCTGGAAAGGACTCTATGGCAATGAGTATAGTTCTCTTAAGCAGGCTATCAGGTAAGAGCTCTGGGAAATAACCTTCAGACTATTATAAACAGATACTTGATAACTAGGGCAAGGGGTTTCCATTTAGAATGAACTCACAGGACATTACCCTGAGGGTTTGGGTCTTTAGCAACTTGGAAGTTACAGGGAAAGATAAAGATTCCATTGTATAGAGAATATGTGCTGACCACAGAGGTATCAGGAGTTCAGGATCTGTTACCCATCCACTAGTCAGGTGATTTTGGGGTAAGATATTCCAACTATTTAGATCTCATTTTTCTCACTTGTAAAATAAAGGTGTTGGAAACATGGCTTCAAGGGTTCCTGGAATGATGAGCAAAAAAGAGAGATGACTTCTCTTTTTGCAAAGAGGGGAAGCATCTCTGCTTTCAGAGAGCATTTAATTTTACAGGAGGGTAATTCTGCTACTGTTGTTATTACTAATGATATTATGTGCTGAGTACTGTTCACATGCTTTACATTTAACTAAATTTAGTTTAGATTTAGCTAATTTCATCTTTCCCCCATGTGTCTGTCAGTTTTTCATACTGTAGGGGCTTCTGTGTTGCTGTGATGCTGGAAGCCATGCCACCAGTATTCAGATACTAGCAGGGTCACCCACGGAGGACAGGTTTCAGCTGAGCTTCCAGACTAAGACAGGCTAGGAAGAGGGACCCGGCAGTCTACTTATGAAAAGTATTCGCCAGTGAAAACCTTATGAATAGCAGCGGAACATTACCTGATATAATGCTGGAAGATGAGCCTCCCAGATTGGAAGGCACTCAAAAGATGACTGGGGAAGAGCTGCCTCCTCAAAGTGGAGTTGACCTTAATGATGTGGATGGAGTAAAGCTTTCGGGACCTTCATTTACTGACATGACATGACTCAAAATGAGAAGAAACAGCTGCAAACATCCATTAATAATTGGAACCTGGAATGTATGAAGTATGACTCCAGGAAAAATGGAAATTGTCAAAAATGAAATGGAACACATAAACACCAGTGTCCTAGGCATTAGTGAGCTGAAATGGACTGGTATTGGCCATTTTGAATCAGACGGTCATATAGTCTACTGTGCTGGGAATGACAACTTGAAGAGGAATGGTGTTGCATTCATCGTCAAAAAGAACATTTCAAGATCTATGCTGAAGTACAACGCTGTCAGTGATAGGATAATATCCATGTGCCTACAAGGAAGACCAGTTAATATGACTATTATTCAAATCTATTCACCAACCACAAAGTCCAAAGATGAAGAAATAGAAGATTTTTATCAGCTGCTGCAGTCTGAAATTGATCGAATGTACAATGAGGATGCATTGATAATTACTGGTGATTGGAATGGGAAAGTTGGAAACAAAGAAGAAGGATCAGTAGTGGGAAAATATGGCCTTGGTGATAGAAAAAATGTCAGAGATTGAATGATAGAATTTTGCAAGACCAACGACTTCTTCATTGCAAATACCTTCTTTCACCAACAAAAACGGTGACCATACACATGGACCTAGCCAAATGGAACACACAGGAATCAAATTGTCTACATCTGTGAAAAGAGATGATGGAAAAGCTCAATATCATCAGTCAGAACAAGGCCAGGGGCCGACTGTGGAACAGATCATCAATTGCTCATATGCAACTTCAAGCTGAAACTGAAGAAAATCAGAGCAAGTCCACGAGAGCCAAAATATGACCTTGAGTATATTCCACCTGAATTTAGAGGCCATCTCAAGAATAGATTTGACTCATTGAACACTAGTGACCAAAGACCAGAAGAGTTGTGGAATGACATTAAGGACATCATACATGAAGAAAGCAAGAGGTCATTGAAAAGACAGGATAGAAAGAAAAGACAAGGTGGATGTCAGAGGATATTCTGATACTTGCTCACTAACATCGAGCAGCTACAGTAAAAGGAAGAAACGATGAAGGAAAAGAACTGAACAGAAGATTTCAAAGGGCGGCTTGAGGAGACAAAGTAAAGTATTATAATGACATGTGCAAAGAGCTGGAGATAGAAAACCAAAAGGAAAGAACACACTTGGCATTTCTCAAGCTGAAGGAACTGAGGAAAAAATTCACACCTTGAGTTGCAATAGTGAAGGATTTTATAGGGAAAATATTAAACAATGCAGGAAGCATCAAAAGAAGATGGAAAGAATACACAGAGTAACTATACCAAAGAGAATTAGTCGATGTTCAACCATTTCAAGAGGTAGCATATAATCAGGAACCAACGGTATTAAAGGAAGAAGTCCAAGCTGCTCTGAAGGCATTGGGGAAAAACAAGCCTCCAGGAATTGATGAAATATCAATTGAGATGTTTCAACAAACGGATGCATCACTGGAGGTGCTCACTTGTCTATTCCAAGAAACATGGAAGACAGCTTCCTGGCCAACTGACTGGAAGAGATCCATATTTATGCCTATTCCCAAGAAAGGTGATCCGACTGAATGTGGAAATTATAGAACAATATCATCAATATCACACGCAAGCAAAATTTTGCTGAACATCATTCAAAAACAGCTGCAGCAGTATATCGACAAGGAACTGCCAGAAATTCGGGCCAGTTTCAGAAGAGGACATGGAACCAGGGATATGGATCCTGGCTGAAAGCAGAAAATACCAGAAAGATGTTTATCTGTGTTTTATTGACTATGCAAAGGCATTTGACTGTGTGGATCATAACAAATTATGGATAACATTGCGAAGAATGGGAATTCCAGAACACTTAACTGTGCTCATGAGGAACCTGTACATAGATCAAGAGGCAGTTGTTCGGATAGAACAAGGGGCCACTGAGTGGTTTAATGTCAGGAACGGTGTGTGTCAAGGTTGTATCCTTTCACCATACCTATTCAATCTGTATGTTGAAGAAATAATACAAGAAGCTGGACTATATGAAGAAGAACAGGGCATCAGGATTGGAGGAAGACTCATTAACAACCTGCGTTATGCAGATGACACAACCTTGCTTGCTGAAAGTGAAGAGGACTTGAAGCACTTACTGATGAAGATCAGAGACCACAGCCTTCAGTATGGATTGCATCTCAACATAAAACAAAAATCCTCACAACTGGACCAATGAGCAACATCATGGTAAGTGGAGAAAAGACTGAACTTGTCAAGGATTACATTTTACTTGGATCCATAATCAACAGCCATGGAAGTAGCAGTCAAGAAATCAAATGACACATTGCATTGGGTAAATCTGCTGCTAAGGGCCTCTTGAAAGTGTTGAAAAGCAAAGATGTTACCTTGAAGACTAAGGTGTGCCTGACCCAAGCCATGGTATTTTCAATGGCATCATACGCATGTGAAAGCTGGACAATGAATAAGGAAGACCAAAGAAGAATTGAAACCTTTGAATTGTGGTGTTGGCGAAGAATATTGAATATACCATGGACTACCAAAAGAATGAACGAATCTGTCTTGGAAGAAGTACAACCAGAATGCTCCTTAGAAGCAAGGATGGTGAGACTGCATCTTACATACTTTGGGCATGTTGTCAGGAGGGATGAGTCCCTGGAGAAGGACATCATGCTTGGCAGAATAGAGGGTCAGCAGAAAAGAGAAAGACCCTCAACGAGGTGAACTGACGCAGTGGCTACAAAAATGAGCTCAAGCATAACAACGATTGTAAGGATGGTGCAGGACTGGGCAGTGTTTCGTTCTGTTGTGCATAGGGTCGCTATGAGTCGGAACCGACTCGGCGGCACCTAACAACAACAACAAAGATTTCATCTTCATAAATACTTTACTAGGTAATGAATGGTATTTACCCATTTCACAGGCAGGGGCATTAAGGCCCAAACAGCTTAAGGATAGTGACATTTACTTAAGCATCCACCATGTGTACAGTTTATGGATTCAGTGCATTCAGACTCAGGGAAGCCAGAAGCCTGAGCATCAGGTAAGGGGTGGGAGAAAGTAGAAGGATGGAAAGAGCGTGTGTATGTTGTCTAGATGGCTCAAGGAGTAGGGTACAAAAGGAAAAATCAACCTTTTGGTAAGTGGGAAGTAAGAAACTCTTAAAGAACATAAAATAGGTTCTATTTACAGTTCTGAGAAATACAAGTGCTTTATATAAAATGAGAAAGTCTACCAAATGCCAAAGTTAATAAAATTGTGCTTTTAAATCCCATTTACTATGTTAATGTGTTATACTTTCAACTGAACAAGTCTGGATTTGAGAATGTACTTTTTTTTTTTCCCCTTGCTAATCCCATTCCATCTGCCAGGCGCTCCTTCGAAACTCTATGGTGCAGCTCTACTCTGTCCTATCGGGTCGCTATTAGTTGGAATCGAGTCGAAGGCACTGTGTTTGGTTTGGTTTGGCTTTCGGTAGTCCCATTCCATGGATGATTTTTAAATTGTAATGTTAGAGAAAAGTTAACAAGATTTATTTAAATACCTATAGATTAAGTTAATTGTCCTAGAAAAGAGTCCATATTCTTCAAATTTGTCCTAATTTCTCAAATTTTCAAATAAATACCAAATATATTCTTCCAAAATAAAAAAAAAAAAAAAAATACATAGAACAAGATGCAGTACAAATAGAAACCTACGTGGCTCTTTTTATTTTTTTGTACATTTTTGTCAGTAGGTGCATAGGGCATGAATTGATATGATAGGGCAAAAGTCAATATACTGAAGAAATGATGTCTAAAAGTTGCTACAGCCCTTCAAATGTGTTGACCTAGACTTTAGGGAATAGAGCACATTTAATTTAGCATTGCAAAACGGAGTAGAGGTCATCTTAATGTCTAACATCAAGACAACTATCAAAAACATTTAGAAAAAAAGCTCTCATCTATATTTAAGAACAGTAGCGTTATTAATTGTCTGCATTCTGCTCCGTCTTCATAATTCAATGTGTCTAGCTCTACATCTGCTCCATAAAACTGGCATCTTTATTATACCCCTGGGATACAATTTCTCAATAAGAACTTTCAAATGTAGATTTTTTTTGCTTCCTGTATAACATGCTAGAGTGGGTAACATACAACTTTGCTCCCAAAGGACAGAAAGAATATTTATATCACTAAACATATGAAAATTGAAACAAAGGATTCTATGCTTATAATCAAAACCATTTACCTGGGTCATCAAAACTACTTGAGTAATCAGAAGAAACTATCTCCACAAAATTTTTCAGTAATTGAATCTAATCTTCATTTTACCAAAGATTGTAACTGAATGGTGACCATAATCCCATCCACTTCTGGTGGTCGGATTCTGCAAACTGTCTACCAAACTAGTGAGAATAATAACTATAATTCAGAACTCTAAATGCACTCACTCACCCATTATTCAGTCATTCAACCATTATCTGAGTGCCTTCTAAGCACAATGAAATAAGCAAACTTCTACCACAGCAGATAATTGTCCCTATTGAATGTTTGTGCCATTCTAAACTATTGCTGACTTGCTAAAGCTGTCTATCTGAAAATAAAAACTTGCATTTTAATTACTGGTTTAGATGAAGCAATGAAGACATATCTCCTGTTTTTTTTTTAATTTCTGTTGCAAATTATATGTTTCTAGAAGACAATAGAGCATTGATTTCCAGCTACAAGTAAACAAGGCATCTGGACTTTGTCTTAATGAGATAAAGTTTAATCTGTGTTTTCTCAGTGGGATGGTTTTGCTATTTAATTGGTAGCCAAAAAAAAAAAAAAAAAAAACTTCCACAGCATGTCCTTTTTCTGCCAACAGTGAATTCTACGTGGGAATGAGGTTGCTACAGAAGGTTTTCAGATATAAATGCTGCTTTAGAACTAATTAGATAGAAATCACAGGAAAATTCTCGTGCATTACTTGAGAGGGAACTTCAAAACATCGGTTTACTCCCTAAAATCCGTGCATAATACAGAAAAGTAGGACTTGAGATCCACATTTCTCCATTGGAATCTTCCAAAAATAAGGTACACCATCATAAACTTTCAACATGCTATTTATGTCACAGGTTTTTTTTTTTAACATCTTATACCAAAATTAAGCTAACAAATATGAATAGACATATTTCACCTGCAATGTTATATACCTGAAATAAAAATGCAATCACTATAAAACAAGAGGGGAAAAAAGCGTGACATGGGAATTATGCCAAAAACAGTATTCTAAAAATGCTGAGATGCGATTAAGTACCAATTACTTAATGAAACAGGGTTTTCCCTAGAGACTACCTGAGAAACCTTGTCAACGGCTTTACAGAAAAGCATTGCACTGCATACAACAGGCAAGAACCCTTTCTAGTTAGAAAGGATTAAAAAAAGGCATGCAAACCATTTTTTCTCCATTAATGTTTTTCAAATGGATCATGTCGCTCCACTGCTGAAAACCCTTCGATGGATTTTCACTGCACTTGAGATAAAATGCAAAATTCTCATCATGGCCTACAGCCCTTTCCTACCTCCGTTCTTCATCAATCGGCACTGTGCTGGTCTTCCTCCTCTCAGTCTCTCAGACAGACTTAGTCTTTCCTGCCTCAGAGCCTTTGTACTTGTGTTTGTTTGTTTGTTTGTTTGATTTTTCCCCTATCTAAAGTTCTCTTTTCTTCCACTTGGATAACTTCTACACATTGTGAAGGTGATCAAATCACACTCCTTTCAAATGTCCTGCCCTGGCCACCCAATCCAGAGTCCTCCTTCCTTGTTAATCTCTCTCATAGCACCCAAGTGGATTTCTCTCATTAATCTTTCTCTTAGAACCATGCTGTATTCCTTCTCAGTACTTCTATATCAAAAATCATTGCCATCTAGGAGATTCTGACTCAGCGACCTTACAAGACAAAGTAGAACTGCCCCATAGGGTTTCCAAGGCTATAATCTTCATGGAAGCAGACTGTCACATCTTTCTCCCAAGGAGCAGCTGGTGTATTCAAACTGCTGACCTTTCAGTTAGCAGCCAAGAGCTTAACCACTGCACCACCAGGGCGCCTTCATTTACTGTATACTATAGATATGTATGTGGATTATTGTCTGCTTGTTTTTAATGTGAGTTTTCCCCCACTAGATTCCATGAGTAGAAGGACTAGATTACCTGTGACCAAGCACAATGCCTGCATGTATTCACACACATATTGCCTGAAATAATGGTTAACTTCTCAGTCACGGAACTTGGTTCCTCACATTGCTATAGATCATGATGAACAAAGTTTTATTTAAAAATAGACTGTAATCAACAAAACTGTTGTAGAGGACACTTTCTAAATTGACCCCCAATGAATTACATCCTTGTATAACCCCCTCCCTTTGAGTGCTGGAGTAACCTGTGACTTGCTTTTGACTAATAGAAGATGGCAAAGGTTATGGGCTGTTACTCCCATGATTAGGTTACTTTATCTAAGACTCTGTCTTATTAGACAGAGGCTCCCTTACTGGCTTTGAAGAAGTGAGCTGCCATGTTCTGAGGGGGGCATAGGGCATGGAACGAGGCAGCCTCTAGGAGCTGAGAGCAGACCTCACCAACTGTCAGCAAGAAAATCGGGCCCTCAGTCCTACAGCCGAGAGGAGATGAATTCTGCCAACAACTGGGGGAGCTTGAAAGTAGACCTTCTCCCCGTTGAGCCACTGATGAGAACGTACCCCTGCACTGCAGCCTGATAAGGCCGTGAGCAGAGAACCCAGTTATGCCATGACCAGACTCCTAACCCATGAAAACCATGGCATGATAAATGGGTGTTGTTTTAAGCTGCTAATTTCATACAAATTTGTTACGAACGCTAGGAAACAAACACAACTGTCAAGTTGGATCACATCCAAAGCTAAATTGCCATCAAATGCCCTCTTTCTTCTTTTATATTCTGATCTCATTTTCTGTTTTTTATCAACTGAGTTTTGTATAGCAGGGTTTTTCCTTTTGTTCAAGAGATGATTTTTTTCACCAAAAGGAACAGCTTTTTTGTTGTTTTGATATAATCATACACATATTTTTCTTTATTTTAATATACTTTCTGATTTGTAGGCCTTAATTTGTTCATAATTGGGTGCCTACTATGTGCACTTTGGACAATGAAAAGCAGCAGACAGGATGCTTAAGCTAGGGTGCACATTGATGGGGGTTATATTAAAACTCTTGGACAAAACATGTTGCTGTTGTTGGGTGTTGTCGAGTCATTTTTGACACACAGCCATGCCATGTGACAGAGTAGAACTGCCTCATGGAGTTTTCTTTATGGAAGCACATCACCAGGTCTTTCTTCCCTAGAGCCTCTTGGTGGGTTCGACGCCAGCCTCTCGATTAGTAACCAAATGCTTAATTGTTTGTGTCACCAAGGCTCCTTGGACAAAACATATGGCCCAATAATTTAATACAGATTGCATAATAAAACAGAGGACTTTACATATGCATGCAGTACCTCTTCATGATATTTTTATTCAGCCCTCATTCCCAAATGACTGGGGTGGGGTCCTTGATTTTGTTTGTGGCAGAACATGTGGCTAAGGTCTTGAGAGAGAACAGGCCAAATGAATCTCAGTACTTAAGTTACCTGATATACTCCGCTCTCGTATGAGGACAGGGAAAATATTTTATTTGCCTATGTATTCCCCAAACACATAGGTGACCTTAAAAAATATTGGTTTAATTGAAAGTCCAAAAGATATCAGAGTACAACGGAGCATGTCAGGGATGGTTTCTTGAAAGTGATGTCTTACATTGGTTCTTGAGGATACAGAGAGTGTTATTGGTAGAGAGAATGGAGAAATGGCTTTTTCCTGTCTTTATGCAATTTCAGGTACCAATTATCTAGCTTTTTCCTAAAAGCTGTTTATAAAAATGTATCATTTTTAGTGCTACTCATTTTGTGAAATTTAATTTTTTTTTTAATGCAACATGTTCATTTAATTCCACTGCTACTTACATGCAATTTCTTTTTCAGAATATCTTCTAATCAATGCTATTATACAACTTAAAGAAGTCATTTATTTATGTTTCACTCTACTGTGAATTCATAATTTTTAAATGGCTCTAACCCCTGTATAAAATACATCGAGGAGGGGGGCCAAGATGGCGGACTAGGTGGACGCTCCCGCGGATCCCTCTTGCAACAAAGACTCGGAAAAACAAGGGAATCGATCACATACATAACAATCTATGAACTCTGAACAACAAGCACAGACTTAGAGACGGAGGACGAACAAATACGGGCAGACAGCGACTGTTTTCAGAACTAGGAGCCAGCGCACCAGGCAGGTGACCTTCGGAGCTCGATCTGGGGCAGAGCCCAGGGGGGCAGACGGCACAGAAAGGGGGCCCACCCCATCCCCCCCGAACCCATCCCGGGAGGAAGCCTAGTAGGTTAGCGCGGGCGGCGTAGGGGCGCAGCCGGAGGGAGAAACACCCGGGAGGCAGTGACTGATCTGAGGGGGGGAGAACAGCCTCCCAGCTGGGGTGCCGTCCCGCCGGGAGTTAGGCGAGAAGCCGACGGGGTGCGCGCGCGGGGGGGTCAGCTGTGTTTCCCTGGAGTGACCCCAGGGCGGGGCCCACGCGTTCGTGCGGGAGGACGCGCACCCAGTCCGCGCGTGTGGCACGGCACACCAGAGGGAGAAATCCACGGAGGTGTCTGGTCTCAAAACAGGGAAAGCAGCATCCCAGACGGGGAGCCATTCCGCTGCGATCTGGGCGCGCGCGGGCGGGGCATGAGCGCGGGGTCCATTTTTATTACCCTGAATTGACCCAGGGGGCGGGACCACCTGGTCGTGCGAGTGACGCCCTCCCAGTTTGCGCGAGAGGTGTGGCACACCGGAAGGAGAAGTCCCCGGGAGGAACTAATTGGTCCCAAAGCGCAGAAAGTAGCGTCCCAGACAGGGTGCCGTCTTGCCGGGGCTTGGGCGCGCGCACGAGCCGGGCGTGAGCGCGGAGTCCATTTTTATTGCCCTGAATTGACCCAGGGGGCAGGCCCACCTGGCCGTGCGGAGGAACTGATTGGTCCCGAAGCGCAGAAAGTAGCGTCTCAGACGGGGTGCCGCCCTGCTGAGGCTTGGGCGTGTGCACGAGCGGGGCGTGAGCGCGGAGTCCATTTTTATTGCCCTAAATTGACCCAGGGGGCGGGCCCACCTGGCCGTGCGGAGGAACTGATTGGTCCTGCAGCGCAGAAAGTAGCGTCCCAGATTGGGTGCCGTCCTGCCGGGGCTTGGGCGCGCGCACGAGCGGGGCGTGAGCACGGAGTCCATTTTTATTGCCCTGAATTGACCCAGGGGGCGGGCCCACCTGGCTGTGCAGGTGACGCCAACCCAGTTCGCGCGAGAGGTGTGGCGCTCTGGAAGGAGAAGTCCCGGGGAGGAAGTGACTGGTTCCCGAACAGGGAAAGCAGCGTCTCAACCCGGAAGTCATCCCGCTGGGATTTGGGCGCGCGCACAGGCGGGGCGTGACCGCGGGATCTAATTATAATCGCCTGAATAGACCCTGGGGGCGAGCCCACCCGTTCGTGCGGGAAACGCCCACCCAGTGCCCACGAGCGGTGCCGCGCACCGGAGGAAGTCCCCAGGAGGAAGGGACTGGTTTCCGAGCAAGGAAAGCAGTGTCCTAGCCAGGGACCCGTCCAGCCCGGATTTTGGCGAATGGGGGCGGAGCGTGAACGTGTTGTTCAGCTCTATATTCTGTGGTGCTACACTCCTAGCTCTCAGATCCCTCCCCCACCCTCCCCAGGCGACCCCATTAACATCCGAATACCCGGAGCCAGAGACAGAATTCAGATAGGGATCTGACTGCATTTTTTTTAGCTGACTACTTGGAAAATCTAGTTTCCCAGTGATGGCTCGGAGACAGCAGTCCATATCAAACCACATAAAGAAACAGACCATGACAGCTTCTCCAACCCCCCAAACAAAAGAGTCAAAATCTTTCCCAAATGAAGATACAATCCTGGAATTATCAGATACAGAATATAAAAAACTAATTTACAGAATGCTTAAAGATATCACAAATGAAATTAGGATAAATGCAGAAAAAGCCAAGGAACACACTGATAAAACTGTTGAAGAACTCAAAAAGATTATTCAAGAACATAGTGGAAAAATTAACAAGTTGCAAGAATCCATAGAGAGACAGCATGTAGAAATCCAAAAGATTAACAATAAAATTACAGAATTTGACAACGCAATAGAAAGTCAGAGGAGCAGACTCGAGCAACTAGAATGTAGACTGGGACTTCTGGAGGACCAGGGAAACAACACCAACATAGCTGGAAAAAAATCAGATAAAAGAATTAAAAAAAATGAAGAAACCCTAAGAAGCATGTGGGACTCTATCAAGAAGGATAACTTACGAGTAATTGGAGTCCCAGAACAGGGAGGGGGGACAGAAAACACAGAGAAAATAGTTGAAGAACTCCTGACACAAAACTTCCCTGACATCATGAAAGAAGAAAGGATATCTATCCAAGATGCTCATCGAACCCCATTTAAGATTGATCCAAAAAGAAAAACACCAAGACATATCATCATCAAACTTGCCAAAACCAAAGACAAACAGAAAATTTTAAAAGCAGCCAGGGAGAAAAGAAAGGTTTCCTTCAAGGGAGAATCAATAAGAATAAGTTCAGACTACTCAGCAGAAACCATGCAGGCAAGAAGGGAATGGGACGACGTATACAGAGCACTGAACGAGAAAAACTGCCAACCAAGGATCATATATCCAGCAAAACTCTCTCTGAAATATGAAGGAGAAATTAAGATATTTACAGATAAACACAAGTTTAGAGAATTTGCAAAAACTAAACCAAGACTGCAAGAAATGCTAAAGGAGATTGTTTGGCCTGATGACCAATAATATCAGGTTCCAGCACAATACAAGGTCACAAAACAGAACGTCCTGATATCAACGCAACTAAAACAGGGAAAGCACAAAAACAAACAAATTAAGACTAATTCTAAAAAATAAATAAATAAACAAAATAATACACACAACAGGAAATCATGGAAATCAATAGATAAACGATCAAAATAATCAAAAAGAGGGACTAAATATAGGAGGCATTGAACTGCCAGATGGAGAGTGATACAAGGCGAAATAGAAGGATACAAGTTAGGTTTTTACTTAGAAAAATAGGGGTAAATAAAAAGGTAACCACAAAAAGGAATATCAATTCCATAACTCAAGAAAAAAGCCAAGAAAAACGTAACGACTCAATAAACACAAAGTTAAACATTATGAAAATGAGGATCTCACAAGCTACTAAGAAAAACGTCTCAGCACAAAAAAGCATGTGGAAAAATGAAATGGCCAACAACACACATGAAAAGGCATCAAAATGACAGCACTAAAAACTTACTTATCTATAATTACGCTGAATGTAAATGGACTAAATGCACCAATAAAGAGACAGAGAGTCACGGACTGGATAAAAAAACACGATCCATCTATATGCTGCCTACAAGAGACACACCTTAGACTTAGAGACACAAACAAACTAAAACTCAAAGGATGGAAAAAAATATATCAAGCAAACAATAAGCAAAAAAGAAGAGGAGTAGCAATATTAATTTCTGACAAAATAGACTTTAGACTTAAATCCGCCACAAAGGATAAAGAAGGACACTATATAATGATAAAAGGGACAATTGATCAGGAAGACATAACCATATTAAATATTTACGCACCTAATGACAGGGCTGCAAGATACATAAATCAAATTTTAACAGAATTGAAAAGTGAGATAGACACCTCCACATATATAGTAGGAGACTTCAACACACCACTTTCGGAGAAGGACAGGACACCCAGTAAGAAGCTCAATAGAGACACGGAAGACCTACTTACAACAATCAACCAACTTGACCTCATTGACTTATACAGAACTCTCCACCCAACTGCTGCAAAATATACTTTTTTTTCTAGCGCACATGGAACATTCTCTAGAATAGACCACATATTAGGGCATAAAACAAATCTTTGCAGAATCCAAAACATCGAAATATTACAAAGCATCTTCTCAGACCACAAGGCAATGAAACTAGAAATCAATAACAGAAAAACTAGGGAAAAGAAATCAAATACTTGGAAAATGAACAATACCCTCCTGAAAAAAGACTGGGTTATAGAAGACATCAAGGAGGGAATAAGGAAATTCTTAGAAAGCAACGAGAATGAAAATACTTCCTATCAAAACCTCTGGGACACAGCAAAAGCAGTGCTCAGAGGCCAATTTATATCGATAAATGCACACATACAAAAAGAAGAAAGAGACAAAATCAGAGAACTGTCCCGACAA
Organism: Elephas maximus indicus; assembly: GCF_024166365.1. Taxonomy (NCBI): domain Eukaryota; kingdom Metazoa; phylum Chordata; class Mammalia; order Proboscidea; family Elephantidae; genus Elephas; species Elephas maximus. Next base: position 58,887,758 of record NC_064823.1, on the reverse strand, counting down.
CTTGAGCAAATAGAAAGTGAGCAACAAAAGAATCCATCAGGCACCCGAAGAAAACAAATAATAAAAATTAGAGCTGAACTAAATGAATTAGAGAACAGAAAAACAATTGAAAGAATTAACAAAGCCAAAAGCTGGTTCTTTGAAAAAATTAACAAAATTGATAAACCACTGGCTAGACTGACTAAAGAAAAACAGGAAAGGAAACAAATAACCCGAATAAGAAACGAGAAGGACCACATCACAACAGAACCAAATGAAATCAAAAGAATCATATCAGATTACTACATAAAATTGTACTCTAACAAATTTGAAAACCTAGAAGAAATGGATAAATTCTTGGAACAACACTACTTACCTAAACTAACACATTCAGAAGTAGAACAACTAAATAGACCCATAACAAAAAAAGAGATTGAAACGGTAATCAAAAAACTTCCAACAAAAAAAAGTCCTGGCCCAGATGGCTTCACTGCAGAGTTCTACCAAACCTTCAGAGAAGACTTAACACCATTACTATTGAAGGTATTTCAAAGTATAGAAAAAGACGGACTACTACCCAACTCATTCTATGAAGCTACCATCTCCCTGATACCTAAACCAGGTAAAGACATTACAAAAAAAGAAAATTTTAGACCTATATCCCTCATGAACATAGATGCAAAAATCCTTAATAAAATTCTAGCCAATAGAATCCAACAACACATCAAAAAAATAATTCACCCTGATCAAGTGGGATTTATACCAGGTATGCAAGGCTGGTTTAATATCAGAAAAACCATTAATGTAATCCATCACATAAATAAAACAAAAGACAAAAACCACATGATCTTATCAATTGATGCAGAAAAGGCATTTGACAAAGTCCAACACCCATTTATGATAAAAACTCTCACCAAAATAGGAATTGAAGGAAAATTCCTCAACATAATAAAGGGCATATATGCAAAGCCAACGGCCAATATCACTCTAAATGGAGACAACCTGAAAGCATTTCCCTTGAGAACGGGAACCAGACAAGGATGCCCTTTATCACCACTCTTATTCAACATCGTACTTGAAGTCCTAGCCAGGGCAATTAGGCTAGACAAAGAAATAAAGGGTATCCAGATTGGTAAGGAGGAAGTAAAGCTATCACTATTTGCAGATGACATGATCGTATACATGGAAAACCCGAAGAAATCCTCCAGAAAACTACTGAAACTAATAGAAGAGTTTGGAAGAGTCTCAGGATATAAAATAAACATACAAAAATCACTTGGATTCCTCTACATCAACAAAAAGAACACCGAAGAGGAAATAACCAAATCAATACCATTCACAGTAGCCCCCAAGAAGATAAAATACTTAGGAATAAATCTTACCAAGGATGTAAAAGACCTATACAAAGAAAACTATAAAACTCTGCTACAAGAAATTCAAAAGGACACACTTAAATGGAAAAACATACCCTGCTCATGGATAGGAAGACTCAACATAGTAAAAATGTCTATTCTACCAAAAGCCATTTATACATACAACGCACTTCCAATCCAAATACCAATGTCATACTTTAAGGGAATAGAGAAACAAATCACTAATTTCATATGGAAAGGAAAGAACCCCCGGATAAGCAAAACATTACTGAAAAAGAAGAAGAAAGTGGGAGGCCTCACCCTACCTGATTTCAGAACCTATTATATAGCTACAGTAGTCAAAACAGCCTGGTACTGGTACAACAACAGGCACATAGACCAATGGAACAGAATTGAGAATCCAGATATAAATCCATCCACGTATGAGCAGCTGATATTTGACAAAGGACCAGTGTCAGTCAATTGGGGAAATAATAGTCTTTTTAACAAATGGTGCTGGCATACCTGGATATCCATTTGCAAAAGAATGAAACAGGACCCATACCTCACACCATGCACAAAAACTAACTCCAAGTGGATCAAAGACCTAAACATAAAGACTAAAACGATAAAAATCTTGGAAGAAAAAATAGGATCTACCCTAGGAGCCCTAATACAGGGCATAAACAGAATACAAAACATTACCAAAAATGATGAAGAGAAACCCGATAACTGGGAGCTCCTAAAAATCAAACACCTATGCTCATCTAAAGACTTCACCAAAAGAGTAAAAAGACCACCTACAGACTGGGAAAGAATATTCAGCTATGACATCTCAGACCAGCGCCTGATCTCTAAAATCTACATGATTCTGTCAAAACTCAACCACAAAAAGACAAACAACCCAATCAAGAAGTGGGCAAAGGATATGAACACACATTTCACTAAGGAAGATATTCAGGCAGCCAACAGATACATGAGAAAATGCTCTCGATCATTAGTCATTAGAGAAATGCAAATTAAAACTACGATGAGATTCCATCTGACACCAACTAGACTGGCATTAATTCAAAAAACACAAAATAATAAATGTTGGAGAGGCTGCGGAGAGACTGGAACTCTCATACACTGCTGGTGGGATTGTAAAATGGTACAACCACTTTGGAAATCCATCTGGCGTTATCTTAAACAGTTAGAAATAGAACTACCATACAACCCAGAAATCCCACTCCTCGGAATATACCCTAAAAATACAAGACCCTTCACACAAACAGATATATGCACACCCATGTTTATTGCAGCTCTGTTTACAATAGCAAAAAGCTGGAAGCAACCAAGATGTCCATCAACGGACGAATGGGTAAATAAATTGTGGTATATTCACACAATGGAATACTACTCATCGATAAAGAACAGTGACGAATCTGTGAAACATTTCATAACATGGAGGAATCTGGAAGGCATTATGCTGAGCGAAATGAGTCAGTTGCAAAAGGACAAATATTGTATAAGACCACTATTATAAGATCTTGAGAAATAGAAAAAACGGAAAAGAACACATACTTTTGTGGTTACAAAGGGGGGAGGGAGGGAGGGAGGGAGGGAGGGAGGGAGAGGGCTTTTTATTGATCAATCTGTAGATGGGAACTGCTTTGGGTGAAGGGAAAGACAACACTCAAAACAAGGAAGGTCAGCCTAATTGGACAGGATTAAAAGTAAAGAGGTTTCCGAGATAAAATGAAAGCTTCAAAGGATAGCGAAGCAGGGGCTGGGGTCTGGGGAACTTGGTTTGAGAGGACTTCTAAATCAATGGGCAAAACAATTCTATTATGAAAACACTCTGCATCCCACTTTGAATTGTGGCACCTGGGGTCCTAAATGCCAACAAGCAGCCATCTAAAATACATTAATTGGTCTCAACCCACCGGGAGCAAAGACAAAGGAAGAACACCAAGGTCACACGACAACTAAGAACCCAAGAGACAGAAAGGGCCACTTGAACCAGAGACCTACAATATCCTGAGACCAGAAGAACAAGTTGGTGCCCGGCCACAATCGATGTCTGCCCTGTCAGGGAACACAACAGACAACTCCTGAGGGAGCGGGAGACCAATGGGATGCAGACCCCAAATTCTCATTAAAAGACCACACCTAATGGTATGATTGCGACGAGAGGAATCCCAGAGACAATGCTCCCCAGAACCTCTGATGGCACAGGACAGGAACCATCCCCGAAGACAAATCATCAGGCATGAAAAGGACTGGTCAGTGGGGGGGAGAGAGATACTGATGAAGAGTGAGCTAATTAAATCAGGTGGACACGGGAGAGTGTGTTGGCAACTCTTGACTGGAGGGGGGATGGGAAGATAGAGAGAGAGGGAAGAAGGTAAAATTGGCACGAAACGAGAGACTGTAAGGGCTGATTCAATAGGGGGAGAGCAAGTGGGAGAAGGGAGTAAGATGTATGTAAACCTACATGTGACAGACTGATTGGAATGGTAAATGTTCACTTGAAGCTTAATAAAAATTAAAAAAAAAAAAAAAAATACATCGAGTATGCATTTCCAGGTTGATCTCTTCTTCATGGTTCTGTGTCCTGGCACACTGGAAGTCTGAGGAGCAGGAAAGAGCTCTGGATGTGGACAAAGAAGACCTATGTTTAAGTCTGGGCTCTGTGATCAAGTGCAGTTCTCTCAAGGACTTATTTTGTGTAATAGGCACAATCATTCTCCATTTGTTTATTTCTGGAAGGACTGCTTAGCCTCAAGGGGAATAAAAGTGCCTAACGATGGTTCCCCCTGTTTCTGATCACACAGACCAATAGGGGAGAAGAATAAACAGATAATCCCAAAAGGCCTCAACAGATTATAGTACCTAAATTACAGGCTGATTTTTGAGGACCCCAATTTAATATACAAAAACCATCACTGAATTATAAAAACACTCTATGACTTTATAAATACACTATAACAAATGTTTACTATGTGTCTGTCTCTTGATAGCACCTTCTTCTTTCCTCCTATGTTAGTTCTTACCCTACCATGTCTCTAGATTTTTATCTCCACTTAGGTAAAGCTTTCTAAACCTATTAAAAATGCTGGTTTCTTGTCAGAACTTTCTCTAGTGTCCCTTAGTCTAAAGAGATTATTCCTGTTTCTTTTTCCTCTAAACTTACAAACTAATTAAAAGTCTCTTTGGGACATTTCTTCTGTAGTCCTGGCTGATCTACATTTCTGGCTATTTTGTTAATTTATTATTTTTATGTATTGGATACCAATTCTTTAAAACACATTGTAAGGTATTTAAGTGATCTTTTCAATGTGATGAGTACAAACTATCGCCTATGTTCAGATGAGTATCAAGAACTTCAATTTTAGAGGAAGAAAGAGAATTAGACAAGAATGCCAATAACTACCAAGTAGAATACAGGAGTACGTGCAAATCAAAAACCCATTGCCATCGAGTCAGTTCTGATTCATGGTGACCCCATGAGTTACAGAGTACAACTGCTTCATAGGATTTTCTTGTCTGTAATCTTTATGGAAGCAGATTACCCGTCTTTTCTTCCAGGGTGCCACTAGGTGAGTTTGCATCGCCCATCTTCAGGTTAGTAGTTAAGCACAAACCATTAGGCATTACAAATAAAAAAGGGAGCAAAAGATCGCACCTGGATGAGGGAATAAGCTTGAAATAAACTTATTGGTATTGATGAAATTTCCAAAGGCAGAGACTGAGAGTCAGCTGGGAAGGAGACCGTTCGGAGGAAACGGCTTGAACAAAAACGTATTTGTAAAGTAACTCAGAACATGTTCTTGAGCAAGTCACGTTTCCTGGAACACAGCTCTGGTGTAGGGGCCGGGACTCACACTTGGGAGCACACTCAGAGTGGAGGTGAAGTGCGGGCATTTAATTTGACAAACAGTAGGAAGCCACTTACGACTTCTGCGCAGGGAAGTCAATAGTACTCAATAGATATTTGCTAATATTTTAATTTTATTTCTACTACCTTTCAAAGCCTTGCTCCCCTTTGGGAGCCATTGTAAGCACTTTAAATATAACACCTTTATTGTGAACACTAAAGGCGTTTATATCTTCCATATTCATACTCAGCTGCAGGCTGATTACTATTTTACAAGTACAGTTCTTTTGGGAAAAATCCATTTTCTTACATTCTACCCCATCTCGGTGTCACAGTGCTGTTCTTCAGTGATTCATGAATCTTTCTCAACCCCTTGTTTCAAGGATTGCTTCAGGTCATAATTAAAGAAGGAAACACTGATACGTTTCCTCAGTACTGTTTCTCGGATCATCTTTTAAAGTTCTTTCTAGAGTAATCAATAGGAGGATATTTCCAAAGAGGCCAACGTGGCTTACAGATAGATCACTTTCCAGCAATAGAAAAGTACCTTGGGGGAAGGAAACTACTTAGCCCCCTGTGTGGCAAGTACATTAGAGATATATAACACAATAATTAAACTGATGAAGAGTCAATAGACTCTAAAGGGCTGGGAGGAAAAAACAAAAGACACATAAACATTCCTCCCTCCCATTTTTCTTTAGGAATTACTTTGATATTACCAATTTAAAAAATCAGAAATAAATAAAGCAACTGTTTACAATTCTGAAAAAATTTATCATCTCAGCTAAACTTCACGGGAGGGGTCCATTTAAACTCCAGATTTCATTGAGATCTACCATCCGAAAGGGAAGTGGAATATTTTAGACAAAATTACTCGTTATGTCAGAAAAAAAATTGGTAGTCTTGAGATTTTATTAGTAGTCAGTACTGATGAAACTGAAGCCCTGGTGGCGCAATGGCTAGAGCTTGGCTGCTAATGAAAAGGTCAGCAGCTCTACTCTGTCCTAGGTTTGCTGTGAGCTCGAATCAACTCTTTGGCAATGACTTTTTTTTTTTTTTTTTAATTGTACTCTACATGAATGTTTACAGAACAAACTAGCTTCTCATTAAACAATACACATATTGTTTTGTGACATTGGTTACCAACCCCAGGACATGTCAACAGTCTCCCTTCTCAACCTTGGGTTCCCTATTACCACCCTTCGTGTCCCTCGTGCCTTCTAGTCCGCGCCCCTGGTTTTTTTTTTTAATTGATGAAACTATCCTTGAGATTGTTCAAGGGACTACTTTACTGAGCCTTGTTTTAACTTTTGATTGTGTTGGATGTAAATAATTTCAGCATGGAGACTGGACCCTCACTTCTTATTACAAGCATGATAGAGTGAGTAAAATTATATCACAAGACCATAATGATATGAAGACGATCAAAGTATATCCAGAGGTCTAGCCAAGCTTTGCCTCTACCATCTCGGCTAAATGATAATGGGCCATGTAAGTTGTCTGGAGCATTTTGGTTTTCTCATTTATTAATGAGTATTGGCACAGGGAGTTAGTCTTTATGATCTCTAAGGGTGCTACCAGATCTAAAATTCAATGAAACAAAGTTAGGCTGCTCTTCCACTTCCTGTGTTCCTCAGTGGATGTTATGGATTGTTATTATCAGCTGTTATGTAACTCCTCAGTTCTCCTCATTCGCATCAAACAAACACGACCTATACTAACAGCCTATACTAACAGCCTACACTAAGTGTCAGAAAAAAAAAAAAAGCCTTGAAATCACAAAATTTAAGAAACAGGGGAGTTTATTAAGAAATTTGGTCCAACTCCTCATTTTGGATGAGGAAATAGAATCATGGCCTGCCATGTCACACATTTGCTAGGGACAGACCCAAAGTCCAGGCGCTCTGTCTCCTGGCTCTGTGACAGTGCTGCCAAAACCTCAGCTCTGTGTACACCGTGTTCACCGTTTCTGATGTATCTGTCCATTATCTTTACTATTATGCATGAATTATTTTTATAGAAATCAATTCATGTTTTTACTTAGATATCTTTATTGGAAAAGAAACTACATCATCACAGTAAATGCAAACCAGTATCCACTACCATCAATAGAAGGTCACCCAAAAAATATTTACAACAGACGTGGTGTTTTATCATTTAGTTAAAAACTTTTGCTTGTCAGAGGCCTGTGGCCTGAGGCCTGCTCTCTTTGTTAAAAATGAAGACTGCCAAATGTTAGGAGGTGTTAGCCATACTAACAAAAAACTGAGACTTTTACTTCAATTTAATGAGTATTAAAAAACAAAATCAAACCTACTTTCATGGCAGATCCAGGTATAATTCCAATATTTTTTTCCTCTCCTGAGCTCCCCTCCGCCCCCACGTGAACAAAAAATTTACTAGATCTGTCTCCCACTCCTCTGCTTTCCACCGCCCTGCTGTCCATCTGTGGAATACTTCAACTGCATCAATGTTAGGTGTGGGGGGTTGCCTGCCCTCACGTTAATATGCTGCATTACAATGTGGGCTTTTTGGAGACAATGCCAGGATCCACAGGCACTGTGGCAGGCTTTTCAAAGACCTTGAAACCTTCTGAAAAGTTATTGTTTGATTCCATTAGGACCAGCCCTGATCTCATTTCTCAAAATGAAACCTGACAACTTTAGTTTAGGCATGGCTTATATGTGATGCATCTAGGTCGGACTTGATTCAAATTTATCAGAAGGTGGCAAAAAAAAAAAAAAAAAAGGTTATATAACACACAAAAAAATAGGTTATAACCCCATGACTTCTTTTACTGCCAGTCCCTTAAGCCACCCTACTTCATTAAGAGTTTATTCATCCCTTACTTCCACGTTTAAATTTTTGAATATAATAAACTCAAGCATTGAGAAAGGACACGATATGCTTGGAAAATTAAAGTGAAACTCAAATATTAATACTTAAATATGTTAAATAAAGCAATTTATATATTTTTCAAAAGCTGGTTCACTCCAAACTATGTTTTCAACAATCTTGTTATTGAAACATATGCCCATTAAAAAAATGCAAAAGTTTGCTTTTAGAATCAGAATAAATCAGTGGCTTTACATTGCAAATTTAACAAACATGAGGTTAAATAAGCGTATACTAAGTGGTTTCATAAAAGTGGTGGAACCCTGGTGGTGAAGTGATTAAGTCCTCGGCTGGTAACCAAAGGTTGGCAGCTTGAATCCACCAGCTGCACCTTGGAAACTCACCGGGCAGTTCTACTCTGTCCTGTAGGGTCGCTATGAGTCAGAATTGACTTGACAGCAAGGTTTTTTGGGGGGGGGGGGGCGGGTACTTTATAAAAGGTGTAACTTGTTGGTTGTATATGGATGATTATACTCATTCCTGAAACCCTAATTCTAGTGAAGGGATAAAAACAGTACAAACATACTAGAACAAAGTGAATGGGAGAGTAGACAATAGCATCAGATAAGAATGGTTAAAAAAAAAAGAATATGGAAATAAGATGAATTAATTATATTATTAAAAGACTAAGGTTTTAGATAATAAAGTTCTTGTCTAGAATTCTATATGCATCATAATATCAACTGACTCTACCAAGAGAATACATTTGCCTTTCACACTTAACCACTCTTGAAAAAAAACAGTTGCTATCAAGTCAATTCTGACTCATGACAACCCGTGTGTGTCAGAGCAGAACTGTGCTCCATTGGGCTTTTAATGACTGATTTTTTTTGGAAGTAGATTGCCAGGCCTTTCTTCTGAGGCACCTTTTGGCAGACTGGAACTACCAACCTTTGGCTGAGTCAGTTAACCATTCATTCCACCCAGGGATTTCTATCCATTTTTAGGAAGACATTAAAAGACGTGCTTCACCGAAACTGGGGACTAAGCCATAAAAGAGGAAGTTAAGTATTTTGGGAGGCAGGTTGCCCAACAAAAACAAGAGGAAGAGGGTATTTCCAAGAAAATGGCCAAGGAACTCTTGGGCAAACAAGCTTTGCAGCAGGCCTGCCCAGAGAGGGTCCAACAAAGTTGGAGCTCAAACAGAGAGCAGAGGGTTTCAAAAAGATTGGATCCAAGGAACAATAGTTAGATTACATGATGTAACTGATTTACTGGAAGGAGATCTGGAATTTTGTGCAAGCGTTTTGGGCTATATTAATGTTAGTCCTTAGACATCTGAGCAGAGGTCAAAGGGGGCAGCGAGATAGCTATTAACTTCAATAAAAACAAAAAGTTGTCCAAAAAAGACAATAAATTCTTATAGTGATTCACCTTTGAACAGTATGTACACAATCACAATCACGAGGCTGTAAATACTTAACAGTGATTTATCCAAAAAGCATTTTATCACTATACTCAGGAGGTGGGAAGGGGGGCATTTGAGGTGGAAAGGGGGTTATAACAAAACTAAATTACAATTTGCAATCATTGGAAGTCAATTATAGATGGCAAAAAAGGTTAAGAAATAATAGAAAAAACGTATCTTTTAAGAATAAATATGTAAAAACCAGAAGAAATAAATAAAAGAGTTGAAAATGGTTGGCTGAGGGGCTGGAGGAGGGTGGGTAAAGAATTATTAGATATTTAAAAAGATATGTTTTAATATTACATGTTTTGTATTACACGTTTGATTAATAATGAAAATAGATGCATCTACATTTTAAATTGTACTGTTAAATACATTGGGTTAAATACATATGTTACTAAATGAATTATTAAATAATCGTTTTAAATACCTCAGAATGAAAACCCAAACCAAACCCATTGCCACTGAGTTGATTTCGACTCGTAGTGACCCTATAGGTCAGATTTTGCTGCCCCATGCAGTTTCTAAGGAGCATCTGGTGAATCTGAGCTGCCAACCTTTTGGTTAGCAGCCATGGCTCTCAACCACTGCTCCACCAGGGTTTCCAAATACCTCAAAGCAGATATTTTATATCATTCAATGCAAAATAAACCAAGAATATTTCATTGTCATAGAATACTCACATTCTTTTTAAATATCCACATTCTTCTAATTTGATAAATGTTTAAATTGTTTGAGGTGTTTTTAAGACTTCTAACGAATAAAAATGATTCAAGTTGTCTGGCTAATATTTTCATAAGGAATCAAGGATTTTCACCTGCAATCCTCCTTCTCTGTTCTTTATCATGCAAATGTATTCACTTTTTTAATTACTGCTTTTGCCTTTGGAGTGACTCACTCTCCCCTGAAAATATTAAAAGATATGATGAAGTATGGGATCTTTTTTGAATTGCTGATCTCCTGCATGTTAGATTTCTAAAGAAAGTCTTGCAGCTCTCAATAGCAAAACATTTGTTACCAAATATAAAACCAGCACAGTCAATGCTATTGAAATACAGACATTTAACACTGAACTCTTTAACAGGAAGGGGAATCAAGATGGTTGCTTCGTATAATGAAACATTAGTGCTTATAGCACTAAGATAGTTCTAATCTGAAGAAATGGTGCAGAAATATCTGTCTGAAGTTACATGATACACTGGGAAGAGGCAGTAAAAATACAGCAAAAAAAGGAGACATTCCCAGCTACTTCAAATATGAGGAAAGGGTGATCTTCTACAGCATTTAAGCAACCTACATGGTACAACCTCCATGAAGATTAGAGGTTTGTGGATAATAAGCTCTTTTCCCATTTGAATTCATGATTTGGCCTGTATTCAGATCATTTAGAGAAACAGACACAGGCTCAGATAGCAGGTGCCAGTGGAGTTTCTGAAGACCCGAACCCAGGAAGAGGCATGTGGATGGAGTGGGTAGCTTGACAGACTGTTTTTTTTAAACAATGAATTGTATTCTAGATCATTATAACCCCTTATTTTAGTCGATTGCTAATATTTTATTTTCACATAGATTTTAATGCTTATTATTGCCCTTATTCTACTAACGAGACTTCAAAATGTTGTGATTCCTTTGTTATCCGTGTAGCTTTAGAAGAAGGAGAAAAATAGGGCTCAGGTCTCCTTTGCCCTTTATCCAATTCTCTTTCTATTTTAGCAGTGATTACCAACTGATTGGCCTCAAACAACCTAGGGAACTCAATAATTTCAAATATTGTCCAAATTCTCAAGTCCAAAATCACACCCTGCATTATCTTCAGAAGGAATCAATAATAGGTTCTACACATATGTATCTTTCTATTTTTTCAAACTTGCATAGATGTTGCTGTGATGAGTAAAACATACATTATTCAAAAGCTTCTTACTGAATTAAAAATAGCCTTTTATCTTTGTGCGTTTTCTCAAATCAAAGGAAATTAAAAGTACAATTACTTATTCCATGAAGGCGAGCAAAACTTTTTGATATTGTAAAGAGATTCTGTACTAAATAAAGTTTACGCCATGCTCTCAGAGAGGACTTCCGTGACCAGCCAAACTAAATTAAGCACCCATTCGCCCCACTATTCTCTAGCACTCTCAGCACACTCACAAGCATTCTGTTTATTACTTGACTTGTTTTTTAGGTCTTCTTCCTTCCGTCCCTCACTGGCCGGAAGAAGGCTTGCTCCATGGTGGGTGAGAAAATTTACTGTGGTGTCACCAGCACCTAGCACTGGCCTGGCATAAAGGAGGGGCTTCCTACAGTTCAGTTGACTTAATATTGAACAACCGCTGCTACCACTATTCTAGCTGGTTTATGGCTCCAACCTCTTAAACAGTAGATGATTACGGTGTAAGTAGAAAAAAAGTCAATGAAAATGGCGACTGCTAATGGTTTTGGGGTGCCTGCCACACCAGGAAGGAGTCCTGGTGGCACAGTTGTTAAGTGCTTGGCTGTTAACCAAAAGGTAGGTGGTTCGAATCCACCAGTGCCTGCATGGGAGAAAAATGTGGCAGTCTACTTTTGTAAAGACTATAGCCTTGGAAACCTTATGGGACAGTTCTACTCTGTCTGTTAGTGTCGCTATGAGCCAGAATTGACTCAACAGCAATGGGTTTGGTTGGGCCACACCAGGCACTGGTACATACATACAGTGTTTGCGACATTGTCTGCAAGACGGGTATAACTACCTCTGCTTTGTAGACAATGCAACTGAGTCTCAGAGAAGTCAGGTCCCTTATCCTGGGCAAGTAACAGGCACAGGTGTGAATTGTAACTAGTAACTACAATCTAAAATTAAATATTACTAAAAACTATCCCAATCTACTAGATTATATTGTCTCTGCTACTACTCCAAATACGAGCTCATAAACTATTTAATGAAAAAAATGGAAACCAACATTTTCTATCTGAGGTGCTACCTGTCCTCTCTTATTTTTGTGCACTCATTAAAGACTCTACTTCTTTAAAATGCAACAGATGTTTTAGCATTAACTAAAATCCCCCATTATTATTTTTTTTTCAACTCCTGGAGGAGGGGGAAGAAAAGGAGGAAAAGGAGTGATGTTCACAAAGGGGAGTCTGTGATGCTGAATCAGCCTCAGAGCTGAAGCGCAGGCAGAATGATGCTGCTACCGCCCAGAGCGGAATGAAAGAGCCACTTTGTTAGTAATGGGGGACAGTGTTAGGGGATGCAACATTTAGCTAGAAGAAAGTCAAGCCTCAGGCAGAAATCAGGGCAATTATTGAATGAATCTGGGGGCATCACATTCACTCTGAACACTAAAGAGATGGTGGCCTTCTGCTTAGAGGCAAAGGACAGCATTGAAATGTGTCCCACTCCAATCCCACCCCCACCCCCTTTACCCAGTGCACAGTATCAAAGGGAGTTTGAAGCTCAGCCTGGCTCTGCCTCAGGGTTGACAAATGTGAGATCAGCCCCTCCTCATCACCACCTGGTTCCCCCTGGACCTTCTAATGGTTCAGAGGGCAGAGGAATAATGCAATTTGTCAGGAAAGCAACAAATGCTGCAATAACAATGTCCACCTACACTGAGCAAATGCTCAGTTTAATTGTCTCTACGAGTCAACCTAGCAGGAGTTCAGCTGGGGAAGCTGGTGGTCTGAAAGAAATTATTTTCTTATCTTTTATTGAAAATTTCAAGGAAAACACATGCCACAGCCCCTCAGGACAAGCTAGAGAATCACAGGGACAGGGAAGATGGATGTCTTCCAATGTCTTGACACATCTAACTTTAAGATATTGAGAATACTATCATAACTTTCTGCCTTAAATGTCATTATTAGACAAACAAGATTTATGTTTTTGGTTTAGGGGGCAAAAAAAAAAAACAACAAAAACTTGGATATCCATAAAGGGGCCTGTGTCATTCACTCTGCCTATCTGATTAGGAGCACATAGGGCAGAATTTTAAAGATAAAGTTATCTTCCTTTGGGTGGCCAGCCTTCTCTTTCTTGCAATTTACTCCTCTTCATCCCCCTGAGCTTTCTGGCACATTTTATATATATATATATATATATATATACACGTACACACACACACACACACACACACACGCATACACACACAGGAAACAGTAACTCTCTAGTTTCCTGAGATGAATGTACACATATGTTTAACATTAGGCTTGCTTGTATCCTACCATAAATCTGTACAGTAGAGGAAGAGTACATATATTTTAAATAATTCAAGTACAGCAGCATGGGCTTGTATTGCACTGAAGGAAATTAGGCACATTAAAAATGCACCATTAAATTGGATCTCAGTCCCTTCTCTTTATTCATAAGTATAAAATCCTCATAGTTGGCTAAGTGATGTCTAGGAGAATACAACTGATGATTAACTTGGAGCTGTTCTGATGGCTTTCAGCAGGAGTAATCATGGATCCAAGACTAGTCATTATTTTCCCTCCAACTGGTGCCCTCCTGCCTGTATGCACTGTTACAGCCTTCATTAAGGCCCTTACCACTTCTTGCCTAGCAACTGCAAGAGCCTCCTAGCTGGCTTGCCCTGGCCAACTGTCGTCATTCCCTCCCATCAATTGTCCATAATGCTGGGGAACAGATTTTCTAAAACACAAATCTAATCATGTACTGGACATTTTAAATTTTATTTATTTATTCATTGTCTTCAGGACACAAATGACAAATTCATAAGTTGGCATAAAGTCTTGCATGAGCTTCTTCGGTCTCATTTCTTGCCATTACCCTTCTATTCCCCAACACCCCATGTTCAAGTCCTGCCAATTGATTTGTAATTCACCAAATGGGGTATGCTCTTTTAGGCCGTTTTATGTTCATACATACTGCTCCCTCTTTTCAAACTGCCCTTCCCAGTGGTCTTTACCAGGTTAGCATCACTTTACACAAAACTCAGATGCTTCCTTTGCCATGAAGGCTTCCTTGACCACGTTTTTCCCTGACTGGATTCTGTCCCATCCCCGGTTTCCACTGGGCCTTCTTTTCTTTTTTCACACTTTATTTTAATCTTATATTACCTTTTATTCCTTTTTTAATCATCAGGGAAGACGAATCACTAGAAAAGAACATCATATTTGGTTAAGTAGAGGGTCAGAGGAAACAAAGGAAATGCTCAAAACAGTCACAACAATGGACTCAAACATGCCAACGATCATGAAGATGGCCCTGGACCAGGCAATGTTTGGTTCTGTTATACATGCAGTTGCTATGAGTCACAGCCAACTAGATAGCAACTAACAACAACAACAGCATCAACAACAAAGTTTCTTGAAGGATCTGTCCTTTGTCTTGTAGTTGTTTTTCAAGTATCAAGCATTGTACCTGGCACATTATAGTAGACACTCTACAAACTGGATAAATTAATATGTTAAGTGCACATTCAATACAGGGGAGGTCAGCACAACTGGACTAAACCAAAAGCAAAGAAGTTTCCTGAATAACCTGAATGCCTCAAAGGCCAGTGTAGCAGGGGTAGGGGTTTGGGGACCATGATTTCAGGGGACATGTAAGTTAATTGGCATAATAAAATCTATTAAGAAAACATTCTGCATCCCACTTTGAAGAGTGGCGTCTGGGGTCTAAAATGCTAGCAAGCAGCCATCTAAGATGCATCAATTGGTCTCAAACCACCTGGATCACGGGAGAATGAAGAACACCAAGGACACAAGGTAATTATGAGCCCAAGAGACAGAAAGGGCCACATGAACCAGCGACTACATCATACTGAGACCAGAAGAACTAGATGGTGCCCGGCTACAACCGATGACTGCCCTGACAGGGAACACAACAGAGAACTCCTGAGGGAGCACGAGAACTGTGGGATGCAGACCCCAAATTCTCATAAAAAGACCAGACTTAATGGTCTGACTGAGACTGGAAGGACCCTGGTGGTCATGGCCCCAAGATCTTCTGCTGGCCCAGGACAGGAACCATTCCCGAAGCCAACTCTTCAGACATGGATTGGACTGGTCAATGAGTTGGAGAGGGATGCTGGTGAGGAGTGAGCTTCTTGGATCAGGCGGACACTTGAGACTATGTTGGCATCTCCTGCCTGGAGGGTAGATGAGAGGATAGAAGGGGTTAGAAGCTGGTGAAATGGACACAAAAAGAGAGAGTGGAGGGTGGGAGCAGGTAGTCTCATTAGGGGGAGAGTAATTGGGAGTATGTAGCAAAGTGTATATAAGTTTTTATGTGAGAGACTGACTTGATTTGTAAATTTTCACTTAAAAGCACAATAAAAATTATTAAACAAATATACATTAAGTGCACATCAAGTTGAAAGTCACTGTATTTGGTATGGTATGAATGAGAGTGGGAAGTCAAACTTCTCAAAAAAATAAAAATTACTAACACCTGAAAAATTACCATCATGGTTTATTCCAAAAATGATTTATTATCTTATTCCTGGGAGAGTGAGAGTTAGCCCAATGAGTCATCAACTTCTGATTCTGAATTAGCTTTAAGGTCTCCCACTGTCACCAGAAAGAACCAGGGCATAAGATGCAAGTTATAGGTATGATGAGAAAAGGAAGATAGCAAAAAGGTGAGGCTGGCTTGCACAAGGGTCGGAGAGAAGAACAGAAGTATGTTTATCAGTCTCATGACTTTCCCCGGCAACAACTCCTGCTTTCCACCTGCATGCCCAGTATTCTCTCCATGTTTCTCTCACTTATGGGAAGTGAACAAAAATTGAAAGTGAGAATCTTTCTTTCACGGGGACAACAAATTTTGGTAAACAAAGAATGAAAGAACCCCATGTGACTCTCTGACATATCCACCTACCCTCTTCACTATATTTCCAAAACTCATACTCCAAGGCCCTTGTCTCACTTCAATTTCCTAGTCTTGCAGCTTCCTTGATTTTTTTTTTTTTTTTTTTGAGTTATTACTTGCTCTAAAACACCTGAGACATATCCTATTCAGGTTTTTGTAATGGTCATTCCTCCTCTGTTTCCAATACTTTCAAGTGGGCTTTTTCTTCTGCTCTCTGGAGAGATGCCAACAGGCGCACTGACCTGCCCTTCCTTGCCTACCTTCTCAGTTCTACTTTGTCAAGGACCACCCACGGAAGAGCCTGGCCTCCAGCATTTTCCCAAAGAGGGCCACACTCCTTTCCAGAATTGCCACTCATCAACCTCATCATTCAGATCTGATCTAACATCTAATTATTCTGATTATACCACATTTCTGTGGAGGGCCTTGTTACCTTTGCACATTACTGAAGACAATATGATCCAGAATAATCAACTGAACTCATTTGTCCCAATGGCGGAAATTAAGGTTTTAAAAGCTACATAGATTTTTGTTCCTTTTATGACAATAATAAACGCATGTTTCTTCCAAAAAGATGGAAACTTTTCCTCCTAGCCAATTTATGAGCCTGTGCAACAGCCAAGGAATCAGGAGATCATAAATTTCCTGTAATACCTATCTGAGTCATTAGACTACACATCTTTCCACTACAAACCCTGCAAATGCACAGGGGTTAAATTAGCTGCAGAGTGGCTCCCTGGTTGTTCTTTTAATACAAGGGACACAGCCTGCAAATGGGAAGAATGAGCCCTCATCTTCAAAGGAAAGCTGTTTCCTAATTTGCCCTCAGACCCAAAAGAAGTATCCCTTTTGTCTGTGCCTTATTAAACAGTTGAGGACCATTAGATGAACACCAATTTTTTTTTTTTTTGTCAGATCTGTGCACCACCTCAGATATCTCACCAAGTTAATTTGTTGAATAACTCAAACTGTTGTTGTTAGGCGCCTCCAGGTTGGTTCTGACTCATGGTGGCCCTATGTAAAACAGAACGAAACACTGCGTCATCCTCACAGCTAATTCCAAAACTAATGAGAGGTTCTTTTATCAGTTCTTTAGAATCCACTCACATTTCCTACGTATCAGTTTCTACGTTTTTTTTCCCCAGAATACAGGCCTGGTGATGAGGAAAAGATGGCAAAAAAAAAAAAAAAAGACAAATAAGATGAAAGGAGAGTGTCATACAAAGAAATTAGGCAAGCATCTAAAGGTCAGCCCTACAATGTTTACTCTGTGCTCCCAACAACTCCATGATGGCTTACAAGTTTCTCAATGCACAAGTTGAGTATAAAAAGCAATTGACTTTGCTGTGAAGACTGTCAGCAGTGATTTCAATTCTGTTCGGCAATGAGAGGTCCATTTAAATTTATTGGCAGATAATGGCAAAAACCAGACTATAAAGAAAATACTAACTAAGGTGCTTAGCCCCAACAGTTTTTGCACTGAACATGAATGTAGTGATTATTACAGTCTGATCTTGTGGTTATGAACATTTTGCAGGTGTTGGTCTTCTCTAGCCCTTAGTCCACATCTCTTTTAATAAAATATACATGCTCATGCAAGACATCATTTAAGGTAAATTCCCCTCTATATGAAATTAATCCCTATAACCTTAACCACACAATGTAGAATGGGCACACAGAGACCCATAACCTAATATTTTTGAGGCAATTTATTCAGGTTCAGTAAAATGCCTTTGAATTTCAACACATTTTCTTTGAGGAGGTTATACAGTGTGGTGAAGGAGAGAAAATGATCTGGATAATTATGCTGAAAATATAAAGAAAAGAATTTTGGAGATTATTGCGACCTTTCTTTTACAAGTGGGAAATAAGATGAAGTCCAAATCTTTAGTACAATAATATTTACTCATCATATTAAATTCATATAACCTTAAGCCTTTTCCTTGATTATAAATCCATCTGAGCCCTGGTCACCAAAGCTAAGGATTTCTTTCTTTTCTTATCTTTTTGATACTTTCGCCTGAGCTGTCACAGACCCTGTTAACTCTCAAAGGGAATACCATAAACGTGTATGTAAAAGAACCAAATAAATATTAAAAAAAAAAAGCTAAACGTGAAAGAATTTCATTAGATATTAATATTTGTCTCTGCCTAGTCTACATTAACTTATACCCTAGTGCCTCCTCCTAGACAAAACTTTTTACTTCAAAGTTCCCAAATATATTAGGACAATGATCCTTAAATTACTTGGCCAAAGAAATCACCAAAATTGTTTGTTATAACTACAGATTCCTGAGTAACTCCCTGACTCCTGAAGCCAAATCTCAAATAAGGGGACTGAGAACACAGATTCATAGCAAAAGCTTTGTGTTTTGTCCCCCAAACACAGGTTTCTAAGAAAAACAACCAAATAAAGAGCCAAGTAGATAAGAAACAAAATGAATATGCTAAACTGATCATTCATTCATTGAATCAGTATTTATCGAGGGTCTTTTATGTGCTGGTCACTTTCGTCGTTACTGGGCACTATTATACACACTATGCATAACATCAGTTGTCTGGTTTTAAGAAATTCGATGCCTCATTTTAATTAAGACAATGCTGATTTTATATGGTTTATATGTATGCATCAGAACTTATTTCCGAAACAACCTTGAGGGGTAACAACCTTAATGGATGTGCATGATGAAAAATTAGAAATCATGAAATGGAGAAAGAGTGAATTTATTGCTGAAGTTCAGGAAGTGCAGATGCTAAAAGGCAACACTTAGCCTGACACCAGAGTCCTGGGGTGGTGCAAACAGTTAAAACGCTCAGCTTTGGAGTCCACCCAGAGGCACCTTGGAAGAAAGGCCTGGGATCTACTTCTGAAAAATCAACCACTGAAAACCTTACAGAGCACAGCTCTATTCTGACTAACATGGAATTGCCATGAGTTGGAACTGACTCGACAGCAACCAGTACTGGTATAGTCTGACTCTATCATTCTGGAAAAAGAACCTTACTTTGACAGCACTTTTCAAATGTTTTGAAAACTGTTACTTTTTACTGTGGCAATGCCTGGAAAGGTAATAATGTCCTTTTTTTCCCCTGATCCTAATCCAAATTTAATCAGCTTGTGTAAAAAATTTGATGACACTGGGCATGATAAAATTAAAATAACAGAAAATAAGTGGGGGAAAGAAGTCTTTGGAATAATTTTAAAATGTCTAGGAGGCAGAAATAGAGTTGATGAATGAAAGTTAGAAGGGTGAAGGGTATAGGTCAATCCAAGAAAGAACTTTTAAGCACTTTATGGAATGGACTGTCTTAAATTGATGAATGAAAGAAGAGTGGAGGGTATAGGTCAATGCAAGAAAGAACTTAAGCACTTTATGGAATGGAGTGTCTTGTTAGAAGACACAAGGGAACTCTGTGGTTCTGTGGGCATTGGGTATAAGGGTTTAGAAGACTAAGTATGAGTCTTTAGTGTGATAAGTGTCTAAAATGGTGATGTTCACTGAAAGTTTAGATGAAGAAAGGTTCACTGGTCAGTTCATCCTTGAACTGTGAAACACTGAAGTATGTTTGCCTCTAAAAACCACACTTTCAGTGGGAAACCAAAAAGGTAGAGAAAATGCAGTGTGGTGCAGTGGTTATGCATTTGGCTGCTAATCAGAAGGTTGGCAGTGCCAATCCACCAGCTGCTCCATGGAAACCCTATGGGGCAGTTCTACTCTGTCTTATAGGGTCGCTATGAGTTAGAATCGACTCAATGGCAACCATTTTGTTTTTATTTAGGGAACAGCCACCAGCATGGCTAAAGATGTCTAAAAGAAAGAAAAAAGGAAGGGAAAAGAGGAAGGTATGAGTTCCCATTCTCTGCCGTCATTTATAAATGCTACCAGAATTCCCTAGCTCTAGGGGATAGAAAAAGAATGAATGTATGAAAGTTACAAGGAGATATAATTTGATTCAAAACAATTGGGAATTTTCTGGCAGTTAAAATAGTTAGGTCTGTTGTTAGGTGTCATCAAGTTGATTCCAACTCATAGCGACCCTATGTACAACAGAGAAAAACACTGCCCAGTCCTGCACCATCCTCACAGTTGTTGCTGTATTTGAGCCCATTCTTGAAGCCACTGTGTCAACCCATCTTGTTGAGGGTCTTCCTCTTTTTTGGCTGACCCTCTCCTTACCAAACATGATGTCCTCCTCCAGGATCTGGTCCCTCCTGATAACATGTCCAAAGTAAGTAGGTCTAGTTCACTTAAAAAATGTGCTTTCACTTTCAAAACCTCTATGATATCATCATCAAAATGTTCCTATGCCTAATTCAAGTCACAGGATAACAGAACAAAATACTTGACATGAT
This sequence comes from Elephas maximus indicus, assembly GCF_024166365.1. Classification (NCBI taxonomy): domain Eukaryota; kingdom Metazoa; phylum Chordata; class Mammalia; order Proboscidea; family Elephantidae; genus Elephas; species Elephas maximus. Next base: position 58,867,100 of record NC_064823.1, on the reverse strand, counting down.
TATATAGCTAGTGATTCAGTGAAATACAATGTCAAGCTGTTTCAAAGACCCAGCACCTAGCAGAGTAACGTTCCTGCCTCAAGGTAAACACTCCAAAGAAATTTGTTGAATGCATACATTAGAACTGTATGAGTTCTTGTGATAGATCACACCTTTGTTCCTGAAACTGTGTTCAAACAAAAAACAGTTGCCATGGAGTCCAAGTCATGGCGATCCCATGTGTTTCAGAGTAGAACGGTGCTCACAGGGTTTTCAATGGCTGATCTTTTGGAAGAAGATCCTTAGGCCTTTATTTCTAAAGTACCTTTGGGTGGATTCAAACCACAAACATTTTGGTTAGCAGCTGAGTGCTTAACTGCACCACCCAAGGACTCCAGGAACTGTGTTAAAATCTATTGTCTCATTTACTTCTTAAAAATGAGACAATATGAGATAGACACTACGACACTTCTCTTACTGGTGAGAGAGGCACAAATTCACAGAGCTAATAAGTGTAGGCAACAAGATTTGGTGTTTAATCCTGAAAACCCCACGCCTGCCCACTGTTAAGCCTGGGTTGAGTGATCTCCAGCCATTCCTCTTGCTCTTGCACACTTTTCTTTATACATTTCAGAATGAGGGCCATCAGAACCTCTGCATTATGAAGGAACTGTAGCTCCAAGTGGCACACAGAAAAATGAATTACATATGGAAATGATTTTGCCAGATGAAGATTTAATAAATCTTTTACATAAATTGGCACTGTAAGTCCTGAAGGTGCATTGAGTTTAGTCATTTGCTTTAAATGTGTCTCGCTACACACAAAGCTCTTTGACCTATATTCTGTTACCTTCATTATTAATAAACTCCCAACGTCTGACATCACGCACTTGTTGCATAGTGATTTTCACATTTAGTGAGTAGGAAGAATCATCCTCTTGATGACCACTTTGTAATTCTTCTCTAAAACATTTCCTTGGGATGTTGTTCAGATTGATTAAAAACTAATCTGGAGAAAAAAGAAAGCAAGCATCTTCAGTTCCTAAGCTAATTAGCAACATATAAAGTCTCTGTAATTGACATAATATTTTGTAGTTACATTTCATCATTCATAAATGATTATTTATGAAGCAGAGCCAAGGCAGGAAGGAAGTAGGGGCAGGCACAAAGGGGATGAGTAGGTGGCTGTGCACACATATGACTGAGTGTGTGCCTCTGGCATTATGCCATTTCCAAATAAAAGTATTTGCTATCTGTTGTTTTGTCTTAGCTACAGCAATTATTTTTTATCCTATAATCTGTTAACAAGCACAATTAAAACATAACTATATATGAACAGACAGGGAACTGCCAGAAATTCAAGCCAGATTCAAAAGAGGACATTGAATGAGGGATATCATTGCTGATGTCAGATGGATCTTGGCCGAAATCAGAGAATACCAGAAAGATGTTTGCCTGTGTTTTATTGACTACGCAAAGCATTTGATTGTGTGGATCAGAACAAACTATGGATAACATTGTGAGGAATGGGAATTCCAGAACACTTAATTGTGTTCATTTAGAACCCGCACACAGAACAAAAGACAGTCATTTGAACAAAACAAGGGGATACTGTGTAGTTTAAAATCAGGAGAGGTAGGCATCAGGGTTGTATCCTTTCACCATACTTATTCAATCTGTGTGCTGAACAAATGATATGAAAAACTGGACTGCATAAAGAAGACTCATTAACAACCTGCAATATGCAAATGGCACAACCTTGCTTGCTGAAAGAGAAAAGGACTTGAAGCACTTACTGATGGTCAAAGATAACAACCTTCAGTATGGATTACTAATTAATAACCATGTAAGAAAGAAAACAAAAATTCTCACAACTGAACCAATAAGCAACATCATGATAAACAGAGAAAAGACTAAAGTTGTCAAGGAGTTCATTTTACTTGGATCCACAATCAATGCCCATGGAAGCAGCAGTCAAGAAATTAAATGATGTATTGCATTCGACAAATCTGCTGCAAAAGACCTCTTAAAATGTTAAAAATCAAAGATGCCACTTTGAGGACTAAGATGTACCTGCTCCAAACCATGGTATTTTCAATTGCCTCATATGCTTGTGAAAGCTGGACAATGAATAAAGAAGACTGAAGAAGAACTGATGCCTTTGGATTATGGTGTTAATATGGAATATTAACATGGAATATTAAATATACTACGGACTGCCAAGAGAAAGAAAAAAATCTGTTTTGGAAGAAGTACAGACAGAATGTTCCTTATGAGGGAGGATGGCGAAACTTCACCTCATGTACTTTAGACATGTTATCAGGAGAGACCAGTCCCGGGAGAAGGACATCATGCTTGGTAAAGTAGACAGTCAGTGAAAAAGAGGAAGACCCTCAAGGAGCTGGATTGACGCAGTGGCTACAACAATGGGCTCAAATGCAGCAACCATTGTGAGGATAGCGCAGGACCGGGCAGTGTTTTGTTCTGTATGTACTGGGCAGGGTTGCTATGAGCTGGAACTGACTCGAGGGCACCTAACAACAACAACATATATGAACAAAGAAAATGAAAAGAAAGTGAGTTAGTGACATTAATAATCTAAGAAAGTATGCTCTATCAATTTTATGTAATTAATTCTTCATCCAGTTGGCACTTTGGGATAGGTAGTACCTGTTTTGTTCCCCCATAATATCAAGTGCAAAAAATTAAGGATATATACCCAAATATTCCCTAAATAAATAATCACGATTTATTCATGAATTTAGGTAAACCCTTTATATTGTTAGCACTTGTAGCTTTTGGCAAAAGGTCAGTGGGGAACTAATTTTTGAACAGTTGCATCCCCCAAACTCATCTTATGGACAATTCCTCCAATTAGGTGAAGGACCCAGAAGTCCTTTTATGCACTCAGTTACTAACCAAAAGATTAGTGGTTCAGATCTACTCAGAGGCACCTTGGAAGAGAGTCCCGGTAATCTGCTTCTAAAAGATCACAGCCATTGGATACCCAATGAAGCAAAGTTATATTCTGACACACACAGGGTGGCTGTGAGTTGGAATTAATTTGACAACAACTGGTTTTACTGATAGACGAAGGACTGGTGATGACCCGACCCACTCGACCATGATTTTAGACTCTGAGGGTTTGATAGTCTTAGTCTTGCAATAGTGAATTAATTTACATGTTTCAAAACAATTCCATCAGCCTGTAGCTATTGTTCTATTTCAGTATTTAAATCTGAAACTACATAATCTTGATTAGAAATGCCATGATGAGAATTTCACATTGATTTGTTGATAGTTTTGGCAAATGAGGACACTTAACTTTTTAAAGCTATTTTCAGAATAAACTTGGTTAGGAATTTTAAGAAACACAAAATTAAGAAAGACATGAGAAAAAGAATACGCATTACAAGTAAATATCCTGCGATCCAAAGCATACATCTGGCTAGGAATACCATGCAGGTATTGGTTGGTATTCACAGTAACTTGATGACCATCTTCTAGTACAATAACATGAATATCACTTACTGAATAAGCACCAGCTGCCCGTGTCGCCCTGGCCCCTGACCATATAAGGAGAGAAAAGGCAACATCAAACACTTTCAGCTATTATGGAGAAAAAGTGAAGCCTTCCGTGTTTAAAAAAAAAGAAAATCTAGCTTTCTTTAGAAAGATGAGAGACAATCACACAGCAGTTCCTATCTTTCTTCATCACATTTGAAAGCCAACAGCACCTTCTCCTAGCACATGTGCAGCCAAATGGAAGGTATCTCCAGCCATTCCTTCCCTGTATTCCTTCCCACCTCCTCCCACATGATTTCAAAATGTTTCTATGTTGCACATTTTCTTTGTCACTACCTTTAGTTTATTTCTGAAGTAGCTAACTCATGTGTGGCAACACAATATTCTTAGATAATTTTGACATCTCTGAAATTTTTTCCCAGAGAATAATATTTGTAACTGAGATAACATTAACAAAAATAGATACTTCCTTGGATTAAAGTCAATATTTCAACAGCTGAAACATTAAGAAGTCAAATTTGTGATAAGTGATTGATGGAGATGGAGAGAGACTATATTCAGGTGGTTCGTTAGTTGGTTTCTAAATATCCCATCAAGCTGACCCAGCTTGATATAAGGGAAACAAAGGTGACAAGGTAGCCTCACTATTATATAAACACATATAGACAAAAGTGATTCTTAACGGTCTCTTCAGAAGATGAAAACCGTTAAGTACTCTATAAATATCTGAAAACCTAGTGTTTTACTCTCTTGCTCCCCCTCCACCCCTCCCCCAGTTCTTTATGATAATGTGAAATTTGTTTCCTATTAAACCATTTTATTAGTTATTACAAAGAAATCATAATTGATCTTAGAGCTTGAGTCTCCTCTTTGAGCAAAGGTGGACATTAAAGAGAGGCCGTGTTTCCTCCAACTCCACGGAGAATATGCTATAGTTCTCAGCAGCCTAATGCAGCTGGCTGCCAGCAAAATATTTCTGGTAAATGCTATTTATGCCCACTCAATTAAAGTAAGTGGATATTTATTGAGCATCACCATATGTAAGCAGAAGTGTTGCAGTAATGTAGTAATGCAGTCCCCACCTCTTCATTCTACATACCCTCAAACTTTTTTTTCTTTCAGACCTCTGCAATCAGAGAATTGGTTTTAGGGTGTGTTTTTCTGGTTTATGTGGGACATTTTATGAAACATCAATTACTGTTGACACTATACTGGATATACCCGATGATATAAGATACACAAAACAAAGGTTCCTTACCCTCTGGAACTTACCTTCTAAAATATAAGCTCGAAATAGATCAAATGTTCTTACAGAAGCTTGGGTGGTATGGATCTTGTTCACAAAAGCTTATAAATTAAAGGACTTAATATGCAACAATTAACATTTCCATAATTTAGGTATATTTTTATGAATGAACGATACAGTCAACATTCCTTCTCGAACGGTCCTAAGTATAATATGCCAATAATCAGATGTGAAGATAAAGCATTAATATACATTCAGTGTTGGTGGATTCATTTTACGATTACTATGCGTCTGCAAAAAGATGGATTAGGTTAAATAATGAGCCTTGTTGTAAAGTGTTATGAGCCATATTTTTCATAATCTGATGAAAACTCATTGAACAAGTACCAAGACAGTATCTTTAGGTTCCAGTTCCAGTTATTCTTTGTTGTTACATTCATTGGGGATGTCTGATATTAAATCCAGGAAGGTTTAGTCTACTTTGTGAGCAATTTCATTGAGAATGTCGGCTATATCTGTGTCAACAGGGACGCATAAAAAAAAAAAAATCCATATTTTCACAAGTCTAGGGAGTCAACAAATTAAATTTGTTCTAGCTATTAGAACGTGCACACATTCATTTAAAATTGATTAATAAATATTTCCCAATAAAACTTTATGCAACTATGTTTCACTGAAGCATATGCTGAAATATAGGGAAAAAAAAATTAGAGTCATCCAAACTCATTTATTTATTTAGTCTAAACTCACTTATTTATCCATTTTGTTTTTCCGTCCTTTAAATTAAGTTCTCTTTTAGATTTTACTACAATGAGCTGTAATAATGTAAAAGTTCAACAAAACATTGGGCATCAACACAAAGGTCTTGCAAACACAGAAAATACTCTCTTATCTTCCAAGGGAACTATCTGCATCTAAATGCTCTGTCACTCTGGGCAACACGGAAAAGATAGATGGGACTCAAAGACTGGCCGGAAAAGAGAAACACCAGCAATCCAGGTTATATTTTTAAAAGATGTTAAATGAAGAAAATACTCCAGTAAAGGAGAAAAAAAAAAAAAAAGTTACTCTGATGAAATTCTACAAAATCATGGAATGTAGCAGTTGAAAATAGGAACCCTAGAGCTAGGCCACCCTGGGATTTAATCCCAGGTCGATCACCTATTAGATGTTGAGACTTGTGGTCAGTTTTCTGAGAGATCTATTCTCAATCCCTGTAATATTCTAGCTCCAACCTTTGCACTCTAGCTTGGCAAATATGAGCAACACTTTTCCTTATCCCAAGTATCAGACATGTATTTTCTACCTAAAATTCTTCACTTATTTCTGTCAAAACAAATTACTTTGCATCCTCAAAACTTTCAATCAGAATCACTTTCATGTGATCTTTTCAAAACTGATTTTTCCGACTCCAAAAGTCAAACCAAACCCACTGCCCTCGAGTCGATTCTGACTCATAGAGACCCTACAGAACAGAATAGAACTGCCCACAGGGTTTCCAAGGCTGTAAATCTTTACAGGAACAGACTGCCACATCTTTCTCCTGTGAAGAAGCTGATGGGTTGGAATTATCGACCTTTTTGTTATCAGGCGAGTGCTTTAACCACTGGGCCAACAGGACTCCTTTCTGACTCCAAACTAAAACCGAACCTGTTGCTGTCAAGTTGATTCTGACTCATAGTGACCCTGTAGACTCCAGTTACCCTAAAAGTCTCTTTGCTATTGAATGTCACTATAATTCTAGTTTATTCTTCATTCAAGTAAATAAAGAACAAACAAGCTGCGTATAACAATATCTGAATCAATGGTCATGTCGACAGACAACATGAGAGAAAATAGTGGAGACCCCCAACAAGCCCACCTTTCTCTGCCCCTCATCTCCACCCTCCATTTCTAGAACCCCCTTTTTTTTTCTCCAACAAGGTCAGGAAAATAAAATTAATTAAATTTAACATATTTATTGAACATCTACTCTAATGCTTAGTATTATTTCAGGTACTATGGTAGATAAGGAAACCCTGGTGGTGTAGTGGTTAAGAGCTACAGCTGCTAACCAGAAGGTCAGCAGTTTGAATCCAACAGACACTACTTGGAAACTCTATGGGGTGGTTCTAGTCTGTCTTATAGGGTTGCTATTAGTCAGAATAGACTCAATGGCAATGGGTTTTTTACGGGATGGTAAATAAAAACATGCTCTTGTTTTCTGTTCTTAGGTAACATATGTATTATTATTTCAGCTACTATGGTAGACTACAAAAAAAAAAGATGCTCTTCTGTTTTCTGCTCTTAAGAAGCAAATCTACTATTTGATTCAAAACAAGAATCAGGAAGTTAAAACCAAATTTACTTCACGTTCACTTCTGTCCTATACTTCCTTTCTCTCCCTCTCTCTCTCTCTCAGACAAACCTACACAACGTTGTTAACAACATAGTTTTCATCAGACTATGAAATACAACGGTGGTTGGCAAACAAATGTTTATGAATAATTTAATATAACTCTTTCAAGCCCCCAAGTAACACTCTTTTTATAGTGTTTTCCAAAGCTCTCAGTAAGCTGATTATGCTACATGGGAAGAGTTCCTATCACATCCCCTATGACGGATTTTATGGTTTGTTTTACTGAAATACTTCTTCCCCTTTTTTATTATCTAGGGCTTGGCTGCTTTCTTCCTCTACTACTTTACTACCAAGGCAGGAAATAAAGTTGATAATGCCCTATGGATCATAACAGGTTTGTGTTTTTGCACTAGTAAAAGATCTGTGGTGACAGCAAGGGCCAACTGAGCGCAACATGTTAGATGTGCTGACTGGTCCCCAGACAGCAGGCAACATGAAACAAAAAAGAGAAGTTCAAGACCTCACTGATGACAACAAGCTGCAGAAACAGCTTCCCAGCTGAGTGACAAGCCCATAATGGAAACATTACTCGTTTAGGTAGGCTCACATGAAATATTAATTTCCTGGATTGTCTGCATTTGCATAGTAACGGTAAGTTCATCTTCTTGGGTTGCTCTGGCCTCAATTAGCAATTCTATCATCATACCTGAGATTTGGGGAAGGGAGGAAAAGAGAAGGCTGTAGAAAATTTCCCTCTGGGAACAGCAACACTAATGGAGCTTATCACTACCATCATTAATTTAATCAAAAACCTTGAGGCAGAGGGTTACAGCAATCTGTTAAGAAAACATTTTCTAAAACGAGAGTGCTTCCCATTTCAACTAGGGTCTTGGTTTTTTTTTTTCCTCTTTGAGACATTCTTTTTCTCTGTGTTCTTCTCCCACCTCCTAGCCCCGGCCACTGATTAGGTCTGCAACTGGGGCTGTATTTTTACTAAAGAATGTCTTCTTGCAAATTGACAATTTTGCAACAACACCCTCTAGCCCAACCTTCTTAACTGACTTAGTTTTTATGACATCTCAATTAGTTCAGACCGACCGTGAAGAAGATAAAGTCCTTATATCTCAATGAGGGAATACTCTAGAGAGAATGGAGTCTGACTTCATGGTGAGCATGCTAATACGCTATTCTCTTTAATTAGTTGTACAGATATAGCTGCCAGTGGGTAATTCTGTTGTATTCATGTGTGTGTTTACACACACGTGTGGTTAGGTGTGTTCCACCTTCCAGACGGGGGTGGGGGGGGGAGATGAGGGCTCTTGAGAAGTTCACCAAGAATAGAATTCTTAAAAATGGAATCCCAAAGATGACTACCAGCGTTGTTACCATAGTTGTTGTGGTGTCAGCTCTGATTCACAGCAACCCCACACGTGCGGAGTAGAACTGCTCCGTAGGGTTTTCAAGGCTATGACTTTTTAGAAGCAGATTGACAGCCCTGTCTCCCAAGGAGCCTCTGGATGGGTTCCAAGTGCAAACCTCCCAGCTAGTAGTCGAGTGCTTAATCATTTGTACCACCTGGGGACAGCTACAGGCATGTTGTTAGGTGCCATGGAGTCAGTTCTGACTCATGGTGACGCTATGTACAGTAGAACAAAATGCTGCCCAGTCCTGTGCCATCCTCATAATCATTGATATGTTTGAACCCACTGTTGTAGCCACTGTGTCAATCCATCTCTTTGAGGGTCTTCTTTTTTGCTTATCCTCTACTTTACCAAGCATGATGTCCTTCTTCAGGGACTGGTCCTTCCTGATAATATGTCCAAAGTACGTGAGGCAAAGTCTTGCCATCCTGGCTTCCAGGGAGCTCTGTGGCTGTACTTCTTCCAGAATAGACTTGTTTGTTCTTCTGGTAGTCCATGGTATATTCAATATTCTTCTCCAACACCATAATTCAAAATCATCAATTCTTTGTCCATCTTCTTTATTTACTGTCCAGCACATGAGGCAACTGAAAATACCATGGCTTGGGTCAGGCACACCTTAGTCTTCAAGGTGAAGTTTTTGCTTTTCAGCACTTTAAAGAGGTCTTTTGCAGCAGATTTGCCCAATGCAATTGTCATTTGATTTTTCTTTCCCTTTTTTTTTTTAATTGTACTTTAGGTGAGGGTTTACAGAGCAAACTAGTTTCTCATTAAACAATTAATACACATATCGTTTTGTGACATTGGTTGCCAACCCCAGGACATGTCCACAGTCTTCCCTTCTCGACCTTGGGTTCCCTACTACCAGGTTTTCTGTCCGCTCCTGCCTTCTAGTCCTTGCCCTTGGGCCAGTGTGCCAATTTAGTCTCATTTTGTTTTATGCGCCTGTTTAATTTTTGGCTGAAGAGTGAACCTCAGGAGTGAAGTCATTCGATTTCTTGACTGTTGCTTCCATGGGTATTTATTGTGGATTTAAGTAAAATGAAATCCTTAATAACTTCAGTTTTTTTTCTGTTTATCATGATGCTGCTTATTGGGCCAGCTGTGAGGACTTTTGTTTTCTTTCTGTTGAGGTGTATTCCATACTAAAGGCTGTAGTCTTTGATTTTCATCAGTAAGTGCTTCAAGTTCCCTTTGCTTTCAGCAAGCAAGGTTGCATCATCTGTGTAACACAGGTTGTTAATGAGTCTTCCTCGTTAACCACGTTCTTCTTCATACAGTCCAGCTTCTCAGATTATTTGTTCAGCACACAGAATGAATAAGTATGGTGAAAGGATAAAACCCTGATGCACACCTTTCCTGATTTTAAACCACACAGTATCCCTTTGTCCTGTTTGAATGACTGCCTCTTAATCTATGTACAGGTTCCTCATGAACCCAACTAAGTGTTCAGGAACTCCTATTCTTCACAATGTTATCCATAATTTGTTATGATTCACCCAGTCGAGTGCCTTTGTATAGTCGATAAAGCACAGGTAAACATCTTTCTGGTATTCTCTGCTTTCAGCCAGGATCCTTCTGACATCAGCAATGATATCTCTCATTCCATGTCCTCTTCTGAATCCAGCTTGAATTTCCGGCAGTTCCCTGTCCATGTACAGCTGCAACTGTTTTTAAATTATCTTCAGCAAAATTTTACTTATGTGTGATATTAATGATATTGTTCGAGAATTTCCACATTCTGTTGGCTCACCTTTCTTTGGAATGGGCACAAATATGGATTTCTTCCAGTAGGTTGGTCAAATTTCTTGGCATAGATGAGTGAGCGCCTCCAGAGCTTTACCGTTTGTTGAAACATCTCAAATGATATTTCATAAATTCCTGGAGCCTTGTCTTTTGCCAACGCCTTCAGTGCAGCTTAAATTTCTTCCTTCGAAAACATCAGTTCTTGATCATATGCTACCTTCTGAAATAGCTGAATGTTGACTAATTCTTTTTGGTAGTACAGTGACTCTGTGTTTTCCTTCCATTTTATAGGCATAAACCAAACCGAAATCAAATCCATAGGAATGAGGAGAACTGCCCCATAGGGTTTCCAAGGAGCAGCTGGTATATTCAAACTGATTAACAGCCAAACTCTTAACCACTGCACCACCAGGGCTCCCTTATAAGCATAGTGCATAAAATATAAAAATACCAATCCAACCATTTCAGAATCTTAAATTTGTTGATTTTTCAAAACCTCAGGAACAACATCTTTATTATATACATATAAACTGGTGGTGATCTCTCTTTAACAATGAGATTCCCACCCTCTCCCCTACCCCTTTCTCTACTCATTCCAGGGAATATATTCACTAATGCAGACAAATCCCTTGGTAGGCCCCACTGAAATGATGATATGTTCTATATGAAAGGATTTTATCTTCTGCCAGAGAGAATTTCTTGAGCTGAAAATCACATGAATATCCTGGTAGGAATTCCTCCCTGGGAGTTAGAGAAAATGAAACTGCATTTGGGACCTCTATGACATTAAAGAAAACAGTGATGTGGTTATGCTACCCAGAATGCACGGGTATGGCTTCCACCTATGTTCTCTGGCAGCTTGTTCCGTGGGTGTTTCCATAGGGCAAGAAGGAAGCAAGTTTCCTGCAACTGCTCATCTTTTCCAATGCAGTGGAAATAACATTTAAATAAATTAAATATACATTTAAATAACTATAAATAACACCAAGCAATTAAGAGGTTATAGAATTACATATTACATATAATGGATTCTATCTTTGGCTACTACAAGATCTGAAAAGGCTCACATAATAAAATACATTCAAAAGACAAGAAAGAATTTATTTATTTATTCAAACAAATACATTTTGAGTTTTTTTTTTCTAATTCTTAGTCTTTAATATTTGATATCTGGAAATTGGGGAAGATAAAAAGAATCACACATACAGATAGTTTAAAAAATATTTAGGGAGAAAAGTCCTTTAAAATTAAGAGAGGACTTCAAAAGGCATAAGAAATCTCAACCTTTTCCTCTAAGAAGTTCAGACTCTATTTTTTCCAATTCCTAGGCTATAAAGCCCGCGTGAAAGAGAAAGAAGTACTTGTAAATGAGGGCATTTGTAATGTTGTGATTGAAGGCTACGGTCGAGGAACATTAAAGATTCTTGAACACCTCTATACTCTTCTAAAGTTGAAGACCGAAGCAACTGTGAAATAAACATTTTAGTAGAGGTATTATTGTTTCTAGAATGAATAGAAATATGTTCATGTTCCAAGCTAAAAAGTCTTAACATGGATAACTATACAATAATATTAATCAATTTCCAAAAAATTAAACTCTAAATAAAAATGTCTATATTATTTCACATGTAAAATGCTGTCATCTTTTAAATGAAGAAAAAAATATAAAAGGCTCTATTTTTCTCTCTCTCTGATTCGGGCAATTCTTATTAAATCATATTGAGGGACAAGAAACCCAGCGAAGGAATTCTGAAGGTATTAAGATATTACTAAAATAAGTAAGCTTAAATAGTCTCTGATATCCTTCCCCACTACCCTGCCTTTACATATATATATACCATCCATGGACACCAACACCAAAATAGTAAAATTATTATTTATTTATATATATGCATATATAAATATATATATATGTAATATTTTAACTATGCGAAGAATAGCTAATACTGATTTCTTACATATATCTGGAACTGTGCTGAGATATAGTAAAGTGCTCAGTTTTCTCAACAACCTTAAAGGTAAGTATAAGAATATTTTTTACAGATGAGGAAACCAAGGCACAGAAAAGTCAGGAAAATAGTAAGTAATTTGACTGGGATTACAAGTCAGGCACTTTAAACCACTTACTTATTTATTCTGTCTCTAAATGAAGGGAAATAACCACTAAGATTCAGGAAATCTGAGTACCTGAGCCAGCTGAGTTCTTACCCATTACATGACTCTTTAGGCTTTAGTTTTCTCATTTCAAAAATGAGATCTCTATGTCTCTTTTCAGCTCCAAACTCCATAATCTTTCAAATTGCAAGTTACCCTTTTCCCACTCCCAATTTCCCAGAAGTTCATTGTTGAAAGGGCATTTGAGATCCACAAGTTCAGGTTGCCTCCTTTCAGTAAGGAAATTTATTCCATAGTATCTTTGATTTATAGTAATTTTCTGCATGAATTCTTCCAATGAAGGGTACAGCCCATTAGTCATGTTAAAAGTTTAATTATTAGAAATTAAGTATCTTAAATTATTAGACATTGTTAAAAGTTTAATTATTAGAAATACCATCTTTTGGTTAACTTTATACATATTCATAAGATCTAAACATTGACTCATTTCTTTTGCTTTTTTTTTTGAGGTCCCCGTGTAGTGCAAATGGTTTGCACTTGACTACTAACCTAAAGGTTGGAGGTTTGAACTCACCCAATGGTGCCACAGGAGAAAGGACAGGTGATCTACTTCTGTGACAATTGTACTCAAGAAATCCCTAGAAGCAGCTCTACTCTGTAACACATGGGGACACCATGAGTCAGAATTGACCTGACAGGAATGGGTTTGGTTGGGTATTTGGGTTATTTTTTACTTTTTACATCTTTCTTCTAAACATAAAGGAAAGTAGGATTATTATACAAAGTTTAGAAAAAATACAGAAATAATATAGATTAAAAAAAATCTATAATTCAACCACCCAGGCAAATCCACTGAAAAGAATTTCTTAGCAGTTATTTTTATACATATATTTAACTTTAAAATTTAAACTTAAAACTACATATAAAGTTTTGCTCTTGTGCTCTTTTACTCAACATTCTATCACATATTTTACCCATGCCAGTAACTATTCTTGGTGAATATAATTTTTATACTTTCTTTACATTCTTAATTTCATATTATTAGTTCCAAGAAGTTTTGAATAATTCAGCTATTCCTACTCATAAATATCAGTGCTTCCTTTATGGCCTCATGCTTTGGCATCATCTTAAAAATATCCATTTAAACGCCAAAAGTACTTAAATACGCACCTCGATTTTCTTCTGAGGAAACCCTGGTGGCGTAGTGGTTAAGTGATAAGGCTGCTAACCAAAAAGTTGGCAGTTCAGATCCAGCAGGTGCTCCCCGGAAACGCTGTGGGGCAGTTCTACTCTGTCCTAGAGAGTCGCTGTCAGTCGGAATCGACTCAACGGCAATGGGTACGGTATTTTCTTCTGTAGTTTCATGGTTTTTTAATATTTTTCCAAATTTTTTAATCCATTTGGAATTTATTCTGCTGCATGTTTTGAGGAACAATATGTTTTCAGAAACGTCACAAATGATATTCTTCTACAAAATAGACATTTAGATATTTGAAACCACCTATCATGCCTTTCATTTCTTTTCCATCCAAACCGCCAGTCTTCTCTTTTCTAAGTTAAATATGATCCATTTGTTCAAGTTTCCCCCCCCCCCAAAGGGGGTAAAGGAATATTCTCTGTATGCTGTCAAATTTACCAATTTTATCCCGAAGTATAATTTTCACAACTGGACACAATACTTCAAATGTACAGTGTCCAAATATCCTAGAGCAGGAAATAATAATTCTATAAATGCAACTAAGATTATATTGGGTTATTGGCCACTACTTCATAGCCATGGCAAGTACTAAACTCCTACTTAACTAAAGTCTCCCAGATCTTTTTCATATGACCCACCACTGTCAAGCCCTATTTTCTGCAAATCCTGGCAATTAGTCTCAAGCTTTCATGTACATATCAGTATGTATGCATTTGATACACATTGTGCCTTCAAATGGTGATTTCGTTTCTTATTTAACTAAAATTTATGCAATTTCCCAGAGACGTGGAAGGAGGCTCAATCGATGAATGACTCTGATAGGAGTGATTATGTGGAGTGTACCGTGCTGGAGTCCCTGTTAAGCAATCCTTCCTCATAAACGAGCTCAGTCTGCAGCACAGGAAATATGATGGCCATATAGTGAGCAACGCCTGCATTTAAAACACATACCCTATGTATGGTAATAGGGATTTCAAAGAATCTCTTTAAGGATACTAAGAAACGAACTTAAAACTCCCCAGAGTAAAAAAGGAGTTTCAGGCACCAAAAGAACTAAGCAGACCACTTTTTTTGCAAAGCTCTTTGTGATCTTAAGCCAATCTATTCAGAGTAAAGGTCAAGTGGGCAAACCCAGCAATTCTATTTTCCCACAAAGCTGCTACAATTTTCTGTCTCCTGACAGCCCTATTGCTAGGAGTCTATTATCTACCATTCTGTTTCCAGCACCACCCAGATCCTTAACTGGAAACCCTCTAAACAGCTCCTTTCTTTCAAGGGTTGACTTTCAGCTTCTTGTAATGGCTTCATGTTATACATCTAAAAGCTTTCTCTCTTTGCTCTGTTTGTTTAAGGAGGGCAATTTGAGACAGCAAGACCCACCCTAAACAAGCCTTTCACTTACTCCCTAGACCAAATGCAAGTAAATTCGCTAATTAAAGCCTTTTCTAGTTCACTGTAGCACTTTAAAGGGAGCATTTAGATGACATTTCTGAAATTGTCTTTAGAGATTATCTTCAGGATTTGATTTCTATTTGAAAGACCACTTTGAGTCTTCCCTTTAAATAACAGTAATTCTTAAAAACAAAAAACTGGAGTTTACTGTCTAATCATGGAGACTATAGATTGTGTTCGCTTATACAGTAAAAGCTTTTTCTTACCCCAATACCTACTTGGAGTGGTAGCTGTTTTCTTGTTCAGGTCTTAATCCAGGTCAAGAAATCAAACAAAAGGAAATAAAATCTAGTTGTTTTGAGTTGACAGCTATTTGGCAGATCAAAAAATCAAATCCTCCCACTTCAAAGTTAAATGGAGAAAAAGAAGAGGAAAAAAGTTCCTTCCTGGCAGGCTCTAAGCTTTCCTTTTAAAGGTGTTTGTACACTGACATGAATCAGAACGGTGCCAAAGCGGCAGCATTCGCAATAGCACAGACAACACATCGAATTCAAGCTCAAGTTAGTTGTTTTCTTACATCTCAGGGCATATTTTCTTGCCATTTCTTGACTGACAACTCCTGACACACAAGCACACGCTTCAACACACACATTTCCTTATAATCACCAGGAAGGAAAAACAAGTGTGGGTAACTTAATGAAGAACTAAAGACAAAAGGTTCATGCATGAATATCAGGAGTTCTTCGGTCTGACTGTGAATGTGTATCTGGGGAAAGTATTTATTTATTTAAATTTATATTAGGAAATGTACTAAAAAATAAATGATGAAAAGACAATAGACAATACATGCACTTAAAAATAAGGCCACAGGTCTCAAATGCTGAATGTTTAAACAAGTTTTTCAATTTTAACTTTGTCGCTGAATGTTATTTTACCAAAATATTATTGCCCTTCTTCCTGATATTTACGAGACAAAGTCAAAGAAGAGAGCAGTTTGAATCATTAGGTAGCAGTTATCTTCAAACAAAATATATTTAACGACTGGATTCTCTCGCATGTTACATATGCCCTGGCATTTTCGTAGCGTTTCCAGCCTTGGGATTTGCAGTGGAAATGATCATTGCATAAAAAGCACACATGAAAGAGAATAGGAATAAAGGCTGGAGCATATAGCTGATAGGCGTTCTGGTGGTGGCTGGTAGAACACTACCCTAATTCCTTAACATGGCTACAAGGATTCCATAACGTGATCTCAACTCACTTCTCCATCATCATCATTATATCACCCCTCCACAGCCGCTCCCCCTTCATTCTCCATACAGACAGATCTATTCATGGGCTGTAGAAAGAACCATTTTCTCTCTGGTGTCTACGTCTTTTCACTTGAATTTAAACCAGTTGTCAGTGTGTTGATTCTGAGTGATGGTGGCCCCATGTGTGTCAGAGTAGAACTATGCTCCATAGGGTTTTCAGTGGCTGATTTTTTGAAAGTAGGTCATTAAGCTTTTTTTCTCAGGTGGCTCTGGGTAGATTCGAACCTACAACCTTTACATTAGCAACCAAGCATATTAACCATTTACACTACCCAGGGGCTCCCACTTAAATTTACATCTACCTAAAATGTTCTTGAGCCTGGGTAGTGTAAGCCTTTTGAGATCAGCTACCGACTTAAAGGTTGGAGGTTGGAACACAGGGCCTGGTGAAATGCCTCCACAAAGATTACAGCCAAGAAAACTCAGTGTAGCAGTTCTACTCTGTGACACATGAGATAGCCATGAGTCGGGGGGGGGGGGTGCAATTGGATGGTATCTAAAAACAAAAAGGTCCTCATTCTCTCACCTCCACATGCCCCTACTGTTTGATTAGTTAACTCCTACTCGACCTTCTGGACTCCACTCAAATCCCAGTGCCTTCGCCTTGTCAGTGTAGGTTCCCCTCCTCTATGGTCATGTAGTACTCCTTCCTCACCCCCGCAGCTCTCTACAATGATGGTATAAAGGAGAATTTTTCTAAATGCATCCAAAGACCACGTGCATCAGAATCACCTCAGTGAATTCTTAAAACACAGATTTCTGGGTCTCAGTGTTGTCCTACTGAATCAAAATCTTTGGCAATGGGACTGAGAAACCTGCATTTTAAATTAAATTAGCTCTCCAGGTAATAGCTATGCACATAGCTTCAGAGCCGTAGGAGAAATGTAGAGTGGAAAAACAAAGTGAAGATAATTTTGCTGTTGGAAATATCAAGAGAATGAGAGGTAAAGACTCAAAAATATAATGTTATTTTAAAGTGGAATAAGCCTTTCCATGGAGTAGCACCACCTACAGGTCCTAAAGTCACAATTCTCTTGATGGTCCTCTTCCTTCTCAAGCATAGAAAAATGGAACCATGGCCTACATATGTCAGTGCTGTTGAAAACATTTTGAGAAAAGATTCTGATTTGCTTTTCCTCCTTGCAAGAAATAGAATAATGACTATGACTCCTCTAAAGACGTCTGGCACAAAAATATCTGTGTATGTGTAGATGTGTATTCAAGAGAAGCACTTTTAAAAGAGACATTTTAATTAACCCCAATTTAGTACAGAACGCTGAACCACCAGGGACTTAAGACACTCCCGGCCTATAGCTTTTTAGTGACAATGACGATGATAAATGAGGCTACAGTCTCCAGTCTAGAAGTACCTGCCACTGACATGATTTCTGAACAACTTGCTTCCCTCACTTCTCAATACCCCACATCAAGTAATAACGATATCAAGAACCAGAACAGAAAACCAAGGGAACCTAATGAGAGGGATGTAAAAGGAAATGAATATAAATGAGGTTGTGCAGCTCTGGAGACATTTCTTAAAAATCAAATTGCAATGAAGATTTCTTAGAAATTGGAATGACCCTTAAGGTTGGTTTTGCAATCAGTGTTCATGTTTCCTGAACAATTTTGGTGCTGATTCTCAGGTTTTAATTAGCAATGGTGTCACCGCAAAAAAGATTCCCTGCAATTTCTCATGGACTCCGGGGCATTTGCTCTCATTATGAAAGTCCGCTTTCATCGTTCCTGCGGTATCATTGATCTCTGCACATTTGCTAATACCGACAATCACCTAATTATTTTCTGTGCAACACAGAGAATACAAATAAGTTCGTCTGTAAAAACCTAAGATATCTTTTATTTTTAAAATGTCTTACAGCTTTTAGGAAAAAAAGATAACCATATAGTTTTTAAAAATGTAAATTGTTTCTTTCTGTGAGTGGGTACAGGTATAAAATTGATTTTGGCATTTTGCCTACACCAAGAAAATCAGTGCTTTGAAGGCAAGGAGCGACTGACTACTTACACAGAGCTTGTTATAATCTCTCACCCCCTGCCTTCCTGAAAAAGCAGACTTCACGGTGGTTGGTCAGAACCCTGTTTTGGGGCTGGAATAAGCCAAGACCACTCAGAAGTTCCTAGAGCCAATTAAATACCCTTGATTTACAGATTTAATAAAGAAACCCTTTCTTCTGACCTCAAAGGGTCAATGAGAACAAACATCAATAAAAAGGAAATGTTTTCATTGAAAACACAGACAACAGGATTTCTAATGTGATTCTTCAAGGCACTAATTTATCAGTGAAATGCTCTTGATGAGTTATAACTCACTGAGAAAAGAGCAATCTCTATGCCACAGTCTTCAGAATACGCTACTTAAATTTTTACAAAGAGACAGGTTAGAAACTAAGCTATCTAGTACACTGAGACGCTGGGCACAGTCATTTAAGTCAATCACAGACCTGAAAAATTTTTAAACTTAAGTCTTCTACTGATAGTTGATCGCACTTACAAACTCAAGTCTGTTCGTTTCCTTCTGCTACACAGATAGGTACTTTGTGTACAGTTGAAGATTGATAAGGTTCTATGCTAACAGATTTGTCTTTGTATTTCCTCAAAGAAATACCTCATCAAAAGACTTAAGACTTTAAGTGATATAAAATGATGCAAATCATTTGAAATGTTTTATGGTTATGAGGGAATACTTATACTAAATGAAAAACGAAGGGGTGTCAATTCTTTAAAAAAAAAAAATCCATAAAAAAAGAATCAAATGGTAATATGCTAGAATAATCCTTCATATTGGTTGTAAGATTTTGCATGATTATTATATTTCTTGTTATCATCCTTTTTGAATATTTTTCCAAAATTTTATTATGAATATTTTCAAATATAAAGGAATTTTGCAGTGAATATATATATATCCACTGCCTAGAATTTACTGGTAACATTCTACTATACTTGCTTTTATCACGTATCTAGACACCCATCCATTCCTCTATCCATCCATTAAATGTATTTTATTTTTTATGCACCCAAAAGTAAGTTACAGATACATTTCCTTCCAAATACTTAAGCATGCCTATCATTAACCAGGGTTCAATATCTGTTTAGTATGTATGTACACACATACATATATACACACATATGTATATATAATATTTACAGGAAATAGAATGCACATATACTAAGTATGCACCTCATCCTGATTAAA
Source organism: Elephas maximus indicus (assembly GCF_024166365.1). Taxonomy (NCBI): domain Eukaryota; kingdom Metazoa; phylum Chordata; class Mammalia; order Proboscidea; family Elephantidae; genus Elephas; species Elephas maximus. The sequence continues at coordinate 58,847,616 of NC_064823.1, read as the reverse complement.
ATTCAAACTCCTTTCCAAGCATGATGAGGCCCAGTCTAGTCCCCTAACCTCAGCTCTAACCCTTCATGCCTAGTCTGCTCGTCTCCGGTTACACCAGCCTTCTTTCTTTTTTTCACGCAAGCTGAGCTTCTGATGTCTTCACAGTCTCATTCTTCAATTGGCACCTGTAAATATCACTTTCTTGAAAATACCTCGGCTTCATGGCCATATAGAATATACCTTCCAAGTTGTTCTCTCTCATTGATCTATAATCTTGGCGATTATAGATTTCTTAATTTAATGTCTGTGTACTTCGCTAGACTATAAATTCCATGAATGCAGGGACTACACGTTTCTAATTCACTATTTCACCTAATATAGTGAAATATATTGTTCTTGTTGTGTGCCATTGAGTTGGTTCCTACTCACAGGGACTCTATAGGACAGAGCAGAATTGTCCCATAGGGTTTCCTGGGCTGTAATCTTTATTGGGGAAACCCTGGTGGTGTAGTGGTTATGTGCCATGGCTGCCAACCAAGAGGTCAGCAGTTCGAATCCTCCAGGCGCTCCTTGGAAACTCTATCGGGCAGTTCTACCCTGTCCTATAGGGTCGTTGTGAGTCGGAACCAACTCAACAGCAGTGGGTTTGGTTATTGGCTTAATCTTTTTTGGAGCGGATCACCACATCTTTTCTCCTGCAGAGCTGCCGGTGGGTTAGAACCACCGACTTTTTGGTTAACAGCCAAGTGGTCAACCTTTGTGCCACCAGAGCTCCTCATGGTGAAATACAGTAGGCATATAATAGATAACTGTTGACTGAATGAATTCTAGTCCTCCTAGGCTCTTCTTTTTTTTGGACACTACTTGTCCGTTTTACTATAAAGTCCTATATTATTTCTTAACCAACTTGCAATGCTTATCTTCAATCTCTTCATGTAGACAGTCATCTTTTGTCTTGCTCATTCATTCATACATGTTTATTAAGCATCTACTCTCTACCAGACAATGAGCTAAACACTGGAGGGTTTAATAGAGGATAAGATAGAATCATGTCCTGTCCTCATCTTACAACAGGAAACAGAGAAATATCACATAGCTTACAAAGTGCTTTGGGAGTGCAAGAAGGGGCACCTAACTTGGACCTGAGGAATAGGAAAGACTGGCCATTGAAAATGACCTCCAAGCTGAGGCATGGAGTAGATCTTAGCCTAGTACTTCTTTTACACACTAAATTCAAGACCCCTTCCTCTCTCATGTGTGAACTCCTTTTCATTTTATCAACGTGGAGTGTAGTGCACTTTTCCCTACATGGAGAAAGGGCTAGTAATAATAATGTGTCAGAGTGACTCTGCAAAATCCAGGAAAAGTTCAAAGCTATGACTATATTATCTTTCTCCCCATTGGTCTCCTTCTTGAATATCCCACAGTGACTATGAAGTTTCAGCTCAAAGAACTTACTATTTTTCTACTCTGTGCACTGGAGTCCAGCTCCAGCATATGAAAGCACAGCACAAGGGCCACAGAAGCACTGAAGTCTGTCAAAGCTCTTCTCCTGCAATATTTGTTAACTTCCCTCAGAGTACAGCAACACGTCACGGAGATTTTTGCTCTTTCAGAAAACCATACCATAGGATACAGGATGCGTTGAATAAATTTTGCATGTCTCCTAATTTTACCTGCTCCTTTAAATTCATTCTTTGAGTGAGTAGAGAATCCCATGTTTGCTTGTACTGACTCATCCATAAGCACAAATTATAGCACAGAGTGTACACAAGCAGATAAATAAAAGACTCGAAAATATTATATCAACACTCAGTGATTTTCACAATTCTGATACTCTTCCCAGGTGAGATGTTACCTCCTTGTGCAAAACAAAGTTTTGAATAAGTGAGTCAAGTCAGACAGGAAGGTTGAAATTCAGTGTTGCGTAACAGTAGATGGAAAAATGAAAATGTCGTGTATTAACTGTACTGATGTTAATGGTATTGTTGAATAGTCACCTCTTTTGACCATAGTTACACTCATCATCTTTAATAAGAAAGATACTGTGCTTCATCCTTCAAATGAACAGACAGTTCTAATGTGATGATTGCTTTGAAAACACAAAATCCCAAAATGCAGTAATTTGTGCATGATGCAAATCTTCCCATTTGCTTATACATTATTCCACCCATGAGAGACAATAAATGAATACAGAAAACTGCACCCAAATGAACGGAGCTATGTAGGAATACACAAGATAAATACATGCGTACACCTCAAATGTCTATCAGCTACCTCAGGTCACCACTTGTGCTAGGAGCCACGCTTACCCACATTGGTGTTACAGCTTTCTGTCATGTTTCAGATAACTCTCCTCTACCTCACAATAACTCTGCAACCATTCTGATAGCCTCTTCCACAAGCAAACTTCAGATTTTCCCCCGCAAGGTAAAAAAAAAAAACAAAAAACAAACCCACTGCCGTCGGGTCGATTCCGACTCATAGCGACCCCAAAGTACTTATTTATTATAGCATTTACAAACTTTGTTAACCATTTGCAAGTGTAAAACTATGCTACTGTTTTTATTAGGTGTCTCTCAATGTTATGTCCCAATCTCATTTTTCCCATCAGTTCTTGTGATTTTTATTTTATGATGCATAATTAGGTGAATTTTAGGCATGTTTGAGTTGGATTCGACTCGATGGCAGTGGATTTTTTTGTTTGATTTCATTTTTATATGTCACATGATAGCAGAATCCATTGTACAATTTCCATAGCTGTTTGTATGATCTTATTAAGCCTCTTGCCCCCATAAAAAACCCAGTGGAGCAGTTCTGTTCTGCAATACATGGGGTTGCCATGAGTTGGAATCGACTCAACAGCAACAGGTTTTTTTTTTTTTTTTAAATAACCTAATAGTGTCTCCAAAAATTTCATGAATCTTTTTCTGGAGGTGAACTTTAAAACTTCTTTGAAGTTGGGTAATTAGGCTCAAATAGGAAAAAGATCCCTCAGCATGAGAAAGAATGGGTAAAACATAGTTACTAAATTAAAGGGGCAAATTGTAGCCCAGTGATTGCCCAAATATTACACCCTGAATTGTGCACAGATATGTAACTGACTACAGAAACTGCTATGGATGAATGGTCTAATTCTTGGTTTGGCATTTTTAAGGCAGTCATCTTGCAAATAATGTGAAGACTGATCACTCATGGCAAAAGACCCTAGGTTGTTTCTGTTTATTAATTCTAGGGACAAATCAGAGTTAAATTAACACCTTCGAGCTACTAGAGTAACAGAACAATTTATCAACATATACTAACAACTTATCAACATATACTAGAACAGTACTAATTGATTTATAACCAATAGACATACAGAAAGAACTAACAGACCTCTTAGCAAATGCATGGTGACTGCAGAATCATGCAAGGGAGGTGTCCCCATGACATCATATTTATATTTCTAAGAACACAGTCAATATTATGATCTTAGAAACAATGATCTTTAAAGGAATTTCATGGTTTATGTATTTTCTAGTGTCTATTTTCTAAGAACATCGTCTTGTAGGATTTTCATAATGCTTCAACGAAGGCAGGAAACATTTTTGATGTGCTCATAAACTCTGAATAAACTGCTTCTAATCAGACTTGGATTTTTGCTTGATGTTTTTTTCCTTGTAAAAAAATAAAAATAAAACCTTAATTTCAAACAGCAGGTCTGGAGCTTTCTCACTAAAGAAATAAGGGGGAAAAAAAACCTGACAGAGCAAATCCAAACCAATTAGGTAGAACAGAAACCACTTCAAAGTGAATAAAAGCATAGCTGAACATCAGCTATAGCTCTACTATAAACCAAAAACCAAACCCAGTGCTGTCGAGTCGATTCTGACTCAGAGCGACCCTACAGGACAGAGTAGAACTGCCCCATAGAGTTTCCAAGGAGCGCCTGGCGGATTCGAACTGCCGACCCTTTGGTTAGCAGCTGTAGCACTTAACCACTATGCCACCAGGGTTTCTGATAAACAAAGATGTGAATAAATCAAGCAGCTCTAATTGCGAGATTTATGTAAGTGTATCATGTAGGTTCTAATATATTCATTATAGTTTATTAAATATTATTAAAAATTCTTACTTGGATGGCCCTGACCACTTGAATTAAGTGTTTTTATACTACCATAATTCTTTTTATGTTATCTAAAATTCCAAAGGATTCAAAAAATGCAAAAGATTAATTATTATGACATTTTTATTTATTGAAGATTCACAAATCAAAATACGTAAGTGAGGAAATCAAGGCATTTCTTATTTCTGTGACACATTGTATTAGGAACCCACAGCATCGGGGCGGGGGGGAACCCAGAATTTCATTTAAAAAATGCTAAATAATCTTTAGTAATAAAAAGGAGATAGCCCTTCTCTCATATACAGACATGATAAAACAATAAATTATAAAATAGAATACTAAAATTTTCTGATTGGCATGGAACACCCACATTTTGCATGAGGCAGATTGGAGAATAAGGAACAGTCCAACGTAGAACTATACTGGGCTTTCCTGCCTCATTCCCTTTAGCTAAGAAGTCGAATAGGCTGAATTCCATCAGTGGACTAAAGCTCCGTCACACTAATAGAGCGTCAGCGATAAGGTGTAACGCGACGACGCCACATCATTCTGTAATAACACCAAAAGCCCAACTAAGGAAACTTTGCTAAATCCTTTTCCAGCCTCCAAATAAACGAAATAGAGTGCCAGCATTCTTATCAGGGCCCAGGACTTCAGTGTGATTAATTCTACAATTCAACTGTCGTGTATTTGGGTGGTAGAGAGAGGCAGAAAAAAAAAAAAAAAGTTTCCTGCAGGTAAACTTTGCACATTCATGATTCTAAGTTAATCAACTAGCTGTATGAGCTTCTTTTTCCTATACCTCTAACTAATGCATGGCAAAAGAAAATCTGCCGTATGGGAACTACATTTACAGACCTGGACAGCTTTCTACTAGATCAGAATTTTGGAGAAGTCTGTCAACAGAGCTGGAAAATCAGTTATCCCGCCTCGGATCTTTCTAGTCTTAATGAGACATTGCTTATAAAGGCCCTACACCTGAACTTAGAGGTTCCATGACTACTCCAAAGTAATGCAAGTGAGAGTAAAAAACCACATTTCTTTTCCAAATAACCACACATCAATATTTAGCAGTGCAGTATAGAGAAATGAACTCTGGTAGCTTTGGAGCCAAGATGGTTGTCTGCGAACAGGTACCCTCTTAATAATCCAACCATTTACAGGTCTCCTTTTGAAAATATTCTATAAATGAAACAATCATAAAAATGAAGAGGTAGGAAGCAAAAATATATTACCTCAAACAGAAAAATGTGAAAAATGCTTTTAACTTTTCAGTGATAAATAATGAAGGTAATGAGAGTTATAGCTATCACTCAATATTCTTATTATCTGCAGTTTGCATTTGCAGGATGTGAGACAGACATTACCTAGATGTGCTGGAATAGAAAATGCTTACCATGTGGATAGCTGCCTAAACAGCTGCTTTTATTTGTTGATTTACTTTTAAAATTTGCAAATTGCAGTGTTGGTTTCTGGAGATATTTAGTTTTTCAGAAATGAGCTACCAGAATACTTCACCTTTACATGTTATTTATAAACAGCGGGGAAACTCAGCAGTTAAACTACGGGCCTTGTGGTACCAGGTCATTCTCCAATGCTAATTAATGCCTTTCCTTCTCCCCAAGTGAAGATAATACAGGTAGCTTTTTTTTTTTTTTATCTATAAACCCTCATAAACCCTATCTGTGATTTCAGCATACTTCTACCCTGCCATGTAGCAAGAAAAATAACATCCTTGGTTCACATCCAAGTTCACAGGCCAAGTTCAGCTTATTTTTCTTTCATAGGCCCTTGCATTATAAACAGTCCTCTTCATCAAGGCCAGCACCAACAAATACAGATAAATAATAAAACATCCTAAGTTTCTAAAATGTAAAAGATTTATAAGCATGTCTGGCATGGAGGACGTGAAGAAGGGCTCAGAGGCCATTTGAACCATAAACTCTAGAGGAAATATCTGAATCATTTAGTTGAAAAAAGGAAGAGTGTTACATGAGTTTTTCTTTTCTTTCTCTCCTCTTTTCATTTTTATTTTTTAAGAGAAAGTTTGTCTAACAGAGAATACAAGCAATCCTTAGTTATCTGATATTTTTAGGGTCAAAGACAGTTTCATCTGTTATTTTTAGGGTCAAAGATAGTTTCTGATAGATGAAAGAGAAACACTTTTAGAAACAAAGCAATTTTTATTTAAGCTCTTTTTGAAAGACAATTTCCTAAGATATATGATCTACTTTCTTGTTAATGCAGTATGTTGAATGTGTAATTGAATCTGTTTTGATTATTTAAAGCATCATTCCTCAAAGTGCATTCTATGGAACATTAGTTCTAGAAAATGGATGGTAATGGTGTTTCAGGGAGAAAACAAGTCTTCTGAGGTCAAATAAATTTGGGAGATGCTTATGTCAGCTTGGATTTGCTTAAAACAACGAACACTGTCATTTTGATTGGCTAATTGGGTGGGAAACACGAGCCCATAAGTCAGGGTGTGTAGTGACCCCACAAGCACGGAATGTTGATCTTTCTCTTGTATTTCATGGCACTACTTTGTTACCCACTCTTTATCAGAGGCTAAAATGGTAGAAAGGCAAAGGAGAGTGAATCCAGGAAGAGAGGACAAGCCAAGGGCTCGTGCACCCCCAAATGCTGTCTGTTTTTCCTTGTTTACCAGAAGACCTCTCTCCTCCACAATTCCAGCTCTTTGTGGCTATGCATTTGGCCAAATGCGGCTGCTTCAGCTTTCCGTTGGCACTTCTGCCAATTCTGTTTCTCAGCTACTTTTGTTGGCGCTCCTGTATGGAGATTTTAAAATTACAGATATGCTCCTGCTGTTCAACACGGTTAGAGATGCCAGAAATGTATGCAATGAACAAGGGAAGACACCAGATTATCTTCCGTGGGAGGTGACTTAGCTGTGTTTGTTTGCTTTGTTTGTTTCCTGATGTTTAGCCTTTCTAATAAAGGGAATGGAAAAGGAAAATAAAAAAAAGAATCCAGTTGAGTTTAGTCCACACCTAAAAAAGCGTTTCACTCTGTTTGTGTGAGGTATTTGAACAGACTATTTTTTCACAACCTTATTTAATAGTAATTTAGCAGTGACAATAATGCATATCGTTTATCATGCACCGCCAACAACCATCAATGGAGAATGTTAGAATCTCTCCAACTATTCAATTCTCTCATCATCATTTCAAATATTGATATGTAATTTCAATTAATAAAATGTAAGAAGACCCTACTTATTTCCTTAGAGTAAAAAACAAAAGTGCATATATAGCTAATTTCACTTGCATACAACTTTATGGTGTTCTTGAATTTAGTTGATAGTGACAGTGATCATTAAGAAGAGAAAATTAGCATTCCTAAGACCTGACACTAAAGAAAACAAAATCCAAAAAGAAGAAGAAAGATTCATTTAGCTGTGCCTCAGTGAGCTGTTTAAGGAAGTCCAGTTAAATGAAACTTCAAAAGTACTCATCAGCAAACACAGCTCCAACATGTTTTTCTTTACACTTAGTGCTTCCATCTTAATTTTCATATCGAAGTACTTTACAAACAGTAAGTAATTCTTACAAGGCTCTTGAGAGTTAACAATATTTTGGATTTATATAGAGTCATTGATTTGAAGACTCTAGAAGGACTTCAAAAATATTAAATTTCAGCCACACTCAACTGATTTTACAAAGAAGAGAAGCAAAGAGACTACGAAAAAGTGGTCAGGCCATTGGACATACGACTTGATATACATGAGAATTTAGAATTCCTGATTTCTAAAAACATTTCCTCATGGAGTTACTTAAATTCAACAGTGTTTGAGAAACTGGCTCAAAACTTAATATAAAAAGGCTAATTTTAATTTAAAGCCACCAGACCTTTTGTGTCTCGGCTCTGTCCACTTCCTGAACAGTCAACTGTGGCTCTCCTCATTAGCCAGCTTAATGAAAGGAAGCAAAGGCACTATTAAGGCAAAACAATATAAAAATCTTTCATAATGGACTTTAAATGAATTTATTACTCTCTTTGCAGTAAATTTAACTTTTAAAATGGTATGTTTCAAGGATAATATTGAAAGAATCTTGTATTTAATTAATTAGAAAGGAGAGCTTGGTTAGTGTGGAGAAACCTGCTGTGTGTGTGTGTGTTTAAGCAACCTTTGACTAATAACTTGCTATTTTACTTTGGTCCAAGTGTTGTTTGATGTAAGTTTCTACTCAATGTTTGTTCAGTCTACTTTTAGAGATCTTATAAAAAATTGTTAAAGTTACTCTGAGACACACACTGTTCCAAAATGCTTTTTATAAATTATTGGATCTCAGCCTTGTCATGGATTGAATGGTGACCCCCCAAAAATATCTATCAACTTGGCTAGGTTATGATTCCCAGTATTGTATGATTGTCTACCATTTTGTCATCTGATGTGATTTCCCCATGTGTTGTAAATCCTATCACTATGATGTAATGAGAGGGATTAGTGGCAGTTACATTGATAAGATCTACAAGATTAGATAGTGTCTTAAGCCAATCTCTTTTGAGATATAAAAGAGAGAAGAGAGCAGAGAGACATACCACCAAGAAAGCAATGCCAGGAGCAGAGCGCGTCCTTTGAATTGAGGTCCCTGCATGGAGAAGCTCCTAGACCAAGGCAAGATTGATGACACGTACCTTCCACCAGAGCGGACACAGAAAGCCTTCCCCTGGAGCTGACACCCTGAATTTGGACTTGTAGGCTACCAGACTGTGAAAAAATAAATTTCTTTTTGTTAAAGCCATCCACTTGTGGCCTTTCTGTTACGGAAGCACTAGATAACCAAGACCATCCTCATAGGAACCTTACGAAATAGGTATTGCTGTCACCATTTTACAGATGAATAAACTGAGGCAGAGATGTAATTTACCTAAAATATGTGCCTAGTGAGTGTGGTACAGCCAAGACTCAAACTGAAGCAGCCTGGTTTAACACTTTTTAGAATCAGATACATGAAATTGAATAGTACAGTAAACTACTGAGGTCAAAGGATGTCAGACAGGCAAATGAATGGATAACCCAGTGCAGAGAAAGAAAGGATGTTGGACTTCCATTTGGAATTCAAGTTTGGAGAATTGCTTATACAGTCTGCTAGACATGTGACCCTGTGCACTGTGTCTATTTTCTAGGCCTCGTGTACTGTAACAGTAGACCTGGAGTGAAGAGAAAGAGGTTGGATATCATAGTCTTAGAAGTTCCTCTGGAGTCTCTGGGTGGTGCAAATGGTTAATGTGCTCACTGCTAACCAAAAGGTTGGAGGTTCAAGTTCACCCAGAGGAGTCTCAGAAGAAAGGTAGCAATTTACTTCTGAAAGATCAGCCACTGAAAACCCTATGGACAACATTTCTACTCTGATTCAAATCTACATGAAGTGAACTCAATGGCAACTGGTCTGAAATGTTTCTTTGCCTCTATCATCAGCAGTTGGAAAAATTTTGACGAGATGAAATAATTTTTTTTTATCAACAATCAATTAGTAATACATGCTATAGTTACTATGCTAAATAATTAATAATGTATCCTAACTATCCTTTCTGGAGCCCTGGCGGTACAGTGGTTAAGAGCATGGCTGCTAACCAAAAGGCTGGCAGTTCGCATTCACCAGCCACTCCTCGGAAACCCTATAGGGCATTTCTACTCTGTCCCATAGGGTCACTATGTGTTGGAATCGACAGCAACGGGTAACTATCCTTTACTTTTCTCTGAAAGTCACACTTCATCTGCAATTTCTCAAACACATGCACACACGCACAGATATTCATACAAATATATACTATACATATAGTTTATTCCTATATCACTTATCAAAGTAATATTCAACCAAGTATTCCCTAGGTCTGGGGGACACAACGACAAACAAGACATCCTGTGCTGTGAAGAGGCCTATATTTCAGCAGAAGGAACATATAAAGAAAGAAGCTAATTTTAGATGAAGAGCAACTACGAAGTTGGGGATATTTTAGGAAGAGTGGTCAGGGAAGGACTGGATGATATGAATAAGGAAGCAATATAAAGTCTGTCAAGGAAACAGCCCACGAAAAGGGGAACGCTAGTGCAGGAGACCTGAAATAGGAATCAGCTTGGGCAGTGCTGGAGACAGCAAGGAGGCCAGTGTGGCCAGAGAATAAGGAAGGAGAAGAATGGCTTATGACCAGGGCAGAGGGGAACACACCAGGGGCCACCAAGAGATCATGGAGGGCCTAGGGACCTTCCGTTTGTTGTTTTTATTATTTTTTAAGTGTAATTAAAAGCTACTGGAGTGTAAGAGGGAGCCCCTGGGTGGTGCAAATATTTAACATGCTCTGCTGCTAACGGAAAGATTGGTGATTTGAGTCCAGAGAAGCTTTGGAAGAAAGGTTTGGTGATCTACTTGCAATTAGTGTCCTATCATTGCTACTCACAGTATGAATTAATGTTTTAAATACTATTTCCTTAGTATTTAAACTTTCACAAGATTCCTTTGGATGAGGTGATGGAATCTGGGCCCCTAAATATAATTTGGTATTTATAAACAATCAAGGCTATTGGTCAATCATTTCTGTCCCCACCAGGCTTTGGTGGTATCCAGAGCCTTTGAGAATGTAATGAGTAAATTCCTCCTTTTTGAAGCCATTGATACTTAATAATATTTCCTTTTTGACATTTTATTCTTTTATTTTCAGTTTATAACACCTTTAGAGATATGAAATGAACACTATGTCTTTGGATAGATTTCTACCAATTTTAAGGGCTACATCAAAGTTTATTTGAGCTATACATTTATTGTCTCTTTTTTTATTATTGTTTTCTATTGGGTTTCTGTGAGGTTATTGAATTTTAAGTTTTGGTGAGCTTCAAACTGTTCCTTCCTGTATGACACAAATATTCTACTTTTCGCTAAAGATAAAATCAAGCTAAATTTAGCCCACCAAAATGTCATTTAAATCATGAATGTTTATTTTTACATACACAATTGTATGTTATTCCATTATGACTCTTTCAGTTTTTTAAACGCTGATGGAATGAATTAAACTATTCAGAGTCTTCTATCACGGAGATGGCTATTAAAACAGTACATCTTCATATAGACTCACAGTTGACTGAATATTATTCAGTCTCTTTGAGAGCTCTTTGAGAGCACAAAACATTCTCCATCTATTATACTGGGAATGGACAGACAGGCAACAGGACTGGAGTTACCCTTGCTACAATCCCTTGTTACTCTAGTTTTCTATGTTGAAAACAGCACTGGTGAGATGGAGACCTATTCTCATTAATCTCTACTTCCTTTACTCACTGCGGGATCTTAGGCAGTTCACTGTGGACCTCAGTTTTCCTGTTTATGAAGTGGGCATGCTTGCTTACCTGACAACAGACAGCTGAATGAATTGTCTTTCAAAGTTCTTCAGGAACATTCATGATTACTGTGATGTTGTTATTAGGTGGCATCAAGATAACTGATAGTGACCCCATGTGACAGAGAAGAACTGCCTCGTGGGGTTTTCTAGGCTGTTATCTTTACAGGGAGCCTTGGTGGTACAGTCGTTAAGAGCTCAGTTGCTAACCAAAAGGTCAGCAGCTTAAATCTGCTAGCAGCTCCTGGGAAACCTTATGGGGCAGTTATACTCTGTCTTATAGGGTTGTTATGAGTCGGAATCTACTCTACGGCAACATGTTTTTTAAATCTTTATGGGATGCAGATCACCAGGTCTTTCCATTGCAGAGCCACTGGGTGGGTGTGGACCACCAACCTTTAGGTTAGCAGCCACGAACTTAACCATTACACCACCAGGGCTCCTTACAATCACTGTAACCACAAAAAGCATCAAAGTCATTGCCTTTGAGTTGATTCTGACTCATAGTGACCCTATAGGACAGAGTACAACTGCCCCACAGAGTTTCCAAGGAGCAGCTGGTGTATTTGAACTGCCGACCTTTTAGTTAGCAGTGGAGCTCTTAACCACTGTGCCACCAGGGCTCCATGATCACTGTCGGGAACACTAAATAGACCATAGGCTTAAGTGGAATAATCCTCGGAACTAGATCTATAGATGAACGATTTGTTACTCTACTTCTGGCCCTCAGAGCCTCTCGTATAGGCCTGACATTCATGTGGCATAGGGGTATTATAACCACTTTGCAAATCCAAGATTCTGTTTCTATTAAAAAACTAACTAAAACGTTATATTGCAACCATTTCCTTTATATTTAGAAATGTACAGAGAAGCATATAAATAGCTGCTCTTGGTAAATTTATTCTAATGGAGCCTTCACTGCAGGGTTTAATAAGGTTGGAAGTAACTAAACTGACAGCTGGGGAGGCAGAGCCTTGACTGCGTCATTCCGGAAGGGAAGGAGAGAGCAAATCCAATTAGACAAATGACAAAGCTGTCACCTCACTCAACTTATTTTCATTATTAGTTGCCGTTTGCTTTTCTATTTTCACAAAGGAGAGGGTTACAGACAATTCATATATCAAATATACATCAAATTTCAGGGATGCTTTGAAAATTAAATTTTTTCCCTTCTACTTACAAGTATATCATTTTCATTCTTACTTCTTTCTGCTCACTTTCATGTAGGACCCCCTTTTTTTTTCTTGGATACGTTAATTAGTGATATGAATCTTGCCCCCCACCCAACGTATAGTAGTAGTGAAAAGGAGACTGGGTACAGCTGAATGCAGTTTGGGTTTCTGTTCCACCCCACCTGGATTAAGCTAGGGCTTTCCTATCTCGCCCTGTGAACAGCAACAGCCAGAATGTAGGATTTTTCTTATAATATCCTGTTAAAGGGTCAGTAGCACTTAGTATGCTAACTCAGTAAGATAATAACACTCATACTTAGTAATGTTGCTTTATATTATCTAATAATCAATTAAGAAATATTTATCAGATTGACAGTAACACACCTAATACTCAGTGAAGCATTTCAGGGAAGATGGTGCATGTTCTTGACAATTTTGCTATCAAGATAAGCCTAGCATTATTATACAACAAAAGAGTATGTAATAAAGCACTAAATAAATTGTATGAACAATCTAAGTTAGAGAAATCAACATCTACTGGAGTCGTCAAGACGGTTCCTGAACAAGCGGAGGAAGTAAATTTTAAGTTACTCAGAGAAGGACGGGTATTTCCTGCTGCAGCAGAGGAGAGGGGAAGGTTGAGACTGGGATGTAAATACTTGCTATTATTAAGACAGTAACACCAGAATTTACTTACCAAGGATATCAAGTTTCAGGAAGAAAACAGAGAATCTACAAATACACGGTAGGTTCTATAAAAATAGATTTTATGAAGTACTTGGGATTAAGAAAGGACACGTTTCTTCTCAGGATATTGCCTAAAACTGACAGGTCTTCATTCAGAGTCCATCTATTCTTACTTAACCAACAATTCAACAAGTTATTTCATCTGATGTATTATGATGTAATAGATAAAAAGTAGCAAATGAGAAGAGGAAGATACAGCAAGAAGTAGCCAGAAGGCAAACAGAAACCAAGTTGTAAAGACAGAAGGAAAAAAAAAATTATAAAATATTACATGAGAAATCAAAAATAATGCCTGAATCTATTTAGGGAAAATTGGTACCCCATAGGATGATACGCTCTGTGGAACACTTAATATAATAATAAAAATTCTAAATACAATTGCTCAATAAGTAATATAGTCATAATAATAATTATTTTAAGGAAATCTTGTATCATGTCAATATTATTAATATTATTGACAAGTCAGAATAAATTCAGAATTATTCAATTTAAAATTAGTTTGGGATAATTTTCAGTTACTTGGAAAAAAAAACAGCTTTAAGAAATAGTTCAACACACCTCATGTGACCAAGTAATCCCACTCCTAGGTATATAACCAAGAGAAATTAAAACTCATGTTGACACAAAAATGTATACACAAATACATATAGTGGTTTTATCCATAATCATAAAACCTGTACAGAACCCAAATGTCCTTCAACTGCTAAATGGATAGACAAACCATTGTATGTTCACACAATGGAATACCACTAAATTAAAAAAAAAAAAAAAGACAACTACAGATACATGAAAACACATAGCTAAATCTCAATCAATTATGCTAGATGAAGGAAGTCAGAGAAAAAAGGCTATATACTATATAATTACATTTATATGCTACTTTGGAAAAGGCAAAATTATAGGAATAGAAAAAGATAAGCGTTGCCAGAGGCTGGCACCAGGGCTAAAAAAAAAAAAAAAAAAAAGTAAGGGTTGATAAAACACGTGTATGAAGGCGTTTTTGGAAGGCCGGGAAAATGTTCCATGGCATATAAGTAGTGGAAGTGGTAAACATGAAGGCATTTTTTGAAGGCCAGGAAAATGTTCCATGGCATACAACTAGTGGAAGTGGCTTACCCAGGATTTAAAGCAGTCTTGGCTAATTCCAGATCCGCTGAGACACAGTGATAAATGGTCCACAACTTGATCGTGCTGGGTACACACTGTGGTGGCTATACAACCACCAGTTTGTCAAAACTTATAGGAGTATACACTAAAAATTGTAAATTTTATTCTATGTAAATTATACCTTAATTAAAAAGAAATCAGGTGATTTTCTCTGACTAGCTGGTTTTTAAATGGTGGGGCCTTAAATATGTCTTTCATTTGAGTATGACTAACAATACCACTGTGAGGTCTTGGCTATCCTTACACAAGGTGGTCCTCACTGCATTTCTCTATTACTCCCTACGGATTTTCAGTACATGGGCAGAGGCTTTTCATTATTATGCTTAAGTTTCTTGGTTTAATCATGAATTTCTTAAATATATCCATAATATCTTGACTCATGTAATCAAGATAAAAGAGTTTCTATCATGTTTATAATGTATTTTATCTAGAAACATTTCCCTAGGTCTGAATCCAGTTTAAAAAAACAAAACAAAACAAAAAACCCACTGCTGTCCAGGAGATTCCAACTCATAGCGACCCTATAGGTTAGAGTAGAACTGCTTCACAGGGTTTTCAAGGAGCGCCTGGTGGATTTGAACTGCTGACCCTTTGGTTAGCAGCTGAACTCTTAACCACTGCGCCAACAGGTTTTCCATTTTATCAAGTAATAACTGAAGAGCTGGATATATGTAGATATAGAGATTATTATAAAAATTCTTTACCCAATCACTGTTCTAGGTTCATAGAAAGACGAATATCTGGATTATACTCTAGGAGGAAAAAAAAAAACCCAAAATAATAATAGCTACAATTTATTGAATGCTTAATTTTTTTTTTTTTTACTCTGAGTCACACTACTTGCCTAGCAATTTAAATATTTTAAGCTTCAACGCTCCCCTATGAGGCAGATGTCCTAATTTACAGACAAGGAAAGTTATATGAGAAAATTTAGTAACTTGCCCAATAACACAAAGCTAGTTAAAATGTCAGATATAGGATTTAAATTTAGCCTTGCCTACTTGCAAATTTATTGAGACATGATTGTAAAAAATTTAAAAATCTACCACAAGTCTGAGCGTAAAGAATATTATAATCAAGGAAAAGAGGTCTTCAGGGAAGGAATCATGTTCCAGGAGGAAGCAGCACGGAGCAGGCATTGTAGGATGGATACAACTTTGGCAAATCGAGGTGAGATGGAAGACTTTCCCAGTAGAGAAAACAACTATTCCCATGTTACCACTGCCACTTTCACTAGTTATATGCCATTGAACACTTTTCTTCCCTTCCAGCTGAGCATGTTATTTCTCCTCACGCCAGGGCCTTCTCCAACTCGAGAAACAGAGCTAAGCCTGATTTTCAGACACTGTATTTATGTCTTCTGTGGGTATAATACTGAACTTGGTTCTAGCCCAAGACCTACACTTGAAAATCTCATCACCAAAGGCAAAGTGTACAACCTAACTGGGCTTTAGTTTCCTCAAAGAACTTCAATAATAACATTATTAACGGTCCAGTCTACATCATGGGATTGCTGCAAGGGTCAAATTGAACTGAATTTCAAATTCCAGTGATGGCACATAGAGGAGCAAGACCATCAAAATGTCTCCATATCCTGCTTTCCTGATTATGATGTATCACGTGAACAGCTCATCTAGCTCAGCATGGAGCTGGAAAAAAGAAAATGGTGGCAACAGATGTAGACACATTACAAGCATTCATAATGTTCAGTGGAATGAGGCAGGGTGAAGCAATTAAATTTTCTATGTATTTTCCTTTAACAAATTAAATTACAACTACCAAGAATACCTGCCAATTTTAACATGAAAGTATAGGGTAATGTTATAAAAAAAATGTTATAAGATGTGGCAAATACATTTTTGTATAGAAAAGTTGTCATCCACAGATACACTCTTTTGAGATGAACATTTTCTCATTCTATGATTCACTGTATTTGGACACTAACATTGTTTACATGTATTTTATGGACAATCTAGCTTGAAAAGAAGGCAGTTTCTTACCTGTTCTCGATGCCCCTTTTTCTTTATTTACGGTATCTTTTATTTAAATACCCTATTGCTGTCAAGTCATCCCCCGACTCATGGAGACCCCCTATATTACAGAGTAAAACTGCTCCATAGGGTTTTCTTGGCTGTAATCTTTACAGTCAAGAAAACCCTACGAGGCAGTTCTATTCTGTCCTACGAAGTTACTAAGAGTCAGAATTCCCTTTATGGCAATGTGTTTTGCGTTTGAAATCTTTATGGGAGCAGATCACCAGGTTTTATCTCCCACCAAGCTGCTGGTGGGTTCAAATCTCTCACCTTTTGGTTAGCAGTCATTGTACCACTAGGGCTCCTTTGTAAAGATTAAATCACTAGAAAAGGATATCATGTTTGGTAAAGTGGAAGGTCAGTGAAAATGAGAGAAACCTCCATGAGATGGACTGACACGGTGGGTTGCAACAATGGCCTGACATATGAAAGAAAGCGAGGATGGCCAAGGATTGCGCAATGTTTTGTTCTGCTATACATATGGTCACTATGAGTTGAAGCCGACTCAACTAACAACAACAAAGATTAAAGAGTGGGATACAGTATTCGGCAATATCTCAAATCTATCACTGAACAAATCTGCACTTCCGCCATGCACAGACACGAGGAAAACAACATTCATAAACTGCTTCAGTGAATGCACCAACTACAATTTATATTCATGGCTTTATTAGTAACAAGTATTTCATGACACAGGACAGTCATTTGAATCTTATAATTAGAGTTCACCGTTCTTATGGCAGAAATTCTAGGTTCCAGTGGTACTCAAAGTTGAAGCATTTTTTTAAAAATCTGGAGATACATGGTCCATGAATTCCAAGGTGTTTGGGCTACAATGGGGAATTCTGCTCACACCCGTTTTTTGTTATTGTTATCTAT
This sequence comes from Elephas maximus indicus, assembly GCF_024166365.1. Classification (NCBI taxonomy): domain Eukaryota; kingdom Metazoa; phylum Chordata; class Mammalia; order Proboscidea; family Elephantidae; genus Elephas; species Elephas maximus. Next base: position 58,830,175 of record NC_064823.1, on the reverse strand, counting down.
CTTAGTCATCTAGTGCAGCTGTAACAGAAATACCACAAGTGGATGGCTTTAACAAAGAGAAATTTATTTTCTCACAGTTTAGGAGGCTAGAAGTCCAAATTCAGGGCGTCAGCTCCAGGGGAAGCCTCTCTCTCTCTGTTGGCTCTGGAAGAAGGTCCTTGTCATCAATCCTCCCCTGGCCAAGAAGCTTTTCTGCACAGGAACCCTGAGTCCAAAAGACCCACTCTGCTCATGGCGCTGCTTTCTTGGTGGTGTAAGGTCCTCACTCTCTGCTCGCTTCCCTTTCCTTTTATCTCTTGTAAGAGAAAAGGCAGTGCAGGCCACACTCCAGAGAAACTCCCTTTACATTGGATCAGGGATGTGGCCTTAATAAGGGTGTTACAATCCCACCCTAATCCTCTTTAACATAAAATTACAGTCACAAAATGGAGGGCAACCACACAATACTGGGATTCATGGCCTAATCAAGTTGACATGTATTTTTGGGGGACACAATTCAATCCTGACACCATCTGAGACAAACAACTCTTAAATGTCCAAAATGTATTTGCTTTTGATTTAGTTGTAGTGTCTAAAAGCAAAGAGAGTTCTATTTCATAAGAGTGCCTCTGTTTCTATTTATACAGTACAGTTAAGTGCATTTGGAAAGAACAGATTATAGATCTGCCCTTTCCATCATGTCATCATGGCCTCCTGTCACTATGTACTCTTTAAGCTATGAGGTGGTAGTTCTTAAATCAGAGATCTAATGTTGAATTCCACTGTGAAAAACTATTGGGTGGTATTTCCTTCAGTTTCTTTCCTCGGTCTTATTTCCCTTAGTAAGAATAATTTCATATTTCGGAGCCCTGGGGGTACAGTGGTTAAGAGGTCGGCTGCTAACCAAAAGGTGGGCAGTTTGAATCCACCAGCTGCTCCTTGGAAACCCTATGGGGCAGTTCTACTCTAACCTATAGGGTCGCCATGAGTTGGAATTGACTTGAAGGCAACAGGTTTGGTTTATTGGTTTAAGTACCTATTATCAGTGATCCTACTTCAGGAACGGTATGTTCTGTCATGTGCTTCTGCACATTGTAACGGATACGTTAGGGTGAATTAAAAAAGTTAACCATATTACATTTATTTTTCAAGTTGCTTATTTGAAAAAAGTAAATTAAAATATTTCCATAGCTATCCTAGTTTCCATGTCTTGAATTAAATAAAATAATACTTTTATACATTTAACAAATTTTATTTTCTATTAACTTCCAGGAACTGGTTTAGGGATGGGACTATAACAATGACAAAGACTGAACCATCTTTTCCCTCAACAGCTTTTAGCACCAAAAGACTAATGTAGTATAAAGATTACACGTAGAAGTGCCTAAAAACTTCCCATACAGTAACAAACAAAGCAATGACCCATTGCTATCAAGTCAATTCCAACTCATGATGACTCCACGTGTTCTGCAGGGCTTTGACCTTTCAGAAGCAGATCACGAAGCCTTTCTTCTGAGATGCTGCTGGGTGGGTTCAGCATAAAATAGATACTCAATAAATGTTAGTGATGAAAGTTAATGATATCAATATCGATTCCACTCAGTATAAAGAAAATATTTGTGCCATAAAAAGAGGAGAATTTAACAGTTTCAATGGCAATTCATTGAGCACCACTGACGGTGTTGGTAGCATTTAGAGTTCTAAGTCCCAGCCTGGCAGTCTTGTTACTCTGATCCTGTCAGTGGCAACTGAATCAAATGACACATCTAAATAAGCTGATTTACAGAGACCTTATTCAAAACCGCAGGCATTGTTGATTTAAATGAGACTTAAAATCCACCACAGCAACCTGAATCTTTCCCTACTCACAGTTGAGTAAAACGGTGTTCCTTTGTAGAAAAGAAACACTGACAGAAACATGTAAGAGAAAGAGGGCTGTCATTCCTGAAGAGCTAGCTACTGAAAACAGCAACAAACAACCCAGGTTTATCTTACCATCCCCAAATGCCTCAAAAGATAAAATCTAGACATCATCAGGCAAATAGTAACATAGTAATTACACTGGTATTTACTTTTAGTAAAACCCAGTACCCAGTGCCGTCGAGTAAACAAAATAGGATTGTTGATATCATAAATATACACCAAGGATATACAGACAGGTCTTAACATCTGCTAAATTTCATATCACAGTTAGTATTTTATTATTAAGAAAAATACTGCATTATTGAGATGGGTGAGAAATAATAAATTACTTATTAAAAGGGCACTGTATTGTTTCACATCTTAGTCATACCAGAAAGCAACTATATTTTTTCAAGAAACAAATTATTTCATCTCCTTAGTGCTATTATAAGCACTGTAACATACCAAGATAGATATTTAATTATTAATACAACTATTTCAGAAGGCTGTATTTATTTTTCTATCTTAAACACTTTAAAAATCTGACAGAGAATTTCCATTTTCAAAATCACTGTGACAATGATGGCCTTGAATGCTTATTTTAAGGTATAAATCAGAAAACAAAACAAAACAAAAACCCTTCTGGAGGAAAGAATAAGAAGACAAAACCACCAAACAATCTGAAGACAGTCTTTTTTGGCAAATATTTGTGATTACTTAGATATATCACATCGGTTAAAACAAAGTGGAAATGTACATGGGACATCACTTTAGAACTACTGTCATTTCTAAAACTTTGCTTCAGTGTTGGATATACTTTGTTTCCACATTTTAATTTTTCATGCAGACATATTCCTTTCCTCTAAACCTCCAGTGAGAAGTACTGGTTAACACAAAATGAATATGTTGTAATACTTTCTTTGAACCCCGCAGTCAACCCTTTGCATATAACTTTCCAACAAGAAAAAAAAAAAAATCCACATACTTCATTTTCCCTAAAGAGCAGCATGAGATTTCCAATCCTTTGCTCAAACACATAAAATATTAAGAGCCAATTTTCAGCTGCACCTCTGTCACTTCCATTATCATTCTACATGTCCAGAGGTGATAATGGACTCAGTAAATTGCAGTCTTTCTCCATGCCTGGCCACTGAGGGCTTCACCAGGGACAGTTCTACACTAAGGGTGGCCCAGATGTATGTTAATGGTACTGTGCAGCAAGCAGCAGACACCACCACACAAGATAATGTGATGTGTTACCCAGAGGAAAAACAAAATGAACAGAAAACAATTTCCTTAGTAATTCAGTAAAATCAACAACAAACCAATTCTCCCCCACAAATCAAATATGTAGCCCTATCTCCACAGAACCTTGAAAACGAAAGCTCTGAATGCACCACAGTGAAGGACTTGTCTGTCCAAGCCAATACAGAACGAGCACTCGTGGACACTGAAGTTTAAAATTCATAGAAAAGACTGTTATTTCCCACTGGCTGTTTTGGGTGGTGCAAATAGTTAACGCACTCAACTGGTAACCAAAAGATTGGCGGTTCTAGTCCACTCAGAGATGGCTCAGAAGACAGGCCTGATCTACCTCTGAAAAATCTGCCACTGAAAACTCTGTGGAGCACAGTCCTACTATGGCATGTATGGGTCGCCATGAATCGGAGCCATCTTCATGGCAATTGTTTTCGTTTTCCAGACATACCACACAGATCTGCCAGCACTGGCAGAATTATCTTCAAGTACAAAACGAAAAAAGACAGGAAAGTGTCTTACCCTCTGTAATGATGAAATAATACCCACCACTGCCTGAAATGGCTGAAATGATACCCACCTTTCTCTGTGGTGAGCAATTTGCAAGCTATCTGGTGGGATACTGAATGTCGTTGACACTGGGTTTTTAAAAGATTGTGTTTTCCAGTATCTTTTGGAAAATAAAAATCAGATTTTAGGGAAAACAGAGGAGAAAGGGATTTGGAACTAGCCTTCTCCGTTTCCTGTGGACACTCAATCAAACTAGTTGTCTCACTCTAGCACTAAGTGAGCGCTCATTGATTGAACTCATCAGTCTAAGTCCTGATGCTCAGGGGTAAGGGGCTGAAAGCCAAGAGTTGTGCCAAGGGGAAAAAACGACTAGAAAAAAGAAAGAGACAGAACAGGATAAGATTGCATGACACAGAAAATTCAACACAGCTCTTTTACAAAATAGACAATGAAATACATGATATGCAATCACTGTTTACACCCTAATAAAGCTAAATGTTGGATAAGACAAGGCAGGGTCAACTTTAATTCCATACAGACATGTTGGGGCTAATTCCATAATTTTCAAAGCAACTTCAGGGAAGCCAGATTTCAAAAGAAAGAAAAAAAAAAGGAAAGAAAGAAGAAAAGGAATGCAGTATTATCATTTCTCTATCAGTAAATTAGGGTCAAAGTATTATCAATAAGCTCTACCTCTTCTCTCCCTCCACCCTCCACACTCCCTTCAGCAAATGACTAAGCACTCAGGTGTATAATGCACTGTGTTAAACCCTAGGGCTAAAGAGAAAGAAAATCTACCAGTCAAAATTGCAAGAAACCAAGATGTTCCTCAACAGGTAAATGGATAAACAAACTGTGGTACATCCATACAGTAAACTATTATTCAGTGATCAAAAGATAGGAACTATCAAGCTACAAAAAGACATGGAAGAACCTAAAACATATACTGCTAAGTGAAAGAAGGAGCCCTGGTGGCTAAGTGGTTAAGTGTTCGGCTGCTAACCAAAAGGAAGGCAGTTTGAATCCACCAGCCACTCCTTGAAAACCCTATGGGGCAGTTCTACTCTGTCCTATGTGGTCGCTCTGAGCCGGAATTGACTTGACAGTAGTGGGTTTAAGTGAAAGAAGCCAGTCTGAAATGGCTGCATACTGTATGATTCCACCTATATAATATTCTGGAAAAGGCAAAACTATACTGACAATAAAAGGATCAGTAGTTGCCAGAGGTTCAGGAGAAGAGGGAAGAGATGAACAGGTAGACACAGGACAGTTTTAGGGCACTGAAACTATTGTGTGTAATACTATAATGGTGGATATATGACATTATGCATTTGTCAAAACACATAGAACTGTACAACACAAAGAGCGAATTCTAATGTAAACTATGTTATTGTTAGGTGTCATTGAATCAGTTCTGATTCATTGTGTGACCCTACGTACAACAGAGCAAAACACTGCCATCCTCGCAATCGTTATTATACTTGAGCCCATTGTTGCAGCCACTGTGTCAATCCATCTCGTTTAGGATCCTCCTCTTTTTTGCTGACTCTCTACTTCACCCAGCATGATGCCCTTCTCCAGGGACTGATCCCTCCTGATAACACGTCCAAAGTATTTGAGATGTAGACTCACCATCCTTTCTTCTAAGGAGCACTCTGGTTGTACTTCTTCCCAGGCAGATTTGTTCATTCTTTTGACTTTATACAGTTTAGTTAACATTAATACATCAATAGTGGTTCACCATGGAAGAAAGTCCTGGTGAACTGCTCCTACAAAGATTCAACCACGAAAACCCTATGGAACAGTTCTGGTCTGTAACACATAGGGTTACCTGAGTTGGAGCTGACTCGAAGAAGAAGGAAGACTGGTTCATCAATTTGAACAAATGTACTACACAGATGCAAGATGTTAATAATAGGAGAAACAGTGTGCAGGGGACAGGCGTATATAGCAACTCTGTACTTTCTGCACAATATTTAGGTAAATCTAAAACTGCTCTGAAAATAATCTATTTAATTTTTTTAAGCTAATGAATAGAATTTTTTCAGGTTATAAGTTTTTTTTTTCTTTGTTTTGTTTTATTTTTTTCCTATACTTGTTTTTCCACTGTGGTAAGGATTCAAACTTTGAGCTGCTAGCATTAGCAGATGACACAATTAATGCATAAGCAGCAAGTAAGTAATGATAAAGATTTGGCAAGAAAAAAAAAAAAGAAGAAGATTCACCAGTGATTCCAGAAGTGAAAACAGACATGTACGAAAATAATGACGATACAGTACGATACTTGCTGTGGGAGAGGAATCAGCTGGCTGTTTCTGATGACACTTTACCATATTACCAGAGCTTCTAGGACTTAATCTTAGAGTTTTATATCCTTCTTCTGCCTATCTGTTTCAACAAGAAATATGGGGTATAAAATAAACTCATACACATAAATTTTAATTTATATGTATTTACAATTAAAACAATTGAAAGCCAGAATAGACAAATCCATAAAGACAGAAAGGAGATGAGTGATTATCAGAAGGGAGACAGGCAGACTAGGGAGTGACGACTTAAAGGGTACAGGGGGCTCTCCTGGGGTGATGAAAAAGTTGTGAATTTGAAGAGGTGGTGGTTGCAGAACACCGTGAATGCACTAAATGCAACTGAAGTGTACAATTTAAAACGGTTCATTGCATATTACGTGAATTTCACTTCAATATTAAAACACAGACGAGCAGTTGAAATACTTCTTTGGGAAATTTTGTGGCATCATTTGAAGCAGTCATTTTAAGTACTGCAAAAATCAAGATAGAGAATCAGTCAGTCTCTGTCCTTTTCTCTTTATTATTCTCTATATGCAGAAAAAAAAATAAGGTGATTCTGTCTGGGAAAAAAAAGAAAAAACTCAGAGAAGTATGTTTGATATAATTGGGTAAGTAAAGCAAAGTTCATGTCTTTGAGCTACTTTTTAAAGTTCACAGGATTGTACTAGTACAGCAGCATTACAGGAGGTACTACGATCGCATATGCCAGCCTTCTCAAAAACTTTCTATGAATTTTTAATGATGCAAGTAATTTTTCAGGGTCATTGAGAGAGCAAGCAGCTATTCAGACATTAAATTTGTTCACAGTTTCTTGGCAGCTTTGAAAGAAAACAAGCAAGAGGGATTTGTAGAGGAGAGGAAATGGTACAATGAAGAAGAGATGAACTAGAAAACTAGAAGCACTGTATAATCAAAGGCAGACATAGTTGAGTCATTCTTTATCTTGAAAGTTGGTTCACTTTTTATTTTAGAAAATATCTAAGTATTCTTGAGTGTACAGAGAGGCTTACTGGAATTAATCATTTTCTGGTTGTGATTGTGGTTGATAAGATATACATATATTTTTAAAGAGCTTACACCTGTGAAATTCATTCTCTGATGATTTGACCATATCAGTAACCAAACATCTGCTGAGCATTTCTAATTTTACGATTAAGTGTATGGAAAGGACATTGAAATGTACACTTTTCAATAATTGCTCTTGTCAATGTATTGCATTGAGCAAATCTGCTGCAAAAGACCTCTTTAAAGAGTTGAAAAGCAAAGATGTTACTTTGAGGACTAAGATGCACCTGACCCAAGCCATGGTGTTTTCAATTGCCTCGTACTCATGAGAAAGCTGGACAATGAATAAGAAAGACCGAAGAAGGAACTGACACCTTTGAATTACGGTGTTGGTGAAGAATATCGAATATATAATGGACTGTCAGAAGAACAAACATTTAGCTTTATTAGGGTGTAAACAGTGATTGCATATCATATATTTCATTGTCTATTATGTAAAAGAGCTGTGTGGCATTGTCTGTGTCATGCAATCTTATCCTGTTCTATCTCTTTTTTTTTTTTTCTAGTTGTTCTTTCCCCTTGGCACAACTCTTGGCTTTCAGCCACTTGCCCCTAAGCATCAGGACTTAGACTGAGGAGTTCAATCAATGAGCACTCAGTGCTAGAGTGAGACAACTAGTTTGATTGAGTGTCCACAGGAAATGGAGAAGGCCAGCCAGAGCTGCAATCTCTTCTCAAGCTCAGGTCTTCGGCACTCACTGGTTGTTGGAAGATTTCAGTTCCTTGTGGTTGTAGCACTGAGGTCCCTGTTTTCTTGCTGGTGCTCTCAGTTATTAAAATGAGGATCAATCTCAGTCTCTCTGTTTCTCTAGCTAGCTAAGTTTATCAAGCTCTAGCTCTTGCCCTGGAGTCCCTGGGTGGTCGAAGCTGTTAACGCACTTACTGCTAATGGAATGCTTGGAGGTTCAAGTCTGCTTAGAGGCACCTTGGAAGAAAGACCTGGTGATCTACTTCCAAAAAATTAGCCACCAAAAACCTTTTGAAATATTCTTCAAAAGCTTGAAAATAGTAAGAACTTATATTGCCCTTCTAATGTTAAACTATAAGATGGAAACATAATGGGACAAGAGAGGGATACACAAGATGTATAGTATATTTATTAAAAACAGTGTTTCAATCACTGGAGAAGGCAGGGGAATATTAATCATCCATGTGATCATATTGAAAGGGGAGTCTCATGGGCCAATATTTAAAGTATCTCTCAAACACTGTCCAGGTGACTATAAGCTTCGGGCAATAAAATTTAAGAATTTCCTCCTCATTGAAAAAGTCATGTCTTACCTGGAGATAGCTACAAGGGGTGCAATCTAGTGTTGCCTTTCCATTAGCAAAACTTCTCTATTGCATTTGATGTCCATCTGTAATGGCTCAAAGGCTTAAAACATGTGCTTTATCTAATTCTCCTTGCCTTAATTCCAAGTAATTGTTATATTTTCCAATATACCCCTGTCCACAGAGAGAAAACACTTTTGTTATACAGACCTTGATATTCTGATCCTTGAGATGCTGGTTCTTACGGTAAAAAAAAAAAAAAAAAAAGGCATTCTATATAATTTGGCTTCCTATGTATCCAGTCTATGGAGAAAGAATGCACTCACCATGTTCATGGGAGTATTCCAGTCTAATACTTTTCACTTCAAATTGCAATTTTGATTTGATACATCAGTATATATATTGAATCCCCTGGTACCTAAAACCATGGGTCTGAGAACAAGACTATAGATCCTTGTTAATTTGCTCAGGAATGACTGCAACCCAGTGAAGCCTGTGTGCGACTTCTGAACTCTTTGCTCCAGGTGAACAACCCACAGCCCTCTATATTGCTGAATGGCTGCATGTGAAGGTACTTCCCACTCCCCTTCCAATTTTAACTGCTGTGTGTATGATGACAATGACTATAATAAGGCAAAGTAAAATTAATTCAGAATATAATATAAATGGAGTGGACCACCATCTATCTCTGAGAGACTAAAATCACAAAATTGAGAAAGAAAAATCTGCTGGCTATCTCACCTCAAGTAAAATAAAATTACAGTGTAAATTAATGACACATTTAAATACAAACCCTGGTGGTGTAGTGGTTAAGAGCTATGTCTGCTAACCAAAGGTCGGCAGTTCGAATCCACCAGATGCCCCATGGAAACTCTATGGGGTCAGTTCTACTTTGTGCTATAGTTTCGCTATGAGTCAGAATCGACTTGACAGCAATGGGTGGAAACCCTGGTGGTATAATGGTTAAGTGCTATGGCTGCTAACCATGGCTGCTAACCAAAAGGTTTGCAGTTTGAATCCACCAGGCACTCCTTGGCAACTCTATGGGGGGCAGTTGTATTCTGTCCTATAGGGTTGCTATGAGTGGGCATTGACTCGACAGCAATGGGTTTGGTTTTGTTTTTTAGGTACTAGAAGTTATACAAATTAGTTAATCATATTGCAATACTTTCCTCTCCAGGCCTATCAGTTTGTCATACTGTGGGGGCTTGCGTGTTGCTATGCCACTAGTATTCAGATACCAGCAGGGTCACCCATGGAGGACAGGTTTCAGCTGAGCTTCCAGATTAAGACAGCCTAGGAAGAAGGATCCGTCAGTCTACTTCTGAAAAGAATTAGCCAGTGAAAACCTTATGAATAGCAGTGGAACACTGCCTGATATAGTGCCAGAAGATGAGGTCCTCAGGTTGGAAGGCACTCAAAAGACTACTGGGGAAGAACTGCCTCCTGAAAGTAGAGTTGATCTTAATGACATGGATGGAGTCAAGCTTTCAGGACCTTCATTTGCTGATGTGGCGTGACTCTGAATGAGAAGAAACAATTGCAAATATCCATTAACAATCAAAACGTGGAACATACAAAGTATAAATCTAGGAAAATTGGAAATTGTCAAAAATGAAATGGAACACATAAACATCGACATCCTAGGTAATAGTGAGCTGAAATGGACTGATACTGGCCATTTTGAATCAGACAATCATATGGTCTACTATGCTGGGAATGACAACTTGAAGAAAAATGGTGTTGCATTCATCAACGAAAAGAACGCTTCAATATGGCTATTATTCAAATTTATGCACCAACCACTATAGCCAAAATTGAAGATTTTTACCAGCTTCTGCAGTCTGAAATTGACCGAACATGCAATAGGATGCACTGATAATTACTGGTAAATGTAATGCAAAAGTTGGAAATGAAGAAGGATCAGTAGTTGGAAAACACGGCCTTAGTGACAGAAACGATGCCAGAGATCAGATGATACAATTTTGCAAGACCAACAACTTCTTCATTGCAAATACCTTTTTCACCAACATAAATGGCAACTATACACATGGACCTTGCCAAATGAAATATGCAAGAATCAAATCGACTACATCTGTGGAAAGAGACATTGAAAAAGCTCAATAACATCAGCCAGAACAAGGCCAGTGGCTGATTGCAGAACAGACCATCAATTGCTCATATACAAGTTCAAGTTAAAACTGAAGAAAATTAGAAGAAGTCCACGAGAACCAAAGTATGAACTTGAGTATATCCCACCTGAATTTAGAGACCATGTCAAGAATAGATTTGACACATTGAACACTAATGACCAAAGACCAGCTGAGTTGTGGAATGGCATCAAGGACATCATGCATGAAGAAAGCAAGAGGTCATTAAAAAGACAGGAAAGAAAGAAAAGACCAAAATGGGTGTCAGAAGAAACTCTGAAATTTGCTCTTGAACAAGCAGCTAAAGCAAAATTTAGAAATGATGAAGTAAAGGAACTGAACAGAAGATTTAAAAGGGCAGCTCCAGAAGACAAACATCAAGTATTATAATGACATGCGCAAACACCTGGAGATAGAAAACCAAAACAGAAGAATGTGCTTGGCATTTCTCAAGCTGAAAGAACTGAAGAAAAAATGCAAGCCTCGAGTTGCAATAGTGAAGGATTCTATGGGGAAAATATTAAAAGATGCAGAAAGCATCAAAAGAAGATGGAAGAAATACACAGAGCCATTATACTAAATTATACTAAAAAGAATTGTTTGACATTCAGCCATTTAAAGAGGTAGCACTGAAGGCATTGGTGAAAAACAAGGCTCCAAGAATTGACAGAATATCTATTGAGATGTTTCAATAAATGGATGCAGCTCTGGAAGTGCTCACTCATCCATGCCAAGAAATCTGGAGGACAGCTACCTGGTCAACTGACTGGAAGAATACATATTTATCCGTATTCCCAAGAAAGGTGAGCCAAACGAATGCAAAAATTATTGAACAATATCATTACTATCACAGGCAAGTAATTCAAAGGGGCTGCAGCAGTATATCGACAGGGAACTGCCAGAAATTCAGGCTGAATTCAGAAGAGGACGTGAAACCAGGGATATCATTACTGAAGCCAGATGGACCCTGGCTGAAAGAAAATACCAGAAGGATGTTTACCTGCGTTTTATTGACTATGCAAAGGCATTTGAGTGTGTGGAGCATAACCAATTATGGAAAATATTGCAAAAAGTGGGAATTCTAGAACACTTAATTGTGTTCATGAGGAAACTGTACATAGATCAAGAGGCAGTCATTCAAACAGAGCAAGGGGATACTGCATGGTTTAAAGTCGAGAAAGGTGTGAGTTAGGGTTGTATGCTTTCACCGTATCTATTCAATGCGTGTTCTGAGCAAATAATCCAAGAAGGTGGACAATATGAAGAAGAATGGGGCATCAGAATTTGAGGAAGACTCATTAACAACCTTCGATGTGCAGATGACACAACCTTGCTTGCTGAAAGAGAAAAGGACTTGAAGCACTGATGAAGATCAAAGACCACAGCCTTCAGCATGGATTACACCTCAACATACAGAAAATAAAACTCCTCACAAATGGACCAATAAGCATCATCATCATAAATGGAGAAAAGATTGGGGTTGTCAAGGATTTCATTTTACTTGGATCCATAATCAACACCCAAGGAAGCAGCAGTCAAGAAATCAAAAGACGCACTGCATTGGGTTAATCTGCTGCAAAGGACCTCTTTAAAGTGTTGAAGAGCAAAGATGTCACCCTGAAGACCGAAGGAGAATTGACGCCTTTGAATCTCAGTGTTAGCAAAGAATATTGACTATACCATGGACTGCCAAAAGAACGATCAAATCTGTCTTGAAAGAAGTACAACCAAAATGCTCCTTGGAAGCAAGGATCACGAGACAATGTCTTACATACTTTGGACATGTTGTCAGGAGGGATTGGTCCCTGGAGAAGTACATTACACTTGGTAAAGTACAGGGTCAGTGAAAAAGAGGAAAACCCTCAACGAAATAGATTGACACAGTGGCTGCAACAATGGGTTCAAGCATGTCAATGGTTGTCAGCACAGTGCAGGACCGGGCAGTGTTTTGTTCTGTAGTACATAGGGTTGCTACGAGTCGGTACTGACTCAATGGCACCTAACAACAACAACAACATTGTAATAAAGTCTATCATAGGGGTGGAAATTTCACTGAGTAAACCAAGTCAAACCAAAGCCATTGCCATCGAGTCGATTCAGATTCATAGAAGGAGCTTAACCATAGCCATCATAGAAATAGATTAATTTGCTGTGGTAGACTCCACTGTCGTAAGTCTGTCCATTTTACTGACTGGGTCATTAGAACTTAGTTTTTTAATGCAAGGAGATTAATTTAACATAAATCCTAAAAATGAAATGAATGGCTATGAATAACTTTTATATAACATGTACTGCCAGATTTAAAAAAAAAAAAAACAACTTGAAGCCAAGACATATTTTTCAAATTACATATATTTAGGGGCCTATCCAAAACTTGAATATTGGAAATTTCAGGCAAGTTGAAGAAACTGAAGTTACGTATCTACGTGTTAAAGATGAAGATTTCTTTTTTTAAAATATAATTACACGTTATGACATATTTAATGGGTAGAGCACATTTGTTGAAAAGAGACTTAAATACTATTAAAAGATTGTTTCCTATGCAAATATGAGATACAGTTTTTTGTTTGGAAACTTAAAAGAAAATGAGAGTGTTTTCTAAGTCCTTAAATTCTTAAAACCAAAGAAATGGCTAAGTTTTAACATCATGAGTGTTGTTGTTGTTGTTGTTAGGTGCTGTCAAGTCGGTGCATAATAGAACAAAATGCCGCTCAGTCCTGAGCCATTCTTACAGTCATTGTTATGCTTGAGCTCATTGTTGCAGCCACTGTGTCAATCCACCTCGTTGAGGGTCTTCCTCTTTTCCACTGAACCTTGTACTCTGCCAAGCATGATGTCCTTCTCCAGGGACTGATCCCTCCTGACAACATGTCCAAAGTATGTAAAATGCAGTCTCCCCAACCTTGCTTCTAAGGAGCATTCTGGTTGTACTTCTTCTAAGACAGATTTGTTCATTCTTTTGGCAGTCCATGGTATATTCAATATTCTTCACCAACACAATTCAAAGGCGTCAATTCTTCTTCCGTCTTCCTTATTCCTTGTCCAGCTTTCACATGCATACGATGCAATTGAAAATACCATGACTTGGGTCAGGTGCACCTTAGTCTTCAGGGTGACATTTTTGCTCTTCAACACTTTAAAGAGGTCCTTTGCAGCAGATTTGCCCAATCAATGCAATGCGTCTTTTGATTTCTTGACTGCTGCTTCCATGGCTGTTGATTGTGGATCCAAAGAAAATGAAATCTTTGACAACTTCAATCTTTTCTCCGTTTATCATGATGTTGCTCATTGGTCCAGTTGTGAGGACTTTTGCTTTCTTTATCTTGAGGTGCAATCCATACTGAAGGCTGTGGTCTTTGATCTTCACTAGTAAGTGCTTCAAGTACTCTTCACTTTCAGCAGGTTGTTAATGATTCTTCCTCCAATCCTGATGCCCCGTTGTTCTTAATATAGTCCAGCTTCTTGTATTACTTGTTCAGCATACAGATTGAATAGGTATGGTGAAAGAACACAACCCTGACGCACACCTTTCCTGACTTTAAACCAATCAGTATCCCCTTGTTCTGTCCAAACAACTGCCTCTTGATCTATGTAAAGGTTCTTCATGAGCACAATTAAGTGTTCTGGAATTTCCATTCTTTGCAATGTTATTCATAATTTGTTATGATCCACCCAGTCAAATGCTTTTGCGTAGCCAATAAAACACAGGTAAACATCCGTCTGGTATTCTCTGCTTTGAGCCAGGATCCATCTGACATCAGCAATGATATCCCTGGTTCCATGTGCTCTTCTGAAACTGGCCTGAGTTTCTGGCAGTTCCCTGTCGATATACTGCTGCAGCCGTTTTTGAACGATCTTTAGCAAAATTTTGCTTGTGTGTGATATTAATGATATTGTTCTATAATTTCTACATTCAGTTGGATTACCTTTCTTGGGAATAGGCATAAATATGGATCTCTTCCAGTCAGTTGGCCAGGAAGCTGTTTTCCATGTATCTTGGCATAGACAATTGAGCACCTCCAGTGCTGCATCTGTTTGTTGAAACATCTCAATTGATAGTCCGTCAATTCCTGCAGCTTTGTTTTTCACCAATGCCTTCAGAGCAGCTTGGACTTCTTCCTTCAGGACCATTGGTTCCTGATCATATGCTACCTCTTGAAATGGTTGAATATCGACTAATTCTTTTTGGTATAATGACTCTGTGTATTCCTTCCATCTTCTTTTGATGCTTCCTGTGTCATTTAATATTTTCCCCATGGAATCCTTCACTATTGCAACTCGAGGCTTGAATTTTTCTTCAGTTCTTTCAGCTTGAGAAATGTCGAGCATTTTCTTCCCTTTTGGCTTTCTGTTTCCCGCTCTTTGCACATGTAATCATAATACTTTACTTTGTCTTCTCGAGAGGCCCTTTGAAATCTTCTGTTCAGCTCTTTTACTTCATCAATTCTTCCTTTTGCTTTAGCTGCTCCATGCTGAACAGCAAGTTTCAGAGTCTCCTCTGACATCCCTCTTGGTCTTTTCTTCCTTTCCTGTCTTTTCAATGACCTCTTGCTTTCTTCATGGATGATGTCCTTGATGTCATTCCACAACTCGTCCAGTCTTCAGTCACTAGTGTTCAATGTGTCAAATCTATTCTTCAGATGGTCTCAAAATTCAGGTCGGATATACTCAAGGTCATATTTTGGCTCTCATGGACTTGCTCGGATTTTCTTCAGTTTCAGCTTGAACTTGCATATGAGCAATTGACAGTCTGTTCCACAGTCGGCCCCTGGCCTTGTTCTGACTTTTGATATTGAGCTTTTCCATCGTCTCTTTGCACAGATGTAGTCCGTTTGATTTCTGTGTGTTCCATCTGGCGAGGTCCATGTGTATAGTCACTATTTATGTTGGTGAAAGAAGGTATTTGCAATGAAGAAGTCGTTGGTCTTGCAAAATTCTATCATTTGATCTCCAGAATTGTTTCTATCACCAAGGCCACATTTTCCAGCTACTGATCCTTCTTCTTTGTTTCCAACTTTCACATTCCAATCTCCAGTAATTATCAATGCATCTTGATTGCCTGTTTGATCAATTTCAGACTGCAGCAGCTGATAAAAATCTTCTATTTCTTCATCTTTGGCCCTAGTGGTTGGTGCGTAAATTTGAATAATAGTCGTATTAACTGGTCTTCCTTGTAGGCGTATGGATATTATCCTATGACTGACAGCGTTGTACTTAAGGATAGATCTTGAAATGTTCTTTTTGACGACGAATGCAATACCATTCCTCTTCAAGTTGTCATTCCCAGCATAGTAGGCTATATGATTGTCCAATTCAAAATGGCCAATACCAGTCCATTTCAGCTCACTAATGCCTAGGATATCAATGTTTATGTGTTCCATTTCATTTTTGACAATTTCCAATTTTCCTAGATTCATACTTTGTACATTCCATGTTCTGATTATTAATGGATGTTTGCAGCTGTTTCTTCTCATTTTGAGTTGTGCCACATCAGCAAATGAAGGTCCCAAAAGCTGTACTCCATCCACGTCATTAAGGTCGGCTCTACTTTGAGGAGGCAGCTCTTCCCCAGTCATCTTTTGAGTGCCTTCCAACCTGGGGGGCTCATCTTCCAGCACTATATCAGACAATGTTCCACTGCTACTCATAAGGTTTTCACTGGCTAATGTTTTTCAGAAGCAGACTGCTGGGTCCTTCTTCCTAGTCTTAGTCTGGAAGCTCAGCTGAAACCTGTCCTCCATGGGTGGCCCTGCTGGTATCTGAATACCAGTGGCATAGCTTCCAGCATCACAGCAACACACAAGCCCCCACAGTGTGACAAACTGACAGACACGTGGGGGATTTGGTGTCTAGAAGCACTTAATTATTATTATCTTTGTATTTTTAATCCACATTTCCTTTATGTTTCTCTTTCTGTTTTTGCTTCAAGGTGTGTATGTGTGTGCACACATACTTTTTCCCCTCGCTTAGAGTGTTTTCAAAGACATTCTTTTTACACAGCTTACAGTGAAGTGAGGCTCCAAGCTGCCACTATCAATCTAGGGATAGAATTTTTGGGGAGGTTATTAAAGTTTTAAATGACCCAAAATGGAATCTAGGGTAGGAGGGGCAGGTCTATTCCATCCTAAAATTAGATTTTACCTCTGTTTTAGCCAGGGAGTAGGGGGGCCCAGAGATGTAAAATAAAAAAAAAAAAATTGTTTAGAGGATGTCTTTATCTCACCTTTCTACCAACAGAATTTTTGCTGAATATGGTTTTTATGTCAGGTAGAAAAAAGATAGAAAAATAAAAATGAGAATAGGCTTTTTGTCCCTCCCTGTTAGCTACCTGTTTCTCCTGTCACAGAAAATAACATACAGTTTTAGTTTGTCTTTTTGATTCCTTCATTTTTCTTTTCAAAATTCTAAAATTTCTCTTTTTTCCCCCCCTTTGACCCTCAAAATAGATAGTTCCTTACCAGAGCCTACTGAAAAAGGGAAAGAACTTTTGTGTGATCACTGTAAGGACTTTCAAGATTAAAACTCTCATTTTTCAGGGTAGGTTGATTATTATTAAAATACATCTTCTCTGCCAGACAGGTAATAGGCACTCATGAAATTTTGGTTTAAATGAATAATAATGATAAAAGTTTAGTGAGTACTCATTGTAGCTTTACACATATTAATCCTTTAATCTTCATAATGATCCAATGAGTAAAGTACCATCTTTTGATAGACTATTGAAGTTCACAGGGGTCCCAAAATTTAAATGGTTGGCAGGAGCTTATAACCATCAGTTTAAATTTTATCACAAGCTTATATCCATTATATTAAATGCCTAAGTTAATTCTAAAATTATAATTTCCTTTGGATTGCTCTAAAAAGATTTCTTGTTTTTCTTATCTTGAAATTCCAGACAAGTTTTGTGGACATTCTTAGCACCCCATTTATACTTAGAAAATCTCCTCGGAATTTTTTGGGCTGTTTGCCCCTTATATCTGTTTTAAAACAGGACATAAATTTAAAGGAACCCTGTCTCCCATTTTAACGTTTTTTTTTAATAGAGGCAAAAGTACTACAATGGTTCAGTGTTGTACCTGTCCCTTCCAACTTTTAAATCTGTCTTCAAATCCCTAGAACTTTCCTATATTTAATAAAGCAAAATACACCTGGAATTCAATTTAAGTCTTTTCATAATGACATTGTAATTATTACTTTAGGTTCCTTCCTATAAGAACTGACTGTGGTTCTACAGATTAAAAAAAAAACAATCAAAATGTACAAAGTCATTCAGTCGACTGACGCTGTATCATTCCAGTAATCAGTGTATTATAAGTCCCTAAAGGCCTGTTAAGGTAGTAGACTATACCGGCTCCAGACATTCCATCGTCTATTTTGGTTCAATAATGATTGTGCACACATAATTGATTGAGAATATAGCAGACCCATAAACTGCACTGAATATGGCCAAAACACAATAAAGGTATACAAATAGACTATAATTACAAGCCAGTTCAATACAATGGATTTGATAAACTCCTTTATAAGTTATAAATATTCTAACAACCTTGAGACTGACTCTGCCCACAGCTTTATCAAGGATAATATAGTTAGAGGCTGAGCAGTCAGTATGGTCTCCAACTTCTTCGAAAGAAAGTGAGGGACTTCAATGTAGCATTAACTCATTCCATATTGCAATGGTAGTGGTCCATGTGGTCCCAGGATGGACCAAAGAAATACCCCAAAATCTCTCACTATAGAACAACCCATTGCCATCAAGTCAATTTCAACTCAAAACAATCCTATAGGACAGAGTAGAATGGCCCCATAGGGCTTCCAAGGAGTGGCTGTTGGTTTTGAACTGGTGATCTTAACCACTGTACTACCAGGGCTTCTCACTACAGAATGAGAAAAAAAAAATTTTTTTTTAGAGTAGCAGCCATTTATTATGATAGCATCATTATCCTAAGTTTGAAACAAGTAGTTTTCTTAATTTTCCAAATATGTAAGGTATTTATCACTTACTCATAGATTAAGAATTTGTATGAATGATATTCATCACCCTACTAATTATTATAAACATTAGCCAAGGTTGTTTTTCATAATGGCCACTGAGTCAAAATAAACTAAAAGAGGTAGTAACTTCAGATTCATTTCTTATGAAAATGGATTTTGGATCAAATATTTTTTAAGAACTGTATTTTAAAATGCTACAGTTGTGACAAGTTACTGGAGAGCCTCTGTTAGAAGTGTCTGTGGGCACCTGCACTGCACAGGGCTGTTTCTGGAACTGTAGGAGCACGGATGGTATTGAAATTCAAACACTTTCTTTGTAAAGTACAAAGTGTGTTTTTCATATTTCCTTATGATAAACTCTCTCAAGAGTTTGATCCATTTTTACATATGGGCATAATACAATATTAAATTTAAAATATCCAGATAAGAATAACTTTCCTTTGTAGAATAACTTAACGGTCTGCACCAGACTTAGCTCCTTTCTGATTAACTCAAAGTCAAATGCTTATGAACCTGAAGTATATCTACGAAACCCCTTCCACCAAATAATGTAACATAATCATGGGAGCACCATCCCATTATATCCACAGATGAGCCCACACATAAGGGGAAAAGATTTTACAGAGCATGGACATCGGGGAGTGGGAACATGGTGGGCCATCTTAGAATTCTGCCTACCACACGTATACACAAGAGATGCTTACTATTTACAAAACTTGTAATTAGCTTAATAGCTCTCTTTCATAGGCAGAATGGATGATTTAAAAATATTTCAGTTATTTACTGTTACTTTGGTATATTTCATTCTAGAAAGTCACATTTTATTATTACAGAAGATATTCCTACATCTTAATTTTCAGTTGTTGACAGTGGCAACTCGTCTGCTTAGTTAAGCACTCTGATGGTCTATAAACAGGTTCTTTGTTTATTTTTTCAGAGAGACGTGAAGAGAAAGCTTCTTATTGTGAAATGTCTCTCTTCTCCAAGGATACTGTGAGGCATGGAATTCATAATAACTCACTTACTATTAGATTGATTTTTCATGTAATGTTGAGATGCAACAGGGCCATTTTCCAACATGCAGAAGGCAAGGAATGAGTTGAATAGATGTCAGAAAGGAATCAGAAAGAGGAGCCCTGGCTCTCTGTGCGATTGAAATACTGTATTTTGGATATATAAAAATTTTCTGCTGAATAAAATGATAAATTATCCTTGGATCATTCAAAATGCAGTTATAATCCAAAAGAGAGAAGCATTTGCCTTGATCTAAATATGATTTCAGTTTTACCTTGGAAGCAGTATCTCAGGCTAATAAATGGCATTAACTGGAGTGTTAAAAGGATACATTTTTTCTATTTTTCAGTCAGTTAAATTATTTAACATCATATTGTCCTTAGTCTCTCTTTCTAAATACAACAGCAACGAGAACTCTGGGTCTTTACTCTGGCATCCTTTGGCCTTCAGCATGCTGCCACATGGCTCAAACCCTGTGTTTTGCTAATCCCTTGCCTGACCCAGTGCCTATCACAGAGGAGCCACATACTCAGGGTGGACTCATGGCGGTGACACTGGGGATGCTTGTTCTTCTGCTGGTAAGGCTAGTTGAAGATACCCTGTCCAGAAGGAGCAATTTAGCCAAACAAGAGGAAACACTCCTTTGCTTCTTTTATTTGCTTATTGTCATCGCTGTGGTTATATGATTGGTGGTTGGGGCTATTTATTGACATTTTATCTGTATACTGATTCCCACAATCCTTTCCTCAATCAACTTGATAGAGCTTTGGGGATTTTTAGGTGACTGAATGTGGAGAAAATAATACGCTGGAACAGAATAAAATGTAACCACATTCAAAAATAGCTATTATTGCTTTTTAACTGTAATTGCACGGGCAAAATATTTCCTCTATACTCTCATTCGCTTCCCCTCCCTCTCTCTATATAAATGCCTTCCCTTTGACAGAGTGTGCCTAAGTGGATACACGGTAAATAATTACAAATTTAGACAGCCAAAAAAAAAGAAAAAGGAAAATTCAAACCAGGCACAGGACAATGGCACACTGATAATATACATTATGGGTTCAGTTATACATTCAATAAATAAGTGTTATTATTGAGTTATAAATATGTTCCAGGTGCTGTACTAGGCACCAGGGATAAAATCATAAACAAGGCCCAGTCCCTGGCCATAAAGTCCCTTGTTAGCCTAAAAGCATTCTAGGGGAGAACATAGCCAAATAAACTCTATAGAAAAAATACAAAAACGAATGTATAAAACAGTATAAAAAAGGAATAAGTCTTCATTTAAGGGCTGTAGTTAGTTGCCGTTGAGTTGGCTCTAACTGACGGGGACCCCATCTTTGTCAGAGTAAAACTGTAGTCCATAGGGCTTTCCGGGCTGTGACGTTTCAGAAGGAGATCACCAGCCTGTCTTCCAAAGCGCCTATGGCTGGGTTCGAACCGCCAACCTTTCAGCTAGTAGTTGAGTGCTTAAACACTTGCACCACCAGGGTAAATCCTTGTAATGTGGCAACACACAGGAGGTGATTCAGTCTTAAGGGAAAGTCAGAAAAAGTTTTCTGAATGAAATGAGTAAGTTTTAACCCCTTTAATGTTTTAGACCTTTCCTAAAAAAAAAAAATACAACCATCATTAGCATGTAACTTGGGTATATGCGGCAAATTTAAAGACAATTTATGCAGATGATTTTCTTCCAATGTATTCAAATTGGAATATTTCATACTCACTCACTTCCCCTCTTTTCTGTATAAATGCCTTCCCTTTGACCTTTGTATGTGTATACAAAGTGTACTTAAATGGATACACACACAGTAAATAATTATAAGTCAAATGGCCCTTCCCTTGTTGATATGTATATTCAAGAAAGTATAATTAAGTGTACTAGTTGATTCTCCAGACTATTTGATTAAGGCAGACCATCAAATCACATACTGCAAAGTGACCACACACACGGGGCACTTGAATGTGAAATAACATTGTTTCCTTAGTGAACAGTTAGGGGTCATGCAGGGGTGAAGGCCTTGAGGCTGCTCTGTTAGTCTTCAAATCTTTGAGGGTGGTAGTGGCTTTGATCTGTCAGCCTTTTAAACAAGGAAACCTGGAAATATCTCAGAGGATCAGTTGATTTGTTTCTGGTGGGGAAGGTAGTCCTCCAGCTGGCAATCTCAAACTTAGGACAAAAGTACTTTCATATAAGCTGAAAATACAAGTGCTCCCCACCCACCAAAACCTTGGGCTTTTATGCTGGAGATAAACCAGGTTTCCAGCATAAAAGGACAAAAGAAAGGCATGATGAATAAGGCCAGTGATGGGAGTGGCAGCCAGGCTTGGGTACCATACCGCACCCTATCCATGGGGACAAGCGGCCTCAGGGATTGCACAGACCATACATGGAAACAACAACTACAAAATCCAAACCAATTGCCAATTAGTCAATTTTGACTCCTGGTGACCCCATATGTTTCAGAGTACAGTTACACTCCATAGGGTTTTCAATGGCTGTGATCTTTCAGAAGTAGCTCACTAGGACTTTCTTCTGAGGTGCCTCTGGGTAGATTCGAGCTGGCAACCTTTTGGTTAATAGCAGAGATCTTAACTATTTGCAACACTAAAGGACTCCATAAATAGAAACAAGTAGCTCTAAATATATGGAAGCGTTTATCACAAGCAAGAACCAGAAGGCTTCTGTGCTAAGAGGAAAGGTGCTCAGAAAGAAGTGGAGGCAGGAAAGGTCTCAGTCTAGGAAAATGCCAGGCTCTCCTATTTAATGGGGAAGAATCCAACCATGCTACAAGAGGTGGGCTTAGAAGAAGGCATAAGCAGAGCCTGAGAATCAGGAAACAAATGATGAGGCAGAAGCATGCACGGACCGATTTTAATGGAGAGCAGAGAATGGAGCAGAGGACAGAGCTGGAAACCTGGAGGGTCTCTGTACTGGAAAATCTTCCTGGTAAAAAGTATGAGTAACTCGTATCAGTTACATTACTTGTGAGACAAAGAGGGAGCATTATGTGGCTTACGAAAGCCATAGGATACTGTAGCTCTTCGGTTACTGGAAATATAAGTCTCGGGATATCGTAAATCCCAGTATATAACTCATGGCAACATTTACTTAAATCAGCCTTCAAAAACCCTATGGAGCACAGTTCCATTCTGACACTCATAGGGTCACCATAAGTAAGAATCGACTTGATGGAAACTGGTTTTGGATTAACCATTCATTTACTCAACAGACCTATGATAATCAACTCCTGATTTTGAAATCACTGTGGTGGGTAGCCCTTATTCAAAGATGAATAAGAAGTAGGCCCTACTTTCTGGAAACGGTCTAGAGAGGGAAAAAGACAAGTGAACAAAAGAGAGGTTTCTGTCCTAAGACAGAAACTCTACAACTATATTATTAATGTATTAGTATTTAATAAAATAATGAAGCCTATCCACTTTTTTTTTTACCCACTGTAAAACAGCTTCTCAGGAAGTAGAAGAAGTACATCAACAAAAGTACTTTTCTACAAGCTGAAGACATGAGCTCTCACAGAGAACAGCACCTCATCGTTTAGGTGCCATTTTTTATCACATAGCAGAAAGTGTTGGGGAATGTGGATGGAGAAACACACCTCATTTTCTTGACCCAATGAAATCTATTTGCACACTATTGATACTGAACCACACAATCAGCTTCGTCTAAAAAGCTTTATACTGGTTTACTTTTGAAGAAACAATACTTGGTGAAGGCTGCATCGGCCTGCTGGGAGGAGTCAAGCATGGGCAGCATAGGCAGGCTGCATAATAATGAATTGGTTCCTACGGAAATGGAAATGAAATTGTTACTGTTCGTTTTTGTCATTTACAATTTATTTATGTGCTGCATCTGGCATTTTAATCTTAGCATTTGAGAGCCATTCCATCTTTCTTTAAGACATGAGAATTAGTCAAAGACAGTTAAAGACGGCAAGTATTGAGGACGGCATCATTAAGAAGAGTCTGATTAGAGAAGTTTCCAAGCCTGAAGAATTGTTATTTGATAGTATCCTGTGTGGCATATGAAAGGCTTTTTTAAGCCAGGAAAGTATAAGTATCTAAAATGGTGCTATTTTAACTTTTTTAACTTATGAAACCAGTCACATGCCTTCATGAATTATCAACAAGAGTAATTAAATACAGGGTAACACTTCAGTATTAATACTTCTAAATAGCATAGATACATTTATTAATTTTAAATTAACTCACAATTTTCTAATTGAAATGTTTATGGGAATTATTTGTGAGTTATATCTTACAACTCACTGTTTATTCTCTTGAGCATAAAAAAGAAAAAATTCAGATAGGATTTTGTTCAACCTGAATGAATCTATTGGGGATGTCTTCTAACACAACTCAAATGCAAGTTGTAAAACTAAAAAAAAAAAAAAAATTAACTTCAAGAAATAAGAATATTTACTTACTACAGCTTTCAGAATAGGGTAAAGTGTGATCTTTCAACTTTGGATAAAATGCATGAACTTGAAGAGTTCTAAATGTTCAAATGAAATACCATAAATTGAGTGTTAAATAAAGAAAAAGGAATTCTTTTAAAGCTGTTCACAGAGATATGATCCAGGCTAACCATGCGTCCCTGGTGATGGTGAGAACCGTGTGACTGCCAGCCTGACATCTTTTGGGTGTAAGGCGAAGCACGACTACTAAGGAAGACAGTTCCAAATGAAAACTGTATGGGTCACCTGCAGGTAATATTAAATAAGAAATAAGCAATTGAAAGTGAACAGCCCAAAGATGCAGGAACACTGAGGAACAGAAGTGAAGGAATTATTTTGAGAGGCTTCCAACATCTATCATCCCTGTCAGGGGACAGCCTCTGAAGCCATATTGCAGCCAGTAACTTCCATCTCCAAGGCAAAAATGGAAAGGTTCAACTCTGCGAACTGCCATATTGACATACTTTGATGTGGATAATTATCCCAATTGTCTAATGTTTAGAAGAGAGATTAGAACAGATAGTTTTGAAAGTTCTTTTGAACTCTATGTGAATCACTGCAGTACACTCCTCTCTATGCATTGTCTTTTCTTCCATGTAGTGGGAAAGCCAGGTAGTCTTTCTTCTACTGCCATTCTTTCTGAACAGTCTTGGTAGTCCTTTAAGGTAGATCTGTACCACAATTTTGGGTAACATGTGGGATGGGTAAAAATGAGGAGAGAATATTTAGTAGTTTATTTTAGGATCTACAGCAATTTAGATCCTAGATATTACGAAACCTGATGATGACAAATACATCTAAAGGGACCCAAATAACTCTAGTTCAAGAAAATAAAAAACAACTGTTTGGAGCCGAACATCTTATTCTACTTGTTTCATGTTATTTATTTTCAGGGTCAGAGCTAGAAATAAGCTATCTTCCCTATCTGTATGTCCAGCACGATCCTCCTCTTTGTACCCCTGCCCATTTCATCTTCACGCCATGTACTCAGGGCTTTTGTGTGTTCTGCTTTGATTATAAAACTTGACTGCCCGTATCTCACCTAAATTATCCAAAATGCTAACAAGCTAATCAAGAATACTGTTGGGCTTGTATCTGGGCAAAATTATGCATTTCAACAATGGATTTTTACACATATACTATTTAACAATAAAACTTCAGCCCAGAGAGAAGGAGGAATACTTTGAAGATCTCTAAATAAGTATATCTATGAATAGTCGTCTAAGCTAAATACCTCCAAATGATAAGTTAAGGTTCTGACATCCTTAGCTTAGTAAAAAGTTTAATTAATTTATGTAATAAACATTCATAGCATTCTTATGCCATGTCAGATAATGCCCTAATCCTTGGGATAGTGCTTTGGACAAAAAATCCTGGTCTTTGTGGAGCTTAACTTAACATCTAGTGAAGGAAACAGACAATAAAAAAGATATAATAACAGATGATAAGCATATGTATACATGTGTATACAACTGGACAGTAATGAGGAGATAAATTGGGACATCTGTAACTTTTACAACTTATCCATCATAAAAGAGTATACACACATTCAATTCTACGTTCTTCCTAAGCAGAGCAAGAGGAACAAAATGTTGACAGTAAATTTTTAGATATTTAGAAAACAGATCCTAGCATTTGGGAACATTCATTCATTCATTCATTCCACAGTTATTCAGCACCTACTATATGACAGGTTCTATGCTTGAATGGACCTATGGATACTGTTAAACTTTTAAAAGTCATTAATAAATCTCACCATAGTGTTATTTCAGTGACTGAAGATACATTCTTTCCTAATCAACATGGTGGTTTTAAGATACAGCCACACGTTCTGTGATACTTCTCCCTTCAAGAGGTAGAGTCTAATTCCGTGACCATTGGGGGTGGACTGTATCTATTCACTCACTAACAATGAATAGAATGAAGTGGAAGTGACGGTGTGCAACTTTGGAGACTGGGTCATAAAAGGTATTGTGGCTTCCTGTTTGTGCTTTTGATTTCTCTTAGAGTACTTGTTCTGTGGAAGCCAGGTGTTTTATTACAAGGACATCCAAGCATCCCTGTGTTGAGGACCACATGATGAGAAACTAAGGCCTCAAGCCAACAGCCATGTGAATGAGCCAACTTTGAAGTAGATCCTTCAGCTCCAGTCAAGTCCCTGCTGACAGCATGACTGCCACCTCATGATAGATCCTGAGCCACAACCTGTCAACTAAGCTACTCCTGGATACCTTATCCTCAAACCTGTGTAAAAGTAATGTTTGTTGTTTTAAGATGCTAAATTTGTTGTGCCACTATAGATAATATAATCAGATTTGGGGTGGGGTGTCCAGAAGGCATAGTATAAAACAAAATGTAGTGTGTGTGTGTAGACATAGACACATAAAGACCATCACATAAACATAAATTGAGATAATAAAAGCGAGAGTGAGAGTGAGAAACAGACACACACACACAGAAGTAAACCATGCAGAACTCTTGCAATATGAATTAATTTCTTGCAGATTGTCATTGGAATTTATAATCATATTACTCTGTAGCAAAATTTTCCAATCATAGCAACTAAAACCGCTACACGGATTCTAAAGCTAGATCTTGAAGACCCACGCAATTATGTGAAAGTTAAACAAGGCCCCCTCCCTGTCTGCATATTCACTGCATGAAAGTATCGCTTCCAGAGGGCGTTTGAAGAAGGGTAAATATTTTAGATGGGAATGTGAATAAACAAATCAACATGAGTCCATTTATCAGTTTAATGTGGACTACAGAGGAGGTCAGCAGAGGCTGGGCCACACCACAAGTAAATCATGATGACTGGGAAGGTGGTGAGGAATGTATCACTGAGTGAGATACTGCCCTGGAAGGGACAGCCCACCTTGAGTAGCTCTAGTGTTGGGAGTGAGGAACAGGTGGTGGACAATAAAGGGCAGAGAGAAGATCCGGAGAGAAACTTGCTGCAATATGTGACAGCAATAAATTACAAGAGTGAGCAAAGCAAGTACTCAAAACAAAGTAAGGCTATTTCATAATAGGTTTCGAGAAGAATGAAGTATTTATCAAATTTTATGCTTAACAAACGTTTATAACTGGAGCAGGAAAATAGGCAACATTCTGGTTTGATAAATATTTTAAGAAGGTGATAAACAAAATACATTTCCAGCAAGTCCAAATTACCCTTACGGTCTATTTGCTTAGCTAAGCAGAAATTACTAATTGTTCTTTTAAAATTGCGAGGGTCTGCCTTGTTAAAAAAAAAAAAAAGGATGAAATATTTAATCTTTCAAAAAGATAGATTAATGGTGTCGAAAAAGTTCTAGCTATCTATAGTGGATGTCGAGAAGTACTTTTTTATTTTTTTATCTTTAAGAAGAGATACAAAGAAGAAAACCATTATTCAAGTACAGTGGAATCAAATTAAGAAATATACAAATATCTTTCATACAACTTCTTAAATTTAAATCTAGAAGAAATGCTGGAACTTAAAACTGATCATTTCTCTAAAGATAATGTGGGAGGTTTACTTGGTGAGGAGGAGGCTGGAATTAAAAGGAAAAAGATTTACTTTGGAAGTGTCGACTTTAGCTTAAATTGAATGAATTAATATAAACGTACATCTATTATAAACAAGAGTCCCTAGGAGGCACAAATGGTTAAGCGCTCAACTGCTATCTGAAAGGTTGGCAGTTTGAACTCACCCAGAGGTGACTCGGAAGAAAGGTTTGGTGATCTGCTTCTGAGAGGTCACAGCCTTAGAAAGTCTACGGAGCGGTTCTACTCTGCACACACAGGGTCACTCTGAGACGGAATCGACTGGACTGCAACTAACAACAACGTTATAAACATGACATTTATTATGTGTGGGTAATGTTTTACGTGTGAGGTACTTCATGTAGGTCCCTGGGTAGCACAATTTGTGCTCAACTACTAACTCAAAGGTTGGCAGTTTGAACCCACAGAGCAGCGTACAAAAGAAAGGTCTGATGATCCACTTCCATAAAGATTAGAGCCAAGAAAGCCCTAGGGTGTGGTTCTACTCTGTAACACACAGAATCACCATGAGTCAGAACTGCCGGAAGGTAATGGGTTGGTTTGTTTTTTTAATACTTCACGGAAGCATATCAACCTATAATTGGCAACACCTTGCAATCTACACAGAAAAAGAAAGATGACAGCATTTCAAAAGATTATGAGAAATCATGGAGTGTTGTAATAAAGGAACCACCTGGTAATAAAAGAATATCACAGCAGCAGAAAGTAGCCACTGAACACAAGTCTCTCAGAGACAAATAAGAAAGCACCTTGGAATATGTACTCCGCTGACAAGCAGTGACCACGCCCTGACCCAAGACACACTGCCTGTCATCACGACCCCCGATTCCATTTGTTAACATGACACCTTATTTGAAGAGTACCTTTTTTTCCTTTCTTTTCTATATTTTCAATCTATTCTCCTTTCATACAGTGACATTTTTACGCGCATATTTTTGATATTTTCTTGGCGAAGAGTGTTCTGGTTAATTTTCATTATGGAACTGAAAGCACTGATTTACCCATTATGTAAGGATGAGTACTCTGAACTGCCAGAAAAATTTTATCCTTTGTGCAATTTGGTTAAAAAAAAAAAAAGCCTGATACCCCCCCCCAAAAAAATCCATAAAACCTAGAATAAGACTAGATAGGTGAGAATATTTCAGGCCTCAAGTATCTGTTAAATGTAAAAAAGATCTAGCCGTGAAGAAAGTAGGACTCATGGAGTGTATTCTCTCATTCTGTTTACTTTTGTAAGCATAAGGAGACAACCTGTTATTTATAAATCTATTTAAAATCTCCAAACCCCTTGGAATAGCTGTGTATCAGAATATCTGATGAAAGGATATCACACAAAATTTATTAAAAAGACTTAGATGGAAAACATGTTGTACTTCCATTTGATGACTTTGCTGTAATTACCTGTCATAAATGTGTTATTGAAAGAAAAAAGTTAGATTTTCATTTTAAAGCCTTTTAATTAATCTGCGTAAGTATAAATCTAATTCCTCCTATGAAGGAACGAAAAGCCTTTCATTTCAAATTTCTGTCACGAGTTCTGCTTTTCTAATTAAAGTTTCCAAAATATTCTTCCATGAAATAGGTTCCAAAGTATTTAATTTATCTGCCTATTTCGCCAAGATCCCCCAGGTATGGAGATCAAGAGGTGGAGATAAATACTCAGTTTTCAACTATATAACTTTTAAGTCATTAATGCAACTGCAAAGTTTTGTTTTTTAGGGAAGAGTTTTGCCTCACTATTTTTCCACATATTTAAATATCACATGCCTTTGAGGTGAGCACCCGAAGACTAAAGAAATGAAATCCAAATGAATGGTTCGTTCTATCCTTTGCAGCACCATTTCATTGCAGCCTGATGCCTCTGCTGAGCCCCATGGTACACATATAAATTCACCTTTCAATCATTTGTGTGGGTTAATGACACTGAGTAATAGCACATTAGCAAAGTGCCATTCCAGATACCAGTCAGGCATGCCAAACAGATAATCTGACAATCGTTTCAGATTCATTTTCTAAGAACAGAAACACTGTTCAGGCTTATTAACTGGCAAATCTGCATAAGGCACAGAGCAGAGCACAGAGCCTCCATTAAAAGTAGCAATCTATCTCATTAATGTAATTTACAAGAATATTTGGCCCATGCTATTGTTGTAAAATCTAACAAAAAATATGTTCCCGTTCAACAAAGCTGTCGTTTTCTCGGAGCAAATTTTTATCATGTCCCTTATACTCCACTGAAATAAAAGGATCATAAATTGGTTAATAACAAAACAGTTACTCAAATATCTTATATTTCGCTGCCAATCGTACCGCACATTTGGATTTTAACTCCTAGTATGCTTCTCAGAATACAATCTGAAGATAGACTGACTGATGGTAGTTAATGCTGACTCTTCTTTTGGGTTTTGACTTTCCGCTCACAAAACTCTTCTTTTGGGTTTTGACTTTCTGCTCACAAGTTGCCTTAAAACTTCCCTTTGGAACATGTCATCAGGGACCTGTTGTTCTGCAAGTATCTGCTACCTGTTCTTAATACAGATATACTTGGTGAAGGTTTCTGTCATATGCCCATCCGTGGTAACCTGAGTTATGCCTTGTTCTTACAGGTATAAATGGGAAGCCAACGTTGTCAATATAGATTCACAATATATTTCATTTCATCCCTTCAGAGCCTGTTTTTTCTTTTTGTGTGTGTGCTTTATGGACAATGTTTTGTACCCATTTCTTTTTTTTGGTTGGGAGACTTTTCTTCATTTATATTCAGGCTTTGCAAGAAGAGCAAATTCCATTTTAAAATTCATTTGTCTTTAACAATGGTTTAATTCTCTTTCAAGTACTCCTGATAGAGGTATGACTTCTTGTTGAATTGAGGTGACCTGTGCTTAAGTGTTCATTTTCAAGAAAGCCGTCATGAAATCAAGTCTTATTAGACATGGACACATACAGGCAGATTTTCAAAGTCAGTGATCTATTACTAAATGTTACTCAAGAAATATTAAGATCTCCATTTCCTGTGGCATATTCCAACTTCTACATAGGGGAGACAGTAGCAATAAATGACTTAATTATGAAAAAGTGAGATCGGTACTAAGTCTCACAATGATAAAATTTTGAAGAGAAATGTTTGTTGGGATAATAGGTCCCACCTGGCGATCATTTTCTTTTCAAGGTCCAACTCTCTAAAATAGATCACAGGATTTTTCAACCTGGGTAGGCTACAATCACAAAATGCATTTTCCTCAGCCTTTGATTTCTCCTGGATTGAAGACAGTGATATTTCATATAATCAAATTCCCTGCTTATATCACCTAAGCCCTCAGTGATAAATTCCTCCTTCAATGGTTCTGTACTCGATATTTTCCTTTCATTCAGAAACCATTAATGTTGTTATTTTTCCCCACTGTGTTTATATCGCACCAAAATGTGATTGCATTTCTCAGAGATCATTTGGCTTCTGTGACTAGCCCACAGCCCCAAAGTCAAGGTGGAATCAAACTGGGCTTGACTGATACAGTAAGCTCTCCACATCCACACGTTCCACATTCATGGATTCAACCAATCGTGGATAGAAAATATTTGGGAAAAAAAAAAAAAAAGCTGATGTGCAGACATACCCGGCTGTAGCCTCCCTCCATT
Source organism: Elephas maximus indicus (assembly GCF_024166365.1). Classification (NCBI taxonomy): domain Eukaryota; kingdom Metazoa; phylum Chordata; class Mammalia; order Proboscidea; family Elephantidae; genus Elephas; species Elephas maximus. Next base: position 58,799,059 of record NC_064823.1, on the reverse strand, counting down.
TCACAGATCCTCATTCTCTCTCCAGCACTCATTGTTGGAGCATTGTTTGCCTCACGTGTACTATGTAGTTAGGTCTACAATGGTTGCGTCTGTACTGAACACGTTCAGACTGTTTTTCTTGTCATTATTCCTTAAACAATATAGTGCAACAACCATTTACATAGCATTTACGTTGTATTAGGTATTATAAGCAATCTAAAGATGACTTAAAGTATACTAGAGGATGTGCATAAGTTATATACAAATATATATTTGTATATATTCCATTTTATATAAGGAATGTGAGCATAATCAGATTTTGTTATCTGAGGGGGGTCCTGGAACCAATCCCCCACAGATACCAAGGGAGGACTGTACTATATCACTTTTTTACATTGTCATACATATAGTTAGAAGGTCACTGAATAATTGGCTAGAAGCCAATATCTTAGGGACCAGGATACATAGAAACAGAAATATAACTATATACAAACAAAAGTACAAACATAGTGACTAATACAAAACACATAGAAAATGCATGAATTATATATGTACACCTCAATGAATTTCACAAACTGAACTTTGTCCATCCAGCCCCCAGATCAGGAAACAAAACTTTACCAAAATCCCAGAAGCCCTCCTTGTGGTGTCTTCCAGTCACCCCTTGCCACTTTCAAGGGTAGCCACTATTCTGACTTCTAGCACCACAGATTAATTTTTTTCTACCTTTAACTTTTAAAATAAAATCACAGATTAGATACTCTTTTATATCTGGCTTCTTTCATTCAATATTATGTTTATGAGATCCATCCATACTGTTACATGTACACATAGAAAGTTCATTCTCATTGCTGTGTATCATTCCACTGGGTGACTACGTATAATTTATCTATTCCACTGAAAATGGTCATTTGTGCTGTTTTAAGCTTTGGGTTATTATGAATAGTGAATCTATGAACATCCTTGTAGATGTCTCTTTGTGAATATGCGTACGTATTTCTGTTGGTTATGTGAGGCGGAGATTCTGGGTGTTAGGGTAAGTTCAACTTTAGTAAACACTGCCTGCTGAGCATATTTCCCTCTAAAAAGGCACTTTCTGACATATTGTCATACGGGATTCTCCCACCAATCCAGGGAAGGGTATAAAGCTGATGTTATAATTATATTTAAAAAAATTGAGCCTTAGAGATCTAACTGAGCTAACTTATCCTGATAAAGTGGGCCGAAAAAGGACTGGATATTTGTGGTATCTTGGTACATCATGGATTGCTTCTCAAGAATAAGACAAGTGTAAATATGACACGAGCATCCCTCTGATATTTTTTTTTTCTGATCATGATATAACAAAATACATTATTTTACCTTTCTACCTTTAACAATGCTATATTTCTGCAACTAGAACATAAACTTATTTTGGAAAACATGTTTCCTTTTATCTTTGCTTTACAATGTCTTGGTATTTAATAAACATTGATTTGTCTACATCACTGAGCTCTTTCATTTTGATTCTTTCCTTTTGGCATTCTCCACTTCAGGCAGGAGAACCCACTGATGAAGGTGTTTCCACCTTCTTGTCTTTACAAGATCCTGCCTCTGTACTGCAAACTTAATCTAATCTTGGAGTGAGAAGTGTCTTAACACTCTCATCTCTGAAAACTAAGGATGATGAGAAACTTTGAGACCCCTTAAAAGATCGATGATTGCAGGAAACATGTAAGAATGTGGGATCTGAATTAGAGACCTGGTTTGGATCTTGCTTCAGTCATTTCCTGGCTCCCTTGTATAATTATTCAGCTACCTTTGCTTCAGTCTCCAAATCTATAAAGAGGAGGTACTCATGATATCTGATTTGAAGGGTTGTTGAGAGAACTAAATAGCTTGGCATATAGTAAAAATACATCTGGTGCTGATGAATCATCCGTTGCTGGGTCTTTTCTCTTTGCTTCTGTTTTGTGACATTCAGAATAAAAAAATATACAGTTCATCATGCTCCTCGGAAACCCCTATGCTCAGTAGTAATTTTTATATGATTAAATTGTGTTTTTAATTGTTTTAATTCTCTATGTCTTATTTGTTTTGCTCACCTTTTCATTTTGAATTATGTCAAAATATTTCAAAAAATATAAAGTCAATAGATACACAAAATAAAAGACAGCTTGTATGATCTATGGCAACTCAGTTTACTGTCCCTTTAAACTCACAAACGGATTTAAAATGTTAACCCTCCTACACTAAAACAAACAACCATGACTCCTTCAAAATATACCTACTTCTCACTTATTGACTATCGCGTCGTCCTGTACTTCATATTACAATCATAGTAAAAAATCTACTATCTATTTTGTGCATTAAACAACTGGCAGTAATGAATGACAACGTGTGAGGCGAAAGTAACGCTGGCTGTGATGGTTAAGGTTATGTGTCAACTTGGCTGGGCCATGATTCTCAGTGGTTTAGCATTTATGTAATGATATAATTTGGTAATTATGTAATGATGTAGTCATCCACCATTTTGTGATCTGATGCAATCATTCTCCATTTTTGCATAATGCCGATATTCACATAATGACCTGGTCTTTGGGACCTAATCATTTTTTTTTTCATGTCTATAAGGGTGTACAAACAAATATATGTACATGTATATGTACAAGACAATTAATATTTTTTAAATTGTTTTATCAGTTTGTATATTGTTCTTGAAATAACTACTTGACCATTCGCCCTGAATCCTATCCACCTTGGAAACCTCAGAATTTATGCTGACCACCTTGTGTCACTTTTTTATATCTTTTAGCAAGGTAACTTGAAACAAAAAAATGCTCCCTCTCTAACTTTGAATCAAAATCATTATTAACTCCTTTATTCCTTGAAGAGATAGCATGATACCTAACAAAATTCAGGAGGTCCTCATTACGTTTCTCAGAGCAATCAAGTGTGTTAAAGAAGTTCATGTAGTTACGTCAGGCATATATTATGTCTACCTGCATTACTGCATTCTGCCAATTGCTGGCCAACATATATAGTCAGAAATAAGTAAATTCTTTTGAATGAAGAACGTATGATGCATTGCAATAATTTAAAGAACCCCAAAATCAAATCCATTGCCATCGAGTCTATTCTAGCTCATAATGACCCTATAGGACAGAGTAGAACTGCCCTATAGGGTTTCCAAGAAGCGGCTGGTGAATTTGAGCTGCCAAACTTCTGGTTAGTAGCTGAACACTTAACCACTGTGCCATGAGGGCTCCATAACTTAAAGAGGTCTGCTTTATTTAAATTATCTACTTTTATTAATATTCAGTAACTTAAGCCACTTTGTCCAACTCTTTACTCTAAATATATCCTTTGATCTAACTCCGTTTCTTGGTCTTTTTTTTGAAAAACACATCCTTTCTAGAATTAGAGAACTTTCCTCTAGGCTCGTTGCAGATTGCTCCAGTAATGAGCCTTATTTTCAGCTATTAGTCATACCCTCTTTCTTTAGATCTCTGATACATGGATTAGCTTCCTAGTAAATATTTTTGTTTGAAAACAGTTGGCCTCCAGTCTTTATAAGGTCTTAAAAGGACTGGCATGTACCATCTGCACAGGATACTTTGTAGCCATAAAATGAATGTCACAGTTTAGAGATGACAGACAAGTGAGTTATTTTCTTTGCTTCAGAAGATGATGGTAAATTACAGGCAAAACATTATACAAATTACACAAAATCTCATGTAACCAAGTTAAAGCTAATCTATCCTTTTAGAATGGGAGTCTATTAGTTTCATCAGAAATCATTTCCTCAGTTACCTTTTCTAAATTTCAAAGCAAAAATTCCTATTTTGCTCTCATTTCTAAATTGTCATAATTTCTTCATGTGCTTCTGAGAAGCATACATCTCACATTAACTAAAATACCACCGATGAGACAAAAATACCTTACATTAAACCCAAACTTGCACAGTTCAGAAACAGGACAGTGTAATGAGAACTACCCAGGCTTTAGAGCCAGCCCTGAGTTCCAAGTCCACTGCCCTTATTAGCTGTGGGAACTTGGGCAAGTTTCTCAAATTCTCTGAGGAATAGTTTTCTCATCTATAAAATGAGAACAGTAAGACCTGAATTGCAGTTTGAAGATTTAGTGATGGTTTATTTATCTTGAGCCTTATATATATTATCTTGTGTCACGTGACATAGATTAAGCACCTAATAAGGGTATAGATGCCACAGTGGTTAAGAACTTCGGTGCTAACTGAAAGGTTGGCAGTTTGAATCCACGAGCCACCCCTTGGAAACACTATGGGGCAGGTCTACTCTGTCCTGTGGGGTCTCTGTGAGTTGGAATCAACTTGATGGCAACGGATATCATTTTTTTACTAAATCAGGAACTTAAAACTTTCACACTGTGTGAGGGTTTATTTCTGTGAAAAAGTCCTAAATACACATTTCTTTTAAAATGTTCAGAACCTATCAGAGCCAAAGTGATCATGTACATTTTTAGTACAGATTTGACACAGAGTTCAAAATTTTTTGAAAAAAACAGTATTGTTTTGAAGAGAAGAAAGACATAGAAGTACTGCTACGATAAATATAGTTGTTTGGTATTAAATATTGTTTAATATTAAATAATGCATATCATCATGCTAAACATTTTTCTATACATTTTTTTCATTTAATCTTCTTAACCCTATGAGGTATATAATATTCTGATTCCTAGTTTACAAATAAAGAAACCAAGGCTGGTAGAGATTAAGTAACTCTCAAGGGGTACTCCGCACGTACAGCCCACGTCTGACTGCCTCCAGAGCTTGTGCTCTTTACCACAGCCTTGTATGGGAAAGGCTCATGGCATAGTGGTTAGAAGCTATGGCTGCTAACCAAAAGGTCCCAGAAAACGTAGGCAGTTGGAATCCACCATGTGCTCCTTGGAAACTCTATGGGGCAGTTCTGTTCTGCCCTATAGGGTCTCTATGAATCAGAACTGACTTGATGGAAATGGATTTGGTTTTTGGTTTGGTTTTGTATGGGAAAATGAAATCTCTTAACAAATTCATTCATTTTGCAAATACCTAGAATCTGAATTATGACAGTTTGTAACTGAATGTGTGTGTGTGTGTTGTGTGTGTATTAGAAAGAGAAACTGCAAGAATAGAAGAATGTACATTTTTTAAAAAAAATGCCTAAAGCTAACCATTAGGATGACTAAGTTAAACTACTTACATATTTTGGAAGAGAGCAGAAGTATGAATAAGGGCACAGGGAGCCATCTTTCTGAGACATTGAAGAGCAATTTTGTCTACTGGCAGTGACATATATTAGACAACCTCTTGAGGTCCCTTTTTGATTTTGTTATTCTTTTTATGTCATATACATAGGCAGACCACAAACTTGGAAATAAGATGGCACTGTGAAAATTAAAACTATAAAAATCAATACAAAATGTATCAGAGAAAAGAAAAATGTAACATTACTTCAAAGAAACTCCTGACTTCTAGGGCAAAGACTTAAGTGATGATGTTAACATATCCAAGAAAAGAATATGTCAGTTTAAGATGGAATTAAGGTGGATGGAAAAGAGAAAATAGCCCGATAAACTAAAGATGGTGGAACCATTCTAACCAGTGCACAGAGGAGAAGGTACTATGGTCTGCCAGACAGGTATATTCCTACATGAGATAGAGATGGCAGGCTGTCAGGACTAAGTCCTGAAAAACTAAAATTCCTTGAACTGTTCTTACTCTGGATCCACATTCACCAAGCAGCCTTCTGATAGGGTCACTCAGTGAACATCACGCCAGCCTTTCCTCACCAAGTGCCTGTTACACTTGAATTTCCCTTAAATTAGAATACTGTTGTCTTTGTAAAAAGCTGATTTCTGTGAATAGGCATCTAGACACAAATACCTTTGGTTGGTATTGCCATACTTAAAAGCATAGGCTTTGGAGCTGGAATACCTGGGTTGGAATTTACTAGTCATGTGACCCTAACCCAATTATGTAGCCTTTCTCTGGGACCAATAATCGCACGTATTTTATAGGTTGTTGCGCAAATTAAATTAGTTAACGTGTTAAAGTGCTTAGAACGGTGCCTGGTCCATAGTACGTGCTCAGTAGAATTTAGCTTTTACAGCCCTGATGGCACGATGGTTAAGGTTTTGGCTGCTAATGGAAAATGCTTAAGGGCTCAGCTGCTACCCTAAAAGTCCCTGAGAGAAAGACCTAGTGATCTGCTCCTGCAAAGATTATAGTCTAGAAAGCCCTATGGGGCAGTTCTACTCCATCCTATAAGGTCAGTATGAGTCAGTATTATCTTGATAGTACACAACAACTGTATTAGTATTACCAGGTTTTTTAACTCAGTCTTAACACTCTCAAACCCAACCTCCAATTCCTTCCACTATGCCCTCTATACATGGATACGCTCACCTCCATCTGGATTTTTGCTTCCCAAGCTTCTCCCACCACCTCATTCCTGCTGAATAGCATCACTTCTTTTCTCTAGTAATCCTTGTCAATGAAGCCCGGACCTTCTTCTATGTGCCTTTCTCAACAACCTTTCTGACTCAAAAGACAAAGATAAGGGATTGTCACATATCTTGTTTTCTACTACTACTTTCCCCATGATTGTTCAAAACCTTTCCTCTTTCAATGTCTGTCTGACCTGACATTTGCTTTCCATAATCATTGGATGACATTTAAGCACTCTTCCACCTACTTCAATGGTCCTTCTCATCACCGTTAGGGGTAGGTAACAGTTTTGATACCAATGACCTTTCTAACATCTGGGGCTTGTTCCTATTCCACATCCCTGATGTAAATGGAACCGATGCTTCGTACAAGCAATTCAGTTAGCCTGGGTTGGCACAAATGATTCTTCATTTTTTAAAAATTTATTATTTAACTGTGTAATAATAGATGGAATGGCCTATTATGTCTGGAATCCAGAGTTGTATTTGGTTCAAGGATCTATCTTTAGGAACTGTGGTATGTGTATCTGCTCTATTCCTATGTCTATTTATATGCAGGCATATAAAAATTTTTTATTTTCCAGATCACTCTTGATTTCAAATATTCTCTCTCATTATCTCTATACTTGTCATTTGTATCTATTTGTGGTTGAAAAACTGTGATCACTGTTGCTATGTAGGCCTAAAGGATATAGATTTTGGGACCATTGGATATATTCCTGGGTGTATGGTTAAAGATTGCATCTGAAGTAAGAGATATGCTTTGTAATCTGAGGAAAAGGAGTCAGTCACACCTAAGAAGAATGATTACTAACTCCTGTAATCAAGGTGTAAGACAAAGACATTAAGAAGATTTTACAGCAGGCTTTTTTTCCTAGTGCAACTCATGGGGTTTGAGTACACACCATGAAGAAGCTGTTCTCTGCTTCCTAAATTGTCACGAAACACCAGAGTGTTAGTCATATTTAGGCAAACACCATCTGAATTTAGAGCTGATAAATTTAGAGGTACCCTGCGTTGGCATGGCCTGGAGAATGTTTGTGTAAATCAGTAGTTTTCAATCCTGGCTGCCCGCTAGAATCGCCTGGGGTTTTTACCAAACACTGATGCTTCACCCTACGCCAATGAATCCAGATTCAATTCTTTTGGATGGCAGCCCAAGAATGAGTATTTTTAATAGCTCCCCCAGATGATACTAATGAGTAGCCAGGACTGAGATTATAATGTAAACCACAGCAGTGGACAGTAACATGTTATCATTTGAGTGGACAATATTTTCCCTCAGTTACCTAAATGTCTATTTGAAACAATATGGAGATTCTGAGCCTAAAACCTTAAATACCTAATGGGAGAACTGAAATGGTAAATGAACTGTCTTTAGCAATGAGAAAATTCCTCATATTCATAAGGGATTAAAAAAAAAAAAAAGGGATAGCTTAGTGTATAAAAAACTCAAGAGAGTGAATGCATTTTTCACCTGGGAGGCAGACAGAAAAGAAATTTACATTTAATGGGGTTTCCGTTTATTACTTTGGGAATACTTCTGACTTCAGGAAACAGTTGCCTAAAAATACAAGTTACCATAAGCTCAGAAATAAGTAATAAATGCCATCATTTGCATGTGTATATAACGGAATCTAGCTGAGAATTTTCTCAAAGGCTTCCCCTAGTCATTTTTCAGCCATTGTACACAGCCTGCTTATTACGCCTCAGATGAGAAAGAAGGGTATGTTAAGATGACCACAATGGAATTCACTGGAACAGGAGCAGGGAGTTCTAGCAGTTCCCACATGCCAACCCTTTATAAGCACCAGCTCATCACTACCTCGTTTTCTTGACCTCCTGCTAATAGTAAATGCCTAGGTTTTGGTTCTGGTATATTAGACTGTCCACTGGCAACGAACTCAAGTTCCATTCAGGCATAATAAATCATCAGTCTCACACTAGCAAATAAGTCAACCAGACTCCTCTCTCTCTTTCCTTCTTTGACAGTTCCTCTCCTGTCAAGTGAACTGAAAAGTGTATTAACATTCTTCATTTTGCATCTATTAAAGGCAAATCAGCACTTTTCACAATATCTTTAACTTTATTTTATAAATACCCATTCCTTAACTCTCCCAATACAAATGAGCATATATATATATATATATAAAAGGATGTGTATGTGTATTTTTTTCCCCTTCATGGTGTTAACAAAGAAGCTGCCCACTAGAAATCTTAAATGTAATTAAATTCTAAGTTGGTAGGATATTGCTTTTGAATGTAAGAAAATGGCAGCTTTTGTCATTTTGAAAATCAAATACAGACCCATTCTAATAAAGAATATGATAAAGCCAAGAAAAGACCTATTTATGGTTGCATGTAGTACTCTCATTAATTCAATTTGGTTCAGGCAACTGCTGACCTGCAGGGTTCCTCTCCTTAACAATATCTCACAACAGAGTAGCTGTACCCTATATATATGGCTGGGAACTTGCAATTTTTATAATTTTCAACCTGGACCCATTAAGCATGGGGCCCAGTCCTTATATGACGAATTTTAGTGATACCTCCAGAAACAAGGACAAAATAAAACACGGTTTTTGAAGAATAATATATGACAAATAAGTTGACTATGCAGAAGGAAGGAGACTCTCAATACCATTCTTAAAGCATCTCATTCATTCATTCATTCATGTTCTATTCTGTCAGGTACTATTTTAGGCATTGGGGTTTAAATTATGAATTAAACCAACAGGGTCCTCGCCCTTTTGTAGCTTGCCTTCTAGTAGGAAGAGACAAATAAATGAACAGACAATAACTAAGTTATTTATTCAGTAAATCAAACAGCGCTAAGTGCTATGGTGAAAAACAAAGCAGGGAGATGAGGAAGGGCATAAGGAGACCCACGGGAAAGTGAGAGAGGGAGCCATGTGGGCTTATGCTGAGCCTTGTGGTTTATAGCAAGGATATTAGTTTTTCCTCTGAGCCATTCAAAGATTTTGAGCAGAGAAGTGATATGATCTGACCCATTTAAAAGGATCATTTTAGCTGCTGTGCTGAGATTGTCTGCGGCAAGGAAAGGACTGAACCTTCCAAGGCAGTGTGAGAGTTATTATTAGTGTTTAAGCAGTATTTTTTATCCCTTTTCTGCCTGCGTATACCAAACCAAAAACCAAACCTGTTGCCATCGAGTTGATTCTGACTCATAGCAACCCTATGTGTTACAGAGTAGAAATGCTCCATAAAGCTTTTTTTTTGTCTGTAATCTTTACAGAAGCAGGTCGTCAGGCCTTTCTCCTGCAGTGCTGCGGGGTGGGTTAGAACTGCCAACCCTTAGGTTAGCAGCCTATTGCAAACCATTGGCGCCATCCCAGGACCTCACCTGGGCATGCAGAAGAGCACTCTTCCCAACCCCTCTGCAGTCAGACTGGACCACGAGACTGGCGTTGGGCAATAAAATGTAAGCAATGGGGACAAGTTCTACTTCTAGGCTGAGGCTGCATGATTCTCCTGTCTCTCTCATCTTCTGCTGCTTTAACTGGGGACACCTCCATCAGCACGCTCCAACAGCCTCTGTCCCAGAGTGAGTATAAGATGCTGTCTACATCTCCCTTAACCTTGCAAATTTAATGTAAATATTGTATGAACAAGATACATAAGTTTTTGTATTAAGTCACTGAGGTTTGGAGAGTTGAGAGTTACTGTTACAAAAGCCTAGCCTATTCTGACTGAATCAACTGGTTAGGAGGCTATTTACTATATTAGCTCTGTCCAGAGATGATGGTGATGTGGGCCAGGGAGAAAGCAGTGGAGGTGAGGTTCTGGGTAAACTTTGAAGGTAAAGCCAAAACATTTGACTTCTTGTTAGTTGTTAGGTGCCATCGAGTCGGTCCCAACTCATAGTAACTCCACGTAAAACAGAAACAAACACTGCCCGGTCCTGCGCCATCCTCACAATCTTTTGTTATGCTTAAACCCACTGTTGCAGCCACTGTGTCAATCCAAACATTTGACTAATTCATGTTATCTTTATAAGAAATGGCCTTTAAATCAGAAAATACTTTCTAACCTTTTGTCTTTGGTAATAAAAAGTTTAACAAATGGCAAATATAATCTCTCAAATATAGTCCATTCAAACATATGTAATCTCTTTGGGGTGATGTAACATAATTAGGATAAATGGTTTCAAAACGAAAGCAGAGGTGAGTAACATTTCTATTCTGCCTACCTTGCCTTACTATGGTCAAATCTTTTGAAAAAGATATGTATTTCCATTTAATGTGACATAGTACCTCATTAAATCCACATTCTCCAAATAATTTCAAATAAAAAATAAAAGTAAAATAACTCACTGCACTAAACTTCACTGGAAATTTCTAGATATGGAATGTTAAGAAAGAATTTGACAATTTCTATTACTATAATGACACTAAATGAGTTGTGCCTACGTTGTGTCTAAACTTAAAAGCACACCTAAAGCTAAACACCATGAGCAATTTTTTTAGTAAAAATGTAGAAGGCAAACACTGATGTGTGAACACCTTGTGCTACGCAGTTGAGTCATGATCAAATAAAGAAATTATCGATCTTGCTAAGATTAATGCCTACTGCCCTAAATAAACAACCTCAGAGTATTTTTTAAAACATGATGTATAGGGACCTTCATGTGGCACCAAAGGAAATTAACAGCCTTATAATATTTACAGCCTTATATTTAATATTATATAATAGAGTGTTGCTCCCGCAAGTTAGTGGAATACTTAATATTTGTTCTGTGCTTTTGAAACATAAGCATTGAAAATTAAAATACTGTCATGTAGATATTATAATGCAGCCCTCGAAAAATACAGGCCAAATGTGCAATATATCTTGATTTGTACTTAATCATTCCTTAAGGAGAAAGGAAAAGGAGATGTTTTGATCAAGCCTCATCGTTTTCTTCTACGATCTATTTTGTCATTAAATCTCAACTATGATTTTAAAACAGTCAAGGATATCAGGTAAGATTCTGTAAACTTCTCCTACCAGATGGTCACTTCTGTGAGTATTAGTAGTAACAGAATAAACACAGGTCCAACCCCTCATTTAATTACACAACCTTCTAATATATTTTCCATTAAAAACTGTGAGCACTGTGATAGCCAAGAAAAATGATAAATGACATAAAATGGTTTTATAAATTTATGTTGGAAATAAACTATAATTTTTTTTTTCTGGAAAATGTCAGGTTGCCTGAGGGGCAGACTTTTACCACAATATTTTTATATGACTTAATCAACACTTACTAAAAAAATTACATATATATATATATGAAACCAGGCTTATCTATTTAGTTTCTCAATCATTGGTGTCTAAAATAACAAATATTAATTTAAAAAATAAAATTTTTAATTCAGAACAACTATCAGAAGGTTTCATTATTTTAACCTTATGGTACAAACTGTTCCTAAAACAACTTCATATTTACTACTGACAGTATTAAAGACTTAATGTCCCTTTCATCTAAGTTTTAGACTAAATGTATGGGTCATCATTTAGGCTATCATTTCCAAACCTATAAAACATAGGCCTTGAACTGTCAATAATCACTTCCTTCTCTAGCATTCTTTGCTGTCACAATACTCTCTGGCGTCCACTTCTTTACAATCCTACTGCTACTGCCTTAATTCAGGTCCTCGTCCTCCTCTACCTGAATGACACAGTGGTCTCCTATCCGGTCTTCTTATCGCCAGGTCAGACTCATCCCACCACCCTCCACATTGCTAGCAGGGTTATTATTTCCAAATGCAAATATGATCATGTGAGTTATCCATTGGCTTTAAAATTCTTTGAAGTATTTCTTCTTTCAGAAAGCCATCCTAGATCCCACCATATGATATGCATGTTCCTCTACCATTATCCTGGCACACAGAGCATTCCTCTTTTATAGAATTTACCAAAAAGGACTATAATGATTGATTGATTACCATTTGTAAGTATCAGGTTTTGTAAAGCACTCTGCAAAGCTGATAGGCTAACTCTCTCTAAATAATATATCCATTCACTAAGGTAATTATTAGTGGCACAGTGGCTAAGCACCTCAGCTGCTAACCACAATGTTGACGATTTGAATTCACCGGCCATCCCATGGAAGATGTAGTAGTCAGCTTCCATAAAGATTACAGCCGAAACCCTATGGGGCAGTTCTACTCTGTCCTATAGGGTCGCTGTGAGTCAGAATCAACTCTATGGCAATGGGTTCTCCCTCTAGGCTCCTTGAGAATAAGTAAAAAATTTGCTTTGGGATCCTAGGTATTTAGCACATTGCCTCGTACCTAGTAGAGAACAGTAGGTATATGCTTGCTGAATAAACAAAGGAGTGAATGAATAGTCATCTCTAATACCTGAATGCAAGGTTTTATTGAAGGACTGAGGTAGCATATTCTCTAAGACTCTATAAATATTTATTCCCATTTGAAAATATGCTCATAAATCTCTAACACATATTTTGCCACAGGAGATACAAAAGGGAAATGCTATATAAACACCAAACTCTGTGGTATACTTTATAATATTCATAAATAAAATCACTCAGAGTAAAACATTGCTTTTTGCCTAATTTACTCCACTTAGAAAAAGAAACCAAATGGTTAGATTTATATGCTGGTTAAACAGGCTACATATTGATTTATACCATTATAAACACTTACGTGCCACCAAAAGTTTTTAATTTCAAGCAAGAAACTACAAATGTTAAGTGATATATTAGAGAATTCCCTCCTACCACATCCTAGTTATTTTAAATGGAATCTAAATTTGGGATCTAAATTAACAGAATACATGTAAGTTCCACACAGCATAATTTAGTACAGGAAGTTTCCCTGGTAACTATATATAAGTTGGCAAGCAGCAAGAGAAACTATAGCCTTAGGTTCTTGTGAAGAAATAGGAAGTATACTTTATGGCCTTGAATTCATTATTGGTTAACTCTTTCCCCCTGGTCTATGGCATTATAATTTTAGGCTTGTCTTCTTCATTTAAGTCAACTGTTTAAAAGTAGGTTGAAAAAAAGAATAGTCTGAAGACAATTTCAGTATATCTCATCTCATTGTCTTTAAAAATTTTTCAGGTGTTTTTCATTAAAATTAATAAAGGTTCTAGCCTGTGTCATTTCTTTGGTTAACACACTAGTCCAATCAATAAGGCAATATTTAACTTCCTTCAATCAAACTGTTGCAAACCCAAATGATTCTTTAAGCATTCCCTATCTTGGAAATGTTCTGGAAATATCCATGAAGTGAATAACAGGAATACTGATGCTAAACTTATTTCTTTAATACAGTTTCTGTGAATATAAAGCACTGTTTGATGCCATGTACTACCACTATTATTATTCATTATAAGAATTAAACAGTAATATAATGCTCTAAAAATTTGCATTAATTTACATTATAACCCAGTACTCAGTGCTGTCGAGTCGATTCCGACTCATAGGGACCCTATAGGACAGAGTAGAACTGCCCCATAGAGTTTCCAAGGCGCGCCTGGCGGATTTGGACTGCCGACCCATTGGTTAGCAGCCGTTTGGCACTTAACCACTACGCCATCAGGGTTTCCTAATTTACATTATGCAAAGGGTAAAAATTTACATTATGCAAAGGCAAAAAAACCCACAGCAACAATAGATAAATTACACTTTATACTTAATACACTCCCCAACAACAACAATTCAGCTCTTTCTGGTTTTGTTTTAGCAGATTTAATTTAAAAAAAAAAAAATTTTTTTTTTTTCTTTAAGGTAAAACAAATACAATACCTTCATAGCTTTTGAAGCTTAGCTCTTTGGTAAAAGACACATGTAACATGTTTGTAAGTACTTTAATGTGAGTTCTTTGGGATTTGCGAATCGTAAGAGCCAATACTGTAAATATTATATACGAGGTAAGGTGAAAAATGCACACACAGACAAATTCTACCCTTAGCAACAGGAACTCACAACACGAATTAACGGTAGCACATGCCCCTTAGTGGTTAATATAACATTTACAAAAGCTTTTTGTTAACTGTAGCAATATGCTGAAACTTCAGGACCATCTGGAAATAATTCCACTCTCAGTCTCAGGAGGAGGCAGAGCTGTTAGCACAGAATGTTTCAAATATTTAGATAACTTTGGATAAAGATAACGTTAGATAAAGTAGCAGCTCACTCTCACACGGACATGCCCGCTCTCCAGCTCTCAGAGGTATCTTCAGCAAAGAAAAGCCAGTGAGAAAGATGAGAATTTCACTAAACTATGCAACTTGCCAGATACTCATTCTCTGCTATGTTAAAAACCCAGCATGGTGTCATGCACAAACGAAAGAGGCTATAAAGATGGCATAAATAAAAATGAGAGGATTCAGAAAAAAGTCTAAATAAATAGGAAATAATACTTTCTATGAACTAAAACATTAAGATAGGGTGATGTAGTTGAGATGACTCTAATAAAGGACAAGTCATTCAATTTCTAGGGCAAGGTCACTGTAACCAGAGAAATCAAAGGCAGTAAGGGGAAATGATACTGGCGTGTTTAAGAAACAGAGTGAAGGCCAGTGGAGATGGTGAGCATGGCAGCCATAGGAGCTGATTGGAGAGGTGACAAGAGGCCAGATCGGGTAAGGTCTTGTAAGGCCACAGTAAGCAGTGACTTTTATTCTGAGTGTAGGGTGGAAGTATTAGAAGATCTTGAAGAAAGTCACTGACTTGGTACAGATTTTAAGGGCCCATTCTGGCTGCTTTGTATAGAACGTTTTTTAGAGGTGGCAAGATGAAGATGAAGGAACAGTAGGAAAAGACTGCCAAACTCTAGGTGAGATCTGATGGAGCCTTGGAGTTTCAAAGAAAGACGAAGAGCCGAAGGA
Organism: Elephas maximus indicus; assembly: GCF_024166365.1. Classification (NCBI taxonomy): domain Eukaryota; kingdom Metazoa; phylum Chordata; class Mammalia; order Proboscidea; family Elephantidae; genus Elephas; species Elephas maximus. The sequence continues at coordinate 58,783,771 of NC_064823.1, read as the reverse complement.
GGAGACTGGACAGGGTAGGCCTGAGAGGTAAAGGAAAAAAATCCACTGCCCTCAAGTTGATTCTGACTCATAGCAACCCTATAGGACAGGATAGAACTGTCTCATAGGGTTTCCAAGGAGCAGCTGATAGATTCGAACTGCCAACATTTTGATTAGCAGCCAAGTGCTTAACCACTGGACCACCAGGGCTCCAAGGGTGGGGAGGTAGAAGGGAACCAGGAGAAAGTGATTACATAGCAGTCAAGAGAAGCATTTCAAGAAGATGGGAGTAGTTGTGTTGGTCAAATTTAAATTTAGCTTGTTCCAAAAGTTACAGAAGTAACTGAAGGGAAAAAAAGTTAAAAATGTACCAACTCTAAAAATTGTAAGCTTTTCAAGGTAGTTCTGCCAATAAACCTCCCAAAGTCCACAGTAAAATAAGCATTCAACCACACTTTGTTGCTTCTCTGATCTGTTGATCCCAATGTGAACTTTTAATTAATATATAAAAGGAGCCTCTATATTAACTTTTTCTAATCAATATAAAATAATTAACATCTTGACTCTGACTCAGATTCTGCATATCTGTATGTATGAAACATGGCATAATTAACATGCATCTTAGATTCATTATCTGCATTTAGTGAGTGGCCTTACAGCTTCAATAAAACCCTACTGAAATGTCAGCATAGCCACAAATATAATTGGAAAAGAAAGTTATTATTCAGGAGTTAACTCTCGATAATCTTCCTGCTAAGGGGAAAATTTTGTTTCTGAATGCATTCATCCATTTAGTCATATTGATCAAGAAAGCATCTAAGAGGCAGTCCATTAAGTCTTTGAAATTTTTAATGTGTGCTAAAGGATAAATTAATATATATTTATAAATATATATTTGAAAGGTAAAATATATTACAGATATAAAATGCTTTAGATTGAATAATTATATACTTGATTTTCACTTCACTGTGCTAGATTAAGTATAGAATATAATTTATTTCTACAATCTTTATATATGTTTCGCACTAGACGAAAAGATCTTTATGTCAGGAGCTGAGTTCACCTAATTCCCCAATGCCTAGGACATAGCACAGAGTGAGAATTTAATACATACCTGTTGAATAAACAAATGAATGGGCAGATGGCAGTGCAAAAGTAAGTAGGAGGAAAATAAAAAATTGCCTCCCTTCTAAAATTCTAATATTTGCAAACAAAACATTTTTCAATGACTGTCCCAAAAGACAGACATATTCTTAGGAATTTGCATGAAACAAAGAAGGAAATATGAACATAGTAAATTATTTAATTGGTGACTGACGAAATAATTGACATGCTTAAACAGCAAAGCTCAACAGTACAGCTCTGCACTGCCATTTTACAGATGGCAAAGGAACAGTATTTGGAAGGAGTGTTCATATGCACTCACTGGAAGAAAAAAAAATGTAAAATTTGGGGTAAGAAACGTTCAGAGTTAGGCAAAGAGTCTGAATATAAATTGTTTTAATGAATGTTTTTCTATGACCTGAGTGTGGAATAACTTTGCCTACCTGTAAAAAGGCTAGTCAGTAAAATATTCGTTCTACTTTATGGAACAATTCATTTCATTTACTGTACAGTTGTGATATAGAGAGACCACCGGACAATCAGAAAGAATGTGAATCCAAACTCTCATCCACTCACTCACCAGTGGGCCTCTTTACTAACCTGAAGGAGTAGAATGACAATAATTATACATAAAATAATTCTAGAGGTTGAATGAGATCATTTATATGAAAACCAAACCAAACCCACTGCCACTGAGTAACCCTACAGGACAGATTAAAACTGCCCCATAGGGTTTCCAAGGCTTTAAATCTTCAAGGAAGCAGACTACCACATCTTTCTCCCTTGGAGTGGCTGGTTGGGTTTGAACCACAGAACTTTTGGTTAGCATCCTGAGCTCTTTAACCACTGTGCTACCAGAGCTCCTAATTTATATGAAAGCATTCTGAAAATGATAAAGCCGTACTTCCATGATGTGTTGCATTGCAAATAAAATGTTTTATTTTTTACATTTTGCTGTTCATTTTTCTTACTTAGATATTACCAAGACATATATTGATATTTTCTGCTCAAACAGAAACTGCCATTTGAATATCAATATGTGTCCAAACTCTATAATGTAATTATCGCTGACACTGTTTAGCTAACATCAAGATTAGCCAAAAAGTTTGGTTTATATCAAAATGTATGTTTACAATAAAATACAATGAAACTTGAAATTAGTACATTATTTATCTAATTACTATTTACTGTGTCCAATTTTATAGGAAAGTTTGTCTGCATTTGTGTGTGTGAACAGAAGTGTGTAGGTGTGAAAAAAAGAAAGAGGAAGACAGATGACAGAAATAAACATCTGATATAAACAAACCAAAAACCAAACCCATTGCCATCAAATCGATTCTGACCCACAGGGGCCTGACCCACAGGGACCCACAGAGTAGAACTGCCCCATAGGGTTGCCAAGGCTGTAAATCTTTACAGAAGCAGACTACCACATCTTTCTCCCTTGGAGGGGCTAGTGGGTTTCAACTGCAGACTTTTAGGTTGGCAGCAGTGCACTTTAACTACTGCTCCACCAGTGATCATCTTCTATAAAGTGGGATTTATTTCCTATTCTATTTAAAAAGGTCCCTGGTAGCACAAATGGTTTGCTCTTGATTACCAACTGAAAGGTTGACAGTTTGACTCCATTCAGTGATGCCAGCAAAGAAAGGCCTGGAGATCTGCTTCTGTAAAATGATAGCCAAGAAAATCTTATGGAGCAGGTCTACTCTCAAACACACGGGGTTGTCATGAGTCGGAACGGACTTGATGGCAACAGATTTTTATAGTTCCTTTTAGAGGAATTATACACCACTTTTTTTTTTCTTTTTAATAATGTGATCTTTTCTTGCACTCTCTGAAAAACAGATTATGACAGTTCATAACTCTTTGTGTGTGTTTGTTTCTATCATGCTGCTTCTATCATTTATTACTGATTTTTACAAAATTAGACTAACAATTTCCAGCACTTTCTTGTATAATATAAATGCTGTTTCTGCTTCCTGTTAAAATTAATATAGAATCAACTTTAGTAGAAACCATCCATAGTTACTGAGCGACCTTTGAACATTAGAAGCCTGCATGATTATCTGCCCTTTGTTTTCATGATACCCACTCTCAAAATATATACTGGAGAGGTCAAACGTTTTGTTTTTATGTTTCTTTGTGCGTTAAACGCATTGAACCATATTAAAGATTCAAACGCATATTTTATTCAGGGTGGAGAAAAAAAAGTAAAATGTAATCATCCATCCATGTCCCAAATCATCAATAAATCTAGACTTCATCTTTCGTGGAGATTAGGTTAGTAACGAAGAGGCCCATGGTGAAGTTTACTACTGTTCTAAGATAAATCCACTTCCTAACAAGTTCAGTAGGGTAAAGTCCCTTACAAACGCAATGTTTAACTTAACAGGACAAGCTGTTTTCAACTAAATTAGGTATGATTTGTAAGCTTTCGATACCTTATTTTTAACTATTTATTAAAGCAGTTGTCCAAGGCCTCCTATTTGTTGATATTTAAGGATCCCTGGGGTGGGTCTTGGGGCACAATGGTTAAGCGCTCGGCTGCTAAACAAAGGCCGGCAGTTGGAGCCCACCAGAGGTTCCTCCGGAGAAAAGGCCTGACGACCTGCTTCTGTAGAGATGACAGCCTAGGAAACCCTATGCAGCAGTTCTACTCTGTCGTCTAGGGTCACTATAGGTTGGAATCAACTGGACGGCATACAACAACAACAACAGGCATTTATTTAGTATTAAATAATTACATGTCTTTTAAATTAATATATAATTCTGATTCTGACCAGTTCAGACTACTCTTCTCATTTAGAGGATAGCCAAAAAATATGTATTAACCACCCATTATCTATTAGGATATATGTTTTAGAGAATATGTGACAACTTTTGCTTTCAAGAAGATACGATATTTGAGGGCAGCTTAAAAGGTATCTGACATTATTGTAAGGTAATGTGAACTTAATCCTAAATGAGAATAACAATAATAAATGCAATAGAAGGTCTAGTAAATGTGAAATTACCATGGGCTGGGCTTATTAGGGATTAGGTGTCACCAAAGCTAGAATTTGAGGTCATAGTGGAATGGAAAGAAGACGTAAGGTATTCTAGGTCAATGGTAAGGATCTAACTTTGAAGGAAAAATTCACAAGACATCTTTGTAAAACCATGAGCACAACAATCCAATTAGGCTACAGAACTCATGGTTGAAGAGAAAGCAAGAAATATGAGTCAGGAAGAAACTGTGAAACTCTGAATTTCAAACTTGTATTTTAGTGTATACACTTTTTTAAAATAGCATTTTCTAAGTGTCTTTATTCAACAATGCACCTTGTCAAGTCCATGGATGGAAAGGAAATCTGGTTCACCTTATTAAACCGTAACATTATTTTTTGAATCTGGAAAAAATGGGTAGCATTACAAAAGTGTAAAAAAGTAAACATAAATCTCTCTTTTTAATTTTCAACTTGTGTTTAAGTATTCATTTCCCACTATGCACCATGGGACAAAAGTTGTCTAGGTTTTTAAGGCATTGGGTGATGGGGTCAGGAATTAAACAAATGGAACAAAAGCTTGCTGCATATTCCTGCTTGTTTCAGAAAGCTCTCTAAATCACTAATTTGTTAATTCTCAGTTAAAGATGGCCGGCTGATGAACAATATTCAGACCCAGAGGCCAATCCTGTTATGAATAAACAATCTGAAGGCCAATGATAGATAGAAAATCTCCACTACTGTTCTCAGTTAATATTCTATTTCAATTACGATGCCATTTTTTTTAGTTTAAAAAAATTGAATCTGCCACAGATGCCAAATATATGGTAGATTTTATGACTAAATCAAAACTATGATATCAAAATTCAATAAGGAGATATTAAAACTGCAGGAGTCAGTTATCTGGGCTCAATCTAGGGTTCGTAGAAAATGTTCCCCGGATTGAAAAGGGCAAAAAAGAAAAATTACTCACATAATGAGTAAGAAAAAAAGTTGACCGGCTGAATACAGCTGAACTCACTGGATAGGCTTGAGGAGTGGCCCTGTTTGGTGAATTAAAATGTGAGTTGAATGTATTTAAATCTACTTAACATTTTATAAAACAGCAAACCATTTCAAATTTAATGTCGGTGTCCAGTGGGGTATGTATGTTCGGTTATTGAACTGGCATGATAATAATGGCAACTTGTGATTCATTCAAAGGTTTCAGAACCTTTAAAAGCATTATGACGGACGATATTTCTCAGCTTTTAGAAAATTAGACCAATGAGGTCCCATGTTTACTCAGAGGATTGGAAATGCTTTTCAATGTATAGACAATGTAATTCAATGCATTTATCAAACAAAAGTGTATGGAAGATCCTTCAAAGACGTATGTGTGTTGAGAAAGCCTCCCCAACATTAGCTGGGGTTCTCAAAATTGGAGAAGTGAACTTCAGAATGAGAAAAGGCAAGTTTGGCAGAGGAAGGGCAATGTCTTACGTTTCTAAGAGGCGGTACTAAAATAAAAACTTATGAAGCTAAATTTTAACTAAAATTAAAACTTATTTAAAACAAAATTAAAACGAAGATATCCATATAATGTATTATACACTCTCAAGTTATAGAATTGATACAAGTCTTTTAAAGTTACAACTTAATTGTGAAAGTCTTCATTAATGTCAGTACCCAGAAGAACTCGACGTTCTTTAAATTTCTTTGCAAAAACTACCTGCAAAAAACTGATTTTGTTATAAATCAGAATATTTTATATTAACACATATGGTCACCATGTTGTTGCTACTGCGTGTTGTCACGTTGATTCCAACTCATAGCGACTCTATATGACAGAGTAGAACAGCACCATAGGGTTTTCTAGGCTGTAATCTTTAGGGGAGCAAATTACCAGGTCTCTTCTCCTGCAGAGCCGCTGGTGTGTTGAACCACTGACTTTTCAGTTAGCAGCCGAGTACTTAACCATTGTGTTAGCAGGGCTTCTTATAGTGGCCATACATAGAGAATATTTAGAAATTGGATTTACATAGGATGTTTCTCCAAATGTAGCCAAATGAAAAAAAACAAAAACCAAACCCATTGCTGTCCAGTCGATTCCAACTTACAGCATCCTTATAGGACAGAGTAGAACTGCCCTATAGGGTTTCCAAAGAGCAGTTGATGGATTCGAACTGCTAACCTTTTGTTTAGCAGCCAAGTTCTTAACCACTGCATTTAACCATACAGACGTTCCTAATTATTTTTAATGGACGTCAGTTATTTATTAAGTTGGAAAGTTTCAATCTTTACCCCCAATGCCCCACATCGATTTTCATTCTCCTAATAGCAGAAGGAAAAATATTAGTCCCATTTTGTTCTCTTTCCACATAATCCCTGATTTTGTAAGACTAACTAGGAAAGAAAGACCATAAAATATTTCCCACTCCCTTCTCTTGGGAATATTCTGAACAATAGGATATTCCTTTTATCATCTATAACTTTGTCAGTTTTAAGTCAGACAAACTGCACCCAGTAAAGAAGTCAGGCTCTGTTGGTCTATAGAGGCTGGCCTGAAATTGATAAAACCATTGCCCCTAACATCAGAGGGGATGAGTTTGTCAATTTCAAGACCAAATGAAACACCTATCCTTTTCTGGCATCGACAGAATCTTGAGAACAAGGGTAGAAGTTTTTTGAAATGGACACACACATATTGAAATAAAATGGTATTATTGGTATGTAGTGAATATCATAAAGATCATGTTAGCTTCATACATATTATCTCTCTGGACATTAGCAACAACCTCAATGAATAAATTAAGACAAACGGGTTATAATCCATACTTTATGGACAATGAAGTTAAGCTCCAGCAGGTCAAATGTCTGCCCAAATTTAAGTATCTATTCGATGGCAGATCTAGGACTGAAAATTCAGTATTCTGACTCTAAAGCTAACATTCTTTTAGTGGCCAACTGTGTCATCCTCATTTTTATGATTTATGAATATGGTGGAAATCTCTGTTTGACAACCACAATAACAACAACAAAGGGCCAAAAAGTAGGAGAAGCTTTAATCTAAGGATTTACCAAAAGTTCAACTGCATGACAAAGAATTCAGTTTCAAGCAGCATTCCATTCATGTAGAGAAATTCAAAGTTATTCAGGGACGTAATAGTAACATTAATAGCAAGACTTTTCATTTGTATAGTACTTTGCACTTTTCAAAGTATTTTTCATACATTATCCCATTTATACAGCACGTAGGAGCAATTCAATAAATGCTAGTTAAATAAATTTTTTAACGGCGAAACTTCTATCACTACAAAAACAGAAATATGAGGGCTAAAAGATTATACCATTTTGAGAAAAAATAGTATTAGCCATTTTTTACATAAATTATTTTACATAATTCCTTACTCCTCAGCTTAGCAGAAATCAGAACAGCATCCTCTATGACAGCGTACACACTCCTTATATATTTTAGCTCTTTCCCAACTTTCAAAGGAGACATTTTCTGCTCTAGAAATTACGATTTAACCAAGAGTATCTAATGGCTTTTTTTTTTTTTTCTTTTGTTATCAAACTAGTGAGTCACTCAGATTGGTCAAGAAGGAGTATATTAACATCTGATGAGAAAATAAAAGCTTCTACAGTGTATTCTGGACTGCATTCCCAAAGCTGAATATTGTGATGTGTTATGTATCCAGAGAACACAAAAGGAGAAATAATTGTAGGTTGTTGCTTTTTAATTAAAACTTTGCAAGATCCCCTTCCTGAGTCCCTTTGTAAGCTTTAACCTTAGAACATTTTAAACCACACTGCTAACATCCTAGGTTTTAAATGAGGCCCTGGGTGGTGGAATGATTAACATGCTCAGCTGCTAACCAAAACGTTGGGGGTTTGAGTCCATGTAGATGCAAGTCAGAAGAAAGGTCTGGTGATCTGCTTTCAAAAAATCAGCCATTGAGTACTCTACGGAGCACAGTTCTACTTAGACACCTATGGAGTCACCGTGAGTTGGAATCCGACAACTCGACAGCAAGTTTTTTCCAGGTGTTCTATAAAAATATTATTTTCATTCGGAAGAACTCTAATTTGATGAAATGACACAAATATCAGGCACTGTACAGCATGAAGGACAAGTACAACATAAAAATAGATATTTATAATTACTAAGTATAAAACTATATTGATATATGTCATGTAAGGTGATTATGTGGGATCATACTCATTAATTCTATGCTTACTTTAAAACGTATTATTAGTAAACTTTAAGATACTTGTTATTCAACAATCGCTCACCTGGCATTTGTTGAGTGAACACTAAGGGTCAATCACCAGGCTGGGTCACAAGAATATAAAGAAGATATAGGTCATACTCATGTGGAAATCACTAATGGTTTCCCAAGAATATAAACAAATCATAAGACTTACTTTAACGAGTAATACCACTGGTACCAAAGACAGACAAGTGACACAAATAATCATCAACAGTCTCCACATACTCATTTACCACTCAACCATTTGGCTCATTTATGATTTAAAACTTAGTATTTATGAGCAATGTAATTATAATGGTATTGAAAGCTTGAAAACTGCAGCAAAACAAACAAAAAAACCCCAAGAACTATTTTCATCCTACATTTCTCTTCAGTCTTTTTCTAACATATGCATTTTGGTGTGACCTACATTTTTATTTACTCTCTCATACACATTTTCACACAAGCCTACATAATTTTATAAGCTTTTAAATAGCTATATAATATTTCATTCATTGAGTAGATATATCATAATCATGGCATAATCGAAAGGTCAGAAGCTTTCAAATCTTATAGACGTGGGTTTAGATTTAGATAATCGCTCTACCACTTTACTGCTGTTTTCTTATCTGTAAAATGGGATAATAATTTCTTCCAGGCCTTTCAAGCACCAGCAGACTATTAATTTATGAAACACCTATCACAAACCCTAGAACTCAATAGATAACTTAGAAAACAATATTGCTTATTATTTCTTTATTATAATATTTTGAACATTGTAACATTTTGGTATGTTACAATATTTTGAAAATTATTCCTTTTGAATTGCTTTTTCAGCTTCACACAGAACTTTGCCGACACACTCATAATGATCCTTGTGCTTTTATTTTCTAACCTCATATCAGAAATATATTGCAATAATTATTTTGCCAAAAGAAAAGACCTATCAGAAAGTCGTAAGTGAAGGAGGATGAAGGTAGCTATACTTAAACATTTTCCCCAACTAATTAGCAAGGAGTACATAGGAGGAAAACATCTCCTCTAAAACCATCAGGCAAATGAAGCTTATGGTTTTGCTCTTGATTCCCAACTGAAAGGTTGACAGTTTGAATCTATTCAGTGGTGCCATGGAAGAAAGGCCTGGAAATCTCCTTCTGTAAGATTATAGCCAAGAAAATCCTATGGAGCACCACTTATGTATTTAGCTTTTTTCCAGCTTTCAAAAAAGATATTTTCTGCCCTAGAAATTACGATTTAACCAGGAGTATGGCTTAAAAAAAAAAAAAAAAAGACTTTTGTTTTCCAATTAGTGAGTCACTCAGATTGACTGGTCAAGAAGTACATTAGCATGATGAGAAAATAAAAGCTTTGATGTGTATTTTGGAGTGTATTATGTATCTGAGAATACAAAAGGAGAATGCAAAAGGACTTCCTAATAGGTCTTTCCTTTGGCAACGTGCTCCAGAAAGGGAAGCGTGTATACAAATGTTGTTGGTTGCTGCGGAGTCGATTTTCACCTCACAGCAGCCCCACATGGCAGAGTAGAACTGCCTCATAGGGTTTCCTGGGCTGCAGTCTTTACAGGAGCTAGGTCTTCCTCCCAGAGAATCGCTGGGTGGATTCAAACTCTCAACCTTTAAGTTAGCAGCTGAGTGCTTAACCTTTGCACCACCAGGGCTCCTTACACAAATGTTAGCTAATGTAATTACAGTATTATTCTTCACTGATCTTTTTTCATCTTTGTTTTATTCTAAGATTTGAGACAATCTCTGTAAATCGGGAAAGGACAGTAGAAAACCCCTTCTTCTACACCACTTTATTCTTTCTAAAATATTTTTTGACTGGAATATGTGATCTTTTCTGGGGATCATGTGTCATAACTAAATTCTGATTTTGCTTCTAAATATTTTTATTATGGAGTTGATTTATATCAAATAACATCTGAAATTTAATTCAAGAGGAGTCTAAGGTTGGACAAGACACAAAATAACTACTTCAGCTGCTGATACTTTGCTATCTTCTGCTGCAAAAAAATCCACTGTCCTATCTAGTGGCGCAGTGGTTAAAGCGATCGCCTGTTAACCTAAAGATCAGCAGTTAGAAACTACCAGTGGCTTTGTGGGAGAAAGATGTGGCAGTCTGCTTCTGTAGAGATTTATAGCCTTGGAAACCCCATGGGGTCCCTGAGAGTAGAAACCAACTAGAAGGCACCTAAAACAACAACAACATGCTTACAGAACACACACACACACACACACACACACACACACACACACACAAACCAGCAAGTTTACAACATTTTCTATTGGAGGAGTTTTTCATAATGATTCTTCTTTTCCCTCATAGAAATTAACAAAAAGTAAAGTTTACAAAGGACCTGGTAAAATGCAGTCAAGTAAAGAAATTATTTTAAAGTATACGATTTTAAAACATAGTTCTTATTCTAAGTCAGATCTATTCATTATGCTATTTCCAACTTGAAAAGAACAAAACCTGGTATTCCTGATCCAAGGTGGGAAGAGCACTCTGGATATAATAGGTGGAGGATAAAAAGTCTTTTTGACACCTTTGGGCAACTGTAGCTGAGGCTTCTTCATTGTCCCCTTCAGGAAGTGTTTTGAAGGCCAACAAGTGACTCAACCTTTGTCTTCTCTTTGTAAATAATTCCTGCAGGCTATGGAGAAAGGCTAGCTGTGGCTTTCAGCTTCATTATGGTTGCTTGAGAGGCTCTCAGGTCCTGCTTCTACAGAAGTAGCCTATTCCTCTGTTGGAAACCTAGGGATCTACTGGGAGTGGTGGCCAGGGCAGGCAGTGTGACTGTTCTCTTGCCTAGAAACCTCATTCTCGTGCACTTTTTATGAAATCAATCATGAAGGAAAGGTCAGCAGACAGCTTTCAAATGACTGATTCATTTAACTACTGACATTGATCTGGGCCAGAAAAGTGAAGTTGTGGGGGGAAGAAGGGAGATGCACACAGTCAATCTGAAGAAACCTGAACTCCTTTATGTCTTTCAAGGAGACTTAACATACTCCAATAAGTTCCCTCCCCTAAATTACAGAGATTTGCCAAAGCCACTAAGATAGGTTTACACTGATAACCAGTTAGAAGCTGGTTGATGTGTGCGCCTACGAGGGTGTGGCTACTGGGGAGGAAGAAGCAGGAGTGAAAACATGGTCATTCATTGTGTAGACTGAGAAGACAAAAAGGGGTTGCATCTCCGAAAGTACAGCTGGCTACATACATCCTAGGCCATTAAGTGCATACTTGAATTTCGGAAAACAGAAGGCACAAGAGAACAAGTTCCTTGATCCCCTGAAGCCTTGATACACCCCTAGCGTCTGACTCAACAGTAAATGAACCACCCCAAAGGTCGCCTGTGGAGCCAGTTGACATGGAAACTCAATATGGAATGTTATAAGCTTTGGAAGTTTATTTTCTTATTTGGAGCAGCCAATACTTTAATGCCTAGTTCGCAGAAGTGCTGTCACACTTTCTTTTTTAACAGAAAGTAAACTGAATTTCTATTTTGGTTCCATTCTTGTCACGCTACAGAGAATTCTTAGTTAGAGAGAGGTTCTCAGGTTTCAAAAAAATTTAAGAGTAGTACAACACCTATTCTACCCATTTAGTTTCCTGTCAGACGGTAAGTTCCATGAGGACAAGGACCATATGTGTTCTGCTCTCCAAAATAACCCTAGTGCTTATAACACAATCGTGAGTCCATATTAAGTTCTAAGTAAATGAATTGGTTAATGAATGGATGAATTCCCAAGAAACTCTATTATAGCCACATTCATAGTTTTTTTTTTTTTCTTAAACTTCCCATACTTATTTCATTGGCTATGTTTCTATGGGTTACTTTTTATTTGGCATAGATATAATAAAATAAGTACCCTCGATCCAAAGCTCCTCAGCTGAATAAACAACAACTTGCTCTTATTTTGATTAAGGAGAGCCATTACATGTTTTTCCTCAAGCTATTAGTCTGCTAGGAACATGTTGTAATTTATAAGCCCTATCAAAACCCTCCCTTTAATGAAATGAATAGGAAATTAATGCTGTCAGGCAGAAAGCTCTTTGAGCTAACAGTTTTTAGCGCTTTCTCCTTTGAAATACTAGAAAGCAATTTTCTTTTACTGGTTATTTAAGGAAGAAAAATTAAATCCCATTGGTATCACCTTGATTGTGCTTTTGTACAAGCATGCTATATTTTTTTCCCCTTGGGTAAATCACATGCTAGAACATGGAAAAATAAATGTTCTACCTTTCTGACATTAATAGTGATTGTAAATAGGACTGCATACCCATCAGCGAATGAACTTCTAGAACAATACTATTTTCTTTGTGTTAATAGATATTTGTAGACTAGGTAATTTGGGTTGGACTTAAAGCTCTTCTCTCGTGGGCATTAAAAGTGGTGTGGTTCTAATTTTACCTTGAAACAGACGCACAAAATTAATACACTTAACATAGTTATTGGAAGGTGCTTTATGGTTGCAATATTGAAACAGATGATGATAGGGTTAGATTTTCACTTCCCAAGGATGTGTAAGTAGCTAGCTAGTGCTCTTCTGTATGGGTTGTGATCTTTAAAAGAAGGACTAGCTAGAGGCATTTTTCATTGTCTCGGAACTCTGAAAACCAGACTGTGATTTAGGGCTTTCATTGTCAGCAGCTAGTGTCATTCATTCTATTAATGCTGTTTTTATATACAATTTTACTGTTTAATTAAGAAAAGTTTGAAAGAGTTTGCTTTCTGAAAAGGCTAATAATTTCCATTTGCAAATTTGTTGTTACTAATTAGCTTAACGAACCTTTCCGTAACACAGAGATCATTTTCAGCCTATCAAATACCGGTATTATCACACACCAATGAGTAGAGAAACATCGATCACTGTTGTTACCTGGTTAAATTCTTTGGTTCTTGTTCATACACAGGTATCACTGCGATGCTGAACTAAAATAATTTTAATTGAAATAGCTTTAAAAATAACAAAATATAACTTGTACAGTTAAAAAAAAAAAAAAAAGAAGACAAATCAGAGAATCCTAGGAATACGGGTAGGACCAAAGATGCTTTTGTCTACTACTTTTTTTTTTTGGAGACTTCAGCTTTGAGGCAGTTTTGAATTTCACATCTGATACCACCTTTGAAAATTTTCTCACAGTGAATGATCCCTTCCATGTAAAACAGTATTTTGAAATATACATATATTTACACAAACTTCCTTCCTCTTATGTTGGCAATGTTTCTTTCTTGATTGGTAGCCTGTGGTGATGGCGATACAGATAAGTGCTACTGTGAAACGGGAGAAGATATTTATTGTCCCTCAGTTTATAAATAAATGTCACGTAAATATTGCAAACATATTTTACTATTATGATGACAAATCAGGCCTCTAAGAAGTGGCCACTGTTTTCTTTCTTCAAAAAATCTGGTTCATTAGTTGGAGGAATACTTACGTCTTCTAATTCTTACAGTGATGGTGTATTCATATTTTGTCACTTGTTTTGACGAAAGGTGTAAATGGGCACTAATACGTGATCCTTTACTGAAAACACATTTACTACTCCTAGGTTACTTGGTTGTTTTATTACAAAGGCTTTGATTCAGCCCCGATCACCTTCCAAAAACACTGGATTAGAAACTTTTTTTTTGAGATAAAACAGAAGTCAGTCTCATATAAACATTTTTTGGCATATATAATTAAAAACAGTGTGTACTAGACTTATATTTAATCAGAGCAGTTACATGACAATGCCCAATGCTCAGCCCTGGCTTGACACAAGTGGAAAGCACTCAGCATGTCAGCTCCATTTTTATTAACAGTGAAAGTAGACATTTTCATTGTATGAGTAACTTAATAAAATCATCACTCTAACTTCTTTTTCAGGTAACCAGTAAATTTGAGTTCAGGTTATGTTGAATATTATATGGTCCTTGAGTTGTGCAAGCAGTTTGTGATAGGCTGATAACCTAAAGGTTGGCAGTTAGCACCCACCCAGGGGTGCCACGGAAGAAAGGCCTGGCGATCTGCTTCTGTAAACATTACAGACAAGAAAGCCCCATGGAGCAGTTCTACTCTGTTACACGTGGGGTTGCCAGGAGTCAGAATCAACAGCAACAGGTTTGGTTTTTAGTTTATAAAATATTACTATAATCTTCAAAATCTCTGTCTTGAAAAGATTCCCACACATCTTATATCCCAGAGTTTTCAAATGATGTTCTCCGGGACTATTAAAAAAAAAACCTATTGCTGTCCAGTCGATTCTGACTCATAGCAACCCCCTAAGACACAGTAGAACTGCCTCATAGGGTTCCAAGGAGTGCCTGGTGGATTCAAACTGCTGATCTTTTGGTTAGCAGCTGTAGCTTTTAACCGCTATGCCACCAGGGTTTCCATTCTGGGTTATTCACCCACTGGTTATTAAAAAAAAAATCTTTTTTAGTAGCCTTAAATTCCTTCTTCTTCCATAAAACAACAAAGCAAAAACAAAAAAACTTCTTTTGACTTTTATTAATATGCTACACAGTGTATCCCATAACTTTACTTCCTAGTGCACAAAATGAATTTGGTTCATATGTCTTCCATTGTTGTCAAACTTGTAATTGTTGGACAATACATCTAACTATTTTGTTTCTTAACATTAATATGTTGACATTTATTTTAATTCTTATTGTAATTTATTATCCAGTAGAGTCACTTAATATAATCCTTCTTCTAATGCAATGGATTCAGGGTATTTTTCCTAATATTGTTTGGCTTCCATACTCATCAGGACACAAACCTTCTGAACGGTATTGAAGAACAGGAGCCAAATTAAATTTTAAGACATCAGCAAATTTATGAAGAGGCCCTAGAAGAACAGGATAGTAACTACGTGATTTATTTATTTTATTACGTTTCTGCTCTTTTTAATGGAAGAATATGTAAAATCATGTAGCCACGACTTTCTAAAAGCATAAAATGGCATGGCTTTCTTCCCACTCCTGACTCTCCCATCCCATTTTGGATATATTCAGTGGAAAACTGTTACTAATACCCTCAATGCAACAAAGCAACTTCAGTTTCAGAAACTTATGGCATTTTCTTCTTTCACCTCAATCCCTAATTATCATTTGAAATCAGCCTAAGAGGAACTTCAAATTTATGTCATTACTCAATCACCACTATCTAATATCACTAAGAATCCTGAAAATTTATTTCCCACGGGTATTACAATGTTACAATCCTATCTCAACTCCATTTACATTATATATTAAAACAAGACCTCTGCTCTTGAAGTACCCTGCATATTTTCTATGAAATAATGAACACTCACTGGATAATAATGTAAAATGGCATTTCCTGATCCTCAGATCCTTGGAAAAAGTTTTACATTTTTCTCTGCCTTTGTACACTAGGACTTCTTCCCCTTTCTCTCTGAAAACAACATTCCCCACTGAACAAGTTTACCCACCACTCAGTGCTAAATACAGCAGAAAATAAACATAACACTTCTAGTTTTTCTTTGACTTCCTGTCTCCAAAACCCTAGTTGCCCATTTTGAGTACCTGTCATTTCTTCTGAACCCCAAGTCCGTGGCAAATACACATAACAAACATATACAGTTGCTAGCTGGATCCCATCCTTGTGATCTTAACTTTCTAACGGCCCTCCTGAAAGAACTGTCATGGATTGCAATAATGACATGGTACTAAATAATTTAGAGATTATTTTATTTCTGATTTCTTCAATTACGTGACACTGAGAACAAAATTTTTAAAAAATGGAGAAAAACACATCACTTCAAGCATACAAAAATAGTAACATCATTCAGTTGTGGTTTCAAAAAATACATTAGAATTGGGAATGAAAAATTAACCCTTATGCCAATATCAAATTAACAGCTCTTTAAGAAAAGTTTTTGCAAAAACATATATGTATATATGTGTGCATAACCACACTTGTATGACTCATTGACTAATGTCCTTGGCTTCTGATGTCATATGTTCCAGTTTAAATATGGGGGTGGTCTGTTTTATAATTTTTATGATCATTTATTATCATACTAATTTTCATTTTTCATTCAATTGCCTTCAAGTAATCATGTCTATATTTTTCAAGTTATTCAAATTCAACCAGTCTAAAACTAAGAAATTTTGCTTATTTATCCACATATTCCTGATACTTTAAAAAATAAAAATGACAATGCTACATACGGCAGGAAATCAAAAAGAAAAATCAACCTATCTTCACTTCTTAATTTCAGAATTTTGCTTCCTGGTCTATGATCAGAATTTGATTTTAATTATTCGTTAACTGAGAACAATTTATTGATTAAGAACAGTAGCAAATGAACAACTTAAGGCCCCCAAAGTGTAACCGCCCTGGTACAGGTCAATAGAACTAGGCAAACAAGAGGCCAATTCAAAAGTTCCTGCCCAATTTCCTTCCACAGCCAGGTCTTTATGAGCAAGCAGTCATGGAAAAGATCCTAGAAAAATAAACTGTGGAAACATTTCAACAACTTAATTGAGATTTTGCAAGGCTCTCAAAGCCTGCATTGTTATAACCTACTCTCATCAAAGACCCCGATTCAGCTTTAGAAATGGTGCTATTCCAACCCTGCTGTATTAGCCATATATCTTAGGAATTTACTTCCTAATTATGCAGTATGCCTTATAAACACTTTTTGTTCTGTCATTCGGTGACATAATATTTTAAGTAAAGCAAATTGGTTTGATCATTATTATAAAAAGTTCTTCCTCAACACGTATCAGAGTTAGGTTATAGGAGCACATAACTTTTTTGTTCTAGAAACTTTAATGATCTCCAAATGAATTTGTCACTTGATATGCTACTGGGGAAAAATATGCACCTTTATAGTCTTCCATCTGATAATAAAACTCTAACGTTCAATTTGAAGTACAGGAGCTGCTGCAAAGGCAATACCAGAGTTTCTGCAAGAGGCGAGAAAGCATGTCTTCTGGAAAGAATGCCATCAAGGTCACAACTTAGATTTTATCTCTGTCTCTGAGGAAGTCCAAGAGTAGATTCAAAGAACACAAGGCTGAGCTCATTTCAAGGGTGAAGAGTACATTAAAATGATTTTTTTTTTCTGGGGAGTGCTACCACATGTCTAGCATATATAATGATATACTCCCTTTCTCCTAGTAGCTGATACAAAGGATGAAAAAAACCATTTTTTATTTGTTTCTAATTAATTAGTTATATTTAAATTAATTAAATAATAAAAACTAATTTATTTGCTTCTAATTATGGCATAGTGGTTAAGTGCTACGGCTGCTAACCAAAGGGTCGGCAGTTCGAATCCCCCAGGCGTTCCCTGGAAACTCTATGGGGCAGTTCTACTCTGTCCTATAGGGTCGCTATGAGTCAGAATTGACTCAAGGGCAATGGGTTTGGGTTTTTGGGTTTTTTTTAATTACTAGCATTCATCTAAATTTTATTTTCATTATAAATTCATCTTAACAAGTGGTTTAACTTATTCTTATGACTTTCCTACGAAACATAGACCAAGTAGACAAGATTTTGTGTGTTACATGAAAATAACCAAAAATAACTTGGAAGTAAAATCACTAGGTGGTTGCAGAATATTCAAATCCAGGGTAATAATTTCTGAGCAAGAATGCTATGAGAATATTTGTATTTAGGATGTTGTTTTTATCTGCCTCAGGTGAGTAATTATCATAAATTACTACATTTGACTGATGCCCAATAGTACGTACATTCCAATCAAAATATGTCACCCAACCACCAACACTGCATGATGGGTTTTGGCCCTAGGCGATAGTAACATTAAGCATAATACTCAGCGGTAATTTATCCTGTCACTCACACATTTATAGTTGCTATTTTGAATGAGATTTGATGCAATAATATATTATGTGTAACTTTACATTAAAAAAAAAATCCAATGTAGTGAGTAAGGCTAATTGCTATGCAGGGAAAGAAGACCTAGGAAAATGACTATGTAGTCAGACTAGACAGATGGTAAATCTTGGAAATATTAATCAGTAACCTCACCAACTTGGGTTTTTTAAAAGGCTGCACTGTGTTAATAAGAACAAAATAGACTAAAATGCTTATTTAAATACACAGGAATGATAATATCCAGGATACATCTGTCTTTATTCTTTGATTTTGAGTACATTAAAAAAAAAAATAAAACAAATAAGGCAACATATGAGTGATCTAAACAATAAGTGATACATATACATACATATATACACGAATACACACATATATACTAAATGATTACAAGTTGCACTATAAACCACCAGAAAAATCACTGAAAGTTTACTTTGAGGCACAGGGTAGGAACTCAGTAAACATTTGGAGAATGAATAAATGTGTTTCATTTTTCAGTTTTCAAAGTTTTTACTCACATGAATTTGAGAGTACCAAGCATACTAACAAGATTTAAGAATAATCATTTTCATTTCATCTCTAACATAATATCATACCAAGCACATTAATCGACAGATACAAAGGAAAGTGATTATGTATTTGGACTGACTGAAGAAATTGAGCTAATGATGCACCATTAGATAATTAGGAGAGATAAATGACAGCTGATAATTCTGGAATGACTGTGTTCTTTCTAATGACAGCTAAACAGTTCAGTCCAATGAAATGACTTATTCCCTGCCCCCCTCCCCCTTTCCCATTCTAGTTCTTCTTTCTTTTTGCCCTATTTGACAATGTCCAGCGTCAAAACTTCATCTTTCTCTACAATGTCTCTGCAAAATTACATTTTCATTCTAAAACTTCTTAGTTACCTTCTCTGATTGTAATTCCTCCTCACACTTGTAAACTTAACAGATTCCAGGCCTCCTTCCTGTTAGCTCTTCCTATCTCATTCTTGGCCTTAGAAAATTTATACCCTCCCATAATCTCAACCATCCTATTGCTGCTGGTGACTCCAAGTCTCCCTACCAGTTTACTGTCAGGTACGTTTAGTGTGCTGCCACCATTTCCAACTAAAGATCTTCAAAAATTAGATTCATCATCATTCCCTATGATTGTCTCTTCTGCATGAGTTCCTCAGATTTTTTTAGTGGTATCATAAAATTTCTCCCATCATCTCGATTTAAAACTCCAGAATCAGCTACAACTGATACACGGAACTCCTTCACCTCCTTAGATCAATGTGAAGCCATCAATAAGACAAAATCTTTAGCACTGATGCTTCTTCTTAGAATCTCTAAACATCACCCCTTCCTTTCCATTCCTACTGCCATCACTGTAGTTAAAAGGCTTTATGAGCAAAAAGAATTTACAATCTCATTCTTGGTCTATTTCAGGAGACTCCTAGCCAATCATTTTTCTTCCAGTCTACTTCCTTTCGGGTTCATCATCCGTATTATTCCAGGTTAATCTCCTGATACAACGCTTTCTTTGTGCCATAGAATACAGCTAGAGAGCAAAGGTTCTAGAATCAAATGTCTTTGTAATGTATACATTTCAGTCCCAAGTTTCAGTAGTTTACTAATCTTGGAAAAGTTAGTTGACATTTCGTTGCCTTTATTCCCTACCTACAATAAAGAGTTGTTGAGAGGATAAATTAGTTAATATATGTAAAACTCTTAGAAAAATTCCTGAGACCAATGCTCAATAAATGACTGTCACTGTTATTGCTATTATCATCTCCCTCTTAAAAAAAAAAAAAAAAAATTAGCAGCTTCTTGTGCACTACGTGATAAAACCAAAATCCCTTAATCTGGCAATTAGGCTTTATTCAGTCTGGTCCCATTCTAATGGTCCAGATTTAATGAATAGTACTTGTCAACTTGAAACCTTGGCGGCATAGTGCTAACCAAAAGGTTGGTAGTTCAAATCCGCCAGGTGCTCCTTAGAAACTCTATGGAGCAGTTCTACTCTGTCCTTGTAGGGTCGCTACGAGTCAGAATCAACTCCATGGCAACAGTTGTTTTGTTTTTTATTTGCCAATTTGAATTCTCTGGTCCAGCCAAGCTGAACTAAGAAAATATGCTTTAAAATAATGTATTCATTGTTTCTGTTACTCATGACGTTCCTCTCCTCCTGTAATGGGCTTCCTTTCCTCTTCACCTCCACAAATGCTGCTCATTCTTCATTGCCCTGCTCATGTCTTGTGTGTTCCCAAGGAGGGTAGACCATCTCTTCTAACCCAGCGTTTCTAGAAAAAAGAATTCCTCAAATAAATTTAGAAAGACCTGCATGTTATAATTCATATCAGAGTGTAAAAATGCATATTAGCTTTTAAAGAGTTCTGGGAAGTCTTGCAGCAAAGAGCTTTTGTCTGTTTTGTTTTTAACTTAGTGTACCAAAGTTATTTAAAGAGGATATTTTTTTCTTTCTAGAAACTATTAGTATTCTGGACATGAATGTTCCACCACAAGACCCCTTCCAGGTCTGTAGTTATTTTACCTTTGACCCTTGTATCACAAAGTTCTCCACTCAATGTTTCAAAATATCTATTCATCTCTCTACATGGTATAGCCAGCAAATGAAGATTATTTTAATAAAAGATCCAGAGCCAAAAATTTCCAAGGAATTTTTTTAAAGCTTTGCATGAATCTTCTGAATAATTTCAGTGATTCATTGTACGAAGGTGAGAACTCTTTATTGTGCGTTTTGTATTCCCCACTGAGCCTAGCACAGTGACAAACAGGGTACTCAAAAATCTGGGGAACAGATGAATTGAAAAACTGTAGCCTTGTTATCAAGACAAAGGTTTTCATTTAGGCATTAAAAAAAGTCAACAGTCTGTCAGAATTTAAAGTCAGGACAAATATACTGTAAATGGACTATGTGAAATATCTGAAATTTCAGTAGAATTTTAGTTTAGAATGGGGTAGATTTTTGAAATGTATTTAATACATTAAAGTAGAATGGTAAATATTATAATACATAATTTCAGATTTTGTGACCATTCAATTTCATACACTGATAAATAAGAAGAAAAGTATGTATTTGAATCTTACTTGGTATTGGGCTAGCTAATTAAGAATCTTCCATTAAAATCTTATAAGACAGAAATCATACTTCCCTAAAGGGCCACTGTTAACGGCTGACCTAAAAAAAAGAAGACCTAAAATACTTTGGTCAATTAGTGAAAACCTGGTAACTAACAAGAAAAAAATACTACACCAAATAATTACTGATGCTAATCAACCAAGTATATTTTTCCTTTGAGGTAAACTGTATTTCCATTTTGATTTCACTTTCATAACTCTTGAAAGTAACATGCAAGAAGAAAGTGGAAGTGACATATATTTTAATAGGTCGTACTAGTCTTAAGTGATGGGATTGATATCAGTAGACTTTCATTTCTCTTAACGTCTGCTAGATAGATTTCCAGATTGAAAGAGCAAAGTTAACTGAGAACGAACATTGTATGTGTTTGGTTAAACTTTGTGCCTTCCTGCATGCTCGCTATTTCTCTCTCTCTTTTTACACACACACAAAAACAAAAAAAAACAAATTTGGAATTTAGTTCAGTACACATTTTTACAGGTGCATAGAAATACATGTGTCTATATAAATACATATGTTGAATTACAAATATTAATTATCAATTAGGCTATTCTTACTTTAAAGAGAACACAACACACACACAAATAGTGGAGGTTTTACTTGGTATAAAAATCACTCTCAATTCTCCTGGATTTACTTGGACTCACTTTTGAAATTTAAAACTAAAGTGGGAAATTGTTTAAAAATTAAAATGATGATCTTTATGTCTTTTGAGGAGTCATTTAGAGTCTCTTTGAACATCTTAATCTGAAATATAGAGATGTCTTCCTTGATTTCAAAAGAAGGATTTTTTTAAACCTAAAGATGGCCCAAGTGTAGAAAATTCAACATATGGTACAAGTGGAACAACAACAACAATCAAAAAAAAAAGATGGAATAACATCTAATTAAGTTACTCTTGATTTATGCCACTTTATCTACTAAAAACTTTAGAAACCTGAGAAATAATTTTTAAAAGCTTTTTTACTTTGACATCATAAGAATGTTGTAATCTCTACCACATTTTTCAGTGTAATTATTATGCTGTATCCAATGTCAGTTAGTCAAAGAAGTATAATCCAATACTGATTAAAGCTTTCTTACAGTCACTTAGCCTATAATTCTATGCTGTTTTGCAAACATTTCATCCTTCACCTCTTCATTTCTAGAATCTGCCTTCTAGCTAGAAAAAAATTTCATTTTGTTAAAGTTACGTAAGTTATAGACTAAAACAAAAAGAGAAGATGCTCAAATACCAAAAACAAAAGGGTTTAATAAAAAAAATTTAAAGATTACCATCTGGTCTTTTAAATAACTGATACAACCTTAAAATATGAATTAAAATGTATGAATCCTATTCCTAATTCAATTAGAAAAGAACTGCAACCATCTAGACACTAGACAACTACTAGAAAGCTAGCGAGTTGTTGAGAGAAAAACACATTCCTTGAAACATACATGTTTTTATTTAATATTTATTTTCATTTAATTTTATTCTCATTAGATTATTATACTTGATGTTAGAATAGCGGGACATTTTTAACCAAATGATTATTTGCATAATAATAACCAATAAAGAATAACAGAAATAATGTGAAACAACTAAGTAAACAGTAACCATTCATGCTTGTGTCCAAATTGTCAGTAGTTTTCTCGTTACTACCAGATTATTTCAAAAGAAATGTGTGCTTGTATTTTATGTCTATAATTACAAAACTCTGACACATTTAGTTTTTCACTTGTGAAATATTCAATTCTTGAAAGATCATGAACACAATTGTAATTCTATCCGTATTTTACTTAAGGCAAAACAAATTGGAAGTACAACTAAAATATAATAACATGAGGAGACTTAAGATACCAATATCACACATACAGTATTTGCATTTTTCTAAAGGGAAGTCTTTCTTATTTTTGGTTTGCCAGATGTGTTATGCCTCACTTGCTAAAAGTTTTAACAAGGAAAAAAGAAAGTTTTATGAGACATATATTTGGTAAAAATAAAAATGCTCCTATTATTCATTTATAAATATTTTGTTATTATCAAGTAAATCCTCATCTTTTCAAGACCAGGATTAAAGTTTTATTTTCCTATTTCATTAAGACAGACCACTAGAGGGCAAGCAACACTCTGATCTCAGTTAAAAATAAGTGAATGGATTTAGCTCCTTAAACCACTTGTTAACCCTAATATACATTCTTTCTTTGCTTCCTACTTTTATTCTTTCATTCAACAACTAATTTTTCAGTGTATATCATTGCCAGCCACTGGAAATACAGAATAAAGCAAGTCAGAAGTGGATCTCTCTCTATTCTTGACTCTTTCCATATACAAACATGCATATATATTGGAAAAATGATTTTAATGTTTTGTCAATGTTTTCTATTCCTTCATAATTTACTATCTCTAAAATTTTATACATAAGTAAAGTTTACTATGGAAAATGAGATATCCAGGCTTTAGCAGACAATTTGTGGTAGAGTAACTTGGACATCTCCAACCTGGAAAAGCAAATAACAGTGTTCTGTATAATATTAAATACCACATATATTTATGTATCAAATCTATATGCAATAGAATATTTTACAATGCAGTCCAAAATTTGCCTTCGCATTTTCCTAACTCAAATTGTCCCTTCTTTTACTAGGCAGCCCAGCATTGATATACAAAGAAAAAAGTGGTTGAGTTGTTGTCAGAGACAATTAAGTCTTCTTCAGGTTCCCATTATCCAGTGCCCTGAGAAAGGAGTTGAATGATTTCATAATTTCTGTTGAATACAAAAGGACACTGAACCCTGTGGATATTGATTCAAAAAGACAGAAACAATAGCTGGAAAGCTCTTTCAGTGATAGAGAAGTTTATGATTTTGTGATTCATCCCAGAGAAAACGCCTTACAACCTTCGATAATTGCAAGGCAGACAGTCCCACTGCTGATCTTGTCAAATCAGCAGGAACTGATAATACTATGGTAGAAGCCAAACCCAAACACCAGGAAGGAGAGTTTAGCAATACCCACTCAACTGTGTTAACTGTCTGTTTGCATATTTTCTCTTAACAACAGACTGCTTTTAATTCTTGTTAACCTTAGGTGCAAAGTGTTTTCTAACCTCAACACTTTTATTGCAGGCCAAATAGACCAGAAACGCTCTGCCAACAGATTAAGGAAAAGGGAAACTGCCTCTTCTCCACGTGCCAAAAATGAGACACACAGCACTAGTGTTATTAAGCGCTAAGTGTTCAATTTAATTAAATTACGTAAGAAAAAAAAAAAAAGACAAAGAAAAGATGTAGAAATGAATAGCGAAATGTTAAACCACACCAGGAAGCAATCAGCTTCTGTGTAGCTGATGGCTTCTTCACTTAATAGTTACACTGATTCATTCATTCAGAAGGTATCTGCAGAACTCCTACGGTCTTAGGCACTGTTTTACTTTAGGCTCCAGGGATATAGTGGTAGTCAGATCTGCTTTCATGTAGCTTATACTTTAGTGAGGAAAACTGCATTGCCTCCTGCTAGATGCATAGGATATATTAAAAAAAAATTTTTTTTTTTTTTTTTTTTTATATATAAAGTTGATTAAATAGCCTCTTCCCTTGAAGAGTTTCCTCTTACATATAGGAGAAAGACATAGTGATTCAGAACCATGAGTTGGGAAAATTGATAAAAATAGAAGTACGTGCCAAGGACCATGGAAGTGAAGAGGTAGAAATTTTCTTCCAAGGAGGCGAAGGGAGGAGGTGCATCCTGGGCACTGTCTGGTAGAAGACGTAAGGGAAGAAGGTTGCTCTGTCAAAGTCATCTTGTTTTGGCTAAAACTTGACGGATGAGTGAAGAATACTTGCTAGATGAAGATGAAGAAACATACCCATTGCTGGGCATCATGTTGTTGAAGTGCATGCAAATATAAGTAGTTGTTGTCCTGTAGATTCCAACTCATAGGGACTCCGTGTGTGTCAGAAAACCGTGCTCCATGAGGTTCTTAATGGCTGATATTTTCGGAAGTAGGTTGCCAGGCCTTTCTTCTGAGGTCCTTCTAGGTGGATTCGAACCTCCAGTCTTTGGTTTGCATCTGACTGTGTTAACAATTTGCACTACCCAGAAACTCCCTGGTTGGTAATAAGGGACCATTTAAAGATTTGAAGTAGGGGTTCAAGCTTGACACTGATGAAGGAACACATGAAAAATATTTTTAAAAAATCATTGCTCTTGCATTTCACACACACAAACATGCTGATGATGGTAGAAGAATGCATTACAGACAATCAGAATACTGGCAGAGAAATTGGATGGGCTATTTTCAACTAAACAAGGAGAATTTCTCACTCAAAGCTACCAATCTTCTAATCCACTTTCCTCAGAATAAGGTACTCTGGGAAAGCAGGCATGGTTCTGAAAAGAGTCCCTGTATAAGATCAGGCAATGGAGGATTTCACTTTTCATTCTCATCATCCTTGGGTATTCAATTTATGACAGGGAGAAACTTCCATACAAATAACTGAAGGATTTAAGTGCATTTAAATTTATATCTGTTTATATATAAGCATAAAATCTCAAATTTACCACCTCTCTCGCTTCAATGAGGTTCAAAGAATTCCCGACATGATATCATTTGTTTTGCTGAACAACTATGATAAATTAGATTTTCAATTTTTTTTGGTGCTAAATTCATGGAAATATGCTGAGGTATTTGCTCCTACTACATAAAAGCACATTTTATTTTTGTTTTAGTTTGTAAAAATTAGGTTAATTTATAGGAAGCTAAGATAAAAATTAATTTCGTGAGAAAATAGAAAAAAATTTCTCAGAAGTGTTGACTCGGTAATATAGTCAGTGTTTTTAAGGGCATAAAAATCTGTGATAAATTAATTTACCTTAGAGATGCTGTGTGTGTGTGTGTGTGTATGCTTTTTTCCTTTGGCAAAGGTGTCCCATGGGGAGGGGGAGGGGGCAGAAGGGAGTACAACTATTTTCTTGATAGAGGTTAGCATAGAGCCTCCACAAGTGGCTTGAAAGAACCCAGTCTTTGGTATGGTGTTAAATATGTAAATCACACTGAATGACCAAGGCTGAAAGCAAAGTGACAGTTGACTGTGACTGCCATTAACCAGGGATCACATCACGGTATGTAATGCAATTATACGGCGGGAAACAACTAATGCGTGCTGCTCTGGTGGGAGAAGGGAGAAAATATTGAATTTTTCTTTGTAATCTATTTACATTCTTGCAATGGGGGCATTAGTCAGATTAAAGTTCAGAATGCCAGGCACACACACGCCCGGTGTGCTAAGTGGTGCCTGCATTCATAACCTGATAAAAAGGTAATGGTGAAAGAAACAAACACATTATCATCCCACTGAGTCAGGGGGTAATTTTCTCTCATAAAGTCTCTTCCTGTTACACCATCTCAGAATGTAGGCTGAAGTCTTTCAGAAATGTAAAGACCTCCCAGCATTATTAAGTATCAGCACTGCTTTTCCTTTTCTTTCACTACGACACAAATTATGCTGAAATTTTTATATTAATTCCTATTGATTTCCTCAGAAAGTTTAAGCTTGTTACATGTTATCAAGACACAAGAAGAAAGCAGTACTGCACTGTACGTCTCCTCAATTATTTTATTTCTATTGCTGAATATATCAGATAGTTTCAGAGGTGGGAGGCACAAATGTAACAATTTTAGAACAGCTTGGCACATTCCTTTTGAATATTCTGGGAGTTTGGAAATTCAAACTTATGTATATTCTTCTTGGAGGCGCATGTATTTTCAGACATCATGACAAGCCTCTTGAATGTGTCTAAACTTGTTTGAACATTTTCTTTGTTTTGTGTAATACCTGGATTTTAATTTTAGAACTCATAAATTGCTTTACCTAACTTCTATGGAACTTGAAAGCATATTGCTTGAGTACTTTCGGATTATATAAAATACGTGCTAGCCCATGCCCTGGGAAGATGGTGTACGGCAGAATTATTATCAAGTTTGCTAAACTAGCTAACTCCCTGTTACTCAAGTCAGCTTTTTGAATAATCAGTTCTGCCATTCCCAGTAATATTTCCCTAGGTTGTGTCATCTGCATATCGCAGGTTGTTAATGAGTCCTCCTCATATAGTCCAGCTTCTCGGATTATTTGCTTGCTACTGATTGAATAAATACGGTGAAAGGATACAACCCCGACGCATAGTCTTCCTGACTTTAAGCCATGCAGGATCCCCTTGTTCTTTGTAATAGACTATGATAACTGTATCTAATAACTTGTTTCTGAAGCAAGATCGTATGGCTTTTATTTATATACAGACCATAGGGCTCTAACGTTTTTTATGGTATTCCTTCAATTTCTATAGAAGAAATATATTATTTATAATATGTAGATTACTGGAAAGAAGTTAATTTGGTTACATAAGTAAAATGGAAAATGAACAATGATTCAAAAAAAATCAAGAATTTCTCAATTCTTATGCAATATATGTGGTGGTGCAGTGGTTAAGAGCTACAGCTGCTAACCAAAGGCCAGCAGTTCAAAATCCATCAGCTGCTCCTTGTAAGCCCTGTGGGGCCGTTCTACTCTGTCCTATAGTGTTGCTATGAGTCGTAATTGACTCGATGGCAACAGGTTTGGTATAAATATAATTACTTTACTAACTGTAATTCAAGTCCTAATTGTACTACATTCAGAGGACATGTTGCTTTTGAATATGTCTTCTTAATAAATCTTAATAAGAGTCCATGGGTAAGGTACCATTGTCTCTACTTTACAGGTGGGAAAACTAGGGCTTAGAATGTTAAAGGTTGTGTCCAAATTTAAACAGCTAGTAGGTGATACTGACAGAATGGAATTCCAGTAACAGAATTCTTAAAGAGTATTCAATAGCTTGCCCTTTAGAATAAAGTATTTGTACTTAACATCTTAGGTTTACCAGAATAAGCCTAAATGTTTGCTAGTGGAGTAAAATAAATAACTGAAAGCATCTGAATTTTTTTCTTCATAATAGAGAAACAAGTAAATAATGTAAGAATAATACAGCTAAATAGCTATAATCATCTCTTAGGCATAGTCAGTAGTCAACAGATGTTGAACACAGATCTAAAGGAAAAGACACCAACACGACACATCTAATAGGATTTAATATGATATAATGGTATGCAATTGTACCTAAAACAAACGCCAATTCTGCCACAACGAATGTCAAGTTCGGTAGTTCTCACTCACAGAGATCACGTTTTCCCATTCTAGGGCTGCACGGTGACTTCAGTCAAGTGAAGTGTGGCTGTCTAAAGAGCGTGCACAGGCTGGAAAATGCGCATCACGATTAACAAAATAATCCCTGATCTTTTTTTCCTCAATACTGTAGTAATACTATTTTCCTATATTTTAAAGCTGAATCCTTAAATCCATTCGGTTATAGTCACTTTATTTTAATAAAAATAAACAATTAAACTGGACACATATTTGATATTTGACTTAAATATGGTATCTTGAATTGATCCCAAAATATGGCTCCGCATAGAATATTCTCAAATTGTAATCTGGAGGTTCAAAATATTTGACAAACAGAAAGAGTACTGACTGGGGCAGAATATTCTATGGTTTGGAATATCTTCATTCAGTCAGTCACAATACACCGAGAACTGATTATATACTGAACACTAAAAACACTCATGGCCCTATGCTTCAGTGAAACTGCTGGAAATTAGGGTGATTTTTCAGATTATGAAGACCAAATGTCTTGTTTCCCAAGACTTTGGTTTAATGTGCGGTGAAAGCCTGGGGATGAGTGAGTGAACAACCAGTGCTCAGCTGCCCTGGTCAGAGTGGGCAGCAAGAGCCTTTAGAGTGGGGGGAGTGAGGGGTTTGCAACATCTCCCGCTGCTCCAAATCCTTCCCAAGCATTGCCTCTAAGTCCACTGCCCTTGTAATCAAAGTAACATGCTCATCAGCCTGGATAATCATTGTTACATCAATGTCTGCATCTGGTGTTTATCATCTTGAAGAGCCAAGCAACAGAAGGCTTCCTTTCAACCATGCATTTTAAAATCTCTTCTTGGAATGACACTTCCTGTGTGCCCTAAAGGACCTACCGTTAGTGCCAAGTTACTGTGTTTACCGTGGTATATATACATGGAGAGCACTATGAAAAGAGAACTCAAGTCCCCAGGACAGAGGTTTATAGGTTGAAGTAATGAAAGAGTATAGAAGTGGAAAGATGTGTTTAGGTCTTAGTCCCTCCCTGATCAGTTTTCTCTTCCATAATTTGGGCATAATACCTATTTCTCCTTACTTCAAAGACTAACTATGAAAGTTAAATGTACCAACACAGGACAACTGTTTGTTAAAATGTAAAGCTAGATATGAACAATTTTTATATTGATAATAGTGATAAAAATATTTTAAAAAATGTTATTCAAATACAAGATCCTATTATCTTATTCCTTAAATCCAACTCAGAAAATTCCTGCTTCCTCCAAATATAATTCTTAAACCTCTTTGAAAGTTACTTCTAGATTTTGTTGTTCATTTGTGTTTTAATCGTGAATAAGGAAGTTTCTACCTGTATGACTATAAACCAAAAACACCAAACCCGTTACTGTGGAGTCTATTCCAACTCATAGCGACCCTATAGGACAGAGTAGAACTGCCCCACAGAGTTTCCAAGGAGCAGCTGGTGGATTCCAACTGCTGAACTTTTGGTTAGCAGCTGAACTCTACCACTGTGCCACCAGGGCTCCATATGACTGGAGTATCTACATTTAAAAACAAACACTTAAAAGGTTGACACATGGCACTAAAAATATAACTGGCACATTAGGCATATCTACATATGGACACAGCAATGGTTTCAAATGCTAGGCTCTGATTCAAAACCCAATGAAGAAAAAAAAAAAAAGATATTTCAAGCCCTGGTGACCTTCTGTTTGAGCCACGTTCACTACATTTGAATATTGACTACCTAAATAATTGCCTAGAGCAATAAAAAGGAAAAAAAGGGGGGGTGTTCCAGCTGTACCATAAAAAAAAAAAAACCTGAAACAATGAAGAAGCTTAAAACAAATAAAGTGCTCCTAAAGCTATCATAATAAAGTCAACAATTTTGAAAATTAAACTAGTAACACAGTGCCACAAGGATATGCTCTTCCAGGTTGAAATTATACTATTTCTATTCCCGTACTGGGAAAGGAAAATATTTTATGGCTATGAAAGCAGAACTGAAGCAAAGTATGAAAAAAGGGATACCATTAAGAAGAGACATCTGGTCATCTTGGCATGATCACATTTCTGTTACTGAGTGCAAATACATTTTTTATGAGAATGTGCCATTGATTACATACTCTGCATTTTAGCACTGTTTCTAAACATACTGTAAATTATGTTAAGTAACTCATTGAGTCTCTGCTTTAGCTATTTAGTTTTTTTTCTTTCCCAAGCAGAAAGATAATGTTTGCTCCCCAAAAGAATAAACCAGTAGACAGATCACATTTACAAACTCTGCAAGTGATGTGAGTGATGTTAAAACATCTGGGAGATGTTAGAGACTGCATTAACTCTAATCATGGATCGCATTATGGTGGAATTTTTTTTCCTTAATGAGGAGAAAAGACCGAGATAGTGAATGTGTTACTCAACATAACCCTGCAGTCCTTGTCCAAGAACTGATAAAGCACCAAAGAGGAGGCCTTGCCCCGCCAGATTTCCAGAACTAAGCCAACACAGTCTCCTTTATGTTTGGCCTATGTGTCACTGGTGACAGTGTCTGAAAAAACAAGGCCCATTTTCTCACTTCAAATAAATCACAGGCTATCCAGCACCCAATATTTACATTAAACAAGAAGACGATCTTTGTTCCCTTTCTTCTAGCAACACTCCATTTGTTTGTTAATTGAATAACCTAAAGGAGAGGCCATGGCAGACAAGACTATATATACAGTATGATTTAAACTCTGTAAAACTATGGCATTCTTGGAAAGACCTGATTTAGCAATTATGTTATAATCTATACTTAAAAGTACTTGTAAAATATTGACTTTATGTACCCATATTTATTGGTACAATTATATGAAGAGCCAATGTCAGGTAAATAACTCTGGAAGAAGGCCTAGGAAATGACAACTGCAGTAGCTCACCTTGGAAGAGTTTATTATCATTTTCAACATACTAGAAGAACAATCGTCTCACTTTAAAAAGTGTTTTTCGGTCATTAATTTTAAGAATTATGTTTTTGGTTCAATTATAGAAAAACAATTGAACAAAACCCACTTGGTATGGGGTCTACTCAGTATTGAGCTCAAATAATAATTAAATAAAATATTAATATCTCTTTTGATGAAGAGGTTGCTTTCTGAAAACATAAATCCTTGTAAGTAAACTTACACAAGGGTTTTTTTTTTTTTTAAGGAGACATAGAGGAAGCTCTAGTGAGAAATATAATTTAATATTTTAAAGTATGTTCACACCACAC
Source organism: Elephas maximus indicus (assembly GCF_024166365.1). Lineage (NCBI taxonomy): Eukaryota > Metazoa > Chordata > Mammalia > Proboscidea > Elephantidae > Elephas > Elephas maximus. Next base: position 58,752,007 of record NC_064823.1, on the reverse strand, counting down.
ACAAACTATACTGACTTCGGTGCCTTGGTACTGGAGAATTAGAGGGATTGGTTTAAAGTATTATTTTCCAAAGTGTCTTATTTGAAATTGATTTTGAAACTCCAATAGAAAGAGGGTAAACTTATTTGACTAGAGAAATAGCCAGTATTTCCTATGAATTATGTTTGGAACTAGCATTCCACGATTACTTTTTGGGAAATGTTTCAATGGTAAAATGGTAAAAGCTATGGTACACAGGACACAGAGAAAAGGGAGTCAAGGAGAATTTTTTGATGATACTTGGGTAGATCGTTAAGCTGCAAGCAGCTGGTTAAAAAAAATACAAAAAAATCTAGGAGGGTGGTAATTGACACCATAAGCCAAGGAGAACTGGGACTGGGTGTCTGGCTGTTAAAGTAAGGCAAGCTGGGGCTTGAATGCCCCAGAGAAGTCAAAGTCCTTTTGGAGAGAGAAACCAGAGACCTCCCTTCAGACCATCGCACCACCCTGATCATTACAGAGTGATTAAATGATTTCCCCCTTTAAAAAAAAAAAAAAAAAATTTTTTTTTTTTTTTTTTTTTAGAGACTATAAAATAGATATAAGATTGTTTCAGCATCACTACCATCACCATTATTTATGCCCAATGACCCAAAACACTTCTCCACTTACTAACTCAGGAAACTTCTCCAACAAAAAAGCTAAAGCACCCTTGGTCTTTCTCTCTTTCTTTCTTGTTTAAAGCTTTTCCTCCTTCATCAAATGCTGGTTGAGGTAACATTTTTACTGGAATTCACTGAACTCAAGTATGGTCAACCAGCTGACTTGCTTAACCACCTCCCAGCAAACAATTCCCTATGTCAATAAAAGGGATGGAATTAGTTTAGTGGGGAGAATTGTTCATTAAATTTTTTTTTTTTTTTAATTATCCAAGGTGCATAAGGGAACAGAAAGTGGAGATGTTTTGTAGATTTCTTATTTCTTCCACCGTTTGCCCTACTTACCTTCAAACCCAAATTGCAAACATAGCTGAAGATATTTTTGTCTTGCATAGCTGCAAATGCTTGCATCTTTAGTGGACATGATTTATATAGAGGTTTTTCAATATGCTGACTTCATAATGAAGAAACTCTATTCCTAGAGGAGTCATTAGCCCAGGCATCACCAGAGACCCAACTATTTGGAATCATGGGAAACCATTCTCTGAGCAATGAAGAGATATTTAGCCTTTCAGATAAACTGAAGTGTACAGGAAGCTCTACAAATGCCATAAAAAATTTTGAGATGAAAGGGAACTTAGAGAATATGGTTTAATTCCTTCCTTCCATGGATGAGTAAATTGAGACACAAAAAGATCCAGTGACTTTCCCAAGGTTGCACACTTATCAGGTCTCTAGATACTCAGCTCCTTACAGATCACATGGCCTCCACATGCAAAATATGAAATATATTTGTAGGTATATCTATGTTTTGTCTTTGTTCCAAGATAATCCAATTAAGGCAAAAGATGGACATTATTTTAAATGAGATTTAAACATAATTCGAGAGTAAAATTAAGACACGTCTTTTTCATTTTTTATAATTGATTGACTTCTTGTATTCATTCAGATTATATCAACAACCGTAACAAACTCCAAATGTATAACGATGGAAACATGATAGAAGTTATTATCTGAACTGATATACTTTCATCTAAAGAAATACACATTATTTCTTTGGATAAATGGATAATAAATAGAAACAATGTGAAACTGAGATTTATGGAGTCATTAAGGAAGCCATAGTTTTGTGCTATTTTTAGAAAAAATTCAAGTATATGTTCTTTATTGATATTTTGGGTATCTTCTGCTCTTATTTAAGGTCCCTGGTTGATACAAGGAGCCCTGGTGGCAGAGTGATTAAAAATTCGGCTGCTAATCAAAAGGTTGGCAGTTTGAATCCACCAGCTGCTCCTTGAGAACCCTGTGCGGCAGTTCTACCCTGTCCTGTAGGCTCAATGTGAATCAGAGTTGACTTGACAGCAACAGTTTTTTTTGTTTTGTTTTGTTTTTTTTTTTGGGTGGTGCAAACAGTTTTAAGTTGATCCAACCTAAAGGTTAGTGGTTCAAACCCACGTAACAGTACCAGGGAAGAAAGGCCTGTGATCTGCTTCTATAAACAATTACAGCCAAGAAAACCCTATGGAGCAGTTCTATTCTGCAACACATGGGGTCACCATGAGTCGCAACCAATGGCAACAGGTTTGTTTTTTTTTTGCTGTTCTTGTTAGCCTAATAAAATGATGATTTGCCTCTCTGTCTTGACGCCTGTAGTAGAAACAGCCACGGGAAAACTGCGAGAAAGGTACATAGATCTTTATATGCTTTCCAAAATACTTGCTAAAAAAATGTGAAGTTCAGAAAAAAAAAGTTGTATTTTTCCCCAAAGTTCCTATCCATTGTTCTATATCATAGTATGCCGGGGAAAACAAAATGAGTGAAATGATTTTTTTTAAAAAAAATCATAATTTTTTATTTCATTTTGTCATTCTATTTGGTCTTGGCTTGGTGAACAGGAAACCTGGCAGTTACACCATGTGTAATTCAACTTAATTTATATCAAACTGGAAATAAATGTCAGAAATATGCATTTTTTCCTGAGGAAAAAAGTGACCAAATTTCTTCCAGTAATTTACTTCTAGATTAATTTAATTTTATATACTAAATCATAGTCAATTTTCCCAGATCATCTTCCAATAAGTCCCTGACTGCACAGCTGCACATGAAAAGTACGTCATTTAAACATTTTATAAAAGTAGAGTTTATATATTTGATTTCTATATACTAAATTACATGCTTAAAACAATGTGTAGAAAATACCTTTTTTGTAAAGGAATTTAAAGAAACCTCAATCTGATTCATGCTATGTTCATATAATGGTACTCTACAAATGGGTTGGAGTACTTTAATCGTTTTTAAAGTGATACATTAAGGTTTTTTTCAATAAAAATAGACTTGTCGTGTGCCAACAAGTCCATTCAGACTTACAGCAACTCAATAGACGAGGCTGAATCAAATTCGTTATGGAGAAGGTATGAGAGAGAGAGAGCACCCACCTGTGTGCTTGAGGGAGGGGAAAAACTGGGAGAGGGAAAGAGGGAACAGCAGGGAGAGAAGAAGAGGAAGACAGAAAGTGAGAGGAGAGAGGTTTTATTACAATTTTAAAAATTAATCTTTATGAAGAAGTCACTAACATGATAAAAATAAATATAGCAAAAAAAACCCTGTGATTTTTTTTTTTAAACTATGGGGAAAAAAGTGTCCTGAATTTTCCAGTAGTCTTTAAAAGTTCAGAGCTAAGAGTCCACCTTCAGAACCACAATGGGCTCTGTCATGACCATTAACCTTTAATACAAAGGTCTATTATAGCCCCCGCAGAATTCTTAAATTCACTACAGCGTTTTAATCTTAACCTGTTCTTTCTTTTTTCTTCTAATAGTGAGTTCTTATCTGTATTTTAGACTGCTGAGGAGAACAGCCTATAACCCAAGCCATATGTTCTTATAATGGTTCTACTGAAAGACTCCAAAGTCTTCTATGGGTTTCTGGTTTTGAGATACCAGCAATATGAGGGACCAGAGCAGAGAACAAGGAATTAAAGGCCTGCCCTTGTAGGCACATTTTCTAGCACATTACAGTATACTTTGTCAACACTGATTGCTACCCAGGCTTCTGTCTTGGGCTGGGTTCCCTGAAGAAAGGCCTGACACAGGGATTCCTGTGTACAGGATTCACTGAGAGACGTTCTGAGGGAAAGGGAGCGAAGCAAGCAGGATAAGGCAGAGGAGAAAGCAAGAATGCGGCTTCAGCTGGAATTGAGCTTCAGCCTGACTGACAAGGACCTCTGGAGCCTTCCTTCCTTAAGCAAACCTACCAGGCAAGGCAGCTCCTGGTTCAGCCAAAGGAAATTCTTTGGAGAAGGGAAAAGGGGCAGCTGTGAGCCATTAGCCGCCAACACTCAGCAGCTGGGGGATGGGTGCACTGGCCCAGTAAAGGAGATCAGGACAGGGGACCCACAGCAGCCACTGTGGTGTCCATTCCTTAGAGATCTCCCATCATCTCTCTTTGACATAATTGATAATCCCTGCATGTAGCAGAGACAGACGTTAGGACAGATGAAAAGTTACAATTGTAGTAGGAATGGAACACGGCGATACAATTAATTAAGGTTATATCTTGCAATTGAGTGCATGGCTATACTGTAGAGAGAGAACTAATAAAAAATATTAGAAATTAATTTTCAAAAAAAGTCAACTCTACTTGTTTCACTAAATGGACAATGATGCCACTGTATTTTAAGGTGAAAGACCAGGTCATTATTAACAAAAGAATTAATTTTAATACTTGCAATTAAAATGATGTACTATAAAAAAAATCAAACGTAAACTTATAGTCAACGAGAGCTCCAATTTTAACATACATAGTAAATTAAATTTAAACAATACTATCTTTAACAATAAATCTCAAAAATATCAGTCCTCTGGTAAGGTTTTAAAAAACCGTCATTTCTATCTAAACCTTCATCTCTTAAAGGTATAAAAATAATTTATTGATTTTTTTTCCAAAAGAAAAATGTGAAGAAATATATGTCAACCCTGCTAGAAGCCAAGTAAATAAGCAGTTAGAAGTTTATTACACCAAAGTTGTGATTTAAATTCTAGAAATAATCATGACCATACTTAAAATAATTACTAGTTTATATGCCTGGCTTGTTCACCAGGCCAAAGATCATGGCTTATTCAATGTTACCCCTCACCTTCAGGTCACACAATTCTTTTTACATAGTGGCGATTCGATACATGATTGAAAAACTGACTTGCAATAGGTTTTGGAAAAGTTACTGATTCACCCTTAGTTTTACTTCAACCCAACATTTAGCGATGGATGGACAAACGATTAGGGAGATTGCAGGGTGGGAGGGTAAGATTAAAGGCTGTGGACTCAGACAGTCTAAACTTCAATCCTAGCCCTGCACTTAGCTGTTTGGTTTTGGTAAATTACTTTAAACTGGCAGAGCCTCAGTTTGCTCATCTTCAGTACTTCCCTAGGATGTTTGAGGATTTTAAGAGAGAGCACATAAATAATGCCTTGTATGTTTTAAGCAATAGCTAAGCAGGGGCTATCACTATTGCTGCTGTTAGGGATACGAGAAACATGTTCCTAAGCGGAGGTTACAATATGGCAGGCTGCTGGCAAATATCCACCTGCATGCATGTTTTGTTTGGCCTGCCTGTAGAAGAAATTTCAAATAAAAACTGGAATCTCTGGTTTTCTTGAAAAACTGAAAGCTGTCACCATATTGGGCCCATAATCCTGCAGTGAGGACCTGAAGCCTTTTGCATTAGACAAAACGTTTGCCCTCTGGTTTGTCACAATCCCAGCAGTGTCTGTTATCTGTTATCCTACATGCAGCCCGCTTCGCATACTTATGTAACCTTACTAGTACCAGTAGGAATTGGAGCTTGTCACTGTTGACCTAGGATCTGGGTGTGCCAAGGAAGAATAAGACTCAGAGGCATGAAATATAAATCTTCATGGGGGCAATGGAAGATGCAGTGCTGCATGGTAGAAACAGCTGGAACTGGGAGTCAGGGAATGTGAGTTGTAGTCCCAGTTCTACATCAACACCTGTGTGAACTTTGGGCTCTATGGGGGTCTGCTTCCTCATCTGTTAATTATATGTTCTGGGTAGGTCAAGTTTCCAAACACAAGGCAAGTCAGTTCCCCATATGGATTTCAGCTTCTCATGTGTTCTTTTTAAAAAATGATGCCAAATTAGTGGGTCATTGAAGCCTGGCTGAATTAGAGAAAGCTATTTTTTTTTATCCCTCTACATGCCCCTGCCAAAAGAAGAAATATTGCACACAGAGTTGATGGAACACATTTGGAAGTACAAATGCCAAAAGGAAGTATTGCATACATTATAGCAGCAATTTTGAGAATGATCTCCCCTGTGTCACTGGTCATATGCATTAGTTCTAACCGAGTAAATATAACTAATTGTTTCCCCAAGTTTAGTCTTCTTCCTGAAATACCAATGAATGCTCAAGTACTAACGTAAATTAGATCTGCTTTGTGGTAAATCTTTTTTGGCAAAATTCCAAGCATATACTCCTTTAAGTGCACGGAACTATACTTCTAAACTTATGACTATAGATGTCTAATCATTATTTATTCTTTTTCTGTTTTTCAATAAAGAAATTTTTAATCAAATGCCTTTTGTAAATTCTCCAAGACAAAAAAGATGAGAAACACTTTTTAAGTCAAAACATATCATCGAAATTCCCATCTGAGAGAAGCAATTTGTAACAACCTTATGAGAATCTCATGTTTTTTTTTCAAAAAACAAAGACATATAACCATCATAGCAAATACATTTTGCCTATGTCCAAGACACTTGTTTAGAAATACTACTTCTCTTCAGTTCAAAAAGCCATTTTGGCCCATAAAGTTGAATTTCAATACACTGTGAGACAGAAATCAACCAAGATGAGTAAAGCAATTTGCAAAAAGCTACTGTCAAGGTTTTCTCTGTTTTGTGTTCTGTTTTGAGTAGCTATTACAGCTTTGGGGATGGAGCAGCTCCAAATGAATGTGTTGACAGAGCCCCTCATAGGGCATGGTCAAGATTGGTGACAATTCGCAGTAGTAGAATGACAACTAACAAATGGGAAGAAAGGGGGCATGATAGAACCTACCAAAATGTGTTCTATGTTCTCTTTTTCAACGAACCTTGATGTCTATTATTTCTACTCCTTAAACAAAAATAACATGTTACTAGAAGTAAATTATTTTATCTCATTTTATGTTGTCAGTTGTCATTAGGTGCCGTCCACAGTAGGTTCTGACTCCTAGCAACCCTATGTACAACGGAATGAAACACTTTCTAATCCTGCGCCATCCTCATAATTGTTGTTATGCTTGAGCCCATTCTTGCAGCAACTGAGTCAATCCATATCGTTTAGGGTCTTCCTCTTTCTCAAAGACTATCTATTTTAACAAGCGTGATGTACTTCTCCGGGACTGGTCCCTCCTGATAACATGCCCAAAGGACATAAGACAAAGTCTTGCCATGCTTGCTTCTAAGAAGCATTTTGGCTGTACTTCTCCCCAGACAGGTTTGTTTGTTCTTCTGCAAGTCCGTGATATAGTCAATATTCTTCTCCAACACCATAATTCACTGACATCAATTCTTCTTCAGTCTTCTTTAATCATTGTCCACCTTTCTCATGGATATGAGGTGACTGAAAACTCTATGGCTTGGGTCAGGTGCACCTTAGTCCTTAAAGTGATATCTTTGCTTTTCAACACTTTAAAGAGGCCTTTTGCAGCAGATTTGTCTAATGCAGTGTGTCTTTTGATTTCTTGACTGCTGCTTTCATGGGCACTGGCTGTGGATCCAAGTGAGATGAAAACCTTTGACAATATCAATCTTTTCTCCATTTATTGTTATGTTGCTTTTTGGTCCAGTGGTAAATACTTTTGTTTTCTTTGTATTGAGATATAATCCACACTGAAGGCTGTGGTCTTTGATCTTCATCAGTAAATTCTTCAAGTCCTCTTCACTTTCAGCAAGCAAGGTCATCTGCATACTGCAAGTTGTTAATGAGTTTCCTCCAAGCCTGATGCTGCTACGTTCTTCTTCATATAGTCCAGTTTCTCGGATTATTTGCTTAGCATACAGATTGAATATGTATGGTGAAAGGATACAACCCTGATGTACACCTTTCTTTATTTTAAACAAAGCAGGACGCCCTTGTTCTGTTTGAAATACTGCCTCTTTGTCTATGCACAGGTTCCTCCTGAGCACATTTAAGTGTTCTGGAATTCCCATTCTTCACAATGTTATCCGTAATTTGTTATGATCCACACAGTTTTACATAGTCAACAAAACACAGGTAAACATCTTTCTGGTATTCACTGCTTTCAGCCAAGATCCATCTGACATCAGCAATGATACCCCTGGTTACACAACCTCTTCTGAATCCGGCTTGAATTTCTGGAAGTTCCCTGTTGATATACAGCTGCAACTGCTTTTGAATTATCTTCAGCAAAATTTTGTTTGCATGTGATTATTAATGATATTGTTCGATAATTTCCGCATCCTGTTTGATCACCGTTCTTTGGAATATGCCCAAATATAGGTCTCTTCCAGTTGGTTGGTTAGATGGCTATCTTCCATATTTCTTGGCATAGACAAGTAAGGGCTTCCAGAACTGCATCCATTTGTTGAAACATTTCAATTAGTATTCTGTCATTTCCTGGAGCCTTATTTTTTGCCAATGCCTTCAGTGCAGCTTGGAAAGATGTGGTGACACTCATGCGAAATTGTTCACTACAGATTAGTAAATAAGCACAAGTAAGTCTGTGCTTACCTTGCTTAGTGGGTAATCCACCCCTGCTACCTCCTGAAATGGTTGAGCGTCAACCAATTCTTTTTGGTACAGTGAATCTGTGTATTCCTTCCATCTTCTTTTGATGCTCCCTGCATTGTTTAGTATCTTCCCTGTAGAATCCTTCAATATTGCAACTTCAGGCTTGAATTTTCCCTTCAGTTCTTTCAGGTTTAGAAATGCTGAGCATGTTCTTCCCTTTTGGTTTTCTAACTCTAAGTCTTTGCACATTTCATTATTTTACTTTGTCTTCTTGAGCCGCCCTTTAAAAAATCTTCCATTTAGCTCATTTACTTCATCATTTCTTCATTTTGCTTTAGGTACTTTCTGTTCAAGAGCAAGTTTCAGAGTTCTTCTGGCATCCATTTTGGTCTTTCTTTCCCGTCTTTTTCTTCACGTATGATATCCTTGATGTCATTCCATAACTAATCTGGTCTTTGTCATTAGTGTTCAACGCATCAAATCTATTCTTGAGATGGTCTCTAAGCTCAGGATGGAATATACTCAAGGTCACACTTTGGCTCTCATGGACTTGTTCTAATTTTCTCCTGCTTCAACTTGATCTTGCATGTGAGCAACTGATGGTCTGTTCCATAGTCAGCCCCTGGCCTTGTTCTGACTGATGATATTGAGGTTTTCCATTGTCTCTTTCCACAGATGTAGTCTATTTGATTCCTGTGTATTCCATCTGTCAAGGTCCATGTGTATAGTCGCCGTTTGTGTTGGTGAAGAAAGGTATTTGCAATGAATAAGTCTTTGGTCTTGCAAAATTCTATCATTCGTTCTCCGCCATCACTTCTATCACCAAGGCTGTATTTTCCAACCACTATGCCTTCTTTGTTTCCAACTTTCGCATTCCAATCACCAGTAATTATCAATGCATCTTGATTGCCTGTTTGATAAATTTCAGACTGTAGAAACTGGTAAAAATCTTCAATTTCCTCCTCTTTGGCATTAGTGGTTGGTGCGTAAATTTGAATAATAGTCATATTAACTGTTCTTCCTTGTAGGCATATGGATATTATCCTATCACTGACAACTCTGTACTTCAGGATAGAGCTTGAAATGTTCTTTTTGATGATGAATGCAATGCCATTCCTCTTCAATTTGTCATTCCTGGCTTAATATACCATATGATCGTCTAATTCAAAATGGCCAATACCAGTCCATTTCAATTCACAAATGCCAAGGATATTGATGCTTGTGTGTCCCATTTCTTTTCTGATGACTTCCAACTTTCCTAGATTCATACTTCATACATTCCATGTTCCTATTATTAATGGCTATTTGCAGCTGTTTCTTCTCATTTTGAGTCATTTTATGACATATTCAAATAAGTTTAATGAAAAGCTGAAGGTTTGCAGGTAAAGTACTCTCTAGACTTGGTCATGCAAGTAGCTGTTCTGGTCAATTGATTATTCTCTTCAACCTCATGAAATGACAACAACTTTTCAAAGACATAGACTAAAGTATATTTAATCCTAAAACCACTAGGTACATGATTTAATTATTTTGCCTAAGGATTTAGAAAACAGGAACTTTCTTAGGATTTTTTATGTTTTCCCTGCTTTTTATATTGTTTTATACTTCCAGTCCAAATTGATAAGGGACTGGGCTGCTAACCAAAAATACACCCAGACACAACTCAGAAGAAAGGCCTGGCGATCTAATTCCAAACAATCAGCCATTAAAAACCCTGTGGACCACTGTTCTGCTCTGATACACACAGGGTTGTTATGAGTCCACAGCAACTGGTTACCTAATTAACTATATTTTTTGAGCAACAATAAATTAACTCACTTTTAAACATGAAGACATACAACTGCAAATCAGGGCTTCTGACCGGAGATCACAAACTGGGTTGATAAAATTAAATTAAAGAAAGACTCCTGATGCTTATCTATAGGGCTTTTGAAATACTGAAGTAACTCTTAGCCTCTGTAACTTTCTTCAAGGTCTTCTATTTGGTATCCTACAGAGAAATCAATACCAATTTATATTTTGTATATACACATTTGATAAGCTAAAACATTCATAATTGCTTTTGTGATTACTATTCTCAAGTGTTTTAGAAAAAAAAGTATTTTTATAGAATTATAATAAGTGTGCCAAATCAGAAGAATGGTGTTCGTTAAGGATCACGCAGACTTTATGTGAGAGAACGTAAAATGGTTTTCTTACTAATCTGAAATACAAAGTTCTGTTATATGTATCTTTAATTTAATCAGCTCAGAAACTTTTAATACAAGCCTACCACATGTATGACTGTGAGGAAATTTACACTTTAAGACACTACACTGCAAAATTACTTCACACTTTGTTTTCACATTCTTCTCACATTTTTGTTTTTAACATTCACATTTCTAAAACTGGAAAATACTAGAGCTATAGGTTATAGGTTATAGAAATATTCATCCATGGCCTATTTATCCTACCAATACTCTCTCCCAAATGTCAAAAGGTGTAAGAAAAAGTTCAAAGGTCTTTAATAAGGGAGAACTAAAGAGTAAGAAATTTATTGCTCTAAAAATTATTCCACTATCAAACTGAAAATTATATATGTATGCATGTGTATATTCACAAAGTCATTTGTGAAAGATGTTAGTTAGCCACTAACATCTTATGTTTTAAATTTAAAATATAAGTTTCAGAATCACATACAAATCTCTCTGGCCTTTTCAGTTTAAAGTTACCTGAAGAATTTTAGCAAATTATGGATGTTTCTACATTCATGTTGAAATAGTTCTTCAGGAAGCTTATGCTTAACTCTATCAATTCTCCCACCCACAGTGAGTCATGCAACAGATTCCTCTCCCCTTAATAGGGCCTTTAAAGACAAGGGGAAATATCTAACACAGGCAATCCTCTACCTTCCAGTACTGACATCATTTTATAAACATCAGAACACCAAGGAGACCATTACTCAAAATCAAAACAAGTATATTAAAGCATGTATAATTGGATTTAGAAAAAAAAAAAGACAACAAACTGGTACAACTTGACAAACTCAAACTCTGTTGCTGAGAGATGCGGTAATGTCTGGTCGAAAGCGGCTTAGTTACACAGTATGTAATAAAACAGCTAAATTTGGATTGGAGACTCATTTTGCACTGAAGAAATGTAATGCAGTCCTGGGGGAGTTACATGCAAAGAGCAACTCAAGAAAGCAGAGGCCAGGTCTCCGTATTGCCTCACTTCATGGCAAACACAAGAGCTGTTAGTAGGAGATGCCCTAGGGAAGAATTGCTCTCAAAATTTAAGGAGGAAGAAAATGGGAAGAGGCAAAGAGATGAGAATCTTGCACAGCTGTAACAAAACATTTCTAGTAGCCTAAGTGAGAAGACTACTTACAAAAGGGAATGAAAGCATTGCTTATTCCTGTCTCAAAACTGGCTTAAGAGTTTATTCCAGCAGAAAGTTCTAACAACATGCCACATTTACCACTCCTTTTACCACTTTAAAAATATTTTTATTCATTTTGTCATGTTAATTTAGCTTTTTGTACTTTTGTCTATTTTATCTATAGTATTTTATCTTCCTAACAAGAGTTTAAGTCTCTTGAAGGCACCCACCATTTGTTATACTATTTGATCATATGTATTTCTATGGGGTATAGCAATTAATACTTCCTGAATTAAACTAAATCAAGCTGTACGGATTTCTGGTCTCTATTTAAGAAAAAAAAAAAAAAAGCTAAACTGAGCTGTGGTTTGAGAGACTATATTAATATTTAGATATACTCTAACTTCCACATCTACCCGTTCTATTCACATCTTTATCCCCCATCTTAATCTAAAATTTTGCCAGTGAAAATGCAGGCAACTGCTTGGAAGCTTTGTTGCATCTATGTGAACTACCAGTCCTAAAGTCAGGCTTAGTTTAGTTTACTTGACAATTTAGAGAAAAATAAACCCAAGTAAGTCAAAATATGCAGATAACAAATTGTAAATCATAGAAATATTATTTCCCCTTTTTTATCCATCTGTTTTACGGCAATTCTTAAATCTCTCTTCCATATTTGGTGTCCACTTTGAACAAGGCCTAAGACCCTCTACAACATACATATATTTTTAGATGGAGTTATCTTAAGGGTAATGCGTCAAGTGTGACTTAAGTTTATTTTAATTCAGCTACAGAGATCTTTTCCTTCACATTTTTGAGGGCTGGTCTGTCCTGGTAAATTTCCAGAATAAATCTTATGTTTTCCTTTTAAGTAGGGCAAAATCTTGACATACAACTACTGTGGGAGCTGAAGGCATTTCTGGCAAGCACAGTGAATGGTTGACTTTTCCACTTGTTTTCATAGTGATAAATATATGGTTAGCATTAGGCAGGAGAAGAAATACTCCCAAAAATACGCACTAAGCATATCTGAGAATAAATGGTGTCATACAGATATATCACAACTGCTCTTTCCATTAGAAGGTGTTCAGTTCCAGAAGGTTCAATCACTCCCACAACATAAAAATAGCCAAAGTGTAGCCCTCCTCGGCAAACAAAAAAAAAAAAAAGAGAGAGAGAAAGAAAACTCTCCATTTAGAAGCGTAGAAAATTACCAACACAATTGTTTTGTTAGGTTTCTTTAATCTATGTCTTATACAAGATAACTTTCTATAAGGTACTATAAGCCATGACCTTTGGTGAATAACTTAGGATAAAATTAAAAATTGAAATAAGAGTACACTATCAAAACAACTTTGCCAAGTGCATGTCTAAAAGCTGACCTGGCATCATTACTCTAAATTTAACATTTCTTTTATAACTCAATTATATGTTTTTATTGTATATAAGTTATATGGCTGATTATTCTTTATAAGGACTGCTTAGAATGAAAGAAAATATTTTCTTTCTCTTAGAAAAGAGGTAAAAATTGAAAAATGTTATCACTGAAAGTTGAAATGTGCAGCAACTGAAAAATAACACATGTCTAATAATACTAACATATAGTAAACTTTAAAATGCATTTGAAAGTTTTGGGTTCCATTAAATACTGACCTTCTTTTGTCTTGAGTTTTCAACCCAAAAGTCATGATAGAAAATATTATTAAGCTCTGTTACGGAAATAAAACATTTTGGTCACCTATGATCATGAAATCAATGATTTGGCATTCTTTGAAGCCATGAAAAAGTAATTTTCATTCATTCCACTTATTCAGGTCATACCAAAATAAGGAGTAAATTTTTTGTCTACAATCATAAATAAGCTTTCTAACAACCAAAAAAAAAAAAAAAACTAACGGTGTTAAATCATTCCTTTTCTGAAAGTGGTCTCCAGTCTTGTTTTAGACTTCATATCTTGATAATATTTAGACACATGGAGGAAGAGGTTATTTTGTGTCAAAGGAATTTATTGCTCCTGCATTTATTTCCAAAGAAATATTCTTCTACTGCTGATCTCTAGTCAGTTTTTACTTAGATGTGTTTTGGTCTAAATTGACAGTCTTGAAATCTTTCCTGAAGTAATATTTGCCTCTTCAAACATCTCTCTGGCATTCCATTATGGGCACCTGCTGCTGATAATTACAGGTCTGTCTCCTAACCACTTCCTCTGCTTTATGTCAGGGCAAGAATCAGGCTGCTTGATTACAAACAACTACCAGTTAAAGACCACTGCATAGCTCTCTGCGGTAATTATTCAGGGCAAGTTGGGTCTGTGTTTACTGAGGTCTTAACAAAGAAGAAGCAATTATTTGTTTTAATTTCCTTTTTGTTGGCACTGTAGCATAATCCATAATATGTTTTGGTCACCTTAAAAATGCCTACAAGAATATTTGATTCAATAATACATTATAATAATACATTTCACTATACTATTTCTTAGTCTGAAAACCAAGATATCCTTGTTCAAAGATAATAGGTTCTGGTCCTACCAAAAGAACTTTCAGACAATAGACAATTACAGGGAAACAGCTGGGTTTACTATGCACTTCAGAACAGATTTATTTTTCTTGACTCTGCTTCACTCTGTCCCTGCACCCCCACGTCCACCCCACTCACATAATCATAACTCTGCAAGACACCTATTTACTTTATAATAGACAGAAATACTCTTTAGGGCAATTTTTGGCACAATGATGATCCCAAAATATCAACCAGCTGAAGGTCAATTAATTTTAGCGATATTCCATATGATAGAACGCTACACGTAAAGAACTGGAAAGATTCTCTTAGACATCACTAGGTACTGTTTGACTTGTACACCTTTTTAACTCCTGATTCTGTGTTTAGGCAACTTGGCCACACTAGTTTGAGTCCAACTATGCTCACATTGCTTAACTGTCAATTGTCTGGGGTTTATTTGCTTCAACTGTGTGGGAACCTATGTTCTTCATTACTTAAAAGTCCCAAATTACAGGTCAGAACTTTTGAAATTAGGTATGGATTTCTGAAGAAAGGGTACCGAGATTGCCTTTTGGACAGTATCTAAGAGATCATGAATATTCACTCCTCAGACCGTCCCTACTTTCTACCTACAAGTTCATGTTCAGGTTGCTCTGTCCAGTAGATTTGAAAGCGGATGTATGAAGTGAATCTAGAAAGCTTCTACTAACATTATTCCACCACAATTCATAATCACAAAAGCCCCTCTAAGGTGTATATTTATGCATGAATAAAACATGCATTCATCCGTCATCATTCGAAAGAGCTATATTACACACTGTGTGCCAAGCGTTGTCGATTCCGACTCATAGCGACCCTATAGGACAGAGTAGAACTGCCCCATAGAGTTTCCAAGAAGTGCCTGGAGGATTCAAACTGCTAACCCTTTGGTTAGCAGCCATAGCACTTAACCACCATGCCACCAGGGTTTCCACCAAGCGTTGTACCACGTGCTAAAGATCTACGGTCCCTGTCCTCATCAAGCTGACATGTTAGCTGTTGACATAGAGAAAAGAAGAGTATGACAACCAGGTATGAAAGGCAGCTTTATTAAGAAATGAAGACCTTAACTGAGACGTAAAGACTGAACACGAGTCAGCTCGTAGGAAAGGATTGAACACGAGGAATGAACACTTTTCAGCAAAGACCACAAGTGAAAGTCCAGTGGTAAGGGAAAGTGGCAGCTTACTAGAAAATCCTGAATGATGGCCCCTCCCAGGGCTGCAGTGGAACAACTTGTGCCAGGTTTGGGAAAGGTGCATGGTCTGAAAAGGCTATAATCAGAGACGGGTATTTAGAAATGAAGCTAGGAGTGTAAACAAAAATGCTCTTGTCAGCAATATTAAGTTTAGATCTCACTCTAAGGGCAATGGGAAGGAAGCCATTGCCATTGCTATGAGTGTTATGAGTCAGAATCAACTGGACGGCACCCAAAAATAACAAGAAGAAATAATTACTTTTTTTGTTTAACAATCTGGCTTTTTGAATTGTTTCCCTCCACCCCCTCAGCAAAGTAAAAGCAAATAAAGACATATTCTGGCACAAAACATTGTTCATATCAATTAAAACAACTGTAATCACATAGCAGAACTTCTAAGACAGTCTAATACAGGGAAAATTAGTGTCTTGCAGAGCTAGCTTTTATTTAAAACTTTCTCTTTCTCTCCTTCTCTCTCTCTCTCTCACACACACACACAAACACATGGGTATTGCCTAGAAGACAGGATTATATATGCAGACTCATCTTTTTAGTGGGTTGTGTTGTCTTTTCCCTGAAAATCTTCAAAGACAAACACTACAAACCAAATGTTCCATTAAGCAAAAAACCCCAAATAAGTTTAATCAATCTTTAAAAGCAGTCTATGCTTTCCTATATCAGGAAATTATTAGATACACACAACACACACACAAATGCATACTCAATATATTTTTAATTCTGTAGTAGTCACAGAAAGGACTTGCTGAATTGGAAAAAGAAAGAGAACTAAAACTCTCCATTATTTTAAACACAGTCATGATAACTACATCCGAGAATGTACATTTTTAAAGATTATTTTAAGAAAAGTTTTCTGAGCATAAATATACAAACTCAAGTTAGGACCAAGCCATACACTATATTGTGTTCATTAAACATTTTTAAAAATGTAATTCTTCATATGGTTAACAAATCAAAAAAGACAAAGTAAAGTTACCCAAGAAAGTAACAGTATTAGTAATGCAGGGTAATTTATTCTAAAAACTATTCCAAACTCTAATGCAATAATTGTCCCATTTCAATCAAGCTACCATCATCTTGTTATTTCCAACATAATTCGATTACATTATACTAGTTCATAAATGTGTACAAATTTATTGTATGGCCAAATACAATGACATTCTTTTTTCATCTTGTGATAGAATTACATTTTATTCAATAGAAAAGGGAAAACATATGGAAAATAGTCACTTTAAATAGCTGATTTAGTCTGAAAAACTACAGTGGATGTAGAATTAAAAATCAAAGCCCACTGGTTGAACTGAGGCATATTTCCATCTGTTATTAATGTTTGAGTTACATACTAAAGACTAGATTATTCATCAAGTCCCTCATGCAATATGTTAGTAAATGGGATTTCGGTTAGTAATTTAATTGCATAAATTCTGTCTATGTAAGCTCCAAATTCATTCAAAACAAGCATTTGCAGTGGCCTGAACTGAATTAGAACAGTTACCAACACCAAAGAGGACTTCTTGATTTTATTAAGAAATATTTGTATGAAAATCTGGTACGAATAAAAGGAGGTCTGTCACTCCATTATGGTTAAATTACATAATAGTCTTCTTTTTCTTTTATTTCCTTCTTTTTCCCCTTTCAAGAAACTCAGAGTCATATAAGATTTTTTTTTAATTATATAAAGAAAGGTGGACTTAATTTTAAAATAAATAATAAAAGATGTGATAGCTCAGGTTAGAGAACTGAGTAATTTTGAGTACTAGAATGTGTGACGTGAATTCATGTGAACATTGTAAAAATACTCAAAAAGCTTATGCACAGACTATTGGGGTATATTCTTAAGCAGGGCTCCTCCGCTGTTACTTGAACAGGGTTTCACTAATGGTTTGATAACAGAGAAGGGGGTGGTCAGCATGGAGGTTCTTGTAATACTTTCTAGTGGTGTGAGCCTGAGCCTGACAACAGCACTGATTAATTACTGCTCTGTTCTCAACGCACACATTAGATTACTGAGCATCTCTCAGTTTGTCTCCACAATGGTCTCATAGTTACAGAACACTATCTGTTTCATGATGACTCATTAAAGATCCTTGGATTCTAATGTAATTTGCAGTAAAACATCTTGTCTTTCAGACGATTAAAATGAAGATTAGAAAATATTCAAAAGACCGAAGAAAATACGGATATTTTCAATTGTCCATATTATCATTCCGGCACTATTACTTTGCTTTCGAAATGACTACCATGATAATCAACCTAAAAATAGTAGCATATTATGTTATACCTCTGTTTTTATTGGTTCTCTTTTCCCCAAACTCCCTTCTTATACCTCTCATTTGTACATATAACAGTGAGTTTAGAAGGGGCTTCCTATTGCTTCAAAATACACTGAAAAACTAAACACTGCAGCTGATAGTAAAATACCACTACACTTTACATGACTATTTCAGAGTGGTGCACATTAATACATGCTTCTATGGAAACAGCTCTTTCTGAATGCCAGCTTAAGCCTCTCCATATGATTTTTCTCAAACGCTCTCTTTTAAAACCATCACTGCCGTTTGTTATCTTCCTGTTATATAGACTGTTACTTTTGTTTCATCACAAATCTCTGCCTGTTTATTAGCAGCCAAGTCACTACTATCAGATGGCTTGTTTTACTTAATGTATATATTATTAGGAAAAAAATTATAGAACTGCTCTCACTATATTATATGAAAAAATTCCAACGTACATTTAGCTGACACCACATCAGCGGCTATTTAAACGGGGCTTAGCTAATGGACTTTTAATGTCAGCGGGGTTATGAGCAGTTACTGGCTATTAGCAGAAATGGCTCCTTTCTATAAAAATCACTTTTCCTCAAGTGTGTTGTTTGAACATTCCTTTCCCTGATTTAGTGACGGTCACTGAATGTAAAACAAACTCAAGGGCTCTGGAATCTGTTGTTATCTTTAAGACCCTCTTTTTAACCTTGCAATTCCGTATTAAACAGGCAACCCCCCTCATTAGCATTTACACTTGTAATAGCAAAACTTGTTAGGCATTATTATTTACTTTTCCTAGTCTTAGCAAAGTACTAATGTCTTGCTATGAAAACCCTGAATCATTATTGATGGGTAATATATGTACAATGCAAACATACAAACCAGTTTTCTGAACCCCAGAATTTATTTGCGTACTTTTAAAATCCTAGTTTGAAAATGCCAAATGATGTGAAAGTCTATGACAATAATCAATCTATATTTAGATATCAATGTATCATATAACTATTTATATAGTAACCGGTATTTTAAGAAAATATTGATTATAAGAAAGGAAACCTGTTATCCTTATATACTGACTGAAGTTCTATACAGTATATTCTTTCATTAGAAATAACCTTCCCCCACCCACAATTAACTTTGTTTATTAATTTAAATAAACTTTAAATGGATGTAATGGATAAACCTGAAAATAAAGCCATCGATACGGCATCTGAGGGATTCCTGGAAAATCAAGAATTCCTCAGCCTGGGAATATAAGTGCATTTGATTGAGAAGTTGAAACAAACTGTAACTGAATTCTGGTCAAGGAAGAACAGCACAACTGACCTCTCTTATTCTGTCAGCCCACAGATGCGGTAACCTCATGCAGAGTGCCTACCAGGAAAACCACGTTTTACCCCAGGTTGAGATGCACTCTCCTAGACAGCATCCCGAGCAGGAGTCATTCATGTGGATGGAGGATCTTACCCACGCATGCATGAAAGTTGACGTTCTCCTCTGGCCAACGTATTATAGTCCACTGCACAGGAAAACAAAAGAAGTTCTCTACAATCTATTTGAAATAAGCCAATGGGAGGAAATGGAGGTCCCCCAGTCTGTCGCTTGCACGCCAAGAGAAAACTTGTTTCTTTCAGAAAAATCACTACCCTAATAAGTCAGAGGCATCTCTGCTGTGCACTAGGGAAGTGACTTACCAACTTGCCAGCCACAGGGCGACTTTTTGCAGAAAAGTAGGACAACATTTTTCAGTCAGGAATCAGTGATTAAATATGGCTTTCTATTCAATGAATTCCTTTATGAACTTGTCTTATAAGCAAAAATGTTGGGTTTTTGTTTGTCTGATATGTCCTTTTTTTTTGTAAGGATATTGGCAAGTCTGCTTAAAAATGAACTCTCACTCCTAAAACAAAGCTATACACACACACACACACAATTTGCATAAGCATTTATATGCTCACAGTGAATTATGGAACTATATTTGTCTGCTTCTTGTCATTCTTTGGAAATCCTGGTGGCGTAGTGGTTAGGGATACGGCTGCTAACCAAAAGGTTGGCAGTTCGAATCTACCAGGTGCTCCTTGGAAACCATATGGGGCAGTTCTACTACGTCCTATAGGGTCGCTATGACTATGAGTCATAATCGACTCAACAGCAACAAGTTTGGTTTGGTTTAGTTTTTTTGGTGTCTTTCTTCATTTCATTATGGGTCTGACTGGAAATACCCTCCTAAGAAATAATTCCATAGTTATTTAATTCAATAGAAATGACATGTGTATCTTCCATGTGACCATTGTTTCTAATAAATCCAATAAGCTGATTCCTCCCCCTGCCCCCCGCCCCGGAAAAACACAGATTGTTAAAACTTTCTCTAGCCATTGTCCTACTTTTTTTTCATCATGTTATAGTAAGTAAACTATAATATTCTTATATAATAAATATATCCATATATTTCCACTACTTTATAAGATAGATATCATCAACTTTTTAAAAATGCATTGTACTGTATTAAAGATAAAACTCTATCTAAACAAATTATTTTCTGGGACAACTCTCCCTAAGAACTATATAATTCCAAAAGGAATGCCAGTCAATTTCCACTGTACAGGTAAGATTCAAGATATAACATATGCATTGTTATTAATAACAACATTTAACAAAACAGCTCAGGAAATGGCAATGTATTTTACAAATACCACTGAAGGATTAACTATATATTCCATGGTATAATTTTATTTAACAACTTATGAGAATGATATATTTCATATAGGACTTGGCCATTTCAAATACCCAAAATAATTTCAACATTATTACATTGAACTATCATAGAAACTGCTACATAAATTAAACTTTAAATTACCTACATGTTCTAGAAAGTTTCAAGTTTTTAGAAAATATGTGATTTAAGATTGAACAATGTCACACGTAAGAGAAATTCTTTTTTAAAAAATCAATGTAGTTTACAATTCATTCATGTCACTTGTTACATGTTTGATATTATGCTAGTTGTTAGTAGTATCCAGAATTAGATCCTGTCCCTATCCTTCAGGACTCTGGTACTGCTAGCCTGGAAATGAAATAAAACACCAAAATTGATGCATACCCTTTATTGTTAAATCTATTATGCAATAATAATTGAATTACATGTGTTACTCTTCGAGGAAATGTATCTCAAAATACATATCGCTAGAGTTTTCTTTTGATGGTGTCTCAATTACTGCCCTT
Source organism: Elephas maximus indicus (assembly GCF_024166365.1). Classification (NCBI taxonomy): domain Eukaryota; kingdom Metazoa; phylum Chordata; class Mammalia; order Proboscidea; family Elephantidae; genus Elephas; species Elephas maximus. The sequence continues at coordinate 58,731,015 of NC_064823.1, read as the reverse complement.
TTAAACACATTTCAAATTCTTTGGCTACATTAATTGAAGTAGGTGAACATCAAGACTCTATTTAGATAAAAAGTTTCAAGTCAGAGGGCCTATTGAATAATACTATTTTGGAATGCCAATCTTGGGTCTCTAGTTCAGATAGCACAAAAAATAAATCATTTGAACATGCCTGTTTTTCCTCAGCTTCTTAGAGCAGTTAAGACCAAAACAGGCTTCTGTTTTCCACCAACCTGCAGGCTTTATTGGTGATGACTATAGTAGGTTAGAGTGAAAAAGCCTTACCCTCTTTCAATCCTTGAATTTGATTTCTAATACATTCGTAAGCTTATACTCTTTCCTCATCTTAGGGAGATCCAGAAGGAAGAAGGAAAACTGCTAAAGTAAATGGGAGTCAACATAATTACTATTTTATTTAGAACAGTGACTCCGAGACTTGCTAAACTTGAGCACTTCCACTGGGTGGCTACAGTGTGTATACTTGGCAAACTCCTTAGTGAAAGATAAAATACATCATTTTCCTTTTAACAAAAGCTAAATTCAAATGTCAACATATTATATACAGACATAATACTTCATGTGAAACTACCATCATTTGCTATTATTTTCCCAATCCTAAAGTGTTTTTGTTGGTGGCGATGGTCATAATTTGGTTGTTTGTTTAGTTTTGATTAGAGATATCACCGGTCTCTAAAAATCACACATAATAAAACAGTAACAATACTGTTGTCATTGGCTATCATTTTTAGGTTCTGTAAAAGTTAGTAAATAGTATTTGTTAAAGAGTAATCCTTTGATCTAGTTCTTGAAAGGATTTTTAGGCTCTTTAAATTCCAAACAAACTTGCAAATTCATAGAAAATAGAATGATCTAAAATTGCTTCCTTTAACCTTAATCCTAAACATGAATATAATTCACTATGCCTGTAATTATAAGGTGATATTATTATGTAACATACTCTTGTCATATTGCACTTAACTTCTATTGTCTAAGAGGCTGTATGTTATAATTTTAAACAGTCACTTTCTATAGAAACAGTACCCCTTACTTCTAAAGTACTCTCTTATATTGTTTGTTATTATTCAGACTAATTTTCTTGAGTTTGGGGAGAGAAAAACCTTTATTTCTGTTAACGAACATATTTGCCCTTATAATTGGACTACAGATGGATTTTAATACGCAAGCACTAATCTGTTTTTATGGGGAAGAAATATTCATATTTAAGGTTTTTCGTCAAACAGAAAAAAAAAGAGTAGAGTTAATAAATTATAGTTGAGTTCAGGCAGTCCATGATTACATAATCAATTAGGACATTGACTAAAAATGAGAAACGTTAGTATTCATCCATAAACTTGTTAAATGTGTTGTGGGAGTTTTTGTTGTTTCATATCCTTAGTGAGAAGAGGAGAAGATGCGTGTTCATCTACATGAGGCACTTTCATAGCTCTCATAATTGCTGAAAAATGAAACTAGCCACGGGATCCACATGACAAAATGATTAATGAAGGTAAAACCCCCTACGCTCACAACATTTTAAGATAAATAAGGCTGGTAACTCAGGAGTTAAATTTGATCAATCAATACCATCTGTTAACATTATTATTTTGCACCCAGGTATTTTAAATAAAGAATCTAGCAGGCAGGTCAGTACAAGGAAGTCTCCTCTGGCTCCCCTCATTCTCATGCTGTACTACCACCTTGGCAAGGAGATGTGGTTAGTTATTTAATTAAAAGAGTGTATTCCCCAAACGTTGGAGTTTTCAGATGTTATACTTCGGTAGTTCAAATCCGCCAGGCGCTCCTTGGAAACTCTATGGGGGCAGTTCTACTCTGTCCTATAGGGTCGCTATGAGTCAGAATCGATTCAACGGCACTGGGTTTCACTGGGTTACTTCACTTTTGCCACACAAAGCACTTTTGAATCACTGCTCATTACTAATAAAAGGTATACTGACAAAAGGACAAATATCTGCATATTTGGTACTTTCAAAGTTATAGCTCTCTAAATTATAACTTCTATTTAATTAATATCACAGTACACATCAACACCATGAACACCATGAACACCATGTAGAAGGCTGGATGTGTTTTAGGCACCTATAAAATCTGTAGATATTCTTCTGTGTATTTCAAGACCCTATACGTATTCCCATAGGGCCACTCTTTGCGGGGCAGCAATACTCAAATGGACAAACCACATTTCAACTTCATTCCAAAACTTTTTTTTAATTCTGAAATTGTAATTCATAATTTCCTAACATTTTTTATAAAGAGTTTGAATATCTGAAAAATAAATATCTTCTGGTTTTTCATGAAAAGGCAGGAGGTCTTTTGTCAGCTCCAAACAACCAGGTAAACCAAAAAAACCAAACCCACTGCCATCGAATCGATTCCGACTCATAGCCCCATAGAGTTTCCAAGGAGCACCTGGCAGATTCAAACTGCTGACCTCTTGGTTAGCAGCCATAGCACTTAACCACTATGCCACCAGGGTTTCTAAACAACTAGGTAGAATTATTTTTTTAAAGTTTATGATTTCTGAATTTGATAGGTCATAGAAAGGAATACTTTTACAAAATGATTTATATTGAAGTCTCTCCACATTTGGAGATGACAAATATTTGGGATACAAGAAACTGAATTATTCAGTTAGTGGATTTCTTTTTAAGAACCAGAAAATGGAGAATTAGTGTTTTAAAATTGCTCAAGGCAAACTCTATTTCAGAGAAGCAGTATAAAAAACAACAGCACTGGGTTTCTGTAGTTAAAACAATCCTTGAACTAAGTGATAGTGGAACAACACCCACAGTCTGAGGTTCATGTAACACGCCTCCACAAACACATAAGCAATAACAGATCCAGATAAAAAATGGTATCAAAGAAAAGACCATGGATAGGTTTAAGAAGTCAGGTTAAAAGAGACAGAGAAAAATTTGGCACTCTGTAATATCATAACCAGGCAATCAATAATTAAAAGCAGAATAACAATTTAGTAGGAGAAAGGTCTGCCTCAATTCTAAGTAACATAAATATCCCCCACAAATCTCTAATTTAATCATAAAAGTCTGCCAGAAAGCAATATTTGCACCAAGCACGCAAAGAAATGACAAGAGCCATTAAACAATTAGAATTAAATGTAAAAATTTCAAAATATGTTACCTATATTATCTACGCTATTTTAAATTATATCAAAACTCTGTTGCAAACATAATTTGAGTAAATTAAATACTTGGTGACTTTGCTTTGCCTTCAAGTCAACCTATCTATAGTTTCTGTTCTTTGTGTTATTTTGGCAATTATTCAATTTTGTCCTTTTGACCATACATTTGTGTCACTTTTCTTTTAAAATGAAACTATTGATATTTGCATAAACGGCCAATTTTCCCCCAGCCCTTATCACAATATCTGGGTCTTCACCTTATTTTTTTTTTTCCACAGAAGTGTTTATAGGTTTGTGAAAAGTTACCTGTCAATATTCCTTATAAAGACAGAAAGTCAAGGGTAGAGCCTGTATCCAGGACTTAACTGGTAGTGACTTAACATGACATTTTAAAAACTGATATTAGGCTCATTTTCCCAGAGAGAGCATAAAAAGACAAAGGAGGCTATGAGAGGGAGAGGGATCCCCACAGACTGTTTAAAGAGGCACATACTGCTCAGGATTTCACAGCAATTCACCCCAGATTCCCTTTTTCGTATCTCCTCAGACAGCTCCATTTGTCTCTTTGCAGGAAGGCAGCATCTGCAGCAATCCCAATTCAGAGGTTAGAATTATTAACCTTAATTTCTTTAACTTATTATATTTCTTTGCCTGTAGTTTACAGAGTTGGCAGCTGAAGAATAATGTTGTTGTAAATGCTTTATATGTACTCATTGAATCCTAATAAGACATCATATGTATTAACCTCATTTTACATGTGAGGAAATTGAGACACAGAGAGGTTAAGTAACTCACGCATGGTCACACAGCTCCAAAGTGGTGGAGACAGGATTATGAAGCATTTTATCCATGCAGTACTCAGAAAATGGATACATGTCTGATAGAAGCCTTTAGCTTGTTCCTCCCCAAAGCCTGACCAAATATTTTTAAAGTAAAACACTATTGCAATGCAAACTCAGCTTCAAAAATATCCAGCTTCTAACCAAATTGTTACCCCTAAGTATTTGTGTATAAAAATCCTGGAGCTCCCCACCCCAAACACTAGCCTGATTATGTTTACTACCTTTGAACACTTGGACCCAGAGAGTACCATACTATGTTGTTGTTAGGTGTTGTTGAGTCAGTTCCCATTCATAGTGACCCTATGTACAGCAGAATGAAACACCACCCAGTCCTGCACCATCCTCACGACATTTGTTGTGCTTTAGCCCCATTGTTGCAGCCACTGTGTCGACCCATCTTGTTGAGGGTCTTCCTCTTTTTTGCTGACCCTCTACTTTACCACGCATGATGTCCTCGATCTTCAGAGACTGGTCTTTCCTGATAACATGTACAAAGTACATGAGACGAAGTCTCCCCATTCTCACTTTTAAGGAGCATTCTGGCTATGCCCACTGTTATATTTCAAAAAATGAATTATAGCTATACAGTACTTTTGTAATTCTTTTTTGAGAGCTGAAACTGCTTGTTCAACTCTGTGTCCCTCACACACAGCAGAGTCTGGGCCATAGTAAGTACTCGGTAATTACTTAACGTTACAGGGACATCGGTGGTTCAGCAGTAGAATTCTAGCCTTGCATGCAGGAGACACCTTTTGATTCATGGCCAATGCATGCTGTGGACAGTCCGTCCGGGGAGACTTGTGTGTTGCTATAATGCTGAATAGGTTTCAGCAGAACTTCTAGACTAAGATGGACTAAGAAGAAAGGCCTGGTGATCTAATTCTGAAAATCAGCCCATGAAAATCCTATGGATCACAATGGTCTGATGCACAACTGATCATAGGGATGGCACAGGAGTGGGCAGCGTTTTGTTCTATTGTGATGGGGTCACTGTGAGTCTGGAGCCTACTCCATGGCAGCTAATGACAACAATTGTTTTAACTATACTTCTACAAATGAGCTAGTACATGTCTAACTTGTGGGAAAATGTAAACAAGATCGTTTTTAACCACACGAATGCAGAAGTCAAACTATAAAAGAAGTAGGCTCAAACTGCAAGGCAAGAACACTGGCTCAATTCCCATCCCCACCCTTTTTCCCATTATCTTCCTGAAGTCTTTGTAGCCTGTAATTTTAATGTTGCTTCTGAGAGTGACTCCCTCTGCTGCTCCGGAAAAGCCATGACCTAAATCAGAAAAGTGCTAAACCCAGTTACGGCCTAAATAGAGCACATCTCGCTGTCTGCACTAATTGGAGAGGGCTGGAGCGTATGTTAGTGAACAATTATTTTTAAGTCTCAACAATAATTCTGAATAAACTGAGAGGGTTTGCCTAGTAGAGATGAGCCTAGTCATGTCCTTAGGGGGCTTGGCTTAAAATAGATCAGTATGAATTCTGATTCTGACATTCGGACAACCAGCGCCCAAATTACTACGGGAGTCTCTGTAGGACCTTGTCTTAACTCAATCCACAGTACCCAGAACAGAAAAGGCTAGAGAGTCAGTAAATGTTTGTTATAATCTCGTGATACTTGAAAATTTGTTCTCTGAAGTCTTTTAAGCATTCCCTAAGCTAAAATATGAAATTATTTTTGTAAACAAAAATAAACAAACCTACTTTTCCTTACCACATTTATATCCAAATGTAAATTCATCAATTTTCTCTGCTCCTAACATGGAAAAAATATATGGTAGAATTTTTCCTGAAATTTAGTCGTCTTCATGCCAGTTGTCTATTTGCTCCATATCAATATACATAAATCCATGGTAGTAATTCTTATAATTTGTAGGATGTATGTGAATCTTTTTTTTAACATTATAAATGAAGTTAAGATAGTAGAGAATTATCCTACTATAATTAGAGTCCTCAGAAATTTTCTGTTCTGAGTGTGGTGGTATTAACATTCACAACACTAGCTGGTGCTAGGTAAGCAGTGTATCAGGCCTGTGTAGTCCGGAACTAAAATGTATTTATAAAACAAGAGGGCACTGATTCTTAGGCACAACTCATCAAACATACACCTACACACACACACACAGATTCCCTTTTCCTAGTGAAGTCTTTCATTCTTGGAAGTCAGAAGAACCACAATTCCCTGGAGCTTGGAGTTCCCAACAATCCTGAATGAAACAATTAGGACGTAGCCAAAAAGGAGAAAGCTGTTGCCCCAAGCCTAGAGACTGTCCCAAAGACCTGTTTAAAATGACTGCTGTCTTTCTTTATACCACAGTTACAAAACTCAGTACACTTAAAAGTAACGCCCATTTTGTTTTTTATCTTAAACCTCTGTTGTTTTCCTGGTATTCTATGAAGGGAGATATATTTTTTAAAAACGTCTGATTTTTGCAGTACTTCTCCAAAAAATCAGACTAAAAACTTCATTCACATTATAAAGTGTTTAAATTAACGTTCACATCTTAAAATCATGTTTTCATTCAGAAATATAAATATATTTAATTTCCATTTTTAAGTCCTCACCAAAAAAAATCCCCATTGCAGTGGAGTTGATTCTGACTCATAGAGACCCCAGAGTACAGAGTAGAACTGGCCCATAGGTTTTTCAAGGCTGTTATCTTTAGGGAAGCAGACTGCCACATCTTTCTTCAGCTGTTCAGGGTTCGAACAGCCGAACTTTTGGTTAGCAGCCAAGTGCTTAACCACTGTGCCACCAGAGCGCCTTCAAAACCCAAAAACCCAGTGCCGTCAAGGAGACTCCAACTCATAGTGAGCCTTTAGGACAGGGTAGAACTGCCCCATAGAGTTTCCAAGGAGCGCCTGGCGGATTCAAACCCTTTGGTTCACAGCCATAGCACTTAACCACTAGCCACCAGGGTTTCCCCATGGCTCCTTAGCACAGGAAAATCATGCCTGAGGAAGCAACCACCTCTTTCATTGCCCCCAATGTTCTAGTCCAAAGAGAGAAAAGAAGAAATATGAAGGAAATCATTTTAAAATGTATGATCCTGAGAGAAAAGTGTACTAATAGTTCAACAGTAAACAGGAATGGGGCAGGGGAAGGGGTGGATTAAAGTGGTGGGGATAGCAGCTTGTAGCTGATAGCAGAGTTTGGCTCTCTGAAACCTAGTAGAGAAAACAGGAAAAGCTGCTATTCATGAACATGGAGGATAAGAAAGATCAAAGTGGTGAAACAGTGCATTTTGGAGACCACAAGACACAAACATAAATGAATAGCTTTAATCACCAGAAGCTGAAGGAACTATATAAACTAAATGGAGAAGAACTGCACTGAAATGCACACACCAGACGGAATGCATTTTATTTTTTCTCCTAAAATTCAGAAGAGCAGGCCAATCCTCAATTTTGGGTTTACCTGATCTATGGGGGGTCGGTTGGGGGGTCCAAGAGGCAAATGCTCAGTCTCTCTGTCCTGAGCGTCTTTTCTTTTAATCTCTTCTCCCTTCTTCTTTCAATATTAATCCATTTACAATCCCGTTTGATTATTATTATTGATTTTTTTTTTAATTTGGCTGTTGTAAGCTCTCAGCAGGGATCCTACCTCTTGTTAGGCATCTTTGGGGGCTTTAACTTGTCTTTTTCCCCAAACAATTCTCCTCCGCCCCCCACCCCCATCATGGCTCAGTCCGTTGCGCGCCCGGTAACAGCAGGGGATTCCACTGGGAGTCACAGGGTTGATTCCGGTAGTTCATTTCACCGCTATTCATCAGGTTGCTCACTTCCAAACACCCCCAGTCTAAGCACCCTCAGTTGCTGCCCTGGGAACTTCTATTTTTAAAAATCTACAAATAGCTCATATGATTCTCAATGGAGACTCCTTTGTAAAACGGAAAGATGAGCTCTGGAAGGGTGCGGGAGAAAATCAGGACAGAACCTCGGGGATGGGAGGCATCTGGCAAGAAAGGAAGGAAGGATTTATGAGCGTGGCCACTTAGCAGGGCAGCAGGAAAATTTACTCCCGAAGTAGCTATCGCTAATTCACAAAGCCTTGCTAATCACTTAACTCCCCACCCGGACCACACTCGCCTTGACTCTGAACTCCCCTCCACCTCCAACGCCTCCCCGCCCCCAGCGCCTCTCACTGCTAGGAGGGAATGCAGTTGGGAAACGCCTGGCGGTCTGAGCATCACCAAGGGACTTGGAGCTACCATCGCGCCTCCTCTGCTCTCCAAATTTGGAAAGAAGAAAGTGTAACTGAGGTGGGGGGGGGGGCTCCCTGAATTGCCTCCGAATGCTGAATAAGCTTACTCCGCTTTGACGAGAAAACCTGAGCTGCCTAACGTGAGCCAGTGACCACCACAAAACCGAGCAAAAAGATAGGCGTTCAGCTTGGCAACAGATTAGAGGCCCAGGTGACCCAAGATAGAACTCGGGAGGGGCGCGTACTGGTGCTTTGCTTCCCCTCTCCCTTCCACTAGGATTCCCCGGCTCAGAAGGCTGGAAGCCACCGCTACAACTTCAGACTCAGGGGGCAAGAAGGGAGCGAGGCCATCAGTCCTCAAGACTCTGCTCCTCCCTTACCCACCCCCAACTCTCGCCCGCTGTGCTCCCAACCCTGGCTTTCCTCAGAGCCCAGCCACTTACTTTAAAGCTAAGACGCATTAAATTAAAATGTCAGCGTTATAAACTGGCCGGCTACCATGAGGAGCTTCAGATTTAGTTTGAAGGACCAGGCCATCTCCCCAGAGCTCTGGGGTTTTAAGTTTCTAGGTCTCCTGTTGGGAGGGGGTCTGGAAGGCGGTATGAGTGCGGAGGCACGCACAACCCCGGCCTGCCGCGAAGAGCCGACGCGGGTCTGGGTGGGCAGTATATTCCACAGTGGCCCGAGCAGCAACTGAGGGGCAAGGGCGCTTTTGGGTCCTTGTCCTTCCTGGACATTTTTCCTTAGCTGAGTGCCCTTAGGAGTCTGGCGTGCTCAGAGACGCACTGAAGATCCGGCAGCCCCAGACACGGCACAGCACGGGGATCCTCTGCGCACCGCGCGCATCAGGGTGCATCTGTGGCATGCAACACAGCCACCCGCACCAAGAGTCTCTCCAAACCTCTGTATGTACAAAATGAAACAATTTTCGAGTGCGGGGCACAAAGTGAAAAAGACACCCAAGGCTCCCACATGCCCAGAGACCAATGCATGTCCACACCCCGTGCGTCCCTTGTCCATCCTTGCCCGCCTCGGAAGATAGATTTTAAAAATATGAATAATCAGAGCTTCTTGACTAGTGGGGAAAGTGGAATTTAAAGTGGTTTCCAGTTGAGAGTAAATACAGCGAATTGAGGAAGTCAGGAGAACTGGGGAAGAGAGAGGAAGGAGGGAAGGAAGAAGCGAAGGGAGGTGGCCGCAGAGCCTGGCGGACCCCCTTACCTTGAGCGGCCGAGCCGGTGCCACTGGCGCTGAGCAGGGCCAGGGCAGGTAACACGAGCATTTGCAACACGTATCCTAATCCCAGTCCGCAGCGGGCCGCTGTCGCCCGCAGACCTTTCCTCATCGTCGACAGAGGTGTGCTGGAGGGAGCAATACAGAGACGCGCAAACAGAAGAAAGCCACACTGGGCAGCAGCTGAATCCGTGCACCGCGAAGCAGTCAGAGGAAATAACGATGACCAAGCGCCGCACTCCACTTTGTCCAAAAAAAAAGGCAGGGCAAAAAGAGGTGGAGAGGGTACACCGAGGAGGAGTTTGAAGGTTCCTCTTTGCCTGTGCCTTCCAACTGGTGTCTCTCGCGAGTGGTTGTTCTGCCCCCACTTGGGAAGTCCGGGGAGGCGCAAGGCGACCACCGCCGGCGCTCCTCCTAGTAGCAGGAGCAGCCGCAGCTTCGCCGCGCGCCGAGTCTGGACTGCACTCCGGGTCCCCTCGCCAGAACAGAACACACACAGGCACAGGGGTGGGGGGAGAAATGGGAGGAGGAGGGAGCAGTGGGAGGGAGCTTGGGCACAGTGAGGCGCTCCCGTCTCCAATCTCAGTGCTCTCACGCCGGCGGAGAGGCGTCCAGGCTGCCCCGGCTGCGTAGCCAAGGAGGGTCACTTCCTAGTGGGGGGCGCAGAAGTCCGCGGCAAGGCGGTGGCGGAGTTCGCTGAGGAGGCGTGTAGGGCTCAGCCCAACACCGCCGAGGGTCTAAGCAGCGGCGGGAGCGCGCCGGTCCGTGTTATGTAAGCCAGGGTCGGAGGGAGTTGCACGCCCAGCGCTCGAGGGGGAGACCCGCTGCTGGTTTTACCCGCTTAAGCCCCGACTAGGAGACCTACGGAAAGAGGCAGCTGCGAAGGGTCGGAGCGCGCCTGCCGCCGCGGCGCGCCAGACCCGGACTCTAGGAACGCCGCGGCCGCGCCCCAGGCCACTTGGCTGTGTCCGGTGTAGCTCAGCCTGCCGCCTGCCAGTTTCTTCACCGCGTGGGTAAAGCCTGAGCCAGACTCCGCAGGACTGAACTCGCTGTGCGGCTTTGGGTCTTGCGGCTGATGAAGCCGGCTACAGGGTCCAGCTGAAGTTCTGCGTTGTGCGGAAGAAGGTGTGAGGCTTTTGCAGCGCCCCAGGCCGGCGCTATCTTGGGTTTGTCAGTGCCACGCAGACTCCTTTGTACCCTAGGCGCCTATGACCTCCCTGCAGTGGAACAGAAACTAAAAGCTCCAGGAAAACTCATTCTTCAATAGTGTTTTCTTTGCGTACTTCTTGGTGGTTGACGCGGTTGAGTATGTAAAGGGTGGTGAGACGATACCGCGAGAAAGTCTCCCAAAATAGCGCACAACAGAATTTGCAGATAATCACTTAAAGTGATTGTGGAACCAATAACATGCTTTCCAGATTCCCAAAAGAAGAAACCCTGGTGGCGTACTGGTTAAGTGCTACAGCTGCTAACCCAAGGGCCGGCAGTTCAAATCCGCCAGCCGCTCCTTGGAAACTATGGGGCAACTCTACTCTGACCTGTAGGGTCGCTGGGGTTGGGTTTTTTTGGTTTAACAGAAGAACGTGTGGAGGACTCAAAATATCATGATATATTTACGTTTCTCTGGGAAAGCATTATCTGGGAAGTTAGTTGAGACTCTGGGCTAATGAAGAAGGAGGAGTGTAAGAATGGGTAGATAAATTAAGGAAAACAAAACAAAAAACCCATTGCTAATAACTCCGACTCATAGTGACCCTATGGGACAGGATAAAACCGCCCCATAGAGTTTTTCAAGAAGCACCTAGGTGGATTTGAACGGTGAACCTTTTGGTTAGCAGTCACAGCACCTAACCACTACACCACCAGGGTTTCCAAGTTAATGAAAGGCTAGACAAAAGGAAGTAAATGGGTTAGTATAAGTGAATGTTCCCACAGCCAGCATTTGGGAAGAAAAGAAACCACTTCCTAAGATTATAACATTTCTAAACTTAAAAAAAATAAATAATACAGCAGAGAACTTTTAAGTTCTCGGTGCCAAGTGGAGCATGTGTGTATATACACACACATATCAGACTGGAAGTCTAATATTGACAATGGTCATAACTCACTGTGTGACCCTGGACAGGCCAGATAACCTTTATATGTCTCAGTTTCTTCATCTGTGAAATTTTTTATTTAAAAGGCTTCAAAATTCTTTTCAGTTCTACATGGTCTGTCTGCCCAGTTGCATCTAAACCTCTAGCCAATAAGGCCTGTCTTGGATGAGCCTGATAGTTCAGAAAAGTTCATACTGGCAAAGACATTGACAAAATTGGCTATTTCCTGTTTCCATAGAGGCTTTACCTGCCATGCTAAATGTCTCTTCTTTGCCTTCTTCAGCTTCTCTGTACCAAGGGATATCATAATATTGTGGCAAGAGGGTGGTTTCTGCCACCAGACTTCCTGAGTTGAATTCTTAGAGGTTCCAATTACTTGCTACTGATATTAAACAACGAGGTAGGTGACTCAGTTTCCTAATCTGTAAAATGGGTCTAATAGGAGTATCATTTTATGAGCTTGTTGTGAGGATTAAATTAAACATACATAAAGTGCCTAGTACATACAATTGTTAGCTGCTATTCTTATCGTTGACCAAAGATTCCCATCAGCTTCTTGCTGCCTAGACCAGTGCTGTCCAGTAACACTTTTTGTGATGAGGGATGCTTTTTGTAATGAGAAATTGAATTTTTAATTTTATATTTAATTTAATTAACTTAAATGTAAACAGCCACAAGGGGCTAATGGCTCTGATGTTGGACAGTAGCAGATATGGGCTACTCATAACCTGCCAATTATTTTGACAATTACATCAGCAGAAGAAATTATGATTATATTTCATATTTGTCTTTTCAGTTTTCCCAAGAAGGACAGAAGCTTAAACAATAAGAACAAAGCAAACAACTCCCACACTCACTATTAACAGCATCTAAAATTTATACCTCTGAAATTTTATTGCCTGTCTTTTCTAACTAGAATATAACTCTTTTAAGGAAATGACTTTGTCTTGTAAATTATACCATGCCCAGCTCCTAATACAGAGCCTGGTGTCTTACAGTTGGTACTCACTCAATATTTGTCAATTGATTGACAAAAGACTCAATAAAGAATCCTGGAAGTCTACAGCAGTTAAATAAGGTTCAATATGTCACATAATTGTTTGGCACATTGAGATGCTCAGTGACAAGCACTGCATGAAATTAATACTTCTGAAAGAGAAAGTAAGAGACAAAAGAGGAAAAAGTAGTTCAATACTGATATTCAGCCTAAAGGGGGCAGGAGAATGGTTTGAGAAATGATATGTCAATAATGAGGTGGAAAAGGGAGAGGAGAGAGAACGCAAGCACAAGGGCAGGAAAAGTACGAGCAGCATAGCTTAGCTTATCAAGCAGGTGAGTTTCCTACAATTTATGGATGCAGATGGATCTTGTCTTGTGTATTAATTAACATCCTGCCTGGTTTTGTTTACTGTCACATTTCTTTTTTGTGAAAAAACAACATTCTTCATAACAGATCAGAATACCAAAGGCTTCTCAGATTAGGTTTGCTAACTTATTTCATTCAGATCTGGGCTCAAATGTCACTCTGAGAGAAGCTTTCTCTAACCAACATACCGAAAATAGCATCCAGTTCATCAACCCCAATAGTATTCAACTGCTTTGATTTTCCTTCTAGCACTGATTTTATTTACATATATGTATGTACATCCACGTATTTATGCATGTGTGTATGCAACATGAGTATGTATATGTATGCATATGTTGCCTCTCCAATAAAATGTATGCCTCTCAAGGGGAGGAATTTTTCGCCTATTACATTCACCACTCTATACAAGAACCTAGAACAGTGCCTGACACATACTTGTTAGGTGCCATCAAGTCGATTCTTAGTGATTCAATGTGACAGAGAGTAGAACTGCCCCACAGGGTTTTCTAGGTTGTAATCTTTACTACGGCAGATTGCCAGGTCTTTCGCCCATGGAGCCACCAGATGGGTTCGAACCAGCCATCTTTCAGTTAACAGCCAAGTATTTAACCGTTGCCCCACAATGGCTCATAGTAGCTGATCAATAAACATTTGTTGAATATTTAGTGGATGAATGGAAGCCAACAGATTTTAAAACTAAGTTGAGTCTTGGATTAGAACATTTTTTCAAGGTGGATTTTCAAATTACGAATAGGCTTTTCAAGTTGAATAAAGTTAAGTTTGGAAAAAAATTTCACCAAAAATTAATCTGAGTATGACTTTTTCAGAGTTGGAATACTGTAGGTGTTTAAGGAACAGACATGAAATTCATCTCATTTTGAAAAATAAAAAGCTTCATTTAACTCCATATACAAGGGCTTCCTTTTTCTTGGCTGCGGTGAGTGGAGAATTAACTCTGGGATAATAAATCCCAGTGACAGGTGCTAATGGGAATTAAGCATGCAAATCCCTTGCATATCCCTCCAGAAATCTGCACCAAGAAAAGTATGCTATTTAGCATGTAGGGTGCTTGGTAGTAACATTATTTACTCTAAATTACTAAAGTAAAAGAGTTTCCACTTTAAGGCTTAAGAACTAAAAAAAAAAAGATACTGAAAATGTATTTTAATTATAGAAATAATATTTTATTTCATTTTCTTTCTCTTCTCACATGTTTGCCCACTGTCTACATTTTTTAAAATAAGTCATCATACAATAGATATTATTAACTGGCAGTATAAAAGAAGGAGGATTTAAAAGAATAAAGAGAATGATGTTGAGGGAAAAATATTTGTAACTAGGGTTCAAGGGGTGAGAACCAGCAGGTAACTTTACTGCTAGACATCAGCTAAGGGGAGCCAGATGGTCCAGATTCAATTGGCTAATCCCCCTCTTCAGCCTCAGTCCACAGAAAGGAATTTGGCCCGCCATAAACCTATAAATGCTGGGGTTTTATACTTTTGATTAATTGTATTAGACAGCACTCTTGGTTGCAAGTGATAGAAATCCAACTCAAATAAGGTAAAGCCAAAAAGAGAATTTATTACTTTATATAACTCACAAACTATAGATAATAATAGCAATATTAATAATGGCTAACATTCATTGATCACTCACTGTGTATCAGGCACAATAAAGATGAAAGATAGGTACTCTGAGGGAAAGAAATACCATTCCTATTCCCATGTCATACACAAGGAAACTAAGGCGAGAATGGTTGTGATTTTGCTGAAGGACAGCCCCTTGCAGATTGCTTTTTACATTGACTGGAAAAATTGAGTTTCAGTTCTTTCCATTCAATTCAGAAAACTTTCACTTAACCACTATTATAGTTAAGATACTGTTACAGGATCACTGGAGAAGACCAAGCATAAGTAATAGTCCTTGTTCACCAAAAGCTTAGTCTCACAGGCAGTATAGGTGAGTAAACAAAAGGATTCTAAAAACGCTGTGAGAATATAAGGATACGAGAAAAAATGCCACCAGTGGAGTCTGGGAAGGTCACCTACAAAAAAAAAAAAACCCAAAATACCAAACCCACTGCCGTTGACTGGATGCCAACTCATAGTGACCCTACAGGACAGAGTAGAACTGCCCCATAGAGTTTGCAAGGAGCACCCGGCGGATTTGAACTGCCGACCTCCTGGTTAGCAGCCATAGCACTTAACCACTATGCCACCAGAGTTTCCAACCACCTACAAGTAAACCATAAATATTGTGTATCAGTCATGTTTACATTTTATACTTATTTAGCACAATGGGTGTATTTACCTCTAACAATGAGGTATCTGGGAACAGACAGTCTAGAACTGTTATGTCAGTTCAATTTATGCTTTTTTTTATGTCTTGGGTACATGTTAAATAATATATAGCTTTCATTGTCATAGTTGCTTGATGGCTTCTCTACCAGCAGACATCGTGTTCTACCTCCAGCCAGGACAAAGAAGGAAGAACAAATCCAAGAGGATGTAGTCGAGTTAGGCGCTTTTCAACCAACTTTCTTGGAAGTTATAAGCCCAAGCAGTTTCCATTTTCTTGATGGCTATCATATGTTTAGCCTAGACGAATCATGGGTGGTACATGAGGAAAAGGAATTTTGAAGACCTGATCATTTATGCTGGACACAATTCTGTTGACTAGGAGGGACAAGGGGAAGGTACAGGAAGACATGAAGACAGGAAATTATAGGGTATATTTAGAAAACTGTAGGTAAGCAGAAGGAGCCACTGGGTGTTGCAAACAGTAAACTGCTCGGCTCCACTCCCTTTGCCTTTTTACTTTGTAGTCCTACTCTCTTCCCTGCCTCTCTGATGGTGGGCTTAGCCACGGGACTTGCTTTTGCCAGTAGAATGTGGGCAGATGCTACAATGTGCCATTTGTTTGCAGAGGCCTGAAAAGGCCCTGTGTGCTTCTATCTGTTCAGATGTTCCTGCCGTTAGTCATGGATAAACATTCCCCAGGTAGCCACCAGTCTAAGGAAAATGAGACTCATAGCGAGACGCATAGCCCGGGGCCTGGGCCGCGATGCCTGGAGTCTAGAACCCAGAGCCGGATTCCAACACAACTTAGCCTGCTTGTAGCAGAACCAATGACCCATGATCAAGAAAAAAGTCTTTTTGTGTTAAGCTACAGAGCTATCAGGTGATTTTTCTTTTTCATGCAACCTTATTGCAGCAAGAGGTGTCTTATATGCTCATTGTGAGAAATCATGCCCTCAAATTAAGTTCAAGACAAATCGGAAGGTAATTCCCCTTGCAGAGCTAATAAACTGGAAGAAAATAAGACACATTCTAGGAGTAAATAGAGTGATAGCAAGTGAGAAGTGCTGTGAGAGAAGTATGTTATAGGAGGTAAGAAGAAAGGTCAATGACATCAACTTGGAAATCACTGAGTCTTAAATGAAGCCACATCGACCTGAGCCTTGAAAGATAAATAGAATTTGTGTTTGCCGAAATGGCGTGAAGGACATTCTAGCAGAAGATAGAACTGGCACAAAGGCAAGAAAGTGTGAGACATACGTGGAAAAAACTAAGTGGCATAGTTTGGAACCCAGAAAGCATTATATTTAATACTACTACTAATTATAATTTAAAAAATTATAACAGTTATCATTTTTGAACATTCATTAGTCAAACACCTTTTAAGTACACATATCTGTGTTTATCTAATACACACAAAAATATACCTTTGAAGTAGGTACCATTATGCTATTATTATCCTCATTTTAAGGATGAGAAAACCAAGGCCTAGAAGGATTAAGAAATTGAGCTACATTAAACCACTGTCAGATTAATATCTGAAACAGAGTTTATCTGGATTCAGGTAAATACTGTTAGGTCAATTTGGAGGGGATGATAGGGCCAATTTATGAAAGGCTTTCCATGGTCTACTATGTGGTTTATACCACATTACGCACATGTTGGAAAGCTTCCAAAGGTCTTTGGTCAATCATGTCCTTGAGACTTTAAGTAGCAAAATTGGATGATCAATTCTTGTAGCAATAGTCAAAACATAGATTAGAGTAGCAAGAAAAATCCTGGAGTGTCCATTTAGGGCTATATTCTAATAATCAAGAATAGAAGTAGTGAGAGCCTGAATTTAAGCAGAAGTAAGCAGAAAACACTTGAAGGGGATGTATACATTATGTCCAATTGGGATGGTGGTTAGTACTTCCAGGATGTAGGATGATAACTTATACTATTAAATATTCATGATATAATTCAGAATAAACTATGTAATCTGAGAAAGACCCCTGGTGGTGCAGTGGATAAGCACTTGGCTGCTAACCAAAAGGTCAGCGGTTCGAAGGCACCAGCTGCTGTGTGGGAGAAAAATGTGACAGTATGCTTCCATAAAATTTTACAGTCTTGGAAATCCTGTGGGTCAGTTCTACTCTATCCTATAGGGTTACTAGGAGTTGGAATCAACTTGATGGCAATGGGTAATGGGTATGTAACCTGAAAGCTACTTGGAACAATAAACTACTCTCAACTTAATTAAAGACATTAAGGAATTAGAAATAAGATTTAAAGGGTGAGAAAAGAAAAGAGGAACATATTAATTTTGTAGGACTATTTGTAGATTTGTATTCTTGAAATAGTTTGAAAGCAGTATTGTAAAGATTCACTGCCCTTTTGGTTATATAGCTAGATGATTTGTTTTCTTAGTCCCTAAAAAAAAAAAAGAAAAAAAACGCTATGCCTGGCACAAAGAAGGTAATCAATAAATATTTGTTAAAGAAGTAATGAATAGCAATTGATAAGAAGCTTTTATAATATATATTTTAAATCAGTTGTTAGATATTGGAAATCTTTTACTTTCAATATTTTTTCCTAAGTTTATTTATAAGTTGATTGTTAGAAGTGTGTTGTGTTTTATTTATGGAAATGTGCCATAAATTATGGTCTAGAATTCAGCCCACAAAATCCTTTTAATCATATGTAATTGTATAAAAAACAATGCTATTATAACATATATATAGTTCAATCAAAAATTCAAAATATTATTTATAATTAAATCAAACAAGTCAAAACATTCAATTGTTGTGCTTAAGGTATAAATGAAAAATGAGAAAGATACTGTTAAATGTTATAGAGATTTCAAAGTTTATTTTCTTATATTTTTTAACAACTCTCAAAGATGAAGCCATGTCTTCTACTTCATGTATAACTTCAACTGGAAATGGATGGATATTTTATTTTCTTTCACATAAGTGTTGCACTATAACTAGCCTTATGTTTATCATGGATGTTATTTTGTTTGGCTATCAGATTGCATTAAAAGGAACAAGGAAGGTTAAAAAAAAAAAAAGAAATATATTTTTGGTAAAATTGAGTGAAAAATCTTAAAGGGAAATAAAGAAGCAGTAAAAAATTGAGATTATTTTCAGAGATATTTTACACACAACTGTTTGAAATAAAAGTAAAATTAAGACTGAGAGGAAGTTAAAAGGAATACATAGTAAGGAAGTAACGATGGTTCAGATAATCTCCAACATTATCCACTAGGTGGCCCCACTGGCCAAAAACAGCCTGGTATTATCAGAGTAAGCATCAGTGTATAATGAAACATGTAGATTTATGAGAATATTACAACTCAGGTACATTTAAGCGTAAAGGCCTTGCAATTTAGTTGCTTGCAAATCTACAGATGTTACTTCCCTAGACTTTGAAATTGCCAATTAGGATTTTACTGTACAGTAGTAATATTTGACCACCAACTGCCTGCCTTGGTAGGTAAAGAGTTTGTCTGCTAACCAAAAGATGGGCAGTTCGAATCCACTAACCTCTCCTTGGAAACCCTACCAGGCAGTTCTACTCTGTCCTATAGGGTCGCTATCAGTCAGAATCGACTCAATGGCAGCAGGTTAACCATCTGCCAGTGTGTTGTACTGTGGTGGCTTTCATGCTTGTGGTGGTGCTGTAACCTATGCCACTCCACTGATATTTCAAATACCAGCAGGGTCACCCATGGTGGACAGGTTTCAATGGTATTTTCAGACAAAGACAGGCCAGAAGAAAGTCTTGTCAATTTACTTACAAAAATTAGCCAATAAAAAACTTATGGATCACAACAGAATATTGACCAATATATTGCTGGAAGATGAGCCCCAACATACTAATAATTAGGAGGATGACACAGAATGGAGAAACATTTCTTTCTGTTATACATAAGATCACATTGAGTCAGAGCTGACTAGATGATTAAAAACAAAAACAACAGTAATATTTGAATAATCAGTATCACCTACCCTGATGCCTTACTCTTTGAAGACCCTAAAAGCAACTACATAATGAATAAAGAAATGAGAAAATGATCTAATAAATTCATGTACATTTTAACTTAATAAATGCTATTTTTTTATTGTCATTTGCTATTTTATTGCTTGCTAGGACTAGGAAAATCTCTTGATTATTATTATTCTCAAAGATAACTTTCACCTTCCATTTCTGAAATGAGTAAAATCAAAAAGATCTCACCTGTCTTAGTTTCCTAGTGCTGCTGTAACAACACCACAAGTGCGTGGCTTTAAAGAACAGAAATTTGTTTTTTTAGTTTTGGAGGCTAAAATTCCAAATTAGGGTCTTGGCCCTATTCCTTCCTTATGGTCTTCCTAGGTGTTCCTTCATTGCTTGGCTTGTAGACAATCCTCACATGACATCTCTGTTCCCATTCTCTGTTCATATCTCTGTGTCTAATCTGTATTTTTAAAATAACTCAGAAGTTATTAAATTCAGAACCCACCCTAGATGGTCCAGAAGTTAACTCACTCAACTGCTAACTGAAAGGTTGTCAGTTCAAGTCCACCCAGAGGTGATTCAAGTCCACCAGAGGCATCTCAGAAGAAAGGCCTGGTGATCTATTTCTGAAAAATTAACCTTTGAAAACTCTATGGAGCATAGTTCTATTCTGACACACATGGGGTCGCCATGAGTTGGAATAAACTCCATGGCAACTGGTTTCTACTTGGTTATGACCTAATTAGAGGAGCCCTGGTGGTGCAGTAGTTAAGTGCTGGGCTAAAAAAAAAAAAAAAGACCAAAAAGTCAAGCCCACCAGTTGCTCTGCAGGAGAAAGATGTGGCCGTTGGCTTCTGCAAAGGTTTACAGTCTTGAAAACCCTATGGGGCAACTCTACTCTGTCCTGTAGGGTCACTAAGAGTCCCATTTGAATAGACAGCAACAAGTTTTGGGGTTTATGACCTAAATAACATAACAAAAGGGCTTGAAGCACTTATTGATGAAGATCAAAGACCACAGGCTTCAGTGTGGATTACACCTCGACATAAAGAAAACAAAAATTCTCACAACTGGACCAACAGACAACATCATGATAAATGGAGAAAATACTGAAGTTGTCAAAGATTCCATTTTACTTGGATCCACAACCAATGCCCATGGTAGCAAGAGTCAAGAAATCAAATGATGTATTGCATTGGACAAATCTGCTGCATAAAATCTCTTTAAAGTGTTAAAAAGCAAAGATGTCACCTTGAGGACTAAGGTGCACCTGACCCAAGGCATGATATTTTCAATTGCCTATGCATATAAAAAATGGACAAATGAATAAGGAAGAACAAAGAAGAATTGATGCCCTCAAATTATGGTGTTGATGAAGAATTTTGAGTATACCATGGACTGCCACAAGAATGAACAAATCTGTCTTGGAAGAAACACATCAGAATGTTCCTTAGAAGTGAGGGTAGTGAGACTTAGTCTTTGCCCATGTTATCAGGAGGGACCAGTCCCTGGAGAAGGGTGCCATACTTTGTAAAGGGTCAGCAAAAGTAGAAGGTCAGTGAAAAAGAGGAAGACCCTCAGTGAGATAAATTGACACAGTGGCTGCAACGATGGGCTCAAACCTAGAAACAGTTGTGAGGATGGCATAGGATCAGGCAGTGTTTTGTTCTGTTGTACATAGAGTCGCTATGAGTCAGAACCAACTGGAAGGCCCCTGACACCAACAACGTAACAAAGAAAATTCTATTTCCAAACGGAATTATATCCACAGGTATAGGGGATAGGATTCCAACATATATTTTGGGGGAGGGACAATTTAATTCATAACATCACCCTTCATCTACTTTCCTTTGACTGCGCACATGTTGCTTTTTAAAAATACAAGAAAACCATCTACAAGCAATGGTTTATTTTTCACATTATTGACAACTTTAACTAAAGGCTACAAATTGTGCTGGCTGTAGATTAGGAGGAATTTATTGAGCAAATTTGTTATTATGGCGTACGAGGCCAAAATAACTGTAAGAAAACCTATTTCAATACCCAAGAAGGCTAAATTCTTCCAAGAATATGTAAAATGAGTTATTTAAGGAGCCTGATGAGCAAGGCATGGTGACAGAGTCATGCTGGACCTTTATTGGAACCTGATCTCTGCCTCCATGTTCTTGGCATGGTCAATTTTTCTGCCCGAGAATATAAACCTTTTGTCTAGTCACAGCTTATTACCTGAAAATTAATACTTTCAAGTTCCTTTGCCTTTGTTCCTGATCCCTAGTTAACATGAAATTTTCTTCCTCACATTATGGTAACCATTCTTCAAAATACAGATCGAATGCTATCCCATCTATAAAGCTTCCCCTGAACCCACAGCTGGAAGTGCTCAGTCCTTCTCTGACATCATATGCTTTTATATTACTTTCTATTTGCATCTCCATAAATACGTAATCTCCTCTAACTAAGATTTGAAGCATGCGAGATTTGAGCCTAGGTCTCAGACACTTCGGAATTTCCAACAACAGCATGTTGATCTATACATTATAGTAAATGGAACAGTATTTTTGAAATGTGTTAATGAGTTCTTCTCTTTTGCCTTTACATGGACTGAACAGTCTTACTAATCATCTTAAGGCACTTATCCCCATCTATCTAAGGAAGAGAGGAAAGGCCCACTCATCTATTTAAGGAAGAGATGAATGCAGAGATAAAGAATTCATATTTAGTCTCTGACTTACAAAATAGGATTTCTGGATCTGTAGCCAAAAAAAGGGGGAAGGGGGGAAGAGGGAGAGCTTAAAAGTTAACTTCTTTGGAATAAAATGGTTTTCCAACCTTATATGCTTACTTCTTAAAATATGAAGAGCCAAGACCAGTGAATGCAAATGAGAGAGTTTCTTTCGCCATTGTGTATAGAAGATGTGTCTTACAATTGAGAACAAGGCCATTAAATTTTCTGACTTCGAGGATTATAGTATGGGAAAAGGAAATAGCCAAAAGGTCAAATCTCAGCATTTCTGGCCCCAGGCATTGTGAGGAAAAGCATAAATAGAAAAGAAGAGGAAAGGAGTTAGATCTTTGTTTCCACAGATTTTCATGGGGTCTGCATATGAGGGAGGGGGTTTGAGGGACTTTTAGGTTAAAGGAAACGCTATCTGTTAAGACTACTACCTGTCTGTCAGTTTGTCGTACTGTGGTGGCTTGCGTGTTGCTATGATGCTGGAAGCTATACCACTGGTATTTCAGATACCAACCAGCAGGGTCACTTATGGTGGTCAAATTTCAGTGGCAATTCCAGACTAAGACAGACTAGTAAGAAAGGCCTGATGATCTACTTCTGAAAATAAGGCCATGAAAACAACAGAATATTGTCTGATATAGTGCGGGAAGATGAGCCCTTTAGGTTGGAAGTCACTGAAAACACACAGTGGGTGCCAACAATGGACTCCAGCATACCAATGATTGTGAAGACTGGGCAACATTTCATTCTGTTGTACACGGGGTTACCATACGTCTGAACTGACTGGACTGCAACTAACAACAGCAATGTAGTAAAAGGAAGAGATAGAAAAGTCTCCTTATACCGCATGTCCCAGCAGGATAAATCAAAGAGGGAAACTATTTTGCATTCTGAATATCCGAAGGCAATTTTGTGTCAGAGAGGCATCCAAACTGCCCTTTATGAAATAAAACATACAGACTATCACTGGTTTGAAAGCCATGGTAACTTGCATGAGATCCACTCTGGCAGAGGGTGGCCAAGGGGATGAACAGAAATCATTGTGCTCTCCAGTGCCTATAGGACTCAATGTAAGGTTGAACCATGAAGCACTGGTGGGCCTTATAGTCCTCAGTCGTACACCCCAGCAGAGTGCCCTGGCTTAGGGTCCCAACTAACCACACATCAGGGGCCTACGTCTGGTACACAGCCACGTACTAGCACAAGACCAGGATGTCTCTCTGTTCTGAAGTCATATGAACTAAATGCCTCCCCCTGTACTCTCCTGCTTATTCCTCTGTAAGATGCATCTGCTTTGAACTTCCTATGACACTCTACTGGGAAACAGGAATAACTTAGACATACCATTTAATAAACACTTCTGTCTCATCCAGTTAATGAAACACTTTCCATTGTGGAAGCATTTGGTGTATTCATTGTTAAACTTCTCCTTGATGTTGGCTAAAATAATTTCTTTCAGATGACTCAGCATTCAGATTTTAGCCCTTTTAATTGTCTTGATGACACATGAGGATACAAAGAGAGGCTAACTCCGGCGTCATAGTTGTGGGTTTTCTCGAATCATGAGGTGTCCTATGGATTCTTGCTGATCTCTTCAGTGGAGTGGATGAAAGTTCTGATCCATAGATTAGTCCATCTGACCTTCTGTAATGAAATCTTGATTCTTACTCCTAGACCTTATGACTCCAGGCCTTTGATTTTGATGTAAAAAATTCCTTTTTTATCCTGGTTCCGAGTTTCTGCTTATGGATGTATATCTTCTTTTCAGGTAAATAAAGCATTCTTAATCTTCTAGTATTTTGCAACTGGCTAAAAACTAGTGTTCTTCTAGGGTCCTGCAGCCACTAGCCTTAAAGGCCTCAGCCTATCCCATATTTGTGTGGAAGTTTCTAAAACTTGGCCTGTTTCATATTAAGTCCTGTGGATGGGAAATGAGAATCCTGGTGACTGACTTCATTCTTTGCCACTGCTTTCTCTTCAGAATCCCTTGGGACCAGACACGGTGGAATTTGAGCTTTTCGGGTCTTCTAGCACAAAAATGGAGCCTTTGTGGTGCAGTGGTTAACAGCTTGGCTGCTAACCAAAAATTCAGCAGTTCAAATCCACTAGCTGCTCTTTGGAAACCCTATGGGACAGTTACACTCTGTCCAGATCATATAAAATAGAAACATTACTTCCCTAAAAAAAGGATTTCTGCTACCTACAGTCTGTGGATGCAGTATCATTTTTAAACTATTTTTTAATGCTAAAATATTTTAAAGTACACTATAGACTTCATCATATTTCATCCCCAAGTACCCCCTCCAAAAAAGTAAAAGCATTTTCCAGCATAATTGCCTGAAATTTTGGCCACTCAGACTACAAAAAAATTCATCCAATCAGAATGAGGAATTGACTAAATACTATTAAAGTGGAAAATAAATAAACTTTCAAAATTCCTCACGTCCTGCTTTTTTTTCTCAGAAGCCCTGTTGGGATATCCGAGGCATCTGTGCTTGGCATGCAGTAAGCATTCATAAAATGTTAGTATTTTAAAAATATCATTTTTATTTTATTATTTTAATCATTATTATTTTTATTGTAGTTCAGTTAATAAGACTCTATCTGCAAGAGAGGTTTCAGAACTCTTTTAATCATTTCACAGATATAAACACTTATTGTATTAAATATATTTGTAATATTTTGAATATATTAATTCCATAAATAATTGAATATGTTACATTAATTCATACAAATGTTTTTACTTTTCACCAATAAAGTCATTTATGAATATTTAGTTTAAAGAAATCTCAACATACATCATGTTAGGGAAATAAATCTGCGAACTAAAATGATTCAATTCTCTGATTGTAACATAAGAATGTGAGCAGTGTGTTTGTACCTTCTATTCACAAAGTTATGATAACACTTGCAGCAGAGGAGGCCTACAAGGTCATTTCTGTGGAGAATGGAACAATATCTACAAACCCTCACAATGTTTCTTAAAGGGAAAAAATACTCTCAAGGGAAGATGACACAGTAGTCATCGGAATTTCAGCAAGGGAAATGTGTGTACAGTAAAAACGGATTTAATGTTCCTTAGGATACAAATTGATATTGCTCACCCACCATGATTTCCTAGTAGTAGTAACTGATTTGAGCTGAGTCAGCCACACTCTTTTACTTAATTCTACAAATGCTCGCATTTATGAAAATCTCATAAAGTGAAACGTGCATCCATGGAAAATTCCCAGAATGAAGCTGAATGACTTATATGAGTATTTAAAGTACAAATTTTCATCTCATTAGTACAAGGGGCTAACCCACTGGATACATCACTCAGAAATATTATAGACATATCCATTTTTTAGCTTGTCAGCATTCAATTGAAAGATTACGCCACTGATACATGTTTCAAGGTTCTCCCCGCCCCCTTCTATATGTGATAGAGGCTCATCTGCAGAAATCTGCCCTTTTGGAGATAAAAATGCTTATTTGTAAGTGAACAGATGGTGTTGCCCAAGTTCAGAGACACATCTTATGCAGAATCTCACGGGGAGGGGGAACTGCAGGTGGAGGAGGACTGGTGTAGTTTAAAAATGTGTCCTGGGCAATTCTGATAGCCTCCCACCACGCCCCCACTGTGCAGCACTGATTTAAAGCTTAAGGATATATAAATGTCATGTAGATGCTGATTTGAGCTTCAGAGAAAAAAAAATGAACTCTGCTCCTGGTAGAAACTTGTCTGGTTCCGTTTTTTGTATGCGTGTATTTATGTGTTTTAGATCATGATTTTCAAAGAGTGAACATCCCAATGATATTTTAAAATTGGATCATTATAAAACTTCTGTTTAGTTCAAATATAATTTCCGTTTGTATGGTAGCCGTAAATTGTATGTCTCACATAATCATTCAGTTTTTATTTTGGATAAGTTACCATGTATATATGTATACATATAAAACAACAAAAATAGTCCACATGTATGTGGCATTATAATTTGAGCAGCCACGCCCACAAGTGTTATTACTAGAGACATTGGTGTCAGGTTTGAAAGCCAGAAAGAAAAAAATTATTAGAGCCAAAATTATTAGTATATATCTTTGTGTACATAAACTTGCCCAGTAATTATTATTTTTTATTGTGATATATATATATATATATATAGACACAACTTGTCTGTCAGTTTGTCATATTGTGGTGGCTTGCATGTTGCTGTGATTCCGGAAGCTATGCCACCAGTATTTCAAATAGCAGGAGGGTCACTCATGGTAGACAGGTTTCAGGGGAGCTTCCAGACTAAGACAGAGTAGGAAGAAGGACCCAGCAGTCTACTTCTGAAACAAATTGGCTAGTGAAAACCTCATGAATAGCAGCAGAACATTCTCTGATGTAGTGCCAGAAGATAAGCCCCTCAGGTTAGAAGGCACTCAAAATAAAACTGGGGAAAAGCTGCCTCCTCAAAGTAGAGTCAACTTTAATGACATGGTTGGAGTAAAGCTTTTGAGACCTTCATTTGCTGATATGACACGACTGAAAATGAAAAGAGCTACAAACATCCATTAAGAATCAGAACATGGAATGTACAATGTATGAATCTAGGAAAATTGGGAGTCATCAAAAATGGAATGGAATGCATAAAGATCGACATGCTAGGCATTAGTTAGCTGAAATGGACTATTACTGGCCATTTGGAATTCAACAATTGCATGGTCCACTATGCCAGGAAAGACAAATTGAACAGAAATGGTACCACATTCATTGTCAAAAAGAACATTTCAAGATCTAGCCTGAAGTACAATGCTGTCAATGATAGGATAATATCCATACACCTACAACAAATGCCAGTTAATATAACTACTCAAATACTAGTTAATATGACTACTATTCAAATGTATGCACCAGCCACTAAGACCAAAAATGAAGAAATTGAAGATTTTTACCAAGTTCTGCAGTTTGAAATTGCTGAAAGATGCAATCAAGATGCATGGATAATTACCTGTGATTGAAATGCAAAAGCTGGAAACAAAGAAGGATTGGTAGTTGGAAAACATGGCCTCGGTGATAGAAAAAGCATAGGAGATTGTGTGATAGAATTTTGCAAGGTGAATGATCTATTTATTGGAAATTCCTGTCTTCAATAACATGAGCGGTGACTATTCATGTGGCACTGGCCAGGTAGAATACACAGGAATCAAATCAACTACATCTGAGAAAAAGAGATGGTGGAGAAGCTCAACACCATTAGTCAGAACAAGGCCAGGGGCCAACTGTGGAGCAGACCATCAATTGCTCATATGCAAGTTCAAGTTGAAACTGAAGAAAATGAAAAGTCCACAAAGGCCAAAGTATAACCTTGAATATATTCCGCCTGAATTTAAAAACCATCTCAAGAATAGATTTGGTGCATTGAACATTAATGACAGAATAT
Source organism: Elephas maximus indicus (assembly GCF_024166365.1). NCBI lineage: Eukaryota > Metazoa > Chordata > Mammalia > Proboscidea > Elephantidae > Elephas > Elephas maximus. Next base: position 58,703,685 of record NC_064823.1, on the reverse strand, counting down.
CAGATGAGTTGTGGTATGACATCAAGGATATCATACATGAAGAAAGCAAAAGGTCATTAAAAGGACAGGAAAGAAAGAAAAGACAAAATGGATGTCAGAAGAGACTCTGAAACTTCCTCTTGAACATAGAGCAGGTAAAGTGAATGGAAGAAATGATGAAATAAAATAGCTGAATGGAAGATTTCAAAGGACTGCTTGAGAAGACAAAGTACTATAATGAAGTATGCAAAGATCTGGAGTTAGAAAACCAAAAGGGAAGAACACACTCAGCATTTTTCACGCCAAAAGAACTGAAGGAAAAATTCATGCCTCTAGTTGCAATATTGAAAGATTCTATGGGCAAAGTATTCAAACAACACAGGAAGCATCATAAGAAGATGGAAGGAACAGAGTCACTGTACCAAAAAGAATTGGTTGATGTTCAGCCATTTCAGCAGGTAGCAAGGGTGGATTACCCACTAAGCAAGGTAAGCACAGGCTTACTTGTGCTTACTTACTAATCTGTAGTGAAGAATTTCACATGGGTTTCACCACATATTCCCAAACTGCACTGAAGGCATTGGAGAAAAATAAGGCTTCAGGAATTGATAGAATACCAATTGAGATGTTTCAACATGCAGATGCAACACTGGAAGCACTCACTCATCTATTTGGTGGACAGCTACTTGGCCAACCTGACTGGAAGAGATCCATATTTGTGCTCATTCTAAGGAATGGTGATTCAACTAAGGTAGGAAATTATCCAACGGTATCATTAATATCACACACAAGTAAAATTTTACTGAAGATAATTCAAAAATGGTTGTAGCAGTACATCTACAGAAGTTCAAGCTGGATTCAGAAGAGGACATAGAATAAGGAATATCATTGCTGATGTCAGAAGGGTCTTGGCTGAAAGCAGAAAATACTGTAAAAATGTTTACCTATGTTTTATTGACTATGCAAAGGCATTCAACTGTGTGGATCATAACAAATTATTGATAACATTGTGAAGAATGTTAATTGTGGAACACTTAATTGTGCTCTTTTTACTTTGGGCATGTTATTAAGAGGACTAGTCCCTAGAGAAGGGCATCATGCTTTGTAATGTATGATGTAAAGTAGAGGATCAGCAAAAAAGAGGAAAACCGTCAATGATATGGATCTGCACAGTGAGTGCAACAATGCACTAAACATAGCAAAATTGAGAGGATGGTGCAAGACCAGGCAGTATTTTGGTCTGTTGTGCATAGGGTCGCTATTGAGTCGAAACCACCTCCATAGCACCAAACAGCATACACACGCACATACAAGCACATGTATAAACCTGTTGCTGTCAAGCTGGTTCCTATAGGAAAGAGCAGAATTGTCCCATAGGGTTTCCAAGGAGCGCCTGGTGGATTCCAACTGCCGACCTTTTGATTAGCAGCCATAGCTCTTAACCACTATGCCACCAGGATTTCCCACACATGTATGCATATATACATTTAACAAAACATTTGCCATTTCAACATTTTTCATGTGTACAGTTCAGTGACATTAATTTCTTTCATCATATTGAGCAACCATCATTACTGTAATATCTGTTTCCAAATCTTTCCATCACTCTAAACGGAAGCTCAGTGCCCTGTAAGCAATGACGCCTTCTTTCCCCTTTCGCTCCCAACCCTGGAAACCACTGATAAACTTTGGCGTTTTCACATTGGAAAGTTCTAGGTGTTTTATGGGGTCACAATGGTTCTCCACGAGTTGGAATCAACTCAATGACAACTAACAACACAACCACAAGATATTTCATATATGTAGGATCATACAATTTTTGTCTTTTTGTGACTTTTTTGTTGTTATTCTTTTTATTGTACTTTAGATGAAGTTTTGCAGAGCCAACTAGCTTCTCATTAAAGTACACATATTGTTTTATGACATTGGTTAACAACCCTACAACATGCCAACAGTCTCCCTTCTCGACCTTGGGTTCCCTACTACCAGTTTTCCTGTTCCCTCCTGCCTTTTACTCCTTGCCCCTGGGCTGGTGTGCCCATTTAGTCTCATTTTATTTTATGGTCCTGTTTTTTTTTTTATAATCTTCGGCTGAAGGGTGAACTTCAGGAGTGACTTCATTACTGAGCTAAAAATTGTATCCGAGGGCCATATTCTCAGGGTTTCTCCAGTCTCTATCAGGCCAGTAAGTCTGGTCTTTTATTGTGAGTTAGAATTTTGTTCTACATTTTTCTCCAGCTCTTTCTGGGGCCCTGAATTGTGATCCCTGTCAGAGCAGTCAGTGGTGGTAGCCGGGCACCATCTAGTTGTACCGGTGGGGGCCATGGTAATTGTGGTCCATTAGTCCTTTAGACTAATCTTTCCCTTATATCTTAAGTTTTCTTCATTCTCCCTTGCTCCTGAAGGGGTGAGACCAGTGGAGTACCTTAGATGGCCACTCATAGGCTTTTAAGACCCTAGACGCTGCTCACCAAAGCAGAATGTAGAACATTTTCTTTATAAACTATTTTATACGAACTGAGCCAGATGTTTCCAGAGACCATGGTACTCGTAGCCCTCAGCCTAGCAATTCGGTCCCTCAGGAAGTTTGAGTGTTTATGGAGCTTCCATGACCTTGCCTTGTACAAGTTGTGCTGGCTTCTCCACTATTGTGTACTGTCTTACCCTTGAACAAAGCTACAACTTATCTATTATCTAGTTACTGTTTTTCCATCCCCACCCCTCCCCTCCCTCTTGACCATAAAGATTATTTCTTTTTGTGTGTAAAACTTTTCATGCATTTTTATAGTAGTCACATACAATATTTGTCTTTTTCTGGTTGACTTATTTCACTCTGCATGATGCCCTCCAGATTCATCCATATTGTGAGATGCTTCGCAGATTCATCATTGTTTTTTATTGTTACGTAGTACTCCATTGTGTCTATGTACCATAGTTTGTGTTATCCATTCATCTGTTGATTGGAATCTAGGTTGTTTCCATCTTTTTGCTATTGTGAACAATGCTGCAGTGAACATGGATGTGTATATGTCTATTTCTGTGATGGCTGTTATTTCTCTAGGATATATTCCTAGGAGTGGGATTGGTGGGTTGTATGGTATTTCTGCTTCTAGCTTTCTAAGGAAGCACCATATAATTTTCCAAAATGGTTGTATCATTTTGCATTCCCACCAGCAGTACAGTTCCAATCTCCTACAGCTTCTCCAACATTTGTTATTTTCTGATTCGTGCCTATAATGCCAGGGTGAGATGGTATCTCATGGTGCTTTTAATTTGCATTTCTCTAAAAGCTAGTGATTGAGAGCATTTCTCATGTGTCTGTTAGCCACTTGAGTATCTTCTTTGGTTAAGTGTCAGTTCATTTCCTTTGCCCATTTTTTCATTGGATTATTTGGGTTTTTTGTTGTAGAAGTGTTGGATTTTCCTGCACTTTTTAGAGATTAGACCTTTGTCTGATTTGTAATAGCCAAAATTTTTTTCCCAGTCTGCAGGTTCCCTTTTTACTTTTTGATGAAGTCTTTTGATGAGCAAAAGTGTTCAATTTTTAGAAGATTTCAGTTATCCAGCTTATCCTCTGGAGCATGTGTGTTGTGAGTCATGGTTTGTATCCTGTTAATGCCGTGTATCAGGGACTCTAGCGTTGATCCTATTTTTTCTTCTATGATTTTATAGTTTTCAGCTTTATATTTAGGTCATTGATCCATTTTGAATTAGTTTCTTTTTTGTATGGTGTGAGATATTGGTCCTGTTTCATTTTTTGTAGATGGAGATCCAGTTTTGCCAGCACCACTTGTTAAAAAGACTGTCTTTTCCCCATTTGATGGACTTCAGGCCCTTGTCAAAGATCAGGTGACTGTAGGTAGATGGATTTACATCTGGGTTCTCAATTTTGCTCCATCGGTCAATGCATCTGTCATTGCACAGTACCAGGCTTTATAGAAGGTTCTGAGGTCAGGTAGTGCAAGTCCTCCTACTTTATTCTTCTTCAATAGTGCTTTACTTATCCAGAGCTTCTTCCCTTTCCATATAAAGTTAATAATTAGTTTTTCCATCTCTTTAAAGAATGTTGTTGGTATTTGGATGGGAATTGCATTGTATTTGTAAATTGTTTTGGGTAGAATTGTCATTTTCACAGTGTTGAGTGTACTTACCTATAAGCATGGTATGGTTTTCCATTTATGTAGATCTCTTTTGGTTTCTTGCAGTAGTGTTTTGTAGTTTTCTTTGTATAGGTCTTTTACATCCCCGGTTAGATTTAATCCTAATTTTTTTTTTTTTTGTAGCTATTATAAATGATATTGTTTTCCTGATTTCCTTTTTGTCATTCTTTTTATTGGTGTATAGGAATCCAACTGATTTTTGTACACTTATTTTGTATATTGTTACTCTGCTGAATCTTTCTGTTGGTTCTGGTAGTTTTTTCCTGGAGTTTTTGGATTTTCTATGTATAGTATCATATCTTCCACAAATAGAGACAGTTTTACTTTTTCATTACCAGTTTGGATGCCCTTTGTTTCTTTTTCTTGCCTTACTGCTCAAACTAGGACTCCCAGCACAATGTTAAATAGGGGTGGTAATAAAGGGCATTGTTGTCATGTTCCTGTTCTCAAGGGGAATGTTTTCAGCCTCTCTCCATTTAGAATGATGTTGACTGTTGGTTGTGTATAGATGCCCTTTATTATGTTCAGAAATTACCCTTCTATACCTATTTTATTGAGAGTTTTTATTAGGAATGAGTGTTGGTGTTGGACTTTATCAAACGCCTTTTCTGTGTCAATTGAGATGATCACGTGGTTTGTTTATTTATGTGGTGGATTACCTTGATTGATTTTCTAATGTTGAATCATCCTTGCATACCTGGTATGAATCCTAGTTGGTGGTAGTATATTATTTTTTGATATAATGACAAATTCTTTTGGCTAGAATTTTGTTGAGAATTTTTGCTTCTATATTCATGAGAGATATTGGTCCGTAATTTTCTTTTTTTGTGGTGTCTTTGGCTTCTTTTGGCATCAGGGTTTGCTGCCTTCATAGAATGAATTTACAAGTATTGCTTCCTTTTCTATGTCCTGAAAGAGTTTGAATAATACTAGTATAAGCTCTTTGAATATTTGGTAGAATTCTCCAGTGAAGCTATCTGGGCCAGGGCTTTTTTGTGTTAGGAGGTTTTTTTTTTTTTTTTTTAATTACCTTTTCAATCTCTTCTCTTGTTGTGGGTCTGTTCACATTTTCAACATCATTTTGTTAGCTTCAGTAGATAGTTTGTTTCTCGAAATTTGTCCATTTCCTCTAGGTTTTCCAATTTGTTGGAGTATAGTTTTTCATAATACTCTGTTATGATCCTTTTTATTTCAGATGAGTCTGTTGGAATGTTCCCCGTTTCATTTCTTATTTGGGTTACTTGTATCCTCTCCTGTTTTTCTTTTGTCAGTTTGGCCAGTGGTTTGTCAATTTTGTTGATCTTTTCAAAGAAGCAACTTTCGGTATTGTTGATTCTTTCTATTGTTTTTCTATTCTCTATTTCCTTTATTTCTGCTCTGATTTTTATTATTTCCTTTCTTCTGGTGGCTGTGGGCTTGTTTTGCTCTTCTCTATTTGTTCAAGTTATATAGCTAATGTTTTCATTTTGTCCCTTCTTTTTTGATGTGTGCATCTGTTGCTATAAATCAACCTCTGAGCAGTGCCTTTGCTATGTCCCAAAGGTTTTGGTATAATGTGTTTTCATTCTCATTTGATTCTAGGGATTTTTTGATTCCATCTCTAATTTCTTTTATTATCCAATGGGTTTTAAGCAGGGTGTTATTCAGTTTCCATATAATTGATTTTTTTCCCTTGTTCTTCTAATTTTTAATTTCTACTTTGATTGTATTGTGGTCAAAGCAGATACTCTGCATTATCTCAATGTTTTGGATTTTGTTGAGGGTTGCTCTGTGCCTAAAATGTGATCTATTCTGGAGAACGTTTCCTGTGCACTGGAGAAGAATATGTACTTTGCAGCTGTTGGGTGCAGTATTCTGTATATGTCTATGAGGTCAAGTTGGTTGATTGTGTCCTTTAGATCTTCTGTATCTTTGTTGAGTTTCTTTCTAGATGTTCTGTCCTCTACCGCAAGCTGTGTGTTGATGTCTCCTGCTGTTATTGTGGAACTGTCAGTTTCTTTTTTCAGTGCTGTTAGAGTTTGTTTTATGTATTTTGGAACCCTGTCATTGGGTGCGTAGATATTTTTTATGGTTATGTCTTCATGATGGATTGTCCCTTTAATCATCATGTAGTGTCCTTCTTTGTCTTTTTTGGTGGGTTTTGTTTTAAAGTCTATTTTATCTGAGATTAGTATTGCCACTCTTGCTCTTTTTTGGTAGCTGTTTGCTAGGCATATTTTTTTCCATCCTTTGATTTGTAATAATTTATGTCTTTGTTTCTAAGGTGTATATCCATCATATTGATGGATCCTGCTTTTTTATCCATTCTGTCACTCTCTGTGTCTTTATAGGTGCATTCAGGCCATTTGCATTCAGTGTAATTATTGATAAGTGTGAATTTATTCCTGTCATTTTGTAGTGCTTTTTTTTTTTTTTTTTTTGTGGTACAGACTGTTTCCTTTGTTCCTCTATCTTGTGCTGAATTCCTTCTCTCTGTGGATTTTTTTCATCTATTTTGTTTTTGCAGATTTTGTTTTTCCTGAGATTTTATGTTTTTGTTCTTTATTTTGACGAGCAGGTTTGTTAACTTTCTTTGTGGTTACTTTGAAATTTATCCTTATCTTCTTAGGTTTGAATCAATCTATTATTACTTGGTATCACCTTGCCTTCGTCTCCATTAGGAAGTTCTATACCTACACCATTTATTCCCTCTTTTATTGTTCTGACATTGTTGTCATTTGCAGATTAACCTCCCTGGCTTCCGGTTGTAAATCTTTTAGTTTAGAATAGTCCTTGAGGATTCATTTCCTAGGTCAGTATCTGGCTGGTGATCTCTTTTTGCTCTCTGTTCACTGGCAGTTTCTTATTCCGTTAGGTGCTTGGCTGAGTTCTTTATCTCTTGATTTGATGGTTAGGGTTCCAAGACTGACATTTGTCTCTGTTTTACTTAGTTTTTTGAGTCTTTGCTGTGGAGGAACGGCATGGTGCTTCTGTCTATAGCGCTACGGTGGGATTTCAATGTTTTTTGCGTGACTGGTTTTTTAACTCAGAGTGTTTTCAACTCATATCCACATTGTAGTATATGTCAGCACTTCATTTCTCTTTGTGGTTGATTAATATTCCATTGTGTCTATGCGTCACATTTTGTTTATCCATTCATCTCTTGGTGGACAGGCATTTAGAATGTTTCCGTCTTTCAGCTATTGTGAATAAAAAAAATAGTGCTGAATATTGGTGTGCGAGTATCTGTTTGTCTTCTGCTTTCAATTCTTTTGGATATATAACTAAAAGTGGAATTGCTGGGTCATACGGCAATTCTATGTTTAATTTTTGAGGAACCTCCAAACTGTTTTCCATTGTGCCTGTACTATTTTATAGCCCCACCAGCAATGGATGAGGGTTCCAATTTTTCCATATCCTCAATCACACCAGTTGTGTTTCAATTTTTTTTTTTTTATCATAGCCATCTTAGTGGGGGTGAAGTGATATCTCACTGCGGTTTTGATTTTCATCTCCCTGATGGCTAATGGCAGGAGAAAGATGTGAGTATCTGCTTCCATAGTGATTTACAGCCTTGGAAACCCTATGAGGCATTTCTACTCTGTCTTATAGGGTCACCATGAGTTGGAATTGACTCAACCACAGTGGGTTTGGGTTAATGGCTAATGATGTTGAGCATCTTTTCTTGTGCTCATTGTTCACTTGCTGAAATGTCTATTCAAGTCTTTCGCTCATTTTTGCATACTAAAATACAGGCTCTACTGAATGAAGCTAATGAAGCTAAAGGAGAACAAGTCTATATGCAGATGTTTAAGCATTCAAACCATTATTATGACTTTAAGGTAATTTATCAAATTCCAAGATGTTGGGAGTGCCAGCGAGAAGTGCTAGAAAATTGCTGTATGTTTCTATTTGTGGATAAATAACCTTTGTAACACCAAAGGTTGTTGCGTGTGCTCCCCTGGAGATGCTGAAAGTTTCTGCCCTCAGGACGGTAGAGGATAACTTCATTTCCTTAGTTTATATAACATTGTAGTCAGGTGAATTTGGAATACGTAAATAGGATGAGTAGTCAGAATCAGATTAGTAGGCTGGGAAAGGCTGTGTTTCAAGTTCTGGTTTGATAAGGTAGTTGATGCTGGAATACACCTGCTTCCTGGAGGGGACTATAAATGTAAACAGAAAAAGTCTGAGGCAAATGAGAATCTGGACAGAACCCATGGTATTCCTGGGGATACAAAACTTGTCTTATCATTAAGGGCATGCCTAGCCACCAGGCCGAATGCTACTCAGCAAACAATGGTCCCCACACGTTATGTTTGCCTTGCAGGGCAACCTGCCCTGATTCCCAAGGTTACTAAGTTGTGTGTGTGTGTGTGTGTGTGTGTGTGTAGGGTATGTCAACCAACCCTTTTATTTGGGATTCAGGCCAAACACTTTTTTATCTAGTTTTGCAGTATTTCCAGGGAGTGCTGCAGTAGATGACTTGCCTGATCATTAAATGTTTTAGAGCCTGTGAGTCTTACTATTTTGGGACAGGGCCAAAGACTTTAAGTTATGTGCCAAAGAAAAAGAAGCGGTGTGGGCATGAATATAGTGTGTGCTTGTCTCTCTCTGTCACCACTGTGTCTCACTGTGTGTGTTGTATGGGAGTATATGTATGTCATATACATGTTCACCTACAAATAGCCCACATTTGTGCATCGTATGTGGATCTGCACACTCATAGTTTTACCCTCTTTGCATCCTAGGATTCCTAATTACCTTCTACCTACATCTTTAGTATTTTCCTTTCCACATTTCCCTTTTTTCTCTTTATGTACTTTCCATAAAAAGCCAAAATATGGTTGCTATTTAGACCATGATTAGAACCTAGAAATCAGTAGATCCTAGGAAATATAACTTTACAGATAAGAAAACTGAGCTTCAGACATTCAAATTGTCTTGCCCAAATTGAGATAGTTTAATGATAGAATCAAATACCAACAACATGTCTCCTTCTTTTGGTCGTATTGGAAAGATTATGGAATAGAATATATCTGACATCAATTCCACTTCTCAAATTTGCTTGCTGTATGTTTTTTGTTAAGTTACTTAATCCCCTTTGGTTTGCTTGTCTTTAAGTAAACCAGCCAGTTGCTGTTGAGTAGATTCAGACTATTGGTGACCCTATGTATGTCAGAGAAGAACTGTGCTCCCTAGGATTTTTAATGGCTGTTTTTTTTAGAAGTAACTGCCAGACTTTTCTTCCAAGGTGCCTCAGAGTGGTAAAATCTAAATAGAGTTGTTATGAGCCATCACTGTGTCAAAATATAAAAAGTAATCTAATATGATGAACGGAGTATAGGAAGTGCACAATAAAAAAGGATTTTCCTTTTAAGTCCAATGCTTGTTTATTTTATATCATATCACCTTGCAATTTCCACTTTAGTTCACTCTTCTCTTTTGCAAAATCCCTCTCTCTTTCTCCTTTCCTCTTCTTATTTCATCGTCTTTTTCCCTCATGTCAGTGTCCACACTCAGACTTCAATGTACGGAGAAATCTTTTCCCAGTCTGTTAATGACATCTTGAGTGATGGGGCAGTTTCCTGTCTGCCCTGTTTTGTCTAAAGGTCAGCAGATGAATGGTTGTACACCAGACTATTTTGCAGAGCTCCTCTGCCCATCTGAATGCTGAAGTGGCCCAGAGCTGCAGCAGCTCCCCCTGCTGCAAGTGTTGGGAGTCTCCCAACTCCCTGCAGGACATGACCTTTGCCTATACCACCACCCCAGCAGCTTTGCCTTTCTCTGGCTGGTGTAATAAAGCACAGAGCTTAGGAGGTAGTCAGTGAATAGCTAGGAAGTGCACAAAAGAATAAATGATTGAATGAATATATCAGTCCTTGCTTCCCTCTCTACACAAAGAAGAGCAGATGTTTCTGTGCTGAATCAGTGTTTTACATCTGGTGATCCACTTGTGTGGCCATCTGTGTGGAACTTAGAAGCAGCAGGTTCTTTTAGCATCTTTGAACCAGATTCTTCTCTGTTCAGTCTTGATTCTGTTGGCCTCATAGAAGCTGAGCCAAGATACCAAGGTTTGATCAGGAAATAATTCTGTAAGTACACTCTCAGATTGAAGGGCAGAGGACAGGGTGGTGGTTTGGGGGCATTTCTGAACACTTAGTGTTCCACTTCCCACTAACAGTTCTCGTGTATAACTAGAGCCCACTTCATCTTTAGAGATTTTTCTTCTTGCCGCTATCCATAGGAGGTCATACAGGGTTAACATTTTGACCTAAGCATGGACAACAGCTTACTTTTGCTCGCTACACCTGAGAATTGTCATTTTCAAAATAGCTTTGATACATTGTAAGGAAGTACAAAATATAATGCAAAGAATAAATAAACAATTGGTTAAAAATTACAGTTTTTTGTGCCTTCAGTGAGAACACTGTGGGGCAGTTCTACTCTGTCCTATATGGTCGCTATGAGTCAGAATCCACTCAACAGCTGTGGGTTTTTTTTTTTTTTAATCCCTTCAGTGGAGTACTGGAGGTGCAGTGGTTAAGAGCTCGGCTGTTAACCAAAGGTGGCAGTTCTAATATTAGTCTCCCCTTGGAAAGCCTACGGGGGCAGTTCTATTCTGTCCTACAGGGTCATTCTCTGTTGGAATCAACTTGACTGCAACGGTTTTAGTTTTTTTGGTTTATGTCTTCAGTATGGTGCCGCTTTGACTTGCCCTTCTGGGTATCTGATGGATTCATTTGATGCCATCTCTCTTGGGGGCACCTGAATATTGCTATTAATTCAAGGCCCAAAGCAGAAGACTCCACACCAACTTTTTTTTCATATATATATTTTTTATTGTACTTTAGATGAAGGTTTACAGAACAAACTAGTTTCTCATTAAACAATATACTTTGTTTTATGACATTGGTTAATAACCCCACGACATGTCAACACTCTCCCATATCAACCTTGGGTTCCCTAATACAAGCTCTCCTGTCCCCTCCTGCCTTCTGATCTTGCCCCTGGGCTGGTGTGCCTCTTTAGTCTTGTTTTGTTTTATGGGCCTGTCCAATCCTTGGCTGAAGAGTGAACCTCAGGAGCGATTTCATTACTGAGCTGAAAGAGTGTCTGAGGGCCGTACCCTCAGGGTTTCTCCAGTCTCTGTCAGGCCAGTAAGTCTGGTCTTTCTTTCTGTCCACTCCAACTTTGTGGACTGATTTCATCATTCTGTGGAATTCCAGTGGTTCCATCCAACCCTATATAAATCTCTAGTCCTGAAACCATGTCTTCCATCGTCAGTTAGAAGGATTATATGGATTGAAGCAATGTATGACCTCATTCTGCCTTCTTCAAATTACCAGTTGAGCACACCCCTGGATAATTTCCTAGTTTACTTTTTAAGATATATTTTTACCTCACATGAGCAAAAGGGAACTTTTTAATGTCCATGTGCTCTGCCTTCCTCTTATATTACTATTAAACCACCAAAGCAGCTTAGTTGTATTCTTGTGTTGAGATAATCACTGACCCCTCCCAGACAGAGAGAGAGAGTCACTCCTTTCTCTGGACCACTTCTGTAACTTGTAATATTTATTATTACTTATTTTATATTTTTGTAATTACTTAGTTTTTTTAATAATTTTTATTGTACTTTAAGTGAAAGTTTACAAATCAAGTGAGTTTGTCACATTTAAGCTTATATACACCTTACTACATACTCCCATTTACTGGGCCCCTAATGAGGCAGCCTGCTCCCTCCCTCCACTCTCTCTTTTTGTGTCCATTTCACCAGCTTCTAACCCCCTCTACCTTCTCGTCTCCCCTCCAGGCAGGAGATGCCAATATAGTCTCAAGTGTCCACCTGATCCAAGAAGCTCACTCCTCACCAGCATCCCTCTCCATCCCATTGTCCAGTCCAATCCATGTCTGAGAAGCTGGCTTTGGGAATGGTTCCTGTCCTGGGCCAACAGAAGGTCTGGGGGCCATGACCACCAGGGTCCTTCTAGTCTCAGTCAGGCCATTAAGTCTGGCCTTTTTAGCAGAATTTGGGGTCTGCATCCCACTGCTTTCCTGCTTCCTCAGGGGTTCTTTGTAGTGTTCCCTGTCAGGGCGGTCATCGGTTGTAGCCGGGCACCATATAGTTCTTCTGGTCTCAAGATGATGTAGCCTCTGGTTCATGTGGCCCTTTCTGTCTCTTGGGCTTGTAATTACCTTGTGTCCTTGGTGTTCTTCATTCTCCTTTGGTCCAGGTGGGTTGAGACCAATTGATGCATCTTAGATGGCCGCTTGCTAGCATTTAAGACCCCAGACGCCACTCTCCAAAGTGGGATGCAGAATGTTTTCTTAATAGATTTTATTATGTCAATCGACTTAGAAGTCCCCTAAACCATGGTCCTCAAACCCTCGCCCCTGCTAAGCTGGCCTTCGAAGCATTCAGTTTATTCAGGAACCTTTTTTTGCTTTTGGTTTAGTCCAGTTGTCCTGACCTCGCCTGTAATGTGTGTTGTGTTGTCTTTCCTGTCACCTAAAGCAGTTCTTATCCACTATCTAATTAGTGAATACCCCTCTTTATCCTCACTCCCTACCCACTCTCGAAAACCACAAAAGAATATTTTCTTCTCTGTTTAAACTATTTCTCGAGTTCTTATAATAGCGGTCTTATACAATATTTGTCCTTTTGCAACTGACTAATTTCACTCAGCATAATGCCTTCCAGATTCCTCCATGTTATGAAATGTTTCACAGATTCATCATTGTTCTTTATCAATGCATAGTAATCCAGTGTGTGAATATACCATAATTTATTTATCCATTCATCTGTTGATGGGCACCTTGGTTGCTTCAGTCTTTTTGCTATTGTAAACAGTGATGCAATGAACACGTGTGTGCATATATCTGTTACTGTAAAGGCTCTTATTTCTCTAGGATGTATTCAAAGGAGTGGGATTGCTGGACCCACTAGTTCTATTTTTAGCTTTTTAAGGAAGGCCAAATTGATTTCCAAAGTGGTTGTACTATTTTACATCCCCACCAGCAGTGTAGAAGTGTTCCAATCTCTCCACAGCCTCTCCAACATTTATTGTTTTGTGTTTTTTAAATTAATGCCAGCCTTGTTGGAGTGAGATGGACTCTCATTGTAGTTTGATTTGCATTTCTGTAATGGCTAAAGATAGTGAGCATTTTCTCGTGTATCTGTTAGCTGCCCAAATGTCTTTTTTAGTGAAGTGTCTGTTCATATCTTTTGCTCATTTTTTAATTGGGTTATTTGTCTTTCTGTAGTTGAGTTTTTGCAGTGTCATGTAGATTTTAGAGATCAGGCACTGATCGGAAATGTCATAGCTAAAACTTTTTCCCAGTCTATAGGTAGCCTTTTTATTCTTCTGGTGAAGTCTTTGGGTGAGCATAGATGTTTGATTTTTAGGAGCTCCCAGTTATCTAGCTTTTCTTCTACATTGTTAGTAATGTTGTGTATACTGTTTATGCCATGTATTAGGGTTCCTAATATTGTCCCTATTTTTTCCTCCATGATCTTTATCATTTTAGATTTAATATGTAGGTCTTTGATCCATTTGGAGTTAGTTTTTGTGCATGGCGTGAGGTATGGGTCCTGTTTCATTTTTTTGCAAATGGATATCCAGTTATGCCAGCACCATTTGTTAAAAAGACTGTCTTTTCCCCAATTAACTGACGCTGGGTCTTTGTCAAATATCAGCTGCTCATATGTGGATGGATTTATATCTGGATTCTCAATTCTGTTCCGTTGGTCTATGTATCTGCTGTTGTACGAGTACCAGGCTGTTTTGACTGCTGCGGCTTTATGATAGGTTCTAAAATCAGGTAGAGTGAGGCCTCCCACTTTGTTCTTTTTCAGTAATGCTTTATTTATCTGGGGCTTGTTTCCGTTCCATATGATTTTGGTTATTTGTTTCTCCATCTCATTAAAAAATGTCATTGGAATTTGGATCAGGATTTCATTAAATCTATAGATCGCTTTTGGTAGAATACACATTTTTATAATGTTAAGTCTTCCTATCCATGAGCAAGGTACCTTTTTCCACTTATGTAGGTCTCTTTTGGTTTCTTGCGGAAGTGTTTTGTAGTTTTCTTTGTATAAGGCTTTTACACCTCTGGTAAGATTTATTCCTAAATATTTTATCTTCTTGGGGCCTACTGTAAATGGTGTTGATTTGCTGATTTCCTCTTCAGTGTTCTTTTTGTTGGTGTAGAGGAATTCAACTGATTTTTGTATGTTTATCTCATATCCCGATACTCTGCTGGACTCTTCTATTAGTTTCCGTAGTTTTCTTGAGGTTTCCTTAGGGTTTCCTCTGTATAAGATCATGTCATCTGCAAATAGAGATACTTTGACGTCTTCCTTGCCAATCCGGATGCCCTTTATTTCTTTATCTAGCCTAATTGCTCTTGCTAGGACTTCCAGCACAATGTTGAATAAGAGTGGTGATAGAGGGCATACTTGCCTGGTTCCTGATCTCAAAGGGGAACGCTTTCAGGCTCTCTCCATTTATGATGATGTTGGCTGTTGGCTGTGTATAAATGCCCTTTACAATGTTGAGAAATTTTCCTTCTATTCCTATTTTGCTGAGAGTTTTTATCATGAATGGGTGATGAACTTTGTCAAACGCCTTTTCTGTATCAATTGATAAAATCATGTGATTCTTGTCTTTTGTTTTATTTATGTGATGGATTACATTCACTGTTTTTCTAATGTTGAACCACCCCTGCATACCTGGTATGAATCCCACTTGGTCATGGTGAATTATTTTTTCGATATGTTGTTGAATTCTATTGGCTAGAATTTTGTTGAAGATTTTTGCATTTAAGTTCATGAGGGATATGGGTCTGTAATTTTCTTTTTTTGTTGTGTCTTTACCTGGTTTTGGTATCAGAGATATGCTGGCTTCATAGAATGAGTTTGGTAGTATTCTGTCCTTTTCTATGCTCTGAAATACCTTTAGTAGTAGTGGTGTTAACTCTTCTCTGAAAGTTTGGTAGAACTCTGCAGTGAAGCCGTCTGGACCAGGGCTTTTTTTTGTTGGGAGTTTTCTGATTACCTTTTCAATCTCTTCCTTTATTATGGGTCTATTTAGTTGTTCTACCTCTGTTTGTGTTACTTTAGGTAGGTAGTGTGTTTCTAGGAATTCATCCATTTCTTCTAGGTTTTCAAATTTGTTAGACTACAGTGTTTCACAGTAATCTGATATGATTCTTTTAATTTCAGTTGGGTCTGTTGTAATATCACTCATCTCATTTCTTATTCAGGTTATTTGCTTCCTCATCTGTTTTTCTTTTGTCAGTTTGGCCAATGGTTTATCAATTTTGTTGATTCTTCCAAAGAACCAGCTTTTGGTCTTGTTAATTCTTTCAATTGTTTTTCTGCTTTCTATTTCATTTAGTTCTGCTCTAATTTTTATTATTTGTTTTCTTCTGGTGTCTGAGGGTTTCTTTTGTTGCTCTCTTTCTATTTATTCAAGTTGTAGGGAAAATTCTTTGATTTTGGCCCTTTCTTCTTTTTGTATGCGTGTATTTATGGATATAAATTGACCTCTGAGCACTGTTTTCACTGTGTCCCAAAGGTTCTGATAGGAAGTGTTTTCATTCTCTTTGGATTCTATGAATTTCTTTATTCCATCGTTTTTGAGCAGAGTATTGTTTAGTTTTCAAGTGTTTGATTTCTTCCCTGCTTATTCTGTTATTGATTTCCACTTTTATGGCCTTATGGTCAGAGAAGATGCTTTGTAATGTTTCAATGTTTTAGATTCTGCTAAGGCTTGCTTTATAGCCTAATATGTGGTCTATTCTAGAGAATGTTCTATGTGCAGTAGAAAATAAGATATACTTGGCTGCTGTTGGGTGGAGTGTCCTGTATATGTCTATGAGGTCAAGTTGGGTTATTACGGCATTTACATCTTCTGTGTCTTTATTGAGCTTCTTTCTGGATATCCTGTCCTTCACTGAAAGTGGTGTGTTGAAGTCTCCTACTTTTATTTTGGAGTTTTCTATCTCATTTTCAATGCTGATAAAGTTTGTTTTATGTATCCTGCAGCTCTGCCATTAGGTACATAAATATTTAATATGGTTATACCTTCTTGGTATATTGTCCCTTTAATCATTATATAGTTTCCTTCCTTATCCTTTATGATGGATTTTACTTTGAAGCCTATCTTGTCAGAAATTAATATTGCAACTCCTGCTCTTTTTTGATTATTGTTTGCTTGATACGTTTTTTCCATCCTTTGAGTTTTAGTTTGTTTGTGTCTCTAAGTCTAAGGTGTGTCTCTTGAAGGGAGCATATAGACAGATCGTGTTTTTTAATCCATTCTGCCACTCTCTGTCTCTTTATTGGTGCATTTAGTCCGTTTACATTCAGCGTAATAATGGATAGGTATGAATTTAGTGCTATCATTTTGATGTCATTTTTTGGTGTTTTTGACAGTTTCTTTTTCCCATTGAAGTTTATGTGCTGAGTAGATTATCTTTATATATTGTTCTCTCTTCATATTTGTTCGTTTTGTTTCTGCTGAGTCTGTATTTTTTTCCTGTATTTTATTTTGATGTGTAGGGTAGTTTGTCTCCTTTGTGGTTACCTTATTGTTTACCCCTATTTTTCTAAATTGAAACCTAACTTTTATTTTTTTATATTGCCTTGTGTTTCTCTCCATATGGAAGATCTATGACTACATTTCTTAGTTCCTCTTTATTGTTTTAATGTTTTCTTTTTTTACATAATGGTATCTCTGTTTCCCTCTTTTGAGCATTTTTTTAAACCTTAATTTATTTTTGTGATTTCCCTGTCTGGGTTGACTTCTGATTGCTCTGTCCAGTGTTCTAGTCTTGGGTTCATACCTGATATTATTGATTTTCTAAGCAAAGAACTCCCTTTAGTATTTCTTGTAGTTTTGGTTTGGTTTTTACAAATTTGCTAAACTCCTGTTTATCTGGAAATGCCCTAATTTCACCTTCATATTTGAGAGACAGTTTTGCTGGATATAGGATTCTTGGCTGGCAATTTTTTTCCTTCAGTTTTTTGTATAAGTCATCCCATTGCCTTCTTGCTTTCATGGTTTCTGCCAAGTAGTCTGAGCTTATTCTCATTGACTCTCCTTTTTAGGTGACTTTTTGTTTATCCCTAGCTGCTCTTACAAGTCTCTCTTTATGTTTGGCTTTGGCAAGTTTGATTATATGTCTTGGTGACTTTCTTTTAATATCTACCTTATGTGGAGCTCAATGAGCATCTTGGATAGATATCTTCTCATCTTTCACCATATTAGGAATGTTTTCTGCCAACAAATCTTCAATAATTCTCTCTGTATTTTCTGTTATCCCTCCCTGTTGTGGTACTCCAATCACTCTTAGGTTATTTCTCTTGATAGAGTTCCACATGATTCTTAATGTTTCTTTGTTCCTTGAAAATTCTTTTATCTGATTTTCCTTTAAATATATTAGTGCCATGTGCTTTATCTTTAAGTTCAGAAATTCTGCCTTCCACTTGCTTAATTCTGCTCCTCTGACTTTCTGTTGAGTTGTCTACTCTGTAATTTTATTGTTAATCTTCTGAATTTCTGATTGCTGTCTGTCTATGGATTTTTCCAGCTTATTAAATTTTTCATTGTGTTCCCGAATAATCTTTTTAATTTCTTTAATTGCTTTATCTGTGTGTTCTTTGGCTTGTTCTGCATATTGCCTCACTTCCTTCCTGATGTCTTGAAGGGTTCTGTATTCTGCCTCTGGTAATTCCATGAAGGCACTTTCATCTAGAATATCCCTGATTCCTTGATTTGAGAGCTTGTAGAGGCAATCATGGTCTATTTCTTTATGTGACTTGATAATGACTGTGTCTCAGAGCCATCTATAAGTTATTGTATTAGTTTATTTTATGTTTGCTTACTGTGTCATAGTTTCTTGTTTTGTTTTGTTTTGGTATGAGTGATTTGAGTGAGCTAGCTTTATTTTCACCTTTGGAGATCTGACGTCCTGTTCCCAGGTGGCTAGAGCTGTTATCAGGTATATCAGTCTAGGGGTCCATTCACTTTTCTTGTATGAATTCAGCTCAGGTCCAGGCAGCTGATCATCAAGTGTGTGGTACAGGCTCTGTCCTACAGTCTTAGAGGTGCAGGGATAATCTGGTTTCAGCAGGGGGTCATGCTGAACCAGGCAGGAGGCTGAGAATCATCCCCCATGTGTCCCTAAGGAAAGCGTGTCCCTCTTCCCTACAGAGTACATGTACGTGGGTTCTGCAGATGGACCATGGGCACCCAATGTTTTTGGTTGTAAGGGCTGGGAGGTACCAGTTATCCTTGGACCCCTGTTGCAGGTGGTTGGGTGACCTGAGTGGAGCCACCAGTCCTTAGTCCCCTGATGTTGGTAGGTGAGGGCCCTCTTTAATAGGCAAGGCAATGTCAAACATCAAACACCCACTTCTCCACTGCGCAGCTGAAATGGTTGGAGTCTGCTAGCAAGGCCCATGCAGAGGGGAAAGGTACTGAAGGTCCGTGGACCATTTATGCCTGGACAAGAGCTACTTCTGTCCTGAGCTCCCTTGGTTAGTGGAGCTAGCAAATTATCTTTTCCCCCGGTTGCAAACTTATTCCTTCTCCAAGGCTGGGAGGATGGCTCTAGGCGCTCAACAGGGCCTATCTCAGGCCCATGGAAATCAGCCGTTAAAGCTGGCTTGGGAGCAGGGTGGGGGAACTTTAAAATATACGTAAGTACTTAGCTTTTGCCAAGAGTGCCGTTCTTCTCTGGTTTTGGAGGTGTGAGTAGGCTGTATGGCTGGCTGCTTCTCCCTGAGGTAACTGCAGCTGAATGCTAGTACCAGCCTGCCACCACCGCTCTCAGAAATGGAGCCTGAGGCCTCCCGTGAATCAGTTCTGGTAACTCGTCTCTGCTTCTGAGCTGTCTCTTCCTTTCCTTGCGCTTCGGTTCATTTTCTAAGCTTGCCTTTGATATTCAGGGGTCTTAGTTTCTCATAAATATACTCATTTCTTTTGGTCTTCATTGTAAGAGGGCTCGCCAGAAGCATCTGTCTATTCCGCCATCTTGGCTCTGCCTCAAGAATTGTGATTACTTATTTTTATATCTGTGCCCACTTATTTAGTGCAAAGTTATTAAGGATAACTGCCAAGGTTTTGAACTTTGTATCCTCAGGTGCTAGCACAAAATCCAGCAGTGTAGGGTTCCCCCAAAATTCTACATCACTTGATTTAAGTAATGCTTAGAAATATTAAAAAAAAAAATTTTTTTTTTTTTTTTTAGAAATATACCTATCTTGACGTCCATCCATTTCAGATCAGCACACAGAGAGTAATGGGAGGGTTGTCCTCCAAAGAATAGTGCCTACTCGTTTCTGCTTTTTCAGATTGTTTAGCCCTGGTGTTAACTCTGACTTTTGAACACAGATGCATCTTTTCTATAAAAAGTAAAGTTCTGGTGCAAGACCTCTTCCTTGTCCATGTAGAATTTCTGTTTCGGACTTGCTAGTTGACTTTAGCTGATTTATGAGTCCTGACCTTGCCCAGTCTTCCCATTTCTAAAATATTCTAAGACGAATCTCAAGTTATAAGACTACTATGTTTTTCCATATAACCAAGGGATAAAAAAAAGAAGACCTGAATGAAGAAAGGGGGACAGATAGCAAAGGAGGAAATGGTTTACCTGGTCTTTAAAAGGGTCAGGGAATGACAATTTGTAAAATTAAACTGAGCTAATTAACAGGATGACAATCTGTAGACAAAAGAATTCTCAAACTTGGCAATTAGTTTCATTCACTACTGCAACTTCTTGCCCCTGGTAGTTTCAGAGAGTCTTCTATGATCAGCTGCATAAAGGAGGTGCCCAGCACCGTGTCTACTCTTCATAGAGTTTTTCTGTTTATTTCTTTCCTTATATTTACCACTACTGGGCTTCTCTGCCTTCTCCAACTAAATGGAAGCACCATGAGAGCAGGGATATTTCTGTCTTATTCTCTACTGATTCCCAGTGTCTCTCACAATGCCTGGCATGTCAAAGTTACCCAGTACCTTCCTGAATGACTAAATGAAAAAGTATGGTCACTTTTTAAAAATTGGGCTAATTTCCACTGACTATTAGGTTTTTTTTTTTTTTTTATTATTAGGTAGTCTGGAAACCCTGGTGGCATAGTGGTTACGAGCTACGGCTGCTAACCGAAAGGTTGGCAGTTTGAATCCCCCAGACACTCCTTGGAAACTCTATGGGGCAGTTGTACTCTGTCCTATAGGGTAGTTATGAGTCGGAATTGACTTGAAGGCAATGGGTTTTGGATTAGGTAGTCTATCTGAAATTTTTAAATATTTGTAATTATTAAACACTGAAATGTTGACAATTTCCTGTTTCTATTTGATTAAAAATATTGAAGTTAAATACAAGCTTCTTTGTGATTGGAACTATTACATAAGAGCTCATTCAAAGAACATTTTAGGATGTAGCTTGTGTCTTGATAACAAATACAAACATTGCCATAGAAGAAAAGCTTTTTAATATAATTGTTATAAGGGCCATATTACAAGTTGCCGTCTAATGGATTTTGACTCTAAGAATATGTTAGTCATTTAAACTTGGATTCATCTGATGTGAACATGGAGGGCTAACAGTAGTTGCTAAAATATCTCGCAGTTGTTGTAGAATGGGTTATTTTACCAGTGGAGTCCCTGGGTGGTACGAAAATGCTTAACGTGTTTGGCTGCTAACTGAAAGATTGGAAGTCCGATCCACGCAGAGGTACCTCAAAAGAAAGGCCTGATTGTCTACTTCAGAAAGATCATCCATTGAAAACCCCTGGAAGCACAGTTCCACTGTGGCACACATGGGTTGCCACGAGTCAGAATCTACTTGACAGCGACTGGTATTTTACTAGTGGGATATTAGGTTAGATCAGAATTAGATCACTAAAAACAAAACAAAACCCAAACCTGTTGCTGTCCAGTCGATTGGGACTCATAACAACTGTATATAGGACAGTGTAGAGGGTTTCCAAGGAGCAGCTGATGGATTTGAACCGCCAAACTTTTGCTTAGCAGCTGTAGATCTTAACCACTGCTGCTACCAGGGCTCCGGAATTAGATCAGAGGTCTTTAAATTTACGTAAGTGTGTGTACACAGACACACACACACACACACACACACACACACGATGATCAGCCTGAGTAAGCATATTTCTATCAAACCTGGTTTGCTTTCCCAGTTCCCCTTCTAATTGCTCTTCTTTTACTTCGCAAAGCCCCGATTGCACAGCAGTTAAGAGCTAGGCTCCTAATCAAAAAGTTGGCATTTGAATGGAAACCCTATGGGGCGGTTTTACTGTCCTGTAGGGCTGCTATGAGTTGGAATCAACTGGATGTGGGTTTAGGATTTTTTTCTTTTTTTGGTTTTACTTTGGAAAAGAATGTCATGCTTCTCTTCCGTCTTTTATCATTGCTTTCTTTGTTAAACTGTCCTAATGTAGAAGCTGTACTCTAAACATTAAATCAAATAGCAATTATAAATGTTTGTACCAAGGAAGTAAAAAAATAGAACCTAAAAATAGTATCAAATCCATTTGCAAGTCATATGGTTTCTAATTATTTGCTTTCAACAAAATTGAGTCAAACAAAACCCATTGCCATAGAGTTGATTCAGAGTCATAGAGACCCTTATCAGACAGGGTAGAGCTGCCCCATAGGGTTTTCAAAGCTGTAATCTTTACCCAAGCAGACTGCCGCATCTTTCTCTTTCAGAGGTACTGGTGGGTTTGAACTGCTGAGCCGAGCACTTAACCACTGTGCCACCAGGGATCCTTCAACAAAACTGAAGGAATACCTAATTGATTTGTAGCTTGATGATAGACAAATAGAATTGATGGTGAACCCTGTCTTATTCTAGCAATAAATCATGTCCACCTGTGGTTACACAATTAATTGTGGGGAGTCAAACTGCATGCAACTCATTAGAGATGGATTTCCAATGAAATTTTAGTCCTTATGCATAATAATTACACACAAAACGTATTATATATTCATGTTTTACTCAGTTGTACTACTAATAATTATAATGTTAACTTAATCAAGAAGAAATTTTCAGCACTTAACAGCTTTGTAATCACAGGAAAAGTTTTAAAAATTAAATTTCAATTTACACACACACACACATATATATGTACATATACCTATTATTTGAGGGCACTAGGTTATATATATTATTGTAAAGAAGTCTGATGGGGTGGTCAGTAAAAGAATAAAACCTAATAATTTATTACATCTGGAGAGAGTTTTCTGAGTAAGTGGAATGAATGCATGAGATCAAGGAGAAAAGTCATGAGGTTAACTTTTTGACTGCTGAAGAGTTTTTTGTGTATGTTTTAAATGGGTA
This sequence comes from Elephas maximus indicus, assembly GCF_024166365.1. Taxonomy (NCBI): domain Eukaryota; kingdom Metazoa; phylum Chordata; class Mammalia; order Proboscidea; family Elephantidae; genus Elephas; species Elephas maximus. The sequence goes on along the minus strand of NC_064823.1, from coordinate 58,681,198 downwards.
ATTACAAGTATAAAATTACTATGGTATTTAGATTCCATTGGTTGAGTTTGAAAATGACATATGACTTTTTAAAAAAGTCAATAATTACATGGTAGAAATTATATCGTTTGCAACTTTAAATTTTATACAAAAGAAATAGCAACTCAAAAATGTGTAAAGGGGTATATAAGCTTTCAAAATTCATGTAGGTGATATCTAACAGAAGTTTGAAGGCCACTGAATGAAATTCTGATATATCTATAGAGAGAGAGGAAAAATATATTTCTTATCTTCAATATAAGGAAATCCATTCAATTAATAACAACTACTACAACCTAGAACTGAAAAAAGACTAATATAAATAGAGGAGACCTCAAGTGACCATCATTTTAGGTGACTGTCCAGATGGTATTTCTTTCCTTGAATTTTATGAGCTGAGACTTGTTTCCTGTACCAACTAATAAATGTTGTTCTAGCACATGGACTTGTCATATGGAAAGAATCTGCTTTGAATTTTAATCTGAATTCAGTTGCATTCATTATCTATTGAAAAACGAATTACTGCTTAGCCTATAGAAAAGTGAATACATGTAATTATCTAAATGCATTCAAGTTAAATATATATATACACACATGAAAACATATATGTATTATGTATTTATGTACTATATATTACTACCCAATTACTACATGTTATTATTACATTATAGTGCATGCATGTTCTATATTTTTATTATTAAATTACATGCATATACACATACATACAATAAATTCTAGCTAATAGATTCTAACTTAAATTTCCTGTCAGTAAAATACATTACTTCTAGATGGTAGGTACTTAGTAAAAAATATTGGTTGTAAAATAAATGTCAGTTTTATAATATACAGTCTTGCACGCAGATTTCGTTTTTCTGTTTATCCATATCAGTTCTTTTTAAAAACTCATACAAGTCCTATTTTACCTATTATTGGAAGATTTATAAGACAAAGTGCAAAGAAATGCATTTCAAAATCAGAACTATTTATAGCAGTAATTATCATTTAATAATAGATATTATAGTTTGTAATGGATTCTGATTCAGTTAGATCCCACAATTAACAACCTACTCAATTATCCTATAGTAATTAGACTTCAACGCATCAGATATAACAGCTAAAACAAATTATATCTAGGTTGAAAAATTACAAGCAGATTAAAATAGAAGCTGTCCTTAATAACTGGATATGCTTTTGTTTTATCTATTTTATTTTAAATACATTTTTAGATTTTTACTGGAGAGTTTATTAGATGAGAGAAAATAACCATACTAGTTTGGCTTGTATTATTATCCTAATTAAAATTGACAAGGTTCTCAATCTGAAATTGTTTTTCAAAAAACAGATGTGCACTCCCTGGGTAAGCCATCTTTTATATGAAGAGGGCTTGAGTTACAATTACAACATTATCTATGCCTCTATATGAAAACCAGCCTAATTTATCAAAAATTATTTGCATTTAAATTCAGTGCTTTGAGATCCCATCTGGAAATTAGAAACGTACTGATAATTGTTGATTTTTAGCAAGGAAAATACATTATGTCAAGGACCATTTATTTTCTGGCCCTCATATTTTTATTGTGAAAATCTTGAAGTTAAAATGTAGTGGGAAATAACCATGCAAATCAGAAACATGGACTGTGAATCAGGAGATCCCAACTAAGGCATGTGAGTTATCCTTAGACAGTTTAGATTTTTAAATTGTTTATAGATGGTGTTCAGATTATGGAAACAATAAACCTGTTGCACACCATGCTGATTAAATCTCAGCTGCAGCGTGTGTTGACCTTTGCCTCACAAATTTTGAAAAAGTGTATGTATGTACATGTAAATGTATATATACATGTACATATATAAATGTGTGTGTGTAAACTTGGTGCTTCCTGAATGTAGCTGTCTGTGATTTTAGGAACACTGGCAAACTAGAATGAACCTAGAGGAAGGCATTTGGAAGAAGGCATCCAGGTTTGCGAAGTTTATAAAGCATGTTTTGTGGAAGCAACTGGGATTATTTAGATTTGAAGGAATAGCGTCATCAAGTCATCTTTAAATATTTAAATAACCTTGAAATAATAAAGGGATTAGATTTTTTTTTTTATGTTGCTCCAGAGTTCAGAACTAGGATTAATAGTACAAGTAAAGATAAAACAGATTTTGTCTTAATGTAAGAATTACTTTTAGAGCCCAGCTCTTTGGCAGTGGAATAAATTGCCTCGTGAGATAGTGTGCTACCCACGGAGTGGAGGTTTAAGCATCTTTTAGAAACGCTGTAAAACATACTAAACTCTAAAAAAAATATATATCCTAACGTTTTATAGTACTTCTAAATTTCTTTTAAAAAATTCTGAGATTCAGTGTTTTAGACAGGGATTATTTAACATATTTCCCATTTTGTTTAAGGTGACAAGATTTTTTAATTTTGAATGCACATTCACTCAATCAAGAAACATTTATAGAGCACCTACTATGTGCCAGGCATGGTGTTAAACAATGGCTTTAGGGAGGAGCTGAACTAAACTTGGTATCTACCTTATGAAGGTCAGAGATTAGTAGAAGCAGACATTACTCAACAGTGGTATAAACACATGGGCAAATGTGAACTTTGATAAATCATGTAGAGACGGTACACAGCACTCTGTGACCTTATATCAAAGCCATAACATTTTTTCCATCTTACCGCTACAACCTAGTCTAACTAGCTTAATCTTTCACCTGGAATACCAAGCAGCCTACTGACTGTGCTCCCTGCTTCCACTCATGCTGCCCTCCAATCCTTTCTCAGCTACACAAGTGCAATTTCCTCAAAATGCAAATGAGATCATACCTTCACCCTGTCTGAAATCCTGCAACATTTCTCATTGCTCTAAAGACCAAAGTTCTTCACATGGCCTGAAATTATTTTTATAATATGGCCTTTGTCTGAGCAGCCCTGGTGGTGCAGTGGTTAAGTGCTTGGTTGCTAACAGAAAGGTGGGCTGTTCAAACCCACCAGCCACTCCATGGGAGAAAGATGTGGCAGTCTGCTTCCATAAAGACTTACAGCCTTGGGAACCCTATGGGGCAGTTCTACTCTGTCCTATAGGGTTTCTATGTGTCAGAATTGAATTGATGGCAACAGGTTTGCTTTTTGGTGTTTTGGCTTTTGTCTAACTCCAAGAGTACCTCATACCACTTCCCGTCACTTTCTCCATTCCATACGGTCTGAGAATTTTCACTATCTGGAGTATTCTTCTGCATCAGGGCCTTTGCACATGCTGTTCCCTTCCCTGCCAGACTTTTCATCCCTTCTCCCTTCACCTAAGATAACCCCATCAAGTCTCAATTTACATACTGCCTTCTCATACACAATCATAAGTCCTTCATTCATTTACCCAACAACAATTCATCAATTTCCTGTTAAGCACCAACCACTGTTCTAGATGTTTGGAATACACATGCAAAAAAACCGGCAGAGAGACTTGTCCTTGAGGGAAAAGAAAACAAAACTTCTGGTTAGTTTATACTCTACCTAAGATGTTAAGTCATTATCTAGATAATTGCATTGCACAAGTAATCTCATGTGATATACAACTATATTCTTAGAGATTTTCAATACTACAGTTTTTCTAAAAACACACAGGTATGTGAGATTAGATAGGAGATTATAAAAAAAATGGCTTTTGGTCTGACAAAAACACACTTTATAGAGAATTTGGCTCATTTCATGCCACATGTTTTCATATCTAAGTTGATAGCATACTGGTGCACGTATTTGTATATGTACATTGCATGTATATGTATATTTGTATATTGTATGTATGTGTTATGTATAACATAACTAGATTTTATACTATCCTCCACAGAAGAATGTGAACGAATATTCTACCTTGAAAGTATTAATGGATTTGCTCAAAATTAGTTTGAATATTTTATAAATTAAACTTATGTTGTTATAAAAAATTATAAACTTTACTTTTTTGGAGGCAAGTGATCATGAGTTTCATCAATTAGCTATTTCAGAAAGCCTGTGTTCATCACATTTTATTCAGTGTTGGGCCTTAAGGAAAGCTTTTATAAATTAGGAAGCCTCTTTACTGGTCTGAGGAATTTATAGTCCACCTAGAGAGACAACATAAATGAAAGAATATGAGGCAGTGTGTCTACCAAGTGCAACAAAGTATAGTAAAAAGTTAATGTAAAAGAAGAAAATAACAAAACTTTTCCTCACCCCAATTATTTTCAATATACTTCCTTATTCAGCAAGATAAAAACAGTACAGCCATGAATTTATGTTACATAGGATGAAATTCACTAGCTAGACTGTGATTTCTGGTACGAAACAACTGCTAACTAGTGTTTTGTATTATTCAAAAAACGTAGAAGCAGCAATTTTGGATTTACAGGAAGCTTTTTTTTTTTCTGGGTGCGCTAGATTATGATGGCATTCTCTTATGATCAGGATGCCTCGGTTTGAAGGCTTTACAAGTTATGGATCTTAGGGGAAAAATAACAGTTCTGGGAGAGTTTCTTCTTTGTAGCTCACTGAGATAAGGAAAAATGTCCAAGGCAACGTGTTTACAGAAGCTTGGAAAGCAGCCGTGTCAGTTGAGGTAACTGCCAGATAGGATCTTGCCGAGGTCGTTGTAGTTCTGCTTTCTTCTGGTTTTCTGGTGAGAGCTGAGAACTTAGAGCAATGGGTTGAAAAAAGACCATGAAATCAAAGGACCATTGGTTTGGATAAAACTACAGTCAGTAAAAATGGAAAATAAACTTCTATGTGTTTGGCCTTTAGCAGCCTCAGGGACTTTGAATAACATTTTACCAAATTGCTTTTGAGTCCTTCAGAGTTGTAATGCTTTTTCCTTGGGTCAGTGGTAGTTTAAAATCTGTTAGCAGTTGTGAAATAGTGTAAAAGGGATATGAAATATATTTTTCTTCTTAAATGCCACTTAATCCAATTAATCGTAGGCCAAGGACATATACTAATTAAAAAAAATTACTATCAATTTCCACTGGTAATGATAGCGATAATGTTTGTACCTTAAAAGTTCTTTGTTTGGTTCAGGTTGGCCAAAAGAAACTTTTTTTCATTGGCCTGTATGCTGTTATTGGAGGGCTCAATCCAATTAGTTAAAGAATTTAACGTTACTTCAGGTTTTGGGTATTATTTATGCTGTATGCTTTTGTACGTAGGGCAAACAGTTTAAAAGGGTGCACTCTGTAATATTAAATGATATGAAAAATGAATGCTGAGAACAAAATTCAAATGTGAAAAAACTAACATGCTGACAATTGACAAATAGTCCAATTAACATTACAGACGTTTTGCCAAGTTGAAAAATGAGAAGCAAACAAAAACATTTTTATATTATAAGCAAAGTTTAGAAGTTTATAAAAATCATTTTTTTCCCTATTTCAGGGAAGTGATCCAGGATTATTCTTCTCAATTGCTTACTGATGGTGCTTTAAAGGAAGGGAATAGTAAGGTGTGATTAAATACTTACTGATTTAAGTGGCTTATTGGAAGGTTTTGTATAAACCGGGTATTTATATTTTGAGCCCTGGTGGTGCAGTATGTTAAAAGCTTGGCTATTTACCAAAAGGTCACAGTTTGACTCCTGCAGCCACTCTTTGGAAACCCTATGCGGCAGTTCTACGCTGCCCTATAGGGTCTTTATGAGTCGGATTTGACTCAACACTAACTGTTACATCATTGGAACAGCCTGTTAAGCACCAGAGAGCAGGGTTGTCTGGCTTGTTTCCATGGCCTTAGGAAGGGCACAAGCACAGGCAGGCACACAATAGAACTACAGATCCACAAGAAATTTTGTTGAATGTATTGATAAAGTCCCTAGCAAGAAAATGAACACAAAATAGCAAAATAGGACTCAAGATAGGGAAGCATTCTGCAAGGTGATATAGAGAAAGAGAGTTCTGCAGAGTTTTGCCAAATTGATCGTGCAACAAGAAGAGAGAATGTTATAATTCTCCCAAATACTTTTCTACAGTCAGCTCTGTAGGGAAAAGGATGTAATAAAAAAGAAAAGTGCTCTAAAGATAAACTTAAAGCCATCTACGTACCCTCAATCATAGCAAATGATAAAGGGAAATACTTAGGTTTTGGAAAATTGCTCCATGATAGGAAAAGTTAGCAAAAGAAGACAGAAATAAAACGGTGGTGAGTCCACAGTCAAACTGCAGCATAATGTTAGTAGACAGTTTTCAGTTTCAAAATACTGCATTCTTCATCAAAATTTCTCACTAAGATCAGTTTTTTCATTCGTTCCTTTGTTCCTCCCTCCCTCTCCCTCTTTCTCCTTCCTTTCCTTTCTCCATGGAGAACCTTAAGCAAATAGATGTCATACAAAAGAAATTAAAATTCTGCTTTGAGTTTTAGAAAGGTCTATGGGACTCTTGGAGACCTAGTGATGCAGTGGTTAAAGTGCTCAGCTGCTAACTGAAAGGTCACTGGTTGGAACTCACCAGCTGCTCCATGGGAGAAAGATGTGGCATTCTGCTTCTGTGAAGATTTACAGCCCTGGAAGCTCTATGGGGGCAGTCCTATTCTGTCCTATAGGGTCGCTATGAGTCAGAATAAGTTAGATGGCAAGGGGTTTGGTTTTGGTTTTTTGACTGGGCTCCTTAAATCCTGTATTCATTATCATACTTTTATACGATTCCTAAAGCACCTATTGTTATTGTTGTTAGCTGCCATTGAGTTAGCCCCTGACTCATGGTGCCCCATGCACAACTGAACAAAATGCTGCCTGGTCCTGTGCCTTTGCCATGACCAGTGGACCAGGCCATTGTGATCCATAGTGTTTTCACTGGCTGATTTTCAGAAGTACATCACCAGGCATTTTTTTCCTAGTCTGTCTTAGCCTGAAAGCTCTGCTGAAAGCATCATAACAACATGCAAGCCTCCACTGATGGATGAGTGGTGGCTGAGGCTAAGTGGATTGGCTGAAAGTCAAACCCGGGTCTCCTGCATGGAAGGTAACAATTCTACCACTGAACTACCAATGCCTCATGAAGTATCTATGTTGTGGCATTGTTAGTTGCCCTTGAGTTGATTCCAACTCATGGTGACCCCATGTGTGCAGAGTAGAACTGCTCCATAGGGTTTCCAAGGCTGTGATTTTTCAGAAGTAGATACCTGGCATTTCTTCCAAGATGCCTCTAGGTAGCCTTTTAGCTAGTAGTCAAGCACTCAACGATTTCTACCACCCAGGGACTCCATCTATAAAAAAAAAAAAAATAGTAGATGATAAATACCTACCTTGATTCCCCACATTTTTCTTGGTTATTCATCCTTTATTACTTCATTAGGTTTTTTCCAAATCTCTAAGAGATATTATAATACCATTAAAAATCTCATATTAATAATTCTAATTTTAAGGGGTGAAATCCCGCTTTATGTTTGTCACAAGCCTCAGAGCCATGAGCCACTGTAATTCCACAGAAAGCCTCTGTGCCATGAAAAGGAACACTTTCTTATTGAAAATACTACTGTGCATTGTAGAAAATGTAAATTTGTCTCGACTTATTGGCATTGCTTAGCTCTCCTGGAAGTGCTGCCCTTGAGATCCTGATTCTCTGAAATGATGTTATAGCATAAGTGTATGGGGATGAATTCTCCTTCTGCCACTGAGCATCTACTGGGGATTACACCTAAGGACAGAGGTGCCACACTCTTTAAAAACTCAAAGGTTAGCAGAGTTAAATGATATTGGGCTGCTGGGTGCCAGGTTTTTCAAAGCAGATTCATCTACAAAATCAATATGGACACAAGACATTTATTGCATTATTCCATTATACACCCATACCTCAAACATTTAACATGTCAGGAATAATACTCTGAGTTCTTAAACCTTAACCAAATGTAAAAGCAGAGACCCATAGAAAATTAAATCTCTAGTGAACCAATACATCAAACGGTATGATTTTTGTTCCTAGTTATTTCAATGACTCCATGAAGAGGAAAGGAGCCTTAAAATGCAACTAAAATTTCAAAAAAAAAAATGTGCCAAATAATAGAAATTTTCTTAGAAGAGTCACTAACTGGATGAAAGCATCAATTAAATGAGATGTCTGGGCTGTTTTAAAACAACAAAATGAAATAAAATAAATAAAAGACTTAATGTTGTTTTTAGATGCCATCAAGTAGATTCCAACTCATGGTGAACCAATGTAGGACAGGAAAAAACATTGCCCAATCTTGCATCATCTTCATGATTGTTGGTAGGCGTGAGTCCATTGTTGGGGCCACTGTGTATTTCAACTGTCTTCTACTGTAGGAGGCTTATTTTCTAGCACTGTATTTGACAATATTTTGTTGGAATCCATAGGGTTTTCACTGGCCTAATTTTAAAAAAGTAAATTGCCAGGATTTTCTTCCTAGTCTGCTTAGTCTGGAAACTCAGCTGAAATATGTCCACCATGGGTGACCCTGCTGGTATTTAAAATACTGGTGGTGTGGCTTCCAGCTTCATAGCAACATGCAAACCATCACAGTATGACAAGCAGATAGATGGGTGGTGAAAGGACTTGTAGAGGTGGTTTTAGAGAGTAAATTGATTTTATATGGTTCATTCCTGACAATTTCAAGTCTTTTATGAAATAGGTTGCAGATCAGTAGTATTATATAGGATGAGGTAATGAAGTGGCAGTAATAAAGAGCAGTGTGAGTGGTGAAATCTGCCTAGAAGTAACATTGTACTATAGGAGTTTAGGTAGGTGAATGCCTACAGGGCATTAATCTCTGAGAAGAAACCCTATGTTAGATAAATGCATATTGTGTTTGCCTTGGCTATTTTAATTCATGCTTAGTTAGTATCAAAATGTCTAGATAAAGAACAAAACATTCTATTACCTGGATGTTAGGCTTTTTAATATCTCTATATTCACAACAGACAATTTTCTGGATTATCAATTTTTATCTTGTATAGGCATTGACTAAGTTAGGGAAGCAATGCAGAAATAAAACCAAAGAAAATAGTAGGGTAAAAAACATGTATCATGAGTCACAAAAAATGTTTATTAGGCTATGTTTAAATATTCAGACTTCACTCTATAAGTTTGTCTATGTATTTAAGTTGAAGAAGTTTTCTTTTCAATATTTTCTACTTCATACAATGCTGAAAAATATGCTCTATCAACTTGGTAGAATTTGTAGGACACTTTTTATGATCAAATTTACCTGTATATTCCAACACCTTTATTTTATAAAACTATCATTATCTATCCATCCCACATCCTAATAATTCAAATTCAGTTGTTTAGAATTATTATTGAGCTGTATGTCAGGTACTGTGTTGTAAGTATACAGAGGATATTTGGCAAATATACTCATACACACATATTTAAATACATACATTCGCATATACACACAAATACATTCAATAAAAACAAGACCTCAGCCAATCAGGTTATCTACATTGAGCTTTTTAAGGAGAAAATCACAGGAAAACAAGTAGATATCAGAAAATTAGGTTTTTCAAAACTCCTACTTTTAAGTTAACATTTCCAATATACGATCAATCTGGTGTCAATAGATAGTCAATCTTATTTTCCACATTTTTCACTTACACGTATTTTTTAAATTAAATTTGACACCTATACTAAACTTTCAGATTATTGGAAGCTAGAAAAATACCTTTCCAGAATGTTTCAACAGAGTTATTGTATCCCTTTAAGTCTTATCCACATGAAAAGACATATTGCAGTATAATGAAAGGAGATAAGGATATTAGATTACGAATTTGAGCACAGTCCTTAAGAATAACAATGTTGCTACTGTGTGCTAAAAAAAAGAAAGAACTTTCCCTTTGTGGGTAGTAAGTCCATGTTTATTCAGTGAAGCAGTATTAATATTTTGATAAAAGCAAGATTTAATATAAATTTTTAGGTGACCAACAACTTATATCAACATTATGTTTTTTTGAGCAGCGTATTACTGTTACCAAAGATAATTTCTTTTTCTATTTGGAGATACTCCAGACTCACAAAAGTGAAGATGCGTAGAATTGATGACACAAGTTGGTGAGGTCCAAGTTCCATATTGTGAAAAATATCTGAGTAGCAGCCTCACTGTTGATTGAAATACAACGTGCTGAAAATTATCTATACCAGTCAGTTTACCATGACCATCATTCATGTGGAAGTACCTTTCGTGGCGTACATGCAAAAGTCCTCTGCCTGATTGCATAGGCAGGCGCTGGAGTGATGCAGTCCTTTGATTATCTAATCATGTCATCCCTTCCCCAGTGTGCGTTGTATATAGAAGCAATTAAGAAACAAAATTTGAGTCTGGCCAGGAGAGGTTATGAGACTACAAGATTACAAAATTTGTTTTCTAGTATTTTACCACATTAGTGACTCATAAACTTAGAATGGATTCAGCAAGAAAAAATGTCATCTGAGGATATCCAGAAGTGAGTTTGTATTTACTTAGAAACCCAGAATTTCTTTGCTTTCCCGTTACTTTTAACTTGTTGCTTGGTCTGTTCTCTTCAGTATGACCCATCATATTGAAACTGAAGTGCAATAACCTTTCTTTCGGGGAAAGGGGATGAGATCTGTTGATCCGAGTTGTGAAACTGCTTGCCTCCTGGAGATAAGTTATTTGTGTATATTGAGAGGAAGAATATATAAATAAATAAGGTAAACAAAATAGAGTATTGCCATGACATCTGTACAGAACCAAAATTACACAATGAATCATTAGGTTTCCTTACAGTTTATATCTATTTAGAATATGAAAACAAATGCTAAAATATGTTCTTATTATCATTACTTTTTAACAGAAGCAAAATTGAGTTTTTGAGGTAGAGACTTAACTATGGCAACTTCTCCCTCTCCCTCTCCTAGCCCTTTCTGGTCTTCTTATTTTTGTTTTATTATTCAGCTCAAACATTAAGCCTTTAAGTCTCCCATGGACATTTTTTCACATATGCTTGAGCCCTTTTAAAGAGCTGCGTTCTATGCTTTGTGTTCTATATTATGTTAGGCCATGTTATCCCTAAAAATCATTCTGAGGTTGATAGTACTCCTGTTTTATAAACAAGGAAACTGAGCCTTAGAGAGATTAGATTACTAGCCCAAGCTCATGCATCAGTAATTGCTAGAGCCAGGAGTTGACCTCAAGTCAGACAGACTCTAAAACTTATGCTCCCACTACTACACAAATTTTAAAAATTTAATTCTTCAGACTTCATCCAAGAGAAAATCATGTTACTGCATGACAGCCTTCAGAACAGGCACTTGTTTAGTCTAGAAGCACTTTTTGAGTACAGTAGGTAAACTCTCTATAGAAGAGGAAATGATTAAGGGCATGGAAATCTCAGATTTAAGTCCTGCTTGGGCAAATGATTTATAGTCTCCATGTATCAGTTTACTCATGTCGTATACAGAGGTCATAATATTCATCTCCGTGAACACTAGCTGCAGTAGCCTATGCAATAATGTCTGGCACATAGTAAGGAGGAATTTTATAAATCAATTATTATTAGGGGTACAGCTCTGTACTAAATAGGAAAGATGAGTGGATACAGATTTGAAAAGCTAATTGAGGAGACAAAAGATCAAAGTATGAAATAATAATTTCAAGACAATTGCTAAAAATATACAATGCATGATATGTACAAATTCGTAAATAAGGACTAAGAATAACAAAGATGGAGGGAGACTGAATATATACAGAAAGCTATCTAGAGCTAGTGCTTTGCCATATGTGAAGGTGAAATAGCCCTTGATTTGAAGGGTATGAGAGCTAAAGGAGAGACACAAAGCTAAACAATATAAAACCAATTGAAACCAGTTGCCATTGAGTCAATTCCAACTCATGGCAACCCCATGTTGTTACAGAGTAGAAATGTGCTCCATAGGGTTTTCAAGGCTGTGATCTTTTGGAAGCAGATTGCTAGACCTTTCTTCTGAGGTACGTCTGGGAGATTCGAACCTCTAACCTTCCAGTTAGTAGTGCTTAACCATTTTTACCATCCATGGTACTCGTAAACAATATAAGGGGCACTAAAGAGAAACTGGAGGACTTAACTGAAATAGAATCTTGAGGTGTTTCTGAATCATTCATCCATCAAGTAAAATAATAGCTACCATTTGTTTTAGTATTTTCTTTATGCCAGTTTGGACATGTCATGACATGTCATCAGGAAATACCAATTGCTAGAAAAGGTCATCATGTTTAGTAAAATAGAGGGCCAACAGAAATGAGGGAAATCCTCAATGAGAAGGATTGACACAATAACCAAAACAATGAACTCAAACATACTAACTATCATGAAGATGGTGCAGAACCTGGCAATGTTTCCTCCTGTTATACATAAGGTCTCCATGAGTCAGAAGCGACTGAATGGCAACTGACAGCAACAATAACATGCCAGTCACAGTTCTAAACACTTTGTGGTAACTCAGTCCTCACAACTATATGAGAAAGGTGCTTGTCTTAGTAATCTATTGATGTCATAACAGAAATACCATCAGTGGATAGCTTTAACAAAGAGAAATTTATTTTCTCACATTCTAGTAGGTTACAAGTCTAAAATCAGGGCGTCAGCTCCAGGGGAAGGCTTTCTCTCTCTGTTGGCTCTGGAAGAAGGTCCTTGTTGTCAATCTTCCCCTGGTCAAGGAGCTTCTCAAGTGCAGGGACTCCAGGTCCGAAGGAACCGCTCTGCTCCTGGTGCTGCTCTTTTGGTGGTATGAGGTCCCCAACTCTCTGTTTGCTTCCCTTTCCTTTTATCTCTTGAGAGATAAAAGGTGGTGCAGGCCACACCCCAGGGAAACTCCCTTTACCTTGGATCAGGGAGGTGACCTGAGTAAGGGTGGTGCTACAATCCCACCCTAATCCTCTCAACATGAAATTACAATCACAAAATGGAGGACAACCACACAATACTGGGAAGTATGGCCTAATGGAATTGAAACACACATTTTTGGGAGAACATAATTCAATCCATGACAGTGCTATTCTTATGTGCTTTCCACAGATGAGGAAACTGAGGCACTAAGGTGCTTCTACCTTGTCCAGGGTCAAACACCTAGTGCAGCAGATCCAGGATTCCAAAGCCCAGCAGTTTGGTTCCGGAACGTAAAGAGCTTCCAGGAAGGCACTGTGTGGGGCATGGGGCGGCGAGGGGACACGTAAGAAGGAAGGGCTGCACTGTGGAGCACGGTTTAATGTATAAGGAAAAGACATTTCTGCCACTTGTTCTTTCAGTTCAGGGTCAAGTCCAAATTCCCACTGCTTAATTCCTGAGAATCAGAGGATCTGAAACCTGTCTTTGAGTTGTAAACCACGCAGGGATTGACTAGGACTTTTGCTGCCAGAAATGAATCAGTAGATCAGATTAAAGGACTAAGTCCTGTCTCAGGGACAAGCAATCACATACAATAGAAAAGAGACGAGGGAATGGGCAATAAATGTAAATCACGTTACAGAAATCCAAGTAATTGGGGTCTGGATGAAGTTTGGGAAGGAATTTAGAGAACAAAGAGAAGATTTCACCTAAGATTTAGTAATGACACACAGATGGAAATATGGGGAAAATAGAAAGGAAAGAAAGAAGGATAGGAAAGCAAGGCGCCACCTTGAAAACCCTGAATTTTTCAGTGTGAGGAGCAGGTGGAATGGAAGTGTTATCAGTAATAAGCAACATTAAGAAAGGGGGAAATTAGGGTAAAGTGGAGAAAATTTAGTTTTCACAACATTGAACTAAAAATAACATTTCTCTCTGAACAACTTTTAATGTCATAGTTTAGTATTTCTCAATGGGAGTTGTAATGACTTTCCTGTTGACAAACTATGACTAATAAAGATACTTGAAAGAGTATAAGAAAGAGACACTGAGCCTATCTGATGTGGGAAATAAAAGGTTCAGGAGTAACATAACAATTTTCATATACAGGTTTGTGTGTGTGTGTGTATTTATTTCGTGTGTTTATGTGTGTGTGTATATATGTGTGTATATATATATATATATATATATATATATAAAGAGAGTGAGTAGTGATCAACCATATTATCTCCAAAGAAAGGATGAGGAGTGATTAGAGGTAAAAGAGAGGTATTAAATACTAGATCTGGACATTATGAAAAATATCCTCTCTATGTGTCTATCATTGAAAATGGAGTTTGTATCTGGCTGGAATATTTTAATAAATGTAAATATGAGGGACCTGTTACATCCTCTTTGCTAAGGTTTGCAGCACTGATTTCACTGGCTTTGCTAATGTCACCACAGCTGCAGCTGCTCATGTCCACAGCATAGAACAACTGCCCCACAGGGCTGCAGTTCAGATTGCCTGTTGTTGTTACTGCTAGATGCCATCCAGAAGTTCTGACTCAGAGCGGCCCTATGCAGGATTGCCTAGAGGCTTTCTAAATCCATACAAATGAGTTATCAAAGCCTTTGCACTTAGGGAAGTCCCAGACTCTCCTAAAGGAGCCCTGGTTGGTGCTGGGGTTAAGAGCGCGGCTGCTAACCAAAAGGTCTGCAGTTCCAACCCACCAGCTGCTTCTTGGGAGAAACATGTGGCAGTCTGCTTCTGTAAAGATTGTTGTTGCTAGGTGTCTAGGAGTCAGTTCCAACTCATAGAGACCCTATGTACAACAGAACAAAATGCTGCACGATCCTGCACCATCCTCACAGTTATTATTATATTTGACAACATGATTGTAACCACTCTGTCAATCCATCTCATTGAGGATCTTCCTCCCTTTTGCTGACCTTCCACTTTGTCAATCATGGTGTCCTTCTCCAGGGACTGGTTCCTCCCGATAATATGCACAAAGTACACAAGACAAAGTCTCTCCATCCTTTCTTTTCAGGAGCAAGCACTCTGGCTGTACTTCTTCTAAGACAGGTTTGTTTTCTTCTGGCAGTTTCCACGGTATATTCAATATTCTTCACCAATGCCATAATTCGAAGGCATCAATTCTTCTTCAGTCTTCCTTATTCATTGTCCAGCCTTTGCATGCATGTGAAGCAATTGAAAATACCATGGCTTGGGTCAGATTATAGCCTTGAAAATCCTATGAGGCAGTTCTATTACAAGGTTGTTATGAGTCAGAATTGACGGCAATGGGTTTGGTTTTGGGTTTAGACTCTTCTGTCTCTACATTGTGGGGGCCCTTTATTGCAGGGGGCAAAGAAGTGGTAGCAAGAGTGAAGCTCTAAATCTGCAATGCAGAAAGCCTTATGAGATGGCCTCCTTGGCTTCACTTCTGTGGTTAGTTCCCGGACCCCATTTGAGAATAAAAAGGGTGTCATAAAATCTGTGTTTTATTGCCTTTTTTTTTTTGTATTAGGCACTTCCCAAATGGTTATCACAAAGTTCCATCCTTACTTTCAGTGGTCACCAAGGCTGGCAAGCAGCTGCAGGCTTGGCTTGTACAGATTTGCTGGGAACTGGGGCCCTTGGATCTCATCTCTATGGCCAACAACTTATAATTGATTTGGTTGAATTCTATTTAGTTCTCTAAAGGGAGATTTAGTGTGTATCTTGTCTACAGAATTGGATTTCCTCCTTGATGGTTGTCCTTTCATATACATAATCTTAAGTGGCCTGATCTTTAAGGGTGACAGCTGCGGTTAGGTTAGCAGAGAATTGCTTGAAGATATTAGAAGTCAACTTATACTGAAAGCCAAAATCAACTCTTAAAAGCACTCAGCTTTCTGATAACCTTACTGGACGCAGTTCTCCCTAAAACCGTTATCTTAAGAGATTTGGATGTTGCCAGTGATCTGAAACTTATTACTGGCCTAAACCATGCTGAATTTTATAATACTCTGAAGTTAAGTGGTTTCAATATTAGATGATCATCATATATCTTAATATTTACGCACTTATGCTCTCCAACTTAACATGAGTAGCCTATACTACAACTGTATGATTTTTAAAGGTATGCCTTAATTATATTTTCCCTTCTACTTCTATTTGTCATTTGCAATTTGGAGGATAGATATTGCTCAAAACTAGAGAATAAAATGTTAACTGATAAGGGGAGGGATTTTCTGCCTGTTTGTACACTGCTGTATCACCAGTAGAACAGTATCTGGTGCTGGCAGTAAAATTTCTTGAATAAATGACCAGCTTATTTTGATTCAAATATAAACTTTTTAATAAAAAATATTGGAAATTTTGTATATATAAGAAAATTCATGTGTGTGTGTATCTCCATGTATATACATCATTATATATGTTTCCATATATATATATATATACATATATATATGGCTCTCTCCTGGTAGACTCAATATATGCCAAATGACTGCAATAATGATTATATAACAATACCTATTTACTATTCAATTATAATTATTGTGCTATTATTTTTAGCATTCGATATATCACCCCGCTGCTTTACTCTCTAAAGTCTATATTCTTGGTTTTATGTTTTTCATATCTCGGAGGGCAACAAGGTGGGAGGGCAACAAGAATATTCTGCCCTTTTCTTGCTTTTTTATTACCCAAATTGGGCTTCCAAATCTGGTTTGAAACGTCCCTAAGATGGTCCAGGTTATTTTAATGAAGGATAACCCAGGGAAGTAAAATCTGGTCTTAGGTGAACCAACATCTGGACACACCTGGTCTTTTCAGATATACTAGTGATTGGGTGATATCTCACCAAACTGGCTGTGTGTTGGTAGACAGGGAAAAAACAAAATAAAATTCCTTAAAATGATGAACTTGTATTGATATTTTCAAATTACCTGCATAAAACTCTATACTTTTGTTTTCAGCATTCCTTCAATATCATAGTTTGTTAAGGTGTCACACGTGTATAAATTATCCTACATTATTATGCTAGACGCTGCCCACAGATCCATGTGTTTAAATTGCAGTGCTCTCCAGAGTTTTAGGTGTGATCTGCATTTGCCATAAAGGAGCACTTCTTGTGGCATAGTGGTTAAGAGCTATGGCTGCTAACCAGGAGGTTGGCAGTTCAAATCCAAGAGGTGCTCCTTGGAAACTCTATGAGGCAGTTCTACTCTGTCCTATACGGTGGCTCGGCTTCAACAGGGTTTGTGCATTAGCAATTCTATCATTGGCTTCAAGAGGATTAATATGATTTACTAAGAGAATGCATGAATAGGGTCTTCATGGGCACAGTCTGGTGAAAATGCTTTTCTTTTTTTTCTTGCTCCTTCTTCCCTCCTTCTTGACCTTCAGTTATCCATCAGAAAATTGACCCAGAAGAGTACAGTTTCCAGTATTCTTCCCCGTCAGACTCATGGAAGTCAAGTTCCTGCTATCTGAAAAGAGAAAGAAATCCTAGCCTCGTCTCCAATCATGAGGACGTAAGGTCCCAGACTGACAAGAGTCCCTACTTTTTGGCCTTTGTTATCCTATTGATGGTGTCAGGGTTATCCTTCCTTTTTTTAATAGATAGTTTTTAGAGAAGATTATTTTTTTTTTAAACCTGGTATCTTTTAGCATCACTATGAGATTACATCCTTTCCCTTCTTTCCCCAAATGTCCTGCAATATTTAGAATGTTTCTTATAACATTCTTTCAGTTTTTTCTTAGGCTGGTCCTATATCCTTGTTTCCTGAGCAGTATAAAAGTCTACAGTTTGGCTAAAAAAACCAAATCAGTTGTTGTTCAGTAGATTCCTACTCATGGCGATATCATGTGTGTCAGAGTAGAACTATGCTCCATAGAGTCTTCAAGTCCGTGACCTTGAACAGATAGCCAGGCCTTTTTTCCAAGGTTCCTCTGAGTGGGCTTAAACCTTCAACCTTTTGATTAATAGTTGAGTGCTTAACCATTTGTGCTACCCAGGGACTTCTAGTTTGGCTATAAAGTCACATCAATTAAAGGTTTCCTATCCATATCTAGGATACCCTGGTGGTGCAGTGGTTAAGTGCTGTGGCTGCTAACCAAGAGGTCGGCAGTTCGAATCTGCCAGGTGCTCCTTGGAAACTCTGTGGGGCAGTTCTACTCTGTCCTGTAGGGTCGCTATGAGTCAGAATTGACTTGACAGCAGTGGGTTTTATCCATATCTAAGCATCAAATCTTATTAGACAAAGCAAGTCCTAACCAAACTCTACTTCTATACAAGATTAAGCTAATTTAACCAAGTAAATAACAAAGGTATCTGAGCTATTGAGGCTTTTCCAGCAAACTTGCACTTAACCTCAGTTGCTTAGAGGGCACTTACAGGACAAAATTGAAATCATATTAAGAACTTCTGGGAAAAAAGATGTGTTCAGGGTTGGAACATAGAAAACTATCATCCAGAGAAATTCACATAAACAATTTGCATATATGCTTTTTAACATCTTCTACCTCAAGAAAAATCAAATCACCAACTACGTAATTACACTGTACATTTACATTGCAATATCAGAATCCCATTACAATGAACTCCAACTCGATGTTCTTACAAATAATTCCACCCCCCCCCTTTTTTGGTAGATGTTCAGAGTAAATTGTATATAACTGAATGTATTAGTGTGAGCATCCAACTCTTTTATTTTTCATGGATTACAAAAGCCACATCACTACTCCAAATTTTGTGTTCATACATATAGTTCATATAGTTATATATTATCACAGAATTGAATCATATCCTTACCTTATAAAAGCTTGCCTCAGTTGGGATTATCTACTAAGGAACTCTGAACTAAGGAATGTTTCTTAGTTCTTTCCACTATATATATTTGCAATTTTTAAGAATATAATAAATTTAAAAAATTACTTATATTTGGCATTCTCTAAAAAAAGAAAATAAATGTTCCTTTTTTTTTCAGAGTAGGAGACAATGTCTTCAGGGGAAAACTACAAAGGCACAAATCTTTCACCTAATAACACATTGAGGGCATATTACTTTTTAAAAATGTATTTGCCTTTTTATCTGTAGCTGACATCCAACCCCACTGGGTGCCTAGAGTCTGCTTTTCATGTGAACAACCTTCTTCCATGGAACCTAAATGGAAATTATTACTAAAAAGCAAAAAGAGTACTCACCTTTCAAAAAATGTAGAGAAAATGTTTACTGACACATGAAAATATCTTCTCCCACTCTTCACAAGGAAAAAATGTGCAAACATATAAAACAAAATTCTCTTTGTGGGCAGGGGGAATAATATCTGAAATAGGAAAAAAAAAGTATCAAAACATGTGAGTTAACTGTCTTTGGTTTAATTATTTAAAGAGCAGATATTTATCCAGCAAATCTGGAACACCAAGAAACCTCTAGTTACATGATTTTTTTAAACTACTGTATATAAGGTTTAACTGTTGGTTGCATATCCTTAAGGCCCATGAAAAAGGAGAGAATAGAGAACTCACATGTCTACACAAACATGGTGAGTACTCAGAAGGCCAGCCAGAGCTCATGCTTGTTATGAACACAC
Source organism: Elephas maximus indicus (assembly GCF_024166365.1). Lineage (NCBI taxonomy): Eukaryota > Metazoa > Chordata > Mammalia > Proboscidea > Elephantidae > Elephas > Elephas maximus. The sequence continues at coordinate 58,661,825 of NC_064823.1, read as the reverse complement.
GTGCTCACAGGAACTAGCTTTTATAATTTTAAGAACGGAACTCTGTTTCCAAATGAAAATTCTTTATTTTTAAATCTGCAGTCTCTAAATACAGAATGATATCCTTAACACCTTTTCAAGTAAGTCATATGAACTCTAAGACAGAGTTGATTTTATCCCACAGAAAGTCTTTACAAGAGAGATTACATACATGCCGTTTAAGGAAACATGATTTAAAAATGAATTTTTAACCTGACACCAATGTAGGTTCCCAAATTACAGGAGTCAAGCTCAGAAGCCAAGATGTCTGTTTCTGCCTCTGCCCCACTGTCATGGGTTGAATTGTGTTCCCTAAAAATGTGTGTCAACTTGGCCGGGCCACGATTTCCAGTATTGTGTGACTGTCCACTATTTTGTCATCTGATGTGATTTTCCTATGTGTTGTAAATCCTACTTCTATGATGATAATGAGGCAGGATTAGAGACAATTATGTTAATGAGGGAGAACTCAATCTACAAGATTAGATTGTGTCTTAAATCAATCTCTGTTGAGATATAAAATAGAGAAGCCAGCAGAGAGACAGGGGAACCTCATACCACCAAGAAAGGTCCAGGACCACACTCGTTTGGACCCGGGGCCTTGGGCTGAGAAGCTCCTAGAGTGGGGGAAGATTGATAACAAGGACCTTTTCCTAGAGGTGACAGAGACAAAGCCTTCTCCTGGAGCTGACACCCTGAATTTGAACTTCTGGCCTCTTAGACTGTGGAAGAATGAATTTCTCTTTGTTAAAGCCATCCACTTATGGTATTTCTGTTATAGCAGCACTAGATGACTAAGACACCCACCCAAGGCCCTGTGACCTCCCTTTAGTAGCCATTGAGCATGGCAGTGCAGATGTGTCCTGGTTTCATAAGACATGTTCTACTGCCCTGTGGGTCAGAGATTCTCTGGCTTCTTCAGCTGAGGACTGTTAGGATGATAGTCCCTTTTGGTAGCTCTCTATTAAACAATGACTTTTATTTGAAAACTGTCCTAAACTGGAATCACGCAGATTGACCTTGAGCTTACTAATCAAACTTAAAATTAACAAAAAGGGGGGCATTAACAGTTCGGTGGTATAATTCTAGACTTCCATGAAGGAGACCCAGGTTCAATTCCCAATCAGTTGACTTCATGCACGGACACAACCTGTCTGTCAGTGGAGGCTTGTGTGTTGCTACGATGTTGAACAGGTTTCAATGCAGCTTCCAGACTAAGACTAGGAAGAGAGGCCTGGAGATCTACTTTCAAAAATCAGCCAATGAAAACCCAATGGACTGCAATGGTCCAATGTGCAACTAACCATAGGGATGGGACAGGATTAGGCAGTGTTTCTTCCATTGCTTATGGGGTCATCATGAAGTCACCATGAGTCAGGGGCCCACTTGATGGCAGCCAGCAATAATAACAAAAATGTTATACTTCCCTCATTTTCCCTTCTCAAATTTTTCATGAATTTATATTTAGTTATCTCCTCAATTGCTAAGTGGAGAATTCATCATCTAGGGGTTTATTATGAGGGCCCCCATGCCCTGGTCTTGGGCATTTCCTGAGCCACAAGGAGATTGCTCTTTGGTGGAGTTCCAGAAAGGAAACAGCATCAGCCTTTTATTTGAATCATGGCTTTAGTTGTAATAATCTGAAAGCCATGAGCAAGCCCCATGCCTAAAATTGGACTCAATATCTCCATGTTTTGTGTTTGGTCCACTTGCTTTGTTCTGCCTCCAACCTCTCCCTTCCTGCCTGTCCTTGAACAGAGCAAGATTGGGGTAGTTGATGTGGAAAAGGTGTGGAGTTCCATTAGAGTCATTGTAGATATTATCCAATGCTACCTGAGTACTCTTGGGGATGTTTCTCTAGTTCTCCCAACCTTGGCAAGTATACCTTCTGCCTCAGCCTGGGTTCCCTACAGGAATAAAACCTTTGAGATTTATATATAAATAATTATAGAGAAATTTATTTTAATGAAATGGCTCACAAAATTGTGGAGGCTTCTAAGTCCTAAATCCATGGGTCAGGTGGCAGGCTGGAAAATTCTGTAGGCTTATATCCTGAGAATAGAAGGCTGGGTGACAAAAAGAGTTCGGGATGGGGGGGAGAGAAAGAAAAAGAGAGAGAGAAAGGAGAGAAGGAGAGGAGAGGAGGGGAGGGGAGGGGAGAGGAGAGGAGAGGAGTGGAGAGCTTTGCCAGAACATTCATTTATATACTGGAGGTGGGACACACCCTCAAGGAAATGTCCTTTTAACTGATTGATCATTTCAGATCACATCATAGAAGGTAATTACATTATATCACAGTATAGAAGACTACCTAGTCCACTGTTGGCCAAACCACTGGCAATCATACCCTAGCCAAGGGGACACATAACATTAACCATCGCATGTTTTTAATGACAAAATTGAAAGACAAATGTAGAGCTATTACATTTTTACAAATGAAAATCAGTAAAATAACAAAGACAATTGAATTTGATTATTATTTTTTATGACTGAGTGTTCTGTTGCTAAGTTGATGATGTCCATGTAAATAAGAAATTCATGCTTAGTTAATATATTTCTATACATTTATTCCATAAAATTTTATTTTCTTGCCTTCAACTTAATAAATCACTTTTTTAAATTGTATTTTAGTAGTGATAATGGTAAATTAAGCAACATTCCTTGAAGTATTATAGTTTTCATATAGTTTAATTTTATTAGCTCCAATTCAGAAAATTTTTCTCTTGGCTAAGGCAATAATAGTAACTGGAATAAAATTACCTAAGCCATATTTAAAATAGGAAATGAATAATTAGTTCAATTGCAATGAAATAAAATATTATAAATTATGATTATTATAAAATACTAAAACACATTTTAATTTCATCTTACAGTTCACTTGCACATCACAATTTGCACTACTAAAACAGCATATAAATCAATGCCCATGGAAGCAACAGCCAAGAAATCAAATGACATATTGCATTGGGTGAATTTACTAAAAAAGACCTCTTTAAAGTGTTAAAAAGCGAAGATGTCACCTTGAGGACTAAGATGTGCTTCACCCAAGCCATGGTATTTTCAATTGCCTCATATGCATGGGAAATCTGGACAATGTATAAGGAAGATGAAGAAAAATTGATGCCTTTGAATTATGGCATTGGTAAAGAATATTGAATAAGTCATGGACTGCCAGAAGAACAAACAAATCTGTCTAGGAAGAAGTATAGCCAAAATGTTTTTTAGAAGCAAGAATGGTGAGTGTCTTAGGCTGCGTGGTTCTCTAGAGAAGCAAAACCAGTAAAGCATATAAATAGATATCAAAAAACAAACAAGAAAACAAATGCATTGGCATTGAGTTGATTCTGACTCATAGCGACCTATAAGGTAGAGTAGAACTGCCCCATAGGGTTTCCAAGCAGTGCCTGGTGTATTTGAACTGAAGACAGAAACAGCATAAATGTCCATCAACAAATGACTGGATAAACAAATTATGGTACATACACAAAATGGAATACTGTACAATAATAAAGAACAATGATGAATCCATGAAACATCTCACAACATGGTTGAATCTGGAGGGCATTATGTTGACTGAAAATAATCACAAAAGGTTAGCAGCCAAGCCACTTAACCACTGCACCTGCAGAAAGAGAGGGAGAGAGAGAGAGAAAGAAAGAGAAAGATTTATATTTAGGAAATGGCTCACGGGATTGTAAATGTTGGAAGTCCCAAGTCCGTGGGTCAGCACAGAAGCGTCTCCCAACTCAGGAGCCACAGGGGCTGGTGAGTTGGGCAGAGGCCAAAGGGCTAGAGAGAGGCGTTCCTGTTTCACGGCTTGGAAGAGGTTATCCTTATGGCAGAACTGTATACTGAGCGTTCCTCAACCCGAACTGTAACCTGTTACTTCCCTAACAAATGCCATAACCTTGAGTATTGATTATGAGTTCTGCATGGCCAATGCAATGAATTGTCAAACCTAGCAGAGAAGTAGAGTGCTGATTCCTTCTGGAAGCACTCAGTAATCAGAAAAGAACTAAGAGTCAAAGATATCACTCTCCAATCCCCTACCCACCCACCCCGACATGAAAAAAAAAAAGGATAATCTCGAGTATTTTACATAATTTTCTAGTTTTTCTAAACATACACATCTTTGTTTCCATAAAAAAATTTTTTTTTATGAGACTATTTTATAAAAGTTTTCTTCTCACTTTTGTTTCTATTTCACTAATAACTTTGCTAATTGGTCTTTATCATTTGAAATCTGGCATTCACCTAGGAGGTAGCCTTCTATACTCTTGCTTTCTCTGCATTCCCTGTCTCTGGAAATTCTTATCAATTTTAACTCCTTCCCCAATGAGTTGGTGACTGTTAAATCTATCTCTCCAGGCTAGCCTGCTATCCTCAGCTCCAACTGGATACCACAACTACAACTCAAATTCACTGTTACTATGTGTGGTACAATTAATTACTTTTGTGTGCGGCCTTTCTAGCCATGGTCTTGTAGGTCCCACCCAGGTGATTGTGTGGTAGGGTAATTGTGGCCTACCAAGGCAACTGGTCAGTTTTGCCTTAAAAGAGCCAGTTCCAGAGAAGAGAGGAGGAACCCACCACCAAGGAAGGAAAGGCCAGCTTCAAAGACCCAGCACGAGGAGATGGTGCATTGGGCTTCCCAGCCCACAGAGACAGCTGAGTGCCTTTGGGCGGAAACTGAAGGCCAGGGAGAGGTGTACCTGAGAGCATAGCTGGGGAACGGCTGTCCTGATGAAAGAACTGTATTCTGGGTTTTCTTGATCCTGAATTATAACCATTACTTCCCTTATAATAAGTCTCATAATCATAAGTATGGTCTTTGAATTGTGTGGCCACTGCAGGGAATTATCAAACCCAGCAGAGAAGTAGAGAGTGCAGTGTGAGGGATGGTTGGTGTCAGAATTGGTAAAGATGGTGGAGAGAGGAGGCATGTCTGACCTCTGCCTCATAGGAATTAGCCTTGGGCTATTGATCTTGAGTCTCCTTCCCCCTTGTGAAGTTAGAGGAGGTCATACTGTGCCCCCACACCATTTTTACACAAAGAAAACCCAATTTCCAAATAAAATTATATCCACAGGTATAGGGTTAGATTTCCAATACACGTTTTTTAGGGACACGATTCAATCCATAAAATGCCCTTTAGAGGCACCAGCAGCAGACAGCTAGTGCAGTCTCATCAGATCTTAGTTCTAGCTCCATTGAATCCTCCTTCAAGCTCCTGAGGTACCAATACCACCTGGCTAGAACTCATCTTTAAAGGTTTGAGTGTCAGCTCCCTAGGGTGCCACATAAGCTTCTAGGTTCTAGGAACTCAACTTCTTCCCTTTGTTTCCTCAAGAGAGTGGTGATTTCTTTCAGCAGTTACTACCTCTGTATTATTCAGTGTTGTGTTTTTTTCCCCTCAATCCTCCAAAATTAATTTAACAAATTTCTTATATCGAATTTCTTCTGCTAAAATAACTGATATGGATTCGGTATTTTTGACATACCCTGACTACTACCCTACTAATATATATTAAATTAGATACTGAAATTAAAAGAAAAATATGTTTTAATTAGTAAATATAATAACTTCAAATAAATTTATTTAGGCAAATCTGAGAATTTTACTTATTTTTTAAAAACAAAGTATTCTACTATATATTTTTATAAAAATTATCAATTCTAGCACTCAATATCCATCTAATTATGTCTAAAACCATTGTTTTCAAGTCTATTCTGATTCATTGCGGCTCTACATGACATAGGAATTGCAAACCCTTATGGAAGGAGACTACCACATCTTTCTCCCCCATGGAGCAGCTGGTGGGTTTGAACCGCCGGACTTTTCAGTTAGCAACTGAACACTTAACCACTGAACCACCAGCGCTCCTTAGTTATGCCTACCAAAGTCAAGCCAAACCCAAGGCTGCTGAGTTGATTCTGACTCATAGCGACCCTATAGGACAGAGTAGAACTGCCCCATAGGGTTTCCAAGGAGCAGCTGGTGGATTTGAACTTTTTGGTTAGTGGCCAAGCTCTTAACCACTGCACCAGTTATGTCTAGACCAATGTATATACATATTTAAGAGTAATATAAATTGTCTAGTACTGCAAAATGTTTCTGAGTGATCATGAGCAACTGTTGTAAATATCACCCAAGTTCAAGAGTACAGCCAGCTAAAGAGTACCTGCATTATTTGGAACAAAAAGCAAAACTGTAAAATGTATGCTTGACACTACTGAGACCGATGCTTTGTTATGTGAGGATTTATTTCTTCATGCTATCTGAGAGAAAAGATTTGACAAGAAAATTATTTTGTCATTTTTCTTACTTGAACACTTCCACTACTCAAATTCGTACTTAAGGACTGTGTTCTTCTCTTATATCAGCATCAGTACAACTGGCAAATGTTCATGGTACCTGTACAGAATGAACTTTTGTTCTGAGGGCTAGGATGAGAGATACCTAGCAGCATTTTCTGTGGTATCCGAATGGTAATATTTTCCTGTGCCGAGTGCAAGGTACAGTGCAGCATTGCTTCTGTGTAGTTTAACACAACTGTGTGGGTAATAGGAGCCCTGGCGGCACAGTGGTTAAGAGCTCAGGCTGCTACCCAGAAGATCGGCAGTTCGAATCTACCAGCAGTTCCTTGGAAACCTTTATGGGGCAGTTCTACTCTGTAATATAGGGTCGCTGTGAGTCAGAATCATATAGGCCCTATGAAGCAGAGGCCCAGCACAGGAGCTTCTTTGGCCGCTGGTGTTAAAAGGACCTTTAGTGTAGTGAGTTACTGGAGTGTAACTAGATTTTATTTTTAAGTCTCCATGATCTTTCTTCTTTTTTTCCCCCCCTTTCCTTTTTGAGCGTCAGTCTCTCTTTCCCAAACTCATCTTTGCTTTTTCAAGTTTTACTCCTGTTGCTCTCCCAGGGTGTTTTATTTCTTCGCATACATATTCCCTTTAAAGTCTCCCTCACTGTGTTCTTTCAGCTTTCTTTTACCTGTCCATTTTTCAAAGCAGCATAAAACTTATTTGCAGTTTTCCAGACTCTGAAACTCACCTTACAATATACCCAGTGCACGTGTATCTGGAAGTACCTCTTCCTCAAGGGCCTCCGTGGCACCTGATGAATTTACACAGCCTCTGCAAACCTCCAGAATAATTATTGTACCTCCAGCACTGTTCTTAACCACAGCAGATAATTTTAAGTCTTCACTAGGGGCCCCCACAGCTCTCTCAGTATGCAAAAGGGCTAAACATCTACTCTTAAAGTTTTAAAATCTTGGTTTCATTATTGCCACCACAATCATTGTTGCACATCTCTCCCACTCAATGGTTCAGCTCTCCTCAGCTTGAGCTTGGTATGTCATTTGGCCTCTGAAGATACTCTCTTCATTTCCACTTCATAGAGGACTTTTGCAACAACAAGCAAACAGGATTCGATGGTTCTCAAGTATCTAGTTCAAGAAGCTGGCTAAAACCTAGTCTTTGCATTTTCCTGTGTAATTGGGTCTCTTCTCTATATTTCAGACAGGAAGTCCTGGCAGGAAGTATGGCCTGACCACCAGTGTTTATCATATTATGGTGCCCTTCCTGTCTGTCTTAGGAACTCCAAATATTTATTGAGAAGTCTAACCTCATGTCATAACTTTCTGGCCTTACACTCTTCTAATCCTAAAATTATTTCACATAAAATATTTATTTTACATAAATATACATGCTTATACTTTAAGGGATTTAATATAATCTCTGTTCTCAAATGTTTATATTTTATCCTCTTTCTCATTATATACTGAACTCCAAAATTAATGCGTATTCATTATTAATTCTTTGCAGTATCTACATTTCATTTTCTAAGCTAGTCAAATAGAATTAAAGTACATTAATTAATAAAAAGACAATAACAGATTAAATGCATTAAAAAAATTAGGAAACAGTAATATGAAACTACACATACTCATTAGACTACCGCAAACATACATAAATACTTTCTAAGCATTTTACCAAAGTAAATTTTTTCCTGTATAATATACATCTCAATGAAATGTAATTCAAAGAAAATTTTAACATGTTTATTAATATAATAGACCATTGAATTAGAACAAATATACTAGCCTCTCATTTAGTTTAGTAATAAATATTTGAACTTTTATATACTCATATTTTTTCCTTACCATTTGATTACATCAGAGTGATTCAGAATGATTAAATAAGCCTGATGGTTTAGAAATGGTTTTGAAATGATCATAAAATTTCTACAGAATAACTGCAAAGTGTAATTCTCAGTTTTTTTTCCTTGACTCACACTATTTACATGTGTGATAGACATTAATATATCACTTTCTTTCCAAAGTAGATGGGCACAGCCAACACCCCTAAACACGTTTGAGAATCACTGATAGTGTCGGTGCACCTCAAAAGAAAAAAAAAAAATTTTTTTGGCAAGGCTATTAAAATCCCAAATATTCAAATTTGATTTGAACTTGAATGTGATACGGTAATAATGATTCTCTCTTAGAAGGGATAGTTAACGCTTTCTCATTATAGTAGTAAACCCTCAGAAGAAGCTAAATATTCTCTCTGAATTGCCTATACATTAAAAAAGTATGATTGCATAACTCATTTTCAAACACATATTTAAAAACAGGTGTTACCAATTTTGTGGCTTAAGCAGAGACTTCATTGACTCAGGTGGTCTGAGTGAATGACTTTACACCATCTTAGAAGAGCACTGCCTGTCTTTTGCCCACCCCTTCCCCCCTCCCCTGCTGTGCCATCACCATACTCCAATCTGTGCCATTTGTTTGAGGGCCATACTTAATCTGTAACTTAAAATGAATAAACTAAATAAATTAATTTAAAATGAATTAACTGAAACATTCATTTATTCCAGGCATTGAAAGTTGTATTGTTATGAGTGAAGTTTAGACACGTAAAATCAAAATTTGAGGAGCCCTGGTGGCACAGTGGTTAAAAGAGGTGGACTGCTAACTGAAAGGTCGGCAGTTCAAAACCACCAGTGGCTGGCTCTGTGGGAGAAAGATGTGTCAGTCTGCTTCCATAGAGATTTACAGCCTTGGAAACCCTAGGGGCCGCTATGGGTTGGAACTGACTTGACAGCAGTGGCTGTACAGTCATCTGTATCAGGAAATGGGTGTGAGCCATGTTCTGTTTAGTGCCTGAGTTATTTGCTTAAAGGAAGGTAGGTAGGAACAAGTTAAAACTTCCAGATCCTAGAGTATCAGTTCCTGTTTTACTGTTAAAACCCACTGCCGCTGAGTGAATTCCGACTCATAGTGACCCTACAGGACAGAGGAGAACTGCCCCATAGGGTTTCCAAGGAGCCGCTGGTGGATTCCAACTGCTGGCCTGTTGGTTAGCAGCCCTGAATCCTTAACCACTGTGCCACCAGGGTACCGTCAATTACATGCATCTAATATATTGTTGAAGAAATCCTGCAACTTTTCTTACATGTTCCTAGATTGCAGGGAGTACTTTGGCATTAAATTCTAGGAAAATTGTATATTATGGTGGTTAAAAATGCTGAGTTTTTGGTATCAAATCTTCAACAATTATGAGTTCTATAACCTTAGGTAACTAATTTTTTTTTTTTTTCTTTTCACATTTCTTCACTTGTAAATCAGGGTATTAATACCTGCATTACAAGTTGTTTAAGGATTAAATGAAATAGTGAGAGTAAAGAGTCTGGTTCATAGTAAGAACTCAATAAGCAGGAATTTGTTTTGTTGAAATTAATTTTAGTATTCCCACCATGGAATTTCTCCTAGAGGGGAGCTCTAGTAGATTAGTGGTTAAGAACTCCACTGCTAACCAAAAGGTCTGCCAATTTGAATCCACCAGCCATTCCTTGGAAACCTTATGGTGCAGTTCTACTCTGTCCTATAGCGTTGCAATGAGTCAGAACACTGTGAGTCAGAATCCACTCAAAGACAGTGGTGTATAAACATTACAGAGCAAATGTAACAAAGTTTTAAGGTGTAAAAATAAAATTATGAAACCACCCAATCAGAAAAATAGAACATTACTCTCCTAACTCCGTGTGTGCTAGGTCTCCATCATGCTCACCTGTCTTGAAGCCAGAGATAAGAGACATGATTTTGCCTTTGTACTTATTATCTTGTGCCTATGTTTATTATCCTAAGTAATATATATTTTTAAATGTTTAGAAATGATATCACATGCTGAGAATTTTTCTATGATTTTTTAAAAACTCCATTATGGAAATATGACTACATACCTAAAATGAATCCATTTAAATTGCAGGTAGTTCCCGACTTACAAAGGGGTTCTGTTGTGAAGACTCTATTGTAAGCTGGCTCTGATGAAAGTTGAATACCTCATTTTTTAAAAAAAGTTCTTTATCATTGTCTTTTATAATCAGTATCTTTATAAATAGGATATTTCTATGTCTTTAGAGGCTGGAAACATTACATGTAAACTTACAGATACATTTTAATACATACATACATATATAAAAATACACAAATTGTAAAATTTCACTCTGAGGATGAAGAAGAGTTGGACGACGTTGGCATTTTGTCAGTTGCGGTAGTAACTGTGGAAGGTTCTGGATCATCTGGATTATCTCTGGGAATGGAAGTGGCATTTCTAGTCAGAAAATTACAGTTGTCTTTATGGTCCTTTTCTTCTTTTCTTCTTATATTTTGCAGTAACATCTTGCTGCTTCCTTAATCTTCCTACTGACTTGAGCAAAGTGATCGGTGTTTGGGTCCATGTTTACAAGCAACTGAAGCTCCTGAGTTAGTTTAGAAAAAATTCCAGCTAATCCTTTCACTGTAAAATTTTTGACAACCTTTCTCCTTCCTCTTCCTCATTACTTCTTTCTTCTTCTGCATTTCTTTACTATTCAAAATCCATTGACTCCTGATCTGTCAGTTCCCCTTCTTCGTGATCTATGAGCTTTTCCATATTGGTGAAACCAAGTTCTAAATTCAGAGTCCTTGCCATATGGATGACTTTTCCACCACTCTCTTCCATCGTATTATCCTGATCAAATGCTTGGAGTGTGTTCACATAACTCAGCAATTTTTTCTATATCCCCTGCATGCATTTTCCCATAATTTCTTTGCAGGAAGATGCAATGTTCCAGATACACTGACAGTGGTTAAGTGCAGTTCATTGTAACTCAAATCCGTCCTAAGTCAGGGGCTACTTGTATACAATTCAATGACTTCTAGTGTATTTAGAGTTGTGCAGCTATAAACACAATCTAACTTTAGAACACTTTAATCACTCCCAAAAGAAAAGTCACTTCCTATTCCTTCTCACCACTTCCCCTTCAGTACTAGCCAATAATCTATGTTCTATGTGACTTGCCTTTTGTTCATCATTATGCTTCTGAGATTCATCCATGTTGTAAGAACTTTAATTTATTTTCATTGTTGATTTTTCTTTTGTCTACTTAATCTATCAGCCACTGTGAGAGATATATTAACATCTCCAACCGTAATGGTTGATTTGCCAATTTTGAAGCTGTATTATTGAGGACATACATGTTTGGCATGGCTGGGTTACTGGTGCTTTGCAATTTATTTTCACATAGAGATCTATATCTCTTGAGGTGCTTTTTGCCCTAGAACCTTTTTTATTTAATATTAATAGAGCTAGGCCAGCTTTCCTTTTTTTTTTTTTGATTAGTCCTTGTTGGTCTATCTTTTGCTATGCTTTTACTTATGGTTTAGATGTGTCTCTTGTAAAGAGCATATCTGGGTAGTTTTTATCAGATTCTGAAAAAGATTTTTTTTTTCTTAGAGAATTGAAGAGTAGAAATGTAATCATCTTATAGGTGTCTACATATGGGTGTGTGGATTTATCTACATTTATCTTCAGTTTTCTATCCTAGCTTGTACTGGCTTAAGTGTTCAATAGGCAAAATAATAAAAAAAAATTTCATTCTTTTGGGTGGCTGATGTACTTGCTTTTACAGAGAACGTTGTTTATGTCTCAGGAAAACAGGCGTCTAACCAAAGGAGAGCTAATGGTATTAGTTCAGTTAATTCATTTCCAAATTTAATCTCAAAATGGAAGCCCTGAATATAAATATTGCACAAACTGAAAGCAGCACTATTTCTAGCACTTTCCTTCAAGTGCCATGAGTACATAGCCCTGGAACAGTACAATGAAACAAATTCAAGCTGTCTAGGCAACTTTGTAGAGGCAAATTGTGTGGGCACTAGAGGCTAAGTGTGTATGTTCTGATAATTAATGCTATTTTAAGCTACCGTTTCCAGTTCTCTGAGCAAAACCCTGTTTGTGTAAACAAAAATGGAAGTTTCAGAAAGAAAGCTGAAATATACACTCTTGGATACACTTTAATTAAGAATCATTTTACAAGGAATTTAAGTCCAAATTACTTTACTAAAGACCAGTTATCACCAAGTAAGAAATAATTCTAGAGTCAGACAAACCCGGGTTAGTCTTCAGTATAAGACTAGCAGTTTTATATTGCTGCTTTATCAAAGTATTTAACATCTCTGGCTTCTTTTCTGTATCTGAAAAATGAGGACTATAATGGGATTTACCTTGTTATTGTCACAAATTTCTTTGGCAAAATATTTACTCCTTCACTATTATTACTAAAATTTATTGAATAATAACTCTACTCCAGACATGTTACCAAATGATTTTCTTGCATTATTAGATTTAATCTCACAAAAATATACGAGTATATACCATTATTATTCCCACTTTTAAGATGAGGAAACAGAGTCAGGACTGGAATCTTGGTCTAATTTCTTAACCAACCAGTTCTATTGAGTTGTTTCCAACTCATGGTAATCTCGTGTTTCAGAGTAGAATTGAACTCTGTAAGGTTTTCAATGGTTGATTTTTCAGAAGTTGATCATTAAGCATTTTTTTCTGAAACATCTCTGGATGAAATTGAACCACCAACTTTTTGGTTAGCAGCTGAGCATGTTAACCACCCAAGGACTCCATTTAATTTCTCAAATGCTGTGTAATACTATCTCATAGTGCTCTATCATATCCTGATTTTTTCCTACTCCTGTGAACTCCTTATTTATAGCTCTCCAAATAGCTTCTCTTCACTGATAAAATATATCAAAACCCATTGCCATTGAGTTGATTCTGATCCATGGTGACCCCATGCGCTACAGAGTAGAATTATTCCATAGCGTTTTCTTGGCTATAATTTCTAGGAAAGCAGATTGCCAAGCCTTTCTTCTGCAGTGTTGCTAGATGGGTTTGGATGGCCATCTACTAGGTTAGTAGTTGAGCACAAACATTTTACACCACCCAGGGACCTGGCTAAATAAGGATTTCCTAATATCCCATCTTTGGTCCTTTTTCTTCTTATCTTATGATCTCATCTACATCATGTCTTCAGCATTCACCTTTATTGATTTTTAAATTTACATCTCCAGGCCTGTGGGCATTCCTGAATTTCATATTCTTATTTCTAACTACTTGCTGAATATGATCAAACTTGGTGGCTACACTTCAAAATCATTATGTCAGAACCTAAAATAATCATCTTTTTTCACAAAGCTGTTCCTTCTTCTGATTAGGAAATCGTTATCCTCCTAGTACTTGACTTTGAAACCAAAGAAGCTTCCTTTGTTCTTTCTTAAGACTAACAACCATGCAATTATGAGCCCACCCTCATGTCTGCCACTGATGTGTTTCCCCATTTGTCCTCCACTTTCTTGTTCTGTTTTCATCCTGGTTTATACCGTAATTACCTGGATTATCCTCAGCAGCTCCTGACCGATCTTCCCTTTCCATTAGTTTCTCTGCTTCTAATCCAATTTATTCTCAATCTCCAGATGAGGTTTCCCTAAAGACCATCTTTGGTCATTCAGGAAAAAAAAAAAAAAAAAGCAAACCCATAGTGCTATTATTTACAAAATTTAATTCAACTTTTTTAGAAGGCTCTTCCAGAGAGAGAGAGTCAAGACTATTTATAAATTGGGGCAACACACCTTTCCAGACTTGTTTCCCATGAGACTTTTTTGAAAGTAGCCTACTGTGTTAGCAAAGTACGCGTTTTTATATTTCCTAAACTATCTTGCTGTTTTAAAATGTGTTCCATAGTTTTCTGATTTTTCTATCTTGCTACCCACCTGTCCTAGTTACCTAGTGCTGTTATAATAGACATACTACAAGTGGATGGCTTTAACAAAGAGAAATTTATTCTCTCATAGTCTAGGAGGCTAAAAGTCCGAATTCAGGGTGCCAGGTTCAGGGGACGGCTTTCTGTCTGTCAGCTCTAGTGGAAGTCCTTGTCATCAATCTTCCCCTTGTCTAGCAGCTTCTCAGTGCAGAGACCCCGGGTCCAAAGGACGAACTCACCTCCTGCTTCTTCATTCTTGGTGGTAGGAGGTTCACCTGTCTTTCTGCTCACTTCTCCTTTTGGTATCTCAAAAAAAGACTGGCTCAAGATAAAACCTAGGCTTGTAGATTGGGCCCTGCATCATTAACGTAACTGCCTCTAATCCTGCCTTATACACATCACAGAGGCAAGACTTACAACACGTAGGAAAATCACATCAGATGACAAAATGGTGGACAATCACACAATACTGGGAATAGTGGCCTGGCCAAGTTGACACACATTTTTGGGGAACACAATTCAATCCATAACATCACCTTTCTGCATTACCTACACCATCAAATACAATATGGAATAGTATTGCCTCCCTTTTAATAGCAATTTATATAACTTTTATGGAATATAGTACAGTCTACCTAATTTTTTTTAGGTCTTATCTCCTCTACTAAATTGTATTAGATAATAGAGATAAAGTTTACTGAGGACCCCTATAGAATAGACAGAATAGCTGAATCTTGTCAAAAGCCGTATGTGGTAGCATTATTTTTGTTCTAAAGATAAGGAATTCCTGACAGGCCTAACAGTCATTGGCGTTTGGATTTCTAAGCTGACAAAATTCTGGTAAATTTTAATCTCAAGGCTAAGCTTCCTTGTGCTAAAAGAAAGATTCCTTAGGTTGTACTGTGACAAACTCCTTTCTTATTTGACTTTTCACAACAGTGGTGAGGGTGAGCTGTGATGTAAAATTTGCCTATTGGACTTTGTTCTAGTTTTCCTCAGCACTACTAAGG
The DNA here is from genome assembly GCF_024166365.1 of Elephas maximus indicus. NCBI lineage: Eukaryota > Metazoa > Chordata > Mammalia > Proboscidea > Elephantidae > Elephas > Elephas maximus. Next base: position 58,646,690 of record NC_064823.1, on the reverse strand, counting down.
AGTGACTTCTTGCCCTTACACATGACAATTCTAAATTCAATGAGGAAGATATTTACAGTTCTGTAAATATCACTTTGGCATTTTACATTTTGTAGGAAAGAACTTTTACATTGCAGTACATAGAAGAGCTTGGAGATTTTAAATGCCAACTAGGGACTTTAAAAAAGAGACCTATCCTGGAGAAAAGACCAAGTTTCAAATTCAACATTAAGAAATATGCAGAACTGTTGGGGTTGCTGGGAAGAATGAAGATATTATTTGATAAAAGAACAAAGGGCTCTTATTTATTTGTTGTCTCACAGGGGGAAGAGATGGAGCATAAGAGAAGGAGATAAGCAGTTATACACAGGTATACATATATGTATGTGTGTGTAATAGTATGTAATGTATATATGTTATTATTAGGTGCCATTGAGTTGACTCTGACTCATGGCGATCTTATGTAAAACAGAACAAAACATTGCCTTGTCCAGTGTCATCCTCATAATCACCAACTTGTTTGAGTCCATCCTTGCAGCTATTGTGCCAATCCATCTCAATGAGGGTCTTCTACACCCTTGTTGATCCTCTACTTTACCGAACATGATGTCCATTTCTACAGACTTATCCCTCCTGATGACATGTCTAAAGCAGGCTAGTCAGGCAATGTCCTGTTGTTCATGATCCATAAGGTTTTCATTGGCTAACACTTTGAAGTAGATTGCCAGGCCTTTCTTCCTAATCAGTCTTAGTTTTGAAGCTCTGCTAAAACCTGTTCAGCATCATAGCAACATTCAAGCCACAATAGTGTCACAAAATGACAAATAAGTGGTGGAGATGTATTTTTATATCTGTATCTATATTTTTTTATTGCACTTTAGGTGAAAACTTATAGAGCAAATTAGTTTCTAATTGAACAATTAATACACATATTGTTTTGCGACATTGGTTGCCAGCCCTTCGATGTGTCAACTTTCTCCTCTTCTTGACCTTGGGTTCCCCATTTCCATTTATCCAGCTTTCCTATCCTTTCTTGCCTTCTCGTGTTGCTTTTGGGCTGATGTGCCCAGTGAGTCTCCTATACATGATTGAATTACATATGTTATTGTTTGTTTTATAGGCATGTTCAATCTTTGGCCGAAGGGTGAACTTCAGGAGTGCTTTCAATACTGAGTTAAAAGGGTGTCTGGGGGCCGTACTCTTGAGTTTTCTCCAGTCGTTGCCGGACCAGTACGGCTGGTCTTTTTTTGTGAGTTTGAATTTTATTCTACATTTTTCTCCTGCTCTGTCCGGGACCCCCTATTGTGAACCCATCAGAGCAGTCAGTGGTGGTAGCCAGGCACCAGCTAGTTGTGCTGGACTCAGTCTGGTGAAGGCTGTGGTAGTTGTGGTCTATTAGTGCTTTGGACTAATCTCTCCCTTGGGTGTTTGGTTTTCTTCTTTCTCCCTTGTTCCAGACGAGGTGGGACCAGTGGAGTATCTTAGATGGCTGTTCACAAGCTTTTAAGACCCCAGATGCTACTCACCAAAGCAGGATGGAAAACATTTTCTATATAAACTATGTTATGCCAGTTGAGCTAGATGGCCCCTGAAACCATAGTCCCCAGCCCTCAGCCCAGTAACTTGGTCCCTCAGGGAGTTTGGATAGGTCTATGAAGCTTTGATGACTTTACCTTGGTCGAGTTTTGCCGACTTCCCTAGTATTGGGTACTGTCTTACTCTTCTCCAAAGTTACCACTTATCTATTGTCTATTTAGTGTTTTTCCATCCCCACCCTTCCCGTCCCTCCTAACCATCAAAGGTTGTTTCTTTCTGTGTAAAGCTTTTTATGAGCTTTTTTAATAGTGGCCTTATACAGTATTTTTCCTTTTACGATGGACTTATTTCACTCAGCAAAATGCCCTCCAGATTCATCCACGTTGTGAGATGTTTCACAGATTTATCATTGTTCTTTATTGTTGTGTAGCATTCCACTGTGTGTATGTACCATAGTTTGTTTATCCATTCATCTGTTGATAGACACTTAGTTTGTTTCCATCTTTTTGCTATTGTGAATAATGCTGTAATGAACATGGGTGTGCATATGTCTATTCGTGTGAGGGCTCTTATTTCTCTAGGATATATTCCTCGGAATGGGATTGCTGGATCTTACGGTATTTCTATTTCTATTTTTTTTAAGGAAGTGACATATAGTTTTCCAAAATAGTTTTACCATTTTGTATTCCCACCAAAAGGGCATAAGAGTTCCAATCTCCCTGCAGCCTCTTCAACATTCATTATTTTGTAATTTTTTTGTTTTGTTTTGTTAGTGCCAGTAGTATTGGGATGAGATGGTATCTCACTTTGGTTTTGATTTGTGTTTCTCTAATGGCTCGTGAAAGGAGCCCTGATTACGCAGTGGTTAAAGCAATGGACTGCTAACTGAAAGGTAGGTAGTTTCGTGCCGCCAGCTGCTCTGCTGGAGAAAGATGTGACAGTCTGCTTCCATAGAGATTTACAGCCTTAGAAACCATATGGGGTAGCTGTGAGTTGAAATCGGCTTGATGGCAGTGGGTTTGGTTGGTTTGAAATGGGTAGTGATTGTGAGCATTTCCTCATGTGTCTGTTAGCTGCCTGAATGTCTTCTTTGATGAAGTGTTTGTTCATATCCTTTGCCTGTTTTTTAATTGGATTATTTGTCTTTTTGTTCTAGAGGTATTGGGCTTTCCCATAGATTTTAGAGATTAGAATGTTGTTGGATATGTCATCGCCAATTTTTTTTTTCCCCAGTCTGTAGATTCTCTTTTTACTCTTTTGGGGAATAGATGAGCATAAGTGTTTAATTTTAGAAGATCCCAGTTATCTAATTTATCTTATGGTGCTTGTATTTTGGTAGTTATAGTTTGTATCCTATTTATGCTGTATATTGTGGTACTGGGCACTGGATTAGGACCCCTAGCATTGACCTTATTTTTTCTTCCATGATCTTTATAATTTTTGGTTTTATATTTAGGTCTTTGAACCATTTTGAATTAGTTTTTGTGTATGGTGTGAGGTATGGGTCCTGTTGCATTTTTTTGCAGATGGACACCCAGTTTTGCCAGCACCATTTGTTAAAAATACTATGTTTTCCCCATTCAGAAACCCTGGTGGCTTAGTGGTTAAGAGCTATGGCTGCTAACCAAAAGGTCAGCAGTTTGAATCCATCAGGCGCTTGTTGGAAGCTCTATGGGGCAGTTCTACACTGTCCTATAAAAAAAAAAAAAATAGGGTTGCTATTATTTGACTTTGGGCCTTTGTCAAAGATCATGTGACCGTAGGTGGGTGGATTTACATTTGGATTCATGATGCTGTTCCATTTGTCAACGTGTCAGTTGTTGTACCAGTATCAGGCTGTTTTGACTGTAGTAGCTGTGTAGTAGGTTCTGAGGTCAGGTAGTGAGAGGCCTCCTACTTTGTTCTTCTTCTTCAATAATGCTTTACCTGTCTAGGGCCTTTTTCCTTTCCAAATAATTTAATGCTTAGTTTTTGCATCTCATTAAAGAATGCTGTTGGTATTTGGATCGGGATTACACGGTATTTGTAGATTGCTTTGGGTAGAATTGACATTTTCACAATGTTCGGTCTACCAGCCCATGAGCATGGTACATTTTTTCATATATGTAGATCTCTTTTGGTTTCTTACAGTAGTGTTTTGCAGTTTTATTTGTATAGTCCTTTTATGTCCCTGGTTAGTTTATTCCTAAGTATTTTATTTTTTTAGAGTTTTTTTTTTTTTTAATTATAAATAATATTGCTTTCCTGATTTCCTTTTCATAGTTCTCTTTACTGTTGCATAGGAATTCAACTGATTTTTGTATATCTTGTATCCTGCTACTCTGCTGAGTCTTTCCATTAGTTTCATTAATTTTCTCGTGGACTCTTTAGTGCTGTCTATGTATAATACCATACAATCCATGTATAGGGATAGTTTTACTTCTTCCTTACAAATTTAGATGTCTTTTATTTCTTTTTCTTGCGTTATTGCTCTAGCTAGGACTTACAGCACAGTGTTAAATAAGAGTGGTGACAAAGGCATCCTTGTCTTGTTCCCGTTCTCAGGGAGAGTGTTTTCAGCCTCTCTCTGTTGAGAATGATGTTAGCTGTTTGTTTTGTATAGATGCTTTTAATTATGTTGAGGAATTTCCCTCCTATATCTATTTTATTGAGAGTTATTATCAGGAATGGGTGTTGGACTTTGTCAAATGCCTTTTCTGTGTTGATTGAGATAATCATGTGATTATTTTATTTTATTTTATTTGTTTGGTGGGTTATATTGATTGATTTTCTAATGTTGAACCATCCTTGCATAACCAAAAAAATAAAATAAAATAAAACCAAACCTGCTGCTGTTGAGTCGGTTCCAACTCATAGTGACCCTATAGGGCAGAGTAGAACTGCCCCATAGAGTTTCCAAGGAGCGCGTGGAAGATTTGAACTGCTGACCTTTTGGTTAGCAGCTGTAGCACTTAACTACTATGCCACCAGGGTTTCCTATCCTTGCATACCTGGTATGAATACCACTTGGTTATGGTGTGTTTTTTTTTTTCCTTTTTGATATGATGCTGAATTCTATTGGCTAGAATTATTTTGGGAATTTCTGCAACTATATTCATGAGAGATATTGATCTGTAATTTTCTTTTTTCTTTCCATGTCTTTGCCTGGTTTTTATATCAGGGTTATGTTGGCTTCATAGAATGAATTCAGAAGTATTCCTTCTTTTTCTATGTTCTAAAATAGTTTGAGTAGTACTGGTGTAAGCTCTTTACTCCAATGAACCCATCTGGGCCAGGTCTTTTTTGTTAGGAGTTTCTTTTCTATCGCTTCTCTTGTTATGGGTCTGTTCAGACTTTCTACCTCAGTTTGTGTTAGTTTACGTAGGTCATATGTTTCTAGAAATTTGTCCATTTCTTCTAGGTTGCCAAATTTGTTGGAGTATGGTTTTTATAGTAGTCTGTTATCATCCTTTTTATTTCATTTGGCCCTGTTGTGATGTCCCCCATTTCATTTCTTATTTGGGCTATTTTCTTCCCCTCCTGTTTTTCTTTTGTCAGCTTGGTCAATGACTTGTCGATTTTGTTAATTCTTTCAGAGAAGCAACTTTTGGATTTGTTGATTCTTTCTATTGTTTTCCTGTTCTATGTTTCACTTATTTCTGCTCTGATCTTTATTATTTCTTTTCTTCTGGTGGCTGTGGGCTTCTTTTGCTGTTCTCTTTCTATTTGTTCAGGTTGTAAAGCCAACATTTTGATTTTATCCCTTTCCTTTTTTTTGATGTGTGCACCTATTGGTGTAAATTGACTTCTGAGCACTGCTTTTTCTGTGTTCCAAAAGTTTTGGTATGATGTGTTTTAATTCTCGTTTGATTCTAGGAGTTTTCTAATTCCACCTTTGACTTCTATTACCCAGTGGTTTTTAAGCAATGTGTTATCCAGTTTCCATGTTTTTTTTTTTTTCCTTGCTCTTCCTGTTATTAATTTCTACTTTTATGGCATTGTGATCAGAGAAGATGCTTTGTATTATCTCAGTGTTTTGGATTTTGTTGAGGGTTGCTTTGTGGCCTAAAATATGGTCTATTCTGGGGAATGTTCCATATGCATTGGAAAAGAATGTACACTTCACTGCTGTTGGGTGGAGTGTTCCACATATGTCTATGAGGTTACGTTGGTTGATCGTGGCCTTTAGATCTTCAGTATATTTGTTGAGTTTCTTTGTGTATGTTCTGTCCTTTACCAAGAGTGGTGTGTTAAAGTCTCTTACTATTACTGTGAAACTGTGAATTTCTCTTTTCAGTGCCGTTAGAATTTGTTTTACGTATTTTGGAGCTCTGCTGTTTGTGTGTAGATATTTATTATGGTTATGTCATCAAGGTGAATTGTTCCTTTAATCACAATATAATGTCCTTCCTTTTTTTTATGGTGGATTTTTCCTTATAGCCTATTTTGTCTGAGATTAGTAGTGCCACTCCTGCTCTTTTTTGGTTGTTGTTTGCTTGATATATATTTTTCTATCTTTTACTTTTAATATATTTGTGTCTTTGTTTCTAAGGTGTATCTCTTACCGACAGCATATTGTTGGGTCTTGTTTTTTTTAATCCATTCTGTAACTCTCTGTCTCTTCATGGGTGCATTTAAGGCATTTATGGTCGATGTGATTATCAATAGGTACGAGTTTATTGCTGTCATTTTGTAGTTTGTGTGTGTGTGTGCTGACATCTTCTTGTTCTTCTTAGTCTCCTGTGCTGAGTTCCTTTTGTTTGTATATTTTCTTTTCATTTCTTTTGTTTTTGTAAATTTCGTGTTCACTTAAACTTTACGGTTTTCTTCTTTATTTTGATTAGTGGGTTTGTTAACTTCAAAGTTTACCCCTATCTTCTTAAGTTTGAACCAGTCTTTTGTTTCTTGATACCACCTTGACTTCCTCTCCATTTGAAATTTCTATACCTACACCATTTATTCCCCCCTTTTTTGTTATAATGTTGCTGTCATTTACTGATTGACCTCCCTGGCTCCCTGTTGTAAATCTTTTAGTTTTGTTTTGTCCTCAAGATTTCATTACCTAGTTTGGTATCTGGTTGATGCTGTCATGTCCTAGATTCATGTAGTTGTCTGATGTTGTTGGTTCTCTAACCGAATGATGCCCTTTAATAATTCTTGTAAGTTTGGTGTGTTTTTTACATAGTCCCTTAATTTCTGTTTATCTGGAATAGTCAACTTTACCATCATATTTCAGTGAGAGTGTCACAGGATATTATTCTTGGTTTGCAATTTTTTTTCTTTCAAGGTTTTCTATGTCATCCCATTGCCTTCTTACCTGCATCGTTTCTGTTGAGTAATCAGAGTTTAGTCTGACTGTTTCTGCTATGTATGTGACTTTTAGTTTTTCTCGAGCTGCTCTCAGGATTCTTTCTTTGTCTTTGGTTCTAGTGAGTATGATTATGATACGTCTTGGTGACTTTCTTTGGGTTCTAACTTATATGGGGTTCATTGAGCTTCTTGGATGGTCAGCTTCCTGTCTTTCATTATATTTGGGATGTTTCTTTTTTATCTCAGCAATTCTTCAATGATCCTCCCTGTGTTTTCAATTTTCTCCCTCTGTTCTGGAACTCTGATCACAGGCAACTTTTTGCTCTTGATTGTATCCCACATAGTTCTCAGTTTCCTTCATTTTTCATCATTCTTTTCTCTGATTTTTCCTCAAACAAAGCAGTATCCAAGGATTTCTCTTCAATTTCACTGTTCCTATCTTCCATTGTTTCAATTTGCTTCTAAACCTTCTTTTGCATTGTCAGCTTATGAAATCATATTGTTTATCTTTTAGATTTCTAATTGAAGTTTTTGTATGATTTCTAATTGCTTATTTATTTTGATATTTTATTCTTGTATTATTTTCCTGAATTCTTTTATTGCTTTCCCTGTTTTGTCTGTATTTTCCATGATTTTGCTATTTTTTCTTAGTTTTGTCTGTGTTTTCCTTGATCTCTTTTCCTAATCTCTCTTGAGATCCCTGAATATTAGATTTTATATTCCCTTTTTATCAGGTAGTTCCAGTGATTTTTCTTCTATTGGAAGGTCACCTTGTGGTTTATTTTGGTCTCTTACTGAAGCCAACCAATCCTGTTTTTTATGTTTTGATGTCTGCTGCTTCTGAGACATTCTGGAATGATTTTCTTCCTTTATTGATTGTAGGTTTGTTTGTTTCATCCTGCTTTTTTTGCTTTATTTGGTTATGTCTTGGCTGGATGTGTCTTGTTGTTTGCTTGTCTGTGGGAACAATAGTTCTTACCACTATGTCCAGGTGGGCAGGGCTGGTCACTCAGCTATGATGCAGCAGGGCATGTCCAACAGGAGGGGGAAGGGCTGGGATGGGCCATTTGTCTGTGGCATGAACTGTGGCTAGTGGGGTGAGTCTGGGGGTGGTGTGATGGGGTGGAGTGGGGCCCAGGGATCTGGAGATTTGTGCCAGTCCTGCTTAGGGATACAGTGCTCGATGGGGCAGAGCTGGGGCTGGTGTGGGGTGAGGCCTGGAATTCCACACTGGTCCTACTCAGGGGCATGGTGCTCAGCAGGCTGAGGCTGGAGGGTGGCACTGGGTGAGTTCTGGGGGCCCGGGGGTCTGTGCCAGTGTCTCTCGGGCATGTGGCACTTAGTGGGGTGGTGCAGAGAGGCTGGAGGAAAGGGGGAGGATGTGATGTCCAGAGCTAGATGGAAGAGAGAAAGAAGGGAGAGAAATAAAAGCAAAAAAAAAAAAAAAAAAGGAATGCCAGTGCAGCAGGAGCTGGCAAGTGGAGGAGGGCAGACCCAGTGGCTCTCTAGCCAAGTGGTGTGGCACAGCCCATTCAATTGGGGCAGAGGCAGCACAAGGGGCTAAGTGAGGGGGAGTAAGGAAAGGAATAAGGGAAAGAGGGAGAAGGACTTCATTCTTGGCAAAGTGGTGGGTCAGTGAAAAAGAAGACAACCCTCAACAAGTTGGATTGACAGAGTGTCTGCAACAATGGGCTCAAACATAGCAATGATTGGGATGATGGTGTAGGACTGGGTAGTGTTTCGTTCTGTTGTTCGTAGGGTAGCTATGAGTTGGAACTGACTCGAAGACATCTAACAATAACAACAGTTTTGATTGGATGGGTTTCTTCCTTTAAACTTGTTGCCTGTTGTTTATAACCATTAACTGGTATTTATAACTTTAGCTGCCTTTTATAATCTAATTTTAATTATTTCTCAATTTTCCATCATATCAGTTTATTTTATAAACTACAAAGAACAAAAATCCAGGGAATTTAAGTTTTTGCAAGAAATATTTATACACACAGCCTGACCTAAGTTTTTTCTAAAATATCGTTGCAATATAATTAATCTTTTTGGCATCTCAATGATAAATAACTTACATGAGTTGATATTATCCACCTATCACATGCAGATCATTTATATGTCATTTTTGGGTTATCAACAGGTATGGAAGCTTTTAAAAGCAAGCATGTGTGGCTGATACTGGCATGGAAATGTTGGTAATTAAAATCTCATCATCATAAAATGTTTACTGTTCTTAGCATCATTAGAGAAAAATCTGAAAGAATTAATTTTAGCTGCAATTAGTTTCTCCAATTATTCTTTATTGATTTCCCCAAAGAGAATAATATATGATCCAAACACACACAAACACAAACACACACACATTATTTAACTGGCTACATTGCTGACATTTTGTCATTTCTCAGAAAGCACCCTCAATAACATACAATTCAAAGAGATTTTTGGTGAACACTCTGAGCTAGAATAAAGATATCCCAGCAAGTCAGTAATTTTATACTTTACAGTTAGTCTCAAGAAGAGACGGCCCAAGTGGCTTTTGTGTTCATTACAAACATAGGGTAAAGGATACTCTCAAGCCAAGAAAGACTCTCTAAAAACATGAGTTTGCATGTTTTTGAATAAAATAATTTATCCCTGTGCATTCATTTATGTGGCAAATCTGATTTAAAACAAGAAAATACCACAGGAAAAAAGATTCATTTTTGAGGCCATTAGTAGGTATGTTGACACTATTTGCATTGTTCCTCTTCCCACTCTTTAGTTTTCCGCTGGATCATCTCATTCTTGACCATGACTTTGATTCCCACATGAACATTGATATGTTTAAAATTTCAACTAACACTCCCAATTGGGCTCTTTTCTGAGCTCCAAACTGCTGTATCCCATTACTATACTGTATTAGTTAGCTATTGCTCTATAACAAATTATGATTTAAAAAAAAAAAAAAGATTTTTTTCACAGTTTCTGTGGGTCAGGAACCTGGGCCTAGTTTAGCTGGATGCTCTGGCACAAGGTTGCAATCCAGATGTCAGTCTCTTTTAAAGGCTCAACTAAAGGAGGATTCACTTTCAAGCTAACTCACATGATTGTTGGTAGGATTCAGTTCCTCATGAGCTGTTGGACTGAGGGATACTTCAATCTTACCCTATAAAAAGCAAGCTGGTATTGAGTTGATTCTGACCCTTGGAGACTTCGTGTGTGTCAGAGTAGAACTGTGGTCCATAGGGTTTTCAAGGGCTGGTTTTTAGGAAGTCGATCACCAGGCCTTTCTTCTGAGGTACCTCCGGATGGACTTGAACTTCCAACCTTTCAGTTAGTAGCTAAGTGTGTTGGCCACTAGCATTATCAAGGGACTACTCTCCATAAGACAGCTCACAATATGCCAGTTGGCTTCCCTCAGAGAGAGGGAGGGGGGCAAGCAAGAAGGAAGTCACAGTCTTTTTATAACCCAATCTCAGAAGTGTCATCCCATCATTTTTGCCATAATTTATTCATTAGAAGTGAATTGTTTGGCCCAGTACCTCCTCACATGAGGGCACAGATATCAGGAGGATGGAATCACGGGGGATCATCTTGGAGGCTGTCTATTATATGTACCACCTAACCATTTCCTTCCAGTATGTCACAGGCACTTGAACTTGACATGTCCAAAACTGATTCTTCTGAGGCCTCTACCAAACCTGCTTCTCCTTCGATTTCTTTATCTTGAATGTGGATCATAGATTGTGATTGATGTAGTTTCTGCTTTTTCTGTTTTTTTTTTTTTGTGTGTGTGTGTGTGTTTCTCAAAGTATTGTTTTTTTTTTTTTTTAATTTTTTTTGTCTGGAAAGGCTGGTTGATATAAACTTGTATTACTAGTTCAGAGATCGTGGTGGCAGAGTCGAGTGGGAAGAGAGCATAGTTTGAGTGTGCAATGGCAGGAGACGTCATGTTTAGTGAATTTTCATTTGAAAGATCACTGCGTCTATTTTTTTTCTCTGTCTGGCCTTGCTTCCTTTACAAATGATGATATCTGGCCTCTTTATTGAGGTTGCCTATGGTCTCATGTCAGGTCTTCATACTCTGCAGTCCTTATACTTGGTGAAGCCACATGTAATTTGTCTGTCCAGCACTACTATTGTGGAATTTCGATAGAAAGAATGGACCAAAAGTGTACTGTTTATACTATGATCATCTTTCAACTGTAGCTGCCATATTTTAAAATAAGAGGCATCAGCATCTCTTCTATTCACCTACTTGCTTTCTAAAGCAAAGGAGTCATGAGACAACTGCATACTATACGGTAGATTTTCTCATTAAATATTTTTGTGGAGTATTTTCAAGTGCTTATTCCTATTTTTATATTACATTGATAATTTCCTTTGGGGTCTAGGATGGGTTGGAGGTGAGGTGAATTAGAAGTCTGGGTCCAAATGGCTGTTATACCCATAATTTAAAAATGAACCACTTCCTTTCTTGTCTTGTCAAGAAAAATTGATTCTGTTATAGAGGCTAAATAACATCTTGAAAATGTCTCCTGTCAAAAACAATTTTCCACCAGTTCCAGTGATTTATTTTTTCTTCCCAAGGAACTTTAGTAGATTAGTGAGAACTAACGTTGCCTTGATCTCAATAGGCTGTGTTTCTGAAAATAGCCAGTTTTTACTATGCCTATACCTTCTCTGCCATGGAAATAACACTAATTGAATTGTATGTGCTGTACCGCTTTTTCTAGAAAATTTAGATAGTTGAGGTATATCTTGGCAAGTTTCTGGTTCTCTGAAAGTAGCTTTCTGTATGATCATAGCCCATGTACATTAACCATGGTTTATACAATCTATGCTTATGTTTATCCCAGTGTTTTGGTTAGATGTACAGTTGTGCTTACTTATATCTAGTTCATCAACTAATGGAAAGCAACCAGTGTCTCTATCACTAGTCTACTTTACTTCTTACTTGTCTGCTAAAAGATTATATGGGATTGGAATTCTCTATAAAACCTTGTCAGTAAGCACTGCAACAGAATATATAGTACCTTTCCTGCTTCTTTGTCATTCTTGAGCATAAAATTAATAAAAATGTACCATAAAGATCAAATGGTCCCAATGATTTCACTCTGTTTGGAGAAACTTTTTTCACAAATTGTATTCCACATTGAAAGTAACTCCTAGATAGTAGACATAATAGATAGGTGCCTTGAGTTGACTCTGACTCACGGTGACTATACGTATAACAGAGCAAAACATTGCCTGGTTCCATGCATCCTTACAATCGCCAATATGTTTCAGTCCTTCTTTGCTGATCCACCTTATTGAGGGTCTCCCTGTCTCTCTAGTTCACCAAATACGATGCTTTCCTCTAGAAACTGATCCCTCCTGATGATGTGTCCAAAGAAGTGAGCCTGACAATGTTCTGTTATGATCCATAAGGTTTTCACTGTCTAATTTCCAGAAGTAAATCTTCAGGCCTTTCTTCCTATTCTGTCTTAGTCCAGAAACTCCACTGAAATCTGTCCATCATGAGTGACCCTGATGATACCTGAAATACTGATGGAATAGCTTTCAGCATCACGGCAACACACACACCACCACAGTACAACAAACTGACAGATGAGTGGTGGAAGTAGCTTTCAGGGGTGTCTAGATGTTCTTGCCTATCTTTCTATATTTTAGTATTTGTAAAGTTCTCTTTAGATGGCTAAATCCACTCCTCATTTTTTTCCTAACAAATGTTTAACATTTTTTTTGTATTCTCTTTTTCTAAACTTGGATAAACGTCATGGATATCAACTACGTCAAGATTTTCACTTACTGCCAACCATTTTGAATATTGATTTTGCTTTTATGACTCTAGTTTATGTCTGGAAGCATTTGTCTATACTCCCTGGCTTGACTTTTCTACCACTTCCTGTAACTGTCAGTAGTCTGAGCTGTTTAGTGATTACTTTGCTGTCCCCATTTTTCTCAAGTGCATCATCGACTTGCAACAGACATCCTTTGCAAGGCTAGTGTCAATCTGAGTCCTTTTGCCGTTCTGTACCCATCGTTTACCTCATTATTATATGCAACTTATTTTGATAACATTTCATATTTTAATGTCTTAAGTGTGGCTACATTTTTGTTCATACTCTTCAAGGAGTCCTTCCATTTTTTTAAAAGAACATTTCTGTAGGTTAGGTCAAACTTCATGTGCGTTTCCAGCACTTCCAGGCATACCCACTAAGTTTCCCAGTCAATTCACTCTCACACTCTCAAAGTAGACTGCTTCACATGTTCTTCTCATTCCTCAATGGATGGCTTTGGTTCTTATTCCACTGAGAATATGCAGTCAATTAGAAGAAAACTTACTTATCTTCCTGCCACCAAATTTAAGAGACACATTCATATGTATCTACAGACCCCAAGTACCCTCCTACTATAGTATCCCAGCTCTTGCTGAAGGTGCTACTCTTATGTACTTGATCTCATTCATTTTCTTCTATTCAAGGACTTTTCCTCCTGCAAATATTCCTCTTTCCTGCACTGTCAACTTTTTCCTGTTAAGCGATTATTATCATTAGTATGCATACCTAATATAATATTTTTCATCTAAAAACAGCATACACATAATGGATAAAGGATGATTGTTATAATTTTCTAATCATTCAAATTTTACTTTGGTAGCACATATAAAAATTAAAAATATAACCAACATGTTTTACTTAGTGTAATCCTTTGGCACCTACTTTTTTTACTCACAGCATATACAATTTCTAACTCAGGTCCCAGTCTGTTATAAGGTGGGCATTGAATTGACCCAGAATACACTCATATTAGTTGTTAGATTATCATCAAAGATGATATATATATTTTTAAATATAGAGAATTCCTTATTCCTGAGGGCAAGTCCAGAGTTTGAGAAACATTTTTGTTAAAAAAAAAACAAAACCCAAACCTGTTGCCATAGAGTTGATTCTAGCTCAGAGCAACCCCCTATAGGACAGAGTAGAACTGCCCCATAGAGTTTCCAAGGAGTGCCTGGTGGATTAAAACTGTCAACCTTTTGGTTAGCAAACATAGCTCTTAACTACTACACCACTAGGGTTCCTTTATTTATAAAGGGGTGGGGAATTATCTCCAAAGCTTGAGTAAGTAATAAACCTGCATTTCTTTGGCTTGAAGTGTTCTTTGACTCTAACCCTAACTCCAAGCCTTGTGGACATAAAGAAAGAGGGCTGTTTACATACTGGGTGTTCAGGATCTTATCCAAATGTTTTTACATATTTCAATTATAAAAGTTTATTATGCTTTTGTACATTTCTAGATCATGATTGTTACTACCAAATATAATCATAAAAATCTAATCACACTTTATAATTACTTAATCATGTGGTTAGTATGAAGTGGTTAGTATGTTGTAGTAGATAAAGCGGTGAAAACAAAGTACTAGAGTCAAGAGACTGAGTTGTGTCCTTTGGAAAATTGTCTTTTCCTTTTTTTTCTCTACAGATTGACAGTGTTGTATTAGATGATTCGTATAGTCTCATTTGCTCTGAAACTCAAAGAATTTCTTTTTTTGGCAATAATAACTAAAACAAATCTTTTTTGAGCTCTTCTTAGCTATGCCTTAAGGCACCATGCTAAGTGCTTAATATGGGTTATATAATTTAGTCCTCACACCCATCCTGCAAATTTGGTACAATTAACATCACAGATAAAGCAGTGAAGCTTAGAAAGGCTAATTAAAATGCCCAAAACCTCTCAGTTGTTAAGTGTAGAGCTGAGACTTATACCTATGCTGTCTAACACAAGAGTTAAGGGCTTCTTAACTATCTCATAAGACTACCTCTCTCAAAGAGTGGACAGATTTGCAAAAAGTGAACTACTATGTATGTTGTATGAAATTCTCTTTAGTGAAAATCTGTAGTAGAATTCAGTTTTATAATCCAGGTCATTTTCTCACTCCCAACTCTCTTAATCCAAGGAGATCCCTGCCCCTTCCCAAGGAGGCAAGCATTGTTTCAGGAAAATGATTATATATAATTTAGAGAACAATGAGCCAAATGTCTGGCTATTGAATATCTACATGGAATTCTTAAACTGACAGCAGAGGTAATTAGTATTTTGGATCAAGATTTGTGATGAATAGGAGCCAGGGTTTTGGTGACACAGTCATTAAAATGCTCAGCTGCTAACCAAAAGGTCAGTGGTTTGAATCCACCAGCTGCCCTATGGGAGAAAGCTATGGCAGTCTGCTTCTGTCAAGATTACAACCTTGGAAACCCTATGGGGCAGCTCTACTTAATCCTATAGGGTCATTATGAGCTGGGACAATGGGTTTGGTTTGTTTAGGCTCCTAAGAGTATTGAAATAAAGTTCATATGTTTAACAATAGATTTAATGGGTAGACATGGAGAAAAAGTCTACACCTCACCCAGAAATTAGATACATATATTCCCTTGGAGTGGGAAGAAGAGTCAGAGAGGAAGTCAATGGATTAGAGCTTTGAAAAGGGGCTCCATGACTGATTCCATTGGGGCTTAAAACTTTGAACACAGGACAAGTGATAGAAGCTCCAAATAACACATCTAAGAGGAACTTTGTGCCCACTTTTCGGCTGGAGCCTTGAGAGCTGGCAGATCCTAATACAATGAGAATACCTATGAAATGTTATCTGGAGTCAAATTGACTTCATGGAAGAAATGGAGGGCCTGAGGCAATCCCAACAAATTTTCTGATCTTGTGTCAACACAGGAGGACATGCTGTTTTTCCTGGGCTGTCATGGACTGTGTGAAAGTTAGGTATGTGGGAGTTTAGTCTTAGCGTGGATTCAAGTTAGGGATAAGGAAGACACAGAATGAAGGGGCATCAGCTTGAGAGATCAAGAAAAATGAGAGGTGATAACTAGATGTCAGAAAAAATTAAGAAGTATCTGCCAATGTGAAGGAGGTTGTAAGGTAACTGGTAACTCATTCTCCAAGGTCTTGCGACCATGTAAGCATTCGGGAAATTCACTCTGGAAAATTAAAGGTGTCCCTTTAAAGAACAGAAAGGGGTGTGAGATTCTGAATTGATTGAAAGAATCCTGAACAGAGAATTCTGGTGATTGAGTTGAACCTATTATGGCTGAGAAATGTGAACTGACTGAAAAAAACTGGAGCTGACTAAATTTTTTTTCATCAGGTAGAAGAGGGGCTTGAAATAGAAACCAAGTTCAGTTTGAAACATATATAAGACAGTTAAATATTTCATGCATACCCAGATAAGTAGACTAACAGCATCATGCCAAAGAAGGAAGCATATGTTGGGGAATGAGGGAAAGCTTCTCAGAGGATTTGGGTTCTGAGTTTGGCCTTGAAATATGAGTAACATTTTTAGGCTAAAACATGAGAGGGAGGAAGGCAGAAGTCGAAACTGTATTCCAGCTGCAGACAATATGAACAAAGACAGCACACAGTTGTAGAAAATTCTGGTATATTTAGGAACCAATATGGTTAGGGTATAGGGCATTTTTGATGACATATAACTGGAACAATAGACTGATGCTTAATCATAAATGGACTAGAATGCCATGCTTAGCAGTTTGGGTGTTTTCATACCTGTAGACAGTGGGAGGTTATTGAAGGATTTTGAGCAGGAAAGAGACGGAACTTGCTTGCAATTTGATAAGTTAAGTCACCTTTTTAAGCTCTATGCCTGTTTAGAAGGAGCCCTGATGGTACAGTGGTTAAATGCTTAGCTAACTGAAATGTTGGTAGTTCAAACTCGCCAGCTGCTTTTTGGGAGAAAGATGTGGCGATCTGCTTCCTTTGGAAACCCTATGGGGGCAGTTCTACCCTGTCCTATAGGGTCACTATGAATCAGAATCAACTCAATGGCAACAGGTTTGGTTTACATGCACGTTTTTTCAACTTCCTACTTGATATTCCTATTTGAATACCTCACAGACAGGTAAAATAAAAGTGAATTGACTTTAAATACCCATTCTTGGTTTTCCTTTCAAATCATAGTTTTCAGGTGCCTCCATTATAGGAAATGGTACTTCCTTCTTCCCAGGTGCTTATGTCGTAATGCTTTCTTTTTCCCAGCTACTCCTGTAGAGTGAATCCTTTTTCCTATTTTTTTTTTCCATTTTACTAGCAAAAGAGATTTCACATATGCACATTTCTCTACTTCTGTCCATCTCAAAAGCCATCACTGCTAGTACAAGTCACCAAGTTCTCTCACCTAGGTGCCTTCAATTGACTCTTATCTCCTTTTCTCATCTGCCACCTTTGCACTCCTCTGATCCATTCTTCCCTTACATTCAGAATAATATGCCAAAAATCTTTGTGTCCATCCCATGGTTAAATCCCTTCAATAACTCTCATTGAGCTTACAACAAAATCTCAAATCAACAATACCAACAACCCCCTGCATGCCTTTCCAGCCTCATCCATTTGCTCTCTTCTCTTTACCCATTGAACTCCAGCCATACTGAGTGCTTTCCCTAACTCTCTCTGGTGTTCTGGTGTTCACATTCTCATCTCTTCCAACCCTCTTCCTGGTAACTTCACACATGCTTTAGTTTCAATTAACGTCATTTCTAGGAAAACCTGCTGTCCAGGCATGGACCAGTAATGTGAAACCTGCCTCCAAAAATGGAGAGTGCTGAGAAAGAAAGAGGCGGGCAACTCCAGTGTGGCAGCAAAGGACCTTATTAGGGAGACTCACATACAAGGAGCATCCTGGGCAGCCACAGGACTAAAGTAGATCTGCATGCCTTGCAGTGGGAGGGAAAAGGGTTTATAGGATGGTGGACAATAGTTGCTCTATGCCGAGAACTTATATAAGGATGACTTAGCAAACTGTAGTGAAATAGTGGACCATAGGAGCCTTACAAAGCCTGTTTCCCCTTCAGTCTACCCATCAAGGCCAGTTCTAACAGTCTGGCACATTCTCTGTCTCATGCTATAGTATGAGAGACCCCACTCCCTTCCCACCAGGAACAGATATAGATGTGTGGTGCCTGTGCATGTACAAGAGACAGAAAGTTACTGTGTGCCCAGAACAGGGGTAAGGCTTTAAGGCTTCCCTGATAGGGAGACTCCTTCCTTTGGTACCATTGGTTCCTGCTCATAAAGAGGAGTCCAAGCTGCTCTGAAGGCATTGGCAAAAAAAAAAAAAAAAAGCCTCCAGGAATTGATGGAATATCAATTGAGATGTTTCAACAAACAGATGCAGCGCTGGAGGTGCTCAGTTGTCTACGCCAAGAAATATGGAAGACAGCTTCCTGGCCAACTGACTCGAAGAGATCCATATTTATGCCTACTCCCAAGAAAGGTGATCCAACTGAATGCGGAAATTATAGAAAAATATTGTTGATATCACACGCAAGCAAAATTTTGCTGAAGATCATTAAAAAAACGGCTGCAGCAGTATATCGACCGGAAACTGCCAGGAATTCAAGCTGGTTTCAGAAGAGGACGTGGAGCCAGGGATATCATTGCTGATGTCAGGTGGATCCTGGCTGAAAGCAGAGAATACCAGAAGGGTATCTACCCCTGTTTTATTGACTATGCAAAAGCTTTCGACTGTGTGGATCATAACAAATTATGGATAATATTGTGAAGAATGGGAATTCCATAACACTTAATTGTGTTCATGAGGAACCTTTACATAGATCAAGAGGCAGTTGTTTGGAGAGAACGAGGGGATACTGATTGGTTTAAAGTCAGGAAAGGTATGCATCAGGGTTGTATCTTTTCACCATACCTATTCAATCTGTATGCTGAGCAAATAATACTAGAAGCTGGACTATATGAAGAAGAACGGGACATCAGGATTGGAGGAAGACTCATTAACAACCTACATTATGCAGATGATACAACCTGGCTTGCTGAGAATGAAAAGGACTTGAAGCACTTACTAATGAAAATCAGAGACCACAGCCTTCAGTATGGATTATACCTCAACATAAAGAAGACAAAAATCCTCACAGCTGGACCAATGAGCAACATCATGGTAAATGGAGAAAAGATTGAAGTTGTCAAGGATTTCATCTTACTTGGAATCACAATCAACACCCATGGAAGCAGCATTCAAGAAATCAAATGACACATTGCATTGGGTAAATCTGCTGCAAAGGACCTCTTTAAAGTGTTGAAAAGCAAAGACGTCATCTTGAAGACTAAGGTGTGCCTGACCCAAGCCATGGTATTTTCAGTCACATCATAAGCATGTGAAAGCTGGACGATGAATAAGGAAGACCGAAGAAGAACTGATGGCTTTGAATCGTGGTGTTGGCGAAGAATATTGAATGTACCATGGACTGACAAAAGAACAAACAAATCTGTCTTGGGAGAAGTACAACCAGAATGCTCCTTAGAGGCAAGGATGGCGAGACTGTGTCTTACATACTTTGGACATGTTGTCAGGAGGGATCAGTCCCTGGAGAAGGACATCATGCTTGGCAGAGTACAAGGGTCAGCAGAAAAGAGGAAGACCCTCAACGAGGTGGATTGACACAGCAGTGGCTGCAACAATGAGCTCAAGTATAACAGCAATTGTATGGATGGCGCAGGACTGGACAGTGTTTCGTTATGTTGTACATAGGGTCACTATGAGTCAGAACCAACTCAACGGCACCTAACAACAACAACAACTGATAGGGAGAAGGAGTTGGGAGAAAGAAGGTGAACCAGTTCTCAGCCTCCCTATCAGAGAATGTTCTGGGCCCATGGCCTTTACTTAGGCAGTCTGGATGGGACGTGCAGAAGCAGACCATTCCCCCAACACCTGTCTTGAACCACAATCCAAATCAAGAAACTTTTGGTAACCTTTCATGACATTCTTTACTTTTTTTGCTACAATTTATAATTATGTATTTATTTGTCAAATGCTTATCTCCTCTACTAAACTATCAGTTCTATAATCATATTTATTCTCATCAATTACTAGCATCTAGCCCACTGGCTGGCACATAGTAGGTTCTTCATAAATATTGGTCAAATAAATGAAGAAAAGAATGATAGTCAATGTTATGAAAGCCAGATATCAAGCTCCAGGCAATAAAATCTGTTACAAAACTTGCTAATGAATGAAAATAAATGTTGAGAATTACTGCAGTTGCAAGTCATAGGAAAAGTGTAGAAAGTATGACTTTCATAACCTGATAAATATGGACCAGTACAGTAACTCCATGCTCATCAAATTCCTTGGTTCCGTATATATTGCTGCCCTGCTTTTCCTAGAATGCCACCGTGTGAACCAAGATGGCTGTGTAAACTCCACCAATAGATTCATAATCCAGGCATCAGAGAACTGGAATGGGAGACAACGGCATGACATGTCTCTTTAAGTAGATTTCATAGAAGTCCCAAAAAACAGTTTTTATTTATATCTCATTGGCAAAATCTTAAGTGGTCACATCTAGTTTCAAAGGGGGTAGTAGGAAAGAAGGAGTAAGGGGTTAGGTAATTGGCAGTCTCTGTCTAGAGTTAAATGGAAATATGGTCCACCTTTTATAACTTCAGAAGACACAGTTCTAATTACAAGTTATACTACATCTCATTATAAGGGTGAGAAAAACAAGGCCAGTTAGAAGGAATATCTGTACCTATACACCTTCTTACTTCCCATCGTTCTGATAACATAAGGCTCACTCTAGTCAACAAATGGTCTCACTGACTTTGACATTTTCAACAAATTGCATTTGAACTAAAACTTTATGAGAATTTCACAAAATGTCTTCAAAATGCTTAAGCAGTTTTCACCATGTAAATATTTGAAACAAATATATCCAAATATATAAACACCGACTGTCTCATCTTTCTTGTGGATAAATCCAAACGTATCAGTGGGGGCAGTGAAAAGTCGACTATCTTTGTTCAGATGTTGTTTAGCATATCCCAGATGCAGTGGAAAGTATTTTGGGGGTCTTCTTTCCTTTCTGCTAATCCTTTTATCATTGTGTAATGTTTCAAAGTGTGAATATAATCCTGCTAATGGAAAATGTGTCCAATTAAAATCTCATCATTATAAAATGTGTTTTGTTCATGGAACAAAATGCAGAATATTTAAAAAAAAAGATTCTGAACTATCTGCTACTATTTTTGTGTTTAATTATACCTTATTTTAATTAAATAACATCCTGTTCTTACAAAATGTACAATGTGTTGAAGTCCATCTTTTGAGCATTTCCTTTGTTTTTCATTCTGGTCAATTTGGAACTTTCTTTTTAGTAATAATTTTTCATCTCATATGGAAGCTTTTTGTCAAAATTCTATCACATTCTAGAATAGCAATCTATTGGTACAATGCCCATAGTAGTCATTACACCATGTCAACGATAAAAAAAAAAAAAAAATGATCAATTATGGAGTATTTAAAAAGGTGTAGGCAGCGTTCTCAGTTCTCAAAATACACTAATTTCAAACTATTGGTGATCTTTTCTACATTTCATAGACAAGGAAACGGAGTTCATTGACATTAAGTATCATTTCCAAGGACATAAAACTCATAGGATCAAGCCAAGTCTGCATGACTCAGGTCCTATGCTGCCCATCTCTAGATTCTGTTCACTCCTCTCTAACCCTTAACAAATCTCTTTATGGATTTTGCCTTCATTTGAAAGCCTAGAAGAAATAGCTAAGGAGAGTTGGCTAATTTCTTTGGCTTTATGGGTGATGTGGATTCACAATTACTTTGGTCTTTATCAAACATCCTTTAACTTGGGGGTCTACTGACCACAGTAGGTTTTAACAATATACTTCAAAGCACCTTTGAATGTCCTGAAATCTTATGCATAACTCTACGTATCTGTGCTTTTAGCTGTTGGTTGTGTTCACAGCCTTCGTCAGATTCTCCAAAGACTCTGTGATGTCTAAAAACCTACATCCCACTAGAAAACTCAATAAATGCTCATGAATGATGACCATGAAAAATTAGTAAGAAACTTGATTATATATGTTGTCTTAGGGTGGGTTCTTTAGAGAAGCAAAACCAGTAACTTGTATATATAGAGAGAGAGAGAGAGAGGGAGTTATACCGAGGAAATGGCTCATGCGGTTGTAGAGTCTGAAATGTCCCAAAAACACAGATCAGAATAGAGGCTTCTCCTGATTCACATAGCTGCCAAACCAAAAACCAAACCCATTGTCGTCAAGTTGATTCTGACTCATAGTGACCCTATAGGACAGAGTAGAACTGCACCATAGAGTTTCCAAGGAGCACCTGGCGGATTTGAACTGTCGACCTCTTGGTTAGCAGCCGTAGCACTTAACCACTACACCACCAGGGTTTCCTCACATAGCTGCAGGCGCTGGCAAAACCCCAAAAAAAATCAGCAGATCAGAGAACAGGGCTCTTTCTCACAGGCCTGTGAAGATCGATGAATCCCAAGATTGGCAGGCAAGACTGCAGGTAAGCTGCTAGGTCAAGTTCCAAGAACTGGAGGTCAGACAAACAGGAGCTAGCTGCAGGAGCCAGCAGACCAAAAAGCACCCAAGCCATGCCAGACTAATCCACTGATATTCAGTGCAGCCCACATGCCCAAGGAGAACTCCCTTTCAACTGATTGACTGCTCACAGCAGATCCCATCAAGGAGATGATCACACAATATCCAAATTTCATTATAGAACTTACCACATCATATGACTGCCAAACCACTTAAAATCACAGCCCAGCCAAGTTGACAAGCAACCTTAACCATCACATATGGCTTTAAATTTTTTTAAGAAGCCTGAGTAGGTGGGTAGATGATTATCGTTGAAATATATCCACTATTTTAAATTACTATAAAAAGAAGTTTGGATCAAAATTTACTAGAAGCCTGTTGCTTCATCAGAAGGTACTGGTGTATATTATAAGAGCGTAGGAATAGAAGTGTAAAGACTGAACTCTATTTGGTCTTAGACGCTTTTTTCTCTGACTTTGGTATAAGTCTCAATAATTTCCTTCAGTTTGCTCTTCAGTTAAAATAAATGGATGATGATATAAGCCCTACTGAGCTAATAGGGGAAAATGAGGTAATGGATATAAAGAACAAACACAATTATTATTAAAAGCAAATTGAATCTCTCAATTTTATCCTGGGTTTTATAATGACACAGTAGGCGAGTCACTTCACTGACCTGGAACTCCAGTTCCTCACAGGAAAATAAGAACACCATCTTCCCTCGCTGCCTCCCAGAAACAGTCTTAGGCACTACAAAAATCACCAAAAAATATTCAAATGTTATCTCTTCAGTGAGGCCTGCCTATCTGAATAGCATCTCCATGTTCGTTCTTCCCCGACCCTAATCACACCTCTTCACTACCTGATGGTGTACTGGTATTAGGTATTTATTTGTTTCTTCACCTATTGTTTCTCTGTCCGACTAGAACGTAAAATCTATGAAGCCATGGGCTTTGTTCTGATATCTGCAGTACCTAGAATAGTGCCTGAAACATAGCAGGCACTTAAAGATAATATTGAAAGGATGTTGGATACTCTATAAAATTCTTTGCTATGATTGAGGCAAAAATATTACCATATAAATGTAAACTATTATTAGAACTATATTCACTGATTCTCCTTTCATGTCTCTATTAGTTTCTCTTGTGACCCTTTCTTCTTTCCAATTGCTGAGGGGTTTCCCCCTTAATTTCTTAGTACTTCCCCTCAAGCCTCCCCCTTTGTCTATATTGGAAACAGCCGTACAATCACTGCAGACAGGACACAAGAGCCAAAACTGCTTGGTGACAATGGTTCAGGCTCCGCTGTATGACAGTCATGTGTGTGGGCATCATGACTCTGCCACTAACTAGGTTGTGTCCTTGGAAAATCAATAACCTTTTTAAGCCTT
Organism: Elephas maximus indicus; assembly: GCF_024166365.1. Classification (NCBI taxonomy): domain Eukaryota; kingdom Metazoa; phylum Chordata; class Mammalia; order Proboscidea; family Elephantidae; genus Elephas; species Elephas maximus. Next base: position 58,623,094 of record NC_064823.1, on the reverse strand, counting down.
GGTTTTCTAATCTGTAAAATGAGGTTTTCAGTTGAAATGAAGGCAAGGAAGGAAGGAAGGAAGGAAGGGAGGGGAGGGAGGGAGGGAAGTAAGGAAGGAGAGGAAGGAAGTAAAGAAGGAAAGAAGCAAGAAGAAAGGAAGAAAGAAAGGAAGAAGAAGAAAGAAAGGAAGAAAGAATGAGGAAGAAAGAAAGAGAAAGAAAGGAAAGGAAGGAAGGAAGGAAGGAAGGAAGGAAGGAAGGGAAGGAAGGAAGGAAGAAGAAAGAAAGAAAAGAAAGAAAGAAAGAAAGAAAGAAAGAAAGAAAGAAAGAAAGAAAGAAAGAAAGAAAGAAGAAAGAAAGAAGAAAGAAAGAGAAAGAAAAGAAAGAAAGAAAAGAAAGGAAGGAAGGAAGGAAGGAAGGAAGGAAGGAAGGAAGGAAGGAAGGAAGGAAGGAGGAAGGAAGAGAGAGAGAGAAAGAGAGATAGAGAGAAGAAGAGAAAGACAAGAAAGAAAGAAAGCAAAGAAAGAAAGAAAGAAAGAAAGAAAGAAAGAAAGAAAGAAAGAAAGAAAGAAAGAAAGAAAGAAAAAAGAAAGAAAGAAAGAAAGAAAGAAAGAAAGAAAGAAAGAAAGAAAGAAAGAAGAAAGAAAGAAAGAAAGAAAGAAAGAAGAAAGAAAGAAAGAGAAGAAAGAAAGAAAGAAAGAAGAAAGAAAGAAGAAAGAAAAGAGAAAGAAAAGAAAGAAGAAGGAAGAAAAGAAAGAAGGAAGGAAGGAAAGAAAGAAGGAAGGAAGGACAGACAGACAGAAAGACAGACAGACAGAAGAAGAAGAAAGGGCATGGAGACTAGGAAATCATAAAAAGGAGAATTCAGAGGAATAACCTTGACAACAACTAGCAAAGTGAATGAGTTTAAACAGGGTGAAATGCATTTCAGTGTGGTTTAGTACCCAGCAGCAGCTTTTCTAACTGGGGAAAGCTGTTCTATCCATCAGTAACTACACTAATAAGCACTCCCTCTGGTTGTTCTTAATATTTGGACTTTAACAATTCCCCAAATATATATGTTTTTCAGGGAAGCATTTGACTGTATTCAGAAACACATCAGGAGCTTTGATGTGGGTGGAGACACAGATTGTCGGGGCCATCTGGGCCTGTGGACTTGAGTATAGTAGCATACATAGAAACCTTCTCTGATTATTTCTTTCATCCAAAAACTCCTACTTGTTGTGTGTTTCTCCTTCAAAACCGTAATGCCTAAGTCCTTTCATGCTGAGAGCTCTAAGCTTTCTCAATAGGAAGGTGAAGTATGGAGATATGTGGGAGGGTTCTGAGAAAAATCAAGTCATTACAGATGCCATTCTAGTAAACAACTTTGAGGAGGACAGAAAGTCCTGAAGGGAGTCAGTTGTGTGCCAAGGTACGATAATTTCTCAGTTTTGAATACTCATAACACATATTCTCTGCAGCTTTTCAGCTGGTAGGTCCTAAAGTGTAGTGAGGTGGAGGTAGTTGGGTTCACAGGATTAAAAGGACTAGAGAAATGTTAGTGGCATCGAATGAGTCTGCGAATGTGATCTTCTTGTAGGAAGTTGTGGCGAGTCACACCCTTTTTTTTTTTTTTTGGCACAGACTTTAGAGATTTTAACAGGACTCGTGTTCCCTGGTAGTGCAGTGGTTAGGAGATCGGCTGCCACCAAAAGGCTGTAGTTCAAATCCACCAGCTATTCCTTGGAACCCTATGGGGCAGTTCTACTCTGTCCTATAGGGTTGCTATGAGTTGGAATTGACTCAACGGCAATGGGTTTGTGGTTTGATTCGATGCTAAAATTGAATGGTCTTTCTTTTCTGTTTTTTTAATCTGTTTTGATATTTATACAGAGACTTTGATGTAGTTGATTTTAAAAGAAAACAAATTAAGAAGGTATGAATTTAAGCTGTTTGCTTATTATGATATGCTACATAATATACCTGCATGCATATTTGCATTGTACTGTAATTTCTCTCCAAAAGATAAAAAATCACAGTTGGCTGGGACTATTGCAGTTTTGATCATGACATTTTGTCATATATAATAGTAGAAAAAGTCTGCAAGGTCTTTTGAAATACGGCAGTGTGGCAGTTACTACGAGGCATTTGTGGTTCAGTGGTAGAATTCTCACCTTCCATTTGGGAGATTCAGGTTTGATTCCTGACCAAGGTACCTCATACACAGCTACTACCTATCTGTCAATGAAGGCTTGCATGTTTCTGTGATGCTGAACAGGTTTCAACAGGGACTCCAGACTAAGATGGATTAAAAGGAAAGGCCTGGTGATCTACTTCAGAAAATCAGTCAGTGAAAACCCAGTGGATCACAACAGTCTGATCTACAGTTGATCGTGAGATGGCACAGGACTGGGCAGTGTTTTGCTTCTGTGTGCATAGGGGCATCACGAGTCAGGGGGCTGACTTAATGGCAGCTAAAAGCAACAGCAACAGCTGTGGTTACTATGGATACTCCCTCAGCACTCACCATTCCGTAGACACCAGGGGATTTTGGCAGTAAGCACCTTTGACTCTCTTTCTAAGCTTTTGTGGAGCAAGCTGAAAGTGCTTGTTAGCAAGTCCAGGAGTAGATTTAGGTCCTCTTTAGACATTCAACCAATGAGGGACCAACACCCCAGTTTCCTTGTCCCTTAAGTGCTCTCTAGCTTATTTTAGGGAGTCCCTCACAAGTCCCCAGCAGAATTGAGCCCTGGCTGCATAATGTGATAATCTACTCACTGGCACATTTTTTTTTAAATCATTTTATCATGTTTTTGGTGAAAGTTTACACAGTAAATTAGGTTCCCATTTGGCAATTTCTATACAGTTTGCTCAGTGACATTAGTTACATTTTCCACAATGAGTCAGCCTTCTCTTTTGTTGAGTTCTGTTTGTTCTGTTTTGGTACTCCAGTTTCCCTGCCCCCTTGTCTTGTCATCTTTGCTTTAATCGTTGACCTTTTGCTCTCTTATAGATGTTTTCATCTTGTTTTGCTTTTAATAAAGCACCAGACTCACAGGTAAAATCCTTTATTTTGTGTGCCACTCTGTTATTAAGCTAAAAAGGTGGCCTCAGGGAATAGTTTTGGTTGAATGTCTAAAGAGGACCTCAGGGTGATAGTCTTAGGGAGTCCTCTGATCTCAACTAGTCCAGCAAGTCTGGAATTTTTAAAAACTTGAGTTCTGTTCTGCATTTTTCTCCCATTCTGTCAAGTTTCGTCTATTATGATCCTGATTAGAACAGTCAGTAGTGGTAGCTGGGCACCATCTAGTTCTTCTGGTTTCTGGGGGCACATTTTGTATAAACTTCCTTCCCTTTCTTGTCTCGCCTCCAACTCCAGTACTTACACTGCCTGGGATCACTCTCTAATAAACTCCTTGTGCTCTAATCACTATTTTCAAATCTTTTCCTAGCAGGAACCTATCCTAAGATAGGAAGTTATGAAAGGATGAAGAAACACGGCGGCTAGGATGGTCAGAACGAATAATTTATGGATGAAGGCAGGTCATATTCATTTATTCATTCATTAATCACTTTCTTGTTGAGAGCTTGTAATGTAGAGTCGTGTCTCACTTAACATCCATGATACTGTCTGTGAAATAGGACATTATGTGATTTGAGAACATTATGTGAGAACACCATACAATCATGCATCGTAGAATGTCTATTTGGACAACACCCCACCACCTATATGTTCATGGCTCCATAAGGTTATAATCAAGTTCAGAAATCCCTATCTAAGAAGGCAACATAGCAGATATAACAGGACCTAGCAAAAACCACAGCTTCCTGCATGCAACATGGTTATCTCATGTTTCCTGTACACAAAGCAACTGTGCTGCCAGGGAAGCTACTTCGGGAAACTGTTGCATTTGCTATGTCTGGTTACGTCCTCTGTGTCCGGTTCTCTGATTAGGATCCCTGAACTTGATTAGAACTTTATAGGACCATGGACGTATATGCGGTAGGATGTTGACCGAATGGATGTCATGCCACACATGACTGTACTCAAAACTAAGGCAGACCTTCTGAAAATGAAAAACACTTGGCTGTCATTCATGGAGAGCTCACAGATAATGAAACATCGGTTTTCTTTCTTTTTTTTTTCCCTATCCTAGGAACTAAGCCTTAGACTGGATGGAATAAAGTGGATTTTGTAAATGATAGAGGTTTTAAAATTAAGTACAGGGTAAATGCTAAAAGAGGACCCCCTATCTACAAGGGCTACCATTTTTGTTTCACGTGTGGAGGAAAATCTTTGCCATATGGACTTTCCATACCAAACTCATAAGGGTGTGATTAGTGAATTCTTTTTTTGTGGATTCCCTAGGTTTCAGATGCTCTATAAATACAAGGCGTTATGTTCTCGAGTCTTACCATATTTTTTCTTTAAAAACCACACAGTTTTTGTTTAACTTGGTATGTAGGAGGGTTTTAGAAAACACATTTTATTCCCATTCTCTTGCTCTGTTCCCTCAGTACCATCTGGTATGAGGGGGAGTCTCCCTAATTGACACTAATGACTGGGAGATCCATTGCAAATTACTGAATTTTGCAGATTAGCAAACATGATTAGAAAAATCAAGGAGTCTGCATTGAACTAATGCACTTCATTGAGAACTAAAAAAAAAAAAAATTAAACGCGATAGTAGAATAAAGTGGAGCTTAATCTTTTAACATCAATAGATACTTTATAGAGGTTGACGATGCCGTTAGGAGACACTGGATCATAGTGTTCTGTGAAAGAAACTAGTTATAATTTAAAAAGAAAATGTCTTCATCTTTTATGCTTTTTCTGAACTGTACCAATATCCACACTGCACATGAGCTGAGTCTAAGGTAGAATCATTCCCTACAGATCTTAGAGGTCATCTAGCACCATTTGTTCTGACTCAGGAAATGTCCAGAGATTATTTGTGTATGTGCACCTCTTTATGTTGTGTCTTATTGCTTTATAATAACACTGCTTATGTTAATGGGAATTTTGTGGTTTGTAAACATTTTAAATGTCAGCTGTTGAGACTCTTAGCTTTTATTATTCTCAATTCCCATTTCTCTGTTATCCTTGCTCTTTATCAGGCAACAAAATCTCTCGCTTCCTCCCACACACCAGTGTAAATAGTTTAACACAGGCAAACCATATATGCATACAACTTTCTTAGGCCCAGCTGTGTGTGTTTTTTCATCCTTCAGGAGTTCAGTCATCAGGGGGTGGGGGAAGGAGGGTGAGCGAGGGAGAATGAATAAATTTGGTGGAGAGAGTTTAACAGAACAGAAAGTTTAGGGAATTTTTTTTCCATCTTTAAGTGTTGTAGTAGACAATATTGTATATTGTAGTGTAATACTATTGTCAGTGTCTTTTGAAATAAAACTTTTTTGAGGTCCAGTTGAAGCTGAAGTGTGAACTTTTGAGCTCCAGAGATTGTTGCTGTGACCTAGCTACTTTTCTGATCAGAAGAAAGCTGGGATGAAAAAGGTCACAGCATCGTTTACTTCATTGTGATTCAGCCAAAAGCCTGTAGTAGGAGCAACCCCTGCAGAAGGGAGCAGAAGGTAACCCTATGTACCTGTCCCAGCTGGGAATTGCCCTGCAAAGCATCCTACCTTCCATGTGATACAAAGGTAATACTTTTGGAACTAGAAGCAGGAGGAGCAAATATTGTATATCTGATTGACTATGTCATTGGATTACGAGAAATAATGTCATCTATTGTTTAAAATGGAAACCCTCTGGGGTAATTGTACTCTGTTCTACAGGGTTGCTATGAGTCGGAATCGACTTGATGGCAATGGGTATTGCTTAAAAACAGAAAGAAAGCCATTTTAAGGTGTTATCTAGAAGTCAGCCTAGACTTCTTCTAATATAAGCTCTTCATCTACTTTTGGTTCCTTCAAGTAACTTATCTGAGAAAACTAAAATTAAAAAAATATGAAAGCCATTATAAAACTTTATTTTGATATGTTTATGATACAATTGACACAATATATTAAACCTACTACAGAAAGAAATTGAGAGAATTCAAATACAAATGAAAAAATTGACTTCTCCCTTAGTGAGTATTTTGTACTCAAATTCTGCTGAACTTTATTTCTCACTAAGCAAGTTGGAAAAGATTAGAAGAGATTAGCTTTGTCTTTATCATAAGATATTATATGGATTTAGCTTTTTTTCTTTCATTGTAATTTCTTTAGAGTACTTTCACTAATATTATTTTCTCTTTTCTGCTGTTTTAAACATTGTTGATATTTTTGGTTGAAAACTGTTCTGGGGTAGGAATATTCTGAAACATGAGGCTTCTAAAGGATTTTAGATTATGAAATTAAGTGTCTTAGTAATGGAATAGATTATGCTTATAACTAAAAACTCCCAGGTCTTTCCAGCAAATGTGTATGCTTATATTTATTAAAATTCATTCAGAGTGAAACTTTGATTAAAACACATCATTCACGCTTTTTCCAAACAAAACAAATCATTATTTGAGCACTTAGTATGTGCAAGACTCTGCAACAGTAGGAAAAAAAAAACAATCTGCATAAGAATAACTAGAATAATGATTTTCTATTGTTTCCTTCAAAAAATATACCCACTTCATGGCATCTGGATTTTTTTTAACTTTATGTTGGCTGGCGCTACTGAGAGAATTGGTAAGAACACAACACAAAAGAGGGGTTAATTGCTTAAATTTGAGTCAGAAGTGCTTGACAGCCTTCAGTAGCATGGAAAAGAATGGAACACAAGGTACAGAGTTGGGAGAGGCAGCCCTTAAAAATTATGGTGGATGAGGATGTATAGCATATTTGCAGGAAATAAAAAAGGAATTGCCAATGGACCTAGCCATAAAAAGAAAAAGACATAGTGGATGCAGAGACATTTTAATCTCTTTTGCGAAAGAAACTAATCTCTAGGTATGAATAGAAGAGTTCGTAAAGGAAGGAAATGATGCTGAGTTTTGTTTTGGTATTCCTGTCTGTCATTGCTGCTGTAGAAATTCAATCATTTCTAAGAACTTGAAAGATATTTTTCAGTAGTCACCATAATGTTTACCCTCAGGGATTTGGGCCTAACAACTCTAGCAACCAAATTAGCTTAAAGACATTTCATCTGAAAAGGTCTCTGTCATGTTCAAAAAGAGCAAATCATCCTTAATCTACTGTTTAAATTGAAAGTGAAAGCCAGTAGACATTAACCTGAGGTCTCCAGTCCAGTCACATTGCACGATTGCATTAAAATGCCCTGGTTAGAGTGACAGTCTATAACAGCACTCTGTGCTGCTGCTTTAAAATATTAATCATTCTCTTTGTAGACCTGGAAGTGTGCAAGTGAAGAAACACGATTGCAAATACAGGTGATAATAGGGACATTCTATTTGAGCCTTGGGAAACATCCAAGCCACGGTGGTGCCGGTGGGGGGGATCCATTCCAGAGAAAGACCATAATTATAGCATAATCAGACCCCTCTGTACTTACACAAGACATATTGCCTTTGTCCCACTCAGATTCTCTAATATAGGCATATACTATCCCATTTCAAAGACGAAAACACTAGAACACACATTTCTTTCTGCTGTAACTTAACACATTAATACTCTTAGTAAAAAAGAGCCAAAATCGAAGTGGAAGATTAAGTAAATCACCAGGGAAGACATAGCAATTAATTTCTGAGCCAGGTAAATAACTCTGAGCTCGAGTTTTAGGCTTTTGCATATTCTATCAAGTCTTATTGCTGTTTTCTTTTAATCAGCTATCAATTTTCTGAAAGGACTGTATTCTAATTCAAGTCATTAGCTAGAAAGTGTTTCTGAATCAATGTGGCATGTGAGCATCCAGGGGCAAAAGGCCAAGGCTGTTTGTGGGGGGCTGTGAGGTTCACTGGAATAATGATCTGTTTACCAACCTGTCCAGAAGCTTGTAGCATTTGCAATATTGGCCACTTAGATTATACCTGTAAGTTTGGCTTCATCCAAACTCTCAAATAAGTCACTCCTTAGATAAGAACAGAAAAATAATACAAAAAAAAAAAAAAAATGAGTACCGGCTTGGCAGCAAGTCATCGTAGTTGTTGAGACTGCTCTCTCTAGCCTTGAGCCTCTAGCCTTGAGGCCTAATGATGTAGCCTCCAATCTTCTAGTCACTTTTGGTATAAAGCAAGAATGCAGACTGTAGTTTTGGTTATTAACTGGTTGAACGTGGCAATTTCCTTAACTTCTTTGAGACTTATTTGCTTTTCAGATAAAAACACATATTCTAAAACTCTACCCCACAAGGTTGCTTTAAGGACTCAGTGTTACAGTCAGTGCTCATGGCACAGTTGCCTGATGCAGTGGAGCTCAACAAATGCTTGTTTTTTTTTGCCTTCTCTATTTTTTTTTTATTTTAGTTGCGATTACTGTATCTGCATCTGGCTGTACTTGAGGTGGTGGCAGACACTGTTTTATTTCTGGTAATATCCCAGCTACCAGCAAAGTACCTGGAACATGGCAAGAGCTCCAGGAAATGAGATGTTTCAATTTATAACAACCTCTGCTTGTTTACAATGCTCCTGGCACACTGGCTTCTCCTCTCTGCCTTGAACTTCCCAAGCTCCTTCCTGGACCAGGGATTTTATACTTGCTTTCCTCTTTTCTGGAATTTCAGTCTCACATCTTTTTGCATAAGTGCCAGTTTAATGGTCTACCTCCTCTGTGCGTCTTTCCCTAATCTATATAAACAGCTTCTTTCTGAGCACAGTGATAAACTGCCTGAAATTACCTTTACTATTGCTTCTGCTTATCGTCTCTATTTCTTGACATGAATGCAAGTTTCAAGGGTCTCAGGACCTTGTCTGTCTGCTCTGTCCACTGTTACACTTGCAGTGGCTAGATGAATAGCTGGCATATACCAGACCTTCGATAAACATATGAACACCGAGTAAATGTCAGTTACGTCTTTGGCAACCTAGTTAGGTCTGCCTTCTTCTAAGCTGGTAAATCTGTGTGCCCCGTATCTTTCACAAGGATAAGATTTGAGCCTTTACTACCAGTTCTCAGGGCTAGTTCATTTTCCTGATGCTAGATCTATATTTCATAAGTCCACATTTCACCTGCCTGTCTCTTATAAAACTATTTAAAGTAGCATTCCATATAACTTTCTGTGGTCTACACTTATAATTTCCATTTGTCTTGTCTGATACCGTTGCTGGTTAGCGAGGGCATTCTTTAGTTGACTGTTAATTACTTCCCTTATTAAGTGCCCCAACTCTATGTCTGTCTTCTTCCCAGGCCCTAGGAGTCCTACAGACAAACCATTTCAGTTGTTACAAAAGAATGCTAAACTCTAAAACAGAGGTAGGCTAGTTACGACCAATGGGCCAAATCTAGCTTGCAGCCTGTTTTTGTACAGCCCTGGAGCTAAGAATTTTTTTTTTTTTACATTTTTTAAAGTGTTGTTAAAAAAAAAAAGGATATGTTACAGAGTCAGTACGTGTCCAGTGGAGCCTAAAATATTTACTACCTGGCCACTTACAGAAAAAGATTGCTAAACCCTATAGTAAAATATATCCAACCAGTCCCAGTGATGCCAACCACCCACATATCCACTTGCTACCAGCCAAAAACCTGCACTAATATGGTTTGCTATACCCCAAAGAAAGCTATTTATCTAATTATAGGAGAAAAAAGCTCTGCTGCCCAGTAATTTGTGGTTTTCAAGCTAAATCTCTTACATAAACTTGGGGGTAAAGTTTCACTTACTACTTCAAATACTAAGTATTATATCTGCTTTACTAATCAGAACGAGCTGTTGGAAGCTTCAATTGGACTTGACAGTACAATGCTTGTGACCCGAGATCTCCGCACCTTAGGTCCTTGTGGCTGTTATTTAGAGTGATTTACTCTGAAGCTTCTAGAAGTCCATTAATGAATAGTACTGAGGTAAGTGTCTAAATATGTGCTGTCAAACATGAGAAGGGTTAGCAAAAGTGGGAACCAAAGAGGACTGGCAAACAAGGGAGCCATATGAAAGGAGATCCATTAGAAATGTAGATCTGTGTGGCGCTTCACTGAATTTTCTGTTGTTTTGATTAAAATGCATGAAAAAGAAATTGCATAAAAAAGTACAGAAGAGTACTTCTGACTGCAAAGAGCAGTGAGTTGGCCATGCAGTTGCCTCAGGGGCAGTCCTAAGATCTCAAGCAGCCATGAGAGTACTAGGACTACTAGTAGCATTAACCCCTTCACAGGTGCTATGTCAATTTGGTCTGATCGTGTCACATACATACAAGATACTTTCACAGTGTTGGCAAAGTGAAAGCCAATTTATTACTCATGGAAAGCAGACAGCAAACAACAGGAACAGGTTCATAGTGAGTGGGTCTCTCCTGGGCTCAGAAGGCTATCTGGGTGAAATGGAGATGCTTCTATGCATGCCCCAATTTGCATGGTAGGTGAAGGACCAGAAAGTCTTTCCCCAATGCAGTTTTGTACTCCGGGGGCTATATGACTCACTGCTCTTAAGCACAATTGCAAATCTCCTGGCCTAACAACCTAAGAAGGTTTATGATTAGACATCTGGGCACCAATCGGAATTTATCACTTGACCCCTTCTGCTTATCTGGACAGAATGTCAGGATTGGGGGACGAGACAGAGGTTTGTTTGAAGCCTAAGGATGATAGCAAAGGGAGGACTAGAGGGGGATTACAGCATTGGACTCTCTGAGGGAGTGCCTCCTTCCAAGCAGTAACCTCTAACCGTTCAGAAAATGTTAATTGAGCATCTACTGTCTACCAGGCACCATTCTAGGGACTGTGGATGAAACAGTAAACAAAACAATGTTCCTGCCTTGGCCCACTCTGCTAATGTGAGAGACTGGTGTGTTTCAGGTGGTGGTAAGTGCTGCAGAGATAATGAAATAGAATAAGCGAGATACAAAGAGTCTAAGAGGAAGTGTTCAAGAGTCCAAGAGGAAAGGCTTGCTGATGACACCTCAATAGAAATAGGGGGAAAAAATGTGAGCGTCAATATGGGGAGAAGCACATTTCATGCAGAGGGAACTAACTGTGAAAGCCAAGGCACTAAGGTGGCAGGATTGGTCTGTTTAAAGAACAGCAAGGAGGTCAGTGCAGCTGAGCAGAGAAAGAAGAGGGTGGAGCAGATGAGGTCAAAGAGGCCACAGGAAACTAGATCTAAAGGATGTTAAGGACTTTGCCTTCTGTTATGCGTGGAATCATATCCCCTCAGAATAAGTGTTGGGATCCTGACCTCTATACATGTGGATGTGATCCTATTTAGGAATAGAATTTTCGTAGTTATGTTAGTGAGGCCATATCAGTGTAGGCTGTGTCCTAAACCTAGTCACTAGTGAGTGATATAAAGAGCAGCCTGGACACAGAGACACACAAGCACAAATGGAGGAAGATAGATGCCACGTGAAGATCGTCAAAGAACTGAGGAAAGCCAGGGCTACAGAAACTGAAAAAGGCGAGGATTTTCCATCATTGAAAGAGAAGCTTCCCCTAGAGACAGTGCCCTGAATTCAGACTTCTAACCTCCTAAACTGTGAGAAATAACTTTCTATTCTTTAATGCCACCCACTTGTGGTATTTCTGTTACAGCAGTACTAGGAAAATAAGACACCTGAGATAAGAAGGAATTGGGGATTTTAGCATTGAATTGAAATAATTTGACCTTGACTTCTCTGTGGAGAATAGATTTGAGGGGGTAAGTGTAAACACTGATATTCCAGTTAGAAAGTCATTTCAATAATCTAAGAAATGATGGTGGTCAACATCAGAGTTGCAGCAGTAGAAGCAGGTGAGAAATAGTTATTTTTCAGATCATAGTATATTTTGAAGCTATGGCTTATGAATTTTACTGATAGACTGGATGCAAGGTGTGAGAGAGTCAAGGATGACTCCAAAGATTTTGTCCAGTCAAATGAAATGGTGAAGTTGGCATTCACTGAGATGGAGAAAAAAGTGGGAAAAATAAGTTTGGTGGAATAAATTGGAAGCTTAAATTTTTTTTTTTTAGCTTTGTACTTGCTAATTTTAAGATACCTATTACATATCCAAGTAGAGATGTGGAAGGCACAGATGGATATACAAGCCAGGGAGGGGCCTGGGCCGCAGATTTAATTATGGAGTTTTCAGTCTATAGATAGTATTTAAAGGCACGAAACTGAATAAGGTTTCTCAGGATGTCAGTGTATCTAGAGAAGAGTAGATGTCTGAGAACTGAGTTTGAGATATTCCAACATTCAAAAGTTGAAAGGCTATAGAAGAACAAACAAGGGAGACTGAGAAAAAGCAGCCAAGAAAGCGGTGGTAAAACTAAGAGAAATACGGTTGTCAGAAGGTAATTGAAGAGAATGTGTCATGGAAGTTGAGATCAATTCTGCTGACGTGGACTGAAATTTAATATTGAACTTCACAATGGAGTGATCATCAGTAACCCTTGATTTAGTGGTGGGATAGAATGGATTCACCAGATAATGAAAGAAGATTAAGAAGCCAATGACTCTTTTGAGTAAACTACTCTTTGAAGGAATTTTGCAATAAAGGAATGTAAAAAAATATATAAGAGAAAGAAGCATAGCCAGAGTACTCCTTAGAAGCAAGGATGACAAGACTTTGTCTCACATACTTTGGACGTGTCAGGAGAAATCAATCCCTGGAGAAGGACATCATGGTTGGTAAAGTAGAGGGTCGGTGAAAAAGAGGAAAACCTTCAATGAGAGGGATTGATAAAGTGGCTGCAACAATGGGGTCAAGCACAGCAACAATTGTGAGGATGGCACAGGATGGGGCAGTGTTTCTTTTTGTTGTACACAGGGTCACTATGAATTGGAACTGACTCGATGGTACCTAACAACAACAACAACAAGAGAAATGGGATAGTAACTGAAAAGAATATAACTTCAAGGGAGGAATGTTTTATGATGAGAAATGATTCAGTCAAATTCATGCTAATGCAATTGAGTAGTGAGGGAAGTATTAAAAAGGTAAACAAGAAAGAGAATAGTAGCTGGAACTCTATTTTTGAATGCATAGTACGTAGGGATTGGCCTTTTATAAGAACATGGGAAGTATGTCCATGAAAAATGGAGAGAAGACAGCATAGAAAGGTAGAAATATAGCTAGATTAAGAAATGTGATGATAAGAGTGGGTAGAAGTTCTCTTTGGGTTGCTTCTATTTTCTCAGTGAAATAGGAGCCAGGATCATGAGTTAGGAAAGAGAATGGGAGAAAAAATATCACAGGTTTGAGGAGTGATTGTGGAATAATTGTGAGCTAAGCATATTAAAAAAAAAAAAAAATTTTTTTTTTTTTTTTATTTAAGCAACACTTGCTTGCTTTGGACATGTTGTCAGGATGGATCCATCACTAAAGGAGGATATCATGATTAGTGAAGTAGAGGGCCAATGAGGACACGGGAAACCCTCACTGAGAGGGACTGGTACAATAGCTACAAGGATGGACTCTGACATGCTGGTGATTGTGAGGATGACTGAGGACAGGGCAATGTTTTGTTCTGTTGTATATAAGGTCACCATGAGTCAAAGTCAACTCTACAGCAATGAACAGTAACAACAACAGCAACAAAAACAGGCAATAATCATGTTGGGAGCTGGGAACCAGATTAGGAATGAGGCCACTAGTCTTAGTTATCTAGTGCTGTTATATCAGGAGTAGCACAAGTAGGTGGCTTTAATGAACAGAAATTTATTTTCTTAGAGTTTAGGACTCTAGAAGTCAGAATTCAGGGCTGCTGCTCTAGGGGAAGTCTTTCTGTCTTTGCTGGCTCTCTCTCTTTATTGTCTCTTTGCAGCTTCTGTTCCTCGATTCCTTGGTGAACGTCATGTAGCATAGCATCTATCTTCCCTCACCTGTGCTTCCTTGTCTCTGTGCCTAATCTGCAATTTTTGTATCTCAAAAGTGATTGGCTGGAGGGGGCCAAGATGGCTGACTAGGTAGACACTACCTCGGATGTCTCTTGCAACAAAGACTGGGAAAAACAAGTGAATCGATCACATACATGACAATCTACGAACCCTGAACAACAAACACAGATTTAAAGAGTTGACCTGAGTGACAGAGATGGAGAACGAACAACTACGGGGAAGCAGAGACTGTTTTCGGAGCCTGGAGCCAGCGTCCCAGTCAGGTAACCTTGGCTCCGGGCTTAGGTCTGGGTGCAGAGGAGCTGAAAACAACATCTTGTGACGGTGCAAACACGGGGCGCAGCCCTATCCCCCTGAACCGACCCCGGGAGGGGGCCCAGCCGGTCTGCGCGGGCGGTGTGGTGATCCGGCTAGTGGCAGGAGAAGTCCCCGGGAGGCAGTGACTGGTTTTGGAGCGGGAGTGCAGCGTCCCAGCCGGGGAGCCTTGGCACCGGGCTTTGGACTGGGCACAGGGCAGCTGAGAAAGGCATCCGGCCACGGCGCAAACACGGGGCGCAGCCCTACCCCCCTGAACTTACCCTGGGAGGGGGCCCAGCCGGTTAACATGGGCGGTGCGGCAATGTGGCTGGCGGGAGAAGTCCCTGGGAGGCAGCGACTGATTTTGGAGCCGGGAGGGCAGCGTCGCAGCAGGGGAACCTTGACGCTGGGCTTTGGACTGGCAACAGAGGATCTGACCGCGGCTTCAGCGGGCCAGACCCTCAGGGACAATCTCTACACAGCCAGCACACATAGGGGACACGCCCCTCGGGAATCTCAGATAAAATAGTCATCCCAAGCAAGATAAGCAACTTTGTCTATATTCCGGGGTGCTACTCTCTCCTGTTTTTCTGAACCCTCCCCTCCCCCTCCCAGGCAGCTTCATTAACATTGGAATTTCCTGAGCTAGAGGGAGAACGGCTTCCGGCTCCGCGGCTTTCCTTTTCCCTTTTTTTTTTTTTTTTTTGGTCTTTTCCTAACCCATTCTTCCGGCCTGAGAGAAGCAACCACAAAAAACCCAGGGACCAAAAATCCTTCCCTAATTGGACTAAAAACACAGAACCAGCTTCAGCCAAGCATATATAATCCATATCTCCGGCTTTCTTTCCTACAGGGAACAAGGTGGCTATTATAATGCAAAGGCATTTCTGATAGGGATCTGACTGCATTTTTTTTTTTAGCGAATTTACTGGAAAAACAAGTTTCCCAGGTCTGATATCTCTGCTTATTCAAAAGAGCCCTAACTGACCACAACAGGGAACTGAGGGCTGAAGCTCCCCCCAGACCACCTAGCCTCTTGCCTTAGGGGTCTAAGGAGGGTGATACCTACCAATCTGTAGAGGTACTTGCATTGGGGGCCTAAGGTACAGCTACAGAGCCCACCCACCAAGGTGCTTTAGGAATAGAGACACACCTACCTCACTGACACTTGGGGGAAGCCTGTCAGCATCCTGCCCCCCCTGGAGTGTGAACCCCAGCTGCTAATAGAAACTGGTGCACACAACTATCACCACTACTTCTTGAGGTGGATAGGTGTTAGGGTGCAGCACACACTAATGACCCAAAATCAGATTCTACTCAAGAATAGTGAATAGACTCAGGCATGTATATCTGGCAACAGCCCAAACCAGCTGGTAATAGGTCATAAGTAAGTCAAGGGCTACAACAAACAAGACAGCACAATCTAGTAGCCAGTCCACGTACATTGAAAGAAAACAAAACAAGATAAGACTCAGTGAGCAAATATAGAATAAATCACAACTATATCTTTTTTTTTTATATATCTTAGTGATGGCTCAGAGACAGCAGTCAATATCAAACCACATAAAGAAGCAGACCATGACAGCTTCTACAACCCCCCAAACAAAAGAATCAATATCTTTCCCAAATGAAGATACAATCCTGGAATTATCAGATACAGAATATAAAAAACTAATATACAGAATGCTTCAAGACATCAGGGATCAACTCAGAAATGAAATAAGGCAAACTGCAGAAAAAGCCAAGGAACACACTGATAAAACAGTTGAAGAACTCAAAAAGATTATTCAAGAACATAGTGGAAAAAATTAATAAGTTGCAAGAATCCATAGAGAGACAGCATGCAGAAATCCAAAAGATTAACAATAAAATTACAGGATTAGACAATGCAATAGGAAGTCAGAGGAGCAGACTTGAGCAATTAGAATGCAGAGTGGGAAATCTGGAGGACCAGGGAATTAACACCAACATAGCTGAAAAAAAATCAGATAAAAGAATTAAAAAAAATGAAGAAACCCTAAGAATCATGTGGGACTCTATCAAGAAGGATAACTTGCATGTGATTGGAGTCCCAGAACAGGGAGAGAGGACAGAAAACAGAGAGAAAATAGTTGAAGATCTGCTGACAGAAAACTTCCCTGACATCATGAAAGACGAAAGGATATCTATCCAAGATGCTCATCGAACCCCATTTAAGATTGATCCAAAAAGAAAAACACCAAGACATATTATCATCAAACTTGCCAAAACCAAAGATAAGAGAAAATTTTAAAAGCAGCCAGGGATAAAAGAAAGGTCTCCTTCAAGGGAGAATCAATAAGAATAAGTTCAGACTACTCAGCGGAAACCATGCAGGCAAGAAGGCAATGGGATGACATATACAGAGCACTGAAGGAGAAAAACTGCCAGCCAAGGATCACATATCCAGCAAAACTCTCTCTGAAATATGAATGCAAAATTAAGATATTTACAGATAAACACAAGCATAGAGAATTTCCAAAACCAAACCAAAGCTACAAGAAATGCTAAAGGAAATTGGTCAGAAAACCAATAATATCAGATACCAGCACAACACAAGGTCACAGAACAGAACATCCTGATATCAACTCAAATAGGGAAATCACAAAAACAAATTAAGATTAATTAAAAAAAAAATGCTCATAACAGGGAATCATTGAAGTCAATATGTAAAAGATCACAATAATCAAAAAGAGGGACTAAATACAGGTGGCATAGAATTGCCATATGGAGAGGGATACAAGGCGATATAGGACAATACAATTTAGGTTTTTACTTAGAAAAATAGGGGTAAATATTAAGGTAACCACAAAGAGGTATAACAACTCCATAACTCAAAATAAAAACCAAGAAAAACCTAACGACTCAACAAACATAAAGTCAAATACTATGAAAATGAGGATCTCACAATTTACAATGAAAAACGCCTCAGCACAAAAAAGTAAGTGGAAAAATGAAATTGTCAACAACACACCTAAAAAGGCATCAAAATGACAACACTAAACACTTACTTATCTGTAATTACACTGAATGTAAATGGACTAAATGCACCAATAAAGAGACAGAGAGTCTCGGACTGGATAAAGAAACACAATCCGTCTATAGGCTGCCTACAGGAGACACACCTTAGACTTAGAGACACAAACAAACTAAAACTCAAAGGATGGAAAAAAATATATCAAGCAAACAATAAGCAAAAAAGAAGAGGAGTAGCAATATTAATTTCTGACAAAATAGACTTTAAACTTAAATCCACCACAAAGGATAAAGAAGGACACTACATAATGATAAAAGGGACAATTGATCAGGAAGATATATTAAATATTTATGCACCCAATGACAGGGCTGCAAGATACATAAATCAAATTTTAACAGAATTGAAAAGTGAGATAGACACCTCCACAATTATAGTAGGAGAGACTTCAACACACCACTTTCGGAGAAGGACAGGACATCCAGTAAGAAGCTCAATAGAGACACGGAAGACCTAATTACTACAATCAACCGACCTGACCTCATTGACTTATACAGAACTCTCCACCCAACTGTTGCAAAGTATACCTTTTTTTCTAGCGCAGATGGAACATTCTCTAGAATAGACCACATATTAGGTCATAAAAAAAACCTTTGCAGAATCCAAAACATAGAAATATTACAAAGCATCTTCTCAGACCACAGGCCATAAAAGTGGAAATCAATAACAGAAAGATTAGGGAAAAGAAATCAAATACTTGGAAACTGAACAATACCCTCCTGAAAAAAGACTGGGTTATAGAAGACATCAAGGAGGGAATAAGGAAATTCATAGAATGCAACGAGAATGAAAATACTTCCTATCAAAACCTCTGGGACAGAGCAAAAGCAGTGTTCAGAGGCCAATTTATATCGATAAATGCACACATACAAAAAGAAGAAAGAGCCAAAATCAGAGAACTGTGCCTACAACTTGAACAAATAGAAAGTGAGAAACAAAAGAATCCATCAGGCACTAGAAGAAAACAAATAATAAAAATTAGAGCTGAACTAAATGAATTAGAGAACAGAAAAACAATCGAAAGAATTAACAAAGCCAAAACCTGGTCCTTTGAAAAAATTAACAAAATTGATAAACCATTGGCTAGACTGACTAAAGAAATACAGGAAAGGAAACAAATAACCCGAATAAGAAACGAGAAGGACCACATCACAACAGACCCAACTGAAAGTAAAAGAATCATTTCAGACTATTATGAAAAATTGTACTCTAACAAATTTGCAAACCTAGAAGAAATGGATGAATTCCTGGAAAAACACTACCTACCTAAACTAACATATTTAGAAGTAGAACAACTAAATAGACCCATAACAAAAAAAGAGATTGAAACGGTAATCGAAAAACTCCCAACAAAAAAAAGCCCTGGCCCAGATGGCTATACTGCAGAGTTCTACCAAACTTTCAGAGAAGAGTTAACACCACTACTACTAAAGGTATTTCAAAGCATAGAAAATGACGGAATACTACCTAACTCATTCTATGAAGCCACCATTTCCCTGGTACCAAAACTGGGTAAAGACATCACAAAAAAAGAAAACTACAGACCTATATCCCTCATGAAGATAGATGCAAAAATCCTCAACAAAATTCTAGCCAATAGAATTCAACAACATATCAAAAAAATAATTCACCACAATCAAGTGGGATTTATACCAGGTATGCAAGGCTGGTTTAATATTAGAAAAACCATTAATGTAATCCACCACATAAATAAAAGACAAAAACCACGTGATCTTATCAATTGATGCAGAAAAGGCATTTGACAAATTCCAACACCCTTTTATGATAAAAACTCTCACCAAAATAGGAATTGAAGGAAAATTCCTCAACATAATAAAGGGCATTTATGCAGAGCCAACAGCCAACATCACTCTAAATGGAGAAAGCCTGAAAGCATTTGACTTGAGAACGGGAACCAGACAAAGATGCCCTTTATCACTGCTCTTATTCAACATCGTGCTAGAAGTCCTAGCCAGGGCAATTAGGCTAGACAAAGAAATAAAGGGCATCCGGATTGGCAAGGAGGAAGTAAAACTATCTCTATTTGCAGATGACAGGATCTTATACACAGAAAACCCTAAGGAATCCTCCAGAAAACTACTGAAACTAATAGAAGAGTTTGGCAGAGTCTCAGGTTACAAGATAAACATACAAAAATCACTTGGATTCCTCTACATCAACAAAAGGAACATCTAAGAGGAAATAACCAAATCAATACCATTCACAGTAGCCCCCAAGAAGATAAAATACTTAGGAATAAATCTTACCAAGGATGTAAAAGACCTATACAAAGAAAACTACAAAGCACTACTGCAAGAAATTAAAAAGGACATACTTAAGTGGAAAAACATACCTTGCTCATGGATAGGAAGACTTAACATAGTAAAAATGTCTATTCTACCAAAATCCATCTATACATACAATGCACTTCCGATCCAAATTCCGATGTCATTTTTTAATGTGATAGAGAAACAAATCACCAACTTCATATGGAAGGGAAAGAAGCCTCGGATAAGCAAAGCATTACTGAAAAAGAAGAAGAAAGTGGGAGGCCTCACTCTACCTGATTTCAGAACCTATTATACAGCCACAGTAGTCAAAACAGCCTGGTACTAGTACAACAACAGACACATAGACCAGTGGAACAGAATTGAGAACCTAGATATAAATCCATCCACATATGAGCAGCTGATATTTGACAAAGGCCCAGTGTCAGTTAATTGGGGAAAAGACAGTTTTTTTAACAAATGGTGCTGGCATAACTGGATATCCATTTGCAAAAAAATGAAACAGGACCCATACCTCACACCATGCACAAAAACTAACTCCAAGTGGATCAAAGACCTAAATATAAAGACTACAATGATAAAGATCATGGAAGAAAAAATAGGGACAACCTTAGGAGCCCTAATACAAGGCATAAACAGAATACAAAACATTACCAAAAATGACGAAGAGAAACCAGATAACTGGGAGCTCCTAAAAATCAAACACCTATGCTCATCTAAAGACTTCACCAAAAGATTAAAAAGACCACCTACAGACTGGGAAAGAATTTTCAGCTATGACATCTCCGACCAGCGCCTGATCTCTAAAATCTATATGATTCTGTCAAAACTCAACCACAAAAAGACAAACAACCCAATGAAGAAGTGGACAAAGGATATGAGCACGCACTTCACTAAAGAAGATATTCAGGCAGCTAACAGATACATGAGAAAGTGCTCTGGATCATTAGCCATTAGAGAAATGCAAATTAAAACTATGATGAGATTCCATCTCACTCCAACAAGGCTGCCATTAATCCAAAAAACACAAAATAATAAATGTTGGAGAGGCTGTGGAGAGATTGGAACTCTTATACACTGCTGGTGGGAATGTAAAATGATACAACCACTTTGGAAATCTATCTGGCGTTATCTTAAACAGTTAGAAATAGAACTACCATACAACCCAGAAATCCCACTCCTTGGAATATACCCTAGAGAAACAAGAGCCTTCACACAAACAGATATATGCACACCCATGTTTATTGCAGCTCTGTTTACAATAGCAAAAAGCTGGAAGCAACCAAGGTGTCCATCAACGGATGAATGGTTAAATAAATTGTGGTATGTTCACACAATGGAATACTACGCATCGATAAAGAACAGTGACGAATCTGTGAAACATTTCATAACATGGAGGAACCTGGAAGGCATTATGCTGAGCGAAATGAATCAGAGGCAAAAGGACAAATATTGTATAAGACCACTATTATAAGATCTTGAGAAATAGTATAAACTGAGAAGAACACATACTTTTGTGGTTACGAGGGGGGGAGGGAGGCAGGGTGGGAGAGGGTTTTTTACTGATTAATTAGTAGATAAGAACTGCTTTAGGTGAAGGGAAGGACAATACTTAATACATGGAAGATCAGCTCAACTGGACTGGACCAAAAGCAAAGAAGTTTCCGGGACAAACCGAATGCTTCAAAGGTCAGCAGACCAAGGGCGGGGGTTTGGGGACCATGGTTTAAGGGGACTTCTAAGTCAATTGGCAAAATAATTCTATTATGAAAACATTCTGCAACCCACTTTGAAATGTGGCATCTGGGGTCTTAAATGCTAACAAGCGGCCATCTAAGATGCATCAGTTGGTCTCAACCCACCTGGATCAAAGGAGAATGGAGAACACCAAGGTCACATGATAACTAAGAGCCCAAGAGACAGAAAGGGCCACATGAACCAGAGACCTACATCATCCTGAGACCAGAAGAACTAGTTGGTGCCCAGCTCCAACCGATGACTGCCCTGACAGGGAGCACAACAGAGAACCCCTGAGGGAGCAGGGGATCAGTGGGATGCAGACCCCAAAGTCTCACCAAAAGACCATACTTAATGGTCTGACTGAGACTAGAAGAATCCCGGCGGTCATGGTCCCCAAACCTTCTGTTGGCCCAGCACAGGAACCATTCCCAAAGAAAACTCATCAGACATGAAAGGGACTGGACAGTGGGTAGGAGAGAGATGCTGATGAAGAGTGAGCTAATTATATCAGATGGACACTTGAGACTGTGTTGGCATCTCCTGTCTGGAGGGGGGATGGGAGGATAGAGAGAGTTGGAAGCTGGCAAAATGGTCATGAAAGGAGAGACTGGAAGGGCTGACTCTTTAGGGGGAGAGCAAGTGGGAGTACGGAGTAAGGTGTGTATAAACTTATATGTGACAGTCTGACTTGATTTGTAAACGTTCGCTTGAAGCTCAATAAAATTAATAAAAAAAAAAAGTGATTGGCTTAAGACACATACTACACTGATATGGCCCCATTAATATAACGAAGTAAACTCTATTCCCAAAGAGGATTATATCCACAGATGTAGGGGTTAGGGTTTACAACACATATTTTCTGGGGACACAATTCAATCCATAACACCACTGTAGCTTTTCATGGGGCTATCGCCCTGGAAGCAGTGCTGATAGAGCAGAAGTCCAAAGGTGCTAAGCCTACAATGAGGAGTCAGTCCTCCATTAAGTTTCGGGTTGGGGTGAAGTTATAAGATGAACTAGGTGAGGGCTACAAAAATTAACACTTACAAATGCCAACCTGTTCTCTTCATTTAACAGCAGAAAATAACATCGACAACAGTTCTGAAAAGTCTCAGAATAGTGATACTTGTAGGCCCTGGGATGATTGTTCATTCTCTAACTCTACCAAGGAATGAAAGTCAATCCAACTTAGTGTCTTCTGCCTTGTGAAGAACGAGCATTGGTCGTATGACAGGTATGTATGGGATGGTGGGAGAGAGTGATATGTAAGTAGAGGATCACTGATTATATTGTAAGCCTCATTTTTCCTGTGCTTTTTCAGTGAAGGAACAAATTCTGTAACCCAAAAAATTCTGCATGTGAAAGTAAGTTCTTAGCACCTTCATAAATTTTCTTATCTTAATTGGCTTTACAGTTAATCTATCTAGACCCAATTTTGTTGTCTCTCCAGGATCCATGTTAATAATTTGCCCATGGTTTTGCAAAATTATGAAAAAATACATCAAAAGCCACCTGGTTAATCACCATTTCATTGTTGCTTAAGATTATTTTCATAAGACATGGGTGTAGAGATTAAACGTATGCGTAGGAGAGCTTTTATCTACAAACATTTTTTGGAGATTTATTTAGTTAACGTTGTTGTGAATTTTTGTTTAAAGTGTAACAACCTTAAGAACTGGAATAGTGTGGTGCTATAACCACTCCTTAAAGCTGAATTTTCTGGACAAGAGGAAGTTTTTTTAAATGTAAGAGCTTCTACTATGTTGTGTTTTATATGGAACAGACGCAGTGGCAATGGGTGGGCTTTCACTGCCACACCTTAACCATGCTACTATGCATCTGGATTTCTTCATCAGCTTCCAAGCTGATTTTTTTGTGATGTCCATTCTATGCTTCAACGATATATTAGTCATTAATTCTTTTATGCCACAATTATTTATTAAATACCTATTATGTGGAGGCATTGTTTCATATCAGGGGATACAGCAGTGAACAAAACAGACCAAAGCACTTTATTTCCTAGAGCTCAGACTCTAGTGAGGGAAAAAGGACAGTATCACAGTATCGAGGCACTAAAAAATATATGTAGAGATTTATATCAAGGAAACAGCTCCTATGATTGTAGGGGTTGAAATGTCCGAAGTCCTTGGATCAGGATAGAGGCCTTTCCCAATTCACAGAGCTGCAGAAGCTGGTGAATCCAAGATGAGCAGGTCTGTGAGCAGGGCTCCCGTTCACAGGCTGTGGTGGTCAAGGAATCCCCAAGGTTGGCAGGCAAGATTGCAAGGTTTCTCCCGAGTCGCATAGCTGCAGGAGCTGGTGAACCCAAGATAGGCAGGTTGGGGAGCAGAGCTCTTGCTTGCAGGCCACGAAGATTGACAAATTCCAAGATGGACAGGTAAGCTGCTAGCTCAAGTCCCAAGAACTAAGGTCAGACAAGAGACAGCTGCTGGATCCAGAACAAGCCAACAACCTTTGCAAGGTGAGCAGGAAGGAAGTAGGAGGCAGAAGGTAGAGAGATGAAGGCTGAGGGGGTGGTGAGCCACCACAGGCCCCACACCTGCTGGTACCACGCAGGAGATTCCACATGGGGTTGATCACATATCAGATTTTGACAGGGAAGTGATCACAACATTATACAACTGCCAAAACACTGAGAATCATGGCCCAGCCAAGTTGACACACAATCTTAACCGTCACAACGCTCACTGATTAAATAAAAGAAAAATAAAATAAATTTTAAGAAGTGATTTTTATTTTGCACTTTTATGCATTGTACATAAACTATCTTATAAAATGTTTATGCTTTCATGGTAAACCTTGGTTAAGCTTTTAAATTAATGCTTATCTTTTGAATTATCTGAGCTTTAAAAAATCTGAGCACAGAAGTAATAGTGAATTGAAAAAAAAAAAATCTTAAGAACACCACTGATTAAAATGTTAAATCTTTACTCTGAAAGTATAATTTTCTATGAACAAAAACAAATGTTAACATTAAATCCACAGTTATTTTTGCTAACCTCAAGACTTCCTAGGCAGAATGAAAAAGTGTTATTTTACAAAATGAATGAGTCTATTACCCTGTGCTACAAGAAGGCTTTAATTTTGATGACAACAAAAGGAAGCCTAGTACCTAGGTAACAGCTGTTTAAATATCGGATTGGAGTTGGCATTTGTAGATAGAGTAAAATTGGTTGTGTCCCATCTTATGCTGAAATTGGGTTACTAAAAGACATAAATCAGTTTCATGCTGTAAAACTAATAATATGAAAGGAATACAGTATGAGTACTGTATATATTTGCTTTGCTACTCAGCCATATAGCACTAGTATAGAGATCCACTACATAGTACGATGTAAGCAAAATAATACTCTCTATCCCATATTCTCACATCTTTCAGTATGTTTTAATTGAGCCCTGCTTAGAATTGTATGAAAAGTCACAGTCCTTCCATTAAATCCCTATACCTAATACATTTCTGAAATGGTAAGACTGATACAAATAAAACCAGGAAAATTGTTTTTGATGCCTCTCAGCTTTTGCATCAAAAGATACTGAAATAAGCAGTCAAGGCAAATAGTGGTCTTTCAAAGCTATGGTAGCTTTTTGCCTCCTCAGAGACCATCAGCTATAGAAGAGGAACCAGTCACTCATCTGAAAACAGAAGTCATATTAGGAAAAAACAATGCACGCATGACTAATAAAATCCTTTCATCCATGAGAAAGTTTCTATTCAAATTTCAAATCAGTAATGAACTCTATGCTAACACTTTTTGGCCAAGAAAGAAAATGAACTCTGTATTTCTATGGAGGTAGTTTGTGAAGCATAACATATGATAGATCTTATTTTTGTTATGCCCTTGCTTACTACTACCGAAAGGGGCAGTAGGTCATGAAAAAGAACAGCGCAACTCATGAATAACGCTTAATTCACTTTGATAGTACTCATCATTCTGTGTGGAGCCAAATATGTAATTCTTCAGCCCAAATATTATAATTTCATTACCCTTAAATTTCATTACTCTTAAAACACACATCTGGAAATACTTTTCTGATGAGTAAAACTAAGTTAAAATATAGGTTGTTAGCAATAAATAAAAAGAGTGTAAATAATATTGAATCACTGAAATTAAATATCCTTTATTTTCAAGTATGGAACAGGGCTGATGTAACTTTAAATTTTTATATCCAACATCTTTATGTGCAAGATTAGCTAGCTACCTTTGATTTTTTTTTTTTTTTAATGTATATTATACAACCGGTCTGGGAAAATATTTGTATAAAATACATTATACAAAACTAAAGTTAGTAGATCATTTGGGAAATAAAAAGAAACATGCTATTAGAAATGGAGGTTATTGAAATTTTCAGTCTGAAAGTGACTTTGATTTAAGCTCAGCAGACAAAATTTGACATTGAAAGAAATATGAAAAAAATGTCATTTCGATACCTTTGAAGTTACGGATCAGAACTTTTTAACATTTTAAGCATGTTATAGATCAGGAAATCGATTTTTTCATGTTAGGTAAAATGTCTGGCATTGTGTATGCATTGCTATCCTGGGAAAACTTTTGGATTATGTGGACTGGGCAACATATTTCCCTTTAGATGACAACCACCACTGTAATCACAATTACAACATATCACTAGAGGATAATAATATAAGACACACTGAAAGCATTTTGGAAGAGGGGAGCCCTAAATAGCATTTTTCACAAACAAATTCTGATCCAGAATCAGGCTGGTAGAACCAAAATATGTCTTTTACTGATACAGTGACTGTTGGAGGACTTGGCTTACATCTGAAGACAACTCTGATCCTTCCCCCCCGCCACAGTGACATAGACCCCATGTCTTACCTCTAGAACTACTCCACAGGGTTTTCTTGGCTGTTATCTTTAAGGAAGCAGACCTTTAGTCCTTTCTTCCACAGTGCTGCTGGGTGAATTCAAACCTTAAGCTTTAGGTCAGTAGTCAAGAACAAATCATTTGCGCCACCTGGGAACTTCCTAAATGAGAGAGTACAGCAAAAGTTATCTTTGCTTTGAGTCCATTCTCCTAAAAGAAAGAAAACCAGGAACAGAATTACAAGTGTGCAGTGTCTTTTCCATACTCACTAGTTAGAAAAATCACTCCGCCTAAGATGGAGCCAGGAAATCGATAGGCCAAAAATATTAGCCATTGTGGCTTCCTCTATGTGCAAGAAAACATCCGGACTGGAGAAGCAGACTAACACTTGTCTCTTCTAAATCATCTTTGAATTGAGTGTCTTCATTCTTGGTTATAGAGTAATAGGCTCAAATAAGAAATTGTGTTGTGTGGGTAAGGAACCTGTGATCAAAATTGTTATTTTAATCAATATTTATCAAGTAGTTACCATGTGCAAAGGACAATGCTTTATACAGGTGCTTGCAAAAAGAGTGTGTTCAATAAATATTTGTTGAATTAATGAAATGATCAAATAAAAGCCCCAACTGAACATAAAAACCAAAGCCAAAAGCTAATTGAGTTATTTGGCAACACAGTTCCAATTAGCTTTGTTTAGGAACTGGAAAAAAGAAAATGAGTAGTATCCAGAGCTCCAATTTGTCTGCCCATATATCTAATATTCTTTCATTTATTTTATGGTTGTTGTCGTTAGGTGCCATTGAGTCGATTTCAACTCGTAGCGACCTATGTAACAGAGTAGAATCGCATCATAGGATTTTCTTAGCTATAATGTTTATGGTGCTCAACCATTTGCTCCAGCAAGGCTCCTTTGATTTTATGGTAGGCCACAAAAATCATTCTGATTCTTCACCTCTCAATGTATCCAAGTCTTTTTCTTCTAATTTTTCTGTAATCTGGGATTAACCATGTGGCTTGCTTTGATCAGTAGACTGTCACAAACATGACCAAGCAGAAGCTACAAAAGTGATGAAATGATCAGGTCTGGCCTTACTCTTGAGCCACTGCCATCACCATGAGGAGGACATACCTGGTCTAGCCTGGTAGAGTATGAGAGACAAGAAAAGAGCTGATTTATTCCAGTTGTTCCATCTGAGTCTGCCTAGATAAGTCCAATTTCAACCTAGCCCTAGACATGGAAGCAAGTGTGACACGAAGTTCAGAAGAATCACCTAAAAGCACCCATACAGACACTTGAGCACTGAAAGCTTATTGTTGTATGTTGCTAAGGTTTTGTGTTTCACTTTATGCAGCATTATGGTGGTAATAGATAAATGATAGATGTTCCTCCAATTCTCTCTTCCCCCCTTCTCCCTCTTCCTTTCCCTCAATCTATTTCTTCCTTCCTTCACTGATAAATCAAAACCTATTCATCATTTACTGTGTGTTGGGAACTATGCAAAGCACGAAGAACTGGGATGTAAGGATAAATAAGGCAATAACCCAATCACTTTATCCTTATTCTTGTCAATCTTCCTCTCCACAATCCATATTCTCTTATAACTATCAAAGTCAATAGGCTATAAAATTAAGTGACTATCTGCAGCCAAGTATAATTTGCTTAATTGTTGAATCCAAAGCCCTTTTGAGCATCTAACTAAAGGTGAATAATAGACAGTGCTTAGTCATTAATTTTATTATTAGCTACAGCCTCATGCCTTAAAGCTTGGGCATAAAGCCATGTGCTAATCCATAAGATTGCTGGCATCTGAAAGTGCCAGTAACAAAACAAGAGATGATAGTATTTTGGAAGCAAATCAAATGGAAGATACCTTAATCACAGAGGTTACCGAAAAGAAAATATAAACTAATATGGTACTATATATGCTATGATGATATAATCATCAATATTAAAAATAATACTTTTAGTGGCCTTGTAGCAAAAAACTAAAACATATTTCCTGTACATTTTATTTTTTAAAGCATTTCATTACAAAAAATTCCAAGTATATATAAAGATAAAGAGAAGTGTATAATTAAACTGCAGGTACCGGGTACCCGTTAAGCCCAACTGGGTGATTATCAACTCAAGAACAATTTTGTTTCATCTATATCCACATTCGACATTCCTCCAGTTTTCATTCTGAAACAAATTTTGGTCATCACACTATTTCATCTATATATATTCAGTTTAGATCTCTAAAAGATAGACTTTAAAAAGCCTAAAGCCTTAATAACGTTAAAACACTAACAATTATTTTTTAAAAAATATTTTCAAATCTACTCCTCCTGTTCAAATATCTCATAAAAATATTTGCTCAAATCAAGAGTCAAATAAATTCTAAGCATTTAATTGTTTCATGTGTCTTTTAAATCTCTTGATTTTAAGAGATTAATCTATTTTCCTCTCCTTATAATTTATTTGTTGAAAAGATGTCAGTTGTCTTAAAGCTCATCACAGTCTGGATTTTGTTGTTAACATTCCTGTGGCATCATGTAACATGTTCACTGAGCCCTGTATTTCCTGTCCTGAAATGTGGAAGTTAGATCTATGGGCTTGATCATATTCAGGTTAGATTCTTTGGCAAAAATACTTCAGAGATAGCTTTGCATATTTCCATCAGGGAAAGCCGCCCCTCTTTCCAAATCTACACATGATGTCTTTCCTTCTAAGTCTTTTCACTTATTATCTAAATCCATTAATTCATTAAGGACTATGAAATGGTGGTATTCTGTCTTTTTCACTTGCTACCTGGAGTATGATTATAAAGAGAAACTTCTCAACACATATTTAGTATATTTGCTTACCCTGACATAGGTGGTATGGAAAAAGGTGGATAAATGCTAATTCTTTTCTCTATTAACCAGTTTTCAAAATAATGAATTGGTGCCCTTTATCTTCCAAAGGACAGCAATTAGTTTTCTTTTCTTCTTTGTCTTGTCCTTTCTCTGTTGCTTTTTTTTTTTTTTTTTTGAGAACCTTAAGAACCTGTGAGTTTAATCATATTTGATGTATTTTAATCTATTGGCCATTGTGACATGTTGGTTGCAAGTAGGCTACTGAGTTCTTTTGTTAAAAGCCTTAGCAATCTTTGGTGGTTTCTTTTGCTGTCCAGTTGACAAATTGTTCTAGACTTCTCTTGTATGTCTTCTTCCCCAGAACTGGAATCAGTCAATCCTTCAAGGAGGCCTTGTTCCTTTACATGGGAAAATAGTATTTAGAGATTACAATCTGGGTGCTAGTGGCATCATGACACTTGACTTATCATAGTTTCTCAGACTTTTTGGTGGAAAACTTAACAAATTATACACACATACACACATGATAATGAATGAGTTTATGTGGATTCTTTGGAATTAAAATTTAGAGCTAATTGAATTAGAGTTGTATACATAACCTTATTGATCTTTTCTATCTCTTTTCAACCTATGCTGAAAATCTGGGATCCCAATGCCACCATCATTTACTTTACAATACACTTGCAGTAAAAAAAATAGAAAATTTTATTTATTTATTTATACTAGTTTCAGCAAAACATGACGGGCATTTCCATCAACAACATGATCACAAAAGAAGTTTGAAATTATTTTCTTCAGTTTATTATGTGTTTAGGGTATATCTAACTAGGGAGATATAGTCAAATTTTGCGTTTTAGTCACTTGAAATAGTTCCTCACTTTAGTTAGGCCAACAAAGCAATAGATAAAGCATTTTTTATTTAGCATCACCTTTTAAGATATTTCTATTTCATTTTAGTTTTCCTTCATAAGTATTTTCATTATTTTAAAGTAAAAATCACAAGCTATAGTAGCCAGCCTACAAAATGACTGCTGTGGGTTGAATGTGGACCCCAAAATTATGTGTTGAAATTCTGGCACCTGTACCTGTGGATGTGCTCCTGTTTGGAAATAGTGTTTTTCTTTTGTTATGTTAAAGAGGTCATACCAGAGTAGGGTGGGTCCTAAACCTAATCACTTCTGAATTATTAAAAAAAAAGGCAGAATAGATACAGAAACACACAGGGAAGATGCCATGTGAAGGCAGATACACTAGGCAGATGCACCTACAACTCCAGGAACTCCAAGGAATACCTGCACTACCAGAAGCTGAGATAGATGAAGAGGAACCTCCGCTTAGACCCACACTGAACTTAGACTTCTAGCCTCCTGAACTGTGAGAAAATAAATTTCTGTTATTTAAAACCAACCAATTGTGGTAATTTTTGTTATAGCAGCACTAGGTAATTAAGACAATGGCCCTCAAAGCTCTTTGCCTCTTGGTGTTCACGTCCTTGTATAGTTCTTTCTCACACAAAATCAGGTTACTTGGCATAAGTAATAGCATACTGTGGAAGTGATGATGTATGGCTCCCAAGACCAGGTCACAAAAGACATTGCAGCTTCAGCCTTGGTCATTTGGATAGTCACACTGGTGGAAACCAGTGCTATGTCTTAAAGACATGCAAGCCCATATGCAGAGGAACTGAAGCGTCCTGTCAAGAGCCAGAACTAACTTGCCAGCTACCTGAATGAGTCACTCTGGAAATGTGTCCTCTAGGCTCAGTTAAGCCTTCAGATGACTATAACCCTGGCTGACATGTACCTATAAACTCTTGAGAGCCCCCGAGCCGGGAATCCTCAGTTAGGTTGCGTGCAAATTCTTGACTCACAGAACATGTGAAAGGTAATAATAATTGATGTTTCAAGTCCACACATTTTGGGCAATTTAGTAATTAGTACTAGAGGTATATTCTGAAAAGCCTAGTTTCCCCATGTTCTTCTTACTCCCTATGATAATATATGTATGTAGTTAAATTCTGTACTGCTTTTGGATTTGGAGCCATAGTTAGGATCATTTTCTTCACTACTGGGCTTTAAAGTAATTTGCTTGTGTTTTATTTTAGCACCATATAATACACACTTTCTACATTTGTTTGCCCACCATGCCCTTCCCCTGCAAAGTATTTTCAAAGGGGGCTATGCTAGTTTTTTTTTCGCAGAAACGTGTAGGAAAAAATTGGCATAGCTGCACTTATGAAAATACCTCTTGAGGGAGGTGTGTTTGGTAAACAAACATAGATCTTCATTATTTGTGTAAAAATACAGTTATTTTTTTATTGTTATTTTGTTTTAATTCAATATTTTTAATGTGCTTTAGGTGAAGGTTTACAGAGCAAATTTGTTTCTCATTAAACAATGTCTATTGTTTTGTGATATTGGTTGCCAACCCCACGATGTGTCAACCCTCTCCCCTTGTCAACCTTGGAGTCCTCATTTCTAGTCATCCAGCTTTCCTGACCCCTCTTGCCTTCTGGTCCTTGCTGTTGGGCTGGTGTGCCTGTTTAGTCTTGTACATGTAGTTGAGCTACTTGTATCATTGTTTGTTTTATGGGCCTGTCTAATCTTTGGCTGGAGGGTGAAACTCTGGAGTGACTGTAGTAGAAAAAAACATTTTTTTTTTTTAATTCAAACCTCTTATCCATTTAGAAATTTGGGGGAACAACGTGAGGATATGATCAAATTTTATTGTTTTATATATGATAAGACATTTACCCCAATATCATTTATTACAATATCAATGTTCCTCCCACCCATTTATAGTCTGTATTTATTATATACTAAATTTACCTATTCAATTTGGTTGATTTTTGAAATTGCTATGATGTTATATTAGTGTCTATTCTATTTATACAGAAATACATGTATGTTTTAATTGTGGAGGCTTTATAATGTGAAACACACATGATGGGCTAGCCAATCGTCATTGCTTTTCTTTTTCAAGGATTTCTTGGGTATTCTTGCTTATTTGTTCTACCAGGTAAAATTTATAATCAAACAGGCTTACTCCAGAATAAAATCTATGGCATTTTATTGGGGTCACTTAAAATTTATTCATTAACTTAAAGCTGACATATTTATGATGTTGAATCTTCTTATTCAAGAAGATACTATTCCTTGCCATTAGTTAAATCTATTTTGTGTATATTAGGATTGTTTCTACTTTTCTTCAAACATGTTTTGGATATTTTTTGATTGTTTAAGAATTGCCCCAGTAATGCTGCCTAACAATCACCCCTAATCCTCAGTTCCCTACAATAATAATAAGCATGTATCTTCATATCCACAAGCCTGCCATTTAGCTGAGGTATGTCTGCTTGAAGCTATGGGTTGGCTAGGGATGGCTAGATCAGCTGATGTAGGCCATGCTTGGCTCGTCTCCATTCCTAACTGTGGGTTCATATAAAGTGTGCTGTATCTTTTTCCCATCAGACTCCCTGGAACATATTTTTCTATTGGGGATGGCAAATATGCAAGTGAGATATGTGGAAACACTCAGTGTATTGAGAAAACACTAAATGCACATAGTCCCTTGTGCACAAAATCATTTAGCCAAAGTAAGTCACATGGCCAAGTTCAGTATCACTGCAGTGAGAAAGTACGCTCAGCATCTAGTGGGAAGAACTTCAAAGTCATAATGACAAAGAACATAAACAGGGAGGGATGAAGAAGTGAATAATAGCAAAATCTACCAGACATTTCCTGTTAAGTTTAAAGCTAAATATTTTATTTTACTTTTGGCTATCATAAATGGGGTCTTCTTATTCATTATATATATTTTTTTATGTTTTTGTGTATAATGGCTATTTTTATATGCTGATTTTATAATCTTCTGATTTGCTAAATTATATTATTCTTTCTGATAGTTTTACCATTACATCTTGGGGTTTTCCAGATACATAGTTTTATCTTTTCCTTTCCAATTTTTGTGTTTCAAATTGCTTGCTCTTGTCTAACTGCATTGGCCAACACCCCTTTTCTTCTCCCTCCTCCCCACTGTTCTTCCTGGAATGCAAACCCCCTCAACCACACACACATATCCCTCTCAAAAAGGCCTACTGCATTGTCTGATTCTGCTTCAGCTCTCAACTGAAGCATCAGAGCATTAAACAAAGTATTTTCCTTTTACGTGGTACATACATGAAGTCCCTCCGGCTTTTTTATCTAGGTTGGACCAAGTTAAAAATATAATGAAGTGCTAACTACTTAGAATCACCATAGGTTTAAGGAAAATAAAGTAAAGCTAATGTATGCCAATTACTGTGCCTTGCACTTTTACACATGTTCAAAGAAAACTTTTAACTTTGTGGGTTTGCTAGCTTGTCCATTATAATAAGAAGATAGAGAATCACATCAAAAACCCTGATTCTTTTTGCGCTGCCCCTTGAGCTCCTCCTTCGTGGAGCTTCATGGATAGCTACCAAAACTACCAAACCTTTGCCATCATGTCGATTCCATCACAGCAGCCCTATAGGTCGGAGTAGAACTGCCCTCATGGTGTTTCCAAGGCCATAAATCTTTACCGAAGCAGACTGCTATATCTTTCTCCCACGGAGCAGCTGGTGGGTTCAGATTGCTGGCCTTTAGGTTAGCAGTTGGGTGCATTAACTACCGTGTCACCAGGGCTCCTTTCATGGGTAGATAGAAAAAGAAATTATGGGACAAGATGGTGACTAAACCCGGTAACTGTTTGTGATCTCAAGAAGCTTAAAACTAATTGGGGAGATAGACACGTTTTAATATCAAACTTTATCATCAAGATGAAGAATAAAATAATAACAAAATGAAATAATAGTGTTCAGATTTTCAGAGCAGGTAATTTTTACTCAACACTATTTACACTCATTTACTATGATATCGAAGAAGTGATTCACTTGTTATTTGTTCTTTTCTTCCTCACGAGCTTGTATTTTACATAAATAGACATGATTTCTGGCAGCATGTGTGTTTTTGTGTATGTATGCATGTGTGTGATAGACAGGCATATTTTGGACTTAAGTTTAATTTTTCTATCTTTCAGTTATATCAACTTTAAAAGAGGATAATAATATCACACCAAGATTTGTGAGAACATGAATTAGATGTCTGTCAAGTTCTTGTAGCTCCTTAGAGATCTGTCATGTGATTCGAGCTTGGTTTATAGGACTAAGGATGTAAAGATCAAAAATTTACTTCACTTGCTTTGAATTATATTATAAAACTTCAAGTATATTGTTATGTGTTCCACTATATATAGGAATCTGAACTTTACTCAGGTGCAAACCTAAGACAAAGCATTTATTATACAACATAGGCAGGAGTTTCATGATGAATAAGATTGTGAACATAAAATAAAATTATTCACATTTAATGTGTTGCATGATTAAAAGAATAAAGGCATTTGGTAAAAGTAAAGAGTATATCCCAGCATCGATCTTTGCAATATAACCTGAAATTATGTCTCTACAGACCTTTTTCTAAATGTTTCCCAGTCAAAACTTTTAAAACCTAATTTAACTGGAGAAAAATTTAAACCGAGATCTTCTAAAGAGTTATTTTCGTTTAAATTGTAGCTCTTACTCTTTTTTGGATCACTGTTCCTGTTCAGTATCTATTAAAAGTGGTGGAAGCTCACCTAGATAAAAGTACCACGCCAATCAAAGCTCTTTATCGAGAACAACTGAAGGCAACTCTGGCTAACTTAAGCAGAAAC